>NC_083230.1:81374750-82721416 GCF_032191835.1 Heteronotia binoei
GTGGGGCCAGGCCATGTGTATCATAAAATGTAATGCCAGGTAGTGGAGATATAAACTGTATAAAGGATACAGAGAAACACAATTAAAGATATTTTTTTTTACTTTAAATACAAACATGCTTAAAACTCTTGTAATGTTTTGTTTAAAAGTGAAAGCTGGGGGAATAGAATTTGGCAATGCAGTTTTTAAAATGGAGCATCAAGAAAAAGCACAAAGATCACAGCAGAAACTAAAAATATAAACCAAAAATATAAAATGCTCTGGGATTAGGAAAACATGAAATCGCTGGGCATTGCAAGCTCCTTCCCTTGTCATAGGTCTACTCAGATTGACAATGGCTCTTCAGCGTAATATCTCCGTTGGCTGTGGGTTCCCAGGTTAGAGTACTCACTAGTTTAGTCCATTCAGCAGAGACAAGTTGGCTCAAAGCATCAATCCTTTATTTGCAAGGTCACACAACTCCAGCAAGGCACAGCTTCTAACTGGCCATATGAATGCTGAAAAGTGAAACTGAACTCCACTCCATTAAAATATATTGCAGCACAAAGCTGCAAGGAAAACACAGAATGGATTTTCCATTAAGGTCTCTGTACCCAGACAGACTTCTCCCAGAGTAGTCTATCAGGGCACAGAGACCTTCATGGAAAGTCCATTCCACATTTTGCAGCTTTGCAAGCCCAGAACTGCTTCCTGCTTCAGCTTACAATGCCTAAGAAGAAGGAACTGGGAACTTCAGCAGCCTCAGAGCTTCAAAGGGTGAGGATGGGGGGGGGGGGAATCCCATGGGCCTGACTACAGCCTTGGGTGGGCTGGTTCTGTCCCATGGGCCAGACATTTGACAACCCTGACCTAAAGAGCTCTCTCTTTTCTGATGGGACGCAGACTCAAGAAAAGCTGTTGAGGAGGGAAGGGAACACCCTACACTCTAACAAGTTCTAGAACAATCCATGGTGGGCCTGCCTGGACAGCCAGTATAGGGCAGAGGTTATACTGCTGGACTAGGATCTGGGAGTCCCAGGTTTGAGTCCCTACTGCTGGGTGACCTTAGTCACATACTGTCACAGCCTAACGTATCTCACAGAGTTGTAGTGAGGATAAAATGGAGGAAAAGAGAACAATATATGATGTTTTGGGCCCCCTCTGGGGAGAAAGGAAGAATATAAATAAATGCTACACTAAAGAAATGCAAAAAATGAACACACAAAATGATGTATTACATCCAACACACAAAAAAGGACAATGCACTTACTATAACAGATCTACAACTAAGAAGTGCCAGTGGACAAGAAAAGCTTTTAAAAACAAATAAGTTGTTTATCTGCAAACACAAAAGATACGAAGTCTGAAATCTTCCTGGACTAGAAGCTTGAGTGAGAAGGCACCACTACACAACAAGCCCCAAGTAAAAGACTGATTGACAACTGGCTTGCTTATCTATATGACTTAGGTCAAAAAAGAGAACACTAAGTGGAAAAATGAAAGCAAAAAGTTTATTGCTGCTGGAAGCAAGTAACTGATTGGTTACGGATTGGTGTGGGCTGCATATAAACACAGCATGCTGCTCTATGAGTCAGTTTCCATGGATTTTGGCTTGGATTGTAAATGTGCAGGCCAAGCTTGCCACTTATGAGTAAACAATAAAGTATGCAGGCTGTCTGCTATAAAAATTGAAAACTGTTTCACCATTTATGAGATGTTTAACCTTGTTGATTGTTCATACACAATCAACATTCCAGGAGCAAAGGAAACATTTGTCTGCTTCTAGGAATAACAATGCAATATCCACCTAAATGTTTGCTTTTAAAGTCATAATTAAATGGGACCTAGTGAAAAGTCTTAGGAATGTTCAAAAATGTAAGAGTAAATTTTTTTGGTCAGACTTCCTCCCACAAACAGTTCTAAAATGAAAGCAACTGTTCTAACACCATATTTATTGCAATTTGTGGCATTTTGCAGTTCCTGCTAGAAAGTCCTATTGCCTCATATTTATCTAAACCAGAGCCAGATTAAGCTACTAGCAATGGGAATAGATCAACATCAAAATGAAAAACTAATAAGTTTAACCAACAGTTGTGCCAAAACTCAGCTTAATACTTATTAAACTCTAACTGAAAACTGTGATGCTTTGAGTCACTGCTAAAGACAGTGTCAGGGATTTGAGTCTTATCCTGCAGCAAGACTTTTCAATAAGACCATCCAAAGCTTTGGGGATGATGCCATCAGTGTGCCAAGGACTTCCTTGTTTTCAGCAAATGACAATCAACAGTCTTGGAGCCGAGCATGAATACAAAGCTGAAAAGGCTGAGGGGATAACAAAACGAATCCAGAGTAGACACAGGCAATGTTGACTGGTAAAGTGTTTACTTTGAGATGTATTGTTTTGCCTTCCCTGGATGGTATAGGGCTAAATCTGACTGTTAATTATGTTATTAGATCCTAATTAAGTAAACACAGGTGAAGAATTCTTCTGGCTGCACTTACCAGTAAGAAGGTTTGTCTTCCCCAATTCTGCTGATGGCCATGCTAACCTTGGAGACTATTGTATTGCACTCTACATGGGGCTTCCCTGAAGACAATTCAAAAGTTACAATTGGTAGGACATGACACTGGCTACGGATTAGAGTGTGAAAAGAGGAACATATAACTCTCACCCTGAAAAAAAGTTCACTAGTTACCTATATGTTTTTGAATCCAAATCAGTATGACTGTGCAGTTTCTCAGAATTCCCTGCTGTACCAGCACCCACTCATTTTCTTTTGACAGTAGTGCCAGATGCTCTCTCCCTGAAGAACTGAGGAAGCCACTATATTGGCCTGGTTTCACAAACATGACAAGACTGGGATGTTCAGACTGGTCTTTGGTAGCAAGAATATAAAGGTTTTTATGCTGGGAAAGGCACAGGGGTGGTTCACTGTTATTATTTCTTATAACTGGCTTGTTTTGCTGGTTTAATGTCCTTTATGTGCTTAGCTGGCTTTTGTAAATCAAGTGAGCTACCACAGATGTTAGGAAAGGCAGAATATATAAGTGTTTAAATAAATCAATACTGTGACAGTAATTAGCTTATTAGAATATAATTGCAAAGGTGTTATTCTAACAAAAATCTTTGTGGGCGACAATATACAAAAGCAGTCCACCTACAGAATTAGACACACACTATGCCTCAGTTAATAGCCACAGTTTCAAGAATCCCTACACAAATACAAGAGTTCTAGAGCTCTGGCAAACCCCAGTGCAAGCTCAAATGAAATCTGGCATCTTCAATAACTATGAAAAGCAAAAACTGCTACTTGTTTTACTTGACTTTTTGTAATAAGTTGTACATATATGTTTATTTGCAAAAATAAATGTACTTTTGAGCAATTGGAGCATAACAGCTAATGCTAGGTCAGTCTGCACTGCCTAAAATACCTTTAGTGACCTTTCTCAAAATATTAAAGTCAAAGAATTTATGCAGAAGAACTATGAGTTTTTGTTATTTAGGCTGGATACTGGCCACAGGACGTGAGCCAATGCTTGAATTTCAACAAGACTGTTAAAGATTTTTTATATTCTAGAAACACAGGCACTTTTCTGCACCCCTACCCAACCCTAACTGGTATCTGAATCATTCTCTATTATCCTGTCAGAGTCACACTCGGCCACACTTGTGTCAGGTAACTCAAAAAGAAAACCAATGATTTCTTTTAATGGCAACAGTTTCATACAGTTCAATATATGGTCTCAGAAGGGCAAATAATCCTCCCACCCAAATGATCCTAAATCACAGTGCTCAAGGACAAAGTTGAAATTGGAGGGTGAGAGAAAAGCAGAGAAAGAAGTAAGCAGTTCTTGTTTCATCCTTACTGACTACTAGTAATAGCGGGATTACTGCCAAAATGTGCATAGCTATGCAGACATGCACCTTAGCCAGCTGTTAAACCATGCCCATTTTGGACAAAAACTCAGCCTTCAATTGCAAAGGCTTTCTCACCTGCATTTACCTTACTCTACTGGGGCAGTAATGACTCGGTACTTGCACATGGGACTATCTTTACTTTTTTACCTATTTTCATCATGTGATCTGACTGGAATGGCAAATGACTTTGGGCTATTTCACCCCTCAAAATTAAGGAACACATATGTTCCCTATTCAGAAAGCTGCTACAGGGAGTTTGTGCATATAAGGAGCTCAATGAAAGAGTGCACATGCACCACCTTACTTGGATAAGAAACATTACATTCTAGTATCCACTGGTTCTCAAGCATAAGCAATCCAAAGACATCCATTTTGACTTTTTTTTTAAAAAAAAATGCATGAATACCCAAATCCTCCCCTCCTCCACTGCCAATACTGTTGGACTGCCCCTTGGAAGCTTTCAAACAAAACAGAATAAGACCCTTATCAGTTATACTTCAAAAGTAAGTTTAAGCAAAAGCTTATATCATCTGTGCATGCCCCACTAGGTTACATCTCAGAAGGCAGCTAAATATATATACCAAAGGTGTCAAACTAATTTGTTACAAGCAGGGGCGTAGCTAGGGCTTTCGGGGCCCGGGGCCCAAGATTTATGTGGGCCCCTCTACGTGTGTGCACGCCGCCGGAAACAGGAAGTGACGTCACTTCCGGTGACGTCACTCCCGGTGACGTCATGCCACCGCCGGAAACAGGAAGTGACATCACTTCCTGTGACATCATTTTCCCCCGCGCCACCTGCCGGAAACGGGAAGTGACATCACTTCCTGTGACATCATTTCCCCCGCGCCACCTGCCGGAAGCAGGAAGTGACATCACTTCCTGTGGCATCACTTCCCCCAAATGACATCATTTCCCCCAAATGCCACTGCCGGAAACAGGAAGTGACTTCACAGCACTTCCTGTGACGTCCCCAAAAATCCCCCAAATATCACCGCCGGAAACAATTTTGTTCTCAAATCCTGTATATACTTCATCAGTATATGGGATAAGGCACTTTCTCAACTGTGCTGCATAATGCAGCCTATTTATTTTGTCCTGTTTGCTCTGTTGGCTCTATCTGCGCCACCTTCATCACTTTCGGGGTGTGGATCCCCCAGTGGGGTGGTCTCGCGACTCCCTCCGCCGGCTGTTTCTGATAGCCCTGCGCCCCCTCTTTCATTTGATATGTGTCCCGTGCGGGTGCCACCCTCCCGCCGGGAGATGCCGCAAAATGAGCCCCCTTGAGGCTTATGGCGGCAGGGCTCGGGGGAAGCGAGCTAGACTGCTGTTCTTTTGACGGGTTATAGAGTGTTTCGAGCCCGCCCTGTGGCATCGGTCCCATCATTGTGGGACCCAGGGGGGCGACGCAGCGACCCACCGAAGCAGCCTGTCACTAATAACACAGGTCAAGATGCAGGACAGGAACCCGGAAGTGACCGACAGGCTGCTTCAGCGGGCCGCTGCGCCGCCCCCCTGGGTCCCACAATGATGGGACCGATGCCACAGGGACGGGCTCGAAACACTCTATAACCCCTCAAAAGAACAGCAGTCTAGCTCGCTTCCCCCGAGCCCTGCCGCCATAAGCCTCAAGGGGGCTCATTTTGCGGCATCTCCCGGCGGGAGGGTGGCACCCGCACGGGACACATATCAAATGAAAGAGGGGGCGCAGGGCTATCAGAAACAGCCAGCGGAGGGAGTCGGGAGCCCACCCCACTGGGGGATCCACACCCCGAAAGTGATGAAGGTGGCACAGATAGAGCCAACAGAGCAAACAGGACAAAATAAATAGGCTGCATTATGCAGCACAGTTGAGAAAGTGCCTTATCCCATATACTGATGAAGTAAATACAGGATCTGAGATCAAAATTGCACCAGAAGACACAAACACAAAGCTCCCTTACACTGAATCAGTGCTTGGGTCCACCAAAGTCAGTATTGTCTACTCCAGGGGTGGCCAGAGTTGCTTAACAAAAGAGCAACACAGAATAAAGGTCAGATGTTTGAGAGCCGCAAGACATGAACATCAGATATTTGAGAGCCCAGGAAGGAAGGAAGGAAGGGAGGGAGGGAGGGAGGGAGGGAGGGAGGGTGGAAGGAGGGAGGGAGGGAAGGAAGGAAGGAAGGAAGGAAGGGAGGAAGGGAGGAGGGAGGGAATGAAGGGAGGAGGGAGGGAAGGAAGGGAGGAGAGAGGGAGGGAAGGAAGGGAGGAGGGAGGGAGGGAAGGAAGGAAGGAAGGAAGAAGGAAGGAAGGAAGGAGGAGGGAGGGAGGGAAGGAAGGGAGGAGGGAAGGAAGGAAGAAAGGAAGGAGGGAGGGAAGGAAGGGAGGAGGGAAGGAGGGAAGGAAGAAAGGAGGGAAGGAAGGAGGGAGGGAGGGAAGGAAGGAGGGAGGGAGGAAGGAAGAAAGGAAGGAGGGAAGGGAGGGAGGAGGGAGGGAGGGAAGGAGGGAAGGAAGGAAGGAAGAAAGGAAGGAAGGAGGGAGGGAGGGAGGGAGGGAAGGAAGGAGGGAGGGAGGAAGGAGGGAGGGAGGGAGGGAAGGAAGGAAGAAAGGAAGGAAGGAGGGAGGGAGGGAAGGAAGGAAGGAGGGAGGGAAAGAGGGAAGGGAGGAGGGAGGGAGGGAGGGAAGGAGGGAGGAAGGAAGAAAGGAAGGGGGAGGGAGGAAGGAGGGAGGGAGGGAGGGAAGGAGGGAAGGAAGGAAGAAAGGAAGGAGGGAGGGAGGAAGGAAGGGAGGAGGGAAGGAAGAAATAATAATAATAATAATAATAATATTTTATTTTTATATCCCGCCCTCCCCGCCAGGCGGGCTCAGGGCGGCTAACAGACATGGGGATCCCATGATTCACATAAAACATAAACAGTTTTAAATATATCAGTCACAAATACATTATTTAAAATAGTTAAAATATATAAAATGGTGCTAAAATACTGTATCATAATGTACGCAAGATGGCTAGATGTCCATTCGTTGGATTAATCAAGTTCTATCTCAAAAGCCAGCTGGAAAAGAAATGTTTTGCAAGCCCTGCGGAACTGGTTCAGGTCCCGCAGGGCTCGCACCATCTCAGGAAGGTCGTTCCACCAACGAGGGGCTATCACCGAGAAGGCCTGCTCCCTGGTAGCCTTCAACCTAGCTTCTCTTGGCCCAGGGATTGTTAGTAAGTTCTGAGAACCGGATCTCAGCGCTCTCTGGGGCACATATGGGGAGAGGCGGTCCTTTAGGTAGGCAGGTCCTCGGCCATATAGGGCTTTAAAGGTGATGACCAGCACCTTATAGCGAACACGGTAGACAACCGGCAGCCAATGCAGATCCCGCAGCCCAGGCCGCGCAGGTTCCCACCGTGGTAGTCCCTCCAGTAGCCTGGCCGCCGCGTTCTGGACTACCTGAAGTCTCCGTGTTCGGTATAGGGGCAGCCCCATGTAGAGGGCATTGCAGTAGTCCAATCTCGAAGTGACCGTTGCGTGGATCACAGTTGCTAGGTCGGTGCGCTCCAAGAAGGGAGCCAACTGCCTCGCCCTCTTAAGGTGAAAGAAGGCGGATCTAGCAGTGGCGGCTACCTGGGCCTCCATTGATAAAGAGGATTCCAGTAGCACTCCCAGGCTCTTGACTTTGCGCACTGGTACCAGTGGCGCACCGTCAAAGGCCGGTAAAGTGATCTCCCCTCCCGGTCCGCCGCGGCCCACGCAAAGGACCTCAGTCTTCGCCGGATTCAACTTCAGCCCGCTCAGCCTGAGCCAGTCAGCCACGGCTTGTAATGCCCGGTCCAAATTTGTAGGGACATCGCCAGCCCGGCCGTCCATCAATAGATAGAGCTGGGTGTCATCTGCGTATTGATGACAACCCAGCCCATACCTCCGTGCAATCTGGGCAAGGGGGCGCATAAAGATGTTAAACAACATCGGGGAGAGAACTGCCCCCTGAGGCACACCACAATGAAGTGGGTATCTCTGAGACAGCTCCCCCCCCAATTGCCACCCTTTGTCCCCGACCATCAAGAAAGGAGGAGAGCCACTGTAAGGCTAGCCCCCGAATTCCTGCGTCGGCGAGGCGGCGGGTCAGCAGCTGATGGTCGACCATATCGAACGCAGCCGATAGGTCTAGCAACAGCAATACCGCCGAGCCGCCTCGATCCAGTTGTCGTCGGAGGTCATCCATGAGGGCGACCAGGACTGTTTCCGTCCCATGGCCCGGGCGGAAGCCGGACTGGCATGGGTCTAGGACGGAAGCGTCCTCCAGAAATTCCTGTAACTGCACCGCCACAGCCCTCTCGATAATTTTGCCCAAAAAGGGCAAGTTTGAGACCGGCCGGTAGTGTGCCAATTCGGCCGGGTCTGATGACGGTTTTTTCAGGAGAGGGCGGACCAATGCCTCTTTCAGGGGTGTTGGAAAAACGCCTTCTGAAAGGGATCGATTTATAATATCCCGTATAGGATATCTTAATTCCTCCTGGCAGGCCTTAATTAGCCAGGAGGGGCATGGGTCCAGATCACAAGTTGTGGATCGTGCAGTGCCAAGAATTCTGTCGACTTCCTCCAAGCTGAGCGGGTCGAAGCAATCCAGAGTTAACTCAGAAGACACGCATTGGGTTTCGAGTCCACTTACTGCCTCAAAATTGGCGGGGCAGTCCTGGCGGAGCGATTGGACCTTATCCGCAAAGAATTTTGCAAAAGCCTCACAGCCAATCTCCAATTCCTTAGCTTTTGAATTGCCTTGAGGCAATGTAGTCAGATTCCGAATTATTCTAAATAACTGGGCTGGGCGCGAATTTGCGGATGCAATCTTAGCCGCAAAGTATGTTTTCTTTGCGGCCTTGATTGCCATCTCATAGGACTTCATAAACTTCCTGTAAGATGTTCTAATCGCCTCGTCACGAGTACGTCGCCATTGCCTCTCTAGCCGTCTGAGGCCTTGTTTCAGCTGGCGTAATTCCGGGGTATACCACGGAGCCAGCTTAGTCCGAGGTCGCAGAGGGCGCCGAGGTGCGATTTCCTCGATGGCCCTAGAGAGCCGGCTATTCCAGGTCTCAATCAGGCCATCGAGGGAATCGCCAGAGGGCCAGGGGTCCCGTAGAGCCATCTGGAACCGTTCCGGGTCCATTTGGCTCCGCGGGCGAGCCATAATCGGCTCCTCGCCTAAACAGGTTTGGGGGGGCATATTTACACGGGCCTTGAGAGCGAAGTGATCCGACCATGGCACTACCTCTGCGGTTATGTCGCTCACTACAATCCCGGCCGCGAAGATCAGGTCTAACATGTGTCCGGCCTGGTGAGTGGGGGTTACAACAAATTGAGAGAGTCCCAGTGTCGCCATGGAAGACACTAGGTCCGTCGCCTGACTGGAGGACGGGTCATCAGCATGGACGTTGAAGTCACCCAGGATTATCAGCCTTGGGTGCTCCAGCGCCCAGCCTGTCGCCGCCTCGAGCAGGAACGGTAAGGCGTTGGCCGGTGCGTTAGGCGTACGGTACACCAGCCAAATCGCCAACCCCTCTTCATCCCCCCACGCCAGACCGGCACATTCAATGCCCTCAATCTTTGGGGCCGGGAGCGCCCTGAAGGAGTAAGCCTCCCGTGCAAATATTGCCACTCCTCCCCCCCGCCCACTAGTCCGCGATTGGTGGAAGACTGAGTAACCTGGGGGAGCTGTTTGCGAGAGGGCTACTGTATCACCCTCCCGGATCCAGGTCTCAGTCACGCAAGCCAGGTCCATATTCTGCTCGAGCATAAACTCTCGGAGAATTGAGGTCTTATTGTTAATGGACCTGGCGTTGCATAACACCAATGACGGAGGCGGGAAGGAAGGAAGGAAGGAGGGAAGGAAGGAAGGCCGCCACCTCCCGCCAGCCGCCCCCCCCGCTTTCGGCCCCCTCCCTCCCTGCCTGCCCTCCTTACCTGCTTCCAGGGCAGCGGAGAGTCCGGCGGCGGCGAGTCCGGCGGCGAGGCCGCTGGAGGGCCTCCAGCGACCAGCGCCGGCTTCTCCGACGCCCTCCCCGGCCTCCGCCTGCACTGGAGGCCCGCGCGTGGGGCCCTGCGGCGGTCGTGGAGCCGGGGAAGCGTCGGAGAGGCCGGCACTGGTCGCTGGAGGCCCTCCAGCGACCAGCGCCGGCCTCTCCGCCGCTTCTCCGGCCTCCGCCACCGCCGCCGGGGCCCCGCGCGCGGGCGGGGAAGGCAGCGAGTGCAGCCAGCTTCTGAGGGGCCCCTTGGCATTGCCAAGGGGCCCCCCAGACCTGGGGCGACCCGCCCTCCCCGCCCCCCCCCCTCCCTACGCCACTGGTTACAAGGGACAGATTTGACAATAATGTCACTTCATTGGGCCTGGCCATGTGTGCTGTAAAATGTAACATGAGGTAAAAGAGATATAAACTTTATAAAGATGATTCCATATGTCAAATGGCAATAGCAGGTGAATGACAATATCAGGCTTAATTGGATTAGGTGTGACATGCAGAGGTGTAGTAGATGTGGAGATACCAGAGTTGGTAATGAGACAGGAAACCTAAGTCGCAATTCCATCTAAGAGGATTCAGTCCTGGAGGATGTAAAGAATACATGGTTGTAAGTCTGACATTAGAAATCACAACACTCAGTTGCTGACCTAAGAGGAACAGTGCTCTTACAAAGGGAGATTTCAAAGGGAGATCAGAAAGAGGGAGAGACTGCTGAATTGCAATTAATAATGAAGGTCAAGACAATCATCCTCCTGGACTGAACTGAGACCTAGGTTTGCTCTCTCATGACCAATATCTGCTGTTGTAATTTGGTATCTGAAATCACCCCACTCTCTAAGATATGAGGACCAATCCAAGTGTTCTAATTCCTAATCAGGGTCTTTTTTTTTGAAAGAAAATAAATCCAGATAAGAACACAGACATTCAATCTTTTTTTTTTTAAGAAAAAGCGGAAACAAAGCAGCAGAATGCTTGCACACAAAAGCTTATACCTGAAATAAAACATTGTTGGATTTAAAGCTGCCATGGGACTCTCATTCCTACCCCTTCTCTTCCTCCCCAAATGAGGAGGCACACCCCTGGAGAAGGAAGCAGAAGAGGGAGGGAGAGAGAGGGTAGGGGAGAAGAGAAGAGGATACAGAAAGCAGGAAGCGAAGAGGCACTGAGGGAGCTGGGGGGAAAGCAAGCTGACATGTGGCTGCAGTAGCAGCCCTGGAAAAGGAATCAGAAGAAGGAAGTTGCTTGGAGGATGGATTTGAGCCCTGCATAGGCCAGATCCATCCTGCGGGTCCCACATGTTGGACACCCCATTATATATGGTCGCAACTCAGTTCTAATCAATTTCATGCCTTGATTGGAAAGAGGCAATGGAAAAAGCAAAACAAAACCCCAAAACCTTACTGAACAAGTTCAAATTTATATTGAAAATAACTAGGATGACTATATTAGCACTGTACCTCTTTACTGCTATGAACCAAAGTTCCTAGGGCTAAATTACTGGTTCCAGCAAACAATCAGTATGTTTTCTGGTTAGCCATCTTAGGTAATCTGAAGCCAATTGACTACTCTATAAACTCATACTCTTTCTAACAGAGGAAAGCAGATTCTAACCTTGTTTTCCTGAGGAAGGGTGTTTTTGCCCTCATAACTAAAAAATAGAGATTAATATGTTTTTATATTAATTGGATTTCCATGTGAGGGGCTTATACTTTCTCCTCACAAAGGTGCTCATGTTGCCTTAATTCTTGGAACTATTCACCACTACAAGCCAACACATTATTTTATTTATTGCACTTGTATCCCACCCTCCCCAAATGGCTCAGGGTGGCTAACAACAGTCACACCTCAATGACAGATTCACATTACAACAATAAAACATTATTAAAACATTAAAATATTAAAACAGTTTAAATACAGTTCAGATGGCATTTTGAATTAATGTGTGATGATATTGTGGGGTAGATAACACACCACCACAGATGTTAAAAGTACCCCCATTTAGTTATTAAAAGCCTAACTGAACCGATATGTCTTACAGGCCCTGAGGAATTGTGATAAATCCCTCAGGGCCCTAGTCTCCTCAGGGAGGGCATTCCAGAGGGCAGGTGCAGCCATGGAAAAGGCTCTTGCCCTTGTAGTGGTCAAATGGGCATCCTTTAGCCCGAGGATCTTTAGCAGATTTAACGAACTTGATCGTAGTGCTCTCTGGGGCTTGTGTGCGGAAAGGTGGTCCCAAAGGTAGACAGGTCCCAAGCCATATAGGGCTTTAAAGGTCATAACCAGCACTTTGAACTAGGCTCGGAACACTACAGGCAACCAGTGCAGCGTCTCCAGTGCAGGTTGGATGTGCACCCATAAGGGCAGTTCCAATACCAACCTGGCCGCAGCATTCTGCACCAGTTGTAGCTTCCGGGTCCGAGTCAAGGGCAGTCCCATGCAGAGGGCGTTACAGTAGTCTATTCTTGAGGTGACCGTTGCATGGATTACTGTAGCCAAGTCGCTGCATTCCAGGTATGGAGCCAACTGTCTTATCTGCCTAAGATGATAGAATGCAGATCTGGCAGTGGCTGCCACCTGGGCCTCTAAAGTTAATGAAGACTCCAGGAGAACCCCTAAACTCGTGACCCTTGAAGCTGGTTCTAAAGGCGCCCCATCAAAGGTCGGTAAAGGGACCTCTCTTCCCAGGCCGCCTCGGCTTAGGTACAGAACCTCCGTCTTTGCTGGATTCAATCTCAGTCGACTTTGTCTGAGCCATTTCACAGCGGCTTGTAATGCCTGATCCAGATTTTCTGGGACGCAGTCAGCCTGGCCACCCATCAGGAGGTAGAGCTGGATGTCATCTGCATATTGGTGACATCCCAGTCCATAGCTTCAGACAATCTGGGCGAGGGGGCGCATGCAGATGTTAAATAGTGTTGGGGAGAGAACCGCCCCGAGGCATCCCACACATTAGAGGGTGTCTCCGAGACAACTTCTCCCCCACTGCCACCCTCTGTCCTCGGCCTTGGAGAAAAGAGGTAAGGCATTGGAGGGCAGACCCCTGAATCCCCGTGTTGGCAAGGCAGTGTGACAGCAGCTGGTGGTCGACTGTATCAAAGGCAGTCGACAGATCTAATAACAGCAACACTGCTGATCTGCCTTGATCCAGATGTCTTAGGAGATCGTCCAAGAGGGCGACCAGTACTGTCTCCATCCCATGTCTCAGGTGAAAGCCAGACTGAAATAGGTCTAATGTGGAAGTGTCATTCAAAAACCCCTGTAGCTGTGCTGCCATTGCCCTCTCAATGACTTTGCCCCAAAAGGGCAAGTTTGACACCAGTCGATAGTTGGCCAATTCGACCGGATCTAAAGATGGTTTTTTAAGAAGTGGGCGAACCACTGCTTCCTTGAGGGGTGAAGGGAAGGTCCCTTCTGTCCAGGACCTATTAATGATCTGTTGAAGTGGTACCAATAATTCTGGCACGCCCTTATCAGTTGTCCCGCCCAGCCCGGGCGAGGACTACGCAAAGGGGACCCCCCGGCGCCTGCCAGCCACTCCCGGCCCCCGCCGCCGCCCCAAGAGCCTCCGACACCTTCCCAAGCCCCCGCGGCGGCCCCACCCCTCACCTGGGCTGACGGAGTGCCAACAGCCGCACGAACGGCGCCTCTCAGCTACCGCGCCCGTCTCCGGCTCCGAGGAGCCTGGCCAGAGCAAGACGTCGGGGAGCAGGAGGGAGAAGCTGAGCCCAGCGCTGGGCAGAGAGGAGGAGAGCCGCCTGACCCGTGGTCGCGAGAGACGCCACACCCCAGCACGCTGCAGAAGTCCGAGACCCCCGAGGCACGCCCAGGCAGCCCAGCCCCGCCTCTCCCGGGCGTCTGGGGCTTTGAAGGGGGGGAGGAGCCAGAGAGGGGCAGAACCCAGGAGGGGGGGAGGACTGAGACGGGGTGATAAAGGGAGGGAAGGAGGAGGTCGGGGAGGAAGCTGGCCAGTGCTTATTGAGGCTGCCTCGTGAGAGAGAGGGACAGGAGCCGCAGCACAGCCAGGAGGGGAACGGGGGCCTGCGGTGAAGTAACCTGGCTCCCACCCCTGTTTCTGAGACCTCCGGGGAACGCCCCAGAGTGCCCGGGAGGGGCGCCGGCGGCGCCGGGAGAGGTACCCGGAGCGTGACATCAGTCAGGATGGAAATGGGTCCAGATCACAAGTAGTCAGATGCACAGAACAGAGGACCTTGTCGACTTCCCTCAGACAAAATGGAGTGAAATGGTCCAACATTGGAACATGTGACGGGCTCGGGGCCTCGAGTTCATGTACTGTATCTAAATTGGCGGGGAGGTCCCGGCAAAGTGTCAAGACCTTATCTGCAAAATAATCAGAAAAAGCCTCAAAGCCTATATCCAATTCCCTATCATTTGGCTTGCTCTGTGGCAAGTTTGTAAGTGACTGAATCATACTAAATAACTGAGCAGGGCAAGAGTTCGCAGACGTAATCTGGGCTGTGAAGTAAGCCTTCTTTGCAGCTTTGATTCCCATCTCATAGGACTTCATAACCAGCCTATAAGATGCTCTTGTCACTTCATCGCCAGTACGCCGCCAATGCCTCTCTAGTCTTCTTAGTCGCAGTTTCATCAGCCCCAGTTCCGAGGGGTACCATAGTGCCAGCTGAGCACGGCAACGAAGATGGCACCGGAAAGCGATCTCGTCAATGGCTGCAGAGAGTTGTCGGTGCTACGCCTCCGCTAGGCCATCTAGTGAGTTGCCAGAGGGCCAAGGATCCCACAGTGCCATCTGAAACTGCATAGGATCCATCTGACTCCGTGGGTGAGCCCAAATATGCTCACCACCTAAACAGGGTTGTGGAGACACGGCCATACAGGCCTTTAGTGCATAGTGGTCCAACCATGGCACTGCCGAGGCAGTAATTCGGTCCACTGTAACTCCCACCGCAAAGATCATGTCAAGTCTGATGTTTCAATAACGAGACCTTTTTGATAAAAGTTTCTAGTTTATTGTAACATGTTGTTAGACTATAGAACGAGGTTGAGAGACTGGCGAGTATACAAACAAAGCAATCATATAAGGTATACATCAAAGGAATTCTTAAGGGAGGGGCACACTATGCAGGGCACATTCACACATTGATGTTACTTTTTCGTTCTCAGGCCTAGGTCGTCCTTGAGCGTCTGCTTGGCACCACTTTCCCCCCATGCTCCTCTGAGAAGGCTCCACAATCTTGTTCCCATATTCCCATTTCAAAGCATTGCTACATAACAAAGGGAGGGAGAGGGGAGAGGAAAGTTCGAGCTAGCAGCATTGGCATACAGTGTGGTTTTTACCCAGGATCCTTTTCCTGAACCAAAGAAATGATCTAACTACACAGAGAATTACAGCAGACCTGACAGATCAAATCCAATGTATGCCTGGCCCGATGGATAGTAGTTGTAACACACTGGGAGAGCCCTAGTGTCACCATGGATGACACTAGGTCCGTTGCCCTGGTGGAGTCCACATCATCAGCGAGGACGTTGAAATTACCCAGGACTATAAGCTGTGGGTACTCCAGCGCCCAGCCTGCTACAGGCTCCATCAGGGCCGGTAGGGCACTGGCTGGTGCGCTAAGTGTTCGGTACACCAGCCAGATAGCCAATTTTCTCCCCTATCCCATAATAGACCAACACACTCAATGCCGGAGATCACTGGAGGTGGGAGTGCCCGAAAGGAGCAAGCCTCCCATATCAGCAGTGCCACCCCTCCCCCCCACCCCCAATTATGTTGATTTATATCAGCTAACAGGTATGCTAGCCTTCTAACCCAGTTTTTAAGCCAAGAGCCATTATACGCAAAAACAATGTGGCATGGCAATCTTGTAACAAGAGACAGTTGAACAGTTCACTGGGATAGTAAAGTAAAGATGGCAGGAAATCTAAATCTATACTATGTAAAGTTTCTTCTACCACCAGTAAGACACAATGAACAACCATCTATATGAATCTACATGAAAAGTTTATAAGTAGTACTTTGTTTGGAGTAGTCCAATATGCTCAAGAAAGAAGAGATTACCCATTCTGTCAAAAAGGCTAGTAACTACAACTGTGGAAGCAGGCAGTCATGGCAAAAGCTGAAATACATCTAACCATTTAATCTAAATCAAACTGCTCCTTGATGGATATTAAAGTCAAAAGGGGGAGGAAAGCCATGCACACATACAAATCTTGTTTTCCCCAGCAAAGATTAATTTACCAATGCCTGAACTGTATCAGCCATGGAAGATACACTTTCTGCTAAGAAAGGCTGTCTCCCAGCATGACACTGAGTTTTTAGTTTTGTTTCCAGCAGCACCTTAGATGCCTGTTAGATGCATTAGTTGCCACTAAAAGCCAAATACAAGATAAATCAGAGGAATAATTGCCCATAAAGGTCACCTCAATGCTGTACAGTTAATGTTTGTTCTACTTATTTATCCTAAAGCAACATATAGTTCACAATGCTTTTCTATGTACATCAGCAGCATCAGAGAGAATGTTGGGTGCCAACTAATGCTGCCATATTTGAATCCAAATTCCTACTTGGACACAAAACCGAAAGTATCGCTTTGGACAATCGCCATAGTGCTGTTCAGATACAACACTCTTGCTCTCACATATACATGCCAAGGCCAGAAGTGAGTCTCAACTCACATTTGTTGCTCCAATTCCATTAACACAAGAAAAAAAACCAGCCTGGAGATCCCACAGTTATTTGCATACAAGATCCTCTCTGACCTTGAACACCAAAAATCTTTGTTGCAAAGGAATAGAAACATCTGAACAGCCTCCCTCTTGGTGTAATTCAGAACAATGTTATAAAGAGTGAAATCAGTGTTCTGTACAAAGAGATGGTCATGTAAATTATGAGAGGCCTGGTCTACTCATGCAGTAGACTAAAATGATCCAATGGCCTATATAAATTCACACTGTGAGACAACAATCATAATTTCAAACTTAGATGTTTCTAGTTTAGAAGCTGCCTATCTCATATCAGTAGATATTATTGTTGTGACATCATGCCTTATAGCCTTATTGAGGTGCTGCATCTGAATCTAATTTTAGCACCATCACTTCTTTTTGGGACACAAACTGTATTCTGTGAAATGTGCACTTTCCGCCAGTGATCTACCTTATTAAGTTTTATCGTTCTGCTGTTTGGTTTTATTGTATTGTTTTAAATCTGACTTGTTGGTTTTTATTGTCTAACCTATGTTGTGATCCGCCCTGAGCCCATTATGAGAAAGGGCAGAATATAAGTTCACTAAATAAATAAAATAAATTATTTGAAAAGGACCAGGTGCCGAAGTGTCTGAGAATAGCAAGAATGTCCAACTTCAAAGAAGTGAGGATGTGGGTCAAATATGGTTGTATTGGAAACCAGTGGCGTAGCTAGGGCTTTGGGAGCCCGGGGCGGCCCAAGATTTATGTGGGCCCCCTATCTCGGGGACGCGCGTGTGGGGCAGCAACGGCGCCTCGGGCCCCGGGGGCGCGCGCGGGCGCTGAGGAGGCGCGTCCCGCGGCCGCCCGACCCCAGTCAGTCAGTCAGCCAGTCAGGCCGGCGGTTGCTGTCCACTCCCCTCCCCCCGCCGCGGGAGATGCCCGAGAAGGAGGCTGGTGCGCACGCGCGCCTTCTGAGGCGAGGGAGGAGAAACAGCAGCGCGCCTTTCCCGCGCTTTCAGCCCGATTGCGTGAGAGAGGGGGAAAAAAAGGGGGAGGGGGGAAGGGAAGGGAACGAGGAGCCCCGACATGCGCGCGCGCGCCCCTCCCCACCACACCCCCTTCCTCTGCCGTGCGCGCGCGCGCTCCCCCTCGCTGTCGGGCGCGGGGCGCCTCCATTCTTTTTCTCCCCCCCTCGCAGCGCAGCAACACGGCCATTGTTTGGGGCCCCCCCTTGCCAATGCGGGGACCCCCCAGACCTGGGGGGACCCCCCCGCCCCCCCCCCCTACGCCACTGTTGGAAACTTCCTACAAATGGAAAAGCAGCAAATATATATTCTTTCACAACCCTTGCCTTTCTATCTGCTAGTTCAAGTTTTGTATTTGCAGGGCATTTTTTTTTAAAGAGGAGTATTCAAAATGAGAATTCCCCCACCTGCCGTCTACATCCTCAGTATTCTACCATCACATTCTTCCGTGTGTGTATAGAAGGCCCAGATGCAGGTATAGAAGGCCCATGTGACCTTCAAGGCTTCCTGATGTATGACCAAAGCAGACAACATATGACCCCAGCATGCAATACAGGACACAACAATTTCCCCTCTAGCACTGCTGTTGAAAGCTTTACTGTCCATCTCTGTCTTCTTTCAGGCAGATTCAGACATAGCATGCACTTAAGAACCTTAGGCATCTAGAACAAAACAGGAGTCAATTTCATCTTTAAGACCAACTTAGTTTTTTTCAGAACGTAAGCTTTCGTGTGCATGCACACCAGACGAGGAAGAAGTGTGCATGCACACGAAAGCTTACGTTCTGAATAAAACTAAGTTGGTCTTAAAGGTGCAATTGACTCCTGTTTTGTTCTACTACTTCAGACCAACACAGCTGTCTATTTGGACCTAGGCATCTAGTTAGCTTTCCTATATCAGATAATTAAATTCCTAGTGGCTAGAGGTACTCCTCAATCACAATTTAGGCTTATTACAGGTACAATACTCAGAATCTCTGCTTCCATTTTAAGGTTTTTGCTTTTAGCATAACTATTTTGCACGTTTAACACTAACTCAAAAGAAAATTATACTATCCATCATTGTTATGTAGATAATTAAAGAACAATTACATGAGTCCATAAAAGTATTTTATCCAAAAGATAAATAGGTCACAAGCCAGAAGCCCTCTCTGAGAATTAGTTTTCAATCAATTTAACTTTCCATATTTAGGGGATTTTAAAATCATCCCCTAACAATAGCTAACTGTCCCACTTGGCAAGGGCATGCATTGCTGGCCAACCCATTATCTTATAATTTCAAACACAAAGCCAGGTTATCTGTACTTCAAATGTCTTCCTAAAATACATTAAAAAAATATTAGTTCATTCTTGCTACTTTCTATCTTAAAATCTAGTTACAAATAAGGACTACAAGTTTTTCATGTATAATATTATATTTTGGCCCTCAACCAATACAACCATATTTGAACCACATCTTATCTATTCAGTTGTACATTCTTGCCATTCTCAGACACTTCTGCACCTGGTCCTTAACAAATAATATCTATTGATATGAGTTTGGCAGCTTCTAATGCAGAAAAGGCCATATAATTATGTTATTTCTGTTTCTTGCCCATCTCCAAGGCTATTCTATTCTGAGTCTGTTGCCTTTTTGTCATCTTAGCTGAGAGTTCAGCAAACTCAGTTTCTGTGCATGGAAACTTTTTTAATTATTTCTTTTCTTTTTGATTTAGTCCAGCACCTGTTCCACTATATTCCTGGCTATGCATCTGTGGCAATACTCCTTCCCTTATCGAAAGAGAAGAGGATGAACAGTCATGCAACTGCCAATACAGCTTATTCTTGCTCGCAATAACCAAGGTACACATTGCAAATCACCAGTTAAAGATTAATGCTAGAGCAGCATTTTCTTTGCTGCTACCTAACACAATTCTAAATTATAGTTTAAAACTCTAATGAAAGCAGGAGGCAAATTAGGTTTTCATATGCTATCTAGTTCAGTCTATTCCCTTAGAATTAGTTTGATTTAACTATTATAAAACCTTTAAAATCAGTATATTCAGCACAACTTTGGGCTGCACCTGTAGCAGAAATGACAGAGGGTAATGGAAAACATGTTAAGATTTCTGAGCTTATTCTAACACATTTTCTGCTAAGTTTCTGCAATGGATGTTCTAATGCAGGGGTGTCAAACATGAAGCCCAGGGGCTGAATCAGGCCCCCAGAGGGCTCCTATCCGGCCCATGAACCACTCACTGTCTGCTTCTTTCTCCGTCTCTTTCTTCCTTCTGCATCACAACTTGCTTTTCCAGGCTTGTTCAATCGCACAAGAGTCTCTATTTTCTCCAGTGGCTAATGGGAAGGAGAGCTTGCTTTACCAGGCTCTCTCAATTGCACAACGGAGCTACTAAGCCAAGCCTCTCTTCCTTCTATTGGCTGATGCTCCTCCCTCTCCTGGTCCCCTGGGGAAGGAAGGAGCCAGAGCTTCCTTTGCCCAGTTCCCTTAATCACAATGAGAAATACAAAGCACCTTTAAGGTCAACAAAGTTTTATTCAAGGTATGTGTTTTTTGCTAAGAGACAGAGGGGGGAGCAGTGAGGTGGATTAGGCTGAGAGTGTGTGTTAGTCTGTATCCTTTATAAAGTTTATATCTCCCCTACCAGGTATTACATTTTATGACACACATGGCCCATCCCGACAAGGTCACATTTATGTCAGATCTGGCCAGTATGGATAAAAATCAATGGTTTTTTTCAAAAAAATAAAAAAAAAATCATATTTTTAAAATAAAATGCTTTTTGAGAAAAATATATTATCATCCAAAGGTTATTCCATCATGAAATAAGGATTAGTTTTTAATTCTGAAGCATAAGGCTGTATATTCAATGTTTAAATTTTTGGTAATAAATTCTATTAATCCATTCACAATGTCATGCTCTTTCAGAGGTTTCTGTAAGATTACTGGGCAGTTTCTCTGTCTACAAGACATTATCACAGAACACAGATGCTTGGTTTTGCAGTTCTCAAAATTGTAATTTGTGTCTGCAGAGATCACATGCTTCTTCTACACAGCAAAAATGTTATACAATGAACAGAGTTGAGAAAAAGACCTTAAACTCATTGTTCCACAAACCTATGTACACAGAATCAACCCCTTAAGTGCTAAGTTTCAAAAAGTTCAATGAATAGAAAAAGACTGCTTGGAGTGGAATAGATCTGCACAAGAAGAAACTTAAGTGTGAGGAGGGAGGGGCAAGCAGTAAAAATGAAAGTGAAACTTTTTGAGCAGAATACTCCACAAGACTGTGGATCTTTTGTGTGTATAACCAAAGGTTTATCACATTATTCTTTCCCTGGAGGAAAAAACCTATAAAGACAGCAGGCCGTAAAAGAGAGTCTTTATGCAGAAAACTATGATTTAAATCAAGTCTTACTGACTAGCGATTTAAATTGTGATTTAAATCAATTTGATTTAAATCAAATCCACCGTGGATCTGGCCATCATAACAAATTAGTTTGATACCCCAAGGGACATTCAGATGCTCATGTATTTTGCACTTCACTATGTATTCAGGGCTTTCAGTATAGCAGTAATATAAAAGGCAATCATTCCTTGTCAGAAATGCAATGAATACAAAGTAACAAATTCTCACAGACTGTCTCATGCACACTTCCACATTTCCCTCCTTCCAAGTGGGAGACTTTGTAGTCCAGAATAGCAGCTCTCAACCTCAATATGAACCATTAATAGGATGCAGAAGCAGTCTGGGTGGGTTGCAGAGGTTTCATAACTATTAACAAGAATTTGCTCTCCCTCAGTCCCCATGTCTGTTTGCAAACATGTCAAGAGCATCTCCTGCCAATGCTACCTGCCATGGATTATCCATTTGTGATCTTTTGTCATGCTAGTAGAAAACCTGAACCAAGTGTCCCTTAACTCCTTGCCCACCAGCAATCTTTTTTATGCGTTACTTACTTCCTGCTGATCCACCTGCCATGGATTATCCATTAAAGCCATAGCAATAAAATATACTCCTAAGAACACTACTGCAATTTTTAAGTCCCTAAAACTTACCATAAATGATAAACAGCACCTAGGTTCTTTGACAAGGTAACTGGTGGGATGTAAGACAGAAAAGGAGAAGAGCCACTTATTTAATGAATGGAATGCTAGCAATCTAAACTAAAAACCTTTCTCAGCTAAGAAACTCTGTAGCAAGTATCAGCTGATCACTCAGCTTAAACTACCTTTCAGAGTTGTGAAGATAATGGTAAAAATCTATGCATCACCTTGAACTCCTAGAAAAAGGACAACATACAAATATGAACAACAGTTTTTCCTTCTATGAAGTTAACAAAGGCTAGGCAGCACTGACAATGGTTAGATAATATCCATATTATGGCAACGGTTTATCACGTGGACTGTTAGCTCACTTTTCTTCTTTTCACTTGTGATCCTATCTTCTAGAGATGGAAAGGCTTCACAGCATAAGGCTATGTTTATACAAACCAAAGCCTTAAGTAAGCAAAAAGGTATGTGGATGCTGTCTGCCCAAAATAAAGCAGTAGGAATTTCCATAACAACCTCTCATTTCTCCTCAAATAGCCCAATGTCCAGTGAGGGGAAAAAGGACTTATTTCTTTAAAATTCCAGGGCTGGCATTATGCCAGTTAGTCTGTATTGTCACATGATACAATGCATTGGAGGTTCATTCCCACTACAACTGAAGGACTCTGCTCCCATGCCTTGTCTGAAATATAGAAGCTACAAAGACTACGGGATTTAAAGTAGAAAAGCAAAAAGACTATATTGTACCCAGACACTGTACCCAGACACAAGACAAACCAATAGTAGGAACTAAAATTGTTTTTTTGAAAAAGGAAAAATTTCCAATTAAAAACTTTCCCTAAGACTGCTTATCAGAAATCATATCACAAGCCCAGGAGAAATTTTTTGCCTCAACAGAAACAGCCAGTTTTCAGTTTATTATTTGTGTGTCATCTAAAAGCATACGTACATATACATGCACACACACATTTGGCTGTGTGTCTGTAAAACCACAGAACATTCAAAGGAAAAAAGCCAGAAGCAAAACAAAGACAGCCAAGAAACTTCTGTGCGAGAAATTTTAAAAATCCACAAGGAAACAATCCAACTGTGTACTGTTGGTGTGGCACAGCAGTAGTTTTGTTGGACAGGCTAGAAGAAAATAAGATGGATATCTGAACTACTTAGAAGGAAGGGAGCATGAAGATAAAAGGATTAAAAAAAGAAGAATAAGAACACAGATGGGAAAACCCCAAGGATAGTAATAAAAAAGGATGCTAAGTAGAAATCTGAGGAAATAATGAGCCAGGATAGGCAACTAGTAAAAATACTACAAATCTTTGGAATGAGGAGCTGAAATGTACAGCAGAAAGTACTTCTGACAAAAGTATA
This sequence comes from Heteronotia binoei, assembly GCF_032191835.1. Classification (NCBI taxonomy): domain Eukaryota; kingdom Metazoa; phylum Chordata; class Lepidosauria; order Squamata; family Gekkonidae; genus Heteronotia; species Heteronotia binoei. The sequence continues at coordinate 81,397,739 of NC_083230.1, forward strand.
AAAACTGAATGTAATGCCAAGCTCATTCACTAGCATGTTATGACCACCTTGGAATCCATATTTTAACATATGTATGTACAAAGAATTAAAAACTATTTAATATAAAGCAATTTTCTCATCCAAATATTTGCATAGCTAATCAGAAAGGCAACACCTGTCCTGCATTTGTCAGATTTACTCAAGACTGAAATACAAAGCTCACTTTTCAAAAAAAGACCCATCTAAGATTATCATAGATTAGCAGACAGGTGTTAATTTGCATACTTTTGTATTTTTTTCTAGTACTTTCATAATGTCACCTAACATCATTTCCATCAAAACTGTTTTTTATCTTCATTATAATTTTAAAGAGCCTATTATATACTCAGCACACTTAACCTGGCTACTTAAGATCTAATATTAAAACAACTAAAGGATGAATGCCTTAGAAAGGAAGCAATCCTTTGAGCACATTAACTCGCAAGTGCTTTTTATATCATACACTCTTGTTATGGCCCTTTTTAAATAAACTTGTGACTCACTGTTTGTTTTCTTCACCAGGAGGTGGAGTCTTGCCATGCCCTTCCATTACAAAATCCTCATGTTCCATCTGCGAAGGCAAGCAGTGTATGTCAGCATTGATGGAGCAAAATACACACCATCCTAAGTGGTCCCTTAACCCCTGTCAGCACTTAACATTATCATCACTTCTCAATCTTTATCCCTAACAACCAAGAGATTGTCATTTGTAGTTAACAAATGTGCATCCCTGGATTCAAGTTACCACTCTAGAGAAATTTTCCCCAAGTTGGTCCATTCTTACAATAAAATTAAGCATAAGGAAGAATGCTTTAGTAGCTGAAAATGAGCAGATATGAGAATTGGAATCTGTACACCCCCCCCCATATAACTATAACTATACATATAACTATATATATATAAAACTTATATATAACTTATATATATATAAAATAGTTTATATATATATATATATATATATATATATATATATATATATATATATATATATATATATATATATATATATATAAAAACTATAGAACAAAATAGGAGTCAAGTTGCACCTTCAAGACCTTCAAGACCAACCTAGTTTTATTTAGCACGTAAGCTTTTGTGTGCTCTCTAAGCACACTTCATCAGATGAGGAAATCGGTACAGGAATCCGTTTGATGAAGTGTGCTTAGACAGCACACGAAAGCTTATGTTTTGAATAAAACAAAGTTGGTCTTAAAGGTGCAATTGACTCCTGTTTTGTTCTACTACTTCAGACCAACACGGCTGACTACTTGGATCTATATATAACTATATAACTATATATATATAGTGCTACTTTATTCACTAAAGCTGTTGAAATTCTTTAACGATTATTGTTCTTATTATGATTTATTCTTACTGTGGAATTTGATATTTTTTAAAAAGGTGGCTTTGGTGAGGGTCACAAGCTGTATAAAATTCTTAAAAACTAGGTGAAAGATGGCTGACTGATAACAAAACTAGAGGCCAAAGGATTTTTTTTAGATCTCCCCCTCCGGTTTTTGTTGAACTGGGTAACATATGCTGCATACAGATGCCAAGCACAAAAATGAATATGTTTATTCCTGGATTCACATACTTTCTCCCTCCTCCTTCCTATATGGAACAGATATGGAAGACTTCCTAGTTTGTATCTAACAATAATTGGATGTGATATCCTAATTGGGGTGCTTTACCAAAGCTGTGGGTTGTTTCCTACCTACAAACCTGGATTCAATCTCTTTGAACAATTATTAAGAAATAATTTCAGTTACACACAAGGGGTGGAGTGAGGGAGGCCAACAATAAAGTACGCCCATTCTCAACCACAAATCTGACATCTGAAGGAAGCCTTTATTTAAGCTTCTGAATGGAGAAGGATATATTTTCAAAATTCAAGTTTTCCTTTGGTTGAATTTTTGAAAAATTGTTCTACATTTTTCAATCCTAGAATATTTTTGAATTTTGACATGGTGCAATGGACATGGAACCTATGCCATGCATGCTTTGAGGCTACAGACAAGGAATAGAAGACAAAAAACGTGCTGTCAAGTCTCACTCAGTTCATGATAACTTCATTCACAGGACATTCCAGGCAAGACAGGAACAGAAGTGGTTTGACACTGCCTTACTCCCACAACCCCACCCTTCCTTGATGGCCTCCTATCCAAATACTGTTGCTGACCCTGTTTAGTTCCCAGGTTCTGATGAGCCTGGCATAAGGTGGGCTATTCAGGCTGCTAGCTAATAGCTAGGCAGGAAATAGTTTAGCAAAAAGGGATACAGACAGGCAAGGCTGCTCGAAGAACTGTGAATTTAAGTAATTCTGCCACTCCCCAGCCTCAATCTCAGAAGAGAACAAAGTTGAATGGGGAGAATAAAGTCAGGAAAGCTTGAAACTGGGTAGGGAAAGCCACAATTGAACAACCTGTGTGGAGAAAACACAATTCTGCTCATTGTCTGGGGAGGAAAAGAGATGAGCTTGAACAATGTCTCAGCTCTGTGGATTTTTTTTTAAACTGAAAACATTTTAAGATACCCCTGGGGTGGCAAACCAAGCCATATCTGGTTCTGACATCTTGAACCTAGTTCTCACTGAGGTGGTCACTCTGCCTCAGCTGTACAATTCAGACTACAGGTAGGGCACACATAACTGAATGACCTCCCTGCAAAAAAGAAAAGAAAAGGAAAAGAAATACCTGGCATATATAGAACTAGTTGCGTCAAGGAAGGCCAAACTAGTTGTGTCAGGGAATCCTTCTCACAAACATTAGATACACAAGAGTAGCTCTGTACAATAGTTAAGACATTATACATTGTTAAACAAAGAACATTCTGTTCATTACTGATGAGATCTGTGTTATCACTAGGGCTTTTTTTGTAGAAAAAGCCCAGCAAGAATTCATTTGCATATTAGGCCACACACCCTGACATCACCATTGTTTCACACCGGGCTTTTCTGTAGAAAAAGTCCAGCCGGAACTCATTTGCATATTAGGCCACACTCACTGACACCAAGCCAGCTGGAACTATGTTGGACATATGGACATATGAAGCTGCCTTATACTGAATCAGACCCTTGGTCCATCAAAGTCAGTATTGTCTTCTCAGACTGGCAGCGGTTCTCCAGGGTCTCAAGCTGAGGTTTTTCACACCTATTTGCCTGAACCCTTTTTTGGAGATGCCAGGGATTGAACCTGGGACCTTCTGCTTACCAAGCAGATGCTCTACCACTGAGCCATCCCTCCCCAATATTCCTGTGTTTTCCTGCTCAAAAAAAGCCCTGGTTATCACTATAATTTTTTTTTGTAAGTACCTGTTTGGTGAGGGGTACAAACTGTCAAATTTTCAGAGAAACTGAATTCTGAGCTGCAAGAATTTAAGATACAGAGGAAGAAGGACAACAGTATTTCCGACCATTCCTTACCAAGGAAAACAATTTCATAGTTTCTGACAGTAGTTGAGAAAATTCAAGAATTCCACCAACATGTGCTTTTCATTTAGTTTTCAAAAAGTGTTTTTTTTCCATCCTGATGTTCATATGTAGACAGTATAATGAGCACACTCATTGGCAGCTGCCTTTAGCAGATACAGTAAGTTCCATGTTAGGTAAGCCCCCATCCCACATCCAGAAGCCTGCCTTCAATCATCCTGCACCTGCTTACTTTTTTCCTTTTTATTAATAAAGACAGCCAGAAACTGATTGCCTCTGCTACACTGCCTACTGCCAGCATTTTCATGCTGACCTGTCTAAATCCCCATTGCAGCATGTGAGAGACAGTCCCAGTTCAGGTACATTTTCCAAACTACTTTGAGCACATTCAGCACAGCACTGAATCCAACAGAGACTTCGGAGTTTGGGTATTCAGCACACTGCAGCAGTAAGCTCCTATCTCTAATTGGCTAGCAGTGAGTGTGGTTATCATAAGGGACCAGGCAAGCAGCTGGCTGAGGTATGTGAAGGGGCTGGGACACAGTTCAATGGAAAAGACAAGTGTTGCTTCTGTGGAGCTCTCCTTCCATACTGTGTTCCTACTGGCAGCACCAGCAATCAGGTCAACAAACACTAAGAACAAAAGGACAGAAAGGCAACTACAAGAGGAAGAACTGGGGATAGACTACAGAGAAGTACAAGGGGAAGCAATGGGGTGCTACTATAAACATGACAGGAGAAGTGAAACAGAAGTCATTTTAAATTCTGCACTTAAATTCATTACTTTAACACTACTGTACACAAATATAAACTGATATGGTTTAAATTATGGAGAACAGGAAGAGTTTAGAAGAATTGGAAGATTTTTTTTCTAGCCTAACTTAAGAATTGCTTTACAAGTATAAATGCAAAAAAAAATCAAATATGGGAATGCATAGGACAAAAGGGAAAACTAGTATTTCTATAACTGTTATACTGCTACAGGAAAAACCCCAGAACATTTTCCATTTCAAATATGAACATTCTAGGATCAGAAAGTAACACACACACACGCACACACAATCACCCTTTGTGTTCACTTGCAATGTAGGCAGTTTGCCCTGGCCTTTCTACCTCAATCTTCAGGGAGCACATAATTGCCCAATGACCCTTTAATTTCCTTATATTTTATTCTAAGTTGCATTTCTTTCCAAACTAGGTAAATTCAAATAGGTAAAAACAGCAAAAATCAAAGACAACCTATGAAGCCAACATAACCAATATGTTACTGCCCCAAACTAAGCTGTCAGACCTCATGTTCACCAGTATGGAACTTAACATTACGCTTAAAAGACCAAGGCCTTTTTTGTAGAAAAAGCCCAGCAGGAACTTATTTGCATATTAAGCCACACCTCCTGACATTAAGCCAGTGGAAATGCATTCCTGTGTGCTTCTGCTTAAAAAAAAAAGCCCTGAAAAAGACAATAAAACTTATTTTTAGCAACCTAATACCACAGATTTAAATAGACTGGATAGACTTTGCTGCCTAAAATTGGGGAGGAAAGATCGAAGACAATAAACAAGTGAACATTCATTGCAATGGGGTTTCATAAGTAGGTGGTGCAACTACAGAAAAGGCCCCATCTTAACTCTGAAATGGTGAAAGCACCAAAAGAAGGGCCTCTAGTGAACAGCTCAACCACTGGTTAGGAACAAAGACCTTCAGATATTCTCATTCTACATCATTTTGGATTTTATAAATAAAAATCATCGCCAGAATTCTTCCCAGAAACAAACTGGGAGGCAGTGAAGACACAGCAGGCACTCAACACAATAATTTCCAATAGCCTGGCTGCCATGTTCTAGTTAAAAGCTGCTGCGGTCTTTTCAAAGGCAGACCCATATCTAGCAAATAAGCTGCTATTGGAGTTCAGAAGAATGGTCCAAAGAGGAACAGATAAAGGACATGGGAAACAATATCAATAAGCAACTGAGCATTGAGGCAAGTGTTTGTATCCCCAGACAACCAGGTGCTTGATGAAATTTTTTGGAAATAGGAGATGTATACTCACAGATGACCCTGAGGCAGAAAGGAACATGATGCTTGTACATGCTATCTACTGGGCTGGAACCAACAGGGAGGGACTATGGAGGACATTGGATTAATGCATATGGGGTTTCCACAGAAAAGCTATAAGGGAGCAAGGAATTTAAATGAGAGCCACCAAGTTGCTAGGACACAGTACAAGGGGACAACTCTCGGGGGGGGGGGGGACCGGACGGACAGTATTTTTATATTCAACAGATATACATGGGGGGGGGGAGAATAAGGAAGCAATACAGAACTGATTCCAGTACTAAATATATTGAACTCAACTGTCAGCACTTGAGCAGACACAATGGCCTTTACCTTGAAAGGATGAAGAGATTCTCTATGTTCAGTTTAAGTTCCACCTATTCTGCATTTAATCAGGTCTCTAAAATTGTAAATGTAGTCCCCTGTGCAAGCACCAGTCGTTTCCCACTCTGGGGTGATGTCACATCACGGCATTTTCATGGCAGACTTTTTTACGGGGTGGTCTGCCATTGCCTTCCACATCTACATTTTACCCCCCGCAAGGGCTTGTTGATACTATACACCTTAGCCAAACTAGCTAAATCAACTGTGTGCAGTTCACAAGAGCATGAGGTAACAGCTTTGTAATATACACAAAGTGATGTTAAACCATTAATATTATACATATGGTAGTAAAGGTAAGAAGGAGAAAACACAGAGACAAGGGTAAGACAAACTCATAAACCTAAAAGATGCCCTAAATAGACAATCTTGTATATATAAATTCTTACTCAACATTTTAAATCAAAGTAAAAAACTATCCATTAGTTTAGTTGATGGGCTTTCAGCTGCATGCAAAATATGAACAGAAGAGTATGATAGAAATGTTAGAAGTGATGTTACAGAGTACTTAGGATAATACAACTAAAGGATAAACCTCGCAATTTACTAGAAGGGAATGAGAAAACACACATGATAACATTTCTTGGTCTTTCTCAAGCAACAGATGATTCAGAATGTGATCATTTCTTTACCTGCTCTAAGCTGTTTATTGAACTTGACAGTCTTCACCTTCAAAATTTCCCAGACTTAATTCAGTCTACTCTCCCATACCTCTTAACTCTTCATCCCTAAGGCATTGCTAGAATAGTCAGAATGCACACACAGAGGCATCTTTGCTGAAGTTAAAGTCTAAACCTTGCTGAGCGTTAGAGATAAACTCTTATCACCACCCACAGATATTCAGTATCTGGCTGTACAACATGAGATGACCAGTTTCACACTCTCCTGTGTTATTAATTTGCATGGGAGGGGACAAGAAGTTGCTAAAAAATCAGATTCTAATTTGTTTGAATCCACCTTTAAAACAAATTCCAGAGATGAAAACACTCTGTCTCAAGCAAAGCTACTACTGGCAAATAGGATACGAAACACACCTGAAAACTTCCCAACAATTACTGTGCCACAGCACAGACTTTGAAAGCACTACTCAAATTACAAAGTAAGTCGGTAAATTAAGTATGATTTTGATTCACAATTTCAGAAAAGACCAATTCAGACAACATGTCAAACCATGGTTAAGGAAGCTTAGCTGTATCATGATAGAAGTATGGATGAAAACAGAATCTAGCTGACGCAGAAGAATGCAACCTCACCAGTCAAGAGCTGCAATATCATGCACACAAGTAGTTACATTGTTATCCTACTTCTCAGTCAAATATTTCCTTCCAACACAGCTCACAGGAATCTGAAAATATTTCCAATCATTTAATAAAAAGTATTTATTTTAGAAGGGCTTTTCAGCAAACCACTTCCTGTCTCTTCTGATGAGTAAATGGATAGCAGTTGGAGTCTAATTTAATAGGATTTTAAAGCAAAAGTTTATAGATTTGTTATCCACACAATCTGATTACAGCGGTATTTAACAGCTGTTATAAAAGGCAACTTGTTGAGTGTTTTACTTGGGAGGGCTCGTGGGAAAAAATTCAAGTGAACCATTGTCCTAAGCAGAGATTTGGATGCCAGTTGGAAAACTTCAAGAAAACACTTTTTGTTTCAAAAGGTCTCCCTCCAATTTTTTTGACTGAAACCCTGAAAATTTTGAAGAGTACCAAAAAAACTTTCTATGAAATATGAGGGAAATGCTTTAAAGATACATACATCTCTTCAAGATGTTCTTCTGCACCTAGAAGGATACCTAATCTTCATTAAAGGAACATGCAGTGCTTTCATTGTTTCTCAACTGTTGCATGCCTTCTGCTGTGCTTCTGACCTGACTCCACTTTTCATCTCTCTCTCAAATCACTGTGATACACATACTTGCAGACAGAGTAACAAGTAGCTTATTGACATAAGGTTGCAATAAGGCACAGCAGGTTGCTGTTTTCTCTCAAGTACTAGGTATATTTGCTATTTTGCTTGCAGAAAAGTAAGGCATTTATAACTTTTAAATTACATAAATATGTCAAATATAGCAAATCTATAAATTATGCATTTTCTGTTGTTAAAGCAGCAAAATTAGTTTAGGTTTGACAGGACAGTAAATATTGCATATATTTCACCCCCTCCAAATTTTCATTTTTTCAAAATTTCCAGAAATCTTAGATCTCTATTCCAAAGCTCCACCCATCCCTACAGCAGAGCCAGTAAGGAGGAGTATGGATGTGGCTGGCATAGGTTGAAGCCAGGAACCACAGTGCTCCTTGCTCAGGCCAGCAATAAGGAACACAGCCACAAAAACACTCAACTGTGCCCTGTGCAAAGGAATACTTTGCCCTGCTGGCATGGGTGCAATGCAACTAGTGAGGAAGAGCATGGTATTATCCATACTCCATCAACCCCATCATGCCCACAGTGGCAAGGAAGAGCACAGGCTTTACCCTGTGCCAGCTGAGACATAGTATATCTGGAGATGAGAAGCATGTTGGCTCAGGTGGGTTGTAGCCACCATAGAGTGGCATCTCCTCTCTCACCAGCTTGCTTTTCAACCCTCCATGAACTGAGACAGCATAGGAGCAGGAGAGGTACTGCTGTCTTCCAGTGCCATTTTGGTCTTCCTGTCCACTCCTAATCTCACCAAATCCACTAACTGTTTATATATGGTTATTTCCTAGATTGGGGTCTACTGCCAATTGCTTTGGCTAGAGATGTAAAAACCTGGGGGAAAAACTGGAAAAATTCGGGGGGAAACATTTTTTCCTGATGCCTCTTTTATTTTTTTTTCCAAAAAATTGGAAAAATTGAAAAGAAAAAGAAAAAAATTGATTATGGAAAATTTTATTTTAACATGATGAATAAAATATTTTAAGACAAGGGGTTCAAATATTTTCCAAATCATTTCTAAAACGTACGTATGGTACCAGATTATTCTAATTTCTGTGCACTTAGGACAAGCAAGTCCTATGTCATACCCATTCATTGAAACTTAGTCCTACACTCCCTTCTACACACTTCCCTCCTCTTCAATTCTTTTTATAAGAATGAATTTTTTTTTTTATTTAATACTGTGGAGAGCAAAAATGAATAATTGTTACTTCTGGATTTTTAAAAATTGTTTTGTGGAGATTTTTTGTTTGTTCCACATAAACTAGTAAACAGTTCAGGAGATTGTTGCTCAATTTGTTACAATTACAAATAAATATTTAAAAAGTAAATTCTGTTTGTAATAATTGTTTGGATACACTATTTTTAATATGCTAGTTGTGATAATTTCATGCCAAGTAAAATTGTCCATAGTCATGTTATGTTCCTAAAGTAACAGAATGACTTTCAATCTAGAAAAGAAAGAAGAAGTGCTAATGTAGCATTTCCCCCCCCCCCCACAATTTTCCCAAAAATTTGGTTTTTTTCTGGGGGTTTTTCCAAGCTTCAAAATTTCCAGAAATTTTACATCTCTAGTTTTGGCAGAACCTAGTGCAACAAAATTCAAGTTTATAGTACTGCAGAAGATTGTCATCAATCACAACTGGGATCAATCTGAAATTTGTGTCTGCTTTCAAAGTCTCACTTGTCAAAAGCAATATTTTCAAAAATAATAGAATGACAAAGTTCTTAGTATTCATTCTCAATGAGACCATATCAGAAAGCAAGTTACCAAGATCTGCAATATTTGGTCACAACATGTATTGCAAGGTCTGCAGTTTATCAAGAGTTTAGAAGACAAATCCACAGAACAAAATCCCACTCGCTATACATAATACAAGTCTCTATCTGTTACTGCTGCTATCTAGGAAGGCTGATCATTCTGTGTTAGCAGTATGTTACTGACTATGCTTTGAGGCATTTCTAGACTTACTGCTGGCAGCCTGACAACCCACCCACAAGATTCCCTCTGATCTATTTGCAAACCTTGTAGTAGCATTTGTGAAACTGCTAAATCATGATAATACAGCGGAACTTTATTCAATATTTCTTGAGCATGTGCTACTCTAGTTACAGCAATCCAAAACAGTTTCTTCAGGAAGTGATCTTTGTAGAACCTCTTAAGGCAGGGGAAGAATACCTGTATCCTAACTGTAACGAGAATGCTAAAAAAAGAAATGAAGGCATCTTTCTATGAACTAGTAAATAATCTTGCTGAAATGCACAAAGGGTAAAACTTGCTTCTATTATTTCCTTTTACTTCATACTTTTTTAAAAACTTCATATATTAACAAATCAGCCTTGTCTGAGTTTCACATACCTGTTTTTCTTTAGATATTATTTACTAAAACAATTTAGTTTGTTATGACAAAGATATCTGAAATGGGTGATACATTAAAGCAACAGAAAATTAAGATGTAACATAAGGCCCAAGATATGTGTTCGCCACCCCCGTCTTGTCAATGGGCCATTAAGAAAATGGATTGCTGCCTTGACGTGGCGAGAGGGCTTGCACAGTTCAGTGAGGCTGTGGGCTAAGCTACGCAGGGCCACCCAAGATGGACAGGCCACAGCTGAGAACCCAGACAAAATGTGATCCACTGGAGAAGGAAATGGCAACCCACTCCAGTATCCTTGCCAAGAAAACCCCATGGACAGTAACAAAAGGCTAAAAGATATGGTGCTGGAAGATGAGCCCCTCAGGTCAGAAGGTGCCCAGTATGCTACTGGGGAAGAGCAGAGGGCAAGTCCAAGTAACCACAGAAAGAGTGAAGCAGCTGGGCCAAAGTCAAAAGGACGCTCGGCTGTGGATGTGTCTGATGGCGAAAGAACAGTCCGATGCTGCAAAGAACACCGCATTGAAACATGGAATGTAAGATCTATGAATCAAGGTAAGCTGGATGTAGACAAACAAGAAGTGGCAAGACTGAACATTGACATCTTGGGAATCAGTGAACTAAAATGGATGGGAATGGGTGAATTTAACTCAGAGGATCACTACATCTATTATTGTGGCGAAGAGTCCTGAAGAAGAAATGGTGTGGCCTTTATAGTTAACAAGAGAGTGAGGAAGGCAGTAATGGGATACAATCTCAAAAATGACAGAATGATCTCGGTTTGTATCCAAGGCAAACCATTCAATATCACAGTAATCCAAGTCTATGCCCCAACCACTTATGCAGAAAAGGTTGATGTGGACCAGTACTATGAAGATCTACAACACCTCCTAGAATTAACACCAAAAAAAGATGTCCTCCTCATCATAGGGGGCTGGATTGCCAAAGTAGGAAGTCAAAAAGTGACCAGAACAACTGACAAGTTTGGCCTTGGAGAACAAAATGAAGCCGGGCAAAGGCTAATAGAGTTCTGTCAAGAGAACAAGTTGGTCATAGCGAACACCCTCTTCCAACAACTTAAAAGGCAACTCTACACATGGACATCACATGGACATTATATACTCTTCAGTCAAAGATGGAGAAGCTCCTTACAGTCAGCAAAAACAAGACCTGGAGCTGACTGCGGCTCAGGTCATGAGCTACTCATTGCAAAATTCAGGCTTAAATTGAAGAAAACTGGGGAAGCCATTAGGTCATTCAGGTTGACCTTGATCACATCCCTTATGAATATACAGTGGAGGTGAAGAATAGGTTTAAAGAACTAGAGTTGATAGAGTGCCTGAAGAACTATGGATGGAGGTGCATGACACTGTACAGAAGGCAGCAATCGGCACCATCCCAAAGAAAAAGAAAGGCAAGAAAGCAAAGTGGCTGTCTGATGAGGCTTTACAAATAGCTGAGGAAAGAAGGAAAGCGAAAGGCAAAAGTGAAAAGGAAAAATTCACCCAACTGAATCCAGATTTCAATAGAATAGCAAGGAGAGATAAGGAGGCCTTCCTGAAGGAACAATGCAAAGCAATAGAGGAAAATAATAGAAAGGGAAGGACAAGAGATCTCTTCAAGAAAATTGGAGAAATCAAGAGAATGTTTCATGCAAAGATGGCCATGATAAAGGACAAAAATGGTACGGACCTAACAGAAGCAGAAGAGATCAGGAAGAGTTGGCAAGAATACACAGAAGAATTATACAAGAAGGATTTCAATATCCTTGACAACCATGACAGTGAAATTGCTGACTTTGAGCCAGACATCCTCGAGAGTGAAGTCAAATGGGCCTTAGAAAGCATTACTAACAACAAAGAGAGAGGAGATGACAGTATCCCAGTTGAGCTATTCGAAGTCCTAAAAGATGATGCTGTTAAAGTGATGCACACATTATGTCAACAAATTTGGAAAATGCAAGTGGCCACAGGATTGGAAAAGGTCAGTTTATATTCCAATCCCAAAGAAGGGTAATGCCAAGGAATGTTCAAACTATTGCACCATTGCACTCATTTCACATGGCAGCAAGGTCATGTTAAAAGATCCTTCAAGCTAGGCTTCAGCAGTATGTTGATCGGGAACTACCAGAAGTTCAAGCTGGGGTTCGGAGAGGTAGAGGAACTAGAGATAGATTGCCAACATTTGATGGATTATGGAGAAAGCACGGGAGTATCACAAAAATGTCTATTTCTGTTTCATTGACTACGCTAAAGCCTTTGATCGTGTGGATCACAACAAACTGTGGAAAGAGATGGGTGTACCAGACCACCTCACATGTTGCCTGAGAAACCTGTATAAGGGTCAAGACGCAACTGTCAGAACGGGATATGGAACAACTGATTGATTTAGAATAGGAAAAGGAGTTCAACAAGGATGTATATTGTCACCCTGCTTATTTAATTTATATGCAGAGTATATCATGCGGAATGCTGGCCTGGATGAAGCACAAACCGGAATTAAGATTGCCAGGAAAAACATCAACAACCTCAGACATGCAGATGAGACCACTCTAATGGCAGAAAGTGAGGAGGACCGAGAGACGTCAAATTTCCGGAAATTTTGAAGCTAGGAAAAAACCCAAGGTTTTTCCCAGAAAAAAACAGGCATTTTTGGAAAAATTGAAAAAAAAAATGCTGCATTAGCACTTTTTTCTTTTTCAGATTGAAAGTCATTCTGTTACTTTAGGAACATAAAATATGACTATGGACAATTTTATTTGGCATGAAATTATCAGAACTAGCATATTAAAAATATACTGTATCCAAATAATTATTACAAACAAAATTTACTTTTAAAATAATATTCATTTGTAATTGCAACAATCTCCTGAACTGTTTACTAGTTTATGTGGAACAGAAAAAACCCCTCCACAAAACAATTTTTAAAAATCCAGAAGTAACAATTATTCATATTTCCTCTCCACAGTATTAAATAAAAATAAAAAACTCATTCTCATAAAAAGAATTGAAGAGAGGGGAAGTGGATAGAAGGGGGTGTAGGACTAAGTTTTAATGAATGGGCATGACCTAGGACTTGCTTGTCCTAAATTCACAGAAATTAGAATAATCTGATACCATATGTATTTTTTAGAAATGATTTGGAAAATATTTGAACACCTTGTCTTAAAATATTTTATTTATCATGTTAAAATAAAACATTCCATAATCAATTTTTTTCTTTTCTTTTTTTCAATTTTTCGGAAAAAAACAAAAAAGAGGCTTCAGGAAAAAAAAACAGAAAAAAACTGTCCCCCCCCCCCCCCCCCGAATTTTTCTGGTTTTTTTCCAGGCCTTTACATCTCTAGGAGGACCTAAAGAACTTCTTGTTGAGGGTTAAAGAGGAGCACAAAAGTAGGCTTGAAACTCAACATCAAAAAAAACTAAGATCATGGCATCCGGCCCCATCACACTGTGACAAATAGAAGGGGAAGACATGGAAGTAGTGACAGACTTCACATTTCTTGGATCCAAGATCACTGCAGATGGTGACTGCAGCCATGAAATTAAAAGACATTTGCTCCTTGGGAGGACAGCTATGGCGAACCTGGGCAGTATAACAAAAAGTAGAGACATCACCCTGACAACAAAAGTCCGTATAGTCAAAGCGATGGTTGTGAGAGCTGAACCACAAGGAAAGCTGAGTGAAGAATAGATGCTTTTGAGCTGTGGTGTTGGAGAAGAATCTTGAGAGTCCCTTGGACTGCAAGAAGATCAAATCAGTCAGTCCTAAGGGAAATCAACCCAGACTATTTCCTGGAAGGTCAGATGCTGAAGCTGAAGCTCAAATACTTTGGCCACCAAATGGGAGCACTCACTGGAGAAGATCCTGATGCAAGGAAAGACAGAAGGCAAAAGAAGAAGGGGACGGCAAAAGATGAGATGGCTGGGCAGTGTTGCTGATGTAACAAACACGAATTTGAGCAGACTTCAGAGGATGATGGAAGACAGGAGGGCCTGGCGTGACTTTGACCATGGGGTCGCAAAGAGTCGGACTCGACTGTGCAACTGAACAACAACAACAAAAGAGATGTGAAGGCATGGGGGAAAGTTCAAAAAGTTTGGAAGAAACACACATTTTTCTGTCCTCACTCCAAGAACTCCACATTTTTCTAATAAAAGGATCACTGGAAAAAAAACTAATATAAAATATTATTTTAGAATGAGTAAAATGTTTCCTAAGGCAGCATTTTTCTTAATTAAGATATATAGCATTTTGGGGGGGGGGGGGATCTAAGCACCTTTTCAGCTTCTCCAATGAAAACACTGGGGATTTGGGGGAGAGCACTTATTTTATTTAAAACATTTATCAGCCACCTTTCTCCCTTGTGAAACTCAGGGTGGCTTAACAATACAAATAGGAAAGGAAAGGTCCCCTGTGCAAGCACCAGTCATTTCCAACTCTGGGGTGACATTGCTTCACAAATAAAGTGAAAATAAAAACACAATACAAATCATAAAAACACACAGAAGATCAAAGACAACCCACTTGCTTTGGAAACTGAAAATGGCATCAATTCCCCAAAATCAAGAATTAAACATGGCTTTCTTCCAACTCTTTTGGAACAGAAGAAACATCAGAAGAACTCGAGAAGCATCACTTTTACATATCGAGGTGATGAGAGAGGAGGTCCAATGACTGATAGAACTCAAAGGTGAAATTGTGGATCTCCTGACAAAAATATGTAATCTTTATTAAAATCTGCCTCCATTCCTGAGAACTGGAAGATAATGTCACCCACATCTTTAAAAAGAGTTTTAGAGGAGATCCAGGAAATTACAGTTTGACTTCAATTAAAGAGAGAATTAGTAGACACATTGATGAACAAAAATTGTTAAGGAAGACTCAGCATTGGTTCTGTAAGGGAAGATCTTATCTCACTAACCTGTTAGAGTTCTTTGAGGGGGTGAACAAACATGTGGATAAAGGGGACCAAATAGATATTGCTTACCTAGACTTCCAGAAAGTTTTTGATAAAAGTTCGTCATCAAAGGCTTTTATAAGTAAGCTCAAGAGTCTTTTTACAAGTCTCCACAAGAGACTTGTAAAACGACAAGTCCTCTTGTGGATCAAAAACTGGCTAATTAATAGGAAACAGAATGAGTATAAATGGACAATTTTCTCAGTGGAGGGTGGTAGGCAGTGGGGTAGCGTAGGGCTCAGTACTTGATTCAATGCTTTTTAACTTGTTCATTAATGATTTGGAGTTGGGATTAAGCAGTGAAGTGGCTAAGCTTGCGGACAACACTACATTGTTCGGGGTGTTGAGAACCAGAGAGGATTGGGAGGCAGTCCAAAGGGATCTGTCGAGACTGGGTGAGTGAGTGTAAACATGGCAAATGAGGTTCAACGTGGCCAAGGGCAAGGTAATGCACACTGGGGTCAAAAATCCTAACTATAAATACAAGTTGATGGGGTGTGAACTGGCAGAGACTGACCAAGAGAGAGAACTTGGGGTCGTGGTAGATAAATCACTGAAAATGTCGAGACAGTGTGCGACTGCAATAAAAAAGGTCAATGCTATGCTGGGAATTACTAAGAAGGGAATTGAAAAAAAATCAGCCAGTATCATAATACCCCTGTATAAATCAATCGTGCAGCCTCATCTGGAGTACTGTGTACAATTCTGGTCACCGAACCTCAAAAAAGATATTCTAGCATTGGAAAAAGTGCAGAAAAGGGCAACTAGAATGATTAAAGGTTTGGAACACTTTCCCTATGAAGAAAAGTTAAAATGCTTGGAGCTCTTTAGCTTAGAGAAACGTCGACTGAGGGGTGACATGATAGAGGTTTACAAGATTATGCATGGGCTAGAGAAGATAGAGAAAAAAGTACTTTCCCCCCTTTCTCACAATACAAGAATTCTTGGGAATTCAATGAAATTCCTGAGCAGTCGGGTTAGAACAGATAAAAGAAAGTTTTCGCACCATAAGACGCACTTTATCCTCCCAAAAAAGTGGGGGGGGGAAGTGTGTGCGTCTTATGGAGCGAAGGTACCATACGTACCTTCCTCCGCCCCTGCCTGCCTGGCTCCAGCTCTGATGCTTACAGCAAGCGCCAGGATCGCTCCCTCCGACCTCCGATCCCAGAGCTTGCTTTAAGCATCAGCGCTGAAGCCAGGCAGGCAAGCAGGGAGAAAGCACGCCGCCCCCTCCACAGCCAGCCCTTGCGAAGCGCTGGGTTTGCGGAGGGGGGGGGTGCTTCCTCTGTCTCTGTCTGCCTCGCTTCAGCTTCTGCTGATAGCAAGGGCTGGGTTCGGAGGCAGCCAAGCTTCTGATCCCAGCCCTTGCTATCAGCAGAAGCTGAAGCCAGGCACAGAGGAATCACCCCCCCTCCGCAAACGCAGCACTTGGCAAAGCGCTGCGTTTGCGGAGGGGGGGTGCTTCCTCTGTCCCTGTCTGCCTGGCTTCAGCTTCTGCTGATAGCAAGGGCTGGGTTTGGAGGCAGCCAAGCTTCCGATCCCAGCCCTTGCTATCAGCAGAAGCTGAAGCCAGGCACAGAGGAATCACCTCCCCCCTCCGCAAACGCAGCGCTTGGCTGCCTCTGAACCCAGCCCTTGCTATCAGCAGAAGCTGAAGCCAGGCACAGAGGAATCACCCCCCCCCTCCGCAAACGCAGCGCTTGGCTGCCTCCGAACCCAGCCCTTGCTATCAGCAGAAGCTGAAGCCAGGCAGACAGGGACAGAGAAAGCACCCGCCCCCTCCGCAAACCCAGCGCTTCGCAAGCGCTGGCTGTGGAGGGGGCGGCGTGCTTTCTCCCTGCTTGCCTGCCTGGCTTCAGCGCTGATGCTTAAAGCAAGCGCCGGGATCGGAGGGCGGAGGGAGCGATCCTTGCGCTTGCTGTAAACGTCAGAGCTGGAGCCAGGCAGGCACGGAGGAAGCACGCTGCTCCCTCCGCAGCTGGTGCTCACGAAGTGCTGGGTTTGCGGTGGGGGCAGCGTGGAGCGATCCCAGTGCTTGCTGGAAGAAGCTGGAGCCAGGCAGGCAGGCGCGGGGGAAGCGCCGGGATCAGAGGCAGAGGCAGCGGATCACCCCCCAGGAGGAAGGTGTGTCCTATGGTCCGGAGTGCCTTATGGACCGAAAAATATGGTACTTCTTCACCCAAAAGGTGATTAACACATGGAATTCACTGCCACAGGAGGTGATGGCAGCTACAAGCGTAGAAAACTTCAAAAGGGGATTGGATAAACAAATGGAGCAGAGGTCCATCCATTAGCCACAGCATATTGTTCGAACTCTCTGTCTGGGGCAAGTGATGTTCTGTATTCTTGATGGGAGGGGCAATGGTGTGAAAGCTTCTAGTGCCCTGGCCCCACTGATGAACCTCCTGATGGCACTTGGGGGTTTTGGCCACTGTGTGACACAGAGTGTTGGACTGATTGGGCCATTGGCCTGATCCAACATGGCTTCTCTTATGTTCTTATCCAGGGAAGGCCTTTCAGAAGTTACTGCCTTAACACATAGCTTGGAACCCCATCAACATTTTGTGGAAACTCAACAATGCTGGGGAAATGAGATGGAAAGATTTGCCTGATGACTGAGCAAAATTTACTTCCTTCAATATAATTTAATGGAACCACTAGCTCTCTCAGCAAATCACTGCTGAGGAACAGCTTACAAACAAGATGCAACAGTATATAAAGCAGTATGTAAGTCTATTTTAATATGTCCAAATAGGGATAAATGTGAACGTCAAACTAGTATGCATATACATGCTTTCTTTTCTAGCCCCTGTATTATCTGTAGTTCAACACTCGTTACTTCATCGCATTCCTGCTCTGGAACATGTAAAGATTTTTTTTTGGGGGGGGGGGGGAAGCAAAAACAGGGTTTTCCTGGGGTTTTTTCCCCACTTTTTCTAATGAACAAATATTCCACAAATATGCTAAATAGAACAATTTTATATACCAAGTTATAAATTGTGCATTTATGTTACTTAATTACTTTAACATTTAGGGTTGATAGGAAAGTAGCCATTAATAGACCTATCCTCAGGGATGGAAGCCTAGCAGGAACTACTTTGCAGGAGTTAGGCCACACCCCCCTAATGTAGCCAATCCTCCAAGAGCTTACAAGGCTCTTTTTTGTAAGCTCTTGAAGGATTGGCTACATCAGGGGTGTGTGACCTAATATGCAAATGAGCTCCTGCTAGAATTTCACCCCGCCTATCCGCCATAAATCAATATAATCTCCTTCTAAAGCTGTTTATTTCTGTAGCCACATTTTAATCACTATCCATGTAAAGTAGTATTTGCTTTTGTCCATCCTAAATCAACTTCCCATCAACTTCATCAGGTGCCCTCAAGTTCTTGTAATTTGGCAGGAGAAAAATTTATCTTTGTCAACTCTTTCTACCCCATACATAAATTTATAAGCCTCTATCATGTCCTTCCTTAGCTGTCTCTTAAAAATGGAAAAGTTCCAAACTCTTCAGCCTCTCCTCATAACAAAGATGCTCCAATGCTGTAGTCATATTGGTAGCTCAAGAAACTTCATTTAAATTTTGATATTTTTAATAATAATAATAATAATAATAATAATAAATTTATTCTTATATCCCGCCCTCCCCCACCAAAGACAATTTTTAATTGTCCAAGTTTATTACAAGGCATAAAATATCTAAAGGAATGCAGCCTTTAATATATATTACAGCTGATGGGTGAACAAGGAGTAGTGATTCTGGTAAATTCTATTTAAAACTATATTGACTAATTTGGTTTAAAGAACTCATGATTCAGGGATAGAGCTCTGTTTAGCAATATAACCATGGCCTTTTTTTGAGCAGGAAAGCACAGGAATGTAGTTCCAGCAGTCTTGGTGTCAGGGAATGGCCTGATATGCAAATGAGTTTGATATAGTGGTTAAGTGTGTGGGCTCTTATCTGGGAGAACCATATTCAATTCCCCACTCCTCCACTTGCACCTGCTGGAATGGCCTTGGGTTAGTCATAGCTCTGGAAGAGGTTGTCCTTGAAAGGGCAGCTGCTGTGAGAGCCCTCTCAGCCTCACCCACCTCACAGGGTATCTGTTGTGGGGGGAGAAGATACAGGAGATTGTAAGCCACTCTGAGTCTCTGATTCAGACAGAAGGGCAGGATATAAATTTGCAGTTTTCTTTTTTCTACAAAAAGCCCTGTGTGAAACAATGGTGATGTCAGGGGGTATGGCAAATGAGTTTCTGCTGGACTTTTTCTACAAGAAAAGCCCTGAATATAACTATTATGCATTTTTATAGCTTGCTTATCATACTGATTTTTGAGGATATATTTGTTTACTTATAGCTGTTTGTCTCACTGATTACAGAATACATAATCTTGTTCCTGGTAACTTGTAAATCACATGAAACAGAAATTATATGAAGGAAAGCATTGTATGTATTTCAGTTTTTCCCAAAAGTTGCCCCTCCTCTACAAAAAAAGTATGTGTGGGGAAGAGTAATGGTTTTCCCATGGTTTCAAAACTACCAGAAATTTTACACCTCTAGGGACACAGAAATAAGTTTTTTGGGGGGAGAGCACAATGCCATACAGCATGGATCGCCATGTATCCCATGGGCCACGTATTCTGCATCCATGTTATAATTAATACTGCCATGTAATTGGGGACCTTATCTGGATGGTAAGGCTGCATACAAATATTTTAAATAAATAAAAAATTGCCACTTAACTAGAAAAAGCAGCAAGCAGCTGAGTGTACATAGATAATGTATATCGCCTGACTGTGTACCTCTATGCAGAGTGATGACTTATAATATCAAAAATAAACTTTTATACGCCCATGCTTCTCCCACTGTTTTTTATATTATGTTTTTAAAGTTGGGAAAACACAGCAGTTCGACAGCTGTGCTTTACAGGCTCCAGTAGTATCCCCTCATGGATTTATAACAGACCTCTTCTTCTGCCTTGGTGGGGAGGGCGGGATATCAATCAAATAAATAAAATTCTACCCCACTTTTGAGCTTTCTTGTACAAAGACACATTGCAAAAGAACAAGAACACAAACTACTGTACTGGAGGAAAAAAAAAAGAGGAGGTTCTTGGTGAACAGAGGAAGGAACTTACACAGCCCTTGCAAAATTTGGATGGAAGAGTATAATCATTAGGCAATAGGTATTAAGAGGTACTGCTTTGTGATTTCTTGTACAGAACCTAAAAAGGTTCAGATTTCAGTCAAAAGAAACATTTATGCAAAAACAAACTGATTAAGCAGTAGGAGCAATACAAATCTGAACCAGGTTTTTTTTTTTAACAGACTGCAGCTTTCCATAACATACTATAATTTTTAAAAGTCCTAGTTCATTATTACAACAATAATAATTATATTACAGTAATTTGCAACATGAAAATGTCTCAGGCAAGAGCAGAAGAGTTCTAGATCATTCAAATGGGGTATAAACTATACCATGTGGACATGTAAGTCCATTATATTACCATGGCTAACTGTATCTTCTCTCATGCAGGAAGAAATACAGAAAGTAGTTCAGAAAATGTTTAAAGCTATCACAATTATTTTAATAAAGCAAGAATAATGTAGCTTGATGCCAGCTTATTTATAAACATGTGTTTTATATTTAAGACAATCTTGCAAATAAATCACAGAAGTTATAAACCTACAAAAAAGTTGGTCTGTATACACATTTCATTTATAATATATCAATGGCCCCAAAAGGGAAAAGAAAATCCATCTCTTCAAATTTACAAAAGCTTTCATGCCCAATTGTCTGAAAGCAAGCTGTACTTGCTTATAGCAAAGAGAGGCTATTTATAATCCTATTTGAATAATTTTAATATGTGCACTGATCCAGAATTATTGCAACATATACACATGGTCTCCAAGATACAAACATCCCAGTGAAAGAAGCACTATGAATAACTAGCACATCCTCAAGTTTAGCATATGACAGATTTCTCTCTCATTTTCTATCTGTGCACCCATTTTAACCTGTATTTAATACTCCCATCAATATTTTCCCTAATCTCATCCTACTATCTATCTCACTGACCTTGGAACTGCCTTCCTCCAAAATTTCTCCCTCATCAATTTGCATGGAAATAGAACCTGTGCAAAACTCTGCTGAAGTATGAAGTTCTGCCTAAAAGAAATAAGGGGAAGGAAAATTTAAGAAGTTACACTGGAATTTGAGTTTTTATTTGAAGTCATATTGCACATTGAAATATTGAATATTTGATCCAGCATGACAAATCTCAGCTGTAATCAAGGGCAGTATGGAAGACATAGGTATCTCCACAACAAAAGAAGGAAAGTAGGTTAAATGCTGATATGTAGACACATACACATTTGCCATTAAAAGGTTTAGGGAGTGCACAGCAGAAAAAGAATAGCAGTTAAAGTTGCTATTTCTTCCTTACCAAAAGAATCCTAATGGCAAGTGTATATTTTAATAAAAAACATTTCCATATAAAACTCATCTGTTACATTACTAAATTTAATAATTAGAAGTATTCGATAACTTACTGTACTGTTTGATCATTCTCCTTAACTTCCAAGAAAAACCACCATCCGTGTGTGAATGAACTCTTCTTTCATCTTTGGAAGTTATCTGTCCTGAGAAACCAACCCTAACTGTGGTATAAAACATACAATTCCAAACTGGAGAGCCAGTTTGGTGTAGTGGTTAAGTGTGCAGACTCTATTTAGGAGAACTGGGTTTGATTCCCCACTCCTCCACTTGCACCTGCTGGAATGGCCTTGGGTTAGCCACAGCTCTAGCAGAGGTTGTCCTTGAAAGTACAGCTGCTGTGAGAGCCCTCTCAGCCCCACTCACCTAACAGGTGTCTGCTGTGGGGGGGGGGGGGGGAGATGTAGGAGATTGTAAACCACTCTGAGTCTCTGATTCAGAGGGAAGGGCGGGGTATAAATCTGCAATTCTTCTTAAAAAACTGCAATGTGTTTCATGAGCAAGTGTAACTTACTGGCAGGATAAAAACTACACCACTTCATAAATGAAACTGAACTGGAAAGCAAAACGTATTTAAAATCTTCTTGTTGCACAAAACTAATTTTAAAAAAAATGTACAGAAGGAACACATACAAGCACTTCCAGATCTTGTAATACAGGGAAAAATATCCTTCAGCAGACTTGTCTGAAATAGAACGATATCCTGAGTAAGGAGTATGCATGATTGCTCCTGAAGTCTGCTATCCAAAAGTAGGAGAGAAGCTGGGCTCTTACCAGCAGTAATGGAGTCAGACCTGAACTGTAGAAAGAGAACAGAGAAGGGCAGAATGGTGCTCCAATGGCACAGAGGGAAGACGAAGATCTGTGTGCTATGAGACCAGCATGGGATCTTGTTAAAACATATATGTTAAAACAGGGGTGTCAAACATGCAGTTCGGGGGCAGAATCAGGTCCCCAAGCAACTGGCTGTCATCTGCTTCCTTCTCCCTCTCTCTTGCTTCCTTCTGCATAATAGCTTGCTTTGTAAGGTTTGCTCAGTTGCACAGGAGCTAAAGAGCAAAACCTCTATTTTCTCCATTGGCTGAGGCGCCTTCCTTGAGGAGGAAGGGGGGGAATAGTTTGTTTTGCCAGGCTCTCTCAATTGCATAGCAGAGCTACTGACCCAAGCCTCTCTTCCTTCTATTGGCTGACCCCCCCCCCTCCAGGCCCCTGGGGAAGGAAAGAACCTGAGCTTCCTTTGTGCAGTTCCCTGGATCCCATGGGAGAAATACAAAGAAAGCATCTTTAAGACCAATGAGTGCTAACGTTTTAAGCATGTTTTTATTTTTTTAAAAAATTATATTTGTGTTTGTCTGTGTTCTTTATAAACATTTATACCTCTGTTACCTAATCTTAAATAGGCACACAAATGGCCTGGCCTGACATGGCTTGGTCCAACCTGACATGGTCCGGCCCAAGAAGGTCTCATTTATGTCAGATCCAGCCCTCAAAACGAATAAGTTCAACACCCTTGTGTTAAAATATATGTGGTGAATCAAAGAGAAGAAACAGGTGGCAAGTTAAACTGACCCAGTCAGCAAGTGTTTGGGGCATTTGCCGCAGCCAAATAACAAGCTCATTCAAGCTAGTCATATAAAACAGTCTACTTTGGGGGGAAAGAACAGAGTGAAGTGTAGACATTCCAAGTTTTCTTCGTCCTCTCCATTGAAGGCAACATAGCAACCCAACTCCTCAAGTAGTTTAATTCTATGGTACTATAAGCTTTTGGTCCCCCCCTTCATCTACATCACTACAATGATGTCCTTCATACGATTTATATGGCTCAGGTTTGATGCTATAATATAAAGCAAGGGTGTTAAACATGCGGCCTGTGGGCCAAACTGGTCCGTCCAGGACTTCAATCAGGTCTGTGGGGCTCTCTTCTCCCCCCTCCTGTCCTCACCCTGTGAAGCTCTGAAGGCTGCAACAACTTTCCCAGCTCCTTCTGCCTTCTCTTGTGGAGGCTGCATCTGAAAGCAAAGCTGCAAAGAAAATGCAAAACAGATTTCCCACTCTGGCTTCTAGGCAGAGCAGAGGTGAGCAGAAAATCCACTCCAAATTTTCTTTGCAACTTTGTCTGTGTTTTAATGGAGAGGAACTTCCCAGTGTTCCTATGGCCAGCTGAAGCTTCCTGGAGTTGTGTGGTTGCAAACCAAGCATTGATGCCTTGAGCCAACTTTGTTTCTTCTCAGTGGAGTGAGAACGGCCCATTGGACTTACCGTGAGGGGTCCTTCTCCTCAGAGGTTCGGAGGACATCTCTGTGGGTTATTCCTACTGTTCCTTCAGGGAGGCAGGAAACACTTTTTTCACCTTCCTGTTGGCGCCTTCGGAATAACCCCGCCCTCAGTTGTGGAACTCCGAAAGCAGTGTTGTCTTCCCTCTAACTAGAAGGACTATAAACACAACTAACAACTTATAACTACAATATAAACCGTAACCTTGAACTCCGATAGTACTGAACGTAACACAGTACAAGGGAGAAAAGCTGTAGAAAGTAGAACCTAATAAGGTATAAGCAATGAAGCTACATCTGGGAGTGGCGAGATGTCCTCCGAACCTCTGAGGAGAAGGACCCCTCACGGTAAGTCCAATGGGCCGTTCTCCCTCAGAGGTTGTCGGACATCTCTGTGGGACCTACCAGAGCAGTCCCCCTTTAGTTGGGTGGGTCTTCATCGTTGGCCTCCCCCAGAACGTGCTGTAATACCTTTCTCCCAAATGCTGCATCTGCTGATGCCATGGAATGAATCTTATAGTGTCTTACGAATGTAGATGGAGAGGACCAAGTAGCAGCTCTACACACCTCTTCCACTGACACGCGATTCAGCAGTGCCGCGTTTGTAGAGGCACTCCTAAGGGAATGGGCCGTAATTCCTCTAGGAATTTGCAACCCTGATGCCCTATATGCTTCACTGATACAGGCCTTTAGAACTGCACTAATTGACGAAGTGGACATCTTATCTCCAGCTCTGGGAGGAGAGATGTTGATGAACATATAGTCAGTTTTCCTAATCGACTCGGATCTTAGGATGAAAATTTTTAAGGCTCTGCGCACATCTAAGGTATGCCAAACGACTTCCTTTGGGTGTTTGGGATGTGGACAAAATGTGGGTAGGTAGATTTCTTGTGTACGATGGAACTTAGAAACAGCCTTGGGAAGAAAGGAAGGATCTGTGCGCAGAACCACCTTTTCTTTATGGAACACGCAAAGACCAGCCTTCACTGATAACGCCCCCAGTTCCGAAACTCGACGTGCAGACGTTATGGTCACCAAGAAGAGAGTTTTCATTCGAACCCATTTTAAGTCCACCTCTTGAAGAGGTTCAAATGGCTTCTTTGTAAGAGCTGATAAAACGGTATGGGGCCGCCAAGATGGAAAACGATGGACTGTTGGAGGTGACTTTAAATTGGCCCCCTGCAAAAATAACTGGATGTGTGGATGTTGCGATAGCTTGTACCCTCCAATGACCGGTAAGACGGTGGACAGGGCAGCTATCTGCCTTCGTAACATAGCTGGTTTTTACCTGGACTCTAGGCCCTCCTGTAAAAACGCTAGTATCTCTGCAATGGAAGGAGTAAGCGACGAGACCTTTTTTTCTACAACACCAGCGAACAAAGGCCTTCCAAGTTGTGTTGTATATACAAATGGTGGAAGGTCTTCTTGACGCTAGCACAGTGTCTGTCGCCTCAGAAGAGTAGCCTAAACTTCTGAAGGTTTCCCGCTCAATCTCCACGCGGTCAAGTGAAACCACTCTGGGTCGGGGTGCCACACCGGACCCTGATGGAGCATGTCGGGAGACACTGGTAGCGACAGCGGAAGGTCTACTGATAGCTCTGTCAACACTGAGAACCACGGTCGCCGTGGCCAATAGGGAGCTAGCATGATGATTTCCGCCTGCAGAACTCTCACTCTCCACAGAACTCGAGAAACCAGAGGGACTGGGGGAAACGCGTACAGGAGACCTGGAGGCCATAGAGCTGTCAACGCGTCTGTCTGTTCGGCTTCCAGATGGAAGAACCTGGTAAAATACCTTGGTAGCTTTGTGTTTGTGTCGGAAGCGAATAGATCCACTTCTGGTTGACCCCAATGTTGACATATGAGATCGAATACACTTGTGCTGAGAGCCCACTCGCCTTCGCAAATAGCCTGTCTGCTTAACCAGTCTGCCTGTATGTTGTCCTGGCCTCTGATGTGTTCCACCCTTAGAGAGGCCAGATTCTTTTCTGCCCATGTTAGAATCTTTGATGCTTCCTTGTTTAACTGCGAGGATCTGGAACCCCTTTGGTTGTTCAGGTATGCCTTGGCTGTAATGTTGTCCATTCTGATGAGAATGTGTTTCTGATACAATTGTGCCTGGAAGGCAACCAGAGCCAGACGTATGGCTCTGACTTCCAGGAGATTGATGGGAAGCAGACCCTCGGGTTGTGACCACCTGCCTTGGACTGGTTTGTCCTGAAGAGTGGCCCCCCACCCCCCCAGGCTGGCATCTGTGAACAGCTCTAGGGATGAGGGAGGATGGAACAGTTTGCCCTGGCAAAGATGAGTCAAGTCTGTCCACCATAATAAGCTCCTCTTGACTGTTAACGGAATTATCAGATTTATGTCCTTTCTCTCCATGATCTGAAGTTGAAAAGGCCTTAGGAACATTTGAAGAGGTCTGGAATGGAATCTGGCCCATTGGATCATGTCTATGGTCGAAATCAATAGTCCCATTAGTTTGGCAAGCAACATTAGTCGTGATGATTGGCTCTGGATGACCCTGATAGCCAAGTCCCTGATGGTCCTGGCCTTGGACAGAGGCAGAAATAGCGAGTTGCACATGGAGTCGATCATCGCTCCTAGATGTTCCAACCTCTGGCTCGGCTGAAGTGAACTCTTTGCTATGTTCACCATGAACCCGTGCAACTGAAGACACTGAATGGCCAGAGCTGTGTCCCGAAGAGATTTCTCTTTGCTGCTGGATCTGACTAAGAGGTCATCCAGGTAGGGGTGAATGTGGACCCCCTGCTTTCTCAGCTGTACTATTGGATTTATTAAGATCTTGGAGAAAACTCTGGGCGCTGTTGACAGGCCAAAGGGTAAGGCCCTGTACTGGTAATGTTGATTCAGTACCACAAACCTTAGGAAACGACGATGAGAAGAGTGGATAGGTATGTGAAGATAAGCTTCGGTCAGGTCTATGGAGGTGAGGTACTCCCCTGTCAAAAGTGAGTCCATAATGAATCTCAAGGTTTCCATTCTGAAATGACGTACCCTGATGTAGCGGTTCAGAAACTTGAGATCCAAGATGGCCCTCCAGTCGCCATTCTTCTTGGGTATGGTGAAAAGAATGGAGTACACGCCTTTCCCCTTCTCCGACCCCAGGACCGGTTCGACTGCTCGAATGTCGAGAAGGTGCTGGATTGCTTTTGTAGTAATGAGACGTTTGTGACCCTGCTTGGGGGTAGGTGATCTGACAAATCTGTCTGGTGGAATGCGGTGGAACTCTATTGAATACCCCTCTTGTACAATTTCTAAAGACCATTGATCTGCCTGAGAGGCTTCCCAGGTTGCTGCGAAATGGAGTAGTCGAGCTCCCACCGGTATGCGCTTGTAGTCATGCCTGCTTGGACTTGGCCTCTCGGTCGGGCTTGTCCATTTTGGAGAAGTTATTTCGATTGAATTTGGAGCCAAATGAACCTCTCTTAAAGGAGCTCTTTGGCGTTTCCCAATTGAACTTTTTTGAATCGGTGCGGTATCTGGCCAAGGAATGCTGAGTCCGAAAGGACTGAGGGCCCCCTTTTTCATTTCTCCGAATGGATTTGGGCATGACCTTCTTTTTATCCCTAGTCTCTACTAGGATCTTATCCAAAGCGTCCCCGAAGAGACGATCCCCCTGAAAAGGGTATGCTGCCACTGTAGACTTAGAGAGACAGTCAGCTTGCCAAGCCCGAAGCCAAAGGAGGCGTCTAGCCACCGTAGTGGACGCCATTGCCTTGGAGGCAAATGTTAGGATATCTAAGGTCGCGTCAGCCGTAAACGATGCTGCCTTAAGAATGCGTGAGGCGCCCTCTAACATGCGTCTGTTGTCCTCTGGTAACATCTGGAGTAACTTATGTACCCAAACAATGGACGCCCTGGAAACCAGGGAGGCCGCAGAGGATGCCTTCACGATCATGGCCACAGATTCTTATAGTCTTTTCAAGGTCGCCTCAGCTTTTTTGTCCAGAGGATCTCTAAGAGAACCCTGGCCATCCTCCGATACCAGGCCCGAGGATTGTAGAGCTGCTACTGGACCGTCCACAGTTGGAGCCTGTAATAACTCATTAGTGTAAGCAGGAAGTGCGTACAACTTTTTTACTAAGTGAGGGAACTGCTTAAGGGAAGCTGGCTTTTCCCATTCCACTCTAACCTGCTTTTCAAAGTATTCTGGAAATGGGAATACTTGTTCAGAAGTTTCCCCCTTAGGCAAGAACTCAGTATTTCCGCTGGTTCTGGACTTAAACTTCTTTGATTTAGCTACCTTGGCTTCCTCATCAATGGGCCCCTCCTCAATTTCTAATGCTGAAAGTGTCTTGGTTAGCAAAAACTGGTAATCTTCCTGACGGAAGAAACGACTAGCTTGCTCGGGTATTTTAACCTCCTCCTGTTCCTCCTCTGAGAAACATTCCCCCTCTTCCCTATCCTCCTGATCAGAGCCAGATGCTATAGATTCAGGCTCAATAGTTAGGGACCGGGAAGACTGTAATGGGGCCTTTTGAGCTGCCTTGGTGGGCCAGGAGAAGGAGCGGGGAGGATCTAAGGGAAAGGTTGGTCCCTGTGGGAGAAGCCCCATTCGGGCGCAAAAGGATCCCATTTCCTCCTGCATCGCTCGCCTAATAAAGAGCATAGCCTCTGGGTCCAGAGGGCTGCTCCTTAGTACATTACCCCCATCCTGAAAGCCTTCCATTCGTGGCTGCAGGTAGTTCCGAGCCTCCGGAGTGCCTGCTCCTGGGGGTTGGAAGGTCTTAGAGCTATGCCCCGCACTTCCAAAATGGCTGCCGCTGATTGCTGCCGCCCCGAGGCACATAGTCGGGGCTTCCATTACGCACCTTTTCTTGGTGCTGGCAGCCGAATCGTCTGCGGCCGCGTTGGGAAGGGCGCGAGCAAGCCGCGAAGGCGAGTCGGCACCTTCGATGCAATTCGCCGCCACGAGAGGCGCGGCGTGCGACTCTCCCTCCTCATCTGAAAGGAAACTGTCCTTGCTGCAGTCCATTCTAAAGTGGCCCAAACTGATCCCCTCTGCTGTCTTTACCCAGCGCAGGGAAAGAGAAAGGAGAGGAAGAGAAATAGCTATGGAAGGGAAAGAATAAGAGAAAAAGAGAAAAAAGGCTTAGCCTAGCCTAGCCTTGTGCTGCTGCTCCCTGTAGAGGCGGGAAAAAAACTGAGGGCGGGGTTATTCCGAAGGCGCCAACAGGAAGGTGAAAAAAGTGTTTCCTGCCTCCCTGAAGGAACAGTAGGAATAACCCACAGAGGAATAACCCAACCTCTGAGGGAGAACTAGTGCCTAGTGAGTACTCTAACTTGGGAATACAGCCAAAGGGGGGATAGGACACTGGAGAGCCATTGATAATCTGAGTAGACATGGGAGGGGGGAAGCTTGCAATGACTTGCCATTTCATGTTTTCCCAGGCTGAGAGCACTTTATTTTTTAAAGTTTCTGTTGTGATCTTTGTGCTTTTTCTTGATGTTTTATTTTTAAAATTGCATTGCAAAATCCCACTATCCTCCTTTTCCATTTTAAACAAAATATTGCAAGAGTTTTAAGCCTGTTTGTATTTTAAGGTAAAAACTGATATATTTAATTGTGTTGGCCTGTGTCCTCTATAAAGTCTATATCTCTGCTATCTGGCATTACATTTTAGGACATGCATGGCTCAACCCCACAAAGTCCCATTTATGTCAGATCCAGCCCTCCTAACAAATGAGTTTAACACCCCTGGTATAAAGAGTAAATGTTGCGCTAGCTCAAAGATAGTGCATCACACTTTATAATCATCAATGCTTATTGTAATTTTATAAACTCTCACATACATCACCCCAGAATATATACAAAACATCCAGAATATTATGTCATATTCATTCCAATTGGCAATGGGACAAGAGTCCTCATAGGACCAATAGGAAACTCTCTATAATAGCAGTTGTCCACCATACTGACTCCACATGTACTAGTTTCCAACAAGGTCCAATAGGATCCAAAAGTCCAATAAATTCAAATAAGGTCTCAGCGTTGCTTCTCATTTTGTTTTGATACTTCTTCAATGGACAATACTCTTGTACACATAAAGTACATTTCAGACTTCCAAAATCATGCCCAGACTACTTTTACAAACTGGACTGTTAAAGCAAGAACCGGCAAAGTCAGAACTGGACTAAGCTTTATTTGACTTAATTGTCCCAACCCAGCTCGCTCTGGGTGATGCACATCAGAATACAAAGTGCATACATTTAAAACAATAAAAACATTCAAGCTAAAACATCTTATAACTCCCCAATGGTGTCTTATTAACTCTTCTGTTCCATCACGGGGGGGTGGGGGGTGGGGAG
The DNA here is from genome assembly GCF_032191835.1 of Heteronotia binoei. Classification (NCBI taxonomy): domain Eukaryota; kingdom Metazoa; phylum Chordata; class Lepidosauria; order Squamata; family Gekkonidae; genus Heteronotia; species Heteronotia binoei. The sequence continues at coordinate 81,427,977 of NC_083230.1, forward strand.
AGAGGGACTCAGCGGGGCAAAAAAATGAGGTGAGGTGCCAGCTCAGCTACCATCACTGTCCATTACTTGAAAGTCTTGACAGAACATCTCTGCCTTGCAGGTCTTGCGGAACTGCAGAAGATTGTAGAAGATAAATAACTTTCCCACTCTTTGAATAGCTGCCAAGCCTTCTGTTATGGACTGAAAGTCCTCTAGTTAGGTTTGATGCTAGTAGCTGATAGATTTCCCCCCTGGGTGTCCCCCCATCCAGCATCATGGTGCATTTGTGCATCTCCCAGGTTTTCTCCAATCCCTTCCAAATTGCATTTGCTGTAGAGTTCTGGGAAATATCTCAACATAGTTTTGATGGCTGCTATATGAATGGGAAATATTGGATTTTCCTGGTCTTGCCCATAGAGCAACCACTTTCGCTGATCCAGACACTGTGGCAGCCATTTTCTTCATCCCTCAACCAATTTATTCTGACTTCCCAGCTTTCCTAATAATAATAATAATAAATAATAATAATAATTCTAGCCCCTTTTGTTGCAAAGATGTGCCTTTCTCCTTGCATCTCTGCAACAAAAGGAGGATACAGACACCTTTTTAAAATAAAAGCTGGGAATTCAGAGGACCTGATTCACATATTGTCATGATGTTATAATGATGTGACACCATTCAACTTCTGATTTTAAAATACTAAAAGGGCTCTAGCAATGCAAGGAGACTAGGGAGAGAGAAAGTATGGCAAAACCTGACATAACAGAATCCCACTGCCACTAATTGCTATTAGCAATGGGGAAAACTCACAAGCAGGGCAGGTGCATGGGAGTAGGCCAAGCAGGCGGCAGCCTGGGGTACCCCCTGGCCTAGTGGCACCAAGAGGCACCCCCTGTCCTTACGCGCCATGCCCGCTGTGTTCCCAACCTTGCCAAGGCTGCCTGAGCCTCAGTGAAGTCGGGGGTGGCAGTGAGCATGCTCAGAGTCCAGCTCTAAGCACAACCGCTGTGTTCCCGACCTCGCTGACACTGCCCTAGCCTCAGTGAAGTTGGGGTGTGTGGCAGTGAGAGCACTCAGAGCCCTGCTCGGAGTGCGCCCACTGCCATCCAGGTGTGGCTCAGCCTGCTTCAGAGGGAGCCAGGAAGAGGTCTTTCCAGTTCCCTTTGAAGTGGGAGTAGGCTGGGCCAAGCACTCGCGCTTCACACACCCCAATAACATCACTTCTGGTTATTGGAACAGACCACACGGGGGGGGGAAGGGAGCAGGGTTCGGTCTGGGCCGCTAGAACCTCTAGCACCGGGCCTGCTCACAAGCCAGTATCTTTCTTCTTCTTTGGGGGTGGGGGAATTTTTAATATATATTTTTGTATCTGCATCTGAAAGTCATGTTGACCTCTAGCAACTGACCCCTACTATGAGCTTGGAGGATATTCAGAGAGCTGGCTTAATAGAGCCTGCCCCTGTCCTCCCAACTGGATATTTCAAGGAAGTCTCCCATCCACCTTGCTTAGCTTCTGAAATCTATGAGACTGGGCTTGCCTGTACTATCCAGATCAGGGAACCAGGCTTCATGAGGAAAATACCAATGCCAGGTATTGTAGACTCCCACAAAAATGCATACAATTTTCTCCACAACTATATGACTATGGTACAATTTGGCCTTTTCAGCTGAAAAGCAAGATACTTTGAAGTTTTAACTGGAATACCACTGCAAAATTCCATGAACAGAGCTATCTGCATATATGAAATCTGAATACAGTCATCCAGATTATCAGAAAAGAACTGGAAGGCCAACATAAATTGCATACCAACAGGCACCTTTAAACCATCTTCAGGTAGCGCTTCCTCTGAATTTTTTAAAAAATTTAGTATAGGTTTAGTATAGAAATTAATCACTTCTGTATAAAATCATGACTATAATATCCCTTACAAGAGCCAATGACAGTAAAATGTGAGTACATGTTTATTTTCTCTTCACCCTCAACTCCCTTTCCTACTTAGAAAGAGAAATTATGCTTCAGTGCTTACCCTGACAGCTTCTTAGGGCTACTGAAGCCCAAAAGGATCCAGCCTGGCTACATTCAGTGCATAAGTCAAATCCCTGTGTAAAAAGAAAGAGAAGTGTGTTAGTGTTCAAAAAGTACAAGCATAACTTTGAAACTAAGCAAGCCTTCGAGGGTCCTCTCCAAGAGGAAGACAATGCAGGTAATCTTATTTTTTTGCAATCGGTGTCTTTGCATCTGGAAGAGACCACAAGAATCTTGAACAGCAAACCAACATGATTACACATGCTGTTTTAGAACTGCAATTGATAGAAACATTGCATTACTACATTATCTCACAGATTTGCTTAATAAAGTAACAGCCACAATGCATTTTACCCATTAAAATCAAACAGTTCCTCAATAATAATAATAATAATAAAATTTTATTTATATCCCGCCCTCCCTGCCAAAGCGGGCTCAGAGCGGCTAACAACATTTTCATAAAATTATACAAAGTTTAAAAACACATTAACTTTAAAACGTTCCAGTTAACTAAATACAATACAAATTTCCAGGTGCTAATTCCATTTATAAATGATAGTAGCGAAAGTCACCCAACAGCAGTCTCTCAGTCAACAAAGGCCATCCTGAAAAGGGTGGTCTTGCAGGCCCTGTGGAACTGGTCAAGGCACCACAGGGCTCACACTTCTTCCAGGAGCTGGTTCCATAGGTGTGGAGCTGTGATGGAGAAGGCCTGTGTACGAGTGTTTTGAAGTTTGGCCTCCTTTGGTCCAGGGATAGTCAGCTTGTTCTTCCCTGCTGACCTCAGTGCTCTCTGGGGTTCGTATGGGGAGAGACGGTCCCTTAGGTAGGCAGGTCCTCGGCCATATAGGGCTTTAAAGGTAATAACCAGCACTTTGTAACGAACCTGGTAAGTAACTGGCAACCAGTGCAGTTCGTGTAGCCCCGGCTGTATGTGCTCCCATTTCGGGAGCCCCAGTATCAGCCTAGCCGCTGCGTTCTGCACCAGTATCAATCAAATACTAAATTACACCCCACAACACCTAATCAGCAAAAAAAAAAAGGAGAAAAAAAAGTGAAATGTGGGAAGCAGAAAAGCCATGGTGGCAGCCACTGGCATATAATTCAGCAGCCTGACATTAATGAAAAACCATGAATCAAGCTGTGTTTTAAGTTATTCCATCCAAGAAGCTATGCTGAGACATATTTCATATCAGTTCCCAAAGGGTGGCTTGCTGTAGAGACCCTATGTTTCAGACAAAGAAAAAATGCAGTTTGAATTTACTGGCCCATGCAGGGCAACCTTATAAGATTGTGAATGTAACACTTATCTGTTATTAATTTGATTTATAAAGCACTCTTCTCCTGGAGGGCTCAGGGTTGTATACAGTACCAGTTAAAACATAAAATAAATTAAATCATACATACTAATGGTCAATCAGCTAACAGAATAAAAGCATTAAAATACAATCTAAATCATCAACGGCATTCAGTATATCTCTTTCTCCCTCCATGGGGGGCAGATCATGGGCAAAGCACGATGGAGGTTGCTGTCCTCAACCATAAGCCCAGCAGAACAACTCTGTTTTTCACACCCTGTTGAACCATACTAAATCCAGCAGGGCCCAAATGTCACCAGGTAAAAACTTTCATCAGGCAGGAGCTAGTGCCGAAAAGGCCCTCTGATTGAGGCTGGCTGGACATCTTTGGAGGCAGGGATCACCAGTATGTGTGGGAGATGTCAATTAGTAATTAAGGAATGTACTTTAGTGGCCAGAACATACAACAGAGTTCACAGACCTCACTTCAACTTTTCACACCAAACAATTTACCAGTCATTTTTAATGTCAGATTTTCTTCATCTATTAAACCCTTTGTATAGTTAACCCTTAAAAATAATACAGCTGTACCAGCACAGCAATATTTTGAGGAAAACAGATTTCTGAACTATAAAGACAGAAACGGAAGAGCCAGAGCACTTTCAGTGTATATGTGCTCCGACCTGAGATAACTGCACTGTGTTCTAGTGTACTATTAGTAGTTTCTCTAATTACCATCAGTTTAGATGTTCATTTACACCGTTATATCAAGCTCATGAGGAACATGTCAAAAAAGTGGCACCTAAGAACCAAAGTCTCCAGCTTCTATGATTACAGAGAAAAAATTGAAATGTTTATGGGAAAAAATGCCTGGAAATGTTCCTTCCTGCTGTGTGGCAAAATTGAAATATATTGACCAGATTGGCAAAGATAGGGGGAAAGGTGTCCAATTAAGGACATACCCTTACATAATGCCCAAGAGTATTTATTAAAGGTAGCTGCTATTTTCTGGGCAAAGACATAGCAATCCTACTTACTACCATTATATATATTTTCCAGCTCTCCCATTGGCTGTAATGTGCACCCCACCAGTCACTGGTCCATCAACTGCCACTCAATGTTTCACTGGTTGAATCCACTCCTCTCTCCCACCCGCTGTCACTTGCCCACTCTCTGTAACATTTGGGGGAAAAAAGAGGTGCTGACAGTGGGGAGATGGCGAAGAAACAGGGAATGACGGTGATAATACAACTAGATGGCAAGGCCTGGCCAGTAGCATTTCCTCAGAGGCCATGGCAGCCACATCTTTCCTATCACTCCTTTCCTCACCGCCCCCTCAGCCTTGCCCCAAAATAGACAAAGACTGGGTCACTGGGGAAGCTGCTAGGCAGTGGCTGTTGCTAGGCGATCAAGCTTGGTTCTGTCAGTAAAGGGAGAGGCCTCAGCTGAATATAATGCCATAGAGTCCATACTCCAAAGCAGTTATTTTTTCCATGGAGAGAGAGATCTATTGTCTGTAGTTCAGTTGTGATACCAGGAGATCTTCAGGCTCCACCTAAAGGTTGGCTACCCTAAGCCTGGCAGTTTGCTACTTTTCAGCAGCAGCCCCCCTATGACAGGCAGTGTGGCATAGGAGTTAGCGCTTCAGAGGAGGGTCCACCAAACCCAGGTTCTTGATATGGAAGCTGCCTGAGTGATTTTGAACCAATCACAAATTTTCAGCCTAACCTACCTCACGGGGTTGTTGTGCAGATCAAAAGGGGGAGAGGAGAATCATGTAAGCTGCTTTAGTCTTCACTGCAGAGAAAGACCATACTTTTCTTAGGCAGAGGCTGCAGGGAGGGGGGGAGATGGAAAGCTGAAGTCAGACCAATTCCCCTACAGAAAACAGCCACCTTGAGGAGCATACTCTATGGTATGCCATAATACAACCATATCAGGCCAAAAAACCCATATCACACCACAAGCTCATGCTAATGCTAAATGCCACAAGGCTGAATATGACAAGAAAAGGCAGCAACAATGCACTGTAAATAAAAGGAATGCTGAGCTACAGCACCTCAGTGACCATCATCATACCCACCCCGAACCCTCCATAATTATTCTTTCTTCTCTCCATTCTGGGCCTTTAAGTCACCACAGATACACACACAAACACACACCGGGGGGGGCAGTTTCTGTTTCAGCTGCAGAGTAGGTGGAAAGACAGTAAGGGTGGTGGAGTGAGTGAATGCAGAGGGTTGGGGGTGGGAGAGAAGATAGCAAGGGGGGGTGAGTGAAGTCCAAGAGATGGTGGGTGGGGAAGACAGCAAGGGTGGGGGTGACTGAATGTCATGGGTGGAGGGGAGCAGTGAAGTGCCAAGGTGGCAATGGTAGTTGAGAGGAACAGGTGATTGGGGGTGGGTAGTAGTTGGTAGGGGAGTGGGAAGACACCAAGATTGGGGGGGGGGGAGTGAATACCTTCACTTGGGTGGGTGGGAAGACAGCAAAGATGGGGGGCACTCTGCTAGAGTCTCTTTCTAGAGTCCAATATATTTTCCCCAACAGGCCTGATTCCTAGTTCCCCAAGAATTTCACTAAATCCAACTGCAGAACCAAATTCAAAATATCATACATGTATATGAAGTCATCAGCTGATTTCAAAATTTGTCATAGTTAGTTTGAAAAATTCAATGAGGAACAGGGAACATAAAGTTAACTTATGTGCCAAATCCAAGTACACAAAACTTTATGAATACACAGTAGAGATTTGAAGAATATCAGGCACTAATTAATCCAGGAAAACGGCACTTCATAAGGTAATGCAAGCCAAAGCCAGGTAGGCCTCTGACACTAAAGCCAATTATGTATAACAATATTTTTGTATTGAAACATCAAAATTTTCCAGTATAAAAATCTTTGAATAAAAATCCTGAGTTGGATCCACAAACATCTTTCCCATGTTCACCCACCCACCTGTCCTTTCCAACCCTGAGAAACCTATTTTTTGTGCAGTTGACACTGCTGGGAAAAAAAATAATGATGGAAAGATCTATCATGTCCACACTAAGGATGGGCATGGATTGAAGCACAAATCACAATTCATGCCTAAAATAGCTGATTCATGGTTTGTTCCGAATCAGTTTAGGTACTTGCACTATGCAGGACTCACAAAATGAAGTGGTTTGTTTTTGGGGAGGTTTGTCTGTGTCATTATCAATGGGGGATCTTCCTCACATGCCACAATGTGATGACATCACCAGGAAGTGATGCTACCATGCCAGGCATGTCACCCCAGCAAATGTGAATGGTGTGATAGCATCACTTCCAGGTGATGTCATCACACTGAGCATGTTTGCTGCACACCAGCACTTTCCAGCCCTCCCAAACCAAATGAACCACAATTTGTACAGAACATTTTTTAAAAACATAAAATGAAATGAACCACCAAATTGGGCAAACCAACGGACCATAAAATGAAACCACCATTTTTGCGTTTCATATCCATTGCTACTCCACACACATGGAGGAGGGATGGTGGCTCAGTGGTAGATCATCTGCTTGGGAAGCAGAAGGTCCCAAGTTCAATCCCTGGCATCTCCAAAAAAGGGTCCAGGCAAATAGGTGTGAAAAACCTCAGCTTGAGACCCTGGAGAGCCTCTGCCAGTCTGAGAAGACAATACTGACTTTGATGGACCAAAGGTCTGATTCAGTATAAGGCAGCTTCATATGTTCATGTTCATGGATCTCCGGACCAGCACACTGTAATGCAAAAACCACTGTAAGAATTTTCATTACCTTCTCAAAATGTATATAGTCCAAGTATAAACTGAACAAGAAATAAAAGAATGATTGGAAGTGGAGGAAATATTTGAGGCTTGTTATTTTGTATGGCTTTTCACTTGTATTGTTTTAATTATTACTGTAAGCTACCTTGAGTCAAAAAGAATGTCAAGGCATAAATATTTTAATATATAAACAAGGTGGAGGCCAGTAGAACACAAAGCAGAACAGCTTCTAAGCACTCTCCGACATATTTGAAATGTTGGGGGACGGAGCTAGTGTTTCAGAGGAGACTGACTTGCGCATATTGAAGATGGTAAATTTATCCCTAGCAAATAAGGTAAAAACCTGAAGGCTCTCTTGAACTCAGCCAATCTTGTGAGACAGGGTGACATAGTTGCTAGGAGTCGTTTCTATCACCTGCACTTGGGATTTTTTAAATCATTTGTCCTCTGGTCAACTGGCCAGCCATAATTATGTTTCTGTAACTTCTCAGGTGGACTACTATAACACTCTACACATGGGGCTACACTCGAAGACAGCTGAGAAGCTTCATTTCATGCAAACTCTGGCAGCCTGCCTGCTGGTGTTAATTTGCATATGCATCTTAGCAAAATATCTGGGCACAATTTAAAGTGTTAGATTTTATTTTTAAAGCTCTGCCCAACATGCCTGAAGGACTGCTTTTCCTCAATATGAGCCCATGAGCCAACTTAAATCTCCCAACACAGTCTTTGACATTTCTTTCTATATAGCACTTCCAGTTTGTTGCAGCTAGGATCTGTACTATAACAGATGAAGCACCCACCATGCATAGTCTGGAGCAGATCTGAAAGCAACAATGATTGTTCCTCACAAAGATGCAACACTTGTCTTCCGAAAAGCATTCAGTGGTTACTGTTACCTAGTGGTGTTTAAAGTGGCCTACAGTAAATTGCATAAACAGAGGGGAAAAAATAGGCTAAATAAAATCATACCAGGAATTCTCACAGCTACTCTACAAGAAAAAACACGATTATCTCAATACTGCAGGTAGCAAGTAAATTTATGGCAGAGATAGGATCTGAGCCAACATCCCTCTAAATAAGACCTCATTTTCAGCTACTATGGTACATCAGTCCTCAGTTTTTAGCTCATGACAAAAAAAAAATCTAAGTCAGGGCAGAACTAACTTCAGGGAAAGGCAGGGGAGATGCAACCAAAGTGCTATTCTAAATTAGAAGCTGGAACCCTTAGAATTGGTTGCATGCATGAGTCATTAACTGCTTGGCAAATTGCTTATCATAAAGTAAAGGAAGCAAATCACAATATTTAACTATTATTACAGCCACACCAACTACAAGTCAGTTACAATCAACTGATTTTTTCCTTGTGAGGTATCACAGAAATGTATTATACGATACACAGAGAGGGTCCACAAGGAGTTGCGGGGGGATTCCGTTTTTCCTTCCTCCACTATTTGTTTCCTTTTCTTGAAAGCCCCCATATCCTTTTCCCCAATCCCTCCTTTTTTCTCTCTGTCCTACCCACCAGTCAACCTATCTGTAATTGCTTCAGCTTTCCCTAATTCCCTTCCCCTGGCAGCCTCTCCGTAGAAAAACTCTGGCTGAGTTGTGCAGTGCCAGTTGAGCATGGCCCAGTTGTGTTGTAGGGAACCTGCAAGAACTTGCAGGGGAAACCTCACTTTTTACCAGTATTCCTCATTTCCCCTTTTTCCTCTTCTTGGCAGTCCCCATGTCCTCACCTTTCCCAGCTTTCTTCTCTCCTTTCTATTCAACAACCAACCTTCTATTCAACAACCAACCTGCACCCCTATCTTCAGCTATATTTGTTTTCTTCATTTATATGTCACTTTTATACCCAATGAGGAACCTAAGTAGCTTACATCATTCTCCTTCATTTTATTCTCAAAACAGCCCTGTGAAGTACATCAGGTTGAAAGTCTGCAATTGGTCTTAAATTACCCATTGAGCTTCCACAGTAGAGTGGGAATTCAAACCTGAGTCTCCCAAATCCTAATCTGAAACTCTAACCACTATGCTGGCTATCATGGGCTGGCTTCTATTAAATAACAAGCAGCCAGCCCTAGGTAAGTCATTCAAGTCTTGTGATAGCAAGTGGCTTGGTGGCTACAGCTGGGTAGCCCCAATGAGTTCTTCATCAAAACAGCCCTGAAAAAAGCTTCCCTCCATTTTTCCTGACAGAAACCAAGGCTTCAAGGGCAGGCAATATAGCTGTGGATACCTAGCCAACAGCCACTGATGGTATTTATTTCTTAAAACTACAGGTTCTGCTCCAATTATTTTGAGAAGTTAACCCCCTTTGTTGAGATTTCAGATTTTTCTGCAAACCTGGGGCTTTTCTTATGTTTGTAGAAAGATCTATTATGTTTGTTCATGGCTTCAATTTTCAGATTTAAGTATCCAGATGGAGCCATGCTGATATTTACCCAATGGAGGGGAAAAACTCAATACAGGTTTTCTACTAGTGGGAAGTTGTACAATACTGCAACTATAATGAAGTTATTCAACAACATCACAAGACTCAATCTAATTTAAATGTAGTTCTGAAAGGGGGACCCAGAAAAAGCACCAAGAGGCATTTAGGTAGAATATCAACACATATTAGATATTCAGGTTCTGAAAAAACTCTAGTTTCCAAGCTGAACTGTGAATATGAATTTATATGAACAAAAAAACAACAACTTATATATATGCACACTGTGCCTCTACATTTGTTTCAAAAAGTGCAATTACATATTTTTTTTTTACTAGGAAAACAGTGTTACAGAGAAAGAGCAATTGGATTTATTGGAAACAAATCAGAAATTAAATATGTGTAAGAAAACCATGAGCCCTAATCTAGAAATCCCAGGCTAGCCTGGTCTCATCAGATCTCAGAAGCTAAGCAGAGTCAGCCCTGGCTAGTATTTGGATGGGAGACCACCGAGGAATACCAAGGTCATGATGCTGTGGCAGGCAATGGTAAGCCACCTCTGAATGTCTCTTGCCTTAAAAATCCTACAGGCTTGCCATAAATCAGCTATGACTTGATGGCACTTTCCACCACCATCACCAGGAAAAGCAGGATATAATTGTTAGGCTTTCAAAATGCTTTTAAGTATTAACTAAAAGCATTAACTAAAGAGGCATTTCAATCTCAGAGTTATATACTGCACAGGAAATAATTTGTTGTTTGTGTCAAACATGCAGTTGGAATGGAGCTCAGACACATCAAAAAGACTGCAGGAGTGATTTTCAGTGTTTCCATCTCATAGCACTGAAAGTTCTGGAATGATACAATAAGCATTGTTCCAGATCGTGGCTTCACAGCACATATACATCAAGTGAAAATGAAGAGCACTGCTTTTTGGTGGCAATCCTTTTAATTTCCTGCTTTGGAAAAGAAGTGAAGTCATACCACATCAATTAATTCAGTTTCCTTCACCACTGCAGTGCAGTCTATATACAAACTTATTGAGTGGCATGAAGCAAGTATACAGACTTTTTGATCTGTGAGCTCTCCTTTTCTAGCAAGTAGCTGATGTTCCCACAGAAGACCCTCCAACATGATTGCTCAGTGGGATTTGGTATGTAGGACATGGTGTCACACCAAGTCAATACTAGAGACGGTAGCAATACTGTTGCCAAGTTATCTGGTAGTTAGTTGAATACTTCATTTATGGAAATACAATGCCTTTTATGTAACATTCCCATTATCCAAAGGTCTCTACACAAGGAAAAATACTAAAGATACCATTCTCTCTTGCAGACACAACTGTATTGAATTGACTCTCTCTAACATAAAACTTTCCAGAGAACAGCAAGGAGAGATAAGGAGACTTTCCTGAAGGAATAATGCAAAGCAATAGAGGAAAATAATAAAATGGGAAGGACAAGAGATCTCTTCAAGAAAATTGGAGAAATCAAGGGAACGTTTCGTGCAAAGATGGCCATGATAAAGGACAAAAATGGTAGGGATCTAACAGAAGCAGAAGAGATCAGGAAGAGGTGGCAAGAATACACAGAAGAATTATACAAGAAGGATCTCAATGTTCCGGACAACCATGACAGTGAAAATGAGGACCTTGAGCCAGACATCCTGGAGTGTTTAGTCAAATGGGCTTTAGAAAGCATTACTAACAAAGCAAGCGGAGATGATGGTATCCCAGTTGAGCTATTCAAAGTCTTAAAAGATGCTGCTGCTAAAGTGATGCACACATTATGTCAACAAATTTGGAAAACGCAACAGTGGCCACAGGATTGGAAAAGATCACTTTATATTCCAATTCCAAAGAAGGGTAATATCAAGGAATGTTCAAACTGTCGCACCATTGCACTCATTTCACATGCCAGCAAGGTCATGTTAAAGATCCTACAAGCTAGGCTTCAGCAGTATGTCCATCGGGAACTACCAGAAGTTCAAGCTGGGTTTTGGAGAGGTAGAGGAACTAGAGATCAAATTGCCAACATTCGATGGATTATGGAGAAAGCACAGGAGTATCAGAAAAGTGTCTATTTCTGATTCACTGGCTATGCTAAAGCCTTTAATTGTGTGGATCACAACAAACTGTGGAAAGTCCTTAAAGAGATGGGAGTACCAGACCTCCTCACATGTCTCCTGAGAAACCTGTATAAGGGTCAAGAAGCAACTGTCAGAACGGAATATGGAGCAACTGATTGGTTTAGAATAGGAAAAGGAGTTTGACAGGGATGTATATTGTCACCCTGCTTATTTAATTTATATGCATGAGGAATGCTGGCCTGGATGAAGCACAAACCGGAATTAAGATTGCCGGGAAAAACATCAACAACCTCAGATATGCAGATGATGCTACTCTAATGGCAGAAACTGAGGAGGACCTAAAGAACCTCATGTTGAGGGTGAAAGAGGAGAGCACTAACATAAGCTTGAAACTCAACATCAAAAAAACAAAGTTCATGGCATCTGGCCCCATCACACAATGGCAAACAGAAGGAGAAGACATGGAAGTAGTGACAGATTTCACATTTCTGGGATCCAAGATCACTGCAGATGGTAACTGTAGCCATGAAATTAAAAGACATTTGCTCCTTGGTAGGACAGCTATGGTGAACCTGGGCAGTATAATAAAAAGCAGAAACATCACCCTGCCAACAAAAGTCCATATAGTCAAAGCGATGGTATTTCCAGTAGTAATGTATGGCTGTGAGAGCTGGACCACAAGGAAGGCCAAGCACATGTGGTGCTGGAGAAGACTCCTGAGAGTCCCTTGGACTGCAAGAAGATCAAATCAGTCAGTCCTAAGGGAAATCAACACAGACTATTCCCTGGAAAGACAGATGCTGAAGCACAAATACTTTGGCCACCAAATGAGAAGGGAGCACTCACTGGAGAAGATCCTGATGCTAGGAAAGACAGAAGGCAAAAGAAGAAGGGGACGGCAAAAGATGAGATGGCTGGACAGCGTTACTGATGTAAGAAATACGAATTTGAGCAGACTTCGTAGGATGGTGGAAGACAGGAAGGCCTGCCGTGACTTTGTCCATGGGGTTGCAAAGATTCGGACTCGACTGTGCGACTGAACAACAAACATAAAACACCAATCTTGTCTCTGCCAGCTTGTGAGGTGGACCTGAGTAGATTTACATATCTTAGAACGATCCTACTCTTTTGATATCAGAAGATCTATCAGAAACAAGAATTTCCTTATAGCTTGGTATACTAGAAAGTAGTTCCTAAAACACAAACCTTGCAGGATGATCTTTATCATTCAAAGCCATGAGATTTGAGTAATGTTATGACCACAAACAACATGATTTGTTTTAGTAGCTTGTTTACTGGTTCTGTTTTTGATGGCTTTGGTTTATTGTTTTAGTTGTAAACTCCCTCAACCTGGTTTCCTGCCAGACAGCATATACATTTCTAAAATGTATTTCTAAATGGTCAACATTGAACCTGAGATTTTCTGCATGCAAAGCAGATTCTAGTCTACCACTAAGCAATAGTCTCTCAAATAATCCAGATATTAAAAACCAAATTACTGCCACTTAAACGGTATCCTAACACAATCACAAAACCATGCTCCTTTTGCAGTGCTTTTTGTAACTAAACACCCATAAAGCAACAAAATATGCCAATGCAAAATTGCTCATTTACACTATATCAGTAAAGTTCATTCTCAGTTTTTAAAATGGAGTATCATTCTGCATTTGAAATTGACAAAATAAAAATGTTTTTTTTTTAAATTAGAAGCAAAAAAAATCAGAAAATTATATTTGGATTGCCTAGCACAAAATCATGAAAGGTCAGAGCAATACTTCTACTACGTTCAAACAAAAACTGATATAATCTCAAATTCCCGATTGTTAGGGAAGGGACGGTGGCTCAGTGGTAGAGCATCTGCTTGGTGAGCAGAAGATCCCAGGTTCAATCCCCTGCATCTCCAACTAAAAAGTAGGTGTGAAAAACCTCATTTTGAGACCTTGGAGAGCTGCTGCCAGTCTGAGTAGACAATACTGACTTTGATGGACCAAGGGTCTGATTCAGTATAAGGCATCTTCACATGTTCATATATGTTCATGTTCTGGAATAAAGCATGGAATAACTCCAAAAATAAAGAACATTTGTCCAAATTAGTGACAGTAACATTTCCCACAGAACCTACTAATCCTATACTCTGATGAAACCTACTAATCCTATACTCTGATGAAAACTGAAAAATTTCATCAATCCATAACAGGCAAGCTCTTTTAATGCTACTTTCAGTGTTATAGCAGCTGACACATAGAATGTAGCAATGTCAACCAACAGAGCTTAATTTCAACAGCTAGCATTGCCTCAGAATGAGTACTAAGAATAAAAACTACCCTAGCATTCTCAGTTATACTCCACACTTTACAGTATCTTCAATATTAGTAATCTCTGTACAAAGCATGAAAATGTGGTAATTTTATTCCAAGAATATGCGAATCTGAAATAATTTAAGAACAAACAATAGGTTAGGAATGGTGGCAAGACAGCCTGCTTTTCAACAACTACTTTTCAATGTGCCTGATGTAATGAACATCATCAAGAAAGACTACTCTGGAATAAGTTTTGTTAGTCCTTTAGGTACCTCTAGACTCCTGTTTTGTTTTTGCATTTTGATGATACCTTGTTCAGAATCCTACACAAGCAATACACAGAAAATATTAGAAATGAGAAAGAACATGAGCAACAGTCTATATTTTATTAGCTGGCAGACTGCTCACAGAAACAGCTGTTCATCACAGCACCAATCATCTTCACTGTCAAAGTGTGCTACTTTCCTCTTTCAACACCTTTTTACACACACACTAATTCTTCATAGTTTATCATCCTACATCAAAATAATCACTTGATTTTCCTGAACAAAGGCATCTCATTACTGCTTTTAAAGGGTGAATCTCCTCAATAGTTCTTCTAACCTAACGCTTCAAATATTATTATACAACGTGCAGAACGGGTTGTGCTAGAGACAGACACTAGAGTTTGCATGGGAACTAGAGTCCCGTTCGGGGAGGGGAAAGAAGCCAGTCGGTTATATTTATTTATATCCTTTAGGATCATTTTTCATACTGCATTCAAAGCGTTGGTAACTGCAGCAGCCAGCGCTACTATAAATAAGACTTTGCGCCAACACTCAGGGTACTTGGCAGTCTTCAATAGCAGTCAACGGTCTCCACTTCTTGCAAAACAGATCTAAAAATGGGGCGGGGGTGGGGTGTGTTTTAAGGGAGAAAAGATGAGAAGTCCTTGCCACCGCCGGGCAACTGAACTGAACGGTTTGGCGAACTAGCCAACAAATCACACCCTGCACCCTCCCCTCTAGAACTAAGATTGTGGGTGTGCTACGTAAAGAAGGTCACTGGCTCTCCGGGAAAAGGGAAGTCATCTCCTCCTCCTCCCCAATAACATTCGCACGCAACTCTCAACCAGGGGAGGATCTCCTCCCGACCCCCACTCCAAGCAGCGCGACTCATTCACCCGCAAAGCCCCTCAGAAGGGAAAGCGCCACTGCGCACGCGCATAAATGGAAGACACCCCCCCCAACCCCCTTCTCTCCGCCAAAGCTGTATTTTAGCGTTACAGCCTCAACCATGGAAATAACGCAAGAAAGGCGTTCCCCGAGGAACCCCTTGTCCCAAATGAAATCGTTTCAGTCCCTTCCAATAAGCAGAGCCGAGGGCCCAATTAGTCGAGGCTCCTGTGAGAGGATTTGCGCTCTGCCCACGGAGTGGGTGAGTGAGAAGAGATGGGAGCGTGCGTCGAGACAGAGAGGCCTTCTTAACGGTCTCAAGCTGTGAGCAGCTCAACACCTAGAGAGAGAGAGTCCGCGGCCTGCCTCACCACTCACCGACAAGGAGCCACGGCCGTCGCCTTTTCGCCCGCCGCCGTGCACAGGCGGAGCCCACCTCCTTTGTCGGTGACGCTGAACCGGGGCCCGCTCTTCCCGCCCGTTTTATTCGCCGGGGAAACTCAGCGAGGAGATGCTAACCTCCAGCCCACGGAAGGGGAGGGGGAAGAAAACACACCAAAAAATAAACTTCACTCGTCGCCGCCGTCTCACTCCCTGGAGGAGCACGAACCCAAACACACCGTGTCCCGCCCTCGACGCCGCTCATTGGGTGCCACTGCAATAACGGTACTATCAATTGGTCAAGATACATGACCGTCGAGAGACAACCTTCCTTTTTCATCCACTTCCTATTTTTCATTGGGTGACTCTTCAGCCATCTCAAGACCCACTAGGCATACGAGCTGCCTGTTAAATGAAGCACCGCCTCACAAGTTTATGATAATAATTGGACAACGTGTAAACCATGAGTCTCTATTGGTGAAAGCGTCTGCTTATGTTGCTCCTATCTTGCTCTGCTTTACTTGGACCTCCCCAACTCGCTTATCATTGGCTGAAAGCACAGTCTGTCAGAGCAAGGCATATATTTATCGCTCCCATGCTCTCCTCGTCTAAAATGGTTGGTTGATTATTTCGTCATTACACCGGCTAATCCCGCCCACCGAACTAGAACCGCCATAACAATCCGAAGAAAAATTATACCTTTCTAAATCCATTGAGGTCAAAGTACATGCGCCTGTAACGTTACAGAAAGAGCGCGCACAGTTTAAGCTTTAGAACTACTATAACTACCGATAGACAATCCCACAACCCTAAAAAGGCCCCTTGGCTTCGTCTCGTTTTTGCAAGTCATAAGCTCCATGTTGATATGCGTCCTGTAACTGACCGAGTACCACAGGATGACCACGATGTCACACATCTCTCAAGTACAACAACGCCGTTGGTCACAAAGCTTGATGCTAATAGGTCGGCTTTCACACAAATTGACGTCTGATTGGACAACATCATTGCGAACGTTAAAGCCTAAGAACAAGGATCCCCCTCCACCCCGCACTCTGGGAATAGCCCCAAGCGAGCAGAAATCAGGTTCGCGCAGCCGCTGTGCGACGTTTTCGTGAAAGCTCCGTCACGTGGGTGTTTGTGGTTGAGGCCTTCACGAGGCTCTTTACGCGTTCCACGTGACTGCGACCGCAAGAGGCCGTTAGGGGCGCTGGGATCCCTGACGCGCTGCTTCCCTTTGTGGCTCTTTGACGGAAAGGCGCCCGCTGGCCTCCCCGCCCCCATCGCGCTCACACCTGGCGCCAGCAAGACTTAGAACGTGTGATCCTCGATCTCCCTACGGGGTCGAGTTTGTATTACAGCAGGCGTTGTCCTGCGGTGTTTGTTGATCCCAACGTCCATGTGATTTATGTGTACAGGCTGGGATCAGCCGCTTCACGGTTGGCTAGCTATAGAAAAGCGGGGGGGGGGGGTGCAGACCCAGTAGCACCCACCTTTAATGCCAGCCTGCAAGGTGTTGACTTGTAATCTTCTAATGTACTCACTTCCTTTCTGCCTCAGGCAGCCCTTATCGTCAACATAGTGTATAAGTGTGGCAGCCAGGGTGGCATAATGGAAACTAGAAAATTTAATTTGAATTATTTAAATTAGATATCTTTGAACCGCAAACCAGTTATAAAGGTAGAAAGCAAGGAGGGAGTGCGGGCCATCTCGTGTTTTGGAGAGAGTGCTGCATGTATGATTCTCTACCATTGGGTGGAAATCATGGGTGTGTGCTCACTGCAGGAAGCTGGTGGCTCTCAGGGAGCAGGTTCCCTTAAGGGTAGGCAGCACTGGTGTGTGGGTGCTAGCACCAGGCCAGCACCCCAGGCAAGATGCAGCCCCTGCCTTGCAGCCTGCACTTTCCCTCCATGGCAAGCCTGGCAGCACTGCGCACGTCCTGCAACTCAGCGTGCGCCCACTGCCAGGCTGCTGTCACTCCACCTCCTAGTTTCCAGAGGCTTCTGGAAGCCGGGAGACCAAGCAATGGCGACCCAGCAGCAGCACTCTCTGAGGCACAGGATCCCCCCAGTTTTACAGGCTTCCCCCGCCCCCAGCCACCTGGCTGGTGGGGGGGGGGGGAAGCCACACCCCCACAGCCACCAGTTTCTCTAGATCTCCTGCAGGTTAAGAAACCTGCAAACAGGTCCTGTTTTAAAATGCCTCTGTGTGTGTGTGTGCTCCTTTAAAGTTGAGCAGGAAGCAGGAAGTACTTCATGGGGAAGGTTCAGAAGCAGAACCTCCGTTTGTTTTACTTTCATTTCACTGTAAGTAAGAGTGTGTGCCTGTGAGAGAGAGAGAGAGCAGAATAGCCCCTGTAATTGTCAGATGTCGTTGTGCAGGAGCCAGACAGTGAGAGAGAACTTTTCAGAAGTCTCTGTAGGGGAGGCAGTAATAGTGTGTGTGTGTCTGTGCTTGTTTTGCATTATTTTCAGAGTCTTTGAGGAGAGCTTGTTTGTCTGGGGGTAATTGCTGGCCCCACCCTCTGCTGTTGCTCTGGCTGTTGAGTCAGAGGTGGGTGGGGGCTTGAGCCTTTAATTTGCAAGGCTCATCCTAGCTCTTAGCCTGGGGGTCTAGCCTAGGGGCTTTGTAGAAAGGTGGGTAGTTACTCAAATGTAGTTTCAAGTGGCAGTTGGTAGTGAGATTTAAAGAGAAGTGACGATAAAGAAAATTTTGAAATTGCAGCAGTATGGCTGGTGAGGGAGCAGAGGCAGTGACGTGTAAAGACTGTGGGATGTTTGTGTTTCTACCTGAGAGTAACACGAATTACACTTGCAGCAAGTGTAAGTTAGTGGCCCTGCTGGAGGAAAAGATACAGGGACTGGAGGCACGATTGTTCATGCTGCAGTGTATAAAGGAAGATGAGGATTTTCTTGACAAAATGTATGAGGCGCTCTTGAAAGGACAAGAAGAGGGAGAGGAAACGGTATCTCAGCAATTAGAAGAGGACCCAACTCAGGAGGAGAGTTTCTAGAAAAATGTAACCCAAAAGAGAAAGAAAATCAGGAGATGCTTTGAGCCCCTGCTGCTTAGCAATAGGTTCCAGGATCTCCCCACAGTAACTGATTCTGAGCCATTGGAACAAGGGCTACTTCCCCAGCCTCCACGAAGCTTGAAGAAAGTTTCTCAGGATCCTGTGGATAAGAAGCCTAGAGCTTCAGCTCCCCAATATAGGAAGAGGAAGTTGGTGATGATTGGAGACTCCTTGCTCAGAGGGGTGGAGCCCAAAGTGTGCCGACTGGACTTGTCATCCCGAGAGGTCTGCTGTCTGCCAGGTGCACGCATCCAGCATGTGACAGAAAGCCTACAGATTACTGTCC
The DNA here is from genome assembly GCF_032191835.1 of Heteronotia binoei. Lineage (NCBI taxonomy): Eukaryota > Metazoa > Chordata > Lepidosauria > Squamata > Gekkonidae > Heteronotia > Heteronotia binoei. The sequence continues at coordinate 81,446,757 of NC_083230.1, forward strand.
TTTCGCTCTGATCCATGTTGGAACGAACAATATTGCCTGTCATAGCCCTGAACATATTAGAAAAGACTATGTGGCTCTTGGTCAGAAAGTGAAGGAGCTGGGTGCACAAGTTGTGTTCTGGTCAGTGCTTTCTGTTGAAGCCCATGGCTTAGGATGAGAAAGAAGAATACTTCAAGTAAATGACTGGCTACATTGATGGTGTAGCAGGAAAGATTCGGATTTCTGGACAATGGCTTACGCTTTTGAGATGGTGGTCTTCTATCGGGAGATGGTTTGCACCTTATGTCAGACACTGGAATACAACTACAGTATTGCTTAGCGTGACTGACTCTATTTTTCTTAGAGTTGATACTAACCATGAGAAAGCTTGCTGCATATCAAAGTAGAGGTCACAGAATGTTACTAACAGTTGTTGTGAACATTCCTTTTCCTGCAAACTAACAAAAGATACTTTCCTTTGAAGATAAGGGCCTCAGGGCTAGCAATTCAGCCATCCTTGTGAAGCAGCTAAACAAAGAGATAAGAGGAAGTACCCGTGTGAAAGTTAGCACCCCCTCCTGGCAATGTTTAGATGTGTGGGTTTTTGCATAGCAAAGCTTTGATTTAGAATTCTTTAAGTTATGTGCTCATGTGCAAAAATGTATCAGTTCCAATCTCTCTTCATTCAGATGTCATGAGTTCTCTAATAAAACTTATACTTTGTATCAAATCGAAGTCTGGTTGATCTGAAGTTCCATTGTCTGACACCTTATGGCGGTAGGGAAAAGGGTGTTTGGTAACAGCCTTGCTAACCTAATAAGGAGGGCTTTAAACTAAATTGTATGGGGGAGCAAGACAATAATTCAAAGCCTTGTATGATGCCAGAAACTGGGGATAAGAACATTAAAGATTTGCAAAGAGTGGTGCATACGCTAGGGAATGTTAACTTGCAGGCTTGTACAGAAACTAAACCCTCGGGATGCATGAAACGTGGATGCCGATGTCTCTACTCTAATGCACAGAGTATGGGAAACAAACAGGAGGAACTGGAAGTCCTAATAAAGGAAGGAGACTATGACATAATAGGCCTTACTGAAACTTGGTGGGATTACACTCACAACTGGAATATTAGGATTCAGGGGTACAACTTATTTAAAAGAGACAGGCAAATGAGAAAGGGCGGAGGCATAGCAGTATATGTGAAGGAGGAAATATGTGAGGAAATACTTGTGAGGAAATATGTGAATCTGAGCATGGCAGCTCAGTTGAGAGTCTTTGGGTAAAAATAAAAGAAGTAAGAAATAACAGTGATATTATTGTGGGGGTCTGCTATAGACCACCAAGTCAGGCAGAGGACTTGGATGAGATACTTCTACAGCAGATTGCAAAGTTCTCCAAGAGAAGGGATACAGTATCATGGGAGATTTCAATTACCCGAACATATGTTGGAAGTCCAACTCTGCTAAAAATGAAAAGTCAAATAGATTCTTGACTTGTCTTGCTGACGACTTCCTTTTCCAGAAAGTGAAGAAGGAAACAAGGAGATCTGCTATCTTGGATTTGATTCTCACCAACATGGAAGAATTGATTGAAGAAGTGGAAATAGTGGGCACCCTGGGCAGTAATGACAATGTGATTTTGGAATTTACAGTCTTAGGGAAGGGGAAAGCTTTACGTAGTCAGACTTATAGGTTGGACTTCAGAAAGGCAAACTTCGATAAACTTAGAACTATGCTGGGTAAAATTCCACGGTCAGAAATACTTAGGAGGAAGGGGGTTCAGGAGGGGTGGGAGTTTCTTAAAAGCGAAATACTGAAAGCGCAATCACAGACTATTCCTATGAGAAGAAAAAATGGAAAAGGCCTAAAGAAGCTGAAGTGGCTCCATGGACAGCTCTCTAAAGACTTGAGAAATAAAAAAGACTCCTTTAGGAATTGGAAGGAGGGCCTTATAACCAAGGATGAATATAAACAAATCACCAGTGCTTGTAGAGAATAAGTTAGGAAAGCTAAAGCTTAGTATGAGCTTAGGCTGGCCAAAGATGCTAAAAACAACAAAAAAGGGTTCTTTTCTTATGTCCAGAGTAAGAAAAAGAGCAAGGACATGGTAGACCCATTGCAAGGGCAAGAAAGTGAAATTGTAACAGGTAATGAAGAGAGGGCAGAACTGCTCAATTCCTACTTTTCCTCTGTCTTCTCTTCTGAGGGAAATGGTGCTCAACATGGCAAAAACAGAACATATAAGGAGAGTATGAAATTCCAACCTAGGATCAGCATAGGGTAGTACATAAACACCTAGTTTCTTTAAATGAAACTAAGTCTTCAGGGCCAGATGAATTGCATCCAAGGGTTCTAAAAGAGTTTGCGGATGTAATTTCTAAGCCTCTGGCTATTATTTTTGAGAATTCTTGGAGAACAGGAGAGGTGTTGGAAGATTGGAGGTGGGTGAATGTTTTCCCCATCTTCAAGAAGGGGAAAAAAGGTGATCCGGATAACTACCAACCCATCAGCTTGAAGTCTATACCTGGAAAAGTTTTAGAACAAATCATCAAACTGTCGGTCCTGGAACATTTAGAAAGAATGGATGGGATTACTAAGAGCCAGCATTGTTTTTTCAAGAACATGTCATGTCAGACTAACCTGATCTCTTTTTTTGAGAAAGTGACTACCTTGCTGGATCAGGGGAATGCTGTAGACATTATTTATCTTGATTTCAGTAAGGCTTTTGATAAAATTTCACATACTATCCTTGATGACAAGTTGGTAAAATGTTGTTTGGATCCTGTTACCATTAGGTGGATCTGTAACTGGTTGACAGATTGCACCCAAAGAGTGCTTGTGAATGGTTCCTCATCCTCTTGGAGAGGAGTGACAAGTGGGAGTACCTCAGGGATCTGTCCGGGGACCTGTTTTGTTCAACATCTTTATCAATGATTTGGATGAAGGAATAGAGGGAATGCTTATTAAATTTGCAGATGATACTAAATTGGGAGGGGTTGCAAACACAAAAGAAGACAGATACAGGATGACCTTGACAGGCTGGAAAACTGGGCAAAAATCAATAAAATGAATTTTAACAGGGATAAATGTAAAGTTCTGCATTTAAGTAAAAAAAATCCAACGCATGGTTATAGGATGGGGGAGACTTGTCTTAGCAGTAGTATATGCAAAAAAGATCTAGGGGTGTTAGTGGATCATATGCTGAACATTGACAGGATTCTCTTATCTGCTCGCCCAACAACTTGTAAACTGGACCCATGCCCCTCCTGGCTTATTAAATCTTGCCAGAGGGATCTCAGATATCCTGTATGGGATATCATAAATAGATCCCTGACGGAAGGGCATTTTCCAACGCCACTTAAAGAGGCAGTGGTCCGCCCCCTCCTTAAAAAAACATCTCTAGACCCTGTTGGAACTCAGTCCTAAAATGGCTGACTGACTCCATCTTAGTAATAGTAATGTTGTTTCTGCAATGTCATGCTGAGTCATGCTGCATCATGATCCAGCTGTTACCTGTTACTGAGGTATGGTGGGATGACCTCACCTGTAATTAGGCTTTGTGCTGACTCACAGAGCTGATGCAACCCTGATGATTGGTACGTGTACTTAGGGAAGCTCAGTGAGCCTGCTCAGTCTGCCTGTAAGGATTGTGGGTACTGTGAGGCCCACTATCTGGGTGGCAGCGATCACTGCTGGTGTTGGATCCTATGCTACTGTGCTTGGATCGTGCTGTGTATACTTACTGCTGTATACTGTTATCTATCGTGCTGTGTATACTTACTGCTGTATACTGTTATCTACTGAAGTGTCTACTGATTACTGTGTATGACCTTGGCCTGGCAACGACTCTGAATATTGGATACTTTCCTGGTAAATATATCTACCATTGAATACAGCTGTTTCTCTTGTCTATTAATTCCTGTGTTTTGCCTGTCCCTCTCCTTCAGCTCTTCTGCTGCGTGCAAAATACTCTAACAGACCCGGCCCAATTGGCACACTATCGGCCGGTTTCAAATTTGCCCTTTTTGGGCAAACCTATCAAGAGGGCAGTGGCGAGGCAGCTACAGACTTTCCTGGAGGACGCTTCCATCCTTGACCCACTTCAGTCCGGCTTTCGCCCGGGCCATGGGATGGAGACGGTGTTGGTTGCCCTGGTAGATGACCTTCAACGGCATCTGGATTGGGGTGGCTCGGCAGTGCTGATGTTGTTGGACCTATCGGCGGCGTTCGATACGGTCGACCATCCGTTACTGACTTGCCACCTCGCCGACGCAGGGATTCAGGGGTTGGCCTTGCAGTGGCTTTCCTCTTTCCTTGAAGGTTGGGGACAAAGGGTCGCGATTGGGGGGGAGCTATCCCGGAGGCGCACACTCGACTGTGGTGTGCCCCAGGGAGCGGTTTTCTCCCCGATGTTATTCAACATCTATATGCGACCCCTTGCCCAGATTGCCCGAAGGTATGGGCTGGGGTGTTACCAGTATGCTGATGACACCCAGCTCTATCTGCTTATGGACGGCCGACTGGTCTGCGCCCCAGAAAATCTGGATCGGGCACTACAGGCCGTGGCTGAGTGGCTCAGACTGAGTGGATTGAGACTAAATCCTGCGAAGACAGAGGTCCTTTGCTTGGGTCGTCGAGGACCGGGGGGGGGGGGAAATCCCCCTGCCAGTTTTTGACAGTGCGCCGCTGATGGCGGCAGACAGGGTCAAGAGCCTGGGGGTACTATTGGAGCCTTCCCTAAAGATGGAGGCTCAGATAGCAGTCACTGCCAAGTCCGCGTTTTTTCATCTTTGGCGGGCAAGGCAGTTGGCTCTCTTCCTGGATCGCAACGACCTAGCAACAGTGATCCATGCTACGGTCACCTCGAGGTTGGACTACTGCAATGCCCTCTACATGGGGCTGCCCCTGTGCCGAACTCAGAAATTGCAGCTGGTGCAGAATGCCGCGGCCCGGCTGTTATTGAACCTCCCAAGATGGGGGCACATTCGGCCAGGTCTTCGGGCTCTGCACTGGCTTCCAATAATATACCGAGTCCGGTAGAAGGTGCTGGTTATTACCTTTAAAGCCCTATATGGCCTGGGACCTGCCTACCTGAAGGACCGTCTCTCCCCACATGTTCCCCAGAGAGTACTGAAGTCGGGAACTCAAAACCTTCTCACTATCCCTGGGCCAAAAGATGCCCGCCTTAAATCGACTAGGGACAGGGCCTTTTCTGTTATGGCCCCTACATGGTGGAACCAGCTACCGGAGGAGGTGAGGCCCTGCGGGACCTTATTCAATTCCGCAGGGCCTGTAAGACAACCCTCTTCCGGCTAGCTTACACCTAACTGATATGGGAAACAAATGTAGCTTACTAGATTCTTGCTATTTATACTGTTATAAGGTTTGATGTTTTAGGGTTTTAAGGTTTTAAATGTTTTGACTATTTTAACTGCTTATATATTGAAATGTTAATTCAAATTTTGTTTTATTATCTGTTGTGAGCCGCCCTGAGCCATCTTGTGGGAAGGGCGGGATATAAATCATAAATAAAATAAAAAATAAAAACATGAGTCAACAGTGTGATGTGGTGGCTAAAAAGGCAAATACAATTTTGGGCTGTATCAACAGAAGTATAGTGTCCAGATCACGTGATGTGATGATATTGCTTTACTCTGCTCTGGTAAGACCTCACCTGGAGTACTGTGTTCAGTTTTGGGCACCACATTTTAAGAAGGGTATAGACAAGCTGGAACAGGTCCAGAGGAGGGTGACGAAGATGGTGAAGGGTCTGGAGACCAAGTCCTATGAGGAAAGGTTGAAGGAGCTGGGGATGTTTAGCCTGGAGAGGAGGTGGCTGAGGGGTGATATGATCACCATCTTCAAGTACTTGAAGGGCTGTCATCTAGAGGATGGTGTGGAATTGTTTTCTGTGGCCCTGGAAGGTAGGACCAGAATCAATGGACTGCAATTAAATCAAGAGTTTCCAGCTCAACATTACATAAGAACATAAGAGAAGCCATGTTGGATCAGGCCAACGGCCCATCAAGTCCAACACTCTGTGTCACACAGTGGCAAAAAATGTTATATACACACATACACTGTGGCTAATAGCCACTGATGGACCTGTGCTCCATATTTTTATCTAAACCCCTGACCGTTAGAGTGATTCCTCGGTGGAACAGGCTTTCTCTGGCGGTGGTGGGCTCTCCTTCCTTGGAGGTTTTTAAACAGAGGCTAGATGGCCATCTGACAGCAATGAAGATCCTGTGAATTTAGGGGGAAGTGTTTGTGAGTTTCCTGCATTGTGCAGGGGGTTGGACTGGATGACCCTAGAGGTCCTTTCCAACTCTATGATTCTTTGTATAGGAGCCTGTTTATGGGATAGAGGAAAACTCCACCTCTCTCTTTTTTGTTTGCCTGTGTTAGGCTGAAAAACAGCAGTTACTGTGAGTAAAGCCCCAGTGAGATCACAAAAATGTGAGCCTGAAAACTCTGTGCATTTTGGCTGCTTTTTATGTGTTTACACTTTCATTTACTAGAATTGCAGCTACTGGGGGATGAGGAAATTAGGACTTTTCAGGTGAACTGCACTGCTGTATTTTTATGCATTTATTTTGGAAATTGGAAAGTCTGGCTCTGCCCCAAAGTCTCCTGGCTCCACCCCCAGATATTTTCTGAATTGACTTGGCAACCCTACTCCTCCCTGGTGCCCCAGACAGCCACCTAAGGTTGCCTAATGGATGTGCTGGCGCTGAGGGTAGGGTTCTCCAGAAAGAGAGAGGGGAAGAGACCCTCCAGGACTTACCAAAACACTCCCACTTCTTTGAGGCAGCTCTTCTGCTGTTGCGGAGAGGGGGAGGTTGGATGGCATCAGTCTGAGGGTGAGGGATGTGATCTTTTAGATGGGACCCCTTTCTTGGATGATGGACTGATATCCTCTCCTGATGAGAGGGAGGCAGGCTTCTGACAGTGAATGATTTGATAATTAGGAATAGAGGGGGGGGGTCTGTGACAGGTATTTTGACTGCATGGTGACATGCCTACCTGGTGCAAAGGTCAGGGACATCACGCACTGTCTAGGTAGGTTGACAGATAATTCTGGGGAAGAGTCAGTAGTCATGGTGCATGTTGTCACCAATGACATTGGGAAATGTAGTCATGTGATCCTGGAGGAAAAATTCAGGTTGCTAGGAATTTAGGTTACTTAGAGGCTGAAGTGGGATGGTTGAAGCAAAGCTGGTTGAAGCTGAATTCAAATAAGGTGGAGGTTGGGGGGGTTACTCTGGGTTGGGGAACCAACTCCCAGCCCTTGATGGGGTGCCTCTGACATCGGGAGGTGATTAAAGCAGATGTTATACTTGGAGACTTCAACTACCTTCACACTGACTGGATAAATGTGTGCTCAAGTCATGCTATAGAAATTAAATTCCTAGACATCATTAATGACTGTCCACTGGAACAGTCAATCACAGAGCTAAGCAGAGGGGTAGTGATTTTGGACTTGGTTCTGAATGGGTCTCAAAAGCTGGTGAGCATTGTAGAGGCTGTTACACCAACTGGGAACAGTTCAAAACAGTCATACTTGATTTCAAAAAAGGGAGCTACAAAAATGAGGAGAATAGTTAAAAATGAAGTTGATGAGGAAACACAAGAGAGTTATATACCTAGAGGATGCTTGGAAACTATTGAAGCTTAAATACAATGCATTCCACATTAGGAAAGACACTGCCAAGTCTAAAAGGTGGCCTGTGTGGTTTAAAAATGTCCGTCAAGGAAGCTGTAAAAAGTACAGAAGCTTCTTTTTAAAAAGTAGCCAATGTTTTTAAAAATGCCAGTCAATGCATTCAGTAGGAGGGAGTACAGATGCTGGCAAAAGAAATGTCAGTCAATAATTAGACATGCAAAAAGGCATTTTGAGGAACAGGTTGCTAAAAGCATCAAGACAGTAAACATTCTTAAAATATATATCCAGAGCAGAATACCAGCCAGAGAAGTAGTGGAGCCTTTGAATGACAAAAGAATCAAGCAATTGCTGAAAGAAGATGGGGAGATGGCCAAGAAGCTCAATTAATTTTTTGCTTGTGTGTTCTCTGTGGAAAGTGTGGGGCACATATCCATGCCACATCTACTTTCAGGACCAGAGTCTGAAGAATTGAGCCAAACTGAGATGACCAGAGATGAAATTCTAGACATATTGGGAAAATTAAAAACTGGTAAGTCTCCAGGTCATGGTGGCATATACCTGAGAGTTCTTAAGGAACTCAAATGTGAGATAGTTGATCTACTAATCTATATATATGTAATCTATCACTGAATTAAGCCACTGTGCCAGAAGACTGGAAAATAGCAAATGTGGCATCAATTTTCAAAAAAGGATCCAGAAAGGAACCAGGAAATCATAGGCCAGTAACCTGAACATTTGTCCCAGGTAAATTAGTAAAAACTGCCATCAAAGGTAGAATTGTTAGGCACATAAGGGGACACAGCCTTCTCAGAGAAAATCAGCATGGCTTCTGCAAAGTGAAATCCTGCGTCACCAACCTTTTTGAGTTCTTTGAGAAAGTGAACAAGCATGTAGATAACAGTGACCCGGTAGACATTATATACATGGACTTTCAAAAGGCTTTTGATAAAGGACCTCACCAAAGACTCCTGAGTAAACTTAGCAGTCAAGGGATTTGAGTATGGGTTCTTTTATGGGTTAAAAACTGATTAAATGATAGAAAGCAAACAGTAGGAATCAAAGGACAGTTCTCACAATTGATGCTCCCTCTAAGCTGTGGAGACTTGTGAGCAAAAATTCTACTTTGTGAGCTACTGGCATTATTGTGAGCTCCTGTTTAATTAGTTTGCTCTGGGGCCATTTTTCCTTAGCTAAGACAAAAATATGTGAGCCAGGGGTTAAAAAACTGAACTAGCTCACACTAACTCATCTTAGAGGGAACACTGCTCACAATTAAGGGAAGGAAGCAATCTCAGGGATCAGTGTTGGGGGCAGTACTATTTATTCATAAATGGTCTAAAACTAGTAGTGCAGCGTTTAAGTTTGTAGGTGACATAAAATTATTCAGGATGGTGAAAACCATCCAAGGCTGATAGTGAAGAGTTCCAAGAGGACCTCCACAAACTGAGTGAGTGGGTGACAATGTGGCAAATGAAGTCATAAAGACAAAACAATTCCAATTTCACATATAGGTTGATGGGGACTGAACTTGCTGAGATTGAGAGGGGGAAAGATCTTGAGGTTATAAAATGTGGAATTTGCTGCCAGGGGATGTAGTGATGGTCACAGGAATAAATAGCTTTTAAAAAGGATTGGATAGATTCATAGAGGATAAGTCTGCTGATAGCTAGTAGCCATGGTGGCTGAGGGGAACCTCACATTCAGAGGCACTAATCCTCTGAATCCCAGAGCTGGGAGGCAATATCAGCAGGACCGGCTCACCCACTAGACAAACTAGGCAGTTGCCTAGGGCACCAGGAGGGGTTGCCAGATTGGGCTCCCCCTCCCGGTGCCCAAGACAACCATCTAGTTTGTCTCTCTCCCCCCCCCCGCTGCCACCGTCAGCCCCCTCCCTTCCGCCATGTCCCCCCTCCCCGCCCAAACTCGCTGCAGCGAGGCCAGGCCCTACTGGCTTTGAGGTAGCCATGCATTTTTTGAAGCCAGCACTGGAAGAGGCTTCGCTCCTCCTCACTTCCGGTCCCAGAAAGGAGGGGGGGAGAAGCCTCCTCCCGTGCTGGCTTCAAAAAATGTGCAGCTGCCTCAAAGCCGGTAGGGCCCAGCCTTGTTGTGGTGAGTTTTGGGGAAGGCGCCCCGGAGCGCGACATGGCGGAGGGAGTGTGGGAGGTGGTGACAGCAGGAGGGGCATCAGGCAGGGAGCCTGCTTGGGGCACCATGCACCCTAGGGCTAGCACTGAATATCAGGAGAAGGCCTCGGCCTCTATGCTGCTGTTGGCTATCCAGAGGAACTTGTTGGCCATTATGTGAGATAGGACGCTAGACTAGTTAGGCTATTGGTCTGATCCAGCAGGGCTCTTCTTATGTTCTTAATAAAAAAAAATTGTACAGATTAAGTTCTTTTGATATGTTATAGAGGTACACATGAAAAAGAAGAACAAATGTGAAGAAAGCGTAAAAGACAATTTTATGTAGTAAATGCTGCTGCTACAGAGAATTGCTTGACAGAAGCATTAGTTAGAAGCAGAAATTAAAATACAGTTAATGTAGTCATTAAATTTAAATTGGTTAAATGTTTAATTCTGCCTAGTGAAATGAGTTCAAATCCATAGTCAGCAAAGAATTTCAGTAGGCTTGAAATCCATAGGCTGAGGCCAGTTATGATGTCTGTAACACAGTGTGGTGCAGTGGTTAGTGTCAGGCTAGGATCTGGTAGACCAGGTTCAAATCTCATCTCTGCCTAGGGTTGCCAAGTCCAATTCAAGAAATATCTGGGGACTTTGGGGGTGGAGCCAGAATACTTTGGTGCTGGAGCCAGGAGACACTGGTGGCGGTGCCAGGAACAAGGGTGTGACAAGCATAATTGAACTCCAAGAGAGTTCTGGCCATCACATTTAAAGGGAAAGCACACCTTTTTAAATGTCTTCCTTCCATAGGAAATAATGAAGGATAGGGGCACCTTCTTTTGGGGCTCATAGAATTGGTTCAATCATTTTGAAACTTGGGGGGTACTTTGGGGAGAGGCACTAGATACTATATTGAAAATTTGGTGCCTCTACCTCAAATAACAGCTCCCCCAGAGCCCCCGAAACCTCCAGAACAATTCCCGATTATACCCTATGAGAATCGATCACATAGGGAATAATGAAAACGTTTCCCTCCCCCTTTCTAGCGAGTCTGAAGCAGCGGATCGGCCTCTCTACTCACCAGTTGCTGCCAGCTTCTTCACAGAAACACAGACACACCATCCTAAATTGAAGCCTTTCAAGTCAAGCCTCCGGAGGTGCAAAGGCACATGGTCCTTTGCCGGCGGGGCTCCCTCTCCCCCGCCCCCGCCAGCCAGCTGATTGGGCGTGGGAAGCAGCCTGGGAAAACTGAAGAAAGGCTGCTGTGATCGGGGCTGGGTGGGAAGGGAAGGGCAAGGAGAAGCTTCTGGGATCGGGGCTGGGTGGGAAGGGCCGCCATTCCCCCCCGCTTTCCAGATTTTTGGCGAGCAGGGGAAGAAGGCTCCAAATTGGGGGTCCCCCGGCTAGGCGGGGGATTTGTGAAGCCTATCTCTGCCATAAAAGCTCGCTGGGTGACTTTGCGCTAGACACGCTCTTTGCCTAACCTACCTCCCAGGGTTATTGTGAGGAGGAAAAGGATGAAAGGAGAACTATGTAAGTCACTTTAGGTTCCCATTGGGAAGAAAGGTGAGACATATATGAAGCAAATAAATAAATAATGCTAAGGATTGCATTATAGGTGATCTAGGCTTGGAACAGCTGCTCCCTCATGCTAATCTCCTGTTGATTTGTGGCTAAACTGGGAAAAGGAGAATTTTACAGATGTTATTCTGAGCAAATAACAAAAGAATTAAAATAAAATAGTGCTGACCATAGTATAACCACCTTAGGCCTGTTGATGATGGTTACCCATAGGTGATGACCGATGCTACAGTCAGTGGCATACACAAATGCCTTCATCACAGAGTAGAGAAATTGTCCAGCCAAATCCTATGCATGTGTCCTTGGAAATAAGACTTGCTGTGTTTAATGGGCTTACTTTCAAACAACCCTGCATTGCATTAGTCCTAAATATTTTTAATTTTTTTTTTTAAAGCAATTAGTATACTTTGAAGTTCTGAAAGATTTAATTCTTCACTATGTCTCAATTAGTAATAAAAGTCTCATAAACCATTTATTAACTAAATGTTATTAGGTTTAAGACTTGGATGAATCAATTTCTTGTTTGTTTGTTTATTATTTTGATTTCTATCCCACCCTCCTTGCAAGTGGGCTCAGGGCAGGTTTAAAAACTGATTGCAGGTGCAAGCTGTTGGGATATGGCAAGATGTAAATTTCAGACCTTTTAGGGTTAACACATTTGTTATTATTGTAGCAGACACCTGGCCTGGAAGTACAACCTGGCTTAGAGTCAATCCCACTTTTCAATTATTGGACTATCATCATCATTAAATGACTCCCTCTTCCCCCGGCCCTGAAGAGAAGTAATTTCAGGGCATATTAAAAATGACCCTAAAATATCAATATAATGCTGTAGTGTTGATAGTTTAAGCTGCTTTGCTGAATTCTCAGGTTTCATTTTAAAAAGGAAGTCTCTAGCCCATTCCCTTATGGACATAAGGAAAAAGGCATATCTCCATGAGGGAAGAAGCTAGAGACTTGGATTTTGTTTTGTTTTTCAAAATGAAAGCTGGGAATTTACAGTATCTACTTAAACTGTCATTACAACACTACAGTGATATGTCAATATTTTTATTAGGCTGTTTGGTTAATATATCAGAGGTTGCCTAGTCATAGAAGTATGATATTGAGTGCAGTAAATAAATCTCCCTAGAAGTATATTGCAAAAAAATATAAACTTACATTTATTCAAGTAGATCTAGTTCACATTCAGGTAGCAGTCAAAAGAAGAGAAAGAAGCCTATTCTAAAGAGAACTTTCCCTGTCACAAATGGCCAGCTTGTCTGGCATTGTGTTCGGGAGTATGAGGGTGTCATATCTACAAAAGAGACTTGCAGAGACATGTGTCTCCATGGAAGGCTATGTGAAAGAAGTGAGAGGACAAAGCAAGTGAGAGTGAGGAGGGGTCAGAGGGCAGCTCCCAGGTTAAGACAAAGAGAGGCATCCTATTGAAGGAGATTATACACAGTGATGTAGCGCACGGTGAGTCCAGGCACGGTGAACCACTCACTCCAACAATTTTAGGGCCTTAAAAAAAATAATAATAAGGGATGCTTTGATGACACCAGTGATGAAAATCCTCATTATTGAAGTCACGTGCAGAATAAAATAAACTGACTCCACAACTGTAAACGTTTAGAGTGAAGGCACATGTGGAAGAATCCTGCTCAAACTGATTCCAGTGCTTATGGATCAACTCCCAAGTAAATCGGGAATAGTTTAAGCATGCAAAAAATAAAGGAGAAATGGGTTTGATCTTTAAAAGAAGTGTGTTTGTGAGGATAAAACTCAGTGAGTGTGTTTTCATAGTGGACTCATTACCCAGTTAATGTACAACTGGATTTTGCTGCTGCATCTCTGTGGCTGGAGAGTCTGCATAATCCAACCACACATAGAATTTCCTACTTGCCAACGAAGGCTGATAGAAAGTCAAGGGAAAAACATTGAATCAGGCAGATATACGCTACAGTGAACTTTCTTTGCTGTGGGTGGGTATACTGAGTATGCAGCTCAGCAGCCATTCTTTTCTAACACACATGAGAATAAATGATTTTCACTTTACACATTAAAAATACAGAAAATGGAAGAACTAACAATCTTTTCCATAAAGTCCCATTTAGACGGTAGGTTGATTGGAAAAGAGACAAGAACATGGAACCACACTGTCTATTTTGCATGTTAGAAATCCTGTACTGTCTGAAATTACAAGAGTTATTTATTTAGATGCCTAGTTCATTCTGTCCCATGGGCTTCTTAGGTTGTCAAATAATAGATGATAGATAAGAGTGTGTTCTGGCTACTTTGTTTTCTGTTGCAATCTGTTAAATTAACTGTATAATCATTAACAATGATCAGCACTGTGTTTACAGGTGGACGTCTCATCTCCAAAGACAAGAACAAGTAATTAAAAACCTATATTTTAGAGCAACTGTTTTCATGTCTTTCTGAGACACACTGTAGTGCCCTGTAGCACCTTTCAGACTAACACATTTTATTGTAGGATACACTTTTGAGAAACACAGGTCTCTTAGCGAGGTGCAAGGCTGACTCCTCTGAATCTAATACAATATGTAGCTCTGGTTCCCCAGTTATGGGGAGCCTGCAGAATGATGAAGCAAAGCTGACCCTAAAGGTATCATAAGCAGTTTTTATTGTCATGCTGTTCCATTGCTTGGACAATTCAAACCTTTTCTGTTTAGCACATCATGGTGGTAGAATTTATCTTTGAATAGTTTTCCCTGTCATGCAGGAGTAGAAAAGAAAAGCCATATTCCAAATGACATTTGTGTGCCTTCCTACATTAACTTTTATGTTAATCCTACTTGGTTTATCAAAAGGTGGCTATGGTCCTTGCCCACTTTGATTGAATTCATTACTCCTATGATTGCATCTTTTTCTAAACTGGTCTCTCTTGGTAGCATCTCTTTCTGCTCATTGTTTGTGGTTGCTGTGAATGCATCTGCCAAATGGAGTACATTTCTTGCATCTGATAAAATGAGCTCTGACTCATAACAACTTGTCCTGGGATGAATTTGGATAGTCTTTGTGGTGCCAGTGGACTCCTGTTTCATTTTGTAGCTGAGAAAAACAGTTTGAAATTTGACTGTTGCTGGGCTTGGTCTAAGGCAAAACTACAAAATATAAATTAGATCACATATTTACCATATTATTTTGTACTCCTTCAGTGATAAGTTCAGCAGTGAGTGGGATTTCAGCAGTGAGTGGGAAGGATGAGAGCATGCTAGAGATTTATGGTGACTTCGTAAGAGTTGTTTTATTTATAGTTGTACAAGCGGAACACAGGTGGGAGCAGAGAGACACTTCTATAAGGCAGCTGAACCTTTGCTTTTGGCTCCTTGTTTTAAAAAAACTGTATTCAGTATTCCTCATCCATCATCTTATATTTTCAGTTTTGCTTCAAATGTTTGTGACTGAGGAATACTTCTCTGCAACTTAACATTCACATTTTGAGCAGTTTTAATAATGAGCTTAGTAAAAAGTGTTGTATGTTGAATCTGTTGATCTACGTATCTATTCATAGATCTGTTGATCTATGAATATGTTGATACTATGTAGGTAGTATAATACCTTTGCTGGCTACTTTTGTTCAGCTAAATATGGGATGTAGTGGGATGGAGAAACTGCATTGTTGTCTCTAGCCACTGTGTGTCACTATTATACTAGCAGATTGTAGTTACTGCAATGATAATTCCCCAGGGGTAGCTGTGTCAGTCTGCTGCAACCCAAAGTTTGTCTTGTGGCACTTTCAAGACTGGATACAATTATTACAGCATAATTTTCACAAAGTGTAATCTGGTTCACAAAAGTTTATGCCATAATAAATTTGTTAGTCTTGAGAACCCCATAGGGATCTCTTGTTGTTTTGGGTGCAGTAGTAAAATATCTTTAGTTCCAGCAACATAAACTAGATGTAATGGCAACAGACCCTTTGAAAAGTCAGCCCTTCTTTAGCCCATATATTTCACACCCAGGTGTTAAAAAAAACCAAACTCCTGCCGGAGCTCCATGACCAAAGTAAAATGCCTACTGGAAGATAAATTGCGAAAACCCAGTTTATTTGGTTGAGGCAGCATGAGAAAGTGTTCTCCCTCCACCATAGTAAAGGTAAAGGTAGTCCCCTGTTCAAGCACCAGTCATTTCCGACTCTAGGTGACATTGCTTTCACAGCGTTTTCACAGCAGACTTTTTACGGGGTGGTTTGCCATTGCCTTCCCAAGTCATGTACACTTTACCCTCGACAAGCTGGATACTCATTTTACCGACCTCAGAAGGATGGAAGACTTAGTCAACCATGAGCCTGCTATCTGAACCCAGCTTCTGTTGGGATCAAACTCAGGTTCTGAGCAGAGCTTGGACTGCAGTACTGTAGTTTACCACCATACATATACACAATTTGGGGTGGATTTGACTTGATTGGCATTTGATAATAATAGGGTTGCCATGTCCAATTCAAGAAATATCTGGGAACTTTGAGAGTAGAGCCAGGAGACATTGGGAGTGGAGCAAGGTTGTGACAACTATAATTGAACTCCAAAGGGAGTTCTGGCCATCACATTTAAAGGGACCACACACCTTTTAAATGGTTTCCCCCCATTGGAAATAATGAAGGATAGGGGCACCTTCTTTGGGGGCTCATAGAATTGGACCCCCTGGTCCAAAATTTATTAAACTTGGAGGATGTTTTGAGGAGAGGCACTAGATGCTATGCTAAAAATTTGGTGCCTCTATCTCAAAAAACAGCCCCACCGGAGCCCCAGACACCCATGGATCAACTCTCCATTATATCCTACGGGAATCGTTCTCCATAGGGAATAATGGAGTGCCCAGCAGATATCCCCCCCACTTTCTGATGACCCTAAATTTGGGGAAGGGCCTCCAAACCAGGGGATCCCCTGCCCACACCTGGGGATTGGAAACCCTATTTGGCATATATTTAATTTAGGCTTGAATATAGGCAAACTGTTTCAAGATTCACAGAACCCTTCATCAGGAAGTATAGAAAGGGATCAGGCATATATAGAACAAGCTAATTTACAAGTGCTTGCATTGCTGATAATGTCCTGTTGAAATGGATCAAGATAGTCATAATGTCATTTTGCATGAATAAGGTTTAAGTAGTATTAGTCTTCACCAGCCTGGTAAACATCTAACCTGCACATATCTAGCATAAGGCTTGCCTTATACACAGAGGGAAGGCTTATCCAGAGATGTATCTTTTCTATATACAGGAAGCTCAGTACATCCCAGTGCTTTTGAAGGCACACGAGTCACTAGTGATACCGCACATATTACAGATCCCAGATTTGGTTCTTGGGCCCAATAAAATTGATTGATAAACTTCAGCTAACATTTTTTTTTTTTTTGCAAAATACTTGCTTTACCACCATGCATAGCTGCCTTGCCTTGAATTGGGCCTTACAAATATTTCATCATTAATCTGAAAAGCCATAATTAGCTTCAAGTGCCAGACTGCTAAATTCTGAAGCTCTCCCAGCTTTCCCCATATCAGCAGTCCATGAGCATTGTTGGTCAGAATGGAACAGAGCTGTAGATATGGAAATAAACCAACTGGGCTTACAGAAATTGAGAAATCTAACCAAAAGAAGACAAACATTAAAGAAAAACAAGATTGGGACTCCCTTCTAAAAGATGCTAGACAGAAATGGTCCCCTCTCCATCTGGGAATCAATAACTAATCCACCTCATTATCTCAATATACTGGCAGTTCAAAAACTGAGGAGGTCATATGAATACATGTTGTAATGCTGCCAACAGCCCAGATGAAGAACCATTTCCTCAAGATATCTTCAGATTGTTTCTGTGACTTCCCTTTGGCAGTGGTGATTTGTTGTCCCATACCTTTTTCTGCTGGCTGAAGTATGAAATAGCCAGAGAAAAATTTTAAATGACGATTAAAATATTTGGCCATTTCTGACATTCTAAGATTAAGATTACTTCTGAATAGTTTGTATTGTGGACGTGACAAACGTCTGCTATACCATGATTTTAAACTCTTATTTAGCCAGTTTGGTGTAGTGGTTAAGTGTGCGCACTCTTATCTGGGAGAACCGGTTTGATTCCCCACTCCTCCATTTGCAGCTGCTGGAATGGCCTTTGGTCAGCCATAGCTCTCTTAGGAGTTGTCCTTGAAAGGGCAGCTGCTGTAAGAGCTCTCTCAGGCTCACCTTCTTCACAGGGTGTCTGTTGTGTATGCGTGTGGGGGGGAGGTAAAGGAGATTGTGACTGCTCTGAAATTGAGATTCAGAGAATAGGACAGAATATAAATCCAATATCATCATCATCTTAAATTATGAGGTTTTTAAAAAATAGTATGTGGCTTATGGGCTGTTACAGAAATTTGAACTTGTCTCTTGGAACTCTACAGTTTGCTAAAAATACTGAGAGGGGAAGGCCTGTTAATTTTCCAGTCCACACAAAGACACTCTCAGAATGGCAACAGGTAGTAAATATTTACATTTATCTTTAATTGGCAGAGCTGATGCTAGTCCATGAATCTCTTGCTTCTCCCAGCCACAAAGGCAAAGGGAACTGATATCTGCCACTGCAAGGCTGTTTTTTCTCAGGAACCTTTTGAGCCAAGTATCCTCACAGCAAGCAACAGTAGCTACAATCAGTGATGAGTCATTCTGCATAGTATTTCTATGAAGTCAGAAAGTGTGGGCACTTGCTGCTGGTGGACCAAACCCATACCACACCAGGATCTCCTGAGGCTAAACAGCAGCAGCAGCAGAAACTGCTGGGTCTTCCTGCCTGCCAGCTCCACAAAGAGTCTTAAGTGGTGTGGGAAGGCAAATGCAGGGAAGAAGGATCATGTGGTCTTACTTGTTACTCAATTTTATGTAGCTTATTTAATTAAAAAAAAACATGACTACACGTAGACTGCTAAAACAGACTGAGATGACTTAGAAGACACAAACCACTTCAAGTGTATCATATAACATATTTACAGGGATCGTTTTGTAGAAAAATAGGTGGTGGAGCTCATTCAGGGATTGTTATGCAGCTGCACATACTATTCAATGGACAAGGAGATGGAACTCTCAGAAAGAGGAGGTGGAACTCTCAGAAAGGTTCAGGAGCTGAATCTGAGGCCTGCACATATTAGAAAAAGTATGCCATAAAAACCACAAGCTCCTACCAAGAGTCACTGAGCATTTTACCAGACATACTGTATGCTGTCACCCTCAGTACAGAACAGTACAGGCTTTCTGCCCTTGCTTGGAATTTCTAGAGTGGTGCTTGAGTAAAAATCCCAAAGCAAGATGATGTCTTATCACAACAGAATTTTTAAGGGCAAAGCTAGACAGTCACACTCATTTGGTCACATGCCTTCTCCACTCATATTTGAAAACAAGCTGGAAGGGTCAGGTTTTTACAACAAAAAGTGCATATGGGTGGAAGAAGTCAAATCCTAAACGTTTCCACTTCTCCACGCCCCATTGCATCATGTTTCTCCTAAGCCTGATATGAATACTAGAAGTAAGAGAAGGTTCAGCTTCCCTCATATCCTGTGCCATCTTTTGTGGCTGAAATTCATATGCCAGCTTGTTTTAGATGTGAACAGAATAGATGACAAAACAAATATGGCTGTCCTATACCCCATCTATCTTGTGTTGAAGTAAAGATGACTTAGCATGCCTGGAAATGAGGGGGGGGGGTGCCATATTGCTCTAGATCAGGGGTAGCCAAACTGCAGCTCAGAAGGCACATGTGGCTCTTTCACACATATTGTGTGGCTCTCAAAGCCGCCAATGCCCCATCAGCTAGCTTGCAGAAGGCATTTCTCTCTTTCAATCTCTTTGCCCAAACCAAGCCAGCTGGCAGCTTGGAGAATGCATTTACAGTTAAAGTGTCCTTCCTCCGTCCCTCTCCTGACATTTATTCTATGTGGTACTTATGTTAAGCAAGTTTGGCTACCTCTGCTCTAGATATTACAGTTGCCAATCCCTAATTGGGGGCACAGGATCCCTTGTTTTGGAGGCCCTTCCTCCACTTCAGGGTTATCAGGAAGGTGTGGATTTGGAAATGTCTGCTGGGCACTCCATTATACCCTATGGAAATCAGTTCCAATAGGTTATAATGGAGCATTGATCCGTAGCTCAATGAGGTAGAGGCATCAAATTTTCAGCATAGCATCTGGTGCCTCTTCTCAATAAACCTCACAAGTTTCAAAAAGATTAGACAAGGGCATCCAATTCTATAAGCCTCAAAAGTAGGTGTCCCCATCCTCCATTATTTCCAAAGAAGGGAAGGCATTTAAAAGGAATGTGGTTCCTTTCAATGTGATGGCCAGAACTCCCTTTGGAGTCCAATTGTGCTTATCACTACCTTGCTCTTGGCTCAACCTCCAAAATCTCCGGTTATTTCCTGGGTTGGACCTGGCTACCCTAATAGATGTGCATGTTATCTTAATGAATGGGATGCCTTTTTTTGTCTGTTTAAGCTAGGAGCTTATCTCCAACTCCTCCTTCTCTCCTGGTGCTTTTGAGTGACTTTTACCTTTTTGCAGGGCTTTTTTTCTGGAAAAAGAGGTGCTGGAACTCTCAAGAGGGAATTGAAGGAAAAACACACGAGTGTCCCTCATAAACTTTTGAACATTTGTTGAGAATTTTGTTTCCACAAAGAGGTTCTGGAACTTCATTCCACTGTGTTCCTCTGAAAAAAAAGTCTTGCCTTTTTACAATATACTTGCTTGGAGTCTGTTTACTTCATGTATTACCACACTTTCCTGACAGTACAGCTTTGCTATACTATCTTGTACATATTCCCAATAGTTTGACTCCTCATTTTTCCTTCCAAGGACCATAATTGATAACGTCAGTATTTTTCTTTTAAATGTTAATTTCATTATAATGAAATTGACATTATACTTAGGCGACTGTTCTACAAGGTTGGATTAACATGGTGTTATATTCTGGAGGATCACACTTCAGACCAAGAGAACACACACTATTGCTGGCACCTACACTGAGCAACAGGAACATTCACAGCTGGCATATTTCCAGTATGAACTAGCAAATACACATAAAGATATTTAGTTGCCCAAGCTGAACTAATGAGGGAGGGAAGAAGCCAGAACTATTAACGGCAGTATTCTTTCTTGCTAACCGTAATGCCTCCAAACTGAGACTTTAAATATCCCCATGCTATTGTCCGTCAATATTATGTACATATTTATTAATCATTTAAATATTTCTTCTCATAACTAAAGAACAATTTAGGGCAAGAAATGGCTGTTTTGGCCACATTTATATTGTTTTATATGAAATTTCCTTATAAAAACAATATAAATATGGCCAAAACAGCTATTTCTTGCCCTATTAGAAGCAGCTGGGACCTTACGCTACAGCACTCAGCAGAATGGCTAGTTCAACCTTGCACTGTTCATTTTACATAATCTTTAGGTTGTTTCAACCTCCAGAAAACTTCTGCAAAACATGGGTTTAGCTGTAATGTGCAAAGAAAAAGGATAGTAGAAGTATAAGCTACTTATAGCCATTGGTCAGAATTTCAGTAACATTTTGAGGCTTACTGCATCATGAGTGAGCCAATTGCATAGTTATCATATATTAATTGTCCAGTCAGTTTTGGCTGTAAAGATCCTGTACAACTGGCTCCACCTGTGTAGTTGTGTGCCTGGATGCAATGATGTGACATGGTGATCAGAGAGTAGTCCCCACATCTAAACAGCACTAGAGTTACCACTGACAGACTGCAAGGGTTAGGAGAATGTATGTATTCATGAAATGCAATAGGATAAAGTCTTAGGGCCTCAGAATGGGGGGGGGGGGGGATATCCTCATACTTCTAGTGTTTAGTATATGGAAATAGCTAAACCCATATGCAGTCAGAAAATATGTGCCCATAATCTCCCCCTCCTATTGCTGGAACAGGGCCTACATGGGCCTGCAGTGGAATTCAATAAACAGATATACGGTACCATATACCATTCAACTATATCACCAAACCATGGTTTGATGTGCTTCTCAGTGAGGAGCAGACCAGAGCCTCTGTTCTGGGCAGAGAAGGTGTTTTAATGCCTGCTGCTCACATCTTCTAGACAAAAAGGTGGCCAAGACATGCTTATAAAATTCTGAGATTTATTTTGGCTGACGAGGAATCCCAGTGGTTTTTTTTTTTTTGGCTTTGAAGAGTTTCCGGAGAAGAATCACATTGCAACATTTACAGAGGATATCTGGGGTCGTTAAATCGACTTAAATTCATCATGAGCCAAAGCTTCTTTGGGACTAATTAATATCAAATGGAAACAGAACAGTGCTCTTTGAAGGATCACGTTTAAAAAGGTAAATGATTCAACAAGAAATTTCTAGGATATTGGGATATGAAGTAATGAAAGTTGCAGAGACTTTCTTATTGGGATTACAAATGGAAAAATTTCCAAAAGAAGATAGAACTTTAATCTGGTACTTGCTTTCAGCTGCTAGGACATTGTATGCGCACTTGTGGAAGCAAGAAAAAGTACCAGAGAAATGGGACTGGATTATAAAAGTTATGACATGGAGTGAAATGGACAAATTAACAAGAACATTAAGAGACTATGATTTAAAAGTTTTTAAGATGGAGTGGAAAAAATTTAGAAGATACATAGAAAAAGAATGGAAAATAAAAGGACATTGGACAATTTTTGATAATAATTCAGTTTTAAAAAGAGGAAGGATATAAATTTTTGTTTTAATAGTTAAGGGTACCTTTAATATTTGTTTTTTTTAAGTGAATAATATGGCGGGGGTCAAGTAACGGGGGGAGGGGTGGGTGGAAAGTAATATATGGGGTAGATAAAATAAATTTTTAATGATGTAAGATATGGATATAGATTTATTACCATATGTTACTAATAAAAATTGTTTTACCACAAAAGAAAATGGAAAATATAAACCTCCTAAGCCTCTCTAGGATTATAACCATAGAGAAACATCGGCAGCCATTAAAAGAAGGTAATTTAAAAAAATAAATAAAAAAGAACAGGACAGTAAAAAATAGTAGAGCTGACAAATATCAATGTTAGAAAGTCAAATTTACTGGACTATGTGATTTGAATCTATTTGGAAGCAGTCTACAAGAATTTTTTTTTTCAAAACAAGGGGGAAAAAATCGCGGCCACCATTTTGGAAAATATAAAACTTTAAAAATTAATGTCTCTGCTCTGGAGCTTGGAAGGACGGCAATTTTGGGTTTACCCTACTCTATAAGACTGTAGCACTTTAGAGAATTTTGGTGACGTCAGCTTCAATGCCTATATTTATAATGGGAAGGCAGTAATGTCAGCCCAAAAACCAGGACCAAAACAGGTACAGACAAGAGCCAAGACACTGGAAGAAGTTAAAAAGTCTGAAAAAAAAAGAACAAATGGATGCCATGGAAGCAAGACTGGTTAAGGTGATTAAAAACTCTGTAAGTGAATGTAAGAAGGAATTAAAAAAAGATATAGAAGCTCTCACTAAAGAATTTAAGGCAATATCAAAAAGAATTCAAGAAGTTGAAGAGAAAGTAATGGACCATGATGTAAAAATTAATACAGTGGATTCCACTATTTAAAAAACGCAGGAAAAAGCAGTACTACAAGACTGTAAATTAATAGAAAATCAGATACATTTGAGAGGGGTGCCTGAAAAAGATGGAACTGATTTAAGAACATACATAATAAGGATTATTGCTGAATTTGTTGGTGATGACCCTGAAGAAACTACTTTTATGACTACATTTACAGGGTGAATTCAGAATATGCAAGGAAAAACAAACTACCAAGGGATGTGGTAGTAAGATGTGTGACAAGAGACTTGGTGGGCAAGATTTTAAGTAAACAATTTGAAGGTAAGCTGGTAGTAGAGGGCAGTGATGTCAGAATCATGAAAGAATTACTAAGAAAAGTTTTAAGTGACAGAAGACAATATAAAAAATTGAGAGAGAGTGAAATGAGATACAGATGGATTCTTCCAGAATGCTGGGGTTTTGAATACAAAGGGAAGAGATTTACCATCACAAGCACTCAATACATGGAGAAGTTTTTGATGGAAAATAAAGAATTTGGGGGTACAGATTAAAATAGAAAATCTCAATGGATTACAAATTATTATCTTGGAATGTAAACGGACTTAACTCACCACAAAAAAGAAGGGCAACTTTTCATTGGATTGGGAAGCAAAAATGTAATATTATTTGTCTACAAGAAGTACATATCAAACGGTTGGATTATAAATTTTTATGGGATAAGCAATTGGGTTTGGAATTTCACTCATTGGCCAAGGAGAAAAAAAGAGGTGCGTTTTTTTATGTGAAGCAAGATTTGGACCCAACATTGATTTTTAAAGACGATGATGGTAGGTTTATTGCAGTGGAAATGATGTTAAACCATAAAAGAACTTTGTTATTGGGATTATATAATCCTAACGGAGCTAAAGACTCTTTCTTAAGGATATTATGCAACAACTTGACCAAGTGACATACAAACAAATTATGATAATGGGAGACTTTAACGGAACGGTTAAAAATATTTTGTACAAATCTGGGGGGAAAAAACAATGAAGGGAAATTACCAAAATCTTTTTTTTTAATTAGTTAAACAAGAAAATATTGTGGATATTTGGAGGAAGATGAACCCTACAGTGCGAGACTATACGTTCTTTTCAGCAAGACATAACTCTTTTCAAGGATTGATATGTTATGGATTACAAAAAAATTGGGATCGATAACAAAAAAAAAAAAATAGAGATTCTTCCTAAAATAGGAGCAGATCACAATCCAATAATGTGGTCTGCAAAATTTACTAAAAAGACTTTAAGATGGCGGATATATGAAGATTTGCTGCAGAAAAAAGAGGTAGTAGAGTCTCTGGAAAAAGAGACCAAAGCTTTCTTCCAACTAAATGAGAATGAAGATATTCAATATCAAATGGTGTGGGATGCGTATAAAGCGGTGATGAGAGGCATTCTAATTACAATGAATAATAGGGATAAAAAGGCTAAAGAGAAACAAATGATGGATATACAAAAGGAGATTGGAATGAAAGAGAACTTAAAAAGAGGACAGGGAAAAAGAAAATTTCAAAAGAAATTATAATTCTACAAGATCAACTAAGCCATTCGTTAAATAAAGAAGTGGAATGGAACTTAAAAAGGCTCCAACAGAAATCTTTTGAGAGTGCTAATAAACCTGGAAAATACCTGGCTTGGCAAATGAAAAGATAAAACTATCAATAAAATTATTATGGGAGATAAAGAAATTGTTGATCAGGAAGGAATCAAAAGAGAATTTTATAATATTATGCAAAACTGTTTAAAAGCCATGTGGTCGATAAAGAAAGAACAGATGCATATCTACAGAAAATTAATGTGGAACCCTTTACTGACAATATGAAAAAGATTTTAAATGACCCAATTGAAAAGGAAGAAATAGAAGCGCCAATTAGTTCAATGAAATTGGGGAAAGCTCCTGGTCCAGATGGATTTACAGCAAAGTATTATAAAGTTTTTAAGGAGACTCTACTTTAAAAGCTTCAGAAGTTGATGAATATTATAAGGGTAGACGGAAAGATACCTAATACCTTGAAAGAAGCAGTAATCTCATTGATACCAAAAGAAGATAGAGACGCCACATATGTAAAAAATTATAGACCAATTTCATTACTTAATAATGACTACAAAATATATGCTAGAATACTAGCAGAATGCTTGAAGCAGCATTTGAATAATTTTATTAAAGAAGAGCAAGCAGGGTTTCTTCCCAGAAGGCAGATCAGAGACAACATCAGAACAGTAATTGATATAACTGAATATTATGAAAAACATCCAGAAAAAGAAGTGGCTTTGTTTTTTGCAGATGCAAAGAAAGCTTTTGATAATATACATTGGGACTTTATGTTTGCAGTAATGGAGAAATTAAAATTGGGTGAAGACTTTGTGAGAATGGTAAAGGCGATATATACTGACCAAAAAGCAAGACTTTGTATTAATGCAGATTTGACAGAGAAAATGGTAATTAGTAAAGGAACAAGACAAGGGTGCTCTCTATCTCCATTGATATTTATAGTGACTTTAGAGATATTGCTTATGCAGATCCAAGAAGATAAGGAGATAGAAGGTTTGAAATTGAAAGGTTTTTCTTATAAATGCAGAGTGTTTGCAGATGATGTAATGTTTTAAATGAAAACCCAACTCAAGTTACACCATTGCTGCTTCAAAAAATAAAAGAATATGGTGAATTGCAGGTTTTTAATGTGAATAAAGAAAAGTCAAAAATTCTGTGCCAAAATACGTCAAAGAGTAAACAGACAGAATCACAAAGCCTAACAAAATGTGAAGTGGCTCCTAAAGTAAAGTATTTAGGAGTAGAAATTACAACAAAAAATATTGATTTATATAAAAATAATTATTAAAAGCTCTGGAGGAAAATTGATGGAGATTTACTAAAATGGAATAGGCTGAACCTGTCTTTACTGGGTAGAATATCGGCAATTAAAATGAATGTGTTACCAAGAATTATGTTCTTGTTTCAAACAATTCAATAGTAAAAGAGGACAAACAATTCAATAAATGGCAGAGGAAACTTTCAGAATTTATATGGGCTGGCAAGAAACCAAGAATTAAAATGAAGATTTTGACTGATGCAAAAGAAAGGGGAGGCTTTCAAGTGCCGGATTTAAAACTATACCATGAAGCAGTTTGTTTGGTGTGGATAAAGGAATGGATAATGTTATTAAATAGAAAATTACTAACATTAGAAGGTCATGGAAACATTTTTGGTTGGCATGCATATCTGTGCTATGGGAAAAGTAAGATGGATGGTTTTTTCTCACATCATTATATAAGAAGTAACTTGTTAAAAACTTGGTTGAAATTTAAAAAATATGGTAATGACAGGAAACCGCTTTGGATTGTGCCAACAGAAGTAATAAAGTTATATTCTGATATGAAGGAAGAAAAATGGGTACCATATAAACAACTGTTAAAAATACAAGGTGGAACTAAAATCAGTGGAAGAAATGAACTATAAGTATAATTGGTTTCAATTGCAACACATTAAAAGTCTGCTTGAATAGGATATTAGAAATGAAGGAATAAGACAAGATCAAACTGAACTTGAAAGAATGCTGTTTGGCGATAATGAAAAAATGATTTCAAGAGTATATAAATTATTATTGAAATGGTCTACAGAGGAAGAAGTGATCAAATCTCAAATGATAAAGTGGGCAATTAATATAATTAAAGACATTCAGATGGAACAATGGGAATATTTATGGAAGAACTCTATGAAGATATCGACATGTAACAACATAAAAGAAAATTGTTTTAAAATGTTGTATAGATGGTATATGATTCCTAAGAAACTGTCGAAAATAAATAATCAGATGTCTGATTGATGTTGGAAATGTAAAAAACATGAAGGATCTTTCTATCACATGTGGTGGACTTGTGAAAAGGCTACACAATTTTGGCAAATGTTCCAGCAGGAAATTTCAAAGATTTTGGGTTACAATATAAAGAAGACACCAGAAATCTTTTTGTTGGGATTACAAATGGAAATTTTTCTGAAAGAAGATAGAACGTTACTTTGGTACATGCTTTCAGCTGCACGGACATTATATGCGCAGTTGTGGAAGCAAAATAAAATACCAGAAAAATGGGACTGGATTATGAAAACTATGCATTGAAGCGAAGTGGACAAGCTCACTAGAATATTAAAAGAACTTGACATAAGAAAAGTTTAACAAGGAATGGGAGAAATTTCAAAAATATGTTGAGAAACAGTGGAAGGTGAAAGGACATTTGGTGATTTATAATAATGGTTAAAGTGCCATCAAATTATTTCAATAAGGATGATAGTTAAAATGAATTAAGTATATTAGTATTATAATGGTCTACTAATCAATGTAGGTAGTGATAGTAGTAAGTAGTAAGTTCTTTTTTTTCAAGTAGATTCTTAAAAGTCATTACCTTTTATTTCTTTTTATATTTTAAGTAGAATGCATCGGGGAAGTCACAGAAAGAGGGGAGGGAGATGGGGAATGTGATGCAATATGTTTGATGCTGATTTTTGGATAGTAATTGATTAGTGTTGCTGAACAATAATAAAAAAAATTGTTTTACTCGAATAGTTTTTCCCATGGTTTGGCCTTGCAACTGAACTATTCAATTCACTGACCAGTTTAGCACTACTCGAATAGTTTTTCCCATGGTTTGGCCTTGCAACTGAACTATTCAATTCACTGACCAGTTTAGCACTACATGCAGAAAATATTGTGGTTGAGTTGCAATATTTTAAGAATTAGAAGTCCAGCATTATATTCCCCTTCCCTCATAAATGTGCGATTTATTGAAAAACTACCTTTACTACTGCATCCTTCCCTTGAAAAGGTAAGAACAGACACATTGGTAAACCAAAGGAAAGGTCATTTTGTCTCACAGCTGCAACTTACAGAGTATCTCAGTACTAGGTAATTTGTAACTTCCTGACCAGGAGACAGAATGTGAAAAAGACTTATGTGAAATATAAATGGTCAAATCATTTACAAATCACTAGAAAATGTACCAAAGAGAATAATGGTATTGGGAAAGAGCAAGGTACAAGATGACCCATTTTTTCCCTACCTCTCATTTCTATGATTACTGCAGTTATCCCTCAGCACACCAAAATGGAGCTATTTTCCTTTCTTTCAGGGGTAGCACAATGCTACTAATGGCCATGCTAAATCAGAGCAAGTGATATTTCTACACAAATGCACCACATTTAGTAAGACAGCACAGAGTGATCATATTTTGTTTAGGCTTGGGGGTTTTTTTGCCTCTGAACTGCAAATGCTGGGCTCAGAAGTTGCCAGCAGACGGAGACAATTCCTGGCAAAAGGTTAGAGATAACAGAGCACTTGTTTCTTTGGAATACAATAACGAGTCAAATATTTTAACAGCAAAGTCAGTACTTGAAGATTCAGTAATTACCTTGCCAAAGTTTAGGCAGTCTATATCTTTTCCATAGAGTTCAAAATAATTCACCTAAAAAGACTCAGAAAGAGCTACTGTGTTGTTTTCAACAGTAACACAGAGTTTATTTTAGCCAAATCCCACCACCAGAACTCATTCTGAATGCAAAAGCTCTGCTTTAGAATATATAAAATAATAATGAAGACTAGAATATACAATGTAATAATAAAGACTGTCTTGAGCATATTCAGAATACTTAACTTTTTTGACACAGCCTGCTATTGCATAATCCAGGATTAAGAGGCATTTTTTCCTAAATTGCAGTCTCTCATTTTAATTTCTCATTTTTGCAAGAGGGAAGTTGACCTATTAGATCTATTGTGGTGTAATGGCTAGTATCAGCCTAGGATCTGGGAGATGCAACTTCAAATCCTCACTCTACCATTTGTCAACCGGTTTTGAGGGCCAGGGAGGCCCTTGACCCCTTAACAATCACCAGGCAGAGACATTTGCTCAGAAGTCCAAAGATTTATTTGTAAAAAAAGAAAAGATCATTTGCAAATGGGAGAGAGATCTTAGGCTAGGCTGTCCTTTTCTCTCTCTCAAAGTCTTGTTAGCACAAGCTGCTAGTTTTAAAAGCATTTCCCCCCTCCCCTCCTTCTCTCTGCCCCCGTGACTAATCAAGCCAGAGGATTCACAATCTAAGACTTCTCCCGAGCGCAAAGCAGCAGCCCCCTCCTCCCTTCCTTACATGAACGCACAGACAGGTACTGAGCACATTACCTCATTTTGCTTAATTGGCTAGGGCCTCTTCTGCCCAGCTAGATAGATAACGCTTCCCACCCTAGCAAACTCTCCGTTGCATAAACTTTTCACCTTTGCAGTTGTCCAGGCAACTACACTTTTTCCCAGATCAGAGCCAAACTCCCTATGTGCACAGATATAACAGGCCATCAAAAGTTCCTATATATATATATTTACATTTGGGGCTTTTCTGAATGAGCCAGACCTTTGGCCTTAATTATTCCAACAATTCCCCCCTTTTATTTATTTTAACTTTTCTGGCTCATTCACAAGACTCCTGGGTGTTAATAATTTCATAACTTGGGTACACTTCATAAGGGTGCAATATGGCCATTCTGTTGGGTGGCAAGGTGGCCGTTATTGCTGAATTAATCATGTTCCGTACTAGGGGAATAATGCAGGGCAATATCATAAGGCTCAAAAAGATTAATCCCAAGAAAAATAACCCCTGTTTCCAGTTTGCAAAGATTCCCCCTAGCCACCCACTAGTATCCACAATACCTGCCCAGGTTTGTGCTGGTACATGTGCCAACTCCTTCATTTTGGTGGTAATTTCTGATATAACCTCCTGGGTGTCTCCTATTTCATTCATTGATTGATGCCACCTGTTCACATTCTAGACCCAATACGGCTGGGGAAAGGAAAGCTGCCCAAAAGGGTCCCAGCATTCTTCCGGATCTCTTCCACCCATCCATATACCAGAAGGTCCACAAGTGTTACACAATTCTTCACCCCAAATTACAGGATCAAAATAAAGTTCTGTCCACCACTGAAACTGCCCAGTACTTGGCCCTTGTGGCAACAAACCCTGAGGGTCTCCTTCCTCGTCCCACTCACAAACGGTCCACTCTTTCCAGGCCCTCGGATCTGCCCCAACCTTGGCAAATCTATACTTTTCCCTGTATTGATTCAGAATTGGGTCCTTTACCAAAAGTCGTCCTGCAATAAAATCAGAAAGTTTAGGAAGAAATGGTTCAATAGAAGGTTGGCCTACAAGCCAGAAATTCAAATGTCTACACAATGGCCCCTGCCAGAAAGTTAACTCTTGGGCAATAAGTTTGTCAGGCCACGCAGAAGCAACGGCCAAGAACCGTTGTGCTGAGGTCCACTCTGGGTTGTCTGGATCGGTCAGCTTCCACATTAGTTGTGCGCAATTGGAGGGGTTCTCCATCCACTGTCTGGCTCTTCCAGCTCTTTGGTTCTGCCCCCTCCCCTGTGCGAGTGTGGTGCTTCCAACCTCTCTCAGCAGTTTTCACGGCCGTTTCAGTAGTTAGAACGACTTGGAAAGGCCCTTCCCAGTCCGGCTGAAGAGCTTCCCCCTTCCACTGTTTGATGTGCACCCAACCTCCTGGCTGATATTTGTGCACCGGGACCTTTAGTGGCGGAGTAAGATGAATCAGCCCTTGTTCCCTGTAGGACTTTAAGAAGAGAAGACAGGGCCAGCACATGTTTTCTTTTACATACAAATCTTTTAGCAAGTACAAGTTGGAATTTCTAGAGTCTGATGTAACATCCCAGATTCCCATCCCATACAGACACTCAAAAGGAGACAGGCCTGTACACTGATGAGGCCTTATCTGGATGCCAAATAATACTAAAAGTAACATTTCACACTCTGGTTCATACATTTGGTCTTTCCTGAACTCTGGGGGTGCCAGGGGGTGTGGAGCTTCCACTTTACTCCCAGAGCCCCCTATTAGAATTTAAAGTTTTAAAAGAGATCAAAACGTGGGATAATCTGTTCCAATAATATTTTAGTCACCACTTTAACAGTTGCTCGGGTTGTGGGGAAGGCTTCCACTCGCCCAGTCAATTGGTCAGTGAGGACCAGGCAGTGTTTAACCTTTCCTACCCGAGGCAAATCAATGAAATCACACTGGATACATTTGAAGGGATGCACTGCCAACGGTCTCCCACCCATCTCAGTTTTACACCACTGCTATTTGGGCCAGGAGAAGTAAGTTTTAAATTTATTGTCATCGTTCTCCACAAAAAGAGAGCAACGAAATAAGGTGCTCTTCAAACACACAATATTTCCTTGACCAATTGTTTTCCCCTTTATTGAAATCAGACCCCTCTCTTTTCCAGAGATTTCCAAAAGCATGAACCTCCCCCCAAACATATTTTGAATCTGTGTCCTCTATCACCCGAGAAGACCCATCTGTATACAGGTTCCAGCCACCTTCAATAGCGGTCTCTTGTAGATCTTCCCTGTATTTGATTTGTAATTCAGTAACCTCTATACAATCATGGGTTCCCTCAAACTCTCTTTGCACGTTGCTGGAAAGACCTTCCGCTGGCCCCACATGATCAGTGATAGTGACTAGCAAATCAGGCTGTTCCAACAAGGTTGCCTCTATTTGTAATAGTCTGGCATCTGTCATCCACCTTCGGGCTGCATGTGTCAGTATGGCCCGGATCTGGTGAGGTGAATGTACTATAATATTTTCCCAAGGATATAATTTTCTAACAGTTTTAACTATCAGGGCCACTGCTGCACAAGCTTGCAGGCACTGGGGCCATCCCAGCACTACTGCATCCAAATGCTTTGAGAAATAGCCAGTCACTTGGTAACTCCCAGACCGTTTCTGGGCAATCACCCCCTTAGCCACCCCCTTTCCAGTGGTGACAAACAGGTGATTTGGTAGTCCTGGATCAGTGAGGCCCAAAGCTGGGGCCGAAAGCAAAACTTCCTTAATTCTTTTAAACAGCTTGTGATCCCCTTTTTCCAAAATTAGGGGATCTGGTTGACTGTTTTTCAACTTCAGCAAGAATGGTTGAACCAATTCAGAATATCCTTCAATCCACTGTCTACAAAAATTCACTGTTCCCAAGAATCCTCTCATTTCCCTTTTTGTCTTTGGAATTTCTAACTGCTGGATTCCTTCAACCCTCTGGGGGTCTAAGTACTTCTTTCCTTCTTTCAGATTCAAGCCCAAGTACCTAACATCGGGCTGACAAAATTGTAATTTTCCTTTTACCACCCGCAACCCTTTTTGTGCCAAAAAATTCAATAAGATTATGCTAGCCTTCTCAACCTGATTTTCCACCTCTCCACTTATCAACAAGTCATCTACATTTTCAATCACAGTATACACTTTATGACAACAGGGAATGCTCTGCAAAATTGTGTGGGGGTCAGGTACAACGGGGGCTCGTGGAATCACAACCTTGTTCACTTCCCTAAGATCCTTATCTTTACTGGGGGGGGGGGGGGATCTGTAACAATCCTGGGTTACCCGGGCACGTCCAAATTTTGGGGTCAGTTTTTTTTTTGTTTCATGCACTTCTTTCAGTGCAGCCATCCTGACTGCACAGACCCAATTTGCACATTAAATTTCTAGCTCCCAACAGGCAAGTGTCTGAATCAGGCATCCAAAAGAACCATGTAGCTCCACACCTGCCCTCCCCTTGCATTGAACTCGAAGGGGTTTTAAAATGGGCATTGAGCCCTCACAATTTTCTATTCCCACAATTTTACACTGCCTTCCCACACAACTTTCCAGAGTTTCAAGTTTCCCTGCCTCCAACATTCCTTCTGACACAACATTTGTATACATTCTTCACTCCTTGCTCCTAATTCCACCAAAAATTCCACATCTATACCTAACTCACCCATCCTTAAAGTTAACACAGGCTCGGCTAAGGGGGGACTAAATACCAGACAGCCCTGAACGCCCTATTCCTAATCCTCAAAATACCTTGCCTGCCTCACCAATTCTTCTGTTTCAACCCCCGTCCTTGCTCCCTCTTCACGATTCACCCCCTCTTCTCTGCTCTCGTCCTGTCTCTGCAAACCTGGGTTCTGTGACCCCTGTCTCATAACTACATTCAAAAGCCCTTCAAACCAAACTCTAACACCAAAACCTCTTTCAGACACTGTGTCAGCTCCAGTTTTTAATAACATTATTTCATTCTAATAGGGTTAGAATGTATTGTGAAGATCTTTTGATACAGTCCTCTTGTATTTCAGAATGGCAAAAAAAAGGTTGGTGTATCCGGGCATCTGCTCTCCAGCACTGGCCAAACAGATGCTTCTAATACACAGTAGAAATCTACCTATTAACTAAACCAAACAAACAACAACAACAACAACAAAAAATTATCCTTCTTAGAATAGTAATCTGATTTACTAAGCATCCCCAACAGACCTTGGCAAACTCAAGTGAGGATGCCACAAGCATGACTCAGTAGCTACTGAGATATTTTCTTATTTTAATGAGACACAGACCTAGTGCTACTGAAATTCTGCACTGAATCCAAGCCATAAATATAATTATCCTCCCAAAATTTGTCTAATCTTTTTTAAAGCCACCACTAATGTCAGTAAAAATTACCTCTATGTCATAAATTAAATATTGTAAAGTAATGTTTCTTGCAGCCTTGTTAAATCTATTTCCAGTCAGATTTTTATGCCAGGATAGCACCCTCACACCCACCGTGAGTCAAGCTGCAAGCTGTAAGAGGGCTGTCCTCTCCACAAACTTTTATAATAATAATAATACTTTTTATTTGTATCCTGCCCTCCCCACAAGGGCAGACTAAGGGCGGCTTCCATACCCCTGCCATTCTTTCCTGTATTGCACTGCATCTTGCAGGGCAGTCCAATCCATTGCATTTTAAATCTCCTCTCCTTTCTAAATCTGCACCATAACTGTCTCCATTTCCTTGCAATAATTTTCTGTGCCTTCAGTCAGGGCTCTGTCAACAACCCTCCAATTTCTTTCTCGGTTTCTCTGTTCCAAAAGGTGGGACTTCAATATTGTACACCCCTGTGATTTCTCAAAAGCCTTCTGAAAACTTACAAGTACCCTCTCAATTATCTCTCCCCTCCTCTTGCAGTTTCTGCATCACCATCAGTCCTCTGCTTCACTTCTGATTTTTCACTAATTTCTTCCTCATCTTCCTCTACCTCTCCCTTGTCTTTCTCTTACCATATTCAAAAGCCCTCTAAGTGTTTACGTTCCTGGGGATGATTCTCCACTCAAACCTCTGTATCGTATAAATCTTAGTCAGCCAGTGTTGCATCTGGGAAAGCAGCTTCTCGCCCCATTTTCTTTCCTCCAAATTTCCTTTTGCTTTTATGTATGTGATCCCTGCCAGCTAATCTGAGCTGGTTAGTGGGACCTTACCCCAATTGGTCTCCCATAGACACTTACCTAAGGGGAGGCATTCTTTAATTTTTCTTTTTCTTTGGCTTCAATAATTTGCCGGGGCTTTCTCTCCTTTTGTAAAAAAATAATTTTCAACTCTTTTCAGTCTCCGCCTCTTCGTAAGAGGGGAGATGACCCTGCCTTTCTCCACTCAAAGTGGCCACTATCTCGCCTACAGGAGAGCGGAGGAAAGGGGGGGCAGCCACAGCCACTTCGTTCCCCCCCCTCCTTCCTTTCTCTTTCCCTCCTTGCACAGGGAGCAGATGGGCTTATATTTTCTAAAGGGTCAAATGAAGACATTTTCTGATTGTTTTTGTTTAGGCTTTTCCCAGGCCACCTTAAGGAGGCTGGGGAGCAATAGCCGTCTAATGAAGGCTATTCACAGCAAATGTACGGAGCTTCCTTTCCCACCCTGGGACTAGGCTCCTGTTCCAAATATAAACGATGAATCTTATATGCCTGTGTTGTTTTACAAGAATCCCTTTTGTGGCCACCTTAAGTGGTCCAATATCAAAATACAGCCATACAATAATTCATAATCAAACCATTCACTCAGGGGCCTCAAACCCCAATTGGAGAGTAGTCTTTTTGATGGACTACCTCCAGAAATTCCTGACTCTGGCATCTCCAAAGTCTGGGCGTCCCCAACGGAATTCCTATTTCCTTTATCCTTAGACGCCTTATTTTCAGGGGACTCAAACCCCAATCCTCATTCCTCTTTACCTTAGACGTCTTATTTTACCATCCCATTACCAAAAGGACTCACACACACACACCATCCAGTCTTTAACACACTTATCTCCTCCCAAGCAATATCTGACAGAGTTGCTGTTCCAAAAAAGAAAAATACTTACCTAGTGTCTTATCAGGGTGTCCTGGGGCCGTCTTCAACCTTGGACTGAGCGTCTCTAATGGTGGGTTCTTGGAACAGGGATGCCATACTACAACCAGCAATGCCAGACAGCCAAAAAGTGGCCAGGGCGCCCTTCTGGGATTGCAGACACGGCACGTTCACCCCAATTCCAACGGACTCTGTTGCCCGGCCCAATAGGGCTTCTTTTTACATCCCACTTCTGACACCAGAATTGTCAACCGGTTTTGAGGGCCAGGGAGGCCCTTGACCCCTTAACAATCACCAGGCAGAGACATTTGCTCAGAAGTCCAAAGATTTATTTGTAAAAAAAGAAAAGATCATTTGCAAATGGGAGAGAGATCTTAGGCTAGGCTGTCCTTTTCTCTCTCTCAAAGTCTTGTTAGCACAAGCTGCTAGTTTTAAAAGCATTTCCCCCCTCCCCTCCTTCTCTCTGCCCCCGTGACTAATCAAGCCAGAGGATTCACAATCTAAGACTTCTCCCGAGCGCAAAGCAGCAGCCCCCTCCTCCCTTCCTTACATGAACGCACAGACAGGTACTGAGCACATTACCTCATTTTGCTTAATTGGCTAGGGCCTCTTCTGCCCAGCTAGATAGATAACGCTTCCCACCCTAGCAAACTCTCCGTTGCATAAACTTTTCACCTTTGCAGTTGTCCAGGCAACTACACTTTTTCCCAGATCAGAGCCAAACTCCCTATGTGCACAGATATAACAGGCCATCAAAAGTTCCTATATATATATATTTACATTTGGGGCTTTTCTGAATGAGCCAGACCTTTGGCCTTAATTATTCCAACACATTGAAGCTTGCTGGATGAACTTGGGCCAGTTACACAGTCTCAGTCTAACCTACCTCACAGGATTGTTGTGAAGATAAAATGGAGGTGAAAAAATGATGTAAACTGCTTTGGGTTCCCATTAGGCAGAGAGGTGGCATATAAATGAAGTAAACAAATAAGTTGAAGTAATGCTGCAGCTTTGCCAATCAAGGTAGGCTAATTTAAACTCTTGCTTGTTTTTCTATTGACATAATAATTTAACATATAATAGGAAATGCCTATGTGCAGAACATCCAAGCAGTATTTAATAGTGCTAAAAAGGTAAAGGTAGTCTCCTGTGCAAGCACCAGTAGTTTCTGACTCTGGGGTGACATTGCTTTCACAATGATTTCACTGCAGACTTTTTATGGGGTGGTTTGCCATTGCCTTCCACAGTCATCTACACTTTCCCCCCAGCAAGTTGGGTACTCATTTTACCAACCTCGGAAGAATGGAAGGCTGAGTCAACCTTGAGCCGGCTACCTGAACCAGCTTCCGCTGGGGATTGAACTCAGGTCGTGAGCAGAGGGCTCCGACTGCAGTACTGCAGCTTTACCACTCTGTGTCACGGGGCTACCATGAGATATATTGAGCAGAATTTTAGTCCTATGCAACTTTCATAACCTGTCATGCAAGAGTATAAAACATGCTTCTCAAGACATTTTTACATATAATGTATTCACATGTAATTAGTCTAGTAATCAGATGCCTAGAGCAAGCTTTGTAACATGTGCAGACTTATCACAAAGCATAACAGAGTTAAATATGTGGTTTCCATGCATCAAAACCACACAGCAAGTGTAACAAACCCCTCACTAACCAAATAGCATATTTATTGAATATGTTCAATATAAATAGTCCTTTGTGGTCTTTCACATATGTAGAAGTAATTTTTGGTTGTAATCTCATTTATGAGATGGATAAGAAGGGAAGAAGGAGCTCCTTTCTTACAGGTGTTCACAGTAGAAGCTAACCATTAGAATTACCTTCAGTTCCTACCTATCCCTACTGTTCTATTTTGCTACAGAAATCAGTATTCTATCAAATTGAATTGTTGTAACTATACAGCCTATTAGAGGGTAACCAGTATTGAAGAATGGAGGCAAATATTCATAGTCTCTAAGCACCCAATTTATAACTTTGCTTAATCTAAGGTGTGGACCTGATAGAGACAATAGGAATCCAATGTAAACTGTTCTGTGGTAGGTAAGAATAAAAAATACAGCTAATGATGATCAACAATAAGGCAATTAAAGTTGCAGCTATGAAAGTCTGACAAATAATCATACAGCAGTAGAAGTAGCTATACTATGAAGGTGTGACCACTTTTTAAGAATTATACCAACATAAAGCAGAAACCTTGTATGATTAGTTGTGTATATGAAATCTGGTAGAGAATCTTATTGGCATGATATATCAGCTAATTTTGCAGAAAAATCAAATGAAAAATGTCATATTTCAACTGTAGGAATAATCTTCAGTGTTTTAGAGCATTATTTGGCAGCAAATAACACTTTTCACTGGTTTGGCAGCAAATAACATACTTTTCATTGGTTTGTAAAACATATTTCTGGGATTGTCTAATAAGACTACAGTCTTGGTAATACTCATCATAATTAAGTTTAGATACTGATGAAGTGGATTGGGGCTGAGCAACAATGGTAAAGTTGGGAGTGGCACAAAGCCTAAATTGCAAGTGAGCAAAACAGGTGAGAATGCTCAACAACATTTCTGTTTCTATGGCATGCAAATTATGACAGGAGTCTACAGTTACAATTTCATTTGCTTGTTGCATGAGTGAATTTGTAAGCACCTTATCTGTTCTCTTAAACCAAAGGATTTTTTAGATCCCAGAATACCAGGTATAAAAACAGTATTATACAAATTAAGAGATACTATGAGAATAAACACAAGCTACTAAAACAGCATATAATTTATTTGTCATATAAAATGCATCTAAGACACATACACACATTGAGTGACAATATGCTTATGCAGAACAAAATTGCAGTGTCAGGTCTTCCCCTTGCCCCAAAACTGATGTTGCCAGCAACAAGCAGTATAGAGTAACCTATACTTAACAGTTACATAAAAATGCATCATTTAATCAGTTAGTTTGTTACAAGATAACCCATGGTTTAACTCAAGCACTATTAGATCAAAAGGAAAGGGAAAAGGAGTGTAAAGAATAGTACTGATTCTTTTCTGGGCTAACAGGGGGCCAAGGAAACAGGAGTACTACCATTATTTCACTAGAACCTTCTCAATGTAATTCACAAAATGGTCAGAAGGAAAAGAATTAAGTACTAATTAAATTTTTATGATCAAACCCCTAAACATCTTGAAGGACTACTAGACCTCCATTAGGATATGTACCATGGAGAACTATGCACATCAGCTTTCCTCAGTCAATACACTGGACTTTCAACCCTAGTGTGTTTCTATACCTGATCAAGCCTGCACTGCAGACGGACAAATGTCCAGCCAGCAGAGGATGTTCAGGGTGCCTATCCTAATGTATCTGAAGAAGTAAGCATGCACATGAAAACTTATACTGTGAATAAAACTTAATCCTTCTTAAAGGTGCCACTGCACTCAAACTTCGTTCTGCTGCTTAAGAAAAACAGCTATAGTATCTGCCTGAACCTATCCTAATGTATGTTGCAGATGAGGGTCTTTGTTATGCCACATTCTTGCTTTCACTTTAGTTCTATAGCATTGAAGGAAGAGCATGGCAGAGTTCTGTGCAAACCAGAGGCAGCCTCAGAAGCAAACAGACTTACCAAGTTTTCTTCGGTATTTTGCTAGCAAGAAAGGGGTGCCACATATGAATGGGACTAAAAATCTTTTCCCTCCATGCTCATCCCTAAGACGATGAAGCCACAAGTCTGGTCTTCAATGAACCAGTATGTTTTAAGGCACTCTAAAAAGCAGAACTTTCAGGTGACTAGAATTAATTATGTACAACTCAAACGTTTAACATTTGCAGGGGGGAGGGGGTATTACAGAAGCTGTCAGAGCACAGTATTAAGGACTACTCAAAGCTAAGAAAGAAAATGGAAGTTATCTGAAATCCAGCAGGTGTGAAAAGAAATGTTAAAAGTACTGTGTTATAAGATTGTATTAGAAACCATAGCTCAGGCACAGAAAACTCAATTTCAAGATTTACTGAACATCTGTCCTTAAAAGAGGAGAAAAGGGATAAAGACATTCTGAGTATGCTTTTAGAGTAAAATAAATGCTGTACAACAGAAAAGCAAGTTTGCTTTGGGCTTCAATCTACCTAGTTTTCTCTGTGGGTTTTTTTTTGGGGGGGGGGGTCTACTAGTGCAAATGGTACTACACACCATGCTTTCTTACACATAAATTAAAGACTAGAATATGGTACAAGTGTTTATTTTGCTGAGAGTATGCAGATCATAAATTGGTATGTACAGCAGATTCCCAGCTTTGTGTGTTTATAACAGAACACTGCATCGGAGAAACATTCAACTTTATAGTGAGCCAAACTGCTGGTTTATCTAACACAGTATTGCCTTCCCTAGTTAGAAGCAACTCTCTTTCTCCTCAAATCCTTTGGCAAAGCTTGATGTAGTGGAGGGACAGAATCTGGGAGACCTTTCTTCAAATCCTCACCATACTGTGAAACTTGCCAGGTGATCTTGGGTCATTCACTGTCATTCAATTGGACAACACAAAGTTGTGAAGGTTAAACAGAGGGAGGGAAATCAATGCATGTTGCCTTGAGTTCCTTGGAGGAAGAGTAGGCTAAAATGTACTAAATGCATACATTTTGAACCCTGCCAAGATCCTTTTTAGCAAGAGGTGGCAGGGATCGACCCTGGGCCCTTGTGTACGTAAAACATGTAACATCTAGTTTAGCCATCAAGTTTGAGTACAAAAAGGGGCCCACATTTGGGGAGAATGAAGCGCCTCCTCTCCCCACACTGTACTCCTGAGCCAAACTGGGTCTTGCCATACTTGGGAATATCAGTTTCCCACTGCCATGAGTGTCTGTAAAATGGGTTGACAGATGTAACATCCAGTTTGGCCCTCAGACCATTTTACAGACACACATGCCAGTGGGAAAGATGCTGTGTGAAACAGAATAATAAATTTTAAACAGGAAAATATTCCAGGTAAAGTCAATAATGTTGAAAGTGAGAATGGATTAAATTAATGGCTGAAAGACTGTTGAGAAACTTTCTCTTAAGCCTGTTCTTAATGAGAAATCTACATCAAAGAAACTGATAACTAGAAAGTATTGAAGACCTTTAAAAGAACTAATCAAGATTATGGGGAAGATTTAAATACAATTAGGTCAACAGATCACAAGATTAATTTCCTAATGAATTCTTCAGAACAGTTTTTAATGAAAACATGTTAGTTATGGAGAAACAGAAAGCATTAAAGGACTGAAGAAAAGTTGTTAATTTTTAAAATGCAACATATAACGAAGTTGACAATGATGACCAGTTAAGTTATTCAAGCCTGTATAAAGTAATGAAACAAATCAGACACTTCTCAAAATGTATACTGTACAGCACATTTAGCACCAAACATTACAAAAGAAGTGCACTGAACAAATGAAATAATAATTTTTCATACCACATTAATGTAGTTGAGGTCAGGACAGCTCTAAACTTTTTGTGCTGTCAATTTCCAGTTTATTTATAGAACTGCTGGTTTTTAGAATGTTTATATGAACAACTAATTGCAATCTCAGACTGAAACTCTGCTCTCAGTGATACATTCTTAATGAAACTCAGATGCACACTATTACTGCATATTAGTTTGCATATCAAAGAGTCAGCAATGCGGTCTGCTTGCAAATGCAAAATATTATAGAACAACCTGAGACATTATTTAAAATTCCAGTAAACATAAGACACAAGCGTTTTCACTGAGCCCATGCTCAGTAAATGGTAGTAACATTCTTACCACCATTAGGCAGAATGACAGCCAAACTACCCCGGGTAAAAGAATTCATCCCAAGGATGTTCGACCATGCAAACAACTTCAGGATTAACTTTTTCAGCCAAGATTGCCTGCATCACTCATACGGAGAACTTTGCCACACATCTGCGGAAGACTGCAAGGAAATAATAATTTGAAGCAGCTCACTGTAATACTCAAAGAGCAGTTTGTGTGGTGAGTTGTACAGACTTCAAATTCAGCTTGTAGAACTCTCATTTCATACATTACAGTAGACCTACAACAATTAATCTACCGGGTTGTTGGACTATTCAATTGCATATAATGCTGCTCACAGAGAAAGCAGCATAAGAGTGCATATTTTGTGCGCACACTCATACAATCCTCTCTCCTGGATCAAGCCCAGGGCAAACCAATTTCGTGTCTATATAGTGGAAGCTGGCTGTGCACAGCAGTCATACCATTAACCCAGAAGCAGTTCTCCCCAATGTTTATACATATAATTTTATTTCTTTTTTTAAAAGAAGGGGACAGTGTGCAGCCAGTATTTTTGCCGTTTTTTAAAAAAAAGAGATCAGTTAGCCAGAAACATGGAGAGGGACAAAACAGACAAGTGAATAAGTGTTCAATTTCTAAGCCAGCATGACTGTCAAACGCATTAAGGTGCTGAAGCTAAACTCAAGATGTTTAGAAAACAGCAATTTGTAATTTGCATGCATTCTGATATACCTACAAACCATATTAGTGTTTCTATTGTTAAGACTATCTAAAGCAGAATTCCAGTATCAGGTCAAGCAACAATTGCTGCTGGGTCCTATGGTTCAATTTCACACTGTTTTTTAAAAGTCAGAAACATCAGTGGGCTCCAAAAATATTGGTCATCACATAAGGTTTGTCTACCTTGAATTTGTGAATGTATACAACATTCCGTGATTGCATTTTTAAAAATTCTCAATAGTCATTAAATACTTCAGATCCTAAACTGAAGTATTGAGTGCTAACAGGATCCATGATAGATATATTTTACATTTTTTTAGAATACAAAAGATTGGACCCTGCAAATAATTACATGTCTGGATGGGATTTAAACACAGTAATACTTTTCATGTGTATATTTTCTCATACACTTTAATAGGTATGCATATTCTTATAGGCATCAGCCTGTTACCATAGGGCTACTAATAAATTAAAAAGATGGCCTTTTATAGAGGGTAAAAGCCACTTAGATGTTTAGAGGAATAATGGGGTCTTGCAAACTACAGCTGTAGTAATATTTTTTAAAAACCACAGGACAACCACCATTAGCATCTTGTGCATGTATACTACCTGTGACTAGATGCTGCCCTTCTGAACATATATGGAGCAGTGGAGAATTCTATTCCTAATTTTTATGCATTGCTTATCTTTGTGGCATCCAATGTAATGTAAATACATTATTGTTCTGAGCACATGAACACTAGACAGTAGTAACAATAAGCAAATCATTAATACAAGACTCAAAACCCCACTGTATCCACTTGCTACAAGTTCCTTTATAGTGCCCTGTAAGCAAATATAACACAAAATCAATGTTCCCTCTAAGCTGCAGAGTCTTGTGAGCAAAAATTCTACTTTGTAGCTATTGGCATTAAAGTTGTGAGCTACAGCATAAATCTGTGTGCTCTGGGGTCATCCTTCCTGAGCTAAGACAAAAATCTGTGAACTGGAGGCTAAAAATCTGTGAGCTAGCTCACACTAACTCAGCTTAGAGGGAACACTGCACAAATGTGTAACTTTTTCTCCTGGATGGTTTTTTTTTTATTATTCCACACCTCCCTCTGAATAGTATTCTGTACCAGGTAAGACCCTGGAAGGCATGAAAACTCTAGCAGTTACACTTTAAAACAATAAGAAATATGAAAGGGACAGTCTTGAAGGAATGCTCTCTAGGCAACAAAATGTTCCCAATAATAAATCCACTGGGCTTCTGAAGTTTTCTGCAATTATAAGCTTCACTTTTGTAGCTCTTGATTTAAAAAAAAAAATCAACTAGGCACTTTAATTGTTCAGTGTTATAAATCTTACAGAAACTAGTGCAATACTTTCCTGGGAATAAGCCCCACTGCATAGACTTCAATAGGATTTTGACTAGGTTTATTGAAGATTGCACTTTTCTTGGCAACAGCCAATCTTGCATTGCTTTCCTACCCACATCTCTATTACTACATCTTTGAGTTGCTCTAATTTATACAGGCCACCCAGAATGTTCCCTGAGTATTTTAATAAGCATTCCATGATGTCATCATTATTACTTTTATCCAAATAGCCCATTCTAATCTAGTGCACAGTGTTATCTTTAAAACAAAGTCCTATAGACAATGAAGAAAAGGGATTATGGATCCCATTACTACTACTTCCTGTAACAGAACCATCTCGATGCATCCCTCTAGAAAAGGGGCCACCAACTTGGTTCCCATGAGTGTCATGGCATCTGCCAACAGCTTTCTTGGTACCCACCAAGTATTTTTAGAAAGTAGGCTTTTGCCCAGCAAGGTTTCTGACTGGCCACTGAAGATATGATTGGCAGATCTTTAAAAACGTTGCTTTGAGCAGCAGCTACAGCACCACACACACTTTGTGACTGAAGATAAGCTGCAGCCGACAATTTGTGGCTGGCTTCACCTCCCGTGGCAGCCATTTTGTAGCTGTGCCCACCATACTTTGTCAGAATTCCAAAAGCTCAAAAAGGTTGGGGATCCCTGTTTTACAGAAGCAGTTGGAAATCCTTCAACCCACTTTTCTTGAACAGGAGTTTATGAGACACCAGGAAGATAGCAGGTGGCGGCAAAAGATCAGTGCATTTTTTAACACTTTTGAAACATCATCCTACAAAGACAGTAGTGATAATCCTTCTGGAAAAATCCCCCAAGGTTCCAAAGTACAAGACATGGCTTTCTGGTACTCGCTGCATTATTGCTATCATAATCCAAACCTTAATGTAATTTCCTCTCTAAGCTACAGGTCACAGAGAAGGCATACCACAATGCCCCCCTACATATGTCATTTGTGGCATCTGTGCCACAGGTTGGCTATTCAAACACTACTGGAAAGAATTGGGGAAAGCAGTGAAAGATGTAGTATATTTTTTTAAAATGATGGTGCAGAGGTGGTATAAAGTTTAGGAATACCCAAATGCATAAGTTTCACATCCTTTTTGGAATCTTTTGTCTTTGACTTAAACTGCTAACTCAATAAAAGCGTAGTACAAATATCAACACCCCAACAGTGTTCTTTTGAGTCTGTTGTCAGATAAACTGAAGTAGCACCCTGTATATGTGCCAGTGTGGAGTCCAACTAAAAAAATCAGTTTCACAGTTAATTATGCTCCTTTTTCAGACAGGATCTTCTATATTATGCATTTTACCCAGTGTGCGTTAATGGGAGGTTCCAGCTCCATCCTAGACACTGCAGGGGTTATATAGACCATTTTGAGGAAATTAGAAGGCAGGCTTGAAATGTGCCCACAGCTGTACGTTCCAGCAGATGCTTCTCTCAAGTTTTTTTCCAGCCGTTTCCCCCTCCTTCAATCAGGAGACCACACAGCCTGACTGCTTGGCTCTTTCTCCTGTGTGGGAGCTTAGACTCATTCTACCTGCAGCAGAAAAATAAAAAACAATTAAAAGCTTCTTTTAAAAGATTTCAGACATGCTTTTAAAAATCAGACACAT
Organism: Heteronotia binoei; assembly: GCF_032191835.1. Classification (NCBI taxonomy): domain Eukaryota; kingdom Metazoa; phylum Chordata; class Lepidosauria; order Squamata; family Gekkonidae; genus Heteronotia; species Heteronotia binoei. The sequence goes on from NC_083230.1 coordinate 81,491,348, forward strand.
TTAGCCATGCCCTGCAGGAGTCTCACTTTCTGCAAATCATATGATATCCACCCACACAATCACAAACAAGAAGCAAACTTCAAAACACTTCTGTAAGTAAGCCTCCTTCTCAGACTATTCAGACATTACAATTAAGAAGTCCTTCTAAACACCCATGATCCTCATTCCTCCTGTTTTCATACTTTGGGTAAATACTTCTACATGGTCAAACCCTAATTTGCACCAGGACTTTATTTCTTTAAATAATTCCCTCTAGGATTACTAGAGGCCACTTTTGCACACTGCTATAAGCAGCCTAGTCTATGTTTCAGTTAGGCAGTCCCAGCAATAGGCAAAGATCTACCTTCCAGTACTTAGAATGATTGGGCTGAGGACCAACCAAGTTTTTAATTTAAATATGCATCTGGCTTTACATTTCTGTAAACAGAAGACTCTGTAAAACCTCACTTTGGACCAGATACTGAAAAAGGCAAGAATAATAAACAGCAGCCATTAACTGACTGAAAACAAATACAAATTGTCATCCTAAATGGAAACATGGTTCTGTTTTCTAGTTTTGTCACTAGGGGATGCTACATGTCCTTTCATGAATTTATCAAAAAAGTTAAAATCATATACTCTGCAGAGAAATGAAATCAAAGCATTTGAACCTGTGCTTGCCTTGTGTTATAAAGACTCCTATTCAAAAAGAATACACCCATCTCTACTGGTTCTCAAAATGCATCAATTATGATGTAAATAAATGGTCACAGTAAATATTTTTGAGCACCTGAACAGGTTTTCTACCAGCTTTTTAAAAATTTCAAGTAATCAACTTTATCTTAATATGTCGGTCTTTCTATTTCCCTTCTTCAGCAGCTGGGAAATGTCCCTTCCCATACTAAAATATTAATTGATTTACTGATTTATATTTCAAAACATAACTTTCAGAATTCTCAAGTATTCTTTACCCAAAAAATGTTTTAAGAAAAATAAATGTTTAAGGGGTTTAAGTTTTTAAAGAAAAAACCCAAAGTATATAAACTTCTGCAGGCAAGCCTAGTTGACCCCCACATCACGTAGGCTCCCTCTATGCTGAAACTCTTGCTTGGCTCCTTCTCAACTCCCCACATGATTTCTAGTTCTATAACTCCTTTAGTGCTGTAGTTTATTCTTCTTCCATGAGTTGCATTGATTTGGAATCTCTCTGCTTTGCCCTCACAGGTCACTGTCAGAGATAAGGTGAGTAGTCCACAGAACAAATTTAAAAAGTAATTGCAGTTTGCACAGTCATTAAAAGCTGGCCAAAAAAAGCCATCAGGAAAAAGCACTAAACAGCCGCAATATGTACTTCAGTTGCCAGTAAGTGGCAACTGTAAGAGGCAGAGAAAGCTGCAGTGAGAGAGCAACAGCCTCTTACTCACAAGGTCCCACATATGTATACTTGTTTAGCCAGGCTGTATTTGTGGTTGCCACGTAAAATCTCTTCTGTGCCCAGATGGCCTGGGAAAGAGGCAAGGTAGTCCCTCATTTGTAGTGGGCAAGGGCAAACATAAGGGCTCCTACTATTTCATCTTTCCAAACAATATGACTAAACTTTGATCAGGAAAATCTCTGTGTTGCTGAGTATCCTGTTCATCAGAGAAGTGGAACACTCACCCTTAGATTTGGGGATGTTTGCTCTTGCATATTTCATGCTCCACCAAATTAAACAAAAAACTTTTGCCATTAATGGGGTAAATAAAGAGGGCAGAATTGTACCCTTCACATTTTTACTTTGGTGAAAAAAACCCACATTAAACACACCATGCAGTTTTATTACAGACTGAGTCTATTTAGATCTCAGCTGGTTATCTGGGAATGCATCTTGAATACAGATATTTCCCATGACTATAACTCTTTCCTCAGCCTAGCAAAGCTATTTAGAAGGAGACATTGATTCTCAGTCTTGTTGATACTTCTGAATCACACTCACACAATTCAGATTGACAGCCTGCTTCCTCCTGGGAATTAAAATGCCTGTTTATTGAACCTATTTATGAAACAGAGAGAAATGTCAATGTCTCACAGCAACCTGTGACATGCTCACCTAAAAACTTCCAAGTAAGGCTGCACAAGAAGTGTCAGGCTTCAAGATTATACTAAAATTTGAGATGGCTGCCTTCCTCCCACTTTGCCCTTTCAATGCAGACAAGGAAAGGAGGTTATGGGATCATAACCAAGCATTAGTCCCATTACAGAACAGCAAACCTTTGGGAACAACAGAGCAGAGGAAAGAGGACAAATCACATAGGGTAGGGGAACTGACTGGTAGAAGCAAAATCTTCAGGGAGATTTACCTGAAGTATTCCCACTACTATGAGCACTAAAAGTGGCTTGGCTTTCCTTTGGTGCTGTCACAATCACAAAGTCGTCTCCTGTCAGAGTCTCACTGGCAACAGAATCTGCATCGGCACTCACATGTGGCAGACGCTTGGCCTTTCTGAAAAGTCCAGTGCCAAATCTCTTACCCTGCTTGGAACTGGTCTCCCCATTGGCAACATCATCCTTCCTGAGGTCACGAATGGACTCTCTGGATTTGGATTTATTTTTCAGGTCCCGATGGAACCGGGAAAACAACTTCTGAGGACTCCGGTTCACTCTGCTCACATCCTCAAGTGGAGGCTCAATTTCCGGTAGCACCTGCTCTACTGAAATAAGATCATCTAGAAAAATATGCAGTCGTCTCTTTGACTCACTTTCTTCTTCCTTCTCCTGTGGGTTCCCTTGTGACTCCTGCATCTGGCGGGAAGCCCAGCGCATCATTTCCCCTGGGGGAACCCCTGCCACTAATCCATACTTTGGGTTGATGATCTTCCGTGCCACAGTGGAAGAGGAAAATCCCTGTTTTCCAGCATCTTGACGGAAAGGGCATGGAATGTTCAGCTCCTTATAAAGATCTATCTCCTCTGAAATGGCATAGAGCTCACGGAATTCAATATCAAACATTTCCACATTTTGTCCTGACAAGAACAAAATAATGTTTCTGTCTATGTGGGATGAGGTCCATGTGAAACTGCAAAACAAAGAGGATGTTGAACATTAGTCAGAAAGGGCTACTTTTTCAAACCCAAGCTCTTTATTATTCAGGAATGCACATTACAGAGTAGTCAGAGATTGCACTTATTTATCCAAGAACTCCATAAGATGAGTTGTTTATTGCTACACTTATTATTATTACTTAGTGTACCCAGTACTTATTATTTTAGTACACATATCCAGCCCTACCCTACAAGCAGGCTCCGAGGGGCTTACCACAAGGTCAACAATGAAACATTTAAAACAATAATTGAATTAAAATCCCATGATTTAAGATAGCAGAACAAATTCACTAAATTCCCAGGAGCTATTGCATGTATGCCCAATAGAACAGGTACTTGGGAATAAGGTGAGAAACATAATTTGTAAGATGGAATATGGAGGACAAAATGAAGCAGGGGAGGCCATACCCAGGCACCCACCACCCCAGCTGAAGGCCTGGCAGAACAACTCTGTTTTACAAGCCCTGCAGAACATAGGGCCCTGATCTCACTTGGTAGATAATTCCACCAGACCAAAGCAAGGGCCAAGAAGCCCTGGTCAAGGCTAAGCAGAGCCAGGGACCACTAGAAGGTGTTATTCAGAAGAGCACAAGGCTCACTGGGGGACATATGGGGAGAGCCTGTCCTGTAGATATGATGGCCCCAGACTGCACATGGCTTTGAAGGTTAATATCAAAACTTTGAACCTGATCTGATATTCAACTGGCAACCAATGCAGTTGGCAAAGCACCAGCTGCATTTTGAACCAGCTGAAGTTTTTGGAGCAGGGTCAAGTGTAGCCTTATGTACAGCGAGTTGCAGTAGTTCAGCCTAGAGGTGACCGTTGCATGGATCACCATGGCTAAGTATGGGGGGAAGAGGTAGGAAACCAGTTGCCTGACCAGCCAAAGATTATAAAAGGCTGGTCCGGCAACATCCATGAGCTGAGTGTACATTGAAAGGGAGGCATCCAATGTTACACCTAAACTCCTCACCATTGGCATAGGCAACAATGGTGCCCCACTGCTGCACACACACACAATGGAGAAGGTCTTATAGGCATGACATTCAAATCAGTGTGCCCAGTACTATCCTGCTAACCCCATAACTAGAAATACAATATGAAACCTAGCTAGTAAATAAATGCTCTGGTGGAGGGAGAGGGAGAGCACAACATTTCAGTACTCATCACTGAACATCCTATGAAATCCTCCATGTAGATGTCCTTTCACAGCCTATAGTCAGTAGTAGCTGAATTGGAGACCATCTGTATGAATAGCACTATATCCTTTCATCTTAACAAACCCCAAGTTAAGCATGCAGATTAGAGGCTCCACAGAGGCAGCCTCTTGCATGTTTAGCATTTCTACATTATATATTATTTCCTTACAAGGGAGCTGTTGTGAACCCCCCTGCCAACTTACACATTTGTGCCCCACAGTTACCAAAAGGAAGGACAAATGGATGGAGTTTCTGGTTGAGAAACTGACCTGTAGGAACCAGTGATGACTTTTTCACCATCCACCATCAGGAACCGGGATGCCAAATTGCCTTTGATCTTCCCTGATGGCATGTAGTAACCAACTCCTGTCACAGACCGTACTCGGATATTCTGACAAGAAAAGACATAGTAGGTAAAGGACTAATTTCCCCCAGAACCCTTATCTTTGTGAAACATTCTCCTGGTAAAGGAGTTGTGTTGGGGTTGACACTTAGTTTGCTCTTGTTTTATCTATGATTTAGTGATATAAAGACTGCACCTTGGTATTTTGGTTCTTATTGCAGAGCAACTTTTTTTTATAGCCTCCCCTATATGGTCAATACTGGTTGTTGTACCTTTGTTTGATGGATATCTGTACTATTTTATTTGTATTCACAGTATGGTTCAGAGAGCCAGTTTGGTATAGTGGTTAAGTGCACAGACTCTAATATGGGAGAACTAGGTTTGATTCCCCACTCCTCCACATGCAGCTGCTGGTGTGATGCTGGGTCAGCCACAAGTTCTCAGCAGAGCTGTTCTCTCAAGAGCAGTTCTCTGAGACCTCTCTCAGCCCCACCTGCCTCACAGGGTGTCTGTGGTGGGGGAGGAAGATAAAGGAGATTGTGAGCCACTCTTAGACTCCGAGTGAAGAGCAGAATATAAACCAAATCTCTTCTCTTCTCCTCTTAATTGTTACAAGTTACATAAATGCATTTTTAAAAGGAAGTCTAATCATCCAGATTTTCATTACCTTGCCTTCCTATACTCCCATCTCTCAAGGATTCATTAGCAAGTCAACAAAAACCAAGAGACCAAAGAAGGTAGCAGGATGTAATGCAGGAAATTCCATTTTAGGCATAACCTCACCAGATTCAGGTCTCATAATAACCATGATGCTGCATTTATCCAGCTGTTTTGCAGCTTTCTCCCTCCCCCTCCTTTGCTTCCCAAATGCTAGGACTGTCTGTGAGGAGAGCAGGCAGTTTATTCTGTTTCTGGCATCAAGATGTATTCAGAAGTGTAGTAGCAACTAACACACAAATACTAGATGTGAAACAACAAAAAGGTAATCTTACATGTGCCTGGTAAGGCAGGTTTGTTGAGAGACAACAGAAGCCAAGTCCCACTTTCTATGAATATTCTAGTATAAGGAAAGGTCCCTGTACCATAACCAAGTTATTCCATCATAAGTTTTTGTGGACTAAAGTCCACTGTCAGGGGACTGTGAGAGCCAGTTTGGTGTAGTGGTTAAGTGCATGGACTCTTATCTGGGAGATCCGGGTTTGATTCCCCACTCCTCCACTTGCAGCTGCTGGAATGGTTTTGGGTCAGCCATAGCTCTCGTAGGAGTTGTCCTTGAAAGGGCAGCTTCTGGGAGAGCTCTCGCAGCCTCACCTACCACACAAGGTGTCTGTTGTGGGGGAAGATGATAAAAGAGATTGTAAGGCACTCTGAGACTCTGATTCGGAGAGAAGGACAGAGTATAAATCTATGGTATTATTATTATTATTACTACTATTATTATTATGCAGACTTATGAAATTATGGCAAAAAAACAAACTAGGGGAGGCAAGGGGCCCTGAAATGCAGGAAGTATATGGGGCGTAATATTCATAATAGCAATAATTGGCCATTTTTCTAGCTTTGCTAAGCTAGTTATCTGAAATGTCCAAGGAGTCTGAAGTGTCACTTTACAGGAGTTTTCTGGCACCTCAAGGACTAACAAAATTGTATTCTAGAATATACTTTCTCAGACTAGAATCTACCTCTTCAGTCACAGTGTGTGAATCATCACAATACTGTCATTTTATGCATGGTGGGGAGAACATACAAACAAATAACATGATCAAGAACTCATTAAATGCAACTGAAATATAATCAGGAAAGCAAACAGACCATTCACTAGAACAAAGTTTGAGTCCACCTGAAGAAGTGTGCATGCTCAAAATTCCATTTCAGGTAGGTATAAAGTTGTTGCAATACATTATACTGTGGAATGCACTCCTCCAGCCCAAGAGGTTCACAGTGGCCCTTTCTTGCCTTCTTCTAACAAGTGTTGGTGCTAGCTAGCATGATCAATTTATGTTGCTTTTCTTTTATGCGGCAGCTTCTGATTTTCAAGTATCAGCATAGAAGTCTCTAGACCAAATCCAAACTACCAACCATACTGCCTGACCCCCAAGATGTCAGTTTAGAGGCCAAAGAGGAACAGGATGGAAGTGTTGTCCAGGGCAACAGCCAGCAATTATGAGACATAACAAACTTAGCTGTTCACTTCTTACTCTCTTCTCAAAGCAGTCCTCCAAGAAACTAGTAGCTGACCATTGATCTACAATTACTTATATCTGCAGTCTGCTTCTGAAATGCATTTGAGTAAGAACTCCTCTGATAACACTGACATTTATTTTTAAAAGCAGAGAAAAATGAATGAGAGAAATAACCTGGTTAAGGTCTCCCAGTGGCTAGTGTATATTTGAATGCAATCAGGTAGACACTTCTGATATACTAGGTCCACTTCACACAAACTGGATTAACATACATCTCCACTGGGAGGAAAAACCAGGTACGTAGGCATGCAATTAACACACATTTGTTTCATCATGCCTATATGTATTTTTCCTCCAATAAACTGTGTGAAAACTCTTGCATGAAGCAATACCTCTGGATCTCATGGGGAGGTGGATTTGAGATTATTTACTTATCCCATTTATTTCTCCACACCCCTGAGAATGCAAAGCTACTTACCATAGCACTAAAAACAACTCCAGAACAACACGCACTTATAAAAAGATCATTCGCAGGAATCATTATTTACATAGCATGAAGGCTTGTTTGAAAACAAATACTTTTACAGCATTTTATACACATTGATAAGCTCTGCTGCAGACTGGAGTCTCTAGAAAGGGGATTCCATAAGGTCAGAGCCACTACTTTGAAGGCCCTGCAAGGCACTCTTAGCAATTCTACATAATCTAAAAATGTGATCTGAAGCATGATATCCCTGGCAAATCTTAACTCAGAGGGAAAGGTGCTTTCTAGAAGATTTGAAAATTCCCATTTGCAGGTAGAAGTCTTAGAAATTTCTAGGCAGTTTTGCAGGGGTTTTAATGCCCATTCTCCATCTAAGTCTCATGAAACTTCTTTAGTATCCATCTCCACTTACATCCTTTCCCCACCCATCCTGCTTGGATAGTTTTTGATCTAGTATGCAGTGCTAAGTCCTCAGGTAACATGCTGATGCTGCTTCTGTTGTTAAGTTAACCAGTTTGGTAGGTTATACAAATTCTTGATCAGGAAGTAGAGGAGTCTAAGAAAATGTTTCCTTTCCAGACAAAAGAAATTATAACAGAATTTAACTGGCAGATCTTTATCATTATTCTTTAAAAATTTATTTCCTTCTTTTGAGAAGAACAAATTGGATTTATATTTCATTGCTGTAAGGAGAAGACAGTTCTCATACACAGGATAAAATAAACCACTAGGCACAATATGCTATAGGTTTATTTATTTATTTGATTTTTTTTAGCAGGTTAGGGCCCTGCTACATTTAAACAATCAGTACAGTTCAATTAGGTCTCTTAGTTTTAAAATTACTGACTTTTCTGTTGTCTCCAGATAATTAAAAACACTTTCCCCCATAAAATATATTATTTGAACTGTATTTGAGATGGAAGGGAGAAGAGACAAAATAATTCAATATTTTGATGAAAGAATATAACCAGTCAGCTTTAACTTCCAACCAGGTCATTGGCTTATAACTAAGCTGCTTTATAATTTACAGAGGACTGGTCCATCTACTCCAATATATTCTTCTCTCAACTGACAGCAGCTTTCAAAGTACAGGTCTTCCCAATCTGCTACCAGAGATGCTTTATCTGATAATTCCAGGGATAAAACCTGAGGACTTTGGAATGCAAAGCATGTGATCTACCACTGAATTATGGCTGTCATCAGCAGAGTTCACCAAGGTCCATAGGAGATGAAATAGGAGGATAAGAATCTACAACCAGAACTCACTAAAACTAATAGACTCCAGCTATTTCAAAAGATTCTTGCTGCCTTATATTTGAGCGTCTTGACACTGTTCAGGTAAATTCACACAGGATTGTCAACTAACAAAGTGGGGCCCTATTATCTTGTTACACACATGCAGGAAGCTATCAGGTTTGAAACTGCAAGAGCATATGACATGTGAGCAGTTAACTCTATGACCTCATCTGCAACGATTTTCATGATTGTTCCAAAGTGTATGTTGTCACGACTGGTGCCTGGAAATTAACAACTCAAATATTATGATGGATTTTGCTGCTTGCTGGTAAAAACTGCCCCTATGTGTTATCAGAACTTCTTTCCTTTTGGAAAACAAAACAAAACCATTATAGTTACCAGCATAAAGGGGGGGGGTGAATTCTGAAACCAATAAAACTTATTTGATATAAAACATGAGATTTGAAATAACATTATGGCTCTAGAATTCTTAATGCCTTGGTTTGTTTACATTAAACAATCATCTTCAAATTGTGGGTTTTGATACACACCTTGGTTACACCCTGAACTATGGTGGGTCAAACCAATGGTGCTGTAACTTTACTTTTCTTATTAAATGGAGAGGAGGGCAGAAAGTGGGAAAACAGAAAGGGAACCAGAGAAATATAATACAAATACAAAATGGGTTTCCACATTACAGATTGGGGAAAGTCTGGTTCTAGGTAAAAATAAAAGAAGACTAGTTTACTATTTATTTTACATCCTAACTGAATATTTGTTTCCTGGTTAACTGAACCTATCAAAATCTCGATGGCCATAAAACCTTCAGAAAGCATTCAGTCCTCCATCAGGGCAAGAATTCTTTTATCCATCAGAAAATGATAGTATATCTGTGCCTTAATATCATTCAAGAGCCATTACAACAACAGAGTTAACAAAATCATACCCGTATCTGGAAATCACAGAGCTCCATGCCTTTGCACATCTCCAGGAAGAGCTTAGAGCCTTCTTCATCCAAGATAATGTAGACTGGGATCCGACGTTTGTATGCTGCATCTACAATATCTTGGAAGATATCCCTGTCTGTGAATTGGTCCATAACTACTGCAATGATCTGGACATGAACAGAGGAGAACAGTCATTTCAATAAAACCAAGCTGTTGTGGTCAAAAGCACAGATTTATGCATTCAGGGCAGGAGAATATATAATATACATTCACAATACACTTAACTGTAAGAAACATTAGCATATTCAAGATAGCATGACTGTTGCTTGTCTGTACAGAGTAGAAAGTTCCTCTTGAAGACTAACCTGAGGTTTACATGGCATGTTTGGTCTTAAGAAGATGCCCAGAGGACACCACAATCAATTTTTCATTCTTTGGCACTCTTCAACCTCCATGCTTATGATGTAAATTAGACTGGTGTGTGAACATGTGTACACGCATCTGTGTCGGGTGTTTGAACATTAATCCATCCATGGCTAAACATTTAGCCCACATACAGGATTTAGCTCAAATAATTTTTTAACCTTTAAAATATTAACGTACTGACACAAATATTCAAATGTTAGCTATGCTTTCAGCTTGACTGCCACCACTTCCTTCTCCTGAAATATACAGTTTTTAAAAACCTTGTCTGTAGCAAGGTTTTCAGTGTTGCCAGTCCTGATGGAACGCAACTGCTTGGACTTGTTAAATATTCCTCTATTGAAAACAGGACCATACAAGCAGAACAAAAGGCCAGCAAGAACAAGTGGGGGGAGGGGAGATGTTATTTAAAGCTAGAGGCAAATAATTTGTGCAACCACAAAATTCTCCATACCGGAGAAGCTCATAATTTTGCAGCATTGTAGAGTCCAGACACTGCTTATTAAGTACATAAGTTCTTTCTTTGCTCTGGGGTTCAAATTTACATTGCATCACTTGAAAATTAAATAGCCATGAATTAAGCCACTACAGGACATGGATCACCTCTGCCTCAGTTGCCCCAAACTTGCCCAGATTAAAGGTTGCTGGCCATAGGTTTAAAAGGACCATCAAGGTATGAGTCAATCTTCATAAATCCTGTAATATGTATGCATTTAGAACAGCACACTGTTCTCTCAGTGGCCATCTACAAACAAAGAAGAGCCCAAGGGTTTATCACATGAGCAAAACATTAAACTACTTTATGACTCTTAAACGCATGGACCTTCAGGCTTTGATGGGTGGAGATCCTCCATTTTCCAAATCAGCAAAAAACCCAAATAATTAAAATTAAGCAAATCAGCAATTTCAGCTGCTGAAACACGCAGTACTTCATTTATCATTATCCTAACTCTTCAGATATATGGTGTGTCTGTGTGAGGGATGTAACATTATAATGGAAAATTAATTCTACAGATATTGCTTATGGTCAGAGAAAAAGAAGAGTGACATAAAAATAGAGTTGCCAGGTCCCCCCTAACCATCAGCAGGGATGAGGGAGAAGGATTGCCAGCTCCAGGTTGGGAAACTCCTAGAGCAGGGGTGGCCAACTGTAGCTCTCCAGATTTTTTTGCCTACAACTCTCATCAACCGCAGCCAGCATGGCCAATGGCAGGGGCTGATGGAAGTTGTAGGCAAAAAACATCTGGAGAGCTACCGTTGGCCACCCCTGTCCTAGAGATTTGGGAATAGAACTTGGGGAGGACAGCGGTCTCCATAGGGTACAATGACATAGAGTCCATGCTCCAAAGCATCAATTTTCTCCAGGGTAACTGATCTCTGTAGTCTGGATACAAGCTGTAAATCCAGGGGGTCCCAAGGTCCCACCTGCAAGCTAGCATCCCACACAAATAATGTGAGGGGTGGAGCAAAGGATCCAGTTCAAGGTTTTAGTGCTAACTTTTAAAGTTACATGTGGCCAGGGACCTGCGTATCTCAGGGGCCGTCTCTTTCCATATGTGCCCCACAGAGCCTTATGCTCAATTGATGAACACCTTCCAGTTATCCCTGGCAGAAAGGATGTTTGACTAGCCTCAACTAGGGCCAGGGCTTTTTCGGCCCTGACCCCAACCTGATGGAACAAGGTCCCATCTGAGATCAGGGCCCTGTGGGATCTACTGCAATTCTGCTGGGCCTGCAAAATAGAGCTGTTCCACTGGGCTTTCAGTTGAGGCAAGGAACACCAAAATTTCCATCTTTTGGCCTCCCCAACTGTCTGCTTAGCCTAGTGGCAAGTAACTTAACATCCCACAACACTGCTCAGAAGGTTCCTATTTGTGTGTTACTATTGTTGGTAATTCTTACTCTGGTTTTTAGCATGGAATTGAATTTTAAATGTCTGGATTTTCAACCCCTATTTTTGTTCTCATCATGACATTATGTGACCCATAAGCCACTCTGAGCCTGCCTTGCGGGGATGGGGGGGTACAAATAAAAGATTAATTTTATTGATAAAATAAGTGTTTCCAAATAATCTTAATGTGGGTGGCAACTTTTTTGGTCTCTACCCTCATCCCAACAGTTGCTGTGGTTCTACATATGAGATAATTATGAGCTAAAGAGTACCTAAGTTGCAGACATAGATCATTCTATGAGTTTGAAATGGTAAAGTCTAATGTTCTTGGAAATTTTTATTTTTAAATCATGATGCATGTATACTGGCAAACTGAACACAATGCGGAGGAGATCATGGGCAGAAATCATACTATTAATACAGTGCTCTGTCTAGCATATAAAACTGTCAGCCAGAGTCATTTTGACCGAAGATGTCTATTTTAATTACTATTAAAGTGACAAGACATAGAGAAAGGTTTCACTGAGCTCCGGTTTAATGGCACAGAATTTAATCAGTTCAGAATTAATGGAAAGGAAACTTCTTTCATGAACTTTACTGGCTTTGTAACATTTCTAAGAAGCACTGGAAGTATCTTGGAAAGTAATTACCCCTCTTCCCATACCGAATATTAGAAGCCTGTCTAAGCTGCTTCCTGTCAACTATGTGGGCCAGCAGGAGTTGCAGCATCCCACTTTCTGGACTATAGAGACCAGAATGATTGGAACAGTGCTCCCAATATTTAAAATGAAAGTCACCTTTTTAAAGATGTATAAATGACAGATGCTATTCAGCGGACATAAGGATCAAAAGGTGAGTGAGGATATACCACATACCCAAATTGCCTTTCCTGGGATAACAGAGTTATGCTTTTGAACACAGTATGATAAATAGATGAAGACTTTGTAACACTTGGAAGAATATGCAACAGAATAATTTCCAGTAACATGGGTTGTCTGTTGTCTTTGAAAAACATTTAACAAACTGTGGAACATTTACACCAGATATTTTATAGTTTGAGGGATGGGGAGGGGGGAAGCATTAAAACAAACAAAGGGGGGGAATACCGGAGAATACTGCCTAACACATAATACCTGAAAGACATTTTTAAAACTCCGGGTTGCAGGACACATGATTTTCTGTCTTTACCAATCATAGAACTTGCTGATTCCAAGTATCTGAAGATATTAACCCCTTTCAGAAGTACCCTGACTCATGATTTGGCTCTGCTTCCTGGATCAGAGCTGTCAGAACTGGCCACCATACTCTTCAGGAAATGCTGCAAAGACCAAGTATTAGTTTAAATACATGGCCTTTGGAAGTACAATTATTTACTTAAAATTACTTGAATATACCATTAGAAATGCACCTGCACGTTGGTCAGATTTCACTGCAACTGATGGAATTAATTATGTGTAGAAGACCACATGGTTTTAACTTTGTATAACAAATAAAAAAAAGGATTACATACATATCCAGAAACAAGGACAGGAATTTCTAAATATGTAAGTTTGCCTATTGGATCACACCTTTAAAATTCAGATAAATTAATCTCAAATAACTACAATTTCCAGCTTTATAATAATAATGCAGTGAGAGCAAGAATCCTCAGTTTAACCACTGGTGTATATTACCACTCTTTAAATCATCCCAACTGACTAGCGTTACTTCCACATGATGGCAATTTTCTGTTCTGCTCTCATTGCAGCAACAGAGCCTCTGCACAGGATAAGCAAGGAAGATAACCAGCACACTTGTTACCTCTCGTCCCCTACTAATGGTGGTTTTGCTAGTTTTTTAAATCCACAGGAGGTGTATTGCTACCCTGTCCTGGATGGCCCAACCTCATCAGATTTCAGAAGCTGAGCAGCTTGCTAATGATCTCTGGCTTTTTGGGCCAGTCCTATTTGGATGGAGGACCATCAAGGAAGCACAGAATTGCCTGCTATGCAGAGGCAGGCAATGGCATACCACCTCTGTTTAATTGCCTTGAAAACCCTACAGGGTCTGCTGCTACTTGACCACACTTAACGCATGCACAAAGGCATAGTACTGGAGTAGGAGATGAAAGTGATGAATCTCTGATTTTTTTTTAAAAGCCCATTTGTGCTGGGGTGGCGGTGGTGCCGGATATAGGTGGAGCAGTGTGGAAATCAACAACATTCCGTCTGTCTATATCCTGGAACTGCTCTGGATATTATCTTTCCTGAAAGAGCTATGAAAGTAAATTTGGAAAAGCCAGGGAAAGCCCCTCCCTCTCCCATCCATTGCAGTTTGCATGGGGGAAGATCAGAGTGGAGAAAGACCTCTATACAGAAGCAACCTAGAGACTTTCCCCTCATGGGTTATTTGTTCAGGGGCTGGAATGCAGTTGGGATGAGGGTTTCCTGCTTCCCCATCATACTGTGTTGAATTTGTGCACCTCCAGTTTCCCCAGTTTTTCTTCGATCTTTCTCAAACTCACTTTCTGTGAAGTTTTAAGAATGATCACAACAAACCTTGAACAGCTGCCAGATGGATGGGAAAGTTCAATTTTTTTGTCCCAACTGCAGTAGCCATTTGTATCCCCACAACACTTGTGTTTTAAATCAGCAACTGAATATTACAACAATCTCCATCAGATTCTCTGAATTCCAAGGTTTCAGGGTTTTTTTAAAGTCTCTAGTCCTGTTTGCTGAAGACATCTAAGGGGAGAGGCATATCTCTGGAATGAAAGGGCCCTAGAGCAGAGGTGTCAAATTCATTTTCTATGAGGACCGGATATGACATAAATGTCACTTTGTCTGCCCCGCCGGGCCAATGTGCCATAAATCATGATGTCAGGTACCAGAGATACAAACTTTATAAAGGACAACAGCTGGTAAGCTCTGAGTTGGTGTGTCCTCACTGCAAGGCCCCAATGGGCTTGGGGTGCCTGTGTGCTGCGTGGGCGGATTGGAGAGCCAGTAGTGCAGTGCTGGGCAGATGCTCCTGCATTGCCTGAAGAGGGAGGCAATCCCCTTCCCCAGTCCACTCCTGTCATCAATGCTGTGAGCCTCAGGGTAAAAACACAAAGCGGCTGAGTGTTGCAAGCTCCCCCGCCTCTATGGAAGGTGACCAGGAAGACAAGTTGAAGTAACCCCCCTCCCCCGCAGAAGCGGGGAGGTGTGGCCCAGGCACAAGGCCATATGCACAGCAGGACCCAGACCAAGAAAAGTCTGAAAAACCAGAGATGTCTGCACAGCGGTGGCCCCATCTGGCCAAGGCCACCAGGCAATGCTAGGGGTTCAAGCCAGAGATCATTAGAAAACTGTGCCGTCCCCATGCAGCAGCCACCGCCTCAGGCTGAAGGCCACCGGATCCTCTGAAGGGGGAGTGGCCACCATGGGCAAAAGCTGCGTATATGGCAGAGGCCCCAGGCCACCCAGTGACCAGTATAGCTGGAGATCACCAGCACTGCCCCCCATACAAGGCAGTAGCTGCCTATGGCTGAAGGCTGTGCGTGTTCCATTGGGGGAGGGAAGTCCAGCTGCCAAGTTGGGTACTTGGTGGCAGTATTAGGCCCCAGAAGTGTGTAAGAAACTGGTGAAGAGTGCCCCTATGTGTCAAAGCACAGCTGCTGCATGGAGGGTGCAAATATGGCAGTGGTGCTGGCCCCAAGCAGGGGATCCTCTGAGCCTCACCATGTGAAACACTGATGCCCACATTTATCCGGGACTGTATCCCTCGAGCTACAGACTGAGCGAAGAGGTGTGCAACCTCACCTTGGAACTGAGAGCTGGGCATGAACACGACTGTGGGAACTCCCAACTTAGCAGTGAGGCTGCCACTGAAGTGAAGGGGTTCTGCTTGACTGCTGTGGATGATGTTGTTCTGCTGTGCTGAAGCCACAATTGGAGTGGATCTGTCCACTCCACCCCCACCCCCTCAGCAGCTTCCTGTTCCTTCACAGGTTGGACAAGAGCCCTAGACAGGCCAGTTCTGGATCTCAGGCCTTATGTTTGACACCCCTGCCCTAGAGGCTTCTTTAATTAAAGCTAACAATTCCGCAAGCTTGAAATACAGTTTGCTACAACATTATTTTTTAAAGCCCTGAAAAACATCTGCCGTGTGGAAGCCCTGTTGCCACTGTGCTGTATCAGCAATCACAGCAGCAGTGGGGAAACCACACAAGCCTGTTCTCGTGTGGAAAATACCTAGGGCAGCTATTATTCAGAGAAGGTCTAAGAAATGGTTAAAGGAGGCTGCAGGGTACTGTTAAGGTTGCAGACGTTCCTGTTCTTAAAGGAGGTCCTCTTCTATTCCAAACACTTCCCTACGAAGAACTCAACATAGGTATAGTTATACAGTATGACAGCGTTTCTTTCTTCAGTGTTACACATTTTAAACATTGAATCTTGTATGTGCTCTTGACCACTAATGACTTACAGCCTGATCTAGGCTAGGTATATTAAATCTCAAGTGAATCACACCAAGTTCAATGGAATGAATGTCCTAATACCAGATTAATGCTCAAAACTGTAGTCAAAGAGAACAGAAAGAATGAAGACTGCAGCATTTAACATGCATACACCACAATTCTAAATACGTTGGGTGCAACCTACTGTGGAATTCCCCTGTACAAACCCCAATGAAATTAATGGAAGTTGCACAAGAGCTCAGTAGATTGTGCATTATACTTATTAAACGAACTAGCTCCAATGAAAACAATGGGCCTTACCTCTAAGCCAACTTATTTAGTGTAAGGATATAAGCATTATTTAGTGACGAATTCCATGTGGGAGAAGAAAGTGATCTCAGATGAAAGTGTTAAAATAGACAGAAAAACGCGTTTGGACTTGTTGTGGAGAGCCCAGTTGCTCCACATTAAGTCCTACCCATGCCATTCCTTGGGGCTGTGAATAAGGGGCAAACTAGAACAAGAAAAACTGAGCGGAAAAGCTGACAGCACTTTTTCCAGTAGCAGCAAAAATTCGGAAGTTTGCTTAATGAAGTGGGAGCTTCCTTTGCCAAGGAAGTAGGAGCACTCAAGTGGGCTGAAACAGAGGACTGCTTAATGAAGTTCTTTCTCAGTTGCCCTCTTGGAGCCTGCCTCAGCACCTTTTATACTTTAAAAAAAAGTTTCCACTTAAAACTCAGAACTGGTTTTTTGGCAGGTTTAGACTTCCCTCATAAATCGCTGCACACTTTGTCTTTTCAAAAGTGTTGCCATATCCATTCCTTACTGGGCTTGCCACCCCCCCCCCACCCGGGGAAGTGGGGGGAGGGAAGAGACCCACCTTGTGCGCTTGCTGGATCATTTCGCGCGCCACTTCCTTGACGTGAGGCGCATTTTCTTCCTTGCGTGGGTGAGTAAACAGAGCCAAGCGGTTGAATCCTCGGTAGAAAGTGTTGTGGGTCCAGCCCAAGTCGAGCGGAGGGATCTCCGTGTCGGAGCGCTCGGGCCAATAGGCCAGCGACAGCGGCTTCCCGGAGGGTCCGGCTAGAGGCTTGCTGCCGTCGAGGTGGGCGTCGTAGGTGCACCAGCTGCTCCGCAAGGCCTGCAGCTCCCGGCTGGAGAGGAAGTCGCGCAACTTCTCCTTCTTCAGCTGCTCCTTGTAGGCCTTCTCCCCTTTGCCCACCAGGGCCTGCAGGGCCCGCCGCTGCGACTCGCTGTAGTAGTACCGGGGATGGTTCTCGCCCAGCCATTCGTTCACGTGCGTGTCGTCCAGGCAAAGGAGCTGCGAGACCGCCATGCTCCCTGCACGCCACTGACACACTCCACTGCTAACCGTACCTGGGCTGCTAACCGTACCTGAAGCAGGGAAGGGAGGAGTCAGCTTGCCCCGCCCCCCTCTCACCTGGCTGGCCCTGTGGAGGTGACGGCAGGCTTCGCTCCGACCAGCTTGCTTCCTCCGAGTTGCCAAGGCGGCAAGGGCACGAGGGCAGGCGCCCTCTCCCACTTCGGGGGGAAGGAAGATCAGGGATGTCGTGGGTGTGCTGAGATTTTCGACCATCAAGAGCACCAAGTTTATTATACCGTATAGTGGTTTAGATTACAATCGAATATTGGATGAGCACCAGAAATATGAAACGGGTTTTTAAAAAAATATCTTTCTTTTTACTCCTTAATCGGCACCCAGAGGGACTGATCCCCTCATTCTCTCCTCGACTTTTTCCTCTCTAAAACAGCCACCCTGTGAGATGGTTAAGGCAGAGGGTTACCTGGTCCTGGTGAGATTCCATGGCAAAGTAAGGATTCATACCCTTCTCCCAGGTCCTAATCTGATACTGTAACTAACTACTACAGCTCTCTAAGAAAGGCATCCAAGCAATATTGCAAAAACGATATGGTAGAAATATAATTCATGTTTCATTTTTGCCATTATCTCTCTCTTTTTTTTAAGTGTTGTGCTGACTTTCATGCTTATAACCATGTGGCATAATTCCCATTATTGTTAATAATTGTGCCAAGCATTCTTATTACGTTCAATGGCCAATCAGTTGTTTGCCATTTGTTCTAGTGTGTCTCCAGTGTATCATTCCAAGTGGCAAGATATCAGATAGGATGTTGATCATTTAGCACAGAATATGTTGGGTCAGCAACAGTTCTCTTTAAGTCACTTGGGTCAGCCACAGTTCTCTCAGAGCTGTTCTCTCAAGAGCAGTACTCAATCAGAGCTCTCTCAGCCCCACCTACCTCACAAGTGTGTCTGTTGTAAGGGAAGTAAGATTGTAAGAATAAGGGAAGGAGATTATAAACCACTCTGAGTGAAGGGCAGGGTATAAATCCAATCTCTTCTACTCTATTGCGAGACCAAGACAAAAGCTGTGCTATTCCCAAGGCTCCAATGTTTGGCAGGTTCACCTTCGCTAACATGTGAGTCTGCTTTGTATTAGATCATTTTACTTAGACTGGTCCGCAGATCTTAGAATTCTTTCCTTGTCCTGGTGACTTCACTAGAGATGCTAGTGTTGTAGGTATTATGGAGACCATCTTATTTAATGGTTATAGCCTAGCACATTACCTGATAATTCTGTTACTAGTTTGTAAGTTTATGTAACTTTGGATAGATTTAATTGTTGGTGTTTTAATCTGCATATTGTTTGCTATAATACAAGCATAATATTTGTTTCCCTGTTTTGAAGTGACCAGTGGTCACAATCAAATCAATTGTACTGACTCAAAAGTATTGTAATACTGGTAGATACAAATAAAACCAGCAGTTTATTGGCAGAGAAGTGACTGGTTGGCTGAAATAAACCTGTGGAGTTCAGCACTTCCTTTTGTGGCTGCATTTTTCCTCTGGACAAGCTGCCCCTTAATTTCTCTAGGACTGCTTCAGGGCTGTGTTTCCATTGGGTGAGGCCAGTGGGGGGAAACACAGCCCCCATCATGAGATTTTTTTTCTTTTTAGAAATCAGGTTTTTGTAATGTGGCAGTTTTCTTTTGAAGCATTTCATGCATTTTTATTCCACCCTTCATGCAAGAAGTTGAGAGCAGCATATATTGATCTTCTGTCATACATTTTTCATCAGAACAACCCTGCTAGGTAGGTTAGGCTGAGAGAGAATGACTGTCCCCGGGTCACCTAACCAGTTTCATTGCAGAGTAGAGATCTGAATATGTGTCTTCTGGTTGTACAAAACACCAAAACCATACCACACTGGCTCTTGTTAGTTTTTAAGAAGACTCCTTTTATTTTTGCTGCAAACCACAACTAACCCCCCCAACCAAATTCACAGTAACTGACTAAAACTTTTTCTCCAAGCTTATCTTAAGGGATGATTTTGATCTAAGCCTATCTTACTGTCACAGCTTAGGCAATTCTAATGTCTTAAGAATGAAATAATTTTCAGTGATACTGAAAATTATTTCTTTTAGACACTAGAATTGTCTAAAATGTGATAGTTAAGATAGGCTGTGGTAAAAAATGACTGTGGAAGGAGAAACACATCCACAAACCCCACCCCCAAAACACAAACATACTTTCCCTGCACACATAAATGTGAGTACCTGCCCTCTATACAAACATGCATGTTTACAGAGACAAACAGCTCTCCTTCCCATAACATTTATCTTGTAGAACAGGACTATACAGCATAAGATCCATGAGGCAGATTGTGGTCCCTCACTGACTACAGGCTTCTGGATATGCCAAACACCTTTTGTTGGCAGTCCATTCTCTTCTCTTTGCAGAAACATCTGAGACCCTCACATTAGTAGCAGCAATTAGGATAATGTTGTTCCTCCTTTCCCTGGTGCTTGTGGTCACATGTGAAATCGGCACAATTTTTTTCTGGCCTGTTGCAGTGAGTTTATCACCTTGCAGGACTCACCTGCATAATGCGTGAATAATTGGGAGAATGAAAATCTTAAGTGCTGTTTCCACACAGTTCAGTGAAGAAGAGAACGCTGAGGAAAAGCAAAAACAGCATTACGTGGTACTGAATAGAAAATGGACAATGGATTCAGAGAGACTCTTGAAATGGGGAAGCAAGAATGACACAGGGGTGCAGAATGAGGAAGCGTGTACTACTGAGAGCAATTAGAAAGAGCAAGAAGACACATATGGGAGTTGTGAGATAATCTGTTATGGTGAAGAGAGAGTATTCTATGGGTACAGAGTGAAAAAAGTTGGCATAACATTCACCTCACAGGCACTTAACCATATTAAATGTGGTTGTGAAAATCAAGTAAAGGAAGGGATTCCTGGGGGGGGGGGGTCTAGAAAGCCAACATTTAATCCCCTACTTTGGTTTTCCTGCATTGTTTTCTTGAAGCATAGCAGACATATTTGCCGTTAGAAAGTTAATTTGATATTTTAAAAAATCTGTTATCTCCACTGGCGAATACTCTAGAACGAGTAGGATTAAGCCTTTCATCAGTACCTCAGTACATGAAACAAGTTGATTGACAGCACCTCAGTTCCATTCTTCTTCAATATAAGAATATCGAAGTATGAGCAACAGTTAAGCTCAAAATTGTGAAACAAAATTCCTCAATGTATCAGCTTTTAACATTCTCTTCATAACCAAACCAAGACACAAAGTAGATTCAGTCTGAAAGAAAGGGAAGCATCTTATCATGTTTCTAAATACTTCCTGTTATAGCAGCTCACTGGCCTCTGAAGAGAACAGGTTGCTCTAATATCAGCTTTCAATCTCTCCCCTCCTTCCAGCCGTATTATCCAGGATATGTAGGGAACACAAGAAAGAATAAACTTCTTTGGTCTCTTCAGCCTGTGTTTGGGGGAGAGTCAGGTATTCCTTGTCTAGAGTCAAATATATAGCTAAATCATTGCCCACAGAGGTATATTAGAACTGCTACAAATCAGTCAAGTTTTCAGTACCTTGCACGAAGCTGTATTACATTGGATACTGGATTCCACAATGCTGAATAGCCTGGTGTGTTCGATTCCCACTGTGGGGCTGTTCTTGAAGGAATGCTCACTGACTCCCATAAGAGTGAGGTTAATGCCTTGCATATATTTAATAAGTAGAAGTAAAGGAAGACAACACCTTCCTTAATGGCCTGAGTAACACTGCTTCTGAGCCTACTGAGACTTAAAACCATAGTTATGAGCCCCAAGGGGAAACTTGGCAGTCCCCAAGAATTCACTGTTTCAGGCTCAACTTCAGCAGTGGAAGGACTGGGAAGAGGAACATTTCAAATTACATTTAATTTCAACTCAAGGTGGTGCACCTGATTTTTCATCCTCATAGCAGTCTGAGATAGATTAGGCTGAGAAACTGGCACAAGGCCACCCAGAGAATTTCATGGTCTTCCAATCTACTACAATACAATAGCCCCAACAATTCTCCTCTGAAGAGATGGCTATCATAGATGATGTACAAAAACATTTGAGGAAAAGACGGGAAAAATAGAAGATAGCCATAAGTGAAAATTAACCCTAATAGCTCTCCTTGGTCTCCCTAAATCAGTCTTGCAAAGTCTGTCAAGTCCTACCTTTCTTTGGGCAGTAAAGCAAATGAGAGAAGCCATTCACCTAGAAACAAAGCCTATTTAATGGAGACAGTGACTTTTTTCACCCTAGGGGGTAGCAGAATTGATGGAAGTAGTTGATTTCACCTTCTCACCACTTTGCCCCCTGTAATGTTCTTGAAAATCTGCCTAAATAAATTTGTCATTGTGAATTCAAATTCCCCATTAAGAATACACTTTGAATTTCATGTGCTTCTTCAACTGTATATTCTACACTAGGAATAAGGCCCATTGTGGAGAAAAATACAGTGGGCTTTAGAAAGAGACTCTGAGTGAGTGCCCCTTCCTTGCTTTCTTCCCACCCACCCAAGTGAGACTTAAAACCATAGACTTCCCTCCACCTCCAGAGGAGCTGATCTCTGCCATATGAAAAGCAGTTGTAATTCTGAATGATCTCCAGCCCTCACCTGGAGATTGGTGCAATGGTTCCCCAGGAGGAAATGAATGGTTTGGAAAGTGAAGTCTATCGCATTATACCTGTACGTATCGTCTTCAGACCCACTGTCTCCAGGTTCTAGGAATATCTCAACCTGGAGTTGGCAGCTACTAAATCATACTGGCTGTCTTGGGGGGCTGCTGCTGAACCGGAGCAAGCAGCCAGATCTGGTTAAGTCATGCCAGTCAGGTGACAGGATGTCACCTAGAGGGTGCTGCCAGACTTAGGGTAGCCAACCTTCAGGTGGAGCCTGAAGATCTCTTGGGATCACAACTGAACTCCGGACAACAGCTCTCTCTCCCCATCCTGGAGAAAAGAACTGCTTTTGAGGGTGGATTGTATCCCATCCTATTCACTTGCAGCCTCTCCCTTTACTGACAGAAGTTGGTTGCATAGCAACAGCCTCTAGCTAGGGGCATGGCTGAGGGGAGGAAGGAGAGAGGCAGTAACAGGAATGGCGGCAGCCATAGCCTCTGCGGAAACATTCCCAGCAGTGTCAGGCCTTGCTGCCTAATTTCATTATGGTGGCAGCAGTTCCCAGGCTATTTCAATGGCCTTCAGAAGCTACGTGTGCTGGGAGGCCATCTGTGTGGGTCGTTGATGGGGCTGCAGAGATCTGTTGCCAGCAACGCTTTTTGTGAGGCTGGTTAACATAGAGAAGAGTTGGAAATGTGGCTGTCTCTGAGGTAAGACTATACGCTGAACATGAGTCAACAGTGTGATGCAGTGGCTAAAAGGGCATATGCAATTTTGGGCTGTATCAACAGAAGTATAGTGTCCAGATCATGTGAAGTGATGGTATCACTTTGCTCTGCTCTGGTAAGACCTCACCTGGAGTATTGTGTTCAGTTTTGGGCACCACATTTTAAGAAGGATGTAGACAAGCTGGAATGGATCCAGAGGAGGGCGATGAAGATGGTGAGTGGTCTGGAGACCAAGTTCTATGAAGAAAGGTTGGAGGAGCTGGGGATGTTTTGCCTGGAGAGGAGGCGACTGAGAGGTGATAGGATAACCATCTTCAAGTATTTGAAGGGCTGTCATATAGAGGATGGTGTGGAATTGTTTTCTGTGGCCCCAGAAGGTAGGACCAGAACCAACAAATTGAAATTAAATCAATAAAGTTTCCAGCTCAACATTAGAAAGAACTTCCTGACTGTTAGAGCAGTTCCTCAGTGGAACAGGCTTTCTCAGGAGGTAGTGGGCTCCCCTTCCTTGGAGGTTTTTAAACAGAGGTTAGATGGCCGTCTGACAGCAATGAGGATCCTGTTAATTTAGGGGGAGGTATTTGTGACTTTCCTGCATTGTGCAGGGGGTTGGACTAGATGACCCTGCATGTACCTTCCAACTCTATGATTCTATGATACTATCTGCCACCAATTGTATTCCCTAAGAATATCATGCCAAGATTAAAAAGGCCTCAGCTACCAGCAACAGGATGAACAGCCACAAAAAGTCTGCTTTCCATCTCTCTGCCAGAAAGGATTGTTTTCTACCTGCCAGTCATCTCAAGACTGCAGAAGAGAAAGGATGCTACTGCCTCTGAATGACCAGAGGTCTGAGGACCACAACATAGTTGCACCGTTGGGTATCTGACCATGCAGTTCTGAAGACTTAAGAGTACTTCTGTCACCAGAAGAGAAGATGGAGGCTTCTGCCAATTCCCCCCTCACTTTGCCCTTATGATCCCCAAGAATAAGATTTAGAAGAGCTCCGTGGGCTGCAGCAAGAAGAGGAAGCAGGAGGGTCCTTCTTTATGAGGTCCACTGTGAGTGGTTCTCAGTGGATACAAACCACCTGACCTGATTGAGTAAATATTCTTACTGTCAGGTTGGCTTTTCCCTCCTTTTAAGTTTCACTCTCCTTCCCTTATATAACTTGTTTAACTAATTTGTAAGCCTGTGGGGCAAGGCCTGTTGATGTGAACAGATTTAAGAGATAGATTCAGGTGGGTAGCCATGTTGGTCTGAAGCAGCAAAGCAAAGTTTGAATCCAGTGGCACTATTAAGACAAGGTGGCATCTTTAAAAGTTTGAAATTTAATAAAGAAAAGAAAGGCAGAGATGTTCCATAAGGCGTTTGGTTGAGGGCAGCAATGGTTCTATCCTAGTATGCCATTTTCCACTTCCACTTTTTTCCACTTTTTTCCAACACCGCCCCCCCCCATACCATCAGGTCTTGGACTCCATTTGGTTTTAATTAATGTAAAAATTTATTGTTTACTATTGTTTTATTGGTTTTAATTGTTTTTGTTGGTTTTTATTATTGTAAATTGCTCTGAGCCCAGCTTCTGTGAAAGGCAATCAGAAATCTAATAATAATAATAATAATAATAATAATAAGGCTATAGCTATAATCTTGATCTCTCAGTAACACCTGAAATTATGGAAAGGTTGCAGGAATGCTTTCTATCCCTGCCACCATGTTTCCCCATATCAGTTTTGTTATGTATGTGGACACAAGTGAAGACTTTGGGTGTTCCTGCCTGGTTCATTGGAGCCATACGAACTGAGCTTGAGGTCTTGGGAACAATGGGCTGCAGGATCCAAATCTCTGCCGCCTAGGACCAATCACAAGCCTCCACCTGTTTGAATGACCCAATAACATGCTTGCGCGGGAACCCAGGGATGTATATAAGTTTGGCCCATTGGCCTAGTTCTCAGTCATATAGTGCAGCCACCAATTTTGCTGTACTTAATAAAGAGCTTGTTATCACATATGCTGCATCTCTCAGTGCATAGAACCCACTATACAACAAGTTTGT
This sequence comes from Heteronotia binoei, assembly GCF_032191835.1. Classification (NCBI taxonomy): domain Eukaryota; kingdom Metazoa; phylum Chordata; class Lepidosauria; order Squamata; family Gekkonidae; genus Heteronotia; species Heteronotia binoei. The sequence continues at coordinate 81,516,313 of NC_083230.1, forward strand.
ATACTTCCTACTCTCTATCCCATTGCCTTTAGTGAAATAAACGATAGAAAACAGGGCCCATTTAATGACGTTGTATGTGTTGGCTTTCTCCCAGACCAATGTTATTGGGTCTGAGCTTATGTTTTGGTCTAGTTCCAAATATTTCCGCAAACTACTAAGAGGTCTCTGAGCATTGCTTCTTGTTGAAATCTTCCCTTTACTCCCATTGAACAACTCTGAATCTCCTTCCTCCTCCAAATGCCTCCCACATATGTTCTGGCTACTTGGCCCTAATTACTTCACTTTGCAGTGCCTTACAGGTTGTGTACTAGATAAAAGATGCAGACACCTTATATTTAACATTTAATTGCCATTGTGTTTGTCCTTAGTGTATGTGTCCCTTGCCAGCCTCTCCTGTGTAATTTAAGTCCCTAAATAGCCTGTCTCATGATATATTCTTAGATAAAATTCCCCTGTGGTGTTTTTATTTTTTTCCCCTTGTAGCAATTTCTGTCACAAACCCTTGTTATAAAACTTGATGTGCCTGGCTCTGTCTGCAAAATCCTAATTTACTGCCTTTTTGTTTTTACAGCTAGTTCCCCGCTTCATGCTGCCCACCTCCAGTGCATCAGTAAGCCCTTTCTGTGCTGAAAACCTGGGCAGAAGCTTCTGCGTGTAACCGCTAGCTGAAAGGGAGCTCTGGTAGGGTGGCTCATGGGTAACCAGAATAAGAGATGACTCTCTTGCTGAAATTACAAAAGATTGAGGTTAATGCTTTACATCTCATACTGTGGCTGCAATTTACAAGCTCTTAAAAGGCCTATCTACATGTTAAGCTTTTCTGAGGTACATCCCTGGGTCAACTCCATACTTTCTGGGCATGTGGGGGGCAGGGACAAGAACTGGTATAGTCAGGAAAGGAGACTTTGAATGGGAAACTGACAGTACAAATGTGGTCCTCAGCAGTACAAATAGAAGCTCCCCAGGGCCATTCTAGGTCAGGAAAATGGAGAATGGGGAGAATCTGATAGGATACCATGCTTTCAGTCCATATAAAAAATGTCAGATCTTCCAGCTAATTCACCAGAGTCTGGCAGTCTGAGGTTAAGGAAAGTGAGGGGATTTTCTTTGGCAGGATAGCTGTTATTCATTCTCCACCTGGCGAGAAATGGCGAGAAGTTCCAGTGGCACTACTTACCTGACTTCATTCGCTTTGCAGGAAAGAGTGATGGAGACTTAACACTGTTTTTGCAACACTTTACTTACAAGTGTACAATTAGAGCACAGGTGGAGGCAAAGGAGAATTCCTACAGGGCAGTGGATCTACCACACCATGTCAGTTGTCAGGGCAGGGGAGATCCTGCACCCCAGGGTACTTCAGCCAGCTGACAGCAGTGCTGCTGCTCTGCCTCTTCCAGAATCTACACTGATGATAGCTGGAAACATGGTAAAAATTTTAAGAGAGGTTCCTTGGCCTGCGAGACAAAAGAGGAGAGAATATCAAGCATTAACAGATTTTCTGAAAGGAAGAGAGATACCTTACATGTGGCTAATGCCAGAGGGCCTTCTTTTTATGTATCAGGAGAACAGATACAGGATTAACTCCACTTTCAAAGCTCAGAATTTTTTGGAAAGAATGAAGAAAAAGAAGGCAAAGAAAAGAAGGATGAGGAGGAGCAGGAGAAAGAAGGTTCTGGTGAAGAAGACCCAAATGAACCATGGAGATATCATACAAGACAGCATTCTAAAAAAGATAAGAAAGATAATGATAAGCAAAACCCATAATGGCTTCAATTGTTTCAATTAATGTGAATGGAGTTAACTCTCCTGCCAAAAGGAGAAAGATATTTAGATATTTGGCAAAAATGGAAATGGACATAATTTACCTACAAGAAACTCATATCTTAACTAAAGATCAATTTTTTTTGAAAAATAAAAAACTTGGTAATTTATTCACAGCAACAGATATGTATAAGAAGAAAAGGGGAGTGGCAATTTATATTAAAGACAAATTTAACCCACAACTGCAATTTGCTTCTGAAGATGGAAGAATTTTATTAGTGGAAATTACAGTCAATAACAAGAAAATGTTACTTGCAAATATTTATGCTCCAAATGATCATCAAGAGAAATTTTTTTCAAGATTTGCGTCTTAAATTATCAAATTTGGAGTATATAGAATACTGTTTAATAGGATATGTCAATGCTGTTTCTGACAGACAACTGGATAAAAAACCACACAAAGATGAAAAGTAAAGGTCTTCAGCTCCCAATGAGTTTTTGGAAATTAGTAGAAGAAATGGATTTGGTGGATGTTTGGAGAACAAGATATCCCAACTCCAAAGACTTAACTTCCTATTCCTCTAGTCACCAAACTTGGTCAAGAATTGATATGTGCTGGCTTAGTGGATACAGAAATTCAAACAAGAGTTATTTCAGATCATAGCCCTGTAATGATAAAACTAAAAGGCCCATAGATGAGAAGATCATGAAAGTTAAATACTACAATTTTGAAAGATAAAGATTTTCTTAAAGACTCTAAGGCGGAAATGGAATCTTATTTCAAACAGAATATAACACAAGAGATAAAGGTGCAAGTAGTTTGGAACACTACTAAAGCTTTTTATAGGGGCCTTGCAATTAAATACAGCATTAAGAAAAAGAAAGAAAGAACTGAAAACTTTCAAAATTTAATGTCACAAGATGGAGAAGCTGAGAAGAAGCTTAAAAAACAACCAACAAAATATGAATTTCAAAAAATGATGAAAGAAATGCAACACAAATTGAATTTAATTCTTATAGAAGAGGTGGAGATTAAATTAAGATATGCGAGACAAAAATTTTTTGAACATGCCAATAAGCCTGGAAGGTGTTTGGTTTATAGGATGAGAAAAGAGAAGGCCAAAAGAATAATTACGACATTGAGAGATGAGAATAATAAAGAGAAATCTCAAAAGCAAGAAATACGTCAAATCGTGGAACAGTTTTATAAAAAATTATATGAAGATAAGCAAGTTCACAAAACAGATTTAGAAGAATATGTTAAACAAAATAATCTTAGTAAATTTACAGAAGAACAACAAAAAATTTTGAATGAGCCTATAACGATAAGGGAGTTTGGAGAGCCAATAACTTCCCAAAAGAATGATAAATCTCCAGGTCCAGATGGATTACCTGCAGAATTTTACAAAGCTTATGAAGAGTCTTTACTTTTACCATTTAAACACCTGATTGAAAAGATTCAAGAGGAAGGTCAAATTCCAGTTTCATCGCAAGAAGCTACAATATCCTTGATTCTGAAAGAAAATAATGATTTGAAAGATATTAAAAATTATCGTCCAATTTCACTTTTAAATGTGGATTATAAAATTTTTGCTGCAATATTGGCACAACGTCTGAAGAAAGTTTTACAATCTATAATACATTATGACCAAGCAGGATTTCTTCCTAAAAGATATTTGAAAAACAATGTCAGAACAGTTTGTAATATTTTAGAATATTATGAGAATCATCCAGAGAAGCGATTGGCTTTAATTTGTTTAGATGCTGAGAAGGCATTTGACAATGTTTGTTGGCACTTTATGTTACAGCAACTGAAAGACATGGAATGTGGTGATCATTTTTTGAGAGAGGTAGAAGCAATATACTCCTCACAAAATGCTAGGGTGACAGTGAATGGTGACCTAACAGAAGTAATCAATATTCAAAAAGGTACAAGACATTCAAAAAAGGTACAAGACTGTCTCCTCTACTTTTTATATTATCCTTAGAGGTATTGAACAATCAAATAAGGGAAGATACAAGCATAAAGGGAGCTGTGATAAAAGATGAACAATATAAACTCAGAGCTTTTGCTGATGATTTAGTTTTTATATTAGAACAACCAATGGACTCGTCTTATAAATAAGATTAAACAATTTAACTATTGGGCAGAGTTAAAGATTAATTATCACAAAACAATTTTTTTGACAAAGAATATGATGGTGGGACAAATTCAGGCCTTCCAGCAAAAATCAGGATTTTTGTATGAAAAAAAAAATCAAATATTTAGGTGTGGTTATTTCAAACAGATGTAGCAATTTAAAAGTAGATAATTATGACAAACTACTTAAAGAAATTTAAAAAGATTTGGAAAAATGGCATGATCTGATCTTTAATGGGAAGAATAGCCCTAATAAAGATGAATATTTTACCAAGGTTACTTTTTTTGTTTCAAACTATCTCAATATTTTTAAATAGTGGATTTTTTCAAGAATTAAACAAGATGATTGTTAAATATGTGTGGCAAGGCAAAAAATCTAGAATCAAATTAAATACATTGCAGGATTCTAAATTAAGAGCAGGTATGGGCCTGCCAGACTGGCAATTGTATTATAAAGCATCTGCACTTCTGTGGATAAGAGATTGGATATTGTTGAAAGACAATAGACAATTGTTATTAGAAGGACATGATTTGACTATGGGATGGCATGCATATTTGTGGTATCAAAGACTTGAAGGCCACTCTTATTTTAAGAATCACTGGTTTCGGAAATCCTTATATCATACATGGTCATGGTTAAAACCTAAAATCTATCAAAAAATCCAAAGTTGGGTTTCACCAGTAGAAGCATTTACTCACTCAAATCTTTTAAAATTAAACCAGAGCTACAGGTATGATGATCTGTTGGGGAAAGATAATCAACTGAAGACAAAAGAAGAATTGGAAAATATGGACATTAAAATGAATTGGTGGTTGAGAATGCAAGTTGAATCCAGATTTGCTAAAGATAAGGCGATAGGCTTCATTACTGAACAATACTTATTTGATAAAATTCTTTTGGGCCCACAAGAAAAACTAATCTCCAAATTATATGCATATCTACTTCAAATGAAGACACAAGATGAAGTTGTAAAGCACTTCATGGTTCAATGGGCAAAAAATTTTGGTTATAATATTACATTAGAACAATGGGAAAGACTGTGGAAGCTTAATGTTAAATTAACCAGATCAGTAACCTTTAAAGAAAACCTTTACAGCATGTTTTAAAGATGGTACCTGACCCCACAGAAATTGTGTATGATCTATACCAATATGTCTAACAAATGTTGGAAGTGCACTAAACAGATTGGTACTTTTTACCATATGTGGTGGACGTGTGAGATGGTGAAATACTACTGGAAAATGGTGCATGAAATGTTACAGAAGATTATGAAGACACAGATACATTTCAAACCAGAACTTTTTTATTGAACATATTTCCAGAGGAATATTCTTTTTTCTTTTTCAAGTTTAAATAATTTTTATTAATATTAATATAACATTAACAAACCAAGCACATACAACTATAACAATATCTATAACACTAGCCATCCCATTGTGATTACAATATTATATAGAGATACTTAATAGAATACAAAATTTATATATTTTTCTGGCAGTTGACATGAAACATTTTGTTGTTCTTGTACAAATTTAAAGAAATAAAACCATTTTTCCACAAACGTGTTACTGTCATTTCCACTTTCTGAAACTTCAGATTGCCGGATTGTGTTTGCTATCTTGTCCATTACTATTATATCCCAGATCTTCAGGAACCATTGGCTTTTTGTAGGCATTACTTTTGACTTCCATTGATGCGCTATTAAAATTTTAGCTGCTAATATAAGTAGAGATGTCAAGTCAGCTTCATGTCCTGGCATCTCTTCCTTCTTCCATAAATGTAGTAGAATTGATTCTGGGGAGAAAGGAATCTTGTGATTAATAATTAATTCAATAGTTGGTAGGATTTTACTCCAGAAACTTAAAACTTTTGGACATTCCCACCAACAGTGAATAAAGGAGCCTTCCAGGCCGCATCCTTTCCAGCAGTTGGGATCTTTTAGTTTCTTAGCATGGAAAATCTGTTGAGGTGTCAGGTACCAACGAGAATAGATTTTGAAATTTTGTAGTCTTACATTCAGTAATGGAGTGTGAAACAAATTTGATTGCCAAAGATTAGCCCAAGATTCAATAGGTATTTGTGTGCCGCAATCTTTGTTCCCAGCTCTAATGAAAGGGCTTTCCCTGTTTCTAATGGGGTCAATAAGGATTTTGTAGATTATCGCTGTCTTTCCTTTTATTGTAGTGGTGGTATTTATTAATGCTTAATAATCCTGGCCTAAAAAAACAGTCGCCAGGGATGGATTTGGAGCTAACTTAGATCTATATCTGTCCCAGATATTCAATGTTAATTTTAAAAAAGGGTTAAAAAGAATATTTGGACTACGAAATTTAGGTATATTCCAGATAGTTTCATGAATTAAGTCTGGGTCCAGAAAAGATTGTTCTATCTGAACCCAGTCTTTCCCATGTGAGGCTGTAGAATAGAGAATGATATATTTTAATTGGCTGCTAAATAATATTTTTCCAAATCAGGTAGGGCCAAACCTCCTTGGGCTAGAGGTTTAATTAATATCGAATATGCTATTCTATGTTTTTTACCATCCCAGATATAATTTAATAACAATGATTTCCAATTTTTAAAAAACTCAGCTTTAATTGTAATTTGAAGATTTTGAAATAAAAATAGAAATTTTGGTGGAATAAAAACTCTGATTTGTTCAATTTTTTCTAAAAGGTTTAATGAGAGTTTCCCCCATTCCTTAAAATTGTTTGCTAAGGAATTCAACAATGGATCAAAGTTTACCTTAAATAAGTTCTGTAAGTCTAAAGGGATCAATATCCCTAGGTGTCTAAAAGTAGACTTAACCCATTTAAAAGGGAATAATTTTTTTATTCTATTCTCCATTTCTGCACTCAGCTGGATAGGGTATATTTTAGATTTACCAAAGTTTATGGAAAACCCTGCCACATTTCCAAAATCTTCAAATAAGTGCATTAACCTAGATAACGAAGTTATTGGATTTGTGCAATAAAAAATAGCGTCATTGGCAAATAAACTTAACTTATATGAGACATTCTGAGCGCCAATTGACACACCTGTAATAAGAGGGTCAGATCTTATGGCCAGCGCAAGAGGTTCCAACGACAAAGCAAACAAGATTGGTAATAGAGGGCATCCTTGTCTAGTGCCTCGTGTTAGAATCCAGGGTAGTGAGTTATAATTATTAATTGTTAAGGATGCTCTAGGTTCATTGTATATTGCCTCTATAGAACGCATGAAATTAGAGCCAAATCCCATGAGGCGGAGAACTGTTTTTAAAAATGGGATTTCTACTTTGTCGAAGGCTTTTTCAGTGTCTAGTGACATAATTGCCTCAATTTTGTTTAGTTTACAGTAGTTGTAATGTAGATGATGTTTAGGGACTTTCTGATATTATCCGTAATTGATCTGTTCGGGATAAACCCAGATTGGTCTTCGTGAATATAATTGGGAAAAAATTGGTTTAACCTAGATGCTAAAACAGAAGAAAATTTTTTAAAATCATGATTTAAAATAGATATTGGCCTATAAGAACCTAGATTTAATTTGTCTTTGTCTGGTTTTGGTATAATGATCATTCTAGCATCCTTCCATGAATCCGGTATGTATCTTGTAATTAACACAGAATTGCATGTATCTAGGAGTGGGGTGAGAAGATTGGGCAAAAACTTTTTATAGAACTCTGACATTAACCCATCATTTCCTGGTGCTTCATTGTTTTTCATCTTTTTAACAGTATTTTGTAGTTCAACACTATCAATTGGTTTTTCAAGAAATAATAAATGCTCTTCAGCGATTTTAGTTTTAAAGTCTATTTTTTGAGGAATTCATCAATAGTACTTTGTTGGGGGTTGGATGATTTATATAAGTTTTTATAATATTCCAAGAAGTTCTCAACAATTTCTTTTGTTTTTACATGCACAGAACCCTTTGGAGATCTTACAGCATGTATTAGCGAAGAAGCCTTTTTTTGGGTAACCCTGTGCTTCAGTAATTTTAAGTACTTAGGAGATTTGGTTACATATTTTTGTCTTAGAAACATTAATTGTTTCTGTATTTGCGTGGTTTCAAGAAAGGCTAGTTTCTTACGTTCAAGATCTAACTTTTTTAACGTTTTTTTTGCCTCCAAATCTCATGTGTCTTAATTCTAGAATTTTGATATTGTTTTGCAATTCCATAATTGTTTTTTGTTTTTCTTTTTTATAGTGGGTGGATAACGACAAAAGATTTCCTCTAATGACTGCCTTAAACGCATCCCATATGACTTCTTGCTTTACCCCACAAGATCCATTAAAATGAAAATACTCCTCTATTTGTTTCACTGTAGCTTCACAAAAACATTGATCTTGTAGCAATAAAGAGTTAAGTGACCATGTGTGACTGGTGTCTTCTGAGTTATTTAGTTCCATTATAGCTGTTACCATTGAGTGATCTGATATAGATTTAGATCCAATATCTGACTCAACCGTGTGATGCAGAATGTTGTTTGACATTAGTAAATAATCAATACAGGAGTAAATTCCATGGACGGGAGAAAAAAAAGAATATTGTCGAACCCCAGGATTCAGTAGTCTCCATATATCGTTTAAACCAAATTTTAAAAACCGAGCTTGTAGTTTAGATGTACTATTAATGTCTTTTGCCTTTGAATTGTTTTTATATGTTTTGTCCATCCTGGGATCTGCTATTAAGTTCAGATCTCCCCCAATCACCACTTCCCCTTGTTTGAAGTCATTTAATTTCAATAGCATCTCATCCAGAAATTCCAGTTGATTGGTATTGGGAGCGTATATTGATGCAATTGTTAAAGGGTATCCATCAAGGTCACCTGTAATGAATAGGAATCTACCCCGTGGGTCCACTAACGTTTTTTGGCATTGAAAAGGAATGTTTTTTGAAATCAAAATGGCGACACCTCTCGCCTTAGAAGAGCCAGGTGCCTGAAAACTCTGGGATAACCATTTTGTTTTTAAAATAGGATCACAAATTTTTTTACAATGCGTTTCCTGCAAGCATAAAAAATTAATTTTTCCCTTAAACATTTGGTTTGCGATTCTTTTTACTTTAATGCGATTTCCTAAGCCTCTACAGTTCCAGGTAGCTATTTTAAAATGCTTAGACATTTTGTAAATTTTTTCAAGTTTGTTCTAAAATGAGTGACTGAATAGGACAGCTTATAAACAAAAAAATATCAACAACTTCAAACTTTTATAAAATTACCTAAATATTTACACAGTCCTCTATTATGGGACTCAGTTCCAAACCTCTTATCCTTAAGAGGATTGAGAGAAGATGGTAGAGAAAACTCTCATTAAGGAACTGAAAAAAGACAACACCCTCACCTAATCACTCCTACCCTTGGAGGAATAATGTGGGGGGGACTTTTAAGTTGCTAAGCTGTAGTTAAGCATACATTTCCTTCCTCCAGTCTAAAGCTTATTTACTTACTTATGGATAACCCTTAAAAAAACATTTTGAGCCTAAGAACATAAGAACATAAGAGAAGCCATGTTGGATCAGGCTAACGGCCCATCAAGTCCAACACTCTGTGTCACACAGTGGCAAAAAATGTTATATACACACATACACTGTGGCTAATAGCCACTGATGGACCTGTGCTCCATATTTTTATCTAAACCCCTCTTGAAGGTGGCTATACTTGTGGCCGCCACCACCTCCTGTGGCAGTGAATTCCACATGTTAATCACCCTTTGGGTGAAGAAGTACTTCCTTTTATCCGTCTTAACCTGTCTGCTCAGCAATTTCATCGAATGTCCACGAGTTCTTGTATTGTGAGAAAGGGAGAAAAGTACTTCTTTCTCTACTTTCTCCATTCCATGCATTATCTTGTAAACCTCTATCATGTCACCCCGCAGTCGACGTTTCTCCAAGCTAAAGAGTCCTATTTCATTATACAAAGAAAAAGTACCCCAGACTGGTGTTAAAGGTGTGAATTCCTATACAGGAGACTCAGTTTCTTACACTTAAAAATAAAAAATAAAAATAAAATAAAATACAAATAGGATACTTCTCTCTATCTAAACTAATAAGACTTGAAGTTAATTTAGTATTTATATTCATTAGCACAACACTTCTTAGTTTAGGCAAACATTATATAGTATGTCCTAAATACAAAAAGGTATTGAGATTATTAAGGTTAAAAGTTAAGTGTATTACTAGCCTTAAACCAACTACTTTCTATATAATGTTTTCGTTATCATAAACTGCCTTATGTTACACACAAAATAATTATTAAAGTCTCTTATATAAACCAGATTATTTTTGCTAAATATATATCTTAGGTCAACAATCTATACTATATATATATTAAAAATACACTCACACTCATCTACACATAGCTAAACATATATACCTTGATACTCTCTAACATTCATACCCACTCACAACTAGTCTTATAGCTATTTTAAAGAATAAATCCCTTTATACTATTAACTTTATCTTTCAGTCTAATTTTGACTCCAAACAAAACAAAACAAGACTCAAAAAGGGGAAAAAAAATAACTAAAGCATTTATGCAATGGTGCTGGACCTACTTTTATAGTCAGGTCTTCAACAGTTAATTCATTTGTAAGAAATATATTAATAGGCTCATTCTTAAAGCAAAATAATTATTTTATGTAAGAGCATAATAATAAACTTAAGTTATCAATCATTCAAAAAAAGAAAGAAAGAAAGAACTGTTGCAACACAGTGTGGTGCTCCCTGCAGAAAGACAAGCCAAACAGTAGCCATTTAATTCAGTTGTAGTTCAGGGACTCCTGTCACCTTCATAACTAAACACGCTCGATCCTTGCGTAATGAAGCTCGTTTGAGCTATCTTCCTATGACTGATTAATAATAAAAGAAAATAAAACAACGCTAAATATATGTAGTAAACCTCGGAAAGAGTCTGCTTAAGTTAGCTTTAAGTTAGTTATCTGCTTGATCCATAGACGACAGTTGGTTTTCTTCTTCCTGGGTGATAGTTATGTTCATGGCTGCTAGTAACGCCTTTCCAGTGATCCCGTCTGAAGCCTGAAAAAGCGCACCGTTTTTAAATACTAGTATGTCTGAGACTGGGCTCCAACGGAATCTGATCTTTTTCTCAAAGAGTTTGGCTGACACAATCCTCAGTTGATGGCGTTTCTTTAATGCCTCCGGCGAGAGGTCGGTGAGAATAATAGTTTTCCTCCCTTTGAATTTGAACTCAGTTTTTCGCGCCTCTTGGAGCACAGCGTCACGCACATTCAAAGAGGTGAACTGAATAAGTATATCTCTCGGCCTGTTTTTTCCAAGGGCTCTCGCTCCCAATCTATAAGCTTTGGATATGGAGGATTGTGAAATCTCTTCAGATGTCACAGATTTATCTAGCCATTCCACCATTAGTTTTGTTAGTGTGGTGTTTTCTTCCGCGCCTTCCTCTATCCCTTTTATTTTCAAATTTCGATCCCGCCAGCGACTTTCCAGCACAGCTATTTTTTCTGTTACTTGTGCTTCAAAGTTTTGTAAGGTTTTTATTTCATCTTGTGTTGTATATATCATTTCAGTGGCGTTCTCAGCCACTTTAGCGGTTTCTTTAAGCTCAGCGGTTAGAAAATCCAATTTAGAGTTAATCGGCTGCAGTAACGTTGACATCGAATTGGTAAAGAATGGATGGATAAGATGGATAAGTCTTTTTTTGTAATTGGGCTTTCTTCAGCCTTAGAGTTGGTCTCATTATGGGTAGAATTAGTAACGGGCGCCATTTTGGTTAGTGGAGGAGGCCCTGTATTGCCCAGAGAACTTTTGGTATTTAACGAAGGAAAGAAACTTTCAACAGACTTATCTTGCTTTTTTGTTGGTCTGGGGGTATTCCGGGAGCTTCTCTTCATTTTTTGTCAGGAATGCAGTTATCCATAGCATCTTTTACTGGGGTGTGGAGGATAGGAGAGCAGAGCTAACTTAAAACGCATCTGCCATCTCAGAGCGACGCCCCCCCCAGAGGACTATTCTAAAGAGATGAGACACCTGTTGGCATATTTTAATACTGCAGCTAGGATCCTTCTGGCGCAGAGATGGAAATCTCAGGAAATTCCCACGAAAATGGACTTGGTGGGAAACGTTTTAGAGACAGCAGAGCTGGACTTTTTATCCCAGTTGATGGCTGGGAAATCTAAAGAAGAAGCAAGAAAAAATTGGAGGAAACTGTATGCCTGGTTGGACACTCAAGAATCTTAAGATTCTCTGGTGTGAACTGATTTTGTTTTTCTTTTTTCCTGTATTTTATATTATAAAATTTACCTTTACTGGAATTATCAAATTTACTTTTATTGGAATTGTCAAATTATTAGATAATAACAAAAGACTTATACTATAAAATTTTAAAATGGATCATATACAGCTTAGATAAAATAATATGGGGCAACTTGTGTAAAGAAAATACTGTAGAATTACCCTTTTGCTTTTGGAAAGTATTTTATGTACAACAAGGCTAGAACGTATTGTGCTTTCATTTTTCTTTTCCCCTATCCCTATCCCCCAATTTTTTCTGAAACTAATAAAACTTCTGAAAACCGAGTCTTTGAACCGAGCAGTTTCCTAACACGAAGCCCACTAAGGGGACATTTACAGTGCCATCTTAAGCAGGTGAAGAAGTACGCATGCGTGTGAAAGCTTATACCCAGAAAAAACTTTGTTAGTCTTAAAGATGCAACTGGACTAAAACTTTGTTTTTATCATAAGCAAATTTTTCTAAGCCCATTGATTTAGAGGGGTGTGTTTAGTATGGCAATGTAAGAAACATAATTCTGTTGTCATAGGTTTCCTGCCCAGGCAAGCCACTTTAAGCCAAACCTTTAGGATGGAACCATTCAATGTAACTTCACAACAATATGTTTATGGACTGGTGAAATGTTGTTAATTGTGTTTATTCTACTTGAGAAGGAAAACCGTAGCTCACTCTGTGGTGTAACAACTGTCAGTTGTCTGTAATGCCAGCCTTACACTTAAGGTGTGTGGACTAATTATGTTAATGTATGTACAACACTAATCTATGGCTTTGGTCCTACCTAATGTACACAAAACCAAAAATACTTATTACAAAGTGATGGGGGGGGGGCGGGAAGGGAGCTAATTTTTCAGAATACTCACTCTGTACTTTTTTCTGCATTTCCCATTTTAATGCATAAAGATAAAAACCTTGTTAATCTGTCTGGATGTTTTCCTGTTTCTCTGGTTCTAGACTAGCTTCATTTGTTACATTCTGGCAGGTGTTTTTGGAGTAGGGTGTTAGCTGTGCAATTAGCAATAAGTGAACCAGTTACTGCACCTTAGTTGTTATTTCTGTTGCAGCAGAGAGCCTTTGATCTTCTAAATTGTATGCAGAGACGGAACAACTTTATTCCATCTACAGTGACTGGACTGAAAGATGCTTTTTGTGTTAAACCGGTTGTGTGGCAGCTCTCTCGTAAGGAGATGTTGGCTCAGCATATTTACAGTCATACATTGTTTCCAGCTGCTTTAGCCTGCAGTTTTAAAAGCAAATCGTAAACTAACATTACAAGAGAGTTGTTTATCAGCATTAATATCTGAACTCCTGCCTTTGCATAACACCTGCAAGGTCTCCACAAACTGAATTAGAATACCACTTTCATTTAGTCACTTTTTAAGTGGCTAAATCCTCTCTGTGTTAGAAACCTTTTTAGATTACAAAAGTGTAACCGTTGCTTATCTGAAGCACAGGATCTAGATGTTTTTTCTCAAAGAAACACATCTTTTTCAATGATTTTTCAGGAGTAATCCTGAGCAGACCTACTTAGAAGTAGGCTCAAGTCATTCAGTGGGGTGTACTCCCACAGAGGTGTCTTCAGGATTGCAGCCTGCATTTTCTAATGCTCAAACCACTAAATATAATTCCTGGGAAAACTTAAGTATTTCGGCTAATGGGAACATTGCAATTTATATTGCTGTTATTTGAATATCATAGGCACTTATTGCTTAGTGCCCAGTATATCACTGATGACAAACATTATGATCCCACAATTCCCATACCATGTTATGATCCTAATACAATTTATTCAATAATGGTATTTAAAAAAATTCAAGGGATTTGAATGAATTTTGAATTATCTATACATGAGGCAGAGTCAGTGGAAACCTCTTGTCCTTTTCAGCTTTAGTCTTTAGCCAGACTCAGTGTCTTGACACCTCAAGAACCTTGAGGCTGTACAGTTTCTGCTCCCACATGAGAGGTTTGCAAGCCTCTTGTATTCAGACAACTCCATGTTTTCTAGTATTGAATTGAAGGGCGGGCAGAGGATGAGAGGAATTTAATCTTTCTCTGGTTACCCTCCCCCACCTGTCCTGTTCCTCCGGTGGTGGTGGGTGTCCCCTGAGCCTCTTGGTCTTCCCCCAGAATGGTCTCTGGCTTGTCCGGGTCATCACCTGGGTTTATGGTTGTCAACTTTTGGTTGAGGAATTCCTAGAGATTTAGGGATGGGGACCTCAGGAGAGCAGGTTTGGGGAGGAACCTCAGAGGGGCCATAGAATTCACTCTCTAGAAAAACAGCCATTCTTTCTAGTGGAACTGATCTCTCCATGTTGTGTACAGCGTGCAAATGGTGGCTTAAGAACTTAACAGTGGGATATGCCTCTCTGAAGAAGGGTTTTCCTGGAAACAGAAGTAAAGGTGCGTTCCTGTCAGAAGCTTACTCTTCACCCACTTCAACTTTGGAATAATCTCTTCTTAAGAAATCTGGAAGCCATGATTGTGGTTATTTAAGAAATCTATGGAGATTGAAAGCATCATTTTTCTTACCATCTTTGGAGCACCAGCACTTTAATCAATCTGATGGAACGGGTGAATCGTATATTTTTAAAGTGGGCAGTTGATGTTATTGCAAGGACTGAAAGGAATAAATTTGGACTGTAGTTGGGACTTTTTTATATATAAAATGTGTAGTTTGTAGTGCATAATATTTGTATGGTTACTGTAATATTTGAATAGATATAAGGCTTTTGATTATTACTGTTATTATTTTCATTATTTTTTCACAGTTGTTTGATTAGTGTTTCCACCTGGAGGTTGGCAAACCTATTTGGATTAGTAAGGAAAAGCGGGAAATCTCCTGTTTATCTGACAGCTAATTTCCAGGGAGCCTCTGGACAGGCGATGGGAAATACTCTCTGGCAAGATAGCTGGAAGTTGATAGATTCTTAACAAGAAGAAATGTCAACAATTTCCCATCTGTTTTGCAACTCAGCCTCCAGCAAAAGAACCAAAGTGCTGATTTTTAAAATGTGATGCATTTGTTACACTTTATTCACATCACCTCTCTTTTCTTTCTTTGATCCAGGGAAAACCAGACTTCTTACTCATTCCTTTACCTGCTGCTCTAATGCAACAGGGTAAATTGTAGATTTTACAAGGGAGCTCGGTGATGGAAATGAGAAAGGATTTAAGGCTTATTTTCTTGGTAGTTTTGATAATGAAGATGATGCATCCAGAGGACAAATATGAACAGATTAGTCTTCTGCTTGTTCTTTTAGCAGTTTCCATATGGGTGAATAAGCCAGGATCTTATTTTTTCAGGCAGCATACTAATGGGTATTTCAGTAGTTGGTCAACATTTGATCAGCATTATTTTTTACAAGGAAACAGGTCTGGTATCTGGTACCGTAGGCAAGGCTAACTTCTGGCCTGGGGGGAATACAGTCCTTCAGCCTGCAAATGCATTAATTGCTGTTTATTTTGGTCACTGAGCAGAGCATCAGTGAAATACTAATAAACTTTAAAATTACTAACATTGTTGCTTAAAAGATATTGCTTGGGGAAATGTGCAGCCTAGCAAATTGTTGTTTGAGACTTGCCCATCTTAACTTGTTGTATCTTGCCAAAGGGGGTTTCCTTTTTGGGTCCAGGAAGTAACAAATGTTTCACTTAAGAAAGAGGGTTGTATCAAACACCTTAAGGAGACAGTTATGGAATGCTTCCTGAAGCAGCCATCCCTGAATTTGAATTAATTGAATAATTTTTTTGCATTTGGAAATATTCCACTTAGGGAGAGTAGGTGTTAGAATTGGATGGCAGCTGTGCAGCTATAGGCTTTTTTGGTAAGGGGGGAGTGGACCTCTTTTCATTCAGCTTCCAGATTGTTTTGGAACTGGCATTGTCTTGGTCATGCTGGCTTGGACAGTGTTTGCTGGGAGAGGGACAGGGGGACTGTAAGTCAAAATGCCCTCAAAAGAGGTTGGGGAATTGACAAGTGGGCAACTTTGGCTCAAAAGGACCTAGAATCTATATATATACAGGATTCAACTTCCATAAATTCTTACTAAATTTACAGAGGACACTAATTAAGTAAAACAATTATGATTTTATTACAGAAAAATATAGAACACACATATAAGATAATAGATATATATAACATACATACAGACGTAATAAAAATAGAGAGAAATATATAGAGGTAACATAAGGATGGACAAACAGGGTGATAATTACCAATCGTAGTCTTCGAGGAAGGCTCCAATGGCGACAAACTAGGGAGATGGGGGAAGGGACCCTCAACTGATCAGGAATCGGGGATGTATCTAAACAGCAGGAATGGGGTACTGCTAGATGCACACCTCTAGGAAGTTGGGTCAGAGGTTATAAGGACTACCTTGAGCCCTTAGGGGGTAGGAGGTGCAGGGGCGGATGACAGGTGGTCAGCTGGTATGTGACCTCAGAAAAGGGGAGGCTCTGCAATGACCATAAGGGCTGGACATATGTGGTGCCAATGGCCAGTTTCTTAGGGACACCTGATTGGATACCCATATCCAGCCAATGAGCGGACCTGGCCCTAGTTACCTGATTGGGCTTCCAGGAAATAATGGGCAAGAAGGGGGAGGCTCCAAGGTGACCATTAGGGTAAAGAATGGGTTAGGGTATTGGGGTGGAAGTGATTAACAAGCTATCAAACTTATCTATATGTGACAATAGAGAGTCAAATTGATACCTAAGGTGACACCCGATTTATACAATAACTATGGCCATGAGTGAAGCTGTTCTTCCTCTTCTTTACTCCTCTACTGGCACCATCTTTTGTATTGGGTTCCGTTGGACAAAAGCTTAGGCAGTCTGGCAGGATCCACGCTTAAGATAAGCTTGATTGCCTTATGCATAAGTGACAGCTGTTGAATATGTGAGCCTCTTGCTTTGCAGTTATGGAGTCTGGCACTGCAGGAAGATAGTTGCTGATGACGTTAGTCTACCAACATGGCTTTCCTGGTTAAGGCTGGAAGCCGCTTGCCTGGACAGTTCCTGGTGGCGCAACTTCTTTCACTGCAACGGCAGAGATGGTGCGTGCGCGGAGTGGCTGGAAACCCATCTGTCCTCCTGACTAGCACTCCTTCGGAGATACAGAGTACTGCTGCAACACTGTGGCTGTTAGTACTCACATAAGTCTCTTACACTCTGGTAGACAAAACCCACTCTTCCCTGGCAGATGTGTGTGAGCTGAATGTCCAGGTGCCCTAGCAACCAAACGGGTGATTACGATGTCTGTATATTACTGAAATTAGGGGTCTTTTTCTCACAAGGTTGAGATGTGTTGGGAGCATATTGTTCCAGGATTCTGGTCTTGGCTGGTTGAATGGTACCACAAGGTGTTGCTGAGCAACTGTTACTTGGCTCTCTGGCATTCTGAGTCCTATAGGATTCTGTTATGTCCCCTGTGCTGTTTAACATTTTTTAAAAAAAAACTGGTGATACTATCTGGAGATTTGGAGTAAACTATATTATGCAAATAACACCCAAGTCTTCTACATATCAGCAGAATCAGATGAGTCAATTGATGTTCAGAACAAGCCTTTGGAGAAGGTAATAAGCTATATGAGGGGAGTAAACTAAAGCTCAGGCTGGCCAATTCCTTTCCAAGTACAATTCAAATAAACATAGGTATCCTGAGATAGCAAAGGAAATAGGAAACGAATTTATAATTTAGTAAGGAAAAATATTATTCATTGATTGAAGAAAAGAGCACTTTTAATAGTTTATCATTTCCTATTACAGTAGCAGCAAAAACTCAAAATAAGCTAAAATAAAACAAGGATGTTTTTAACTCTTAATCCCACTGATTAAAACTGGCTCTGGATGCTGTGTACCATCACACAGTACAGACCCTTCTTGAGCACTGCCCTGCCATTTTATGAATTGGTTGCTGAATTTAAAAAGTTTACTTACCTTGGTATTTGCATTCCTAGTATTCAACCAGAAATGAAGACTTTTTAAAAAAATGATAGAATTGAAATAGAATTGGCCCTCCTGGCCAAAGTTGGTGGGAGTAATGGTAGACAAGGTATTGTTTTCCATCCCCCCTTTGTAATAACCTGTTCAGCAATCATGTTAAACAGCAAACCACCTAGGAAAGGACTGGAGAAGCAGAAGATAGAATCATAAAATCAGAAAGCAGAAAATTATATCTATTGGCACATCTAAAGGTGCCTCGTTGTACAGCATGGACTCAAAGATGAATGTCTGGTTCTGTAAGAAAATTAGATTTATTATAGAAAAATTGTTGGGGGGGGAATCAGAAGTTAAATTAATATAAGAAATGTGTTATAACACTAGCTGATGACTTTGTATGAGGGTAATGGCCTGTACTGTGAACCACAAGGAAAGGAGGGATATAAATGTTTTAATAAATAAAATAATAAAATAAATACTGGTAGGTTTGTTTGGAGGTGTGAGTGGAGATTTGGGGCCAACAAGCAGCTTTTACCAAAATCCTAACCTTGCATGTATTGCTGGTCCCAGTAAAAATTCAAAAAGTCCCTCTGTGATTGCAAGCTTGTATTCCACAGCCATTTTGTTTGCCATTAAAGGCCAGCATTCTACCATCCTCACTGACAGGACTGGTCTGTAAAAAAATGGCTTCCATGCTATGGGGCCAGTTTGGAGTAGTGGTTAAGTGTGCGGACTCTTATCTGGGAGAATCAGGTTTGATTCCCCACTCTTCCACTTACAGCTGCTGGAATGGCCTTGGGTTAGCCGTAGCTATTGCAGGAGTTGTCCTTGAAAGGGCAGCTGCTGTGAGAACCCTCTGAGCCCCACCTACCTCACAGGGTGTCTGTTGTGGAGGGGAGAAGATATAGGAGATTGTAAGCCGCTCTGAGTCTCTGATTCAGAGAGAAGGGTGGGGTATAAATCTGTGTCTTCTCCTCCTCCTCTCATTGGCAGCAGCCAGCCAGCACAAAAAGAAAGCCACTTGGTATCCCCATCAACAGTTATTTCCCACACTATGATAACCACAAGTTTTTTGGGCAACTCCCCCCCTCCCCCGGAAATACCATTTGATACCACCCACCACAAATAGGCTTTACTTTTAGGCTCTAGGCATTGTGGGATATCTCACTTCCTTATGTAAAACCAAAATATCAATTTATCAGCAGTGTAAATGCACAACAGAGAATTCAAACACACATATGGACACAAATTCAAATCCACAGATTCATTAATACCACAGACTGATAATTAGGAAAGCAAAGCTTGGAATAAAAATGGTATGACAGAAAACAAGATATTGCTACAAAGGTCTCTGCCTCCATGTTTATTTGCCAAAATACAATATTCCAGGAATTAAAATCAACAGCCAAGTTCTGAGGCATGGAATTGTGACAGGTAAGCTCTCTGAGACTAGAGCTCAGAGAACAAACAAGAAAGAACAGGTACTTCTTTCTCATAGTCATAGACTTTCCAATAGAGAGGCAAAACCAATCTCAGATCTGAGCTTTTCCCTAGCCACTCAAGTTCTGTCCTTTAATATGAGAAACCCATTTAGAATGTGTTTCAGCTTCTTTGGCACATGAAACTGTAAATACAAGAGTACAAGTGGTAGTGATAGTGAAGTGGCAGCCCAAATAGAACTGGGCAAGAAATGATCATATTGATGCACCTGAGCTGTGGCTGCTTTTGCTTGGTAAGAATCTGATTTGCATTGCAAATGGTAATCCGGGAAGGACAGAATATCTATGTGAGCATTTCTCCATGGGAGTCTGACCAGTTTCCTCTGGTAACTGACTCAGTGGCAGACACAGAAAAACACATTCCTGGAGGGTTGACTGTTTGGCCATATGTCTCCTAAAACAGAATGTAGGCCTTTTAAAAATGGAACCCAATAATATCTAGCAGGTCATACCTTAGCCATCATGCTTAATATAGACCCAGGTAACTAGACTTCTTTTGCTTTCACCGCATTTGCATTTTTCTTGCATGGTGTGACTTTAATCCTGACTTCATAGAAGTCACAAATCACTGCAAACTGAGTCATTGTTTTCAGTATGTTCATTATCCAATCATTTCATCTGATCTCCAGTGGTTTAATGCAGCATGATATCTGCAATAAAGCCACTGTAGATTAATTCTCAGCAGAGGAAGAACATGTAGCTTTCATATGGGCTTTTGGTAGAGTTGCCAGGATGAAAGTCAAGTTTAACATTAGCTTTTGTGTTTTGCTTGCATATCCCTTCAGCAGGTTCTCACTATATTTGAAATCAAGTCAAACATGACAGTAGCAGATGCTAGCAAATGGCAGGCTTTTGCTTATTGCCAACCTGAGGAAGTACCATTGCCACCCTGAGGCTTTTGCTCATTGTCAGCCTGAGGAAATGCCTTAACACTTACCATTTCTGCTGTCCACTTTAATGAGAAAACATCACAGCATTTAATCACAACCTAACATGTTCTTTGTGAAGAAGATTTAAATAAATAGCTTGCAATTTGCAGCGCAAGTGCCTCCAAGGATTCACTGTCTTCCTTCATACAGTTTACAGCCAAGAGTGCAATAAGGTTCCATGAGAAAGGCATGAGATCTTTTCCTCTGGGCCATTCCTGTTCTCATAACACTGCACAGTTAACATTAGTTTCTGTCAGATGCATGGGCCACATCTGCTAAAGTACTCTCCATCTCTTGACTGAAGATTACTGTTTTGGTGTAGTCAATCCCTAAAATTTAGCTTGGATGAGTGTTTCCTAATACAGACATATCTACCACACTTACTTCGCTATACTGAACATTAAGACGTGTTGATAAACATGTCCTCAGATGACTGTGACTCTTCTAGTTTATTCTGCAATGTTGTGGCCATGCACCTTCAGGCTTTATTGGATTAGTTAAATTATCACTGGGTTTCAACCCCTGAGTCAGGACCCTGAAATGGTGTATGAAACACCATCTGCTGGATCACAAATCTCTGCAAAGCCTTTATTCCTGCCCCCCCCCCCCTTTTTGGAAGAAACAGCAGATAGTACTCATGCATAGTATGTGTAGAAAAAAAGGGCACCATGCCCCCTGTCCCCTGTCACTCGTTGTGTGTATGTCAAGAGGAGCAACAAAATAGTGAGGTGTGTTTCCTGTCCCTGGCTGTCTTGATCTGGTGTCCTCTGTTGAGGCTTAGATGCCACTGAGTTCCTAACTCCTCTTCCCTCTGTCTGTCATGACTTAATGATACTTGGTCACTGCTTTGTGGGTTTTTTGCTGCCTCCTAGGGCTAAAGGAGGCTCCCAGTCCAGATCTGGAAAGGTTAAAAACCATTGACAGTCAGTCCTATATCTGTCACAGTTTTGGAACTCAAACTCTCTTAGCTTGCCTTGACTTACACATTTCAAATGGGAGAAAGAGAACAGGGATATGATCCTGTGATTTTGCTGGACTGCTCTGTGGCTTGCAGTATCATTAGCAATAGTATCCTTCTGTATTGTTTTGTGTGAGATTAGCATCATGATCTGGTAGTTTCATTCCTGCCTGACAGACTGATATCAAAAGGTAGTGCTGAGAAACAGCTAACAATGCTTTGTTCCATCTTGCTTCCGATACTATTTAACATTGAGAAATTACTGAGAGGAGAAGGCTAGAGATCCAGAGTTAAGTGTAACCAATATGCTGATGATGCTTAACATTACCTCTCCTCAGCTGATTCAGGTGAGGTGATGGATGTTCTGAATGGGTTTTGGCTGCAGTGGTGTGCTTGTTGAGGTATGATAAACTGCTACTCAGTCCAGATACAACCCAGGTAATGTTTGTTATAACTTGGCTAACTCATTAGGGTTTTAAAATCTATTCTGAAAGGTGAAAAAAACAGCTGAAGTCACACAATTGTTTGGAAATCAGTGAAATAAAAGACAGAATCTCCATGGCCTAGGGGGAAGTCACAAGTAAAACAGGTATAAAAAGCAGAGATAGGGTTGAAACATTCAAGTTGTTCTGTAGCATCCCAACTGGAACCTAGCCAAATTTGGAGACAGGTGATAAACTTGATTGATGACTTGCTGTTGCTGAGTGAAGTTCCAGTGGGTTACTATCCCTTGTTTAACATAGGTCATAAATCTCAGGCTAGCAAGCTTTTGTATTTATCAACCCTTTTATGTTTGTTTGGTCATATGATGCTTTGGTAGAAATTATGAGAAGGGAGGGACCTCTGAAAGACTATATTTGCATCTTTGATTGCTGATATGAACTGTTCTTAATAAATCTAACTTTCAGTCTGTCAAATATGCCTATCTCACATTCACATTTTACATTATTCATCAGTAACATTTTACAGTATTAATCAGGTATATGCATGCCTGATGTGGCCAGTCATATAATGTCTGAATTAACCATTAAAAAGTACTAGATATTTCAAAATTAATTAGCAAGTGAGGACAGGAAATGTGCGGAGTCCTTGCTACATATAATGGTGAAACATTATATTGCTATAGAGTACAAGTTAGAGTCCATTGGCACCTTGATGACCAACAAAGTTTTATTCAAGGTATGAGCTTTTGTGTGCACACACACTTCTTCAGATTCAATTAAATGGAAGAAAACCATCTGAAGAAACGTGTGTGCACACGAAAGCTCAGACCTTGAATAAAACTTTGTTGGTCTTAAAGGTGCCACTGGACTATAAATTTATTCCACTGCTTCAGACCAACGTGGCTGCCCACCTGATTCTATTGCCCTGAGTCCGCTTGCGGAGAGGGCGGGATATAAGTTGAACAAAATAAATAAATAAATAAATAAATAAATAAATAAATAAATAAATAAATAAATAAATAAAATAATATGTGAGGCTTGAATGTTTAGCACTGGCATTCTGTTGTCTGGAATGCAGCCAGTCTCTTCTCTACAACATAGTAGCTCTGTTCTTGGTGAAGCGATGGGACCTTATTGACTTCTATGTAATCTATGTAAGGCAAATGTTTTCTCATTAGAGTTTGGATATGCTCATTCAACACTATCCCACATAGCACCAGAGGTAAATTGGTGCCCTGCCTGTCTCCACAGAAAATCAGGAACAAGACATGTCCATCCCAATCTCTGATGTCTCCTTGATGCATTGTGTGGTATCACTATGAATTCACTGAGTGCTTACATTTTAGGAAGAGTTCTTCGAGTTTGAGGCTAAAGTTCATAAATCAGAAGTTCTCATGCTGCTTTAGCTTCTAAGAGTAAAGTCCATTCTAAAAGTAGTGAAATGGCATATTCTTTGTCCTGAAGACAAATGCCTGGGAATGGAGCAAATGGTTTGGATCTCACTTCTACAGATTCAAGGAGAGAGGGCAATTTTTGTCAATTCCACCTTTCACAGCAGCCCCCAAATCCTCTTGAAATTCTTCTCCTAGGGGACAGAGAACCCCCAAGAATAGCTTGAGGGAAATCAGAGATCTCCTGTGGGAAGGGGAAATTGGTGATATTGCATGCTACGTATGTCTACGGAAATGTTAGGCTGTCCTACTTTCTACCATATTTTCTAATGGATGTACATCTTCACCGCAAGTCTTGCTGTCATTTTCTGAGCTCATTATTTTCTGTGAAGTTGAATAGGGTGTGCCCTTGAGCTGACCTTGACTATTCAATCTTAATGGCTTATTCAGCAGATTATATCTATAAACATGCAATAAGTGAACTGGAACAAATGGCAAGTGTTCATTTGGAAGAGCTACCAATAGCTGAGTGAGTCATGATGTTATGAAGCAATATAATGCAGAACTAACATAGGATAATTATTATATCAAGAATACATCAGAGAATACATAGAGGATTCTCTTTCTGTTTCATAATTAGTAGGAAGAATCTTACAACTCAATCCAACAGGCTTTTTTCAGACATTCAGGTCAGGCAGTTAGTTTTGTTTTGCTTGCTGGTGATGGTAGTGGAAAAATATAATTCATCCTAGTAACAGAATATTGAGATTTCAGTATGTGTACTTGTGATACACCTTCAATAGAAAACCTACTGGAGGAAAACCTGGATCCTACACATCCAAAATAGTAGCAGAAGAGCATTTACTGGGTTGGATCCAACAAAGATAATGGATCTTTCCTATGTTGCCTTCCCCACAGTAGGCCTTTCCAATCTCATAAACATTGATTCCTAGTATTACAGATCAACAGGAACTAATAGCAACATGAGTTGGAAGCCTGTGTTGTAGATGAGGAAGGGGGCAAAATTGCCTTTTCCATCAGTGCAGCTCTGATGATGGAAGAAGGAGAAAGGGCACTTATGTTCTCTTCCCTCAATCTACATAGCTATTAATTGACATAAATCCCACAACCCCAAGGAATCAACTTTCCCAGAATCAGATGGGATGCTGGGAGGAGACAAACAAGGAAAAGATCCACAGCAGCCATTTTCTGGTTCAACCTGTTGTGTTCAGTGCAGTCATCTGAAAAGGCTCAAATGTCAGCAACTCCTATGATGGAACTTGTGCCTCCGTCTGGTATTCAGTGAGATTTTGGGTTACATGCATCTCACTAAATCTTCCATTAAAGTATTTAATGGTTCGGGTTCAGGGATTAGAAAGGACATCCCATCTGTTTTATTGCTTCACCCTAGATTCGGCCATGGCCACTGGCAGGGGATGGAAGGATATGCAGGGCTGGTCCTGCCACTAGACAAACTAGGTGATTGCCTAGGTTGCCAGCCTTCTGGGGGCACCAAATTGGGTGCTCCCATATAACTTGGTGCCATTATCAGTGCGGGGGTGGGGAGCACCAGAAGTTAGCCTTGCCTAGGGTGCCAGACAGTGTAGGGCTGGCCCTGGGGATAGGATCACCAGATCCAAGTTGGGGAACTCCTAGAGATTTGGGGATGGAGCTTGGGAACCTCAGTGGGGTACAGCACCATAGAGTCCACTGTCCAAAGCATCCATGTTCTCCAGGGGAACTGATCCCTGTAGTCTGGAGATGAGTTGTAATTATAGGGGATCCCAAGGTCCCACCTGGAGGCTGGTGTCCCTACTCCCCCTGGTCTCAGGATAAATCCAGCTAATATGGACAGAGCTCTATTTTCTTTCTCCTCCCTCCCTCTTTGATTTTAGAATTAAATCAGTGATGCTGTTGTCACTTTGCCTGTCTCTGACTCACCAAAGCTCATGCTGGAATAGATGTTTCAAGTCTTTTAGGTGCCATTGCTCTTCTGTTTTAGTTTGCTACCATAGATTGCTGCCCAAGGGTTAGTTAGTCATACAATCATTCTGTTTTGGTGGACATTTTTTATTTGGCATGGGGATGAGTCTTGTCAAAACTCTGAGTCAAAATTTGTGGTGCACATGTCATGATTCAACTTTTGCTCAAAGTGATTAATTATAATTTCAGCTGCTGGTGATAGAAAGTGCTGTCAAGTTACAGCTGACTTATGGAGACCCCATGGGGTTTTCCAGGCAAGAGACTTTCAGAGATGATTTGCCATTGCCTGCCTCCACCACATGACCCTAGTATTCCTTGGAGGTCTTGCATCCAAATACTAGCCTGCTTAGCTTCTAAGATCTGATGAGATCAAGCTAGCCTAGGGCTATCCAGGTCATGGCAATCTCAACTAGCGCTAAAATATATATCAAGCAATGGCAACTCATAATAGAGTCATGATCTCCATACTTTTGTTAAGTCTCCATCTACACATTACAAAGTCCTTGTATTCATTGGGGAAGAATACAAGGACTTTGCATCACATGTGTAATTGAGATTTGTGTCTCTAAAGCACACACCAGCTCTTATATGTTTGTGACCACAACCTGTAGGAAGAAACAACTGTAGCAACCCCCATTGTCATTACATCCTCAACCTGGCTTATGGAACCACTGTTGGCTTTATTGTAAAAATAATGTAATGTAGCCACATGTAAGTTTCACAATGGAGCTATCAGTGACTCTGTGGGGCAGTTTGAAGTTGTGAAACTAGGGCACTATAGCTGCTTCTCCATGCATGCTGTATTTGCAAACAGAAAAGAGCTGGTGTGTCACACATTTAATACAAAGTCCTCATGTTGTTCCCCATCAACATGAAGATTTGTAATATGTGGATGGACCCAAAGAGAAGTAGAGAAACTGGAGTACAAGCACTGTTATAATCTCAGTGGAGACCACATGCTTTACAAGGAGAAGGCCCATGTTCAGTCTCTGGTGTCTCCATGTACAAGGTAATAGGTTAAGTAGACTTAGACATTGGAGCTGGACCCTGTTACCAGACAGAGAAGGCTGTACTGGACTGATGGACTAGTAGTCTGACTCATGCATAAAGCAGCTCCTTATATCTATTTTTAATGTTCCTCTTCTCTCTAAACTCTTCTCTCATGTTTTATATTGTTAAAGACTGCTATTAGTTTCTATTTGTCTTTGGGATTTATTCCATCAGCCATATGCAACATAGCTGATTCATGAGCTTTAAAGTGCTCTGCCTTAAATATACCCAAAGTCAGCATTCATTATGTGTTTTAAAATTGTTATTTATAGTGTGGTGGCCATGTAACAATGCACCATGTGACTGATCTAATTGAATGGGGAGCATGTTCCTTGCAGTTGCCACCCACATGGTAAAACATGTATTACTGTGTCTGTTTCCTTGGAGATGACCAGCTTGCTATACCGTTTGTCATGAGCCCTGAGGAGGGGGAGCTGGAAGGGTTAACAGACCAGGAAGAACCAACAGCTGGCCCATCAATCACTCTCCCCACATTCCAGGCACCCATCCCAGCTGTTAACAATCAGTCTCCTCCCAGCTCTCCCCCTCCCACCTTAAGAATGCGCAGCCGTCTTTGACAAACACTGGCAGAACACAGGTGTGCCGCGTGCCAATGCTTCCAATCTCTTAGCCCTGATTATTAGGAGAACTACAGCCACCCAGGGAGCAGGCTGATTGAGGTGCCTATATAACTCACTCCCGGGACTTGGCATCCTTGTGGAAGCAACAAGTCAATTTCTTGGCTTGCATCCACGCTCCTTCCTGATTCCAGTTCCTGAACCGGTTTGAATTCTTTGGCACCCTGACCCTTTGGCTTTGGACACTGACTTCTGCTTCTGGTTTGTGATTTTGCTGTGGTGACTTGACTCCTGACTGACTCCTTGAACTTTGACTTCAGATCGGCTTTAGACTCTCTCCTGCCTGTGCCCTGAGAATGTGACACCATTTCAGTTACCACAATAAGAGTTTTGGAATAGCTACCACGATGTAAATGGCTGTTTGAAACCTCATAACCTGAACATTACAACAGAAGAAATGAAGTAGAGTTTAACAGCCATATTCAATTCTAAAAACATTTCATTATGATTGACTATGGCCAATTAAAACTGTACAATACCAGAAACCCAAATTATATTGGATGGGATTGGACACCATCTACCTCAACTGACCTGAATGATTTAATCAGAGCATTTACTGAGATCCCAGCTAGGAAATAAATGACAATGTGTAGGAGAAGAAAAAATAGTCTAAATTCAGTGACACACTCTTACACATTGCTGAAGGTTCCTCTTTGCCTGTTCTGTACTTTATTCAATTACTTTTCCACAGTTAGTCCTACACTGGCTGTTTTGTTCAAGATAAATTATTGCCCTGTCATGATAAACCTGTTACATGTATGTTCTTGTGTATGTCTAACACCCTTTGTAGAGAATTCACCAGCTGGTCTGCCAATGGATGAAGTTGAACAAAAAAAAAGTACCGTCTTTTAATTACTTGTGAAGTGTAAATATATCTTAAATCAATTAAATCTTGCTTGAGCAGTTAATGAGTATTATCAAATATAATCTCAGAACATCTGCATATGGTTTTATAGAATCATACTGAGAACTAATCACTTTATCAGTAAAATCATTACATGATAAAATGATGATTTTTCGAATATATTGAATTTCAGTTGGCCTATAAAAAGTGTCACATAGAGTTTCTTTAGGTTTCTGTGAATGGAGTGTCAAAGAACATACATGATATTTTGGTCTCTGTGTGTATTGGGTTTCCTTTTAAACCATTCTAAGATAGCTATTTGAAATTTGATTAGCTTTAAAGTTCATTCATTCAATCATCCTAGAGTAATGTTAGGAGAATTGATTTTCCTTTCATGCAGTCTTTCAGTGATTCTAGGGTTAACTTTGTTTTTTTTTATCTTGTCTTAAAAAAGGAGAGTTGCATCTTTTTCCAATAAAGAAAATTAGCTTGCT
Source organism: Heteronotia binoei (assembly GCF_032191835.1). NCBI lineage: Eukaryota > Metazoa > Chordata > Lepidosauria > Squamata > Gekkonidae > Heteronotia > Heteronotia binoei. The sequence goes on from NC_083230.1 coordinate 81,544,632, forward strand.
GAAAGTTTCTGCCTGGTTTGCTAGCACTAGGTTAAACACAGAACTTACTTATAAATATTGTACGATTGCAGATACATTGCCCCTTCACCAGGTCTTTTTCTTTATCCCATCATATCACAGCTGATGTATGGCAATCCCATGGGGTTTTCAAGGCAAGAGACATTCAGAGGTCATTTGCTATTACCTTCCTCTGTGTAGGGACCATGGACATCCTTCTCATCCAAGTTCTAACCAGGGTCAACCCAATTTCATTTCCACGATCTTACAAGATTAGGCTAGCCTGTGCTGTCCAGGCCAATTATCTAATTACAGCCCCACAATATTTCAGGATGAGCAAGGATGGATTGGGATGTTCAGAGAACCCAGGAGCAAGGTAAGTCAAGTGGCCCTGGCAGTGCCGGCAGCACCGCAGAACCCACTTGGCTCAGGATGAGCAAGGATGGATTGGGATGTTCAGGATGAGCAAGGATGGATTGGGATGTTCAGAGAACCCAGGAGCAAGGTAAGTCAAGTGGCCCTGGCAGTGCCGGCAGCACCGCAGAACCCACTTGGCTCAGGCCAGGGCTACAGCAACAGTTATCTGGCCAAGAAGACCCTACGGTGCTGCCTGTGCTGCCAGGGACACTTGGCTCAGCATGCTCCAGGGGCAGCTGCCCACCAAGAATTTCCCTGTAAGTTGAAAAGCCAGTTTGCCCTAAACAATTGAGTATTTTTCTCCAAGTTAAATAAAATAAACTTTTATAGCTTAACCTGTAACATTTTCTCCTCCCCCATTTTATATTTAGATATTTTTGGTATGTTTTCCAGCACTTTTGCTCTCAAACCTGTCATACATGAGTCAGATCAATAATCAGATAGGTTTCCCACACGGAAAAAGTAAGGCACCACAGAGAAAAGTGAAAAATGCATAGAGCAAGAGCTGTATATATGCCTGGTGTGCAATAGGGCACATGATATGGAAAATCAAAATCCAGGCATTTGCTATTGGGTAACAGAACAAAATTTGAGCCCAGTAGCACCTTAATGACCAACCAAATTCTCCATGGTATAAGGTTTAAGGACTCTGAGCTCACTTCATCAGATCCCTCAAATTTTGTTCTACCACTAACATGGTTATCCACCTGATGCTGTTGACTAGGATGCTCAAGACATGGGCAAACCAATCCTGAGTATCACCGTGTAGCCCTGCCCGAGCATAGGACTAACATGGGTGGTGCTCAGCGGCATCCAAAGGGGAGAGGTTACACCAAGTGAGGAGGCGGAGCGCAGGTGGACGAGCAAGCAACAGGGCCGGATCTAGGGGGGCAAATGGGGGTACTTGCCCCGGGTGCCGACGGAGGGGGGGGGCGCCAAATTGGGTATGGAGTCCATTGTATTCTATGGGACCATAAGATAGAATGGCCCATTAGGGGGCATCATTTTTTAATTTTGCCCCCCCTCAAAAAACATGTAGCTCCGGTCCTGGCAAGTGAAAAGCCATCACCATGGTGATCCTGCCCATGTGTGTGTGCACTATTGGCCAGCTGCCAAGGCAGGGTGGGGGGAGGGATGGGGCAGTGCAGGACCACAGGATTGGCCAGTCCATTGCATGTGACTGGGAGGGGAGGTGGAAAGCCTGCTCCTGAGAGGTTGTCAACCCCCTTGTGCCCTCCCACTGTCAGAGACTCGTGACAATGGCAGGCAGACAGGCAGAGGCATGCGCCCTCCAGCCAGCCACAAATAAACAAGAAACACAAAGTTCAGGAGTCTGTTTTCAAAGACACAGCCGCAATGTGTATATGGGAACAAGCAGATAGAGTCACAGCATCCCACCAAGTCTTACAGGCAGCCACTCCCCAGCACAGACTCAGCAACCCTCCGTGTTGCCCTGATACCCCCTACTGTGTGCATGGAACTCCCCCCCCCCCGGGGCTGCAGAACTCAGAGTGTGAGGCATCAGCCATGCATCCACTCCATTAGCCCCATGGGGTTGGACAGGCTGTTGGGCCAGCCAGGCTGAAGTGTGGCACCTGGCCCAACCCTCCCCTCCCATGGGATGCATGGGGCAAAGGCCCCCCCTTCCCTGTCCAGCCTCACAGTGGCTCATAGTTTCCCCCCACACCACTCCCCAAGAAACAAGTGAGCCCACCCGTTGAGACATTCCCTCAGGGAGCCCACTGACAGAGTGGCCAAGGGGGGGGTGAAAAGGGGCAGAGCAAAGCGAAGCATAAGCCAAGCAGGAAAGACAAAGTAGTTGCATGTCTTAGGTTTTATTGTGCTGCAACCAAGTAGAACAGGATCCCAGGTGGAAGTTGGAAAGTCTTGCAGGGCAGGCTGCACTTGGAGGGGGGGGGCAGAAACAGCTGGCTGAGTGGAGGGGTAGGGTGGGGTTTGCATCGCCACACACAGAAGCCGCTCTGTTGAATCTGCACCTGCAAAACAGAGAAAGAGACCCATTGCACTCGGGGTGGAGTGCCATGCCACTGGCAGCCAGGGAGATCCTGTCCTGACAGGGATAGCAGAGGTGTGTGTGTGTGTGTGGGGGGGGAACAAAACAAAGAACCCTGCAGCACATGATGGAACCAGCCAACACACATCCACCTGTCCTGGGTTAAAGCGTTCCTGGCTCGCTTATAATTCGGCAGCCATGGCAACTGCAGCATGGGGCTGTGTCAAAGCCAGGGACTCTCTTAAAGGGATGGTTGCTGACCTGCCTCCTCACAGGCAACAGAGCAGCTGCCATATCCCCCCTTGTCCTGCCAGGGGTGGGAATGAGGCAAAGGGCAGATGGGGGGGGGTCCTCCAGTGGCATGCAGGGGCTCGGGTGACCGCCACATGCCCAAGCATGCTGCCACGTTCCAGTGCCAAAGATGCTGGCAATCTGCCCAGCCTCGAGCAAGGGGAGGGGGGCAATGCGAGGGTGCATAGTCACCCATCCATGCGTGAACACTCCAGAGGGCGGAAACCTGTTGGGGTTTGGAAACAGGAGAGGTTAGCCACGGAGTAGACACTTTGCTCTCCTCTTCACAAGTCAAATAGCTCACCCTGTACTGCCTACGTGCCTTCTCTGTGCAGCTCCCTCCACCAAAGTGCTCCCACGCTCATGCTAAGCCCACATGGCTCTGTGGCAGAGTCCCGTACTGTGCGCTCTGCCCTACCTAAGGAGTTTTGCGAGGCCAGGGCGGAAGCTTTTCTAGGAGATGGGGAGCAGCAATTGGGTGTTGGGGAGGGGGCTTGCCCAGGGCGTGAGGGGATTGGTGAGGCAATTACACGGCTTCCTAAGGAGTTTGCAAGCTTGTGCGATGGCGGACTGTGTTTTCTGTTGTAATGAGTGTCTATGGAATACGCCAGCATTTTGTCGTAACTTTGTGCCTCTTGTGGGGGGGCATTCCTAGGCTGGAAGGTCTTTGGGAGCCAACTAACATGGGCCACACCCCTGGGACTACCACAGCTGTACCACAGGCAGGGTGGGGCACCACTCTGCTGGCAGCCATGGGTGGGCGTATGCTGAGGTGTCAGACGATGGGCGCAAGTCCCGTTTGTGCTGGTGTGGAGGGAGTTAGCGCGGTGCAACTCACACGATGCCGTAGCAGTTAGTTGGCTTCCAAAGCACTTTCACCCCCTCCCCCTTAGAATTGCACTGTTAAACTACTTCATAAGCTGTTTATATAACTTAAACACTTTGTGTTGTTGTAAGGCTCATGCTCTGTGCTGTCATACACACCACAACCTGGATCTAGACATTATCAGAAGCAGGATAATCTAAGTAGGACTCTTCACATAAATAATCCACTCTACAAATCTAGATTCAGTGTCACATTCCATATCCACAATAAAATCAAAACAGCTTCCCTCAGTGTTTACATTTATCATATAGAGTCTTTTTCATAATCAAATCCTTGGTCATTACAGTAACACACACTTGTGATATCCCTGTAAAGGAGGCAATTAAGTAGTTACTTCTGTTTAATGACAAGGAAACTCAGATGCACAGTAGTTGAGTAACTTCTCATAAACACTCCCACCTCCACACATCAAAACGCACACAATTAAGTGAGTAGGCAAACAAAAATTTCACTGATGTACAAAAAAAATGTGAAACTCTGTGATTCAGTAAAAATTATGGTGCATTTTGCAGAACATTCAAGAACCTTCTTCCTAGCTCAGCATTTACCTGATTTCATCAGATAATTTTCTCTGCCTCTCTGCCCTCTGCTTCTGTGTCCTATCTTCTTATCCCATTTGAGCCAAAATCCAGTGGTTCATCTAAATAGTAACCAACTTCAGCTGGTATTTTGTCATGTGTTGTGGCTTAAAATCAAAAGTGACAGTAAGATGTTTGTATTCACTATTAAAATACTGCTGTAACAGAGCTTATGGAATTGTGAAACCACGCCAATTGCAAATGAGAAGCTCCAGCTATGATTCTGTTCCTATCATGCTCAGCACTTTGATGTGAAAACACTGTGGGGAGCTTAACAAACTGATTGACACAGAAGATAGCGGCACCCATCCCCAAAGGATCAGCAGCCGGAGTTACAGATTTTGCTGAAATGCTGCTCAACATTTCTAGCAATTAGAATTTCTCTCGGGTTTTTTTCCTGAAAACTTTTGGGCACTTTGAATTTGAGGATTATTTAGATTGCATGTATATCCTTTTCATCTGTAGTAAATTCCAAGCGCGCTTTATCTAATTTAACATCTTTAATGAAAGGACTTATATTTTGTGTTTAAGACTGATCAAGTTTGATCAGTTTGATAGATTTATCAATTTAAACTTTGATTCATCAGTGTGAGAGGGGCAAAAACACTCTTGCTTATTTGTAGAAACTACATTGTTTTGGATTATTATAATAACAGGAAAATACTGAATATGGTCTTTTCTTCCATAGATGTGCCTCCACTGGCCCTCTGTGAGAGACTTAGGAGGAGGGGGATCCACCACCACGGTTGAGCTGGGGAGGTTGAAGGGGTAGTGCTGCCAGAGGGCAGGGGAAAGGGAATTGGGAGCTGCCACTGCCATGCCCTCAGCACTGCCATGCAGTTGCTCCCCACAGAGATGTGGGAAGGCAGAAAGACAGGCAGAGTTACAAGGGAGAAGTTTGTTGGCAGTGCATTGGGGAAGGAGGTGTTTTATCAGTTGACTGCCCTAATATTTACAAGAAACCAAACATTGTCACTGTCAAATGTCTTGTTCTAAATCAGGGGTGTTGAATTCATTTGTTATGAGGGCCAGATACGACATAAATGAGACCTTGTTGGGCTGGGCCATGTGCATCATAAAATGTGATACCAGGTAACGGAGACAGAAACTTTATAAAAGGCACGAACACAATTAAAGATTTTTTTTAAAAAAAACTTAAAAGATGCTTAAAAGATTAGACTCTTGCAGTATTTTGTTTATTTAACAGTTTCTGGTAACTGACACCTCTTGTTCTGAATTATTGCATCAAAATCTAGAGACAATGTCTGTGCTGTAGCTATCTTGAGTATGCTGTTCAGGTGTATCTGTAAGTTGCAACCCTACTTTTGATTTATTGACATTCATTACAGAAATCTCATGGTCAATGCTTTGAGCCTAAGACCCAGGGGAAAATATGAAATAGCTGGGCATTGTGATCTTTTGTAAGTAAGTTGCTTCATGTGCTGGTCAGCCAATGGAGAAAGCAGAAGCTTTGATCTGTAGCTCCTATGTGATTGAGCAAGCCTGAAAAGGCAAGCAGTGATAATGGAAGGAAGCAAGACAGAGAAGGAAGCAGATGACAGTGACAGGAGCCCTCCAGGGGCCTGATTCAGCTTTCAGACTGCATGTTTGAAACCCCTGTTCTAAACCATTTCCTGCCCAAGAACCCTGTGAGGTAAGTTATGCTGAAAGTTACTCACCCAAAGTCATCCACTGAGCTTGTTGATTGAGTGGGCATTTGAACTCACAGTAGTCCATCACTTTAACCACCACACTTAGTATTTCTTCTAGGCATCATTAATGAAGTTTCAGTTGGTAGAGAGTACCGTAACTTGAATTCTGTTATTTTTTTAACTTTTTTCCCTGAGAAGGAAGGTCCATCAGGTTTGTGGCTTTGATTTCTTGTCAGTATGTACAACGTGTTTTGAATGTACCTTTTGCTTTGGGATTATTGTGCGTTGTTGCTGCATTTGTCTGTTTCCCTTCAATCTTGTAGATGACAGCTACATTTACAGCCTTTTCTGGTTGTCAGTTCTATTTCTGTAAACGACATCTTTCATGTTTCATGCAAATTAACCACAAACCTGTCACATTAAAGTCTCTTCCGAAAGTGAAAGAAACTGGCAATGCTTTGGCAGTTTTGTCAACGCTCATAAACATTACATAACACTATCATAGTCTACTTGTTTCCTTTTGTAAAATGTAACTTTTCAACAACTGAAGTAGTTTGGCTGACAGAGAATTCAGTTATCATTTGGGAGGGTTAATGCTGATCTGCTTCTACAGAATTACCTTTAACATTAACTTAACATGTATTTTCATGAAATAGCCCTACCCAGGATCAGTGCAAGATTGAGTTACTTCACTCACTACTAGCTTAGTGTAACAAATGAATGATCTTTCTTGATTAAATTTACATAGATACATTTCACCCTGTGAGGGTGGGGGTGGAAAGTGGTATCAATTCACAGCAATCCTGTATGGTTTTCAAGGCAAGAGACATTCAGGGGGTGGCTTCCCACTGCCTGCCTCTGTGCAGTGACCCTGGACTTCCTTGGTGGTCTCCCTTCCAAATATTAACCAGGGCTGACCCTGGTTAGCGTCTAAGATCTGACAAGACTGGGCTAGCTCTACTTCCTGCATTTCATGGTTCCTTGACTGTTTTTTTTCTTAATCATCTCCCTATATAAAATGACTGGACAGTGAGGATCCACCCAGTGTATCTGAAAAAGTGGGTGATAGTCCATAAAAACAGATTGCTAGAATATTCTGTCAGTCTTTAAGGTGCCACAAGTCTCCTGTTTTATTTTTTGCTGCAATAGATGACCATTCTAGAATTATTATGCCTCACTACAGTGTCTTGGTCCCAGAGATGTGGAACTGGAGTTGGAACTGTGTGGAAGTGCTTGGAGGCATTCTCACTAGGTAGGGTAAGTACAAGTGAATGCCTGAGGCAGTACCAGAGGGAATGTGCTGCACAGGGCCTCATAATATGCATTATGCATTCCTTTCAGCACCCATTATTGGAGGTCAGGTATGACTAAGGACCTGTCTGTACTATATTTTGCACAACTTTTGCATTTAGCCTCTCTAGTATTTTTGCACAAAATTTTGCACTTTTGCATTAGTGATAATTTGTTGGCCATACTGTCCATTGAGGTTGCACTTCTATATTGTATCTTCCTGTTACTCCTGCTGCAAAATTTTGTACCTGGGAATATTATTCTAGTCACAGACACAACCAATGTCATTTTGATTGGCGTGGAACCAATGTTCTACTTAGAAAATAAACAAGAAATGACTAATTTTTTTGAATAATGTAATGAAACAAAATTCCACTCTGCATTTCTGAGATAGAAGTGCCGCTATTTGATGATTCATGAATTAAATTTCTATAGACATTAATCTCAATTAGAAGGGGCTTAATTAACATTTCCTGTGTTTCATTTTCTTTCCAGGTGGTTTTCTAGACCTTAAAAAGTTCCCTAAATTGTTGTCAGATTGCAAAGCTGAAAAAGAGAAGAAAAACAAGAGCTAAATGTTTGGTTTAGTAGTTTTCAGTAGCATTAGTGATTGTGCATGAAAAAGATAATAAAATGGGTGCAACGGCTGTTAGGGTTGCCAGCTCTGGGTTAGGAAGTTCTTTGAGATTTGGGTGGGGGTGGGGCCTTGAGAAGGTGGAGTTTGGAGAGAGGAGGGACCTCAGTGGGGTTATAATGCCATTGAATTCACCTTCCAAAACAGCCATTTTCTCCAGGGGAACTGATCTCTGCCACTTGGAGACCAGCTGTAATTCTGAAAGATCTTCAGCCACCACCTGGAGACTGGCAACCTTAGCTGAGAGAGTACAAGGGGAAAACAAGGACATTTTTTGTCACAAAATGATCAGCAAAAGCTGGTAAGAAAAGAATAATCCATTTGATTACAAACAGAAGATTAATAAAAGACAGGTTGTTAAGGATTGCTTAGCGGGGTTCAGCTAACCTTTTGCCCTTGGAATTATAGAAGTCCAGACTTTATAGGTTGCCTTTAGTTAATATTGACATTCAGGTCTGAGGTGCAGTAAAAACAGCCATCCCACATCCAGTTCCATCTTTAGTATCTGCAGTTTTTTTTTTAAAGAAAGCATGTGACATTGCATCATCACATTGTCTGTTTTCCTGCTTGCTTGGCCATTGGTAGTGGAATTGGAACAAGGAAATGCATGGTATAATGATGTCTCACATATCTCTTAATACAGGATGAGAAGAAAGAACTGACTAGAAGACTGCTGTTTTAGAGTGGGGAAATCCCATCACAGCCCTGTCTAGTTCCTCCTGGACTAGGTGTGGTCATTACTAGATAAAAACACCTTATCATCCTACATGGGAAGCCAGTTCTTCCTTGATACATTATTCCCATTTCACATGAGGCTGTTAAAGGATTAAACATTACAGGTCTTCTTATAGTAGTATGTATGCAAACTTAAATGATTTTACATGGATTTCATTAGAATCAGTAATGTATGGTATTTTGTTAATGATAATGACACAGTTCTGTACTGTGATATTTAATTTCCCTTCTTCTCTAAATCCTATGATATATAAAGAATATAGTTTCCGCCACACATCCTAGGGATACTAGCTTGCTTAGCTATTTGGTTTTTAGAGTTTTTAAAAATTTATTTTCTATTGCATCTCCTGAATAACCCTGTTTATTGAGGTCATCAATCAATGCCCTGCTCTGGGAACCTTAGAGGGTGGGTGGGATGAGTGACTTAGGACAATGTCTCAGTTATGCAACATTCTTTCCCAAGGACATTCATGTGGCCTATCCTTTAGGCACCACTTTAAAGCCATTTAGGTTTTGGTGAGTAATCAAAAGGGTTTTTTTCTGTTTTAGAAATAATATGATTCCTCTCTTTTTTGCTGCTGCTGATTCCAGTAGTCTTCTTTGGGGTTTTTTTGTATCAACTATTTTAATTTAGGTATGAACATTCCCTGACAGTTCTTTATTTTGTACTGTTAGTGCCTTGACAAGTGTACAGTAGAAAGAAGATATAACTTTCTGACATAAAACAAAAAGAAATAATTTATGACAGTTTCTATTTCTCTTTTTATCATTTTCTCTTTGTTTTTATTGTGCTAAATAGTTTCTATCTTGATTGCAAAGAAGAGACACAAGATACTTTTACTGATCATAACTTTATACATTCTCAGGATTACAGAGGAGCCCCTTGTGGCACCTCTAAAAGGTACAAATCATATAGCACTAGAACCCTTTTTGACAGAAAGTGGATTTTTTTTCCACAACAGATATATGGGTGCTGATTTTTGGCTAGATTGTCAGCATTTGATAGATAAAAAAACTAAAAACAGCTGTACAGCCAAGCACTGCGAGTTCCTTCTTCAAAGATCCCAGCCATTTCTTAACATTGATATCCAGGCATGTAGGAGCCCAGTATGGATCAGGACCAGGGTTTGTGTAGGGGGAGATCCCTAAGCCACTTCTCATTATCCTGTGAGAAATTGAGCTAAACAGACGCAGATCTTCCACAAATAAGTACATGTACAGTATGCCTAAAACACTTGGTGTAAATGCAATACCTGGAGGTAGTCATGAACTTATTGCTAGACTCCAGTCTAGTAGTACCTGAGAGGAGAACAAGATTTGTGGGGGAGTGTGAGGTTTTGAGAGTCAAAGCTGCCTTCATCAAATAGCTTTGAATCTTGAGAGTTTTGACTAAAAACTTGTAGGTCTCTTAAGGTGCTACTGGACTGGAATCTACTGTACTACTGCGGACTGACACAGCTATCCTCTTGAAACTATGATCGTATTGTTATCACATACATTGAGTGCGACTTGGAAAATGTGAGAACATCTGCACCATAGATTTAAATTGTTTAACAGTAATTTCATCTCTGCAAGGAAGCCCAGAAACTATAGGATTCTTTGTATCCTTGCTAATTCCAAGGATTCTTTGGGGAAAGTCTTTGCAATGAAACTGCTATAAAATGTAAATATGTTTGCATTGTCACTATATCCTATGTGTCTATGGTATCATCCAATATTTACAAATACAGAGCTTTTGTTGACAACAGCAGGAGAACCTTCCAAGGGGTCTCTTTTCCATTCTATAACTAGAAAGAGGAAGCCCTGTTTATATGTCTGCCTCACTGCAATGCAGCTCTCAATTACAAGTGGGGTTGTTGTTTTTTTGCAGCGGTGGTGGTGCATAAGAACAACAGTAAGTATCAAAATAAAAAATCTTCTCAGGTGATTACTGTTGGTTAAATTAAGTAAAAACACATGTGCAACTTTGTTGCCATGTTTGGAAGAGAAGCCTGACTACATGACACTGCAAAGCTTTCATGTTAGCATAAAGGAAAATCTTACAATAAAGGGGAATTAGGGTGTAATCCAGAATGACAATCCAGAAAAGATAGGACATGCTAGGTATTTTTCCTCAACAGAGAGAACCCTGGTTCTTCCTCTGTTTGGAATGCTAATGCTGATTACATATTTACTCATGGGTGAACTGAATGCTAGGCCAGTCAAATGCTTCTTGTCTCCTTCCATATAGCAGGCAGCATTTCTATCTTTAAAGAGCCTCTTGTACACTTATTATATTCAGTATACATTAATTTTTTTGAGAAGCACACAATTAAAAAATAGCTGAAAAATTGTTCCATGACATCATTAGTTTTTAACCAATTAGATCTGTATACAGCCAGCTTCTGCTGCAAAAATGAGTTTCCTACAAACTCAATATGTGAGAAAAAATGTCACATTTCAATAAAACATGCTGAGCATAATCCTGAAGCTCAGTGTTCAGATTATAATATTGGTATGCACTCTACAAAGTAGAATGTTACTCAAGTACTATGATAAATTTGGAATAAGTTGCATTCTAACAGATATGAACTTGGTTGGGTATGCAGTTTTGATGGAAGTGAAACCCAAAACTTTTAAAAAGTAGTTTTCTAAAACGCAGCCATGGAAGGCAAGAAACAACTTAGTTTGGAATTGGTAAGTGCGAAATAGTGCCATGGAAATTCAGAGTTGTCTATTTGACAATCCCTATCTCTTGCTACTGTTAAGCACAATCCCCCCCTCCCCTGGCCCAAACTAGCCAATAAGTTACTACTGTAAAAACTATGTATGTCACCCAAGATTATTGAAATGATGGAACAGCGTCATTACAATATACACAGTTACAAACAGTGTGGATTCACAGGTGCTACGTAGTTGGCTGGAAAGAGACCAAATTCTCCATGTAAGCAGCCTTTCCACCAAGACGGATCAGAGCTATCGAGAACTTCTATGATATCTCCATTGCAAAACCCTAGTTCATCACACTCCACGGCCTCAAAGTCGTACATGGCACGGACCCACTGCGTCCGCTAATAAAAGAGAAACAAAGAAATATGTTAGATCTCAGCCATCCATAATGTGTCTTCACCAAACTACTAATTACCTTTCCAGATAATCTTCTGTGTGCAATAAATACACACTGATTACTTTGTCGTTTCACAGAGCCTACATATCAAAGCTCTGCAGCTGTTGCAGCTATTTCTGATATTTTTTTCTTTGTCAGAATTTCCTGAACTTCTATGTCCTGTTCTTGTCTCAGGTCGCCTTCCTAGACATCCAATGCAGACTCTGGCAGTTTGATTCCCACCTAAGAGGCTTAATGGAGATTTTAAAAGGAGATACTAATTCCACCTTAATTGATGAATTAGCTGTCAGTGGAGGGATGGCCACAAGAACAGATGACTTGAAACAAAACCCCCAAACCCTGGGATACTGCAACTGCTACTTGTTGCTACTGCTATGGTGAGGCATGGCCCTGTGTAGAAGCAGTGTCTGTGTCTGAAAGGCATGTCTTCTGTACCTGTGGCTGCTGTACAGGGTCTGTGTGTCTTCGGAACATAGATGGTGCATGCCCTTCTCCATGATTTCTCTGACTCTGTAGTCCACCTTGAATATCCAGGCTTCTGCCATGCCTATCCTAGAAATTAAGGAAATTAAAGAGAAAAATGATAGCCATTAATGTTCTCTGTAGTGGGAGCTTCAGAGTTACATATCCCCAAGGGATATTTACAGATCAAAACGGGGGATGGCACTCACTTGGGCTTCTCTGAGTTCACTGTATTGCCCTTCAGGTTGAGTAATGTGCCCATGACACTCCAGCGCCTAGTAGACCACCTGCTTTACAGGCTGGAATTTGTGGTGGCATTTTTAAATACCACAATATTTTCCAGTTCCTCAAGCATGTACAGACTGCCATACAGAGCCTACAGGAAGTAGGATTCATGCTGAAAGCCTGATTGAGTCCGAATGAGCAGCCAGATGTGTTTCTGCACAATGGAGCAGGGGAAAATGCAGCTACTGGTGCCCCAAATAGAAGCAAACTGAACAATGGCTTGCACCAAGAAGCAAATTCAGTCTTTTCTTGGCAGTGAGTTATTACAGACAGTTTGTTCCAAAGTTCAGTGAATGGGCTGTAGTGTTAAGTGACACCAGAAACAATGGCCAGACAAGATAGTCTGGACTAGACTATGTCAAAACGCATTCGAAACCCTTAAAAGTGAAGCTTGTAACTGTAGGCAACTGACGTCCAAAGGACTTTTATTCTCAGCATGGATGAGTCACTGAGAGGACTGGGAGCTGTGCCTGTGAGAGGTGAGTGTGGGCGGGGGGGGGGGGGGATAAGTTGTCTCATCTTGTAGCCTTTCTGATCAGGAAGCTGTTGCCAAGGTAGCAGAATTACTCCAGGATACAGAAGGATCACCTTTGCCATTGTCTGGGCTACTGAGAAGTTGCATCTGTACCTGTGGGGATGGCCTTTCAAACTACAGACAATTCTCCTCTTGTGTGGTTAAATCACTCTTGGAACAAGAATCAGAAGGTGATGCACTGGGCAATTACCTCACAGGATGAGTTTCAACATATTCCAGGGAAGGAAAGAGTGTTGGCTGATGCTCTGTCCCAGAACATGCCTGAAACCATGTAAACCATGTAGACTTTTTTGATGTGTTGGTGCTGTAATGCCTGAATGTAAATATACCTTGGAGCAAGATTTTTCCATGTACTTTTGGGGATGTGCACTTGTACTATTCTCAGGGGTTAGGTTATCACAATAACGGCAGGGCTGCTGAGAGAGGGGACATAATTTTGGGGAGCTTCCATTGAAAGAGAGGTATCCAGTGTCATGCCCAGGCTCTTGATGGATGACACTGGTACTAGTAGTGCCCTGTCAAGAGTCATTAGTCTGCACTCTGACTCCATTCCCACCCCTCCCAGCCACAGAACCTCTGTCTTTGATGGGTTCAGCTTCAACCTGCTCTTAGCCAGTTCACCATGGCCTCCAATCCCCTGGCCAGATTTTGCAGGACAATAGCTGACCAGTCACCCAGCAGATACGGTGGATGTCATCTGCATACTTATGACACTCAGGCCCAAAACTCCTTGTGAGCTGGTCAAGGGGGCACATATAGATGTTAAACAGCACTGGGGAGAGGAGTGCCCCTTGAGGGACCCCACATACCAGGGGGTATCTAGTGGACACATCCTCACCTGTGCCACCCCCTGTCGACTGTGGAGAAAGGAGGAAAGCCACTAAAGGGTTGCCTCACATATTCCCATGTCAGTGAGGCGGTGAGTAATAAGATCTTGAATGCTGCTGTAAGATTCAGCAACAGCAACAGTGCCAAAGGAGGGAGCAGAGGTTGGGAGATGGCAGCAGCAGCAACTGGAATGGGATAGGGGGCATCCCATTCCTATACCACTTGCTGCCGCTGCCGCCATGGTAGGGGCATGGTCCTGTGTGGAAGCAGCTTCTGTGTCTGAAAGGCATGTCTTTTGTACCTGTGGCTGCTGTACAGGGTCTGTGTGTCTTCGGAACATAGATGGTGCATGCCCTTCTCCATGATTTCTCTGGCTCTGTAGTGCACCTTGAATATCCAGGCTTCTGCCATGCCAGTCCTAGAAATTAAATAGAAATAAAATAACCATTAATATACTCTGAATCTGAGGTGGATCTGGGAGTTTTAGAGTTAGAGGTAACCCATAAAAACTTTGGAACTATTCATGTCAGCGGTCATTTTGACATTGACTTTGGTGATAAACATATGTCTAATTAAACTGTTATGTGTGTCCCCTTAATTAAAATAAGAGTCATTAATGTTCTCTGTAGCAGATCTGGGAGCTTCAAAGTTACATGTAACCAATAAACACTTCAGAAATATTCTTGTCAGAAATCATCTGACCTTGACTTTGGTGATGAACATATGTCTAATTAAATTGTTATTTGAGTCCCTTTAATTAAAATTCTTCAACTGGAAATGTCTTTTATCTTTATGCTTTGTGAGACTGAAAATTCTTTCATTTCCCTATGAAATCCATATTTGCACTCCAGTTTACTTCATACTTTCAAACAGGGGTCATTTTGTAGAAAAACAGGCGGTGGAGCTCATCAAGGGATTGTTATGCAGCTGCACCTACTATTCAATGGACAAGGTGGGGAGGTGATTTCAACATTCATGCAGTTGGCACCTTGTCTGGGCTTGCACAGGATTTCGTAGCCTCTTTGGCCACTATGAGTGGCAAAGAAATTCTGCTTTGCTGGTACCATTGCATCAACTAGTTCATTCCCAGCTCAGTTGTTTAAAGTATTTGGGCAGTCGCTGAGCCTTTAAATTCTCAGGAACTGAAGATTCATTGTGATACCTTTGCAAAGTATTTTTTTTTAAGCTAATACATTTAATACATTTGGACCCTGGCTGTAATATAGCTGAGATGCTACAAATGCCCAGTACCTCATCTGGTCTTGGAATCCTGTCAACAGGATTCTGGAATCTTGTACTATAGATCGGTGTTTCCCAATGGCAGGGTTGCGACCTGGCATCAGGCCACCCTGGCCTCAATCCTGGGTCACGAGGCCTCCCGCCAATCTTGTTATCCTTGTGCTTTTTTTTGATGTTTTATTTTTAAAATTGGATTGCAGAATGCCACTATTCTCCTTCCTTTCCTAAACAAAATATTGCAAGAATTTTAGGCTTGTTTGTACATCATTTCCTGTCCCCTGGCTCCACCCCCAAAGTCTCCTGGCTCCACCCCCAAATTTTAGTGGGCCACGAAGGAGGTGTAAAAATAGCTGAGCCACGGGGGAGAAAGTTTGGGAAACCCTGTTCTAGATCACTGGCCATCCAAGCTACTGAAATCATGTAAACATCAGTGAATCCCTGATGTCCATCATAAATCAATCACTGATAGGACACATTTCCTTGGTCAGTAAAACAGGTGGTCATCTGTCACCTATTTAGAAAACCCTTTTCAGTTTGGTTTCAGGCTGGGCTATAGGACAGAGATGGTATTGCCTCTTTGTTGCTCTTGCTGGATTTACCATCAGTCTTTGATACTGTGGGCCAGGGGTGGCCAAACTGGCTCAGGAGCCACATGTGGCTCTTTCACACACATTGTGTGGCTCTTGAAGCCTTCACTGCCCTGTCACCCAGCGGCTTGGAGAATGCATTTAAAGTTAAAGTTGCTTTCTTTCTACCTCTCCCTCCCCCATTTGCCTCCCTTCCTGCTCTCAAACATCTGACATTTATTCTATGGGGAGGGACAGTGGCTCAGTGGTAGAGCATCTGCTTGGGAAGCAGAAGGTCTCAGGTTCAATCCCCAGCATCTCCAACTAAAAAAGGGTCCAAGCAAGTAGGTGTTAAAAACCTCAGCTTGAGAACCTGGAGAACTGCTGCCAGTCTGAGTAAATACTGACTTTGATGGACCAAGGGTCTGATTCAGTATAAGGCAGCTTCATATGTGGCTCTTATAGTTACCAAGTTTGGCCATCCCTGCTGTAGACCATGTCATACTGCTGAGACGAAGTTGGGATTAGGAGATGTTTAGGAGATTAGACTAATTTAAACCATTTTGGTATTAATGGTTTAATAAAGTAAACTAAAAGACTGAAGAATAATACAAGTCAGAGTGTGAAGAAATGCATTTTTTCCTTTGGAGGTTTGATACGAGCAAAACCTTTACTCTGAGTTTTAAAAGTCCTGCCCCCACACACACTCTGGGCAGAGAACAGGCAAGAAAGGAGAAAGTTGGTTCAATTGCTTTCTAGGCATACCTCAGCTCACCTTGATACAAATGCTAATAGATCTAGCAGGAGAGATAATTGGTCTCCCCCCTTCTCCAGGCAAGGAACAGAGGTTTGGAGGATGTTAGACTAGAAAGGCTCCAAGAATAATCTCCAGGAATTAAATTTTTACATATGTCAGGAAAAGCCTCCCTGACCTGGCCTGACTGGGTCAGTGGGAGGGGGAAGGGAGATGATAGATACTCCTGGCAGCAAGGATGAGGTCTCTTTCATGCTGGGTCTGTCAAAGGAGACAGAACTTTTAACTGAGGTCTGGAGCAGACGGCCATTAACCATGTGGTGGCGTGGTCAGCAAGAAGGAAGCTTCAAGATCTTCTATAGAGATCTGTAACTTCCTAAACCAGGGAGCCTGTCCTGTATTTAAATATCTGATAAGGCACTTATAGAGAAAGGGACAGAGGAATTGCATTTTACTGATTTTGTCTGAATCTTTTGCTCAGTCTGATGCTGTGCTAAAAGTATGCTTGTGAACATTTTCTTTAAATACTATATAACTTGTGATGCTGGTAGTGGTTCTCTGTACCACATAGACCTCCACTGTCTTTGGCACACTATTTTAAAAGAAGCACCAGGGAGAAGGCCGGCAGTTGGCAACTGGCTATCCCTCCAGGGACACACAAAGTAGTAAACTGTCCCCATGGTGACCAGGTGCTGGGCAGTAGGAGACACTGGGGCAAGGCTTCAGAACTTAGAAGGGAAGCTGGGAGTCCTGACCCTCCTGGTGGGCAAGTCCTACAAAGGTCAGCTAGTGGCAGCAGGTCACTGGAAAGAGACAAAAGCCTCTCCAGGTGTTGGAAAATCCTTGAGGACAGGGTGGAATAGGGCCTGCAGGCCAGAGCAGGCCCGTTCTGCCACACAGAGCAATAAAAAATTTCCACCAACACTCTACAAATGTCAAAGAAAACAGAAATGTTTTCACCTAGTCCCTATAAGTATCCATGTTAATTTGGGTGCATCATTCATTAATGAGTCACTGAAAAGTACAGCTCTGCGCATGTTCATCTGGCTGTCCCCAATCAGAGCCAGGGCTTTTTTGGCCCTAGCTCCAACCTGATGGAACTCTCTGCTGAATGACATCCATGCCCTGAGGGGACTTATAAAGTTCTGCAGGGTTTGTAAGGCAGAGATGTTCTGCCAGGCCTATGACTGAGGAGAGAAATTGTTTCCATTCAGCCTAGCACTGTAATCCAGTGAACCCCTGAAAGACACCGCTGAAATGTAATATTGCCATGTCACAGCAATGCTCATCTGAACTGGGACTGGTCTTTCTTGTGTCTTTCTGACATTTAGAGAGAAATCTATCACTTTTTGTGAGTTTCAAGGAACCCACGTTTGACAGAAACAGGACCATAAATCCCATTTGGCCAAACTAATTAAGATTCCTCTTTTGGGGTTTGCATATATGATATTCTGCCTTTTCATTGGTTATTTCAATATGACACTCTTTATTTCTATTGGGTAATTAGTTTCTGACACGCTGGACAACTGAACCTCTTGATGTGACGTAACTGACCCTAGAAAAACCGGCAACCATACCTGTCAGGATTAGGATTTCTCTCAATGCTCCCCTCCATCCAGGAATTTTTCCCATCCTCCCTGGCATCCTTCCCTCCCTCCATCCCTTTCTGCCTTCATTCCCCCTCCCTTCTTCTCAAGAGAAATCTCTCCAAAGGCCTCGTGTTTCCTCTGACTGAACCTACTCTGCAAGATTTAGGTATTGTATACCCCCCCCCCCCCGCCATCCACACTTATTCAGCTAACCACTGTATTCCTCTTGTATGCTTGAAATTGTTTGATTGGGATGTAACTATTTGAAAATCATTTCCTATAATAAAATCCATTATTTAACTAAAGGATTTTCAGTGGTCTATCTCCGTAAACATTGACAGAGATCCTTGCTCACCTCACCTCTCGTAGACTTGAGCTAAGATATATTAATATTCCCCAATAAAAGGGTGGTTGAGGTGTAACAGCACTCCCATCCCTTTTCTCTCCTCCCCCCACAAGGTAAGGTCATAATTTGGTTTATTTTCAGCGCCATCTGAAATCACTTCTGCATTTATTATTTTTTATTATTTTTTAACTGGATTTGTAAGTTTCTGTTGAAATTGCTCACCACCCTGAGCTGTGTGCATAGGGAAGGGTGGTCTAAAATTGAATTTATAAATGAATGAATGTACAGGGCTTCTATTATAACTATTGTGACTTTATTATAGCCTATGGGGTTGGGGCTTCCAAGCATGAGATATTTCAGCTCTGAGTTACTCTGTGAAAGATTTGGTTACTTCTATAGCTAAAGCTACCTTTGAGCATTAGGTCTCCTGTATATCTAATGCTGATGCGTAGCTGTTAAACACTAGCCCAGATTTACACCATCCAACAAATGCAGATGTCAGTTCAGTCTCACTCAGGAAGCATGATGCCAGGACATAATAATATTCACTTCCTCATCTTCTATCTCCATATATGCAATCATCCACCAATAATAACCTTCTAAATTTTACAGGTAATTGACAAGAAGGTCAAGCTCTACACAAATGAATAAATGAACACAAAATTAACATTAAAACTGCAATAAATATTTCAGTCTACAAGGATGCTGATGCTAATTTGAGAGTCACCATTTTTTTTAACAAAAAGCACTCCAGAAGGAAAGTAAGATTATTATAAACAATTGTGAAACTATTGGATTAGAATTAGGAAACTTGACACTATCCAATCTGGGCCCAATTTTGATTATTGATTTATCTCATACCGTAGGAATTAAATTAGTTTAGCAAATCTAATAATTGTGTGATAACCTATTACTGCTGCTGTGAACAGTCCTGCGTTTATCATATGCATTTGGACTTTGAGCAGTAATGTACTAAGGAGATACACTTTATGCAATTCCGCAATTATTTGTGCAGATTATTTTTTTTTCATGAAATGCAGCTGCAGAAGCTTCTATTTGAAGGGGAGACTGGTGTTTGAGGAGCGGGGCTTTTAAACTTCCTCCTTCTACCATTTGCCCGCTGACAATCACCATTTCTTAGCTGCCTTTAGCAATGCTGGGGAAAAAAACTGTGTACCTACCTACAGCACCTACATTTAATTGCCTTTTGATCATATTGTTTACAGTTTGTTTCCTTCCATGTCAAGGTGTGTGTAAATTGGCCATTCCAGGAATGACTCTACAAAAGCTTATGCCTGGATAACTGTGCTAGTCTCTATAGGCACCACAAAATTCCTGCTTGATCAAATCCCTGTAGCATTGTAACATGATAAACTGCTCCTGAAATCCTCCCATCTTCACATGGTACAAAGTCCTAATATGGAAACGATGATCATTTTATACTGTACACTAGCATCCCCCGTGTCTCTTCACATGGAATTGGATGCAACGAAGAGCTGAATATTCCTTTCCTCTAACATTTTAAATTCATCTACGCCTTCTCTCCTTGCTAATGCCACTTTGATGCCTGCAGAAAGTAAGTAGTGGGGGGAGGAGAGAGTGGTGAGGCATTCCAATGCATGGCAGAATTCATTACCATATAAAATATGTAGGCTGCTCCAGATTACAGCTCTCTCAGAAAGGTGGTAGCATTTGTTCACAAATATTTTTCCTCAGGAAGACTGGCAATGTAAGAGCTGCTCCTTCTCCATAAAATAACTATCGCCCTGTAGATTTTCTAACATCCTTGTTTGCAGCTCTGGAAGTATTTTCCAATTTCCTTTTACAAAATGTAACGTTTCAAATTGCCCCTGAGGGTCTCTTGCTTTCATTTGAGCCATCACAAAAGGTCACAGTGACTCAAAACAAATGTGTATGTCAATTGTTCCCTCCTAGAGATGTTAAGAGAGAGTCAAACTCAGTTTGGCATTAAAGCAGGGGTGTGTGTGTGTTTGTTGTTTGTATGGCTAGTTCACTTTCCTGCTTGATATCAAAAACAGGACAGAAAGACAGCACTATTTTGTCTCTGATGGGATTTAGCCCTTATTCCTTCTTTCCAGGGTCTGCTTTGGTCAAATGGGGTGTAGTTTGGGCTTTTCTCCCCTTTCAAACTATAAGAAATGCCTTTTCCTTGGATTATGAAATACTTCCAAATTGCAGAATTTCTAGCCACAGGCAGGAGCAAGACTTTTCCCCACCATGTCATGCAACCTACTCAGATCAGTATTCAGATCTCTTAGATAAACTAGCGGGGGAGGGGGGGAGGTCAAGAAAGAAATATCACTGAAATATAAAGGTAGCCTAGTGTTATGAAGACTAAGGGTGTGGTCACACTCACCATTAAATCCATCTGCAACGCGCCTCTATTATAATCTGCACAACCAATTTTCCGATCATACAACAGCCAGGCTCCCGTTCTATCCCATGTGGGTCCCGTCACTGGTCGATCAGAGTGCTCTACCGGACCTCATTTTATGAGACGTCAATCTGCATTAGCGCAGGTGCAGTGACGCCCGCTATCTTCAGCGCGTCGCTTTTAAATGGGTCGGATCACTAACAGTTTTGCTAGTCCATTGGCACTATTTTTCCAGCACGAGCACGACGTGTGCAGAAAAAAACCCAGGAATTCAAATCAGTTCACATCTAGTTCACATCTACTTTCAAAAGTGAGTTTTGTTTCCGGACATAGGGGTGGGTAAATGATTTATCGAGCCAACATTCGCTCGCTCATTCACTGGTGCAGTGATATCACTTGCAGGGGGCTTTGGGAGAGAAGCGGTGGTGCGCTTTCAACGAGTCGCCAACGATAGAGCGTTCAAACAGAGAAATTCCGCTCAGGAACCGTCAGAAGAATTTTGTTCCGGATTTAAAGCAGTATCAAATTAGTCTGCGCCCCAGTCGTCTCAATGTGGGACTCGAACGAGCTAACCACCATTCACAGTTGCTGATGTTTGGACAACCGCTTAAAATCTGACATGCTTCCGAACTCCACTCATGCCCGTAGTGGGATTTTATGAACGTCTGACCTCACCCTAACAGTGCAGTTCTAAACAGAATTACACCCTTCTCAGTCCACTGAAAGTGACCTGAGAAGGACATAACTCTGCTTAGGATGGCACTGTAAATGCAACTCTTAAATAAACAGAATCCAGCATAGGGCAAAGGGCATACATTCTGCCCTCTTCAAGATACCTGCTTAGGCAGCCGTGGTGAATAATGGTCTCCATCTTTCTTGTGCCCTGGTGCTCCAGATTCTTTCACAGCTGCTCCACTCAGGTGAAGTGCTTCCTGTGCCCTTTTGGCCAGGCTCCAAACACACGTATCCTGGTAGGAAAGCAAATGAGATGAAGTTTCTACTGGTGTGTTTTGTATCTCTAGGTCCTGTGTCTGATAAGGCTGACATATAGGCCTAATTACCCTTGACAAAGTCACTCTGTTCCCCATGTGTTTGTCCTGGACTTGTCAACTAGACAAAGTCTAGGAATTCCATACTTGAAAATCAATTGTTAGGTGTATGCAGATTGGAACTGCAGTGTGCAGGGAGAGACAACATTTCGAGTTAAGAAAATGGTACTGGGGATAGGCTTAACCATGCACTGCAATCCTAAACTGATTACATAAACGGGGCCGGGGGGAGGGTTGAGAAAGCCTAGGAATTAAGTTTTGAGCATGGAACTCCCAAAGCATGTCTAGTTGACAGAACCAGGGTGGACATGTGAGGCACACAAAGACTTTGTACTGTGTCCTTCCTTCTTTCCTTGTTCTCTATAGTTCCCACCTCCTCCATTTTATCTTCACAGCATTTCTGAGTGGTAGGCTAGGACTAAGATAATGTGAGTGGCTTAAGGCCACATTATGAGCTTCATGGTGGAGTGAAGATTTGAACCCCTAGGTTCAAATCCGTAGTCTGGCACTCTAACCCTTGACCATCTCTATAACACATTTTCAGTGATGATTCAATAGATTTGTAATTAGAATGTAAAACATTAATTGGACAGAATACTCATTCACACAACACATGATTCTCTTTTACATTAACAGTTAGCAGGCATTCACATAACTAGTGTGAGGTAGGCTCAAAAGCAATTTAAGGCAAGTGAAAATGTTCAGAGCTGCAGTTATATCTAGAAGTTTACACTGAGAAATCTGGGAATTCCATGCTCAGAATTTAGTTCCTAAGCATGTATAGTTCCAATATGGAATGCAGAGAAAGAGTGCTTAAGCTCCACCCCCCACAAAAAAATGTTGCTAGTAGCTGTGTTAGTCTGAAGAATAACAGGTAGACTAGAGTCCAGCAGCATCTAAGAGACCCACAACATTTCCAGAGTGTAGACTTTCTCCAGTGCTGTTTTTCATCACTTTAAATGGTCCCAGGGAGCCACTGATTGCTCTGGTGGGAAAACTTACATATACCAACATGCTACACATAAATGGCCTTCATGAGGCAAATAGTGACTCCCCAGGGCTGTAACAGATCAGCAGAAAGGTGCAGGAAGAAAGGCTTAAGCCTCCTCTTCCTGTAGTCCAGTTCTGAACTGGGACCCCATGCACTTAAGTTTTTAGTTTTGATCATCAAACTCCCAGAACACATCTGTGCAACAAGACTAAGCAGGTCATGTGGCTGACATGAGGATTTTGAAATGCGCAGTTAGGCCCTGAGCTACACTTGCTTTTAAAATTATGGGTCTTGCACTCAACCCCCCAAAGCCAGTAGCCCTGAAATATTTAGACTGAAAACTCAGATACATTTCTTTACGATTAATTAGGAACAAAACCTCACGAGTATCTAACATTAATGATGGATATTCTGAATTTTATTTGAAAATGAAGTTTTCAGCTTAATTTGTTTTACCAGCCTGATCTGTATATATTTATACTACTGCTGAGGCACAGTAATTTCTCAAACTTTTCATTTTCCTTCTATAAATTGGTACAGGAAATAACCTCCCTTTCTAGGGCTGCTTCAAGATGAGGATTTTAGGGTTACCAGGCACAGGTTCTCTGAATTTTCAGCTGTCATTTTCTAAAAAACCAGCAGGAGACAAGGAGGAATGGGAACTGGCAACAGTGTTATCAAGGCCGGCCCTACTACTAGGCAAACTAGGCAATTGCTTAGGGTGCCAGCCTTCTGGGGGTGCAGAATTAGGTGCCCCCCATGTGACTCAGCAATGTTATCAGTGCAGGATGGAAGCCAGAAGTTAACCTTGCCTAGTGTGCCAGACAGTCTAGGGCCAGCCCTAAGCGTTATGTCAGGAAAACCTGGTGTGTGGCCATGTTAATGCAGTTTCAATCCACTTCAGAAACTGACAGTGGATTTTGCCATTTCACACAGCAAAATACAATTGGAAAGTGCCTTGAAAGTGGATTGAAAGTGCACTATTTAGTGTGTGTGACTGCATCCCAGCAAGTTGTGGCACATCTAAGAATCACTGAAAACTCTATGGCAAAACCATATTTTCCCGCAGTTCCCAGAGAGGGAATAATTTCTGCGTTTTCCCTGGAAGTGATGTCACACTGTTGGCTTGAAGGCCATTAATTTTTTTTTTCTCCTACAAACATTCCAAGCAGTGACTGGAATCAGGAGCTGGGGACTAGAAAACCTTGCACAGAACACAGCATGGCCCCACACTTTTAAGGAGCATCCACATAATGCTGTGCTCATTCTGTGCATAAGTTGTAGGCTTCCAGGGGATCTGACCTTTGATCAGACTCAAACGAGAAAGCACAGGGTGGCTCTGGGTGAACTGTCTGTGTGGTTGCTACACCCATACCCAATATGGGGAGGGGGTTGGACCTTTAATGGCCTTTTTAGTTTTCACAACTAGCCCATGGTGCAGCTTTGCAAGGCGGTTCAGCTGGGATGTGGGACAGAATTGCCAAGCTGTGGCAAGGCCTGGCATGATTGTTGACATACTGGTACAGAACTGTGCATGTGACAGAGCAGAAGCGGGAGGAGGGACAGCATCCACAGTGAGCAGCCCAGGAATGAAGTGCATGAAATTGCTCCCACAGTGCTTGCTGCTGCAATGAGTGTGCCTTTTCCACTCCTGTATGGAAGCAGCCTGGGTATGCTGCTTATGAGGTTTAAATAATCTTTGAGCTTCTTCTGCTTTATTTCTATGAATGTGTGATCATTGCTAAATGAAATGCAGAAGAAAATGCAGAAAAACAGGCTTCTCATAACAACAGCCATACATTCTGACTAATGGAAACTTTACATGTGCATAATAAAGTGATCAAAGTAAAAATGGTTTAAGACTCATCATTGAAAATTCTCTTTTCCACTGGCCAGATACATGTTATAGATCCCTTACTCCCTCTCTCACATTTCCTTCCTAACACAATCTGCCTTCCGGTTTTGCTGATATTTCAAACAAATCTACCTGCCTTTATACACACATGCCTTCTCTCCATCCTAATGACAGAATTTAAAAATGTATAACAGGTTGAGAAGAGGTCAACATTATATGACCCTTAATCAAATTAAGAAATCTATCATTCCTTCCTTTTGAAGCTGATAAGAAAGGGATCCTCACCCCAAAACACTGGTTATAAAAATGCCATTGTTATAGTGAGCACGTAGTATTTTCTGCCTTGCCTCCACACTCACATCCTGGTAATTTAATACCAGAGTCCGCTTCCTGGTTAAACAGGGCTTTGGTTACTGTAGTTACGGTGCCTTCTGCTTCCCAGTTCTGTGCGTCATAGTTTGCAACATCTGATCTGCCATTTTCTCATTCTGCTAGCATACTAGAACAGACTGCCAGTGACCTGGGATTTTCCTGCTGTCCAAAAACCTTTTTGATCTCTCTCTCTCTCTTGGGAACCACTTACTCCAATAACTTTTGTCAATTTTTGTTCACCATTCTTTAACCAGATGCTGCTTCAGTGCTCTTTTGGCATCCTGTACTTTGCAAACAGAGTTAGACAAACAATAGGGTTCTCATGAAGCAGATTGTTCAGCTTTAACAAAAGATGTACCTGAAACCCCTTCAACAAATCAGCATAAATGCATCTCACAGTTCCAATGAGCCCATTTTATTTTATGTTTACACCACTGTGTTCTGTACAATTGTTCCTTGTCTCTGTTCTGTGGTGCTCCTTGAGACTTTGCTCCTTCTGTGTCAAAATGCAGTATCTAAGTAATCTGTTCAAGTATACAACTGATATTCACACTCAAAGGCAATCAGTCCAAAATCCAGGAATAATTTCATAGATTTAGATCTGCAAATATTTCTTTAATCCTAGACTTCTGTAATCCTAGTCTTATCACATTGCTTATTAAATGACTCGGCATATTGATTGCATTGTGTAATCTGCCTTGATACTCAGTGAGACATGTGGACAATAAATGAAATGAATTTAAAAAATGATAAAAGACAATTTTTCCTGATAACCCATCAGGAATTAGCAGGAAAAAATTAAAAGGCTTATTTACCTTAAGTAAAATTCTGTTGACCTTTACAACTGGGCTCAAACTTTGTTCTGCTGCTTCAGACCAACACAGCTTCTCACTTGAATCTATTCTAAAGCTCAGTTACCCAACCAAAGATTGGCTGATTGGCCGATCAATATCATGGCAAAAGTCACATTAAGTTTTCTAATTAACTGTTCTTAAAGCAATATTCTAAAACAATGAAGAATTCTGTGGGATCAGCCCAGTGGTCCATCTAGTCTACCATCCTGTCTCACACAGTGGCCAACCAGTTCTTCTGGATGGCCAACAGGGCATAGAGATCAAGGTCTTCCCCTGATGTTGCCTCCTGGCTCTGGGATTTAGAGGCTTAGGGCCTTTGAATGTGGAGGTTCCCCTCAACCACCATAGCTAGTAATAACTGATATCCCCCCATGAATCTAAAGCTGTTAATAAAAGGTATACCTGCTGCTCTTTCGAGGTCTCATCCTTCAGGAAGATCTGAGTGTGTTTGGAAATGGAAAAAGTCTTGTAGTACTCCACAAGTTTATTTAGTGATGGGAACTTCTCACTCCACAAAAAATAGTTACCCTTTGTGTCTTTCATGACTTTAAAGTGTTGGACATCATCTTCATGCCTAGTTTCAAGGGAAGAAAACCAAACATTCATAAGTTTTATATTTCTAAGGCCATTAACATCAAGTCTTCACAAAACAAAGTTTCAGAATTGGCTACAAGAAACTGTTCACATTTAAACTGGGACAATGTAACTTCAGTGAAGTAGCATTTACTACATACTTTAAACTTGGACTTTGGTCTTTTGTGCAATACAAGAGGTTCCATGTGTTATTAGCGACAGGGTCCTTCAGAGATTTCCACAGTTAATAAATTCTGGAGAGATATTGTTCATGAAATTAACATGATCACTGGAGAGTCACTCCCATTGTTGCCTGAAGCCATTCTCCTAGGTTAGTGGCCGGAAAAGCCACAAAATAAAATCTCAGTGGAAAGATTTGTGCTATTATTAATAGTGGCAAGGTTGGCCCTTGCAAAACATTGGAAGAACCGTACGATGCCCTCAGTCAATGATAGGAGAATCCAGCTCTGGGACTATTTTATACTTGGAGAAATATCCTCTTATAGTTCTCCAGCAC
Organism: Heteronotia binoei; assembly: GCF_032191835.1. Lineage (NCBI taxonomy): Eukaryota > Metazoa > Chordata > Lepidosauria > Squamata > Gekkonidae > Heteronotia > Heteronotia binoei. The sequence continues at coordinate 81,571,442 of NC_083230.1, forward strand.
ACACACCCAAATCCCAGGAAGCCTTTGTGAAGCTATGGTTTCCTATTGTTGCATACCTCTCTGACCTTGACATTTTGCCAAAAAACAAATTTTTATCATAATCTGATATTTTTCTGAAAGTAATGACACTGTTTTACTATAGCATTTTGGCTTTATTGTGTATATTTTTGTTTGTTTGTTTTCCCCCTTTCCCCTTCACCTTCCTTTTCTGAGAAGTTAGTTCACTCTGTGCATTCCATGCATTCTATAAACTGAGCTCTTTTGAACTCGTCAGTATGCATTCTCTGTGTAGGGAGTTTATTTTGCAGCTTTTTATTTTGATCCTATTGTCTTGTTGTATCTACCTCCTGAACTTCGCCTATCTGAATCTGATCCTAGGATAATGTTATAGACGTGTTGTTATAGATTTTTGTCTAGGGGGAGGGGGGAGTTAAAGGGTTAATATTTTGTGAATATTTGACTGCACTTGTTGTACATCATTTTTAAAAGTTTAATTAAAAAAGAAAATGCAAAAAAAAAAAGCATTCAAGGTTGCTTACTGTTTCTTTCCATGAGTAGGAATCTAGATATGCTCGCTCCTCTTTGGGACATGTACTGTAATCAGGCCCGTAGCTACAGGGGCCCTGGGGGGCCACTATTAACCCCCCCTCCCTATGTAGGTCCCCTCCATTGGAGGGCCTCTAGGACCAGCAAGGGGGAGAGCAGGAGACAGAGAAAGAGAATGGCAGTGAGAGGGGGGGGGACAGTGAGACAGTGGCAAAGCGAGAGCAGAATGGCAGTGTGAAAGACGGGGACAGTGAGAGAGAGACTGAATGGCAGTGTGAGAGACAGGGCGAGAGAGAGAGAGAGAGAGAGAGAGAGAGAATAACAGTGCAAGAGAGAGGGGGACAGTGTGACCGTGGCAGAGAGACAGAAAGTGGGTGAGCGAGAGAGCAACAGCCAGAGAAAGAGTGCGAGAGAGAGCTGGGGCCAGGCAGGCTGGCCGCTGGAGGGAAGAAGCAGCCAAGCCCCATGCCCCCCCCCCAATTTTTTTTTCAGCTCCCGGGCCCCTCCACCCAAAATTTTCTGGCTACGGGCCTCACTGTAATATCACCTGCTATAAAGAAATACACTGCAGCATAAAACAACATGATAGAACAAGTTTGAGAATGGAAATTGTAACCATGGCTTTTTGTTAAGGTCCCAGTGAGATTTCAGTGAGACTGGAGGCAAGTAACAAGGGTTAAGAAATTGTTCTATTTGTATTTTTAGCAGGAACTTCTAATGAATTTACCTCTGAATATTGCCAGAAGATGCGATTTTTAATCTTGGATTCCCCCCTCACATTAAAAATTGTGGTTTCATTCAGTAGTGTGTTTAAAATACTACAGGGCTTTCATCCAATTAAATTTTTCGAGGTGATGAATGGCATGAATTTTAATTGATTAATTATTGATTAATCAATTTCACTGCCTATAATACATAGTTCTGTAGCAGAACATAAACTGCTTGGGAGCAGTGACCATAATGTTATTGAGTTCACCATTAGTATAAATAGAGAGTTGCCCAAAAAGACCAACACAACCACTTTTAACTTTAAAAGGGGTAACTATTCTGAGATGAGGAGACATGCGAGGAGGAAACTGAAAGAAAGGTAAATACAGTCAAAACCCTTGGGGAAGCTTGGAAGCTATTTAAAACTACAATCCAAGAAGCTTAGATAAAATATATACTGCAAGTAAGGAAAGGCACAAATAGGTAAGGAAAAAGACCTGCATGGTTAACAAACAAAGTAATGGAAGCTGTAAAAGGATTCATTTAAGTGGTGGAAAGCTAGTCCAAGTGAGGTTAATAAAAGGGAACACAGGTTGTGGCAATTAAAATGCAAGTCTATGATCAGGCAGACAAAAAGGGACTATGAAGAGGATATTGCAAAAATATAAAAACCAACAATAAAAATTTCTTCAAATACAATAGAAGCAGGAAACCAGCCACGGAGGCTGTGGGGCCCTTGATGACCAAGGGGTAAAAGGATTACTGAAGGCTGACAGGGAAATGACTGAGAAGCTGAATGCACTTTTTTGCCTCCGTCTTCACTGTGGAAGATGAAAAGTGTTTGCCCACTCCAGAACCACTGATTTCAGGTGCGGTGTTGAAAACCTAAGGCAGATTGAGGTGATGAGAGAGGAGGTTCTAAGACAATTTAAAAACTGATAAGTCATCAGACCCAGATGGCATACATCCAAGAGTTCTGAAAGAACTCAAAGGTGAACTTGTGGATCTCCTGACAAAAATCTGTAATCTTTCATTAAAATTTGCTTCCATTCCTGAGGACTGGAAGGTAGCTAATGTCGCCCCCATCTTTAAAAAGGGTTCCAGAGGAGATCCAGGAGATCCAGGAAATTACAGGCCAGTCAGTCTGACTTCAATACCAGGAAAGTTAGTGTAGACTATTATTAAAGAGAGAATTAGTAGGCACATTGATGAACAAAAATTATTGAGGAAGACTCAGCATGGGTTCTGTAAGGGAAGATCTTGTCTCACTAACCTGTTAAGAGTTCTTTGAGGTGGTGAACAAACATGTAGACACAGGGGACCCAATAGATATTGTTTACCTTGATTTCCAGAAAGCTTTTGATAAAGTTCCTCATCAAAGGCTCCTAAGTAAGCTCGAGAGTCATGGAGTAAAAGGACAAGTCCTTTTGTGGATCAAAAACTAATTAATAGGAAAAAGAGAGTGAGTAATAAATGGGCAATTTCAGTGGAGGGTGGCAAGCAGTGGGTGCCACAGGGCTCAGTACTGGGTCTGATACTTTTTAACTTGTTCATTAATGATTTGAAGATGATAGTAAGCAGTGAAGTGGCTAAGTTTGCGGATGACGCTAAATTGTTCAGGATGGTGAGAACCAGAGAGGATTGTGAGGTGCTCCAAAGGGATTTGTTGAGGCTGGGTGAGTGGGTGTCAACATGGCAAATGAGGTTCAATGTGGCCAAGTGCAAGGTAATGCTCATTGGGGCCAAAAATCCTAACTATAAATACAAGCTGATGGGGTGTGAACTGGAGGAGACTGACCAAGAGAGAAAGCTTTGGGTTGTGGTAGATAACTCACTGAAAATGTCAAGACAGTGTGCGACTGCAATAAAAAAAGGCCAACACTATGCTGGGAATTATTAGGAAAGGAACTGAAAACCAATCAGCCAGTATCATAATGCCCCTGTATAAATTGATGGTGCGGCCTCATTTGGAATACTATGTACAATTCTGGTCACCGCACCTCAAAAAAGATATTATAGCATTGGAAAAAGTGCAGAAAAGGACAACTAGAATGATTAAAGGGTGGGAACACTTTCCCTATTATTAAGAAAGGTTAAAATGCTTGGAGCTCTTTAGCTTGGAGAAACGATGACTGAGGGGTGACATGATAGAGGTTTACAAGATTATGCATGGGATAGAGAAGTCCTTTTCTCCCTTTCTCACAATACAAGAACTCATGGGCACACAATGAAATTGCTGAGCAGTTGGGTTAGAATGGATAAAAGGAAGTACTTCTTCACCCAAAGCGTGATTAACACATGGAATTCACTGCCACAGGAGGTGGCAGCAGCTACAAGCATAGCCAGCTTCAAGAGGGGATTGGATAAACATATGGAGCAGAGGTCCATCAGTGGCTATTAGCCAAAGCATACCGTTGGAAATTTCTGTCTGGGGCAAGTGATGCTCTGTATTTTTGGTGCTTGGGAGGGACAACAGTGTGAGGACTTCTAGTGCCCTGGCCCCACTGGTGGACCTCCTGATAGCACTTGGGTTTTTTGGCTACTGTGTGACACAAGAATATCAGACAGGATGGACCATTGGCCTGATCCAACATGGCTTCTCTTATGTTCTTATGTTCCTCTTTTGTAAACAGAAGGACTGTCCCTTTGTGCTGTTTCAGAGGGTAGCTGTGTTGGACTGTAGTAGAACAGTTAGATTTGAGTCTAGTGGCATCTTAGAGACGCACAAGATTTTCAGGGGATAAGTTTCGAAAGTCAAAACTCCCTTTGTCTGATATGAGCAGTAATGGAGATCTGAGTCCTTATGTTCCAATCAGAAGGTGGCAGGAGTGCTGTAACTAATCCTTATAAAAGATGCAAAGGTACAATGCATATTGTAATCAGCTTGATCAGAGCAGAGGGAAATGCTTGGGAGGCAGTAATTAGCTTGTGTAGTGAGATAAGAATCCTGTTCCCTATTCAATTTTTTTTTGGCGGGGGATCCATTGTTCTGAGCTTGTGTGAATAAACTCAAGTTCTGCAATCTCCCCTTGCAATTTTCCCTTTGAAGTTTTGGTTTGAGGAGTGCCATTCTTAGGTCAGCGATAGAATTACCTGGAAGATTAAAATGTTCTCCAACTGGTTTTTAATGGTACATTTATAGGCTCTTTGTGGACGGTGCTAACCATCTGCAGTTTTTATAAATGGTTATATTAAATTGTTGCAATCTTTTTGTCTGTCCAATAAACTAAATTTAAATATATATATTTTCAAAAGCAGCAGCAGTAACAATAGCAACCATAGCTGCTGAGGTAATTGGAGACACCTTTCTGGTCCATCAATTAAAAAAAAATCAGTTGACCTATTGAAGTAATCAGCAGTACACCCTTAAACATTAACTGAATGAACTGGAGGGAACAATTAGCTATAATCTGACGAAGCAAATGTACTGATTAATTCAAATATTTAATGCCTGTTTTTCACCCCAACAAATGGTGTTTAAGGCAGCTTACAAAAAAGAGTGTGCACCAAAAAAATTAAGAGCAGCCTGAAATGGATGAAAAACAAAAATGATAGGGTATCAACAGATAACAAATACTGTTTCCAATCTAACAACAGTCAGAAAGTCAGCCATAATAAATATACAGATTAGTCTCTCTCCTGTGCCTTCCAAAACATCATTGCTTTACAGTGCCTACTAAAAATTGCTGGGTTTTGAATGAACTTAAACTAGCTGAAGTTGTGAGGTATTTGTGATATTAAAAATCACAACATTAAAAAAAACAATGAAAGAGCATAGGTTCAGATGGGCAGCCTTGCCGGTCTGAAGCAGCAAAACAAAGTTTGAGTCCAGTGGCACCTTTAAGACCAACAAAGTTTTATTCAAGGAATAAGTGTGTATGCACACTTCTTCAGATACTCAGTGAGAGAACATGTTAATCTTCTAGAACATCCCACTGCTGACCTAAGAGTGGCAGTCCTCACACATAGAAGAGGAAATGACAGACTGTGAGACTGCTGAATTTTGAGTTCATTCACAAATTCAGAACAATGGACACCGCCCCCCCCTCTCCTGGCTGAATAGGGACACAGGATTCTTATCTCACTTCACATGGTAATTTTCTGCCCCTAAGCACTGCTGCCCTGATCTGGATACCCCAAGGCTACCCTGATCTCATCAAACCTCAGAAGCTAAGCAAGGTTGGTGATGGCTAATATTTGGTTGAGCAAAAGTTAAGGAATATCAGGGGTGTGACATGGAGACGGGCAATGGCAAACCACCTCTGAATGCCTCACCTTGAAAACCCCACAGGCTCACCATAAGTTAACTGTGGATTGCTGGCACTCTCTACCACCAAGCATTTCTCCCCTGCTCTAATCAAGCTGATTATGAAATGCATTGCACTTTTGTATCCTGGCACTTTTCTTTGTAGCACCGCTCCCACCTTCTGACTGGGATATAAGGGCTCAAGGTTCTCCATTCCTTCTTGTCTCTGACAAAGGAAGCTTTGACTCTCAAAAGTAGTAGCGGATTGTGGAGGCCCCTAGGCAGTTGAAATCTTGGGGGTCCCCTTTGCAAATTATCTCAGAGTTGGAGCACCTGCCCCACTGCCTGTGGCCCCTCTGCAGCACCTGCAGGCATCTTCTCAAAAACCCCTTTGACAAAGCTGTGGGGGAGAGGCAGAGAGAGGCAAACTTGGCAATGATGCCACAGCAGCCATACCAGGCAAATTGGACAAAGAATGGCTCAATTGCTGGCTGCGTGTGCAGGCTGGGAGGGCTGCAAACAGGGGGAAAACCAGTAGAAAAAACTAAAGGCATGGGGGCCCATAGGCCGATGCCTTCTCGGCCTATTTGTTAATCTGGCTCTGCTCAAAAGCTTATACCACCCCAAATTTTGTTGATTTCCAAGGTGTCATTAGACTCAAATCTAGCTCTTTTACTGCAGTCCAGCAAGACTACCCTCCTGAAACTTGTTTGGCAACAGTGATAATAAGCAAACAGAACATTTATTTATGTTGGAAATACATAGTAACCCTTTCCATTAAGAATGCTGAAGCCAGTGTACAACAGTTACAAAAAGAAATACCAGTAGCTAAAAATAGAATAAAATAAAGAATTGAACAGGAGCCTATAATAAAACAACCAAATATAAATCAATGGCCAATATAAAGGCCACTAGTAATATAAAGACCACATCAATGCTCGTACAAGTAGCATGCACAAAACATTGCCTGACAGAAAGCCTTGAGAAAAACACTCACAGCTGTTTTGCATAATTATACTTCATAAAATTAGACACACACACACACGGCCTTTTACAAAGTATGATTAAGCAAAAGAGTTGTGGTTGTTTCTCCATGCTTGTCTATATGTGGCTTTGCCAGATACAAAAGGGAAATACCCTGCTCTTCAAAACTGCATCCTCTATTACAGCATCATCACCAGTTTAAGATGCAATGTAGTCATCTTTTTTCTTTTACCCAACTAGGCTGCATTAAAGGGTACAAGGAATCACCTGGAGTCCATAGATCAGTGGATGAACATATGTTCTGAATAAACAGGCTTCAGCCAGACACCCTAGAAGGCTACTGCTGCTAAAAGTCAGACTATGAAGGTAGGATATCTATGCTTGGGGCAGGACCACAGATCTGCCTGTCAGAAGCCAGAACCAGTTTCTACCCAGTGTTCTGGCCTCCCTCCCTCCCTCACGATAGATGCTGTAAATGCCTGCTTTTACAACAGTGGGTGGTGGTGGTGGTGGTGGTGATGATGATGACAGCAGATAGAACAATCATGTATTGTTAAAATTCCTACCAGTGTCTTCTGTCAGGTTATCCAATCCAGCTGGTGTTATCCACATGGGGATAGGCTTACGTAGTTTCCCTGTTGCTGCTGCAGCTGCTAGTACAAAGCACTAGCAACAGGGCTTCCACATAACAGGTTTATGGACTGTTTTTTTTTTTTTTTAAATCAGTGATTGAATAGTGTTATAATGATATACCTTTATACTGTGAGTTCCAAGTTTCCATTTTTTTTAAAAGTGAGTTTCTAGCCCATTTCATTGAGGAGATATGCTTTCCCCCCATATATGTCTTCAAGGAAAGGGGCTAGAGACTTTTTTAAAAAAATGAAACCTAGGAGTTCAGAGAACCTGATGCATATTTTGGTATAATAGTATATCAATATAGCAGCCTTAAATAACAGATTTGTTAAAAAAGAACCATGAAGGAAATGGCTGCTTTGTGCGTTGGATCAGGTAAATCTGAACATTTTCACCCATGTGGCAGCCCCACAAGGCTTTGCTGTGATTTTTCCAAAACTTCAGAGCAAAGCTGGTTTCAGAAAGACTGGACAAAATCCAGGAAAAATCCTGGGAGATGCACAAAAGTACCACGATGCTGTGAGGAAGCAGGGGGGGGGGCGAAATTCAGTTTCCAATAGCATTGAACGTAGGAACATGTGGAAATACCCTCTGTCTCACAGCCAGAACCATGAAAACAACATCAAGTTCCCACCCAGATCACTCCCTCTCTGTTTTATGTCTATGCAAGCCAACATGCCACATTCAGGAAGACGAAGAATATGGGACCCTGCTCCTTTAGACTGAGTAAAAAATTATTCCTTTTGTCATGGGCTCCAGTTTTCTCCCACTTGAGGCCACACTTTTACAGTGAAATTCTAAACAGTATCAAACCTTCTAAATCAATAGAGGGGCATACGTTTGTTTAGGATGGCACTGTTAGTCACAGCCAAGCGTGTCACTGTATTCTTACATCTGTATTTTATTTCAAATAAGTAGGGTTGCCAGCCCCCAGGTGGGAGTGAGAGACCCCCAATTTTGCAGGCTCCTGCTCACCACCAGCTGACTGGCTTTTGGGGGGAATTTCCACTCCCAACAATCACAATCCACACAATGTCACGCAGAAGTTACATCATCATGCCAGGGACATCACACAGTAACACTCTGTTTTTTTTAAAAATATTTTATTTATTATTAGTTTTGTGAATTGCCCAGGTTGGGGCCAAGACCAAAAAGGCCATCCCTGCTATAGCAAGGCTCTGGGCAATATACAGCAAAGATAAAATATCAAGCATAAATAAACAGTTAAAATGGCAATTATTTACAATTGAAAAACAGACGGTGAATTCCTATTACTACAACTGCAGACTGCCAGCCACTTCGCAGGCTGGGGCGGGGGAGAGGACAGGTCAGATGTGGAAAGCAGAACAGGGTGCCAGCCAAGATGGTAACCATCGCTGTCTTCAACAAAAAGCCTGGCGGAATATCTCTGCCTTACAGACCCTGTGGAATTGTAGAAGATCCCACAGGGCCCTGATGGAATTTGTCAAAAAGTTCCACCAGGTTGGGGCCAAGACCAAAAAGGCCTTGGCCCTGGTCGAGGACAGCCAGATGTCTTTGGAGCTGGGGACAGAGTTTCAGGCAAAACTCTATGGTCTGAGCCCAATTTTACCATAGAGCTTGTCCCAAAACCAGAGAATTGTTGTGCAATGTCCCCAGTATGATGACATCACTTCCATGTGATGTCATGTTGGGGACATTGTGCATGGTGACACTGCCATGCCCCCCCATTCCTGGAAAGCTCTCTCCCACCCTCCCCCAGGGCAAAGTCTAAGTAGACCTGGCAACCCTACAAATAAGGCTTAATTGTAAGGCTGCCATCTCTGGACTGAGAAATATCTGGAGATTTTTGGGGTGGAGCCTGAGGGGGTGGGGTTTGAAAAAAGGGGGGACTCAGTGGGTTATATAATGCCATTTAGTCCACCTTCTAAAGCAGTCATTTTCTCCAGGTGGATTGATCTCAGGGGGAGGGGCTGTGGCTCAGTTGCAGAGCATCTTTTTGGCATGCAGAAAGACAAGGTGCAATACTCAGCAACTCCAGTTAAATGCAGTAGGTGACATCAAAGACCTTTGCCTGAGACCCTGGAGAGATGTTGCCAGTCTAAGTAGCAAGACTGACACAGAAGGACCAACTGCCTGATTTAGCAGGTCTTTTTTTGAGCAGGAATGCACAGGAAAACAGTTCCAGCTGGCCTGGTGTCAGAGGGCATGGACTAATATGCAAATAAGTTCCTGTGTGAAACAATGGTGATGTCAGAGGGTGTGGCCTAATATTCAAATAGGTTACTGCTGGTCTTTTTCTAGAAAAAAGCCCTATGATTTAGTACAAAGCAGGTTCACGTGTTCATGTTCTGCTTAGTAATAAAGAGTAAAGCCATAGATTCATAAATAATGGGGAGGTGCCATGGCTCAATAGCAGAGCATCTGCTCAATCCCCGGCGTCCCTAATAAAAAGGACTAAGTAGGAGGTGATATGAAAGACCTCTGCCTGAGACCCTGTATAACAGCTGCCAGTCTGAATAGACAATATTGACCCTGATGTATCAATGGTCTTATTCAGTACAAGACAACTTAATGTGTGTTCATCCTGGCTGTGGGAAGATCAATTGTAATCCCAGGAGATCTCCAGCAACCACCTGGAGGTTGGCAACCCTATTTGTAAGTCACTTCATCTTTACTCAAGTACAGAATGATCTCTTTAACAATAAGCCAGGGACTTTCCATTTTTTGTTAAATGGTCTTAAACAACAGCCAAGACCCTGCCTTTTATAGCTGATTTTTATCTCTATTGGTATCTCTGGTATCGATTACCCTCTTTTGTTTTGCAAATTTAGCTCCCTGAAGCTTGCTGGAACCAGCTTTCCCTGGCTTGTGTCTAAGTTCAGCCTTTAAAAAAAATTAAATAAAATGTGCCACATAGCTTAAACATTTTGATCTCAAAGAGCATCACGACTGTTATTTGTTTGAAGGCACAGTGGCTTACCGAACATGTATTAATGATAATAGTTATTTGACAGGCCTTTGATTTTCATGCTCTGTGAGGGATGTTTCCAGCAACAAGGAATGTGAGAAGGCTTTGCCTGCTATAGTTTTGCACTGAAGTCCCCATCAATAAGTAATTGTTGGCAGTATTGGGAAAGCCGCAACGCATTGAACTGCGTAAAGGTCTACGACTGAGGAAGGCGTTGCCGAAACTGGGCTCTAATGATTATTTGGCTTACTACGCCAGTGGCTATTCTCCCTGGATTTACATTGTGAGATGACAAACATTGAGGACTATGCCTTGAGCATAATTATTGCTTCTAGAGAGAGACTTTTCTATTGTGCCTGATTTGTATGTTATTGTGTCTTTAAAATTTTTGCATGTTACCACATCTTTAAGATTATGATATTATATCGATTGTCCTTGTTTTTGCTATATCTGCACTGAGTATCTGCTTTATTTACCACTGTGTACAACTGGAGCATGGGATACGCATCAGCCTCCTGACCTGTGTGGTTGCCATTTTGAGTCAGTGAGGCAAATCACATATTTTTCTTGTGTGTGCAGCTTTGTTATGTGTGAATCAACTTCAGGTTTTTGAAGGAACATTTTGGTTCATACCAAAGCTATATATCTTTGGAAAATACACATGCTGCCTCATTTGTACAAAGTGGTGACTGTGTGTATTGGGAGAATCATGTGCAGGACATGGTCACATTATTTATTTATATTTCTTTATTTATAGTCTGCCTTTCTCACTGAGATTCAAGGTGGACTACAAAATTTAAAGCAATGCTATAGGAACAGTGTAGGACATATAGCAAATAGTGTAATAAGACTGGATCACCAAGTTTGAAAATAGTGCTATAACACACGGTTGCTCTCAAAATGCCCTCCAAAATTACTGTTTAAATAAAAAATCAAGATTCTTAAGGAGACAATTTTCAAATGAGATGCCTGCTGTGTGACACCTTCAAGGAATTCAATATCCACAGGTCCAGATGGCTTTACAGCAAAATTTTATAAAGTTCTTGCAGAGATGTTATTACCAAAACTCCAGAAACTGATGAACATTATAAAAACAGATGGGAAAACTCCTAACACATGGAAAGAAGCAGTAATTTCAGTAATACTAAAAGAAGACAGAGACACTACAAATGTGAAAAACTATAGACCAATTTCATTACTTAACAATGACTATAAAATATATGCAAGAATCTTAGCAGAACGCCTTAAACAGCATTTGAACAGTTTTATTAAAGAAGAACAAGCAGGATTTCTCCCCAAGAGACAAATTAGAGACAATATTAGAACAGTTATAGACATTATTGAATATTATGAGAAACATCCTGAAAAAGAAGTAGCATTATTCTTTGCAGACGCAGAGAAAGCATTTGACAATGTGCATTGGGACTTTATGTTTGCAGTGATGGAGATTGGGAGAAGATTTTATAAGAATGGTAAAGGCGATATATTTTGAACAATCAGCAAGGCTCTGTATTAATGCGGATTTAACGGAAAAATGATAATAAGTAAAGGAACAAGACAAGGTTGCCCTCTATCTCCACTGATATTTATAATGACTTTAGAGGTTTTGCTAATGCAAATTCAAGAAGATAAAGAGATAGAGGGACTGAAAGTGAAAGGCTTTACTTATAAGTACAGAGCATTTGCAGATGATGTAATGTTTATAAATGAAAATCCCACTCATGTAACATCATTGTTGCTCCGTAAGATACAAGAATATGGAGAATTGGCAGGCTTTTACACAAATAAAAAAAATGAAAAATTTTGTGCAAAAATATGTCAAAGAGCAAACAGGAAGAACTACAGAGGACAACAGAGTGTGAAGTTACCTCCAAAGTAAAATACTTGGGAGTGGAAATAACAACAAAAAATATTGATCTGCATAAAAACAACTATGAGAAACTTTGGCGTAAGATTGATGGAGATTTGATAAATGGAATAAATTGAATCTCTCTATGTTGGGCAGAATTTCTGCAATTAAGATGAATGTCTTACCGAGAATTATGTTCCTGTTTCAAACAATTCCAATAGTGAAAGACAGCAAACAATTTAACAAATGGCAAAGGAAACTTTCAGAATTTGTATGGGCCAGGAAAAAACCAAGAATTAAAATGAAGATCCTGACAGATGCGAAAGAAAAGGGCAGATTTCAACTGCCTAATTTAAAGTTATATCATGATGCAGTATGCCTGGTATGGATTAAGGAATGGATGACATTACTAAACAGAAAATTATTAGCACTAGAAGGTCATGGAAATCCTTTTTGGATGGCATGCTTACATGTACTATGGGAAAAATAAGATGGACGGCTTCTTCTCGCATCACTATATCAGAGGCAATTTGTTAAATACTTGGTTGAATTATAAAAGATATTTATTTATTTTATTTGATTTATATCCCGCCCTACCCCACCGAAGCGGGCTCAGGGCGGCTCACAACACAAAAGTTCTAACAATGAAATTCGAAATTATAAATACAACAACAATTTACATAATCAAAACATTAAAAAATATTAAAAACATTAAAATCAGTACATCAGTCCAACAGTGTGCTATCTATAAACTTCCTTCAGTATTTTGGTAGTTTGGTGCCGGTCAGTTATAGGCCAACAGGAAGAGGACTGTCTTACAGGCCCTGCGGAACTGTCCAATATCCCACAGGGCCCTGACCTCTTCTGGTAACTGGTTCCACCAGCAAGGGGCTGTTATTGAGAAGGCCCTGTCCCTGGTTGACTTCAACTGGGCCTCCTTTGGCCCGGGGATTACGAGCAGATTTTGGGAGCCAGATTGCAGGACTCTCTGGGGAACATATGGGAAGGGACGGTCCCTAAGGTAGGCAGGTCCTAGACCATATAGGGCTTTAAAGGTGATAACTAGCACCTTGTACCGGACTCGGTATATTATTGGCAGCCAGTGCAGTCCCTGGAGGAAACCGCTTTGGATTGTGCCAACAGAAGTAATAAAATTGTATTCAGATATTAGAGAAGAGAAGTGGCTATCATACAAACAATTATTAAAAATTCAAGGAGGAAAGGTGGAATTAAAGTTGGCCAAAGATATACAATATAAATACAATTGGTTTCAATTGCAACAAATAAAGAGTTTGCTTGAACAGGACATTAAGAATTATGGAATAAGACAAGATCAAACAGAACTGGAGAGAGTGCTGTTTGGGGAAAGTGAAAAGCTGATTTCAAAGACATATAAACTATTATTGAAATGGTCTACGGAAGATGAAGTAGTTAAATCACAAATGATAAAATGGGCAATAAACATAAATAAAGAAATACAGATGGAGTCATGGGAATACTTACGGAAGAACTCTATGAAAATATCTACATGTTATTATATTAAAGAAAATTGCTTTAAAATGCTATATAGGTGGTACATGACACCTAAGAAATTGGCAAAAATGAAGAATCAGGTGTCAGATAGATGTTGGAACTGTAAAAAACAAGAAGGATCTTTCTACCATATGTGGTGGACTTATGATAAGGCGAAACAATTTTGGCAAATGATTTAGCAAGAGATTTCGAAAATTTTGGGATATAATATTAAGAAGGTGCCAGGCATTATTTTGTTGGGATTACAAATGAAAATATTCCAAAAACAATATAGAACAATAATTTGGTATATGCTTTCAGCTGCACGGACATTATATGCGCAGATGTGGAAACAAGACAAAATACCAGAAAGGTGGGAATGGGTTTTGAAAGTTATGCCTTGGAGTGAAATGGACAAGCTTACAAGAATCTTAAAAGAACAAGACTTAGAGAAGTTTAAAAATGAATGGGGAAAATTTCAAAAGTACGTGGAGAAACAATGGAACGTTAAAGGATACTTGGCGATTTTTGACAATGGTTAATTTCTAAAGAAACTTTATATGGATTATAGGTAAAAAGTGAGATTATTGGACTATATATTTTTCGTTTCTTTGTTAAGGATTATAGGACTACTATGAAGACGGATTATAATTATAACCTATGGTTTTTTCCTTTTGATATTTTTTTATGAAGTAAGATTCCTTAATAGATAACATTTATTACCTTTTTAACAATTTAAATAAAATACACTGCCAGAGGTCACTAAAAGGGGGAGGAATGGAGAAAATGTAATGTATATGCATTAATTTTTAATAACAGAGGATAATGTGCTATTGCAATATATTATAACATAATAAATTGTGTTTTAACCAAGGAATTCAATATCCACTACATTGCCCTAGCAGTGGCCTTGGCAACTGACCAGAGCTAATAACGAGGTATCAAAAGGGCAGCATTGGTTGCTGCTCAGTCGCTTTATGCTCATTTGTTTTCTATTGCTGTTTTGTTTTAAGACAAGTTTATTTCTGTTTTGACATTTTAAAATGATTATTGTTTTCATGAGGCTTCCTTGGAGTTATGTGGCAGGGTATACATTCTTAAATGAATAGATTTATCTATTCATCTTGCAGAAAGCACCCATATTTTGTGATGCTTGCCACAGGGAGGATATCTGAAACATCAGTCTTTTTTAAAAGACAGAAAAGAAGAATAACCACCACAGGTACCTGACAGAGATAGAGAAGTCCCCTGGGGAGTTCTGGCTAGCTCGGACAATGAAGCAGCCGACTCCTTTCTCTCTGAGTTTATTCTCAGCCTGGTGGCGGGATACTCCTTCATGGAACCAGCTGTCAAGGAAAACAAATCATATGGAGATTGATGAAGGGATTGACAAAAGGAAGTGTTAGAGGGTAGAGAGAAAAAGACATCACAGAAAAATAAAAAAACAAAATCCATGTAAAACCCATTTTTTAAACAAAATGGCACAAAAATAGTGTGAGCACTCTAGAACTTTTCACCAGGCCGGATGTTTAAAAAAAATGAGGGGAGGGATTTTTTTTAAAGGATTAAAAAAAATCGTTTCCAGTCTTTTGTCTGCTCCTGCTTAAAGAATTATGCAGTCTTAGGAGATGCAAGGACACTTGGCAGAAGATGGTGAGAAAAGGAGCAGTTCCCACAGTGTACAGAAGAAATTATTGATTGATTAAAAATCACAGAGCAAGCCAGGCTAAAGAAAAACAATACAAGGATAGGAAAAGCCATATGACCTTTTCTGATATAGCACATCCTAATAATTTATTAATAACTTAATGGGTATGAAAAAATGCTCCCAAATTTATTACCAGTGTCTGTTATGAATGACTTGCCCATAGCCAATAATCAATTTCATTCACAGTGTTCTGCAACTTCAAGAGATGTTCAGAAACATGCTATCCTCACCATTAAATGTAACACCCATAAGTACACGTATATATCAGATTTCAGAAGAAACATTTAGTTCCATGCAGGGCTTTTTTGTAGAAAAAGCCCAGCAGGAACTCATCTGCATATTAGGCCACCCCCCCCCCCGACATCACCATTGTTTCACACAGGGCTTTTTTGTAGGGAAATCCCCCCGGGGCCTCATTTGCATATTAGGCCACACCCCGTGACACCAAGCCAGCCGGAACAGCATTCCTGTGCGTTCCTGCTAAAAAAAAAGTCCTGCTTCTATGCAGGAGGCCCAGTAAGAGATGCAGACAAGGTGCTGACAGAGGAGATGTATATAACATCCGAATGTAACAAATCAAAGACATTTCTAAGGGGGGAAATCAATCCATTTTGTCCCCACAAAACACGCAGGCCTGTGTTGAGATCTCACTTAGCTGCCAGGAGATGGAACTATTCTGCATAAGCAACTCCTTTTGGCTCTATCCAGCAGGGGCCAGTAGTGCAACATGTATGCATGTGCGCACACTCATCCCCCCAGGAGCCTAGAAGCACAGTTCCTCTCACACCTGCACCAGGTTAATAAGAAGCAAATCAGTACTTAGAAATCTGTATTAGCATATATCTTGCCTGGTGTTGTTGAATGGCCAGGCATGCTCTCTGGTATAACACAGTATTTTCAGAAAAGCAGGCTCTGAACAGCTGCAGTTTAAAGAAGCTTCTAGACCAGCAGCACAGATTGCAGGCAGCATGGCTACTTCAAGACATTTTGTCACCCCAGGCAGCCACAGTATTACGATTGAGAAGTCCTCTGCAACATGACCTAAACTTTGGGGACATATCTTAGAGCTCACATGCCACCTAATTGATTCCCCTTAAAATGCTGCTCTCTCAAGCATGTGTTTGGTTGCTTATGGACACAAGCCAGCTCTAATGGGCAAGGAATGGCTACATTAACATTTTTATAACATGTTTTGACAGCCTAATCTCATTAGTTACTTTCCTGCAGTTACATCATGTCTGCATTTCTATGGAATGAGATCTATAGGAGAGCTATTTACACTTCTTAAGTTAAGAGCATCTCTGTGCATAGCATTTGGGAAGTGATTCACAGAACTCTGTGGCAGGACATGGGGAAGGTGTGTACATGTACTGCAGGATCAGTGTGAAAACAGCAGGCTGGGCTATATTAAATTTTGCCATAGTGTATCCTGCTCTCTACCCTTCAGTGCTTTTTGCTATACACAATTTCTTAAAATTATATCCCTCAATATTAAAGAAAAAATCTTCAAAATCTGAATCAAAAAGTACCAATTGGACTTACCTGGGAATGTGAAGATCTATAAAATTCTTTGGGACATAACCTTCATAACTCTTCAGCTCAGCCTTGTACCAATCGTCTTGAGAGCTCAAGATCTATATACCAAAGGAAACATCAGTGCTGGGTTAAGGGGCTTTTTGTTGGTACCATGTCTCTCTAATGCACAGTCAGGGCCAGTGTGAGGGATCAGAAAACCAGGCAACTGCTGAGACCCACACCTCAGCTGAATGGTGGGGCATGGCCAATCCCTGAAACCCCCAGCTCCGCCCACTGCATCTCCTCTGTGCTGTTGCTGCTTGTCTGCCCTCTGCCCTCTTTGAAAAGTAAGCAGTGAAAGGAACAAGGGGAAGCAACAGCTACTGCCATTTGCCTCACCCCTTCCCTTTGGGTAACAGTACTGAGTAGACCCAGAGGCAAATGGTGGTGATGAGATGGTGGACCCCCTTAGCTAAAGGTTTCTTGGTAGATTCAGATGGGTAGCCATGTTGGTCTGAAGCAGCAGAACAAAGCTCTAGTCTGTTATGTATGTGAATCCATGTGTTACCAAATGGTGTTCCTGCCTGGCTCATTGGAGTCGGAAGGACTAAGCTTGGGGACTTAGGAACAATGGGCGGTAGGATCCAAATCCAAACTGCCCTGCTCCAATCACAGGCCCCCTGCTGGTTTGAATGACCCAATAATGTGCTAGCGCGAAGCCAGTGCTGTATATAGTTGGCCCAGCGGGCTCCGTTCCTCAGTTTTGTTAGTGAAGCCACCTACCATGCTGTACTCAGTAAAGAGCTTGTTATCACTACCACCTCGCCTCTTCAATGCCTAAGAACCCACTATATTATAGAGTCCAGAGGCACTTGGTTGGTCTTAAAGGTGCCACTGGCCTCAAATTTTGTTCTGAGGCTTCTTGGTCAAGGAGACTCCCAAAATCCAGAAGCTACACTGTGCGCAGGCTGTAATCCCCACTTCCCACCTTTTGTACAAATAAAGACAGTCACAAAGTGACAAGCAATCTCCCACAGCCCTCAAGGGATAATCTCACACCACTGTAGATTTGTTTTGCCCACATCAGCACTATATCATAGACCCAAATAAACTAGTATCATGCTTTATAATATAATTCACCTAACAATTGATTTCGGCCTTGTGTCAAATGCATGAGCCTTAAAGGAAAGGCAATGAAATCAAAAGGAAAAGGATTCAAAGAGGAAAATAAATTCAGTTTGGAGTAATTTAGAAGGAGAATTGCAGACTGGATTGGGATTGTGGCACTGCTGGTATTAGGAGTTCTGGTAAAACAGCAGCCAAGGGAGAAGGGGGAGGGCTACAAGTGTATTCAGGAGATATGAGAAAGGTAGGAAGGTATTAGACAACATGCTTGTTAGTTTTGTCCAGATTCCCAAAGGCTTATTCAGTTGCTGGAGGGATCTGGACTGTGCATTTCTAATGTTTCTCTGATGGAGGAGTTCTGCTTTGAAGATAAGGAGAGCTTAAGGCATTCTTTGTGAGGTTGTTAGGGTTTTGCTTTGTTTCTAATGGTCAGTACCAGAGAAATACAAATGATCCAATTTATCCAGTTCGGAGGGATGTGTGCGAAAAAATTATAATAATATACATGTGTGTAGAGTTTTGTCAAGAGAACAAACCGGTCATAGCGAACACCCTCTTCCAACAACCTAAAAGGCAACTCTACACATGGACATCATCCGATGGGCAACACAGAAATCAGACTGATTATATACTCTGCAGTCAAAGATGGAGAAGCGCCTGACAGTCAGCAAAAACAAGACCTGGAGCTGATTGTGGCTCAGATCATGAGCTACTCATTGCAAAATTCAGGCTTAAACTGAAGAAAACTGGGGAAGCCATCAGGCCATTCAGGTTTGACCTTGATCACATGAATATACAGTGGAGGTGAAGAATAGGTTTAAGAAACTAGAGTTGATAGAGTGCCTGAAGAACTATGGACGGAGGTTTGTGACATTGTACAAAAGGCAGCAATCAGTACCATCCCAAAGAAAAAGAAATGCAAGAAAGCAAAGTGGCTGTCTGATGAGGCTTTACAAATAGCTGAAGAAAGAAGGAAAGCGAAAGGCAAAGGTGAAAAGGAAAAATTCACCCAACTGAATGCAGATTTTCAAAGAACAGCAAGGAGAGATAAGGAAGCATTCCTGAAAGAACAATGCAAAGCAATAGAGGAAAATAACAGAATGGGAAGGACAAGGGATCTCTACAAGAGAATTGGAGAAATCAAGGGAACGTTTCGTGCAAAAATGGCCATGATAAAGGAAACGGTAGGGACCTAACAGAAATAGAAGAGATCAGGAAGAGGTGGCAAGAATACACAGAAGAATTGTACAAGAAGGACCTCAATGTGCTTGACAACCATGACAGTGAACTCACTGACCTTGAGTCAGACATCCTGGAGTGTGAAGTCAAATGGTCCTTAGAAAGCATTACTAACAACAAAGTGAGCAGAGATGACAGTATCCCAGTTGAGCTATTCAAAGTCCTAAAAGATGATGCTGTTAAAGTGATGCACACATTATGTCAACAAATTTGGAAAACACAACAGTTGCCATAGAATTGGAAAAGGTCAGTTTATATCCTAATCCCAAAGAAGGGTAATGCCAAGGAATGTTCAAACTATCGCACCATTGCACTCATTTCACATGCCAGCAAAGTCATGTTAAAGATCCTACAAGCTAGGCTTCAGCAGTATGTAGATCGGGAACTACCAAAAGTTCAAGCTGGGTTTCGAAGAGGTAGAGGAACTAGAGATCAAATTGCCATCATTCGCTGGATTATGGAGAAAGCAGGGGAGTATCAGAAAAACGTCTATTTCGGCTTCATAGACTATGCTAAAGACTTTGATTGTGTGGATCACAACAAACTATGGCAAGTCCTTAAAGAGATGGGAGTACCAGACCACCTCACATGTCTCCTGAGAAACCTGTATAAGGGTCAAGAAGCAACTGTCAGAACGGGATATGGAACAACTGATTGGTTTAGAATAGGAAAAGGAGTTTGACAAGGATGTATATTGTCACCCTGCTTATTTAATTTATATGCAGAGTACATCAAGCGGAATGCTGGCCTGGATGAAGCAGAAGCAGGAATTAAGATTGCCGGGGAAAACATAAACAACCTCAGATATGCAGATGATACCACTCTAATGGCAGAAAGTGAGGAGAACCTAAAGAACCTCTTGTTGAGGGTGAAAGAGGACAGCACAAAAGTAGGCTTGAAACTCAACATCAAAAAAACTAAGATCATGGCATCCAGCCCCATCACACCTTGGCAAATAGAAGGGGAAGACATGGAAGTAGTGACAGATTTCACATTTCTGGGATCCAGGATCACTGCAGATGGTGACTCTAGCCATGAAATTAAAAGACGTTTGCTCCTTGGGAGGACAGCTATGGTGAACCTGGGCAGTATAATAAAAAGCAGAAACATCACCCTGCCAACAAAAGTCCGTATAGTCAAAGCGATGGTATTCCCAGTAGTAATGTATGACTGTGAGAGCTGGACCATAAGGAAGGCTGAGCGCAGAAGAATAGATGCTTTTGAGCTGTGGTGCTGGAGAAGAATCTTGAGAGTCCCTTGGACTGCAAGAAGATCAAATCAGTCAGTCCTAAGGGAAATCAACCCAGACTGTTTCCTGGAAGGTCAGATGCTGAAGCTGAAGCTCAGATACTTTGGCCACCAAATGAGAAGGGAGCACTTCCTGGAGAAGATCCTGATGATGGGAAAGACAGAAGGCAAAAGAAGAAGGGGACGGCAAAAGATGAGATGGCTGGACAGCGTTACTGATGTAACAAACATGAATTTGAGCAGACTTCGGAGAATGGTGGAAGACAGGAGGGCCTGGCGTGACTTTGTCCATGGGGTCGCAAAGAGTCGGACTTGACTGTGCGACTGAACAACAACACAGGCACACAGGGACAGTCGTGTGCAATGAAGGATGTGTGTCAGTCGTATGTCTTTATTGTACTGCCCTTGCATTGGAGAGGCTGAAGTGTAAAAGTGAAAATGACTCATCAGATGTTTGTCTGTCTATACCTGCATGAATATGAAGAATTACAGGCCTGTTCCTACCAGAGTTTGCAGAGATGGGTTTAGGGTTGCCATCCTCCAGATGGGGCCTAGAAATCTCCCAGAATCACAACCCACCTCCCCATCCTACTACGTTAACATACCACTGATACCACATACCACTGATAACTTTAGGTGAATGAAGTAAGGTCAGATTTTTTCATTAGTGCACCTTCTTTCACCTTCCATGCCCCTACTATAGCTAAAAGACTTGATAAGAGAGATAAATGCCCACCTCTAGTAAATCAATGGATTGAAGACAGAACTTTATCAATATGTGAATGCATGGCATATAGACAACAACAGCATATGGATGTATTTTAAGAATCCTTTTATTAAAAACTTATATATAGATCTGTCAACACTGTTGTTATGTTTTTCCCCCTCTATAGTTTTTTCTGTTATCTTGTTAAATTTAGTTGCTGGATTGGAGTTTCCCGCCCCCGCTTTAAAAAAAAAGAATTTTTTTAAAAAAAAATCTAATACAGACAGAGGATTCCTTAATCTTGTACTAGAGAGCACAACAGATACAAATCTAGAACCATTTTCTCTTGATCCTACAGAGTGTGCATTGGGTTATATGGGTTGATGATAACATGGGAGTAATATTTAATAAAACACATATGTTTATTAGTTTAGTGTGCATGCATGAATAAGACTTGGTTGGTCTTAAAGGTGCTACTGGACTCAAATTTTGTTCTGTTTATTTAGTTTCTAAGTGCACACATATTGTTTTCCACTGTAGTCTAGTAGCTGACACAGTTGTCAGAGATGTGAGGTGCATTATACTTAATGGTTACAATACTGGTTCTTTCAATGAATCAGATTTAAAGACAACAGCTTTAGCAATTCACTGCTTTTATTGAGGAACTGTCCCAACTGTCAAAATCATACACTACAGTACCTACTGGTCTCCCTGCCTAGTCCTGTAAACCAGTGGTTCCCAACCTTTTTAGCACCAGGGACTGGTTTTGTGGAAGACAATTTTTCCATGGACCGGTGTGTGGGGGAGGATGGTGCAGGGGTTTTTGCCACCCCAGGCTGACCTCCCTCATGCTCCATCCCTGTCCCCCCATGGGGATTTTTAAATGAGGGGTAAGCAAAGGTCATTGCCACACTGCCCCTACTGCCTGCCCAGGACCTGGGCAGATGAAAGAGGTGGTGATTTGGAACGAGGCTGCACTGCCTCTTTTGTCCATCTGGGTCCTGGGCAGGTGGAAGAAGTGGCAGGGCTGCTCTGCCTCAGGTCCTGGGTGGGCGAAAGGAGCAGTGCAGCACCTCTGCCTCGCTCCACGGTCCAGTTGCTAACAGGCCACGGTCCGGTACCAGTCTGCAGCCAAGGGGTTGTAAACCCTGCTGTAAACCACCTATCCCTTCTCCCTTCAACTCCTTTTTTTGTCCATTGGTTATTGACTGTTAAACCCTTCAGGTTCCCGCCCCCCCCCCCCCCTTCAGCATTTCGTTTAGCTTTTTGAACCCGACTGGTCTGCTCTGATCAGGGAGGAAAGAGGGTGGAATTTTCTCTTGCCCTTCCCAGGAAGATATCTCATCAACAGTCCAGAGTGGTCAGCTGATATTTCATCAGTAGGAGCTACTAATTAGTAAATGGTCTCCTGTCCCAAAAGCTGGGGATCTTTCTTTCTTTTTAATTAGATACCTACCAGAACTTGGAGCAGATGACACACCTACTCAGCTGAACAGAGTAGGTAGATGTGTAGGGAATTTTGCAGGATGGGGTTAGAAATTTTGCAGGACACACTGAGAAAGAAATTTTTAGCTGAAGTTAACTGGGGGAGGGGGAAGTTGTAGCCCATGTTTCTCTCTGAAGAATTACCTTGTAGGCATAGTTCCCTCTAAGCTGCACTAGAGGGTGCTGGTGCACATGTTTGCAACAGACTATTCACAGATTTCTGCTTTCTGCTCACAACCTCATTGGAAACAATGTGGGATGGGGACACCTCTTTCTGGGGTCCACAGACTTGGACCCCCTGGTCTGATCTTTTTGAAATTTGGGGAGGTTTCTGAGGGGAGGCACTGCAGCTTTGCTGCAAATTTGGTGCCCCTACCTAACCCCCCCCCCAGCCCTCCAGATACCTCCCAGATCAATTCTCCATTATAGCCAATGGGGCCAGTGACTATACTTGTCCACATATACTACAATGGAGCCTGAAAAAAACAATTTTTTGCACATGCCTATTATGCTTTTCAGTAGGATTTGTAAGCTGCCTTGTAGAGAAAAGTGGGATATAAATATTTGAATAAATAAGTAGCTTGGGCAAGTTGATAACATTTAAGCAACTTCCTATTTGTTAGATTAGTCAGGGTTCTAACAGTGATTCTTCCTCCTCTGTCATACTTGACCTGTAATGCTGTTTGTCATGTATCACTTTTTAAAAAAACCCTGCAACAAGAGCACCCCCCACATGCTAGTATGTTTTCTATGACTCATCACAGGGCAGATCTACCAATATGTAGACTTGCTCACAGCTTTAGTGTTACTAGCTTTTTCACTTACGGGGTAGAATTTCTGTTCACAACACTGTGGCACTTAGAGGGAACACTGCTTATAGGAGAGCCTTATATTTGCCTCCACTTTTACTTTGCATGGATATTTGCAAATAAAGACACCTCCTACACTCTTTCATTCAAAGGAAAAAGAGCAATCCCAAGTAGAATTACACCCTTCTACACCCACTATATTCACTGGATTTAGGTCATTTTAGGATTGTACTGTAAGCCCAGTAGCACTACCCTTGTGATGTCCTAGAGCAGGGATGGCCAATGGTAGCTATCCAGATGTTTTTTGCCTACAACTCCCACCAGCCCCAGCCAGCATGGCCAATGGCTGGGGCCGATGGGAGTTGTAGGCAAAAAACATCTGGATAGCTACCATTGGCCACCCCTGCCCTAGAGTAGCGGTAATTGTGCACTAGTTACCCCACCTGCAGATCAGAGGTCTTTTCATCAGGGCCTGAAACATCTTGTTTTCAAACATATAGATGGTTTTTTTTAAAAAAAGACCTTCAGTTTGGTGAAAAGTTCTAGAGAACCTGAAAGCTTGCACCCAGTTGTGTGATGTTTTGGTTGGTCTTCCTACATGGTATTGTACAGCTTTTGCTTTTGGATTTTTCTGTGGACCAATGTGGCTGCTCACATTCTCTACTACTACCTTGGGAAACTTTCACTGCTTGAAGAAATGCAGACTGCATAGCAATATTTTACAGTGAACACTCATGCACTGTTAACCTCAAGCCAAACTGACAAAGCTCTGGGGATTTGGGCAGCTGCATACTGGCTAGAATTGCCTCACCACTGGCTGGTTTTAAAAATCTTCTTCTCCCCTTTTTTTTTTTTGCCAAAAAGTAATGCAACTCAGTTCTTGTTCTGGGACAACAACACTGAAATAGCAATGTTATTAAAGACAACTTCTGCTTGATAGTTGTTTTGATGGAACTAGGTTTCCAAAATGATAAAGTAGCTCTGCCTTTTAGAGGAATAGATTCTGGTGTTTTCTTTTAGCAAAGGGGTTAGAGTGAGGAGGTAGTTTCTTCCTATCACTGGGCCTCATACTTCCTGTCTCATTAATCTCAAGCATCTGTGTGCCCCTTATCTCTTTCAAATATCAGCTTGGTATGCTCAACTGTGTGCGTGTTTTTGGGAGATATTTCCAGTTTATGATAACATTCCACACAAGAATTGAAAATTTAGTGTATTAAACAGAAAATCTTTTGTGGGATCTTGTGTTGCACTTACCTTCAGAACATCCCCAGCTCGGAAACTCAGCTCATCCTCTCCTGATGCATTGAAGTCAAACTTTGCAATGGCTTCCATGTTGTCTCCTGTGACAGAGTGCGCTGGACGGGGAGGAAGCCAACAGAATGGTGTTTATAACTTCTTAAGATGTCATGGGAAAGAGTATTTACACATACATTATCCCTCCTTCCACCCCTGATCAGAGGCTGAACTTTTACTGCAATTATTTTTCTGCTCATGGTGCCAACCACTTGGGCAAGCCTATGATCCTGTGATATTAGCAGCTGCCGTGTCACAATCCATGCCAATAAAACATGGTCATAGTCCTATGTGTGAGTAGCAGCACAGTCAACTGGTATTAAAAGTTTTATTGCAGCTGATGGACTTGATCAGTGTCAGCAAGAGAAACCACTGGGAGTCTCATGTAAGCTGTTCTGAGCTTTCCAAGGCTGGGGTGTAAGTTTCTTTTATACACTGTTCATGTAGGAAATATGTCATGTCAAACTGCCCCTGAGGATTTCATGTTAAGTTCTGATGTCTAGAGAACAAGTGCTATAATCCCTTGTTCAGAGTCACAATGTAATATTGTTTTTGTTTATTTGTTTGTATACTCGGTTTCTATTCCGGCTTTGGGTTTCAGCTAGACTCAGAAGACAGATGACAACCCTCCCACACAAAACTATAATATTTTAAAGCACCATAAAATAACTAGTATCATTAAATAAAGCACCATAAAATAACTTTGAAACAAATATTAAAAAGCAGCATTGGTGGGGGTGGGGTGTAAAGTGCAGTCAAGATACCGCCAACTTATGGTGACTGTTTTGGATCTTCAAGGCAAGAGACTATCAGAAGTGTTTTGCTGTTGTCTGCCTCTGCACAGGGCCGGCGCATGGGAGGAGGCCAAGTAGGTGGCTGCCTTGGGCGCCACTTGACCTAGGTGCGCCATGAGGTGCTCCCTCTCCTTGCTCCCAATGCTGTCCGCCTCCCCGCACCCACCGCCTCCTCCCCACGCCCGCCTCCTACTCCCCGTGCCTGCTGCCT
This sequence comes from Heteronotia binoei, assembly GCF_032191835.1. Classification (NCBI taxonomy): domain Eukaryota; kingdom Metazoa; phylum Chordata; class Lepidosauria; order Squamata; family Gekkonidae; genus Heteronotia; species Heteronotia binoei. Next base: position 81,597,003 of record NC_083230.1, read on the forward strand.
CCCACCTACGAAGACGCTCCCCGTGCATGCTCAGGCTGGCCCGCCCCTGCTTCAAAGGGAGCTGCTGTTAAATGCAGAATATGGAATTATCTGGTTCCAGAGTCTTTGGGGCTTTAAGGGCAATAACTTCCCAGAAACTTTCAATGAATGTTTTTTTTTAATATAATAAACTCCCAGTGGGTAAGCCCTGTTAGAAGCTGGGCAGCCATAATTTGAACCAGCGGCAGCTTCTAGACAGTGTTCAAGAGCAGCCCCATGGAGTGCAATAGCCTGGTTGGTAAATTATCAGCAGTACAGGCTTAACAGAGGGCTGATCTTGCTTGCCCCTAAGAAGGCCCCTAGTTGAAGTTGGAATAAAGAAGCACTGGCTTCAGAAAACACAATAATCCAGATGTAAACTAGAATCTAGGTGTGGGATCACACTGGGAATTTGGCGCAGCAGTATCCCAGCTTTGAAAAGGCTGGTTTTCTTTGATGCTAGCTGTGGCAATCACACAGCCTCACCGGCTGCCAAGAGAGGTGTGGGCTGCACACGGACAAGAGGAGCAATCAGATTGCTCCTGCAAGTACAGGGTGCTTGCATAATGCACCCTGGCCATTCAAACAGCCAGGAAATGCAGCCTGCCTGTGTTTTAAAGATTTGCTACCAGCAAATTCCCAGTAGCTGTTTAATTCAGTCACAGCCTGTCCTAAAATGAAGTAAGTACAGGCGGGACTCAGGGGCAGATGTGCATGAGTGATCATGCACATTAAATTCGAGGGGAGGTGTGGTTAGGTCGGGCCAAATCTCTCATGTGATCGCACCCCTTGTGTACTCCTAAACTGCAGATCTACTCTTCTTGGGGGGAACATGGCCCCCTCCAGAACAGCAGTCTAGTTCTTCATAGAGTCAACTGAATGAACACCATCAACAACTCAACCAATATAATCTATGTTAGGCGGAGGGAGAGGATTTCTTAATAATTTTTTTAAAAACTCCATTGCACCTAGGATAAGCTACACATTTGCTGCCCAGTTCATTACCAACTTCAGGTATTTTTCAGGGAATCCACCACCACATCTTGACTGGATGAAAAGGAGACCAATAGAGCTAGGAGTCATAGTGATGAATGCTTTTATGATATCATCTAGAAGTTTCATATAAATGGGAGACGTTTCTAAGGATAATTTCCATACAGACCAGTAGTTTGCCAACATCAGTTTTCACTAGCCACTAAAAAGGACTGCAAAGTACTGACCACTACCCCAGAAGGCTGTAATAGCTGATGGTATAATGCGGTCTAAAAGTTCAAGAGGCAATAAAAGGGCTACACTCCCCCATTTACCTGCTGAAGAAGACAGTCTGTCACAGTGAACAAGGCAGTTCCCCTCACCCCCCACAAGGCTAATGTGGGATTTATTCAATTTGGGAATTACCAGTTGGGAATTACCATGTGTGCTGGCAGGTAAAAACCATATTCTAAACAGAGAGAGTACAGAAACTGTGACTTTACACTGAAGGGAAAGCCCTGTGGTTATTTCCCCTCTGACTTTAGGTTGCTGTATTGGGTACCTCTGAAGATGCCCTTTCTACTTTCCTTTTCAGGCCTAGATCCACTCTTTTTTTTCTTACCCACATCCCTGTATTTCTGGCCTGATTAGCAGCATAGTCTCTTTAGCTCTTTCCTTGCTGTCAGCCCACATTCTCCACTGTTGCCTTCAAGGGTGAAGTAAATGTAATGGCGATAGACTCATGTGAGGATTCAAATGATCTTACCTCAGTGCTCCCTCTAAGCTGGGAAGTCTTGTGAGCAAAAATTCTACTTCGTGAGCTACTGGCATTAAAGTTGTGAGTGAGTGATTTGGCAACTACATAAATTAGTTTGCCCTTCCTGAGCCGAGACAAAAATGTGTGAGCTGCAGGTTAAAAAACTTTCAGCTATCTCACACTAACTCAGCTTAGAGGGAACATTAGTTACCACTGAGTTTGGATAAAGCAGCAGAGGGGGTGATTTAAAGCACAACCTAGTAGGACAGAATGGCCTGCTGAATCTTCTGCTGCTTTCCGCTTCCCCCTCAAACTGATTCCACCCGAGCTGTTTTTCTTCTTGTGGGGCTCTGAAACAAGAAGTATCTCCCTCTGGGGAGATTAGAAAAAAGAGGAAAGTGTAGGCAAAGAAAGGTCTTAGTACTCCTTCACACTCCTATTCTGGTGCTTTATAAGAATTCAGAAACACCCCGTAGCCTAACACACAGATTATGCTGGTATAATGTCTAGTTTGCTTTTCACCAAGGGTAGGAAATCTAGGGGCTGGGGAACGAAATATTTCTCAGAGTGATCCAGTTCCCCAGTCTCTGCAAAGTTCACAAAAGGGAAGGATGTTATGTCAGTATACATTTTACAGTAGAAGCCCCTTAAAATGATCTTTGATTGGCTTTGAAACTGACCCACACAAAGATTCTTTCTTTAGAGCAGTGAGACCAAACAAATACAACCCTTCCATAAACTACTATGTTACCAACCTTCAGTGTACTCATGTAGATTACAGATTTGTACCCACAAATGTTAACAGAAGAGAACTCATCATGTGGCATCAGGAGTGCCACTTTCCCCATTCTCTCTGATGCACAGGATATATGCCCAATATGTGTTTTGCATCAAGATAGTTTCACCAACAGTTACAAAGGCAGATTTGGCTGCATTTTTAATCAATGTTCTGCTTTTACTTTGCTAGTGGACTGCTCTTTTATTTTTATTTACTTATTTACTTCATTGTACCCTGACTTTCTCCTCAAATGGAGACTCAAGGCAGCTTTCATCATTCTGGTCTCCATTTTATCCTCACGACAAACCTGTGAGGCTGAGAGATTGTGACTGGCCCAAAGTCAGCCAGCAAGCCTCCATGGCACAAACCCTGACCTCCCAGACGCTAATCCAGTATTTTAAAGCACTATGCCACACTTGCTCTGACATTTTCTCCCCTTGCTATTTCTTCTTACATTGTTAGCTGCCCTGAGTCCAAGGAGATAAGATGGAATATAAATATTTTAAACAAAATCTAATTTTTGGGAAAGGAATCAGCACAGACGTAATGAATGAGAACAGAAAGGCTGATTCCTCACTAGCAGTTGCTCTGCCCACAAGCTTCTGCTTTCCCTGGCTCAAGCAATCAATTTCCCACCAGTTGGTGAGCAGGCACATTTTGATCCGTGGCTCCCTTCAATTTCCCTTGCGGCTTCCTGCTCTTGTTTTTTAGAGTTCCAGAAGCTGCAAGGAAAACTGGAGGGAGATGTGGATCAAAATGCACCCACACAGCAACTGGTGGGGAATTGATTGCTTGAGCCGGGGAAAGCAGAATCCCGGGGCAGAGCAACTGCTAGTGAGGAACTGGTCAAAGGTAATGCTTTCCCTATAAGGGATGTAGTATGGATTTCCTTCTGGGTTTTTGCACTGCATGTGGAAGGTGTGAACAACAACAAAAATCCTACTTGCATACAGAAATTCTACAAGCATTTCACTGTGATATTAAGCAGAAATATCCACATAGCAGCAGAATCACTGTATTTTAGTAATGACTATATATTTAGCTTTTAATTATGCGTTCAAATTGATTGAGTGAACTTAAATCATTAATCTATTATTGGTAGTCAGTCAGAAGGATGGTGGCTCAGTGGTAGAGCATAGCTTGGTAAGCAGAAGGTCCCAGGTCCAATCCTTGGCATCTCCAACTAAAAAGGGTTCAGGCAAGCAGGAGTGAAAAACCTTAGCTTGGAGAGCTGCTGCTAGTATGAGTAGACAATACTGACTTGGATGGACCAAGGGTCTGATTCAGTATATGGCAGCTTCATATGTTCATGTTCACTCTGCATATGAAACTCTTAAGCTTATTGCTGCAGAGTGAGAGGAAAGCTTTTCGAACGCAGTATTTCCTGCTAGCGTGGCTTTGATAGGATCTAAAAGGGTTACGAATGCATCAGTCCCTTGCACCTTAATCTGCTGCTCTTCCCTGCTGAGGCTGCCAAAACCAGGGCAGGAAGTGGCTCACTTTATCTGGTGTGAGAGGCTTTACCATCAGCAACTTGTGAAACAGACAATGCGGCCACACAGAAATCTACAGAACATGCCCTGTTACCCATAATTCTGTACTATCAGACTCAGTTCATTCTTGGAAACACCTGCATTACTTTTAGTAAATACAGGCATAACACAGCTGTTCACTCAGATTACCCTTTTCTTTTTGAAAGTAACAACAATAATGATGATGCTTGTAATTTTAGAGTGTTCAAAATACTTCATATACTCTGAGAGCTGGTGTGATGGTTAGGCCTGGGTTCAAAGCTCTTTGTGTGACCCTGAGCCAGCAACTCTCAGCCTGGCCTACTCCACAGGGTTGTTGTGTGAATAAAATGGGTAAGGAGGCAGGGGATAAAGCACCCCTTCACAACATATTGGAAGGCTCCCAAGGGCAAACATGGTTGCATGACTGGGAAGAAGGGGCAGGACCAAGGGCACCTATAAAAGGCAAGGACAAGGCCAGGGAAGACGAGAGAAGGGCACTGCTCCAGTTCTGAGAAGAGCAGACATCCTTGGAAGAGGGAGGAATGTAGTGGTTTAACCCCACCTCCCATTCTGAGGTCTGGGGGAGCCTGTGAGATGGTTGAAGGATGGCTGGCAGGACTGGCGAAGGGAGGAGCCTCACAATTTGATTTAGCCTCTGTTGTCTGGAAAAAACAGCAGTTCAGAAAACCTATTAATTTGTTCATCATTCATTCATATAATGGATTTTGGCCCCAAAATGGGTCCAGCATGCATGCAATCCTAGCTTACCAGTTGTATATGGTGAGGCATGGCAGCTTTTCATGTGAAGTGGGTCCAATGCACATGGGTCAGCTCAGCTGCAGTCATAAGAAGAAAGGGTCTTGCTTGCCTAAGCCCTAAAGATCATCTTAAGGTGAAGTGTGCATGCATGAATCTGAAATTTGCCCCTGGGCCTATAAGCCAAGATTACATATGAAGCAGCTGAAAATTTCTTTACAAAGGATCTTTATCATTGATCCTTAGATATACTGGTGAGACATTGGTTTTATGCAAGGAAAATGTCATGTTTAAGGTAATGGTCCACCAGAGACATTTTGCTGAGAATTATCACCTCTCATTCCCAAATAGAAAATGATCTTCACACACTTCCTCCAGGGTGTCTTTTAGCACTTTCTGGTTTTTTGTTGCTTATTTTAGGTGAATTTGAATTCATGTGACTGAACACGAGACGAGTGGAATGAAAGCCAGGTGTTTGGCAGTCTATACACAGCTCAGCTGGTGCAATGTGACCTTGTTATACTGTCTTCTGTCTAGGCTGTTGTTCTTGGGACAGACCATGTTTTACATGGTATTACAAGTTTGTTTCTCTTGATCTGCATTGGTTCCTGCTATTAGAGTTATAGAGTGAGAAAGCTAGAAGTCACCAAAAGGACATCCAATCCAACACTCTGTTGCACCCACCAGATTTTCCCTTCCACATCCCCAACCAAGAGATGGAATTTAGATCACAGAACATTGCAAGCAGAGGATACACACCAGAAAGATTAAAAATGAACACAAAACAAAGGAAAGCACCTATGAAGTAGCTTTGTACATGTATATTATTTCACAATTGGACATTAAATTATGCAAATTATGGGGCAGCAAATTGTGGCAGAATGTGCATGCTCTGGTCTGTAGGCCCTGTTTCTGCCTTGCCCTACTTGGGGTAGCCAATTCTCTGGAGGGGCTTTTCCTTTACTCTTGAGTAGCTGCCACTGCCACCTGATCAATATAGGAATTTCCCCCTGAAGGGACTCAGACCCTCAGCTCCTCTTCCAAGCTCCGAGGCCTTGCCTCAGTGTCTCCTGCTAGCCCAGCACCTGGTTAACATAAAATGGTAAAGATAGTCCCCTGTGCAAGCACCAGTTGTTTCCGACTCTGGGGTGACGTTGCATCACAACTTTTTCTCGGCAGACTTTTTTCGGGGTGGTTTGCCATTGCCTAAGGAGCCCCATGGTGCAGAGTGGTAAAGCTGAAGTACTGCAGTCCGAGCTCTCTGCTCACGACCTGAGTTTGATCCCGGCAGAAGCTGGGTCAGGTAGCCAGCTCAAAGTTGACTCAGCCTTCCACCTTCCGAAGTTGGTAAAATGAGAATCAAGTTTGCTAGAGGGAAAGTGTAGATGACTGGGGAAGGCAATGGCAAACCACCCTAAAAGAAGTCTGCTGTGAAAACGTGATGTGACATCACCCCAGAGCCGGAAATGACTGGTGCTTACACAGGGGCTATCTTTTTACCGTTTTGCCATTGCCTTTTCCAGTCATCTACACTTTCCCCCCAGCAAGCTGGGTAGGGAAAGATTAATGCCTTGCCTTGTGCGCCCCTGGGGGAATAGCCAGTTGCTAACTGCTTGTCTTCCCCCTCCTGGGGCTCCCTTTTAAAACAGCATGTCCAAAACAATGAGGGTCTATGTCAGGGGTGTCAAACTCATTTGTTACGAGGGCTGGATCTGACACAGCTGGGACTTGTGGGGCCAGGCCATGTGTGTCATAAAATGTAATGTGAAGTAGCAGAGATATAAACTTTATAAAGGACACAAATGCAATTAAATATATTTTTAACAAAATACAAACATGCTTAAAACTCTTGCAATATTTTGTTTAAAATGGAAAGGTGCGGGAGTAATGGGATTTGGCAATGCAATTTTTAAAATAAAACATCACGAAAAAGCACAAAGATCACAGTAGAAACTAACAATATTAAATGCTTTGAGCCTGGGAAAACAATGAAATGGCATTGCAAGTTTCTCCTCCCCCCCGGGGGGGGGGCTCTTCTCAGATTGGCAATGGCACTCCAGTGTAATGTCCCTCTTTGGCTGTGGGTTCCCAGGTTAGAGTACTCACTAGGTCAGGTCCATTCAGCAGAGACAAGCTGGCTCAAAGCATCAACCCGTTATTTGCAAGGACACAACTCCAGGAAGCATGAGTTTCAACTGGCTATAGGAACGCTTAAGTGAAACTATCTCCACTCTATTAAAATATATTGCAGACAAAGTTGCAAGGAAAACGATTAATGGATTTTCCATTAGCGTCTCTGGGTCCTATCTATCTGGGCATAGAGACCTTAATAGAAAATCAATTCCACATCTTCCTTGCAAGCTTTGCTTCCTGCTGCAGCCACCAAAGACGAGGCAGAAAGAGCCAGGAACTGAAAGAGCAGGGTACTTTGTCAGCCTTGGAGCTTCAAAAGGTGAGGACAGAAGGGGGAGAAGAGGGGTTTAAGGAGCCTCGTGGGCCTGTTTAAAGCCCTGGGTGAGCTGGGTGTGGCCTGCGGGCTGGACATTTGACACCCTTGGTCTATGTGGTACAGAGAACCACTTCCAGAATCAAAAGTTTAAAGAATTTATTAAAAAGAAAATGTTTACAAGCATGCTTTTAGCACAACACCAGAGTGAAGCAAGGAATAACAAAAGAAACTGGTAAAATGGAAATCCTCTGTCCCTGTTACTTAAATGTGCCTAACAGATGTTAAACTAGGGCAGGCTATATAGCTTTAGTAAGTTACAGCTCCCTACCAAGTCTTTATTACCTTGAGAGTTAGCCCAGCTCTCTATCCCATCTGCAATTGTAACAGCAAGAAATAAAAGCAGTTGTAATGGATTATATTTATCTAATGAAGTCAAGCTTAATAACCAATAATAATATCCATACTGTGTATCTGACCTATATTTATAAAATTCTAAAGACTTCAGGGAAAGCTTCCCTGACCTGGATTGGGCAGTAGCCCGATTGTGTCAGATCTCAGAAGCTATGCAGGGTGAATCTTAGTTTGTATTTGGATTGAAGACTACCAAGTAAGTCCAGGGTTGTTTCAGAGAGGCAGGCAGGGGCAACTTCTGCTTATCATCTCTTGCCTTGAAAACCCTGTAAGGTTAACCAGCTACAATTTGATGGCACTTTCCATCCCCTCCAGGAGGAAGCTGGGCCACTAATTTTCTATCCTATAGGAAACTTAATCATGAACACATATTTTGACAACAACCCAGTATTTATTTCTCCACAAAGTACTAAACTTTCTATAAGTTATGTCCATAACAGGCATTGAGTTCTCTGTTTCCCCCCAAATCCTGATCTTCATGAAATTCATTGTTGCTTGATTTTTTTGGTGCCATCCTTAAAAAGACTTACATCCTCCTACAAGCCAGCTAGCCTATCTGTTTTAATAGAAACTAATCAAAGATAGAATTATTAGGCGCACAAAGAAACAAAGCTTGCTAAGGGAGACTCAGCATGGCTTTCTGCAAAGGGAAGTCCTACATAGCTAAGCTTTTGGAAATTTTTGAGAAAGTCAACAAACATGTAGATAACAGTACAGGTAGATAACAGTGATCCAGTAGATTATAAATCCATTGAGGTCAACAGACTTAGAACAGAATAGCTCTACTTACAATGGCACTGTAAAATGCTGAGGAGTCTTCATGCAGGCTTACAGCTCATAATGAGAAACAAGATGTTACGGAACGGCCCTGGTTTGCCTACCAGACCCCGTTCCCCTTTTTGAAGGGAGCTATTTCTCCTCCGGCCACTTGGGCTCGCTGCCACCACCTGCTCAGTCTAGGGGTTCGGATTGAGAGGAACAGGACTCCCAATTCCCCTCTCCAGCTCTGAGGCTAGGCCTCAAGGTCCTCTGCCACCCTGTACTTGAGTATCACAGAGACCACAGCACTTCTTCGGGGAACCCCTGGAGGGTTGGCACCTTATCCAACTACATGCCTTCCCCCTTTCCCCAGGGGCCCCCTTCATAAAGCAGCGTGGTCTAAAGCGGTTGGGGATCTATGTGGTACAAAGTTTGACTGCCAGCATTCAAAACAGTAAAAATATTTAATTAGAAGAGGAAAAAAAAACAAAACAAAAGCAGTTGCATGTAACAGTTTAGCACAGCACCCGAACAGCAACCAGAATGACAAATAAAAGGTGGATTTAAACGCATCCTCCCATCCCTGGTCTAAACTTGCCCTGCCTTGTGGATGACTTCCTCGGTCTGACTGCTTGGGGTCCTCTCCCTCTTGAGAAGGCCTCTCCCACAGTCAGGAGCTCACAGACTGACAACCTCTCTCCTTGAGGGGCAGCCGAGAACTGACCTTTTCCCGCCTCACTCCAATAAAACAAAAGAACTTCCTTCCCCTCTAGGAGGCTTTCCCCCTAGAGTTGATGGTTTAACTCTGGAAGGGAGGAGGGAGTGAAGGGAAGGCTAGGCCACAAAGCCTGCCTTAGCAGTTTCATGTTCCCTCCCAACCAAGCACCACCATTAACTAAGATGGCGTTTCTCCACACAAGACATAACAGAAAATTTACAGGTCTATGGAGAAATTTCTGAACATGGATATATGAATACAAATCCCTACTGCTGGTTTCTGCTTCTTGCTGCAATTCAGTTTCTATATATAATACTAGCTTGATAACCATGCTTTGCTACTATATGTAAATACTATTTGCAAATTTCTTTGCTGCATTTCTAAGTTGCTTCCTCCTTGTAGTGTTGGTGTATCTTACATGACATCTGCCAGGAGTTTTCTTGAGGGCAGTGAGAGGTGATGGCTGTGAGAGATGTGTGGGGGAGTTGGCATGAGGGAGCGGTGGTGTGGTGGACAGTTTGGTGAGAGGTTCACTTCTAAATAAGCCCTCAAAAGGTTGTGCACTGTTTCCCCCTGATCATTTGAAAGCTCAGTTTCCATACTGGCTTTTATGTAAAATCCATAAGAACATAAGAGAAACCTTTTTGGATCAGGCCAATGGCCCATCCAGTCCAACACTCTGTATCACACAGTGGCCAAAAAACCCAGGTACCATCAGGAGGTCCACCAATGGGGCCAGGACACTAGAAGCCCTCCCATTGTGCCCCCACTGATGGATCTCTGCTCCATATGTATATCCAATCCTCTCTTGAAGCTGTCTATGCCTGTAGCTGCCACCACCTCCTGTGGCAGTGAATTTGATGTGTTAATCACCCTTTGGGTGAAAAAGTACTTCCTCTTGTCTGTTCTAACCCAACTGCTCAGCAATTTCATTGTGTGCCCATGAGTTCTTGTATTGTGAGAAAGGGATAAAGGATGTCTTTCTCTCCCTTCTTTATCCCATGCATAATCTTGTAAACCTCTATCGTGTCACCCCTCAGTCATTTCTTCAAGCTAAAGAGCCCAAAGCATTTTAACTTTTCTTCATAGGGAAAGTGTTCCAAACCTTTAATCATTCTAGTTGCCCTTTTCTGCACTTTTCCCAATGCTATACCTTTTTTGAGGTGTGGTGACCAGAACTGAACACAGTACTCCAATTAAGACTGCACCATCAATTTATACAGGGGCAGGGCTTTTTTTTTGAGCTGGAATGCACAGGAACACAGTTTTGGCTGGCTTGGCATCAGGGGTTGTGGCCTAATATGCAAATGAGCTTCTGCTGGCCTTTTCCTACAAAAAAGCCCTATTCTAAACAATGATGATGTCAGGGTGTGTGGCCTAATATGAAAATGAGTCCCTGCTGGGCTTTTTCTACAAAAAAGGCCCTGTACAGGGGCATTAAGATACTGGTTGATTTGTTTTCAATTTTCTTCTTAATAATCCCCAGCATAGCGTTGGCCTTTTTTATTGCAGTCCCACACTGTTTCAACATTTTCAGTGAGTTATCTACTATGACTCTAAGATCTCTCTCTTGATCAGTCTCTGACAGTCCCTAGTGAATTTTTAGAGGAAGACTGGGAGGTGCATTTTACCTCAGGGCACATCTAATGACTCCCAACAGGAAATGCATACTGTTTAGAATGTTGTGAGGACCCATCAGGCCACAAATGCAAATGACCTCTGTGTTTTGGGGGTGGGAGGATGACGTATGGAATGTTGTCAGCCATTTCCTGTAACTGTAACTCAGACCTGCCAGGCTCCACAGGAAGATTGGCAAGCCTAGTGAGTTTTAGAATATTGGGGATGACATCCTATCAGGCGATTTATGCAAATGATCTTTTGCTCTAACTGTCTCTGTGAGCAGGAGAAGAGGCAGCAGCCTTGAAGCCACAGTGTATCCTTATGGGGAAACAGATTTTACTCATTTTTACTCTTAGGTGGTGAATTCCTTAAAATCCTTTCTTAGCGGCTATCTATCAGGGGTGTCAAACATGTGGCCTGAGGGTCTGATCAGGCCCTGGGAGGGCTCCTATCAGGCCCATGAGCAATTCACTGCTATCTGCTTCCTTCTCTCTTGCTTCCTTTTGCATCACAGCTTGCTTTGCCATTGGCTGACCAGCACATGAAGCAACTTATGTACAAAAGCTTACAATGCCCAGCAATTTCATGCTTTCCTCTGGGTCTTATGCTCAAAACACTGACCATGAGATTTCTGTAATGAGTGTCAATAAATCAAAAGTAGGGTTGCAAGTTACAGACACACACTTGAACAACACTTGAACAGCCTACTCAAGATTGCTACAACACAGATATTGTCTCCAGATTGTGATGCAGTAATTCAGAGCAAGAGGTGTCAGTTAACAGAAACTGTTAAATAAACAAACTATTGCAAGAGTGCTAATCTTTTCATCATATTTTAACTTTTACAAAAAACTTTAATTTTGTTTGTCTGCGTCCTTTATAAAGTTTATATCTCCACTACTTGGCATTACATTTTATGACACACATGGCCTGGCCCGGCCCGGCAAGGTCTCATGAGCCTCATCATGAGTCAATATCATTGGTTTGCATATATGACAACTGGGATAGGTCCTGCACCCATGTTGTGATTCCCTTCTCCCTATACATTTATTTGTACTACAAAGTGTGTGGGTCACATTCTGCACTGCTTGAGAAAGTGAATACAACCTGGCTCTCAGGTACCAAGTCACTCCTACCTTTCCAAAAGCCTTTACTATTAAAGCATCAAAGTATGAAAGTGGGAAGTTCCCATGTAGATATGCCTCAATAATCATTCATAACCACTCCAGTATCGTATCCTTCATCTTTAGCCTATGAAATAGCACAGGAGCTAATAGTATAAAAGAACATTACCTTGTCAAAACCAGAGGATTTTGATTTTCTGACTATTAAATCCCACTGAGAAAAAAACTGTTGAAAACATAGTACTCAGGACAAGCTTTATTGAATGCTGCCATGCAAGAATGCCAAGTGTACCATGTCTAGGGATTCCTAGGATTGTGACTGATATTTCAGGAACACTGGGACAGTATGTGTGTGTGTATGTTTTTTCAGGTCTGCTTGCAGTCATGTGCAATGCAGTCCACATTATCATCTGGGAGATGAGCATCATATTCCCACAGATCATTTGCTCATATGCTTGGGTGGCTATAATAATAATTTTTTGGTTGAGCCAATAATTGCAAAAAATACTGATGCATGGTCTTAACTAAGTTTAACATTGGAGAAGATATGAAGACATTCCTAGGGAACAGAATGTACTTGTAATGAATTAAATGTTCTTTTCATTGCATTGCAGAATGTCCATGTTGTTTTCCCTTCAATCTTGGGCTGATGTGCCAGACCCAGGAGGTATGCAGCATTCCTCTAACTTTTCTTAAAATGGAAAGCACCCTCAAAAGGCTATTTATCTGAGTATCTTTGCTCTCTCTCTGCTTATGCAGAAGAAAGTGCTTACTGCATTCATTACTGGCTGTGTATATTTTCCCTTAGGTGGGGATCTTCAATATAAAAATGGTCAACAAGCAGACCTTGTCCAACCTTCCTCTCTCATGCAGCTCAGGTGACATTTGCAGCCTTCCAAAGACTCATTTTTGTTCAATAAGAAGTGGGGGGTGGGGGAGAGGGATGCACGCTTCAGCATACAATGTATAGCTGGCCTCTTTACTCAAAAATAGAGCAATTACAATCTAAGTGAAAACTATTCCACTTATGTCTGAGGATTCGCGTTTTGAGGAAGCATTTTTGAAAGAAGAGGGAGAGGTTAATTTTTCAATCCACAAGCAATTATAAGTAACATTTGCTATGGAAACCCCTAAAATGAGCAGCATTTGGAAAGAATTTAATGAAGACTTGTTTGTTTTCTGTCTCAGAAATTCCAGTCTTAGGGACAGACCACAAAGACTTCTTCAAACAATCTAACAGATGGATTAAATGTGCTTTTCATTGCCAGAGGGCAGATTTACAAGTGACAGAAATGCCATACATAGTAGACTGCTTGGTTGATAAACTGGTACTGTACTGCAGAAATACTACATTCTTCCCAAGCAACTACACCAAGTACTACTGGCCATGGCCAATGATCTTGCCTTTAAATTGCAGCCTATCATATTTGTGACAGATCAAATCTAAGGAACCTGGAGTGTTCCTCACCTTGCTTAGGACCTGTTGTGTCTGGGTTTCTGTGCGTTTAGTATTCATACAGAGGCTCAGTGAGCCGAAGGGCTGAGCTTTGGCCTTGCAATAACAATGGAAGCAGGATCCTAGTTTCTGCGGTCCCTGGACCAATTGGGATTTTCCTTGCTGGTTCAAATGGACCTATGGCGCGCCAGCATGGAAATCTGAGGGGTATATAGTTGACCTCGTTGGACCATTCAGACAGTTCTAGTTCTTAACTGATATGCTGTAATCACAATAAATTGAGATGATCACTATGCACCGTGCCTCCTCATGTATTGAACTCAGTATTTAACAGGTCCCAACTGGTTTGTTTATGAAAGCTTTCCTGCTTAAGAGTTTATTCTTCAATGTGTATGAGTCCCTGTTTCAGTCTGAAATGTATGGATTTTGCTTTGTTCATTCTTTAGTTTTACTTACACTTTTCTTAGACCTGTTCTAAAAAATATCAAGACCTCTTTCACTCTGTGAACCACATTATCCCTTTGGTTATGCTGAGGGAGACAGTGGTCCTTGTAGCATGAAAAGAACTTCATTCCTGAAAATAGCCTTCTCTAGACACAACTGATCTTGTACATCTTGTACTAGACTGCAATTCACTCTTCCAGAAGATTCAGGTACACAGTTTGGGTGCCTTCCTGAACCTGGCCTTACTTCTGGATGTTCAAGGGGCAGTTGCAGCCTTTTATCCACTTAGGCTGATACAGCAGCTGCAAATTTTCTTGGAGCAGTCTAACCTGGCCATACGGTTAAACATCTGTTAATGACTTCCAATCTGGATTGCTTGTATTATGAGGCGATGCCTTTAAAAAGAACCCAGAAATTTCAACTGGCCCAAAATGCAGGTACCTAGCTGTTAGCAACAGCAAGCTGGTGTGAGTACATTACATCTATTCTGCTACATCTCCATGGGCTACCAATTTGTAGCTAGGCTCAATTCGAAGTGCTGCTTTTGATGGTTAAAGCCCTTAGCAGTTTATGACTGAGACACCTCTAGAACCCTCTTCTCCAGCATCAATTTATCCATATGCTTAGGGTCATCTGGAAAGGCCTTGCTTGGTGTTCCACTACCTTATGAGCTTTGGAGAACAGGAAGAACCTTCTTATTGGTGGCACCAAGGTTATATAACTCTTTTCTCCGCAATGTGTCCTTACTGAATAGTACTACTACTATGTATAGTGCTTTTGGTGTTTAAAGTACTTTCTACATATCTCTCTCTGGTATTACAATAATCCTTCCAGAAGTCCTATAAAGTAACACTACCATTATTAGATAAATTTGATCCTCTGCTTTCTAATTGTCCAGAAATTAGATCTTGCTCTTTTACTCTGCTGTTTTAAACATTTCCTCTATCAATTTTTAACGTTTATAATGGTTTGATTCTTAACCTATTTTTCTCTATTGATTTTAAATGTTTATAATGGTTTGATGCTTAACTTATACTTTTAATTGATTCTATCTTGTAAGCTGCTTAGGGGGTCTACTGTGAATCAAAATGCGTAGTATTTTTGGATTAATAAAATTCTCCATACTTTAATTAAAGGAGTAGCACCTATTGATTGGTCAACAGAGAAAAGAAATGTGGGCAAGAAACTAATGGGTGCTCAAAGTGATGTATGCCAACTTTTCACAGAGCAAGAGGACTGTACCTGTACTGGTGGCTGCACTGCGCCTCTCCAATAGCATCAAATATTTATCAGGGTAGTATCACGGACACTTTTGCCAAATCACCAATTCTATGCAACATTAGCTTTTATGACTTGGAAATGGCCTGGGAGAAATTACATTGTACCCAACCCAACTGAGCCATTTACTAAGCAGTATCAATTATTAGAGCTATAGTTTACTGAGCATCCCAACCACAGAGCTTCTGTGAGCTGTCCATTATTTCAGCCTTCTGGCAATGTAAAAATTGGATTAATTTCCTATAGAGTTGCCAAAAGCACCACATGACAATGCTAGTCCATGGATTTCTGTACCATATAAACAACTGAAAAAGGGCAGTGATGCATATGTGGCAAACCACCAACAAAAAGGAAATTATAAATTATTTTCCCAGTTTTTTTCAGATGATAACCAGGGCTTTTTTTTAGCAGGAATGCAGTTCCGGCTTGCTTGGTGTCGGGGGTGTGGCCTAATACGCAAATAAGTTCCTGCTCAATTTTTCTCTATAAAAAAGCCCCTGTGTAAAACAATGGCAATGTCAGGAGGTGTGGCCTACTATGCAAATGAGTTCCTGTTGGGCTTTTTCTAAAAAAACCTCCCCGATAACAACTTTATTTAAAGTTGCTGCTAGGATTGCTATCTTGCTTCTAATGCAGCAGTCTCTTTGGTGCAGGTTTGTATAGTTGGAAAGGGTGCCACTGATACATTTCCAACTGCCTTGACTACAAAACAAGGGGCTACCTATACACTGTGGTAACAATACTCTATATCAGAGCTGGCCTGAGGGTTTTTGGCATCCTAGGCCTGACTTGACCTGCATGGCCCAAGCTAGCTTGATCTAATTCAGTCCTGTATGCTAAGGAGGTTTGGCCTTGGTTAATAGTTAGTATTTTGATGAAAGACCCCCAAGGATACCCATGGTCACCATGCAAAGGTAGGCAATGGCAAACCACCTCTGAACATCTCTTGCTTTGAAAACCTTACAGGGTTGCCATAAATCAGGAGTGACTTGATGGCACTTTCCACCACCAGGAAAATTACTTTGCCACACATCCCTACACTGTGGGGAAGCTGCACCCTCATTGGGCACAAGCATTGTGGCTTACCACTGCACCACCACCACTGATATAGGGCCTGGCATTGCAAGAAGGCCCTGCCCACCACTCCAGTATGCCACAGCTGTGTCTGGGGCTGTGACCTGCCATGGCATCATGCCTACCAGACCTGGCAGTGAGAAAAGGCCCCATCTGCTGCTCAAAAGCTGCAGGAGGGCTAGTACCCCTCCAGCTCTGGAAGAGATCAGTACTCTAGGCAATTGCTTAGGTCTGGGTTGTGGATGGGCCAGCTCTGCTCTATGTGTAAAAATGTAGGTTATGCTGAAATTGTACAATGTAGGAATATGGGGAGATTTAAAACAGGAATAGCAGGTGAGAGGGTGGTGTTTCCTTGCCTATGTTTTGCTCCCAGCAGTTCTTCTCCTGGTACAAATTATATCTCATTCCAGATACCTGAGGGGAAATGAAAGACTGGAATGTAATTTCAGGAGGAAATGCTGGGGTGAGAACAAAGTTCAATATGTCCACCCATCCCCCCTTTCAGAACTTTAAATCCCCCATTTGGCTTTAAAGGAATTTGGTTGCAACCCACATCCTAGCACTGGGTCTGCCGCCATTACATTTTAGAAAGCCCCAAGGCGACTTTTCTTTCGCTAAAAACGAAATTGAACCTGATATGATTAAATAAATAAATAAGTGTTAGCCCTCCAGGTTGACATACACTCTGTATTTGAGTGGCTTATTGCAGCTATATTTCAATTAACTTGGAACCAAAATGAAATAACACTGTCCTCATGAAGATTTTAATCAGGTTAAACAGGAAACAATTTTATTCAGCAAGAAGTTTGTCCATAGATACAGCTGGTTCTAGATTTTGGGGGGCCATGGGAAGAAATTTCCTGGAGGCTCCCCTCCTCTTCTGCCCCCCACCAAGTCCTTTGCTCATGTCGCCCTTCCTGCACACCCACCTGTGTGCCCCATACTTGCCTGTGCATCCTTCTCCTGTCCTGCTCACAAGCCCTCCCACTGCCCATGTTCACAGCTGCCTGCAGCACTTTCCCTGAGGGTACTGGGTTATGCATGCTGCTTAAGCATGGGCAGTGGAGCATTTATGAGCAGACAAGGGGAGGGTGTGTGTGTGTGGGGGGGAGAGGGGTCAAAAGCAGTGGCCTTGCTTGGAGCCCTGGAAGCTGCCCCACCTGAAGACATGCTGAGGCCAGCCCTGCATATAGACACATTTTCTTATTTCTTGTGCAATGATTAAATATTTAATTTTTTACAACTCACAAAAGAGTCAGATTTGTGCTTTCAACAAATATGTTACACAGATGAATACACTAAAACAAAAGATAGTTCTATGCTGGTATTGTGGAAAGATATGTTGCATTAAATATTTAATGCCAGGGTACCATTTAAAAAAAAAAAAAACACCATTTGTATACTTGTAAATCTGTTTGAAATCACTGAGATTTTCCTTTATGTAACTGAAGTTCTTTTAAGACATTTGGATATATATCTACAAAGCTGGGGTGGAAATATCATATGGAGTTAAGCACTTTTTGAAAATGTCTCCTTAATCTAGATTCTGGGTGGGTTCAAAGTGTCATGAGAAAAGCCTTTTAATGACTTCAGTTTTCTGCCTAGAAATGGAACACAGATATAAGAGTGACTTTTGAAGAGGAACAGGAATTTAAGTTCTTCTGAGCTCAAACTGCTTTAGTTAACACTGAAGGTTAATTGGTGTTTGCTCTGGGAGTCTCTTTTTTACATTTAAACTGGTCCAGTCTCTTCTTAAATAGTTTGGCTCAGGAAAGTAATACTGTCAAGAACTGAAGAGGCAGCACACAAGAAGGTGTGACTTTGGAATTGAGGGGATTCTCAGTTGTCATGTTTTGTAGTAAGCAGCAATTCATCAACCAATGGACAAGAGAAAGTCTGACTATAAATTCACAACAAGAAGAGGGTTATGAATGGGAGCTGTCCAATCTTCCTTGGTCTTTCATCTATTCCTGTCCCACGCTCAGATGTGTTCTACACACAGTAATTCATCGTATTCCTTGCAGCATCTCTCTGACTAAGGATAGCTGGTTTAGGATGTGTGTAATGGCAAATCATTAATGGGCAGTTAGGCGGATCAAGTGCAGAGCGTTGGCTGTGCTGTGTATGCGTCTTTGTAGAGTTCTCCCAATACATCTTCGTCAAAACCTGCTGCTACTGTGTGGATCTGTTTCTGAATCTCTGAAAGTGATGAGTCATCTGCATGGCTCACCCTTGCACTTGGTCTAAGGCAGGGGTGGCCAAACTGCAGTTCTAAGTGACCAGTGTTATGAACAAATGTGGCTCTTTTACACATATTGTACCGCTCTGAAAGCTCCCACCACCCCATCAGCCCACTAAGAAGGCATTTCTCTCTTTAAATCACTTCTCCAAGCCAAGCCTGCCAGCGGCTTGGAGAATGCATTTAGAGTTAAAGTTGCTTATTTCCACATCTCTCTCCCCCATCTATTTTTTTCCTTCCTTCCTTCCTTCCTTCCTTCCTTCCTTCCTTCCTTCCTTCCTTCCTTCCTTCCTTCCTTCCTTCCTTCCTTCCATCCATCCATCCATCCATCTCTTAAACATCTGATGTTAATGTCTTATGGCTCTATGTGGCTCTTATGTTAAGCAAGTTTGGCCACCCCTGCTCTAAGGGATTCACATTTGGAGCCATTACAAATCTGCAGGTGCATTTAACTTGAGGCTGACCTCACTCTAAATTCTTGCTTTTAATTTAACAGACTCAGGGGTACTAATTTAGGGAAGGCAAGAGGAATACTCCTATGTAATAGACCACATACAATAATTTCTTAAGAACATATTTACATCTCTAAGTGACCAGTGTTACAAACAAATCAAGGGAAAGTAAACCAAAGGTGCAAATTCCATAGCTTATAGCTTGTACATGTATAAAAAAGGAACCACAGGCCATGTTCTTAGATCATCCTGATGTTTTTCAATTCAATTGTGAAAAGGTGGCTTTGGAATCTTGTCAAAATCACATACATGCCCTCCAAGTAACGGAATGACACATTTGTCAGAATGAGATGAGAAGATGCTTACTGGTTACACATGAGATGAGAAGACACTAACTGGTTACACCAAAAATTTCTCTATCCAAAAGTGACTGGCCAGGTGGTTGTTGGGAACCCACAAGCAAAGCATGAGGACAAGAGTGTTCCACCATTATTTGTCTCCAGCCTTTGGAAAGCAGTGGTATTCTGCATTCCAACAATGTGGCTATCATAGGCCGTTTTCCCACTAGCGTTTGCTCCGTCGTAGCGCCCCATTTACCTCCGGATCTTCTCTTGGATTTCCCACATGCTGCTCCGGCGCTGCGGTTTGCTCCGGCGCTACAGGGATTTTACGCCGGAGTATGTTTTCCAGCATGTTGCCGGAGTTTCCGAAAAGCTCCGGATCCACTCCGGATCCACTCAGCGGAGTTTGCTGTGGGAAATCCATCCACGCCGGATCGACTGCTTTGTGGGCGTCACCCTCCCCCTTTTCCGTCCTCCCACCCCATCCACCCTCTTGGCCAATCATCACCCTTTCGCGGCGCTTCCCCGAAGTGCCGGCGCGTCCATTTTTTTTTTAAAAAAAGCATCTCAGTTTTGCGTAATAGCGATATTACGAAATAACAACCCCTCCCGGAATAGCCTCGTTTGCAGTTTTTTTTTGCAATGTTGCGCTGTCTCTCCGCTGTTACACCATTTCAACAGTGGATGCATTAATGTTTTTTTATTTTTTTCTTACTTCACTAAACCGGTCATTACGAGTGATGTTTCGTTACTTCGTAGTTGCGTTACAAATAACACATTTCGGCGGATACGTGATTATTGATAATATGCATTATTATTGGTAGGGTGTTAGGTTTGCGAGACTCTGATGGGTGCTATGGCGAGGGTCTCGCGAGAATTGCGGACGATACATTATAGTTGAGGGTGTTGGGTCTCGCGAGAATTGCAGCTGCGGAGCTAGAATCAGGGAATCGCCCACATCATGCTGCCGATGCTAGTGGCCAATCATGAGGCGAGAAGCAGCTGTCGTCACAATTTGCAGGAGCCGAACAGAACACTGGGAGGAAGAAGGGACAGATATTGCTGGCCGCCATTGAGCATCTTACTCCCGCCACCGCACAGCAGGTCCGTTTAAGAGAAGCTTGACTTTTATCTTTTATCGCAATAGCGATACTTCGTACCAACGAAACTACAAAACGTAAGTGGTTGGCCGGTGATAGGGAGCCATGGGGAAAACCTTAATGAAACCGCCCCTAGATGAAGGGAGACGTTGGTGTTTGGCACTTATTATACCCGCGACACTCCTCCGCCTTCTGCCTCCCTCCCCCCCCCCCCCCGCTTGCGTGGTACTGTTGATTTCTCTGCATTGCTATAGGTTCAAGCGGCGTGAACCCAAGCAGTGCGTTGCAGGAACAGGAACACAGCCAGGTTTTTACTGATGGACATCCAGGCGAGGAGTCATTTCGGGGTAAGTGCGGCCTGCAGTGCTTCTGATAAGTCTTATGTGGAATGTGAAAGCTTTCAGTGGAACTTAGATGCATTGCCCAGCTTACAATTGCTGAGCCATTGACCCTGCGTTTCCTGCTTCATGTATGAGCAGAACTGCCCCTGAAGACATGTTATAGCACAGATTTTTAAGGTAAGCATGGGCTTTGCGGCACTAGCCATGGAGAGGGATGAGTGTGGTGTCAATTTCAATTCCAGGTGACTTTGAGGAGGAAGAAGGGTGCTTTATCCAGAGGGGAGGACCTGGAAAGCCGTCTGGATCATGAAGATGCGATGGAGTGCTTTGACCGAATGCTGGCTTCTGAAGAACGCTGGTTCACTTTGCGGGGAGAGCGTGACACAGGCTTGGTAAAGAATTTCGAGCAGGCCTCAAGGTAGACTGTGGATGTTATGAGGGCAGCTGTTGATATGCGAGGCAGCATTGCCCAAATTTTTAGGGAAGGTCGGGCACAGGGAAGGGTGGGTGAGGCACCAGCCACTGCAACATCTCCTCCATATGCAGCATCTCCAACTCAGGTCGTGATCAGAGAGCTTGGACTGCAGTACTACAGCTTTACCACTTTGTGCCACGGGGCTCCTCTAGTATCTCTGGTATTTTATGGCACAATGGCCTGGCCTGACGAAGTGATATTTGTGTCAGATCCAGCCCTCATTCCAAATGACTTTGTCACCTCTGGCCTAAGATAAGTGTTTGTCAGGTGCTAAAGACTGCTAGTGTGAGGGAGTTCACCACCTAGGCAGCTGATTCGACTGCTGAAATGGTGACCCATTAGGGTTTTCAAGGGAAGAGCCATTCATAGGTAGTTTCCCCTTGCCTGCCTGTGTCACCACCCTGGTATTCCTTGCTGGTCTCCCATCCAAACACTAACTAGGGCTGAGCCCTGCTTAGCTTCTGAGATGGAACATCAGGCTAGCCTGAGCTGCCCAGATCAGGGTGGAAACCTAAAAAGTGTGTGTGTGGCGGAAATCCTCAGAATGTGTCAGAAGTCCTGATTTTTTGAACTGCACGGATGTCCTTTAGAAATTAAATATCGTGTTTTTTAAAAGTCTATTAGCTTGGAACCATAGGGCTCAGTACGAAATAAGGCATAGTGGGTTTTGGATAAGGCTTTTTCTTCCTCCCTTCCCCCGAATTCTTTTTCTGCACTTGCTATAGTTGCTTCACTTGCCAAGTCCTTTTTCCACACATAAGTGACTTTTGCTTTAATCAGGGAGGCCACCTGTCTTTCAAGAAGATCCCTAATAAAGTCTGAATGTAAACCATTTGAACCCTTCACAAGCCAAGATATCAGCTTCTCCTTGAACCCACCCAAAATACATTGGGAAACCAATTTATAAATAAATTGGCAGCTTCACCTAAAATGTGACTGCAGCGAAACTCATGGGCCACTGCCTTCAGATATAGCTTGCCCGGTTTTGGCAGAGCCTGCTGTCTCCTGCACCCTGCTCAAGTGGCAGTGTTGCGGCTTCCCGTAGGGGCAAGATGATGTTATTTCATTGATTACATGTTGTGCATGTTGTTATTGATGATGTTATAATAAAGTTATGTTTTGCAAAGGTCCCAGCTCGGTGTTTAGGTAAAGAAAAACGATATCTTAAGGTTTCAAGATTAACAATGATTTATTACAAATGACAAACTTATATACAACTTTAAACATATATACAACTTCATTCCTCCAACCCCCCACCCCTGGGCCGCTCCTGCCTCCGGACATGCCGCTCCAGGGCGTCGATCCGGCGTGTGAAGGCGCTCACTGGAATTTAGAAAAGAAGCAAGTAAGTGCAACGCCCTCAGTAATGTACGCACAGCAGTCCATCACTCACAAGAACCACCCATCCTGCAAAATAGTGAGCACTCACACGCTGAGCGGCAGAGGGCCTCCAGCCGGGCGATGGCCTCCAGCGGTGCCTCCGGTGCTGGGCGCCGCTCGAGGGCCTCGATTCTTTGGGTCAGGGACTCAATCTCCGCCGCTGCTGGCCGCCGTTCGAGGGCCTCGACCCGTTGGGTGAGGGCCTCCATTTCTGGCGCTGATGTGCGCCGCTCGATGGCCTCGATCCGGCTAATCAGGGCCTCGAGACGGGCAACGGTAACCTGTGCTTGCTGCACCGGCTCCTCCACCACTGAAATGCAAGCACACCATGCATGCACGTTAGAAAATTATAGGCATGTGTGCATTGTATAGCACATACAATGCACACATAGCATGTGTGCATTGTATAGGCATGTGTCCATTGTATAGCAACATTAGTTCGCAGTGCCCTGAGAGGCAGCTCAGCAAACCCACCTGCCTCTCTGGCCGGATCACCGCCCTCCTCCCGCGGGACTTCTGGGCTCACACCGCCTAAGATTTGCAAAAGTAATCATTAATTTTTTTTTCTGAACGCCCTGCGCACATCGCTTTTTAATGCCTCTAATGTGCAGTAACCCAGAGGTGGCTGCTTTGTCAGGTAATGTACCTTCTTGCTCCTCAGTACCCTGCTGCTCATCCTCCTCTCCCCCCAAGGCTGAGCCTGGCCGCTCTGCCTCGCCTCGTGGCCCTAGAGACAGGTAGTTAGTGCACTCCTGTACTCATCTGACAGGGCGGCTAACAAGGGCTGCAACATCATATTTATTAGAAACTTGCATGCCATGCCTATTGATTTCTATCTGCGGCTCAGCTCAGCGAACTCACCGGCCTCCTCAGCGCCTCCCGCCTCCTCAGCGCCTCCCGCCTCCTCAGCGCCTCCGGCCTGCTGGGCTGCTGGGCTCACACCGCCTAAGATTTGCAAAAGTAATCATTATGTTATTATCTTGAACCCCCTGCGCACATGGCTTATTGATGCGTTTACTGCGCAGTAACCAAGAGGCGGCCGCTTTGTCAGGTAATGTACCTTCTTGCTCCTCCGCACCCTGGTCCTCCTCTCCCTCCGATGGTGGGCCTGGCCGCTCAGCCGCGCCTCGTGGACAGGTGTCAACTAGAAAAAAACCAAACAATGAAACTCATACATGCAAGTGGTGTGAATGAAAGCACACATCATATGTGAAAAATGCACTGTAACCTGCAGGTAATATGTACTGGATCAGGACGGCACATCAGGAAATAGAATGGGGTGGGGGCGGGGTGTTGGATCCACTTAAGGAGGTTTCTGTGATCACCCATGCCCCCCCCCCCCCCATTCCACCAGGAATGCTCAGCAGAGCATAGGAAGGTTTGGGTGTTTGATCCACTTAAGGAGGTTTCTGTGATCACCAATGCCCCCCACCCCCCATTCCACCAGGAATGCTCAGCAGAGCATAGGAAGGTTTGGGTGTTTGATCCACTTAAGGAGGTTTCTGTGATCACCGAAGCCCCCACCCCCCTATTCCACCAGGAATGCTCAGCAGAGCATAGGAAGGTTTGGGTGTTTGATCCACTTAAGGAGGTTTCTGTGATCACCGAAGCCCCCACCCCCCTATTCCACCAGGAATGCTCAGCAGAGCATAGGAAGGTTTGGGTGTTTGATCCACTTAAGGAGGTTTCTGTGATCACCAATGCCCCCCACCCCCCATTCCACCAGGAATGCTCAGCAGAGCATAGGAAGGTTTGGGTGTTTGATCCACTTAAGGAGGTTTCTGTGATCACCGAAGCCCCCACCCCCCTATTCCACCAGGAATGCTCAGCAGAGCATAGGAAGGTTTGGGTGTTTGATCCACTTAAGGAGGTTTCTGTGACCACCCATGGCCACCCCACATTACAGTAATAAGGCAGTAATAAAGAAGGGAGGGGTGTGTGTGGCGTTTTTGTGTTGTGTGTGTGTGTGGTGTTACTCACAATCATGATGACGGTCCTCCCAACGGGGCCGCCCCGCCAACTCCCAAAGACGCACCATGGCGTCATGGTAAGGCGTCCTGCCTGACGCCCTGGGGATACCGCCCCAAGCTTCAAGGCTAGCCATGAAGCTGCAGCGGAGGCGTTTGATTTTTGACCGGCACTGCGCGGCAGTCCGGTCAAACCCCCTCCGCTGCAGCCTCCGGGCTATCGCCGCATAGATGTGGCTTGTGTTGAGGTGGGTGCTGGACATTACATCGGCCGCGTGCCCGCTCCTCTCAACAATAGCGAGCATAGCCAGCACCTCCTCCCGCTGCCAGAACGTCCCTCTCCTTCCCCTGGCTGCCATTTCGAACTAACGCTCTTTCGATGTTGCGAAATAGCAGCCTTCCCTTTCTGATTTGATTTATCCAATCATGTGGAAGGCATATCCTGATTGACAAGGCAAAAACAGACCCAGGCCAGAAACACGTGTCAGAAACCCATGGTGCACCAAAAAACTACCCCCCCCCACAACCACCACCAAAGTAAATGAACGCGGTGCAGTTTATAATGCTCAAAACTTTATTCGCTGTAACGGGAAGCAGCCTAAGTAAACGCAGGCATAATGATAAGAAATATGTAGCATTACTGGGTGGAAGTATCTACTCCGGAACCACTAAGCGGAGTTTGCTGTTGGAAATCCATCTTTTTTTTTTAAAACTTAACAGTTTTGCGTAGTAGCGATATTTCGAAATTAACAAGGGGGAAAAAAAAAACCCCTCCTGGAATAGTTCCCCCCCCCTTCTCCAGTATACATTATACATTATGGTCGATACATTATGGTTGATAGCATGTTTGGTCTCGCGAGAAATTCATGGGTGTTGTGGCGAGGGTCTCGCGAGAATTGCGACCGCTGAATGAGGATCAGGGAATCGCCCACATCACTGTCAATTAGCCAATGCTTGGAGGCTGCAAATGCTAGTGGCCAATCATGAGGCGAGTGGCAGCTATCGTCACAGCTTGTATGAGCCGAACAGGACACTGGGAGGAAGAAGGGACAGATTTGGCTGGCCGGCATTGATCAGCTTACTGCCTCCACCGCACAGCAGCTCCGTGCAATGGCGTCCAGCGGCAGGGCAATGGGGGCTCGTGGAGTTTCTTGGCGGGAGGCAGAAACAGAAGCCTTGTTGTCCATTTGGGTTGAGGATAAGATCCAGAATGCGCTGGCCTCTAACCGCAAAAACACCTATGTCTACGAGGCTATATCTAAGGCCATGCATGCCATGGGACACAAGAGGTCGGCGCTTGAGTGCCGAACGAAGACCAAGGGCTTGCGCGCGGACTACAGGAGATGCGTTAGCCACAATGCAAAGACTGGAGTATCCCCAGTTTACTGCGCTCACTTTGACGTGCTGCACCGCATCCTTAAGGATGATAAGTCCGCGCGTCCCCCCGACATGAGGAGAAGCTGGACGGCGAAGTATTACAAGGCAAACAAGGAAAACTTGCCGCTTCTGGGATCAGATAACATCGTTTCCGCTGACCTCCAAACAATCAACGCCGATGATCTCCGCACGCACACCACTGTGTCACCTCCAGGTGAGTATCAGGGCGATGCAGTGCCCCTGAGCCCTGTACTTTTCTGTGTATGGGGTTCCGTTCTCGCCCCTAAGGAAACCCACGCAGAGGATTCCTCAGTATATATGTGGGTCGCTGTGGGTTCGCCGGTGATTGGGAGGCATGGGGGAAACCTTAATGGAACTTCCCCTAGATGAAGGGAGACGTGGATGCTTGCCTCACTGTACTGTGCACTTATTAGACTCGCAATACTTCTGTGCCTTCTGCGTTAACACTGCTGATTTTCCTGCATTCCTATAGGCTCAATCATCCTGACCACAAGCGATGCGTCGCAGGAGCAGGAACAGAGCCAGGAATTTAGTGCTCAACAACCAGCAGAGGAGTCCTTGCCGGGGGGTAAGTGCCTCTGATTAGTCTTCTGTTGAATGTGAAAGCTTTCAGTGGGACTCGGAATTACTGCCCAGCTTACAATTGCTGACACTGATGCTGCTCCTGAACACATGTTATAGTGAAGAACTTTACGGTAGGCAGGGCTTTTCAGCACTTTGCACGTTAAGGAATGAGTGTTGTATCAATTTCAGGTTGCTTTGAGGAGGGAGAAGGGTGCAGTATTCAAACCGGAGAATCTGGGGATGCTGTCCTCTCGGAGCAGGAAACAGAGGAAGGAGGTATGTTTCGGGGATTTCTGCGTAAACTGCAGCAGCGGTGCCAATGCCTGCAGCACAGTAGTGCAGCTTGTAACATAGCTGAAACAATGGGTGCACTGCCAGAGTTCTCCAGGTAATGTACTCCTTCCATCCTTCTTCTTTCAGATGCTTCAGGAGATCATCTGCCGGTGTCATCAGCACAGCAAAGAAAGGAAGAGAGTGCGCAGAACGAAGCTCAACGTCAGCGAAGGGTTGCCTTGCTTAATAATGTGGCTAAGGAGATGATGATTCAAACCCGTCGGGATCACGAAGACACAATGGAGCGGTTGGACCGTATGCTTGAAGCTGAAGAACGCAGGTTCTCAGTGCAGGGGGAGCGTGATACACAGAACAGGGAGGCTTTTGAAAAGGCAACAAGGGAGACTGTGGATGTTATGAAGGCAGCGGTTGATATGCTAGGCAGCATTGCCCAAATTTTTAGGGAAGGTCGGGGACAGGGAAGGGTGGGTGAGATACCAGCCACTGCAACATCGCCACCATATGCAGCATCTACACCATCCGTCACACGTAGGCAGCTGCACCTGGATTGTGACTGCAGCTATAATCGGGGCACTCTGCCGTCAGATATGGAGTACCCAGTTTTGGCAGAGGAATCTATGCCTGAAAGTCAGCCACTCCTCTCTGTGCCTGAGAGTCACAACCCCACGTCTGTGCCTGATACTCAGACCCTACCGTCTGTCCCTGAAAGTCAGAGCGTCCTGGCTCCTGCACCCTGCTCCAGTGGCAGTGTTGCGGCCTCACGTAGGGGCAAGAAACGATCCTGCACAGGGAAGCAGAGGATGTATTTTGAGCCCTGAAAGCACTCCCTTTGGAACATCTGATGATAACTCCATTGGATTATTGTTAGGCTGCCCCTAAGGTGCACTGCTGTCTATGACAGATGCTTCTTATGTTGCTGTTTTCCAGCAATGTCCCATTCATGGGTACCAGAACCAATGCCCATCAAGGGAAGGTGTGAGTTGCAGGCATTGTTTACATGTTGTGCATGTTGTTATTCATGATGTTTTTTCATTGGTTATACCTGTTTATATGATGTTATTTCATTGTTCACATGCTGTGCATGATGTCATTTATGATGTTATTTCAGTGTTTATGCCTGCACAGGCAGTGTGCTCCTAGCTATTGCTTTGTTCCTCTGATGTTTACGCACTTTTATTAAAGTTATGTTTGCACTTCTCCCTGTTCAGTGTCTAGGTAAAGGAAAACGACACCTTAAGGTTTCAAAAGTAACAATAATTTATTTGAACAAACAACACATTTAAGAGAATGAAACTTTATTCCCCAACACCCCCACCCCTCCCAGCACCCCCACCCCTGCTTTGTCAGGCAATGCACCTTATTCCCTCAGGCCAACCAGCTGAGGGCCCTCATCATCCTCTTCCACCAGGGGTGGGCCTGGCTGCTCTACCGCGCCTCCTGGACGGTTGTCGACTGCGGTTGGATATAGAAAAGAAAAAAGTAATTAGACTCATGTGAATGAAAGCACACAGCAGCTGTGAGAAATGCACTGGAATCTGCAGTGCCACTTATTGGACCAGTAATATCATAACAGGGGAGGGTGGCTGGTGGGGGGATCCGCAGAAACACCATGCATTACAGCTCTTTTCTTAGCAATAGCATAAGAAAATGTAAATTTCTTGAGCCTTCTCCTTTATGGTTGTAGGATTGCATATTACATCTAATAGGGGAGGGCTGCAACCACACCTGGATCAATAGCGCTTTTATAACAAACTGCCCATGATCTGTGCGTGTGAGAAAGAAGATATTATATGAACTGCCTGAAGTAGCGCCATTGTTGTGCATCTGATTGTTCAACTCTTTTAATATTGCCTCTTTACTGCCTATGTTATGCTGTTAGCTGCCTCGAGTCTGTATGGAATGGGCAGGATATAAGTATAATGTAAATAAATACATACAACTACAAATTTTATTTGATTTAACATATTTATAAAAAAATTTCCCAGTAGCTAGAATGTTCAACAGCAAATTAAAATACAAACAATAATAATGAAAATATAAACAAAGCACAAAAAAGCCATAGAACATTTTAAGTAATTTATTTATTTAGTATCCAAATAGTTCCTGATAAGAATGGTTTTACACCAGCAGGGCTTATCAGAACTGGGATGGGTGGGTGTGGGTGGTAGTCTGTGCACAGACCTGGTGCCTCCCCCTGGCACACATCCCACCAGTAAGGCATATCAGAAACTAGAAGGGTGAGGGTGGGTGAATGAAAATATAAACAAAGCACAAAAAAGGCATAGAACATTTTAAGTGATTTATTTATTTAGTATCCAAGTAGTTCCTGATAAGAATGGTTTTACACCAGCAGGGCTTATCAGAACTGGGATGGGTGGGTGTGGGTGGTAGTCTGTGCACAGACCTGGTGCCTCCCCCTGGCACACATCCCACCAGTAAGGCATATCAGAAACTAGAAGGGTGAGGGTGGGTGGGGAAATTGTACTGTACTGCCATAAAGCAGTAATAAAGAAGGAAGGGGTCGCTGCCAGAAAGTGCAAAATCAAAATTCATCCATCCAATCATGGGGAAGGCATTTTATGATCGGCAAGGCAAAAACAGAGCCAGCCCAGGAGCACGTGTAGGACCACCGGTGCACCGAAATATTGCCCCCCCCCCCAACCGCAACCAAAGTAAATGAACACTATGCAGTTTATAATGCCCAAAGCTTTATTCGCTGAAACGGGAAGCAGTATAAACAAACGCAGGTATAACGTTAAGGCGATTATACATATAACGGTTGAAACAGCGTAACTTCGCAGCACCGGAAAAGCAGTCTTTCATTCAAGGGCAGCGGCAGCGAGAGCCATGGGGGACGGAAAGCCGAAGAATCATCTCCTTTGATAAATATATTCTGCGACAGCATCCCGCACAGCCCTCCCACTCTCTAACTGCCTCCTGTTTATAACCCTGAAGTCTGGTTCTTCTTGGTCTGGGAGGAGTGTTATCTCCTTATCTGGAATGTCCAGGTTGACCGCATGTCCCTTTCCCTCACAAATATTGTGCAGAGTCACAGATGCGGTCACGATGGAGAAAATACTCCGGTACTGCGCGTTCATTCGCGTTAGCAGGACACGCCAGCGAGCCTTAAGCCTCCCGAAAGCACGCTCCACCACGTTCCTGGCCCTGGCGTGTTTCTTGTTAAAGTGCTTCTGCACGGGCCCGACGGGTGTCCTGTACGGGGTCATCAGCCACGGTCTAAGGGGGTATGCTCCGTCGCCCAATACAAGCGCAGGTATGGTTACATTTCCCAAAGTCACCGTGGGGTTCCCCGGAACCCAGAGCCCTGCATCATTGCCAGAGCAGAGATGGCTGTTCGCGAGAACAAAGGCATCGTTGGTCTTTCCGCTGTGGCCGAACTCTGCATCCACGAAGCGTCCTGTGTGATCAACCGTGCCTTGGAGGATCATGGAGCAGAACATCTTCCGGTTGCAGAACTCCTCCGATTTGCCCCCAGGCGCCCGTATCGGGATGTGCGATCCATCCAGAGCAGCCACCGTATGCGGCATACCGAGCTTACCGAAACCGTCCATAATCTGTAGAGAAATGGAGCACAATGGATCAGGGATATTTCAACTTCCACTGTATTAGCAATAGAGAATCACATCAGGGTCAGATATATCGATGTTACGTTATAACGCAAAACTAGGGAAAAGAAAAAAAAAATACACACCGTTCCGATGTCGTCACCGAGGCACACGACCTTTGAGAACAAACGTTTCTCGATGGCTTCGCAGATCTCCATCACAATCCCATGGACGGTGGTAACGCCGATCCCGAACTGCGCACCGACTTCCCGATAGGCGCTTCCGGTAGCGAGGTACCACAGCGCTACCGCGAGCCGCTTCTCAGGGTGGACCGGAGACCTCATCCTTGTGGTTTGCCTTTCCAGCTTGTCCTTCAAAGCGGCATAAATCTCCATAAAGGTCCCTCTGGTCATCCGGAAGTTATCCAGCCATTGCTCGTCGCCCCAGTACACAAGCACAAAGTTCTCCCACCAGCCGAGTTCACGGGGGAACACCCAATACCTGGGCGCGAACCGGATACCGGCAAGGTAGTGCCATCTACGTTGCTGGCGGCGACTGCCACCTCTAATCAGCCGAAGCCGGTCAGACTTCCTAGAGGCGGCCAGAGGTTTCGGTGATCCAAGTCCATGAGCGAGGAGTCTTTCTCCGGCGCGGAGCACTTGGCGCGCGGCGTAGATACACAAAATCAGAATATCCACTGCTGAATAAAGCAGCGCCATAGTCTCGTCATCAGGATTCTCCATTGTGAATGCTTCTGACGATACGAGGCAGTGTGGAGGACGCCGCTGCGGCCAGTATTAAAACAGAACCATCACGTGATTGTTTGCCCGCGAAAAAGGGGATTACGCAACTAGAATGACGTCTAAAAAAAAATGATTGACAGGGCATCGACTCCAG
Source organism: Heteronotia binoei (assembly GCF_032191835.1). Lineage (NCBI taxonomy): Eukaryota > Metazoa > Chordata > Lepidosauria > Squamata > Gekkonidae > Heteronotia > Heteronotia binoei. The sequence goes on from NC_083230.1 coordinate 81,628,145, forward strand.
TCGATGCCACTGGGAAAACGCCGGTGGGAAAACGATTTGAGCCGGCGCTTCAGGGAGGGCGACTCCGCAAAGAGTCACTAGTGGGAAAACGAAAAAAGTGATCCGGAGATAATTGCGCCGGGGAATAAGGGGAGCAAACGCTAAGTGGGAAAACGGCCATAGTGAAACAGCTGTTGACAGGACTACCCTTTGTGAATATCTAGAAAGCTTTAAATTCAATCAAGGGCTTTAATAATGATTACATATAAAACATGGTGTGAAAAAGTGTGGATGCTTTCAGCTAGGCCTCTTTATGCAGGTGGGACTTCACAGGATTCTATGAGCTGTTGTCTTTTCCCATCTAATATTGTTTTAACTTTTAATGCCTCAGTTCCTGCAGCAGAATGTAACAGTTATGCAACACCATTTCTCTATGGAAGAGGCTGGAGGAAAAAGTTCACAAACAGGAAAGTTTTCAATCCATTTGCAACAGGACCTCCCTTTAAAAAATAAAGATGCCACAAATAGCATTGACAGGCCCACACACCTGAGCAATGACATCGACAACGGCAGATCCCTGTCACTACATTATTCCCTGATAGCAATCTGAATGGCTGTGGAGCTAAGCAGGGACAGCATGGTTGCCAGAACAAAATTAAAATGTGCTGCACGGGTGGCTGATTTTCTTCTCTGTCAGAGTCTAGGATGGGTTGGGGGGGGGGGGGATGGAGGGGGGGAATGGAGAAAAGACAGCCTTTCCTCTACTGCTCTAAAATCTCAGCCTGAAGCACTCAACCAAACATTAATTTCCAGGATGTGAATTATCCCTTTTATGAGTGGTCTGTGATTGTGGGGACTGCTAAGCCTTCAACTTACACATGGAAAGGATGTCTCCTCTCTTTTCTTCCCCCACCCCCAGTCTCTCTTTCTCTCATCTGGGTTTAATAATGATAAATCTATTTTAACTTGCTCCATAAAGTCAGACAGACAATACACTCCTAATCTACCATGATCTGCGCTCTGGCATTAAAGAGATGAACCTGCTGTCTATTATACAGAACAACAAGATAATATGATCTGCCCCAATAAGTATTTTCTGTGGAAGGGATTTTTTTTTTTTGCTCCAGCTGCTCCTTAAAAGTAGGCAAATGAGAAATGGAACCTAAAAAATTGAATTTGCTTTAAATGGTCTCTTTTTGCAATACCAGTAACAGTGCCATGTTAAAAAGAGTTGAACTCTTCTAAGATGCTTAGGATAGTACTGTAAATACTAACCCCTTCAAACATAAAAAATATGAATATTATAGCTGTTTTGCAATTTGGTGCAACATGTCCTCTTGAATTTGCTTTTCAAGGATTATTTTACATTGTTGGTTGGAATGCCATGTCTCATGGCACTGTTTCCCAAATGTGATACCTGGGGAGGTTTTTCCCCTGAGTAAAAACTGGTAGCACTTATATGTATATAAATATAAGTATATATATATTTTCATAATCAGGTCTTAGCTGTGAGGAAAAACCTCCTTACAGAACATCGTGATTACCAGCTTGGTTGCCAGAGCACCTGGAGAAGTGACTCACACATGTCTGGCCAGAGAGTGTGGGTAAACCTATCCAGGGGCAAAAGGGACTTATGCAGTACTAGCAGCCATAACGCTACAAAGGCACTCTAGATCGGTACAAGAGTGCCCACCAGGAGAACGGAAGACTTCCTGTCGTTCCGTATGATGTCCATCTTAGCCATGGAATGGAAGAGACTGCGCCGCCAGGAGCTATCCAGGTGAATGATTTTGAAGTTCTGACCATGGAATCCACCATGGAGGGCTAACACCACATGCAGCCATCTTCCTACCAGGCTTGACTCCATTCCAGCGAAGCGGACGGCTCACATACACACTAAATGTCACCTATGCCTGCAAGCAACCTACCCACCCCAAGAGTGGTTAATCGTCCAACCACCACTTTCTTTGTTTGACAGAACTCAAGAAGACTAGTGCCAAGGAGAAGACAGAAGAAGAGAAAGACCATCTTCAGCCAGAGCCAAGTTCCTTTGTACAATCTGGGTGTTACCTAGGCCATGATTTGACTCTCTATTGTCACCCTTTTAGATAAATCCATTAGTAATAAGCATCTCCCCACCCAGTAATCTCTCTATTCTTCTCCCCAACTGTCATTTTGGAGCCTCCCCCTGGTCCATTTCAACCTGAAAGTTCACTCAGGTATCCAGGATCCAGGCAAGTCCATTGGTCAAGAGCAAGCACCCAATTAGGTGCCACCAGTGTACTTTCTATTGGTTGTCGCAGTAGTCCAGCCCTTATAATCACTGCGAAACCTCCCCTTTTCGTGAGGTCACGCACCAGCTGACCACCTTTCTCCTCCCTCGTACCTCTCATCCCCTAAGGGCTCAAGAGAGTCCTTATAATCTGAGGACTAGCTACCCACAGGTGTGCTTCTATCAGTATCCCAACTTCCGCTGCATAGATCCATCCCCGATTCGTGATCAGTTTCGGGTCCCTTCTCCCACTTCCACGCTTGTCACCATTGGAGCCTTCCTTGAAGACTACGATCAGTAAATATCACCCTGTTTGTCCACCTATGTGTTCATCCATCCATCCATCCATCCATCCATCCATCCATCCATCCATCCTAGGACTGTATGAATGATTTATGAATATTTAATCTTGTATGGAAGCCTATTTTTTCTTAATAAATGTTAATTGTTTTTACTTAATTAGAGTCCCTAATATTTTAAGCATTACTTTTCTGGACGTGGAATCCTGAATACAAAGGTAAAAAGATCCTGAGTGAGCCAGGTGCCCACCTGACAATTCCCCAACCTTGTTTTGAGGGCATTTTGGCTTACATAGCGTGGAGGGCAAGCATCCACCTTTGCATCTACAATGCCCCCCCCCCCATTTGCCCAGTCACTCCAGGATGCAGCCATGATTTCAGGGCAATGACAATACTTTGAGGACTCCTTGTAGCTGTCATGGCTCAGACAGGGTGCCTCAGAGAATCACAGAGCAACATTTCTGCTTTCCTCAGGATGATGCCAGATGGGCAGCCATGTTACTCTATGGAAGTAAAAAAGAAAACAGGAGTCTAATGTCACCTTCCAGCCTAGGAACATTTATTCCACCATTAAGCTTTTGTGAGTCAGAGCTGCCCTCTCCATCACATGCATCACGCAACCGATGAAGTGAGTTCTGACTCATGAAAGCTTATGCTGGAATGAATTTTGTTAGACTGTGACACTGGATTCCTCTGGATGATGGTGCTATTTAAGAACATGTGAAGGTTTTATTTTGTTCCTAATTCTATCCTAAGGGCAGACAACACCCTAGCGCACGTGCTAACCAGCAGCGTGCCACATCAGTTTGCTTTGAACACATGGCTGGTTCTCCACTCAGCAAGTCAAGTTTGCTGCCAGTGTATGCCTACCTTTGACCCCCTATTTTTCCTTTTGTTTGCTGGAACACCAGCATCTTCACAGGTAGATGCAAGTTTTTTGGCACTTAGATGCAAAAAGGTAGCTCAGCTGCACTTTATTTTTTTATAATGTGCCCATACATCTCTGCCTTTACAGAAAGTGATTTAGTTAACCATATAATGCCTAAAATTTGACACCCTTTCTGTGTTTTTCCTCCTTAGTCTGAATAAATTTAGCCAGCATAGGGAAATTAATCACAGGACAGCACATACATGTTGATGCTGACTATCTATTAACCAGGGAACATTATCAACTCCAAAGTAATTATTTCTAGATTGACAGTAATGGTTTCTGGATCTCAAATTCAGACCAGCAAAATGGACAGGTATAAGTAACCTTAACAGTTATTACAACAATAAAGGGAAAACGGGCTTTGTAGAAATCTAGCTTTATTATCTGGTTTATCTCCTGAGGGTTTTATTGCTATGCATTTAAATTGTCACTCAGACTGACTGTATTCTGACCTATACTTGACATATTTAATATTCTTCTGCTGTTTCTTGCACCTGTCATTCCTACTACCTTATTCTTTTCTGCTCCTCTAAACGCACTGTGACATTAATAAACAAAGATCCTTGTAGACCAAAGGTATGAATAGAGCTGGATCAGCCATTAGTCTGCAGTGGTGGGGATCTGACTATGCGATGCAAACATTATCTAGTGCCTTTTTCAGACAAGCCAGTAAGAATAGCTGCCTTTTGTTAGTATTCATGGCATGTTTGTTATTCCCATGACAACAACCTAGGAAATGAAGCTGCAGCCTGTCTACCAGCTAGGTTAGCTGAAGCCATATTGTGCAACCGGAACATACACTGCAAAAGTAATCACTAATCTATCACTTTTGTGAGAAAGAGATCTTATCTTATGAGGCTCTAAAGTAGGGAACCACAAAAGTCTTCAAGCCTATTTGTTACAATGCATGTGGCAAAAATTGGAACTCTGTGCAAAGGGTATGAATGAGTCATCTGACATTTCAGGTTGACTGAAGCCTATTCTGTTACATTTATTTCTAATCTAGATGTGCTGTCCACATTCACACATTAGGGAAGGCAGAAAGAAAACCAGACTGAAACTCTTTTATATACTACACATGTACAAACTGCAAGGAAATACTAGTTCAAACATGATCCCATGCGTGTGCTTGTATCTGTAAAGGGCAAGCTCCAGCCACTGAATTACACCAGTTCGTCCCTTCCTCTCTAGTCACTATCTGACCATTCTGCTGCTTCTGCTGTCCTGCCAGCCACAGGGCAAGGAGGAGAAATAATGGACCACCTCCTTCCACCAGAAATGTGACTGGCTACAGCAAACATTAGGAGAAGCAGCCAAAACAAGTTGGCAAGGTGTTTGAAGAAGTCTGCTGATCCCAAGTAAATTAAGAAGAAGTGCATGGCAACAGCAGTAGACGCAAGGCACACCAACTTGCTGTCTCCTTCGGGGTGGTGCCCAGGACAAATTCGTTTGGCCCATGAGCATATAGGTTAGCTTGGCATGTATGTGTTTTATGTGAGAATGTTAAAAATAATAAATTTGCCCACAGAAGAAAAAAAATGAGCATTCTCATATCCTTGCGCTCACTTTGTCTGTCAACATGGATAGATTCTAGTTATTTCCTTGAGACTGTGAGGAAGTATAATAGGGATCAGATAAATCAAAAGCATCCCACCTTGCAGAACCCAGACACTCAGATTGATTCCCCACTCGCCCTGTTCCAGACTCGTTGCTCCTTTTTCACACAGAGTTTTTGCTGGATTTTGCACACGCTGCCCTGGGATAAGTTGCCCTGAATCTTTTTAAGTTCCTTCCAAGGCAGGTAGAAACCAGTTTTCAGAGGATCCTGTCTGCTGCGGGGAGAACTTGAAGAGAGATGGAGCAACTCACTGCCCCAGAGCAGTTTGTGCAAAATCCAGCAAAAACTCTGCGGGGGGGGGGGGGGGGGGGAAGCAACAAGACCAGAACAAGGTGAATGGGGAATCGGTCCCAGTTTACACAGAGATGCACTTGTATCTCACCATCCCATGTACAACAGTAAAATATCTTATGCAGATCCTGAACTTACATCAGGCAGCTGCAGGTAAGGGGATGATTAAGTTCAACTCTAGCCCTGATATAAAATAACTTACCAAGTGCTCCAGTGCCCAGTCCTTTCCTAAAAAGATGAGAGCAAGTGCTTTGCATTAACTTGGTAGGCATTCTGTTTTAGCATGCAGAATGAAGACCTTTTTCCTATGTTCAAAGTTACTGTCTTGCAGTGTACACAAATATTCTTTTCAGCAGTGCTACTTTTACTCTTAAATGTGTTTATATATGTTTTCCCCCTCTGTAGATCACTTGATATGCATCAGAAATCTAGAAAAATGTGGTGACTAAGAGTCTTGATCACGGACACAAGGCCCAAATTCTGCTCAGTTATGAAGCTCACTGAGTGGCCATGAACAAATCGCTTTCACTCTCTCAGCCTGACCTGACACAATTGTTGTGATGTTAAAATAATACTCTGAGTTTCAACACAACCAATATCTACAGAGACTATTGTGCATCTAACTGCTTAATTGTGGGATTGACAACACAACTCTTTAATTCTAGCCGGCTTTTGCACCACTACATGCCCCTTAACAGACAGTTGTTTAATTTATCATGGGTATGCAGTGATAAAGACACTGTTGTCTGTCAATACTGTTTTTATAGGAGCCTTGTTAGACCACAGAAGCTGACAATCCCATTCGTATGCTTTGCTTTCAGAACTCCATCCCTAATAATAATAAATGCCACAGTCACAGCCAACTTATAACCAGTGTGCTCCCTGTAAACTAAGTTAGTGTGAGCTAGCTCACAGATTTTTAGCCTCCAGCTCACACATTTTTGTCTTAGCTCAGGAACGATGACCTCAGGGACAATAATTTATGCAGTAGCTCACAATTTTAATGTCACAAAGTAGAATTTTTGCTTACAAGACTCTGCAGTTTAGAGGGAACATTGCTTATGACAACCCCTCATGGGGTTTTTAAGGCAAGAGATGAGCACCGGTGGTTTGCCATTGTCTTCCTCTGCATAGCAACCCTGGTGTTTCTTGGTGATCTCCCAGCTATTCAGGCTACTCTGTCCCTAATACTATTCAATAAATATTTAGATTGTTTCACAGCTGTTCTCTGAATTAATGGGATTTTGAAGACATGAACCTATCACACCCGATCTTTGCTAACTGCATCTGTCTTCAGAATGGGACTTTCATTGATGGGATGCTGAGAGTATCCTCCAATGTTTTTCATGGTTGACCTGTAGCAAGAGAGAGAAGTGGGCTCCTCTCTGGGTTCACAGTCACTACTGATGTGATAATCCAGGCTGCATTATTTTATAGGATGGTGAGATAGAGAACAAGGGCTGTTGGAAACATTAGCAGTAGGCAGAGGAAAGTACCCACATTAACATGGCAAAGGGGTGGCACATCCTTATCAATTGGGTCTGACAATGCAAAAATACTGGATGTTCCTGGGACTCCCCCAAGGCCTGTCTAACCACATAAAGGGTTTGAACACAGGACTGTAGGCATGCTGAGACTGTGTTCTTCCAGAACACAATACAGAGGTCCTCAAAATGTGGCAGTTAGTTGATAGGGCTCCTACTGGGCCCAGTGAGTGCTATGTAGCCCTTGATATTTTGTGGGTGGGGGCATGCTGATGTCACAGAGGTGCTTCCATATATGGCAGGTGTATGGGTGCTGTCAGCATGATGCTCCATGTTCAGCACTGCAGTTGTCGATCCTGTCACTGTGCACTCTGGTGCTCTTTATTTTGTTCTCGGTTCCTTGGGGCTATGACTTTTTAAAATATTTTTTTTTCAACTGGGACAGTATAAGAGGCCTATTAGCTACGCTGGTATGGTGCTGATATCAGCAGCACACCAGCTGTAGAATTGCACTGCCCGTCCATTAAAGAATGCTGAACCCATTTCAATGTTTATTTTCCTCAACAGCTAGGTAATCACATTTATTTATTGAAAATACATATTTTTAAAAGCATTCATCCAATTTTTCTCGCTACCTGACCAAAATTACTCATGTAGGACTGCAATTTCTTCTCTGTAGTCTGTATTCTTAAGGAATCAAGGAGAGCTTTTTCCTCTCTGAGACAAAAAGATAAAAGCTTTTGATAGTCCAAATTCAAGATTGCAACATAAAGTGAATAAACACTCCAAAGACATATTCTCATATGGAAATCCTTACTGAGAACAAGCCTTACGGATATCTAGTCCTATATGTTACCCCTTTAACTGTTAAGGAAGATCAAAGCTGAAATACATCTGGCACCCTTTAATAAATTATAGGGATTTCAGTAACTGTGATTTAAATGGGTTGACTGGAGTCATTATTTGGCATTTCTTGAAGTGTCAAGTAAATTTCTAAAACTTAATTGAAATGCTTGACTTGCATAGCAATGTATTAGTAATTCTCATCAGATTGAGCTGAGCTTTTAAATGTTACATTTGAGATGGTTTGATTTATGTCTTTACTATCTATATTTGTTTTTTTAAAAATAATACCTCCCCTCATTTTGTCCTATTCTTTTGATAGGCATTAATTACCCTTCTTAGAATATTTATATATGGAGACAGCATTAAAATTGAATGATTAGATTTAATGTGTGCACATTATTAGATTCACCATTTTCATACTTAGCACTGAGACTCTGGATTGCTTTTTTATTTTGCTGCATGTTCAGCTGTTGAAATAATATCATTCTGTATGCCAGATCTTAAGGCATCCTCTGACCATTTCCATTTATATGGGTAACTAACTCCCTTTTGTCCATGGATTATAATAGCACTGTGTCTTAGTGTATCTCCACACAAGTACGTGTCCCTAACATTTTTGCACACTGTTCTTTACCCAAAAATACTAGATTGCAATTGCATTTCAGTTTAAATTACATTTTTTACTGTGACCATGTGTGGGAAAGCCCTAACAGACTCCTTTCTTTTCTGCAGTAAAATGTTGTTAGAGAAGAGTAGTTTGTTTCAAACAAAGTAAACCTTTCTCTGTCAGACTCTTTCCCTTTGAAATGCCCCTGGCTGCTTTTATCCCCAGCTGGTTTACTCAAATGAGTAAGCTTCAGCTCTTCTATCCATTCCATATCCCCACTGAGTCCATAAGGGATTACGGTTCCCAAAGGCTCAGTCCAAAGCATGTATGCCTGTCTGTTGTTCCCATCACTTTTCTGTACACCAGAATCTAAGTCATTTATCCCTGTGCTTGAATTCCTGAATGCACTGATAACAAGCGGGGCCTGAATTCTGTTTAATTCCATGCTGTTCTGATGTTCAACAATTCACAGTTGGAGTAGTCTTGTGGCCATACTAATAGATAAGAAGATATTTTGGGGGTGAGTTGTATAAAACAGCAAGTATTTGCAGGCAATATTAAATCAATCCACACAATTTCAGCATTTAGTCTGGAAATAGTCCACTCAGGCTGGTTCTAGTGATATGTAAAAGAGCAGTTCATCCCTGTTCTAAGGAGGAGATGCGCATAGCAGCAATGGCAGAAAGAGTGGCAGTACACTATGCTGCATGTAAATTGCAATCCAGTTCATACGCTTTACTGTCAGATATTCAATGAACATTAGATGTCACTGGCTCTGAGGGGGCTGAAATGCATGTAGAAGATGAATCTTGGTCATCCACACCATACCCCATCCCAGTTCAGTTCTATGTTATGTAGGAGATGATAGGCTGATGACTATTCATAGCATACAGTGTTGTCAGTTATCCTTTGATGATGTGTAGAGCTAGTGCATGATGCTAACACATCAGATTGTCTTGGTTTCACAGGCATAAGGGCAGCCATATAGCACTGTAACCACATACTTGTCAAAGCACAGAGTCTTGTAGCTGGCCTTCTTGGTATTGTAACCAAAGTGTATAATATTATATGTGTAATATTGTATATAATATTTTGATGTTTTTCACTCAGCTTGCTAATACTCTCGTTTTGTATGCTTTTTATCATTGCAGCACACTGCAGACTGAGCTGACATTTCCAGTGAACTATCAGTGATGAGGTTTAAGATTTTGAGCTTGATGGTAACAGAAAATCCAGGACTCAGCATTTTGTATAAAGTTTTTCTAATGTAAATTACTTTGCACTTATCAGCACTGAATTTCATCAGTTCATTGCCCAGTCAACCTAGTTTTGTAAAACCCTCTTGCAGTACTCTATACCTTGCTTCTGACTTTAATATTTCATTAGTTTTGCATCTCCTACAAATTTTACCAGCTTGCTGTTCATTTTTCTCTCTCCCATGGCTTATGAATGCATTCAATAAGCAAGTCCCACTACAGAACCGTGGAGCATATATATATGCCAACATACTGCAAATAGTTATCTTTTATGCTTTGCTGCACACCTATAAGAGCAAATAGTTTCCTTTTATGCTTTGCTACACACCTAGCACTAGTTAGAATGATGTCGGGTTAACATTAACATTTTATTAATGCAATATAAAACATGTAGACTGGAATAGGCAAACTTTTAACTTTAACAAAATAATTTTAAATCAAATGAACAATTACTGTTCTTAGATACAACACAGTGCATTCCACGTGCCTAGTTGATAAGGTCTGTACTCTGACTTGCTTGGCTCAGGCTGGCCCAGGCAAACCTTGGAAGCTAAGCAGGGTCGGCCCTGGTTAGTATCGGATGGGAGAGCACCAAGGAATTCCAGGGTTGTTATGCAGAGGAAGACAATGGCAAACCACTGCTGAATGTCTCTTGTCTTGAAAACCCCATGAGGGTTCACCATAAGTCAGCTGCAACTTGACTGCACTCACCACCCATTGAGGACATGGTGCTAGACTGCACGCCCCCCCCCCCCAAAAAAAAGAGCTCAGTGAAAAAGCACACACAGAAGATCCTAATGCAATCATTGTCCATTTAAAGATCTCATATTGCTCATGTTAGGACAAAAGATTCTCTGCCTGAGCTACTACTCAGTCAGCGCAGACATACTAAACTAAATACACTTGGTCTGATTTGGTACACGGAAGTTTCAAGTGGTCTGCCAGCAAATCACTCACTTTATCACAGCTACCATTCTTGTACCCAGCCCACACAATTTCAGACTAGTTTTGCCTCAAAGCAGGAAAGAAAAAGGAGGATGGCTAAACAACCCAACAATGTGTTCTGCCAAAGGTTAAGCTGTGCAATGTGGACTGGGAAAGCAGGGCAGAAAAAGCAACATCAAAAGTATTCAATGAGTGACACCAGGGAGGGACTGGATATAGGCAAGCAGGAAGCTTAGGATGTTATCCAGCAAAACTAAGGGTCTAACTGATAGTTAGCCAGTTTGGTGTAGTGGTTAAGAGAGGCAGACTCTAATCTGGAAGAACCTGGTTTGATTCCCCACTCCTCCACATGCACCTGCTGAGTGACCTTGGATCAGTCACAGTTCTTGAAAGAGCTGTTCTCTCAAGAGCAGTTCTCTCAGAGCTCTCTCAGCCTCACCTAGCTCACAGGGTGCCTGTTGTAGGAAGAGGAAGGGAAAGAGATTGTAAGTCTCTCTAAGACTCTTAGTGAAGGGTGGGATATAAATCTTCTTCTTCTAGTCCAAAATAAACAACAAAAAAGTTGAGATATACGGAAAAAACAATTCACTGTAATTCAATAAATTCTAAGCTAAACAAATAAATATCTTAAATTAATTTACAGTAAATATAACAAAATAATCACATTTTTATAAAACTCCCCTATTGTGAATTGTAAAATAAAAGACCAAATAAGTTTTGACAAGCTGTCTTCATCTGGAGGTCAACTGTACAAAAGACACAGGTTGTCCCAGGTGTGCCCCAACTCTCTGGAAGAGACTGCTAGAAATTAAAGGTCTGATTTAAAGGGCTGAGGACAGCAGACCCGGCCAAATTGGCAAACTACCGACCGGTCTCTAATTTACCGTTTTTAGGTAAAATTATAGAGAGGGCAGTGGCGTCACAGTTGCAGGACTTTCTGGATGACGCTTCCATCCTAGACCCTTGCCAGTCTGGCTTTCGCCTGGGTCATGGGACGGAGACAGTACTGGTCGCCCTGGTAGATGATCTCCAACGGCATCTGGATCGGGGTGGTGTGGCGGTGCTGATGTTGTTGGACCTGTTGGCCGCGTTCGACACGGTCGACCATCGGCTACTGACCCACCGCCTCGCCGATGTAGGGGTTAGGGGGTCTGCCTTACAATGGCTTTCCTCCTTCCTTGAGGATCGGGGACAAAGGGTGGCAATTGGGGGGCGAGTGGTCCCAGAGGCGCACACTGGACTGTGGAGTGCCTCAGGGGGCAGTTCTCTCACCAATGTTATTTAATATCTATATGCGCCCCCTTGCCCAGATTGCTAGGAGACATGGGCTTGGGTGCCATCAATATGCAGATGACACCCAACTCTACCTGCTAATGGACAGCCGGCCTGACTGCGTCCCAGAGAATTTAGACCGGGCCCTGCAGGATATGGCAACCTGGTTGAGGAGGAGCGGGCTGAAACTGAATCCAGTGAAGACAGAGGTCTTTTGTATAGGTCGGGGCACTCGCTGAAAGCGGCGTGCCGGGTCAGGAGCCTGGGAGTCTTACTGGAGCCTTCACTATCAATGGAGGCCCAGATTGCAGCCACTGCCAAGTCAGCCTTTTTCCATCTAAGATGGGCAAAGCAGCTGGCTCCCTTCCTAGAGCATCAAGATCTGGCAACGGTGATTCATGCAACGGTCACCTCGAGACTGGATTACTGTAATGCCCTCTACATGGGGCTGCCTCTGTACCGAACCCAGAAGCTGCAGCTGGTGCAGAACGCGGCGGCTAGACTGCTGTTGGGGCTCCCCAAGTGGGAGCACATATGGCCTGGGCTACGCGAACTGCACTGGCTGCCAGTTGTATACCGGGTTTGATACAAAGTGCTGGTCATTACCTTTAAAGCCCTATATGGTCGAGGACCTGCCTACCTTAGGGACCGTCTCTCCCCATATGAACCCCAGAGAGCACTGAGGTCAGCCGGAAAAAACCTATTGACCATTCCCGGACCGAAAGAGGTGAAGTTGCAAAGCACCCGTAACCGGGCTTTCTCCTCTATAGCTCCGAGCCTATGGAATCAACTTCCAGAGGAAATGCGGGCCCTGCGGGACCTTGAACAGTTCCGCAGGGCCTGCAAGACCATCCTCTTCCGATCGGCTTTCGCTGAAGAAAAAGGAAATTGTTAAGAAAACCGCCATCATAAAAGCAAACATAGCACTAGCACTTTTATTAATTAATTTTAAAACTTAATCAGGATTTTAACTAAACTGTTTAAATGTAGTTTTATTCAATTTTGTATAATTAATGTATGAACTATGTTGTTAGCCGCCCTGAGCCTGCTCCGGCGGGGAGGGCGGGATACGAATAAAATTTGTTGTTGTTGTTGATTTAATTACAGTAGTGGGTACCCCAGCAAGGGCAGGATGCTTGGACCTCAATGTGGAAGCTGAGAAGAAGTCTCTCAGGCTGCAGATAGTTCTTGGATACTGGGGTCTGAGGAGGAGGGCATGGCTACTTCCTAAGATCAAAGCATCATCTTTGTCTCTTTGGGCTCATTGAGAAGGCATCAGGAAGTACCCCGAGATGCTCTCTCTCGGATTTAGGGTTTCCAGGTCTGAGTTGGGAAATACCTGGAAACTTTGGGGGGAGAGGGGGGTTTGGAGAGGAGAGAGACTTCAGCAGGGTACAATGCCATAGAGTTCACCCTCCAAAGCAGCCGTTTCTCCAGGGGAACTGATCTCTACAGCCTGGAGATAAATTGTAATAGCTGGAGATCTCCAGCCCCCCCCCCAGAGGTTGGCAACCACGTCTGGATTGGTGGTGCCAGGATCCAAGCCTCTTCCTTCATCCAAGGCTTTGGGTTCTCCCGCTAACAAGGGTCAGGAGACTGCAACCTTCTTTATTGCTCACAGCATATAAAGGAGCACGCACCATTTCTGTGTGAAGGCCTAGCAACTTCCAAATGAATTTTGATGATGCATATCTTTATTATACTAACTTAAAAGTTAGCATGGTATACTGGTTAGAGTATCAAACTAGGATTTGGGAGACACAGGTCTGAATCCCTGCTCCACTATGGAAACTCACAAGGTGGCCATGGGCCAGCAGGGCCGGCATCTCCACTAGGCGACCCTAAGCCATCCCTTAGGGCAGCTGCCCTCAGGGGGTGCTGAACTGGGCACCCCCCACATGACTCAAGATGGCGGGGGGACAGGCAGGGGGTGACAGTGGCAGGAGATGGGCAGCCAGCATGGGGAAGACTGACCGCTACTTGCTTTACCCAGCACAGTGCTGCCCGCCCAGCCCCACTGGAGTGTGCTAAGCACACAACTGGCTGCTCCACCCACCCAGCCCCATTTGGCTCTCATGCTGGTGCAGCAGCAGCTGGGGGAAGAGGCGTGCCAGAGGACACCCACCTGCCTGCAGTAACTGGGGGCTGAGCTGTGCAGGGCCAGGAGCCACCACGCAGGAGGGGGGCATCGGGGCCCCAGCCTGGTCTTGTCCATGGGTGGGAAGGAAGAAGGGCACCACAGGTGGGTGGGGCAGTGGGGCAGGAAGTCAGGAGCAGGGGGCTGTCTGCAGAGGGGGAGGCTAGTGGGGCAGGGGGGGGCCTTGCCTAGGGCACCAAAAAGCCTGGGGCTGGCCCTGTTGGCCAGACATTCTCTCCTAGCCTAACCAACCTCACAGCGTTATTATGAGGATAAAACAGAACAGAGAATGGTGTTGTAAACTTTGGGTTCTCGGGGGGGGGGGAGGGGATATCAACAACTAAACAAATAATTTTAATACATTTTTCCCATGGCCTGCTAATCTTTTTGTCACATCACTACCATTGTACAGTCTGATTTAAGTGACATATCTTTGTTATCTTTCAAAACAGGCAGTCAACATCAAAGTTCTGATAGGAAATTTTACAAATAAAGTAACAGTCTCCTCTATAGATACTAAAGACTTGCCACAGATTGTAGGTGCCTTGTTTTCAGGCACCAACACTGAAACAAAAATGCAGTAAGGCTTTCCCTATCGCTCCTCTAGAAAAATACAAACATTACTGAAAATAGGTGCTACTGCTGGAGAAAAGACAGCCAACCTTTATAGGAGTAATATGCTACAAATACTGAAACTGAAATAATTTTGATCAATGTTAGTAATAATATTGGCAGACCATACATTCAATAAACCTGAATAGCCATATTAACAATGAACACAATTAGACCAAAGGTCAGAACTCTTTAAGTTAAGCACACACTTCTTCCACTGAAATCAAATTGACGTAGACATTCTTTAGTTGGATCATGCCCTTCATTTCCTCAAAGTATTCCTATGCCAATGAAATATCAAAAAATAAATACTATAGTCTATTCTAGATCAGAGCACTGGACCGTTTCTACTCTAAGATGGTTTAGGTGAATTACGTTGCACTGTAAAGGAACAAATATATTTACTCACCTTTTCGCTTAAGTTGCTTTTGGTTTATAAAACTATAGATCAAAATGATGGAGTGTTAGTCTGAGTACAGTTTCTACCTGAGCCATGGCTCTGTTCACAGTAACCCTGTCATTTTGAATTCTTCATTCTCACACCAAATTTGAGAAGAGAGATTCTTTTTTGGGAAAGTGGTATATAAAAACATTGGCAGTGGAAGCACAAAAATGCAACACTTCTGCAGTAGCGGTGAGCAGTGTGCTACATGCCCTGTCCCCACAGCATTCAATGTTATTGCAGCCCTCCCCTCTGCCCCTCCCCCTTCCCTGTCACATCATAAAGCAGCACCCTGGCTCAGCTGGGGGATAAAAAGTTATCTTAAGTTTTGTGTTGCATGCCTAATGCCTGCTATGCTATGCGTATTCACAGTGGAACCAGGAAATAGGTAACGATAACTCTTAACGATAAAAAAATATCATGAGGTTGGCAGACAATGGGTTATGCAAATAGAAAATGTCATCAAGCTGCAAATGACATGGCAATCCTGTGGGGCTTTCAAGGTAAGAGATAAATGAGGTAGTTTGCCATTGCCTGCCTCTGCATAGCAACTCTGGACTTCCTTTGTGATTTCCCATCCAAGTACTAACCAGGACCCACTCTGCTTAGCAGCCAACTTCTGACAAGATTGGGCTAGCTCAGGCTATCCAGGTCATGGGAATAGGTTAAGGCTGGCTGGGGAGGGGCTGTAGGTCAGTGGAAGAGCCTCTGCTTGGCATACAGAAAGTTTCCAATTCAATCTCTGACATCTCCAGTTAAAGGATGAGATAGCAGGTGAGGTGAAAGACCTCTGCCTGAGAGCTTCTGCCAGCCTGATTTAGACAATACTGAGCCTCATGGACCAATGGTCTGATTCAGAATAAGGCAGATTCATACGTGTTCATATGTGGTGGCTATTCCTTTCTCCTGAAATATATCACATCCCTGTATCTGAGTTAAGGCCAAAAAAGCACAAGTAGAGCTTAGCTGAAGGAAACTACAGTGCTTTCAGTTTGAGAGCTGACTGGGAAAAGCTGCTAAGAGATGTATCTGTTTCATAGATGTTCAACACGTATACCCGCTCAACATGTATTTTTGTAAACATGGTGTTTGGTGTTTCTTTCCTCCAAAGGAAACAGATACTGCAAAAATGTTCTGGAATGACTTCCTGCTTGCACAAGTGAGAAGTGCAATACTGACAGAACCATTTGCCTTTTCCATCAAGCCTTTTCATATCTGCCCTCATATCGTGGGCTGGAAGACAACCAAAAGCATTCTGGGTATCACAGCGGTCAGGTGGCAGACCGACCACATTTTTGCAGTTGACACACTGGCCTTTGTGCAATAAAGCCTAAGGATTATGAGGACCATGCCTACTTATATATTGCTTGCAAGGTTGTAATGCTGGTCCAGGCATCAGCTTTCAAGAAGACTGATGCATCCTAGAAGAGCATGGATGTTATGGGCGAGAGATAAAGGCACTGAAAATGGACATGCTATCTAGATTCAGTTCCTGTTTCTCAAGCTGTCTTTCGATGCAACTCTGAAAGCTACCTTTTACACATGAACATTGAAGATTTTGGTGCTATAAAAGAGTAAATTTTGGTGCTAATGTTTTCTCTGGCTTTGAAGCCCAGTGCCTACAATGTAAGCCATTTTCCCCATGCAGTTATGGAACACCTTGTCCTCTTTAAAACTAATAACCTGGATGGACTGTGTCTTCTTCCAACCACTCTGCAAGATCTCATATTATAGTCCACATGTTCCATCTAATGTGGTATACTGCCTCATTCCCTTCCCCCCCTCATTATTCCCAATTCACTCTCATCTCTTCTTGCTCCTCTCTCATTCTGTTCCTTTATACATTTGGGACAAGATGCATTCATTTTGACTTTTATCTGCTGAGGTCCTTTGAGACAGGGATTATTTATGATTCAAAACAAGGCCAAGTTGTTAGGCGGGGTAGCAGAAATGATTTAACAAGTCACAAAACCTTCCAAATTTTATTTAGCATGCATAACTTGATAATAATCAGAATGAGCTACTTTTGAAATCATTCAGTTGCTGTTAGTAATTAACTAACCACATTTACTGAAGAAGAAAAGCTGCAGGTGTTATGAAGTATTCATGGTCCACAAGTAAACAGCAACTGTGCATTAGAAGTGATGTACTGTCAGGGGTAAAATTCATAAAACCCTTCATGCAGTGATGTCAGTAATACATAAACCCTCAATTTTTACCAAAAGGCACAATGTTAAGGCAATCTCAATATGAAAGAAGTGAATCATAATGCACTGTGCATTCTTCAACTTTCCCAAGGAGATGGAAAGAACATATTGAATGATTTAAACTTTAGAATGGTAGAGATGAGTGGAAATGGGACATATGGAAATAACATCTTTACCTGACTTCTAGCTTCTTATCCTGCCTGTAGACCTTGAGGTAATATACTAAAATTTCAGGTCAGGCTTTGAGGATCAGATCAGATGTTGGAAGATCTGTGATCAGATGTTCCAAGTCCTTAGCAAATGCAAATAGCAGCTATATAGGAGTCCTGATTTGGAACCATGGTATGTGGAGGTGGGGATGGGGGAGGTTTAACCTTTCCCCATGGTTGTATCTTTGCTGATCAGCACCAAACCTTCCCAGTTATCCAGAATCTCAGTAGCTCTATAGAGGGAAAAGAGATGAATACCTCTCTGCTTGTATTTTTTCCCTTCCAAAGCTAATGACAGCCCAATGGGTTAAACTTTCTCTCCCCCACATCATAGTCTGAAATTGGGGGCTTGTGCTATTCTTACAAAAATGGAGCAAAATTGCAATACTGGGACATCTAGTATGGCCCTAACACCCGGTTGTCTTACAGACAGTGGGTAAGATCTAGGGATGGGCATGAACCAGAAAAATGTGGTTCAATTTGTGCTGTGTGCAGTTTGTGAACCACAGATTGTCACAAATGTTTTTGCACGAGATGAACTGGTTTAGTTCATGAAGTTCCTGATGCAGGAGAATGCCCCTCCTGGTGCGCTAGAGACACCAAATTTGCAGGGAATCTCTGGGTGACTCTCCTCTCCACGTATGGTGAGGATTGGATTTATGGGGTCCAAGTTATGGCCAGTGTTCCCTCTAAGCTGAGTAAGTGTGAGCTAGCTCACAGTTTTTTAATCTCCAGCTCACACATTTTTGTCTTAGCTCAATGAAAAATGACCCCAGAGCAAACAAATTTATGCAGTAGCTTACAACTTTCATGCCAGTAACTCACAAAGTAAAATTTTTCCTCACAAGACTCCACAGCTTAGAGGGAGTATTAGTTATGGCCCTCCAAAAAAGGTGCCCCATTCTAAATTGTTTCCAGTGGACTAAAGTTAAACCAGAGAATTTCTCAGTAAAAACTGAAGGGGGTGCATTTTTGCAAGCCCAGCAGAACCAGTGCCACTGTAACAGTGCAAACCCAACAGAACTAAGGTCAGGTCAGGAAAGTGTTTTTTGGGAAAATGTCAGGCACAAGTTTAAAACTGCATAGAATGGACTCCCTGCAAGCTACACACACCAAACACACAGGGAACGTCAACCTGCCAACTGCTCCTCTGCAATCTCTCCAAGTTGGGGGCGGATTACATTTCCGGGGTTATGGATAGGTCTCAATAAAAAATCTCTCAAGTGCGCTCTCTCTCTCTTGAAAAGGCAGCTGCTGTTATAGGAGTCTATGGAATGACTCAAAAACAAGCCAGAGATACCACACTCACAGTGAAACTTCATCTGGGCAGACCACCCCCCAGCCAGACACTGGAAGCAAGGCAGCCTCTCTGTCAAGGCCCTAACCTGGGGGAGAATGGGAGCCTCCTCAGGGCCTGGCTGTAGTGCAGAGGCCAGTGCCTGGTCCAGCCCTTGAATCAGAGGGATGACTTGCCCCAGGCTGGCCATATGAGAGCACAGCATGTCGGTGGTGTCCTGGAAAGGCCAGGGAACCAGCTGTCACAGCAGCCAGAAAAAGACTATGACCTCCACAAGGGAGAAGAATTGGCCATCCAGAGCAATCATCTCATCGACAAGGCAAGTAACTGCTTCCTGGGCCCTCCATGTTGCCCTTCTGGAAGGCACTGTCAGTATCCCTGTGGGAATGACCACTTGGAGGGTGGCCTGCCTTGATTTTCCACCATCCATGGCTCCCTGAGTGTGGGGAGTCTTTTTGGGATGCCCCCCCTGCTCCCCCTCCTGCTGAGAGGGGGCAGGACTCTTCATTCTCCCACTGGCCAGCACTCTTTCCTCTGGTGGCAACATAAGAGGGTGCACCCTTTGCTGATGCCTGAGGAAGATGGAGGAGGACAAATGTTGGAGGTTTGTGCCTCTGCCACACAGGGGTCACTGGGGAGAAATGTTTCTAAAGTTTGGACTGGATGTGATGCCCCAGGACTGGAGAAGATGGGAGGAAGGACAACTGCCTTCTGGCACTGAGCTGGGAGGGGTCACAGAGAGGTGTACTGGAGGCAGGAGCAGCAACAGGGAGTTGTGTTGAAGGAGAGGCTTCTTGCCTCCCCCCTTTGAATCACTGCTGTCAGAGATTTCTCCAAAGACTGTTATCAGCTGCTGGTCTTTGGGCAGTGCTAACAACTCTTTGACCTTTGTGGAGAACCTCAGGAACAGACCAGAGGAATGAGGCTCTGAGACCTCTGGTGATGCCCTGCTAGGTGTGAGCTCCTGTGGGCTGGCAGGTTCAGTTTGGTGTGGTACATGGTCGATGGAGGACTCTTCCCCTTATGACAAGCACCTTTTGCATGCTCTTTCACCCTCATGCCACAGAGGGGTTGGTTTATGAGGGGTTTATGAGGCAATGCTCCCGCTAAGCTGTGGAGTCCTGTGAACAAAAGTCCTACTTCGTGAGCTACTGGCATTGAAGTTGTGAGCTACTGCATAAATTAGTTTCCTCTGGGACCATTTTTCCTGAGATAAGACAAAAATGTGTGAGCAGGAGGCTAAAAAACTGAGCTGGCTCACACTAACTCAGTTCAGAGGGAACACTGGTGGGAGGGTATAAAATTGTGGGTCCTCAGTTGAGGCACCCAGTAGCTATGCCCCTCTGCTTGCCATGAGCAGAGACACAGGGTGGTTCAGAGCTCTGAGTCCACCTAACACCAAAATCCCAGAAGTGGAGAGGAATGTGCTCTGCTAGTTTGCTTTTAAGAAGTTTCCTGTGCCTCTCTATGAACTTGTGACCAGCTGAGGTAAAACAGGCAGCACAGTTTAACTGAGCATGTATATAGCATTTTTCTGATACCAAACAACAGAATGGGATATCTGTTATTGGCAGTCAGCAATGCCTGTTAAGCCTTGGAGAGCTCCTAATGGTGTTTCTGACACAGCAGAATTCCACCTCCCATGCCAGTTTTGTGAACAGTTTACTTGAATGGAAAATGTCTGGAATATGCATTCATTCATGAACCACCATGAACAGCATCAAAGTTTGTGAAATGTTCAAGCTGGGTGCCCTTCCACAAACATCATTTCATGAACCTCGAACTGGCCAAAATTTGTATTGAACTTTAGTTCGTGAGCCAGTTCATGCCCATCCCTAGTCAGATCCATGCAGATTTTTAGCTCAATCTTACCCAATTCCCCTTTTCACTGCAGCCCCAGTACCACATGGCTTTAATCAGTGCAGGTCCCATGATTGCCAGCAAAGCTTTTTTTGGTGGGCTAAAAGGTGGCTGGATCCAGCCCACTGGCGTGTATCCAAGCATAAATGGACTTTGCATGGCAGGACTTTCTTGCTTCCTCCTCTTGCTGCAGTCCAGTGAGCCCCTCCAAATCTTGCTCTTGGAGGTCAGAATACTCTCAGCAGCAGCATCTCAGTTTATCCCTGATGCTGTTACTGAGGGTCTTCTCCCAGGAGCAAAATTTTCAGGGGTTCAGTGGACTTGCTATGCAAAGTCCATTTATCTTGGATACACCTCAGTAGGAGAGGAGACTGGCAGAAAAAGCTGCACCCTATTCCAAATACTTAAATGCCATTACATCTTAGAAACTTTGGGTTGAAGGGGGTAGTTCAATGAAAACATCAACCCAGAGTGTCACAGAAGTGCAAAAGGCAAACCCTGCGCTGTGGTTTATAAAATAAAATAGCTGATTTTATAATGCCTCTGAATAGGTCTATGGTGCAGTCTCATTTGGAATACCGTGTGCAGTTCTGATCACCATATCCCAAAAAAGGGCATTGCAGAGCTGGAAAAAGCACAGAAGAGGGCAACCTGTATGATTAAAGGGTTGGAGAACCTTTGCTATGAGGACAGGCTGCAGATTGCATAAAAAATGCAGAAAAGCAGAGGAACAACCAAGTGCACAGAAACACCATGATACTATGGGGAAGTAGGGGACAAAGCCACTTCCCAACAGAACTCAGCCTGGGGAAAATCACCAGTGTGGAAATGGCTGTCTTCTTGAAATAGGAAAGTAAGACATCGCTACCACTAGGACATCTAAGTAGTTTCTATATCAGTTTTGATGTTTACATAGGCACAAAGAACAACAATGTCTGCAGAGCACCTAGATTCAAGTCCAGTAGCACCTTAGAGAATAACAAGATTTTCAGAGAATGAGCTTTTGAGAATGAAAGCTTGCTTTGTCATTGGTCTCTTGTGACTCTCTAAAGTGCTACTAGGCTTGAATATTGAGGGTTTTACTGCAGACCAGCACAGCTACCCTCTGAAAATGTCTGCAGGGATATTTATCTTGTGATAATCAGGCAAAGATCAGTTGTGAACATTTTTAAAAATTCTGTATATCTTATATAAGCATCTAAGTTGCAAACTTTCCATACTGATATTGCTCATTTTAATCTTGATTTCTTTCCCCTGCATTCAGATGTCATAACAAGGGGCATTAAACACTGGCTGGGTGCAAACACAGTTTATTGCATCCCAGCTTGTATGGAGTTCACCAACTCCAGTTCACTGAGGAACCTGCATTCAGACATCATGATGGAATTAGACATTGGCAGGGAACATTCAGTCTAGTTCTGTATGCTGGAAGATGAGGGAGGGGCATCCACAAGCAGAGCCAGCTCAAGGTTGATTCAACCTTCCATCCTTCCGATGTCGGTAAAATGAGTACCCAGCTTGCTGGGGGGAAAGTGTAGATGACTGGGGAAGACAATGGCAAACCACCCCATAAAAAGTCTGCCGTGAAAACACTAAAAGCAACGTCACCCCAGAGTCGGAAACGACTGGTGCTTGCACGGGGGACCTTTCCTTTTCCTTTTATAACCTGCTTTTCTCTACTTCAAAGAGTCTCAAACTGGTTTAGAAGCGCCTTTCCCTTCCTCTCCTTAGGGACCTTGTGAGGTAGGTGGGGCTTAGACAGTCCTGTGAACTGTGACTGGCCCAAGGTCACCCAGCAGACTTCATGTGGAGGAATGGGGAATCAAGCCCAGTACTCCTGATTAGAGTCTGCAACTCTTTACTTCATTTATACCTCACTTTTCTCCACAATGGGAACCCAAAGAAGCTTACATCATTATCCTCTCCTCTTTATCCTCACAACAATCCTGTGAGACAGAATAGGCTGCCTGTGTTACTAGCCCAAGGTCACCTGGCAAGTTTCCATAGCATAGTAGGGATTCAAACCCTGGTCTCCTAGATTCCAGTCTAAAATTCTAAGCACTATACCACACATACTTTTGTGAGGTGGCTGCTGTTGAACATTAGAAGGAGCGAGGTCTGGAAGAGCCATGCAAGTTGGGTAGCAGCAAGTTACTCAGTGCTTTCCTTTCCACTGGGCCTAACCCTATGGTCCTCTCAATAGCAAAACAACCCTCCCCCTGCCTTTTACAGACAGAAACCAAGGTTTCAACTGGCAATGTTGTTGTAGTTGGCTAGCAATAACCACAGAGGGCATTTGTTTCTTAAAGTTACAAGTGCTGCTTCTATTAGGGAGGGGAGTTTTTAACCCCTCACTTTTTAATATTTCAGATTTTTCTACAAACTTGGGGCTTTTCTCAGGCTGCTGAAAAATCCATCTTGTCTGTCTGTTGCTCCAGTCTTCGGATTTAAGTATCTGGCCACGTTGTGAATTAGATATATTGTTGGTGATAATAATGATGATGATATGATTTTCAAACATGTATCCATTATTATGACGTGCCATCCAGCTGCAACCAATTTATGGCAACACTTCATGGGGTTTTCAATGCAAAAGATGAGCAGAACTGGTTTGCCATTGCCTTCCTCTGCATAGCAATCCTAGTCCTCCTTCATGGTCTCCTATTCAAATACTAACCACAGTTGACCCTGCTGAGATTCAGTACTCTGATGAGCTCTGCTAGTCTGGGCTACCGAGGTGTAATCTATGCATTTTAAGTTAATAAATCACAGGAATTCTCAATCTAAGATGAGAACATATGTAATACAAAATTATTATGAATGTTAGTGTGTGTTCTCTAATTTGTAAAACTACACATTTTCTAAGTGTGCAGAATGAGATTATGTATAATAATAAAAAGAGCAAATTTATAGTGTCCTGAGGTGCAAATGTGCTTGCTAGGATGTAGAGACATTTATTTTGAAATTAGTATTTCAAAATTTCTTTGGTAGGGTATGTTATGGCAAGTGGCATTTTGTTGCTATTGTACTATAAGGGCTTGTTCAGACGCACAATTTAATCAGTTGTTGCTGCTGTTTTCTACCAGATTAAAAGTGACTGATCAGACAGCAACATCTGCCTCCCAGTAGTCAATCGTCGCCCCCCTCCAATCCTTCTCCAAACTGGATTATTTTGTTACCTGCTCCTTTGTGGTGTTTTTTGAGTTGTCCAGTTTCACCTTGCACTTTTCTCCGTCTGGAAAGTTCTGCTGTGATATTAACCAACTTCCGGATGTCTGAAGGCTGTCCCAGAGAAAAAGGAGCCTCAGACATCCGGTTTATGGTTGCCATTTTTTTTTACTACTTAGCAATATGCACATAACTGCATAACAACATAATGTTTTTACCTATGCGCATGTGCATAATGTGTGCATGTGCATAGTGCTCTTATGTACCTAATGGTGGAGGGGGAAAAAAGAACTGCATGATGCCATCATGTGGATGGCAGAAGATGGTTTCCCTGCGGAGTGATTGGAATTGCAGTATGGCAATCTGATCGATAATATCCGGAACAAAGATATTTGGAACAGAACTGGGTCAGTTTAACACGGACTCAATACGCTGTGTGAACAGGGCCTAAACATATATTAACTTATTGTAAAACAAGTGCCCCTGTTTAACATTGTTGTGTTGTAGGGTACAATTATGGAACACATAGATCATTCTCGTAATGGCTACTAATAAGCATACAGACGGATCTATCAATGGCCCAGTTTGATGTTGAAAAATACAATGTTCATAAATAAATAAAACTGAAGCATGTAATGCATACACTAACACACAGCACCTACACTTGTTATGCATAATCTGTCATATAACATATGTATAGGTAAAGAGATATCTCATGAGAAGGTGGGCATTTTGGCCACCATGAAGCTATGAATGTCTATACAAACTTATGACACCTGTACATTACTGTAAGTAGTTCCAAAAGTGCTGAAACTGACACAAGCATAATAAAAAAAGAACTTCCCTACTACTAGCTGTGCACAAGCAACCGCAGTGGTTAGATCCGCACAATCACTCTGGACTAGTAGAACTGTGTGGATCTGACGGATCAGGTCATTCAAATATGACATTTTGAGACAATGATGAAAGGTGTTCAAAAGGATAAGGAGAAAGGTCATTTGTGTTCTATTTTGTGTGATGCTGGCAAGGGACATACATTTAAACTAGACAGGTACTTCAATAAAAAATAGGAAACATAAAGCAAGAGTCATCTAGTGCTGCAAAGATACAAGTGATTTGTTGTTAGTATTTCTATAGTGTCTTGGAAAGGTAACATGTAAAACATTAAAGGTTATTTGCCAAGAACATATGTTTGCAACTCCAGCTTTTCAGTTACCAGTGGAGTTTACACAGTCGGCTAACATCCTCTATGTTTTCATATCTTTTTCAGAGCTGACCTTTGATCTCAGCATCCTAATAACGTATTCTTTCTCAGCAATCATCTGCGGTTAAACTCTCCTCTTTATATATTAAAATGGTTCACAGAATGTCTGTCTCATCTGAAGAAATATGATAACAAAGAGGGCTCAGATGTTTGCAAAATCTATCATTTCCTCAGGGATTTAACATTTTTGCAGGAAGACTGATTTACAATGCTTTGCTGATAAAGACATTTTTTCCATGATGAGGACATAGCCATTGTGGTTCTAACTAGCACATGGCATCTAACATAATATCTTACCTAGCCAGAAACCAAAGCCAGGAGCATCTGAATAAGAGCCACACAATTACTATAAATGTATTAACCAGTATCGTGGGGATAGGCACATATCCTAAAGCCTGAAAGCTAATTGCCATAGCAGGTATTTGATAAATAAATGTTGGTTGCTATTGTTTTTATTTCAGACTAGCAAAAGGCTGTCCTAACTTGGATGGCCCAGGCTAGCCCGCTCTCCTGAGATCTCAAAAGCTAAGCAGGGTTGGCTTGAATGGTAGACCACCGAGGATGTCCAGGGTTGCAAGGCAGAGGCAGGCAATGGCAAACCACCTCTGCTTATCTCTTGCCTTGAAACCTCCAGAGGATTGACCTGAAATGACTGCTATGATGGCACTTTCCATCAGCAAAGGGCCTCTTAAATTTGATGCCAAGGTAGTAGGACAAATGTGGAATGGGGAGGAGAGAAGCCAAGTCAGAAATCACCCCGCTTAGGGTACCGCAGTGGAGGAAGAAAGAGTGAATGAAAACATTGGTCCAAGGCTTTTTGGCATCCCAGGGGAACTGTGACTTTGGCACTTCCCCAACCCCAGTCAATATTTGATACTGTCATGTAGATATCTATATTTTTAGAGAGGATAAATTTACTTCTTTTGAACTTGGCATCCTTTTATGCCCTAGGCAATTGTCTACATTTGCCTATATTATTAGGGTGGCCCTGTGTAGGGGAAAGCACATTCTAGAAGTTTCTGGAGTGTGATCACAGTTTGCACATCTAGGTGATCCCAGAAGCTGAGATTAAAAGCATGCAAATCTTCTCTGGGCTGCATGTGGCTCAGTAGCCCTGTTCCTCTAATGAGGAGACTAACCAGATCAAGATTGTTTCTAAATAGGTTATTTGCCCTGGGTTTGATACTGTTGAGAAGCTTGTTTTGTCCCTCTTTCCTCCAGCATTATGGTGTATTTATGAACCTCCTCAGGTTTCCATGACTTTCTGCAATCTTTCTCAAAGCTGCTTTGCTGTGAAGTTTTGGGAAAGACTGCAGCAAACCCTTGGTAGTAGCTGTGTGGATGGGAAAGTTCAGATTTTCCTGGGCCCATCCACATTGCCCCACTTTTACTGCTCCTGTCTCCATGTGCTTATCTCCTTCCCCCGCCATCTGGGTTTTGTTTTTTTTTAATCAGCAACTGAATATCATAATTATGTTACAACAACCTCTGTATCAGGTTCTCTGAATTCTCAGCTTTTGTTCTGTTGAAGAGATATGAGGGGGAAGTATATCTACAACAGAAAAGGCTAAAGACTTACTTTTTAAAATTCAGAGAATCTCATACATAGATTGTTATAACTATACAGAATTGCCATTAAAAAAAAAAGAAGACCTACTGGTGCAGCAGTGGCCTGGAACAAGGAAACCACAGGCAATCTTGCCAAGTGCATTCCCATTGCACTGCACTGTATGGGCAGCCACAACAGCAACAGGGAAACTACACAAACCGGTCCCTGTGTGGAAAACATCCAAATTTTCATTTAGGCAGGCTTTCTTCCTCATGTCTTGACAGATCAGAGTCCTGTGTTATATGGTCACACAACATTATCTGATCAGCTGTGAAACATGCCAGAACATATAGCATTTGTATAATACAGCACTATCCAGCAATTTGAAGTTAGGAACTGCTCAGGGCACTTAGTTATTTGCTTCATGAAATTGTCATCTCACCTTCTAATGCCTCAAGATATGCACCTGAAATATGAGAACACTGATACTACCTACCTTCACTTTAATTAAGGGCAAGCTGCACAGCATGGGATAGAGGAGGTTGGTAGTATAAAATATGCGTCTCCAAAGCTAATGGATCATGATAATGAGAATGCAAGTATACTGGACTCATGGGCAATTAAATCATAAGAGCAGTAAAATCTTTTCTTTACCTCTCTGGAATTACTATTATAGTAAGAAGCAACCAATACCTGGGAGTTTAGACCACTGGCTTCTGCAGAGACTACTAATGACTTGCGAGTCCAGCTGAAGAGCCCATCCCCAATCGAACAAGAGGCATTTGTGCTTGTAGCAGAAGAAAGAATAGAAGAAGCTCAGGCCAGAAAGTTTATGCCATCATATCCTGGAGAAACTATTAAACTTCTGCTTTGTCTTATTGTTTTGCCTCCTGTATCTTGTAAAATTATTATTATTAGCATTAGTATTGTCGATTGTAATCGCATTGAGTTAGGGCTACCATATTTTTAAAAAGGACAAAAGGGCATATTTCTCAACTGACTATTCCAAACAACTGGTGCAGCAGTGGTCTGGGACAAGGAATCCCATTTTAAATGCCCTTCCTATTTAAACTGAGGATGGCCTCCACTGGGTGACTATAAGGCAAAAGAGGCTCTGCTTCCCAACTCCAAAAAAGGACATTTTCATTAGTTTTTTTTTTTTAAGTGCCCAAAAGAGGATGGACACACACACACAAAAAGAGGACATATCCTCTAAAAAGAAGACATCTGCTAACCCTAACTGAATGGGCTTGCAAAAAGGAGCTAAAGAGATAAAAATAAGAATTTTGAATGAATGCAATGGCAGGACTTGCAGCCAGGGCACGTGTGAGCTTAATTATTGGCTTTCAGTCAAGCAGCTCGCTTGATTATTTATTCAAATAGTTTAATTCCCCTTTTTCAGTACAGGATACTTACAAAGTAGTTTACAATAAAATTATAATCTGGTTTACAAAATATATTTGAGACACTAAAAATAACACATAACTAAAAGCAAAACTGATGCTAATATCCAGTGCAAAATATTAAAGTAGTAGCTAATATAAATAAGATTCAGCCAAGCCATGAAAGACCAAGAGTGACATATACCCCTTCAGCAAAGTCCAAACCAGCATTAGCATCAATAAAAATCCATTTTATAATGGATATAAAGCCGCAGCCTGCATAGATTGCCAATGAATAGTTTTCCCCTCTCCTTTTTTCTAAAAGAAACTGTTTTAAACTTCAAGAAAGTACAGAAGAGGAGAAGTAGAAATAATCACATGAGAAATGTAAAGAATCACTACCTAGCAGGTTTACTAGGAGCTAATAGTAGAGGGTGAACAGCCAATACCTTTGGCATTATTTAGACCTCAGTGACTATCCTTCAGCAATTACCTGCATAGGGGACCATGTTGGAGGGTGGTAAAAGGGAAATTAATGCCTGAATAAGAATCTCATGCAGTTGACACTACTTCAGGCCTCTTTATTTGTGGTGGAACATGGGGTTTTTGCTCCTGCTTTCCATGTTTGATGGCCTTCTGCTACCTCCTAAACCAGCAAGCTAATTTCTGGGATGGCCATATTACCCAGGGAGAAAATAGCTTGAATGTGGAGGAGGATTACATTTATTCTGCCCCAAAATAGCAACAAATAAGAGAGAGAGAGAGAGAGAGAGAGAGAGAGCACAAACCTGTAAGTGGGACAAATGCAAGATAATGGAGTTCGGGGGAGGGATATTCTTTTACAGTCAAATGGGAAAGAAGAAACAGGGCAAACCACTGGAACATTTGAAAACTTAATTATGACAGGAGTTGTACTTTTGCATCAAAAAATCAAATCAAACTCTCTGAATAAAACCAGTTAAAAAATCAAGAGAATTTAGATGGAAAGCTAGGAGATTTAGAGGTACTCCAGTTCATTCTGAGAATTTGCTCTTCTCACTCCAGCTATTTACAGTGTTGGGAATAAGAAAACCAGTGCCACACTGTCACCCAAATTACTGTGTTGCTGCATCTCTCATCTCTTCTACTAAACTGTGCAACAAATTTGGGTTAAAAGCACAACAGGATGGGATGAGCTATAAATATAATAGCAATTCTCATCCAGTTTGAATTGCTTTTGCATTGAAAAATTGTTGGGCTGTTGTACAATAATATTAAAGTATTCTCATCATTTGCAAATTGAGTGCAATGTGGGAAAGTCAGTATGAAGTACCCTCCCCTACACACCACTACAATTCTAGCCCTTTGCATATGTTCACTGCATGTGCATTCAGTCTGCGTTCATTGTGCAAATGTAGTCCATATGCGTATGTGTTTGCTGAGTCATTATCACAACTATAGGCATTTTCATTCATCAAATGTACATGCAATCTGGACCTGGAATTTTATAGGGTACTGGTCTTTGGATACAAAATCAAAATAAACGATCACTGAGATCTTCAGACAAAAAAAAAAGAATGCACAAATGTTGCAAGCTCTCACATATAACATAGCATACAGAAAGTCCTAATGTCATACCTGGACAAGCTATCTCTCTTCACAATTAAATATTCTACCTTTTGTAGGGTTGCCAGCCTCCAGGTGGAGCCTGGAGATCTCCCATTTTTACAACTGATCTCCAGCTGGCAGAGATCAGTTCCCCTGAAGAAAATGGCTGCTTCTAAGGGTGGACTCTATGGCATTGTACCATGCTGAGGCCCCTCCCCTCCCCAAACCCTGCCCTCTCCTGGCTTTACCCCCAAAGTCTTCAAGTATTTTCCAACACAGACCTGGCAGCCCTACAGAATTGTAAAAGAAACTTGCATGTAAAAATGATGCAATGGTTCATTCATCCTCTTCTTATTTCTGTGGCCATTAAAACAAATGATCAGATATTTAATCAGCTTCTGAGTAGAAGCATTCTCACATTTTCTGTGAAAGGCTTTCCAATGCCAAATGTATTTTGGCCATCCATTTCAAAGTCAACAACTGGATTCCATGTTATCCAACTTGGCATTATGCACTACAAAGATTAACTACTGTACATACCTCTGAGATCCAAAAGGCAGCATCCACTTTACTTCTGTTTATGAGATCCAACTCTTGCAGCATCTATGAAGAAATGAAACTATATTGGTGTTCCATGACACATCACCAGACCCTGCTCTCTTTCAGACTAAGCTTTTGCCAAGCACAGATAATGTTTAGAGCCATTCACAATTACAGCAGGCCTTCACCATGTACATCCCCCTCTCCTCCAAGGTTCCACCAATGACATAATTCTATGAAACCACAAGCCATGGAGGAACTCAGATGTCACATCTCGGAAAGCTGGGTGTTGGCTTAGACTTAAACTGCTGTGGTTTTCTTTTATTTCTTTTCACTGTCAAGTGATACATTGTTTTGTAGTCCTGTGGGACTGAGAAATGTCCCTGTGCGGGGGATTGCCACGAGTTTCCTCATTTCTCGGCATCATACTATATAATGCAAAGTCTTTAAAAAAGAATAAGAGATTGCAATCAAAGGGCAACTTGGTTTGCAATGCAATATTTTATAAGAGTTTTGGTAGGAGAGAGAATACATAGAGTGCCTGGATTCAAAAGGTCCTGAATTGATTTTTTTTGGAGTGGGGGTTGGAATCTTCGGATAAAAGATCTCATGCAGTAGGTATGGGAAATAACTTTCTCTGACTGGGCTGCTATTCCCAGTCATAATTATACTGACCAATGGTTTAACATGGGGTAAGGCTGTTTAATATATTCCCAGTATTGGAGATCATTTTATAACCTTATAGATCTAATTCAGAAACCTGACCCCAAACACACAGATAAAAACCCCTATGTAACAAAGCTAGGTTCAAAAGTGTGTTTGTGGAGGGGGCGGGGGTGTTTCTACAAACTAGGGGAAAATCTTGGGATTGCAGAAAAATACCAGAAGTAATTAAAAAAAAAGGCAGCCAAACAGAGGAACACAGGCATACACATCACAACTTTAAAAAAAATGCAGAACAAGATTTCATAACATCATACTAACAACTCTATACACGTCTTTCTGAAGAAGTGAGCAGTGACTCATGAAAGCTCATACCCAACCACAAATTCTGTTGTCTTTAAAGTGTTACTGGCGTTTTACTCTTTTCTAACTCCATACACAGGCACTTCCCCGACAGTGAGAAATCAGAGATCAGACAGCAGGAAAGGACAGCATTATGGGGGTAAGGATGAAGCAACCAGGGGTGGGGGAGAAGAAATCAATAATGGGAACAGCCCAAGTAATTGGGAGTAGCAAAAACAGTACCTTGAGTGAGAAGAAAACAGCAGCTGGGGTAGGTTTGCCAGTTCTGGTTTGGGAAATATTTGGAGGTTTGGGGGATAGAACCTGGGGAAGGGAGAACTTTAGCAGGGTTATATTGCCATAGAGTCCACACTCCAGAGCAGCCATTTCTCCAGTAGAACTGATCTCAGTCATCTGGAGACAACTATAATAGCAGGAGATCTCCAGGTGCTACCTGGAGGTTGATAACCTTACCAAGCAGAAAGAGTGGTGATAGGAGTGCTAGGGGGAGAAGAAATCAAGTCAGTCAGCAGGGGAATGTTGAACAAGAAGAGACAAAGAGGATGGCGGTGGCATTTTTCCTACCTGCAAATTTTCCTGAGCTGCTTCTGTTACAGTAGAGCCTGGTATTAGCTGCAGGGGAGCCCCAGAGCCCAGCCATGGGGGATGCTGGGAGCTGCTCCAGGACTGGCTGCAGCAGGTGCTGGGAGCCACTCAAGGCATGAACTGGTGGTACCTGGCTCCCACCCCCCACACCTGCCACACCTCCTTTCCTCCCTTCATGAAGAAACTGCAGCTGCTCCCAGCAGACCTTTAAAGGTACCCACATACTCCAGCAGTAGTCCTTTACAATGCCCACCACTCAGGCTCCACAGAGAAAAAGAGAGAGAGAGAGAGGAAGAAAGGAAGGATGGAAGAAAAGAAATAAAGAAATGAGGGGAAGAAAGGGAAATAAACAGAAATAAAGAAATGAAATGGGGGAAGAGAAATAAACAGAAATAAAGAAATGAAATGGAGGAAGAAAGGGAAATAAGGAAATGGGGGAATTAAAGGGGATAAAGGGAAATGAAACGGGAGGAAGAAAGGGAAATAAAGAAATGTGGGAAGAAAGGGATATAAAGAAATGAGAAGAAAAAGAAATAAAGAAATGGGGGGAAGAAATGGATATAAAGGGAAATAAAGAAAGGGGGAAGAAATGGAAAGAAAAAAAAGAAATGTGGGGAAGAAATGGAAACAAAGGGAAATAAAGAAATGGGGGAATGAAGGGAAATAAAGAAATGTAGGGGAAAACAGAAAGAAAGGGAAATAAATGGGGGGAAGAAAGGGTAATAAAGGAAAATAACAAAAGGAATAAAGGGAAATAAAGAAATGGGGAAGAAATTGAAAGAACGGGAAATAAAGAAAAGGGGAAGAAAGGAGAATTAAGGGAAACAAAGAAATGAGGAAAATAGGAAGAAAGGGAAACAAAGAAATGAGGTGGAAACTTACCTGAACTGTGACAGTGACTTTTCCAGGCCCTGAAGCAATCCTGGTTGGCCAGCCAGGCCCCAAGGAGGCTGCCACGTGGCTTGGTTCGGCCCAGCAATCCCCGAGGGCCAGACCAAGTGATCTCGAGGGCCATAAACAGCCCTCAGGATGGACGTTCCCCACCCCTGCAATGGAAAATGAAGCAGGGCCTACAATACAGATCTTAATCAATGGACTGGAACACACAGGGTTTTACAACTTTCTCTTTAAAACAAGTTGTCATATACCCTCTTTCATCCTCTTCTTTGCAAGCTTTGACCATCCCTGGCTTAAAGGACGTCTGGCTTGCCCTGGTCCTGACCTGGTGGAATCTGCTCCCCACAGAGGTTCAGGCCCTACCGAATTCACTACCATACCATAGGTCCTGTAAAACGGAGCTATTCTGCCAGGCTTTTGGCTGAGGCAAGCGGGCATCCTCATTTTATTGGTTATACCATCTAAAAGACCTCTCCTGCACTGACCAGCCATCTGGACTGTTAAACATCGGACCAACATCTAGGACATCTATGGCATCTATACAGCCCCATAGCCAGAAATTTTTGGGTGGTGGTGGTGGTGGGGGGCGGACATAAAATTTTGGGTGGGGGGGGCCGTGGAGGCTTGGCAGCTTCTTCCAGCCACCAGCTGCCGGGCCCCAGCTCTCTCTCTCTCTCACGCTCTTGAGGGTGGGAAGAGCCTGGGGAGAGCAGCGGCAGCGAAAATGGAGCTGCGGGCAGTGTGGGGAGAGCGGGAGATGCAGGGAAGTCTGGGGAGAGTGGCGGCAGCGAAAATGGGGCTGCGGGGAGAATGGGGGAGGCAAGGAAGAGTCCGGGGAGAGCAGTGGTGGTGAAAACGGGGCTGCGGAGAGATTGGGGAGGCAGGGGAGAGCCCGGGGAGAGCGGCGGTGGTGAAAACAGGGTTGTGGGGAGACCGGGGAAGGCAAAGGAGAGCCTGGGGAGAGCAGTGGCGGCAAAAACAGGGCTGCAGGGAGAGTGGGGGAGGCAGGAAAGAGCCCAGGGAGAGCGGCGGCGGCAAAAACAGGGCTGTGGGGAGAGTGGGGGAGAGCCCTGAGAGAACAGCAGCGGCAAAAACGGGGCTGCAGGCAGAGTGGAAGAGAGCCCTGAGAGAATGGCGGTGGCAAAAACGGGGCTGCGGGGAGAGTAGGGGAGGCAGGAAAGAGCCCAGGGAGAGCAGCGGCAGCAAAAACAGGACTTCAGGGAGAGTGGGGGAGGCAGGGAAGAGCCCGGAGAGAGCAGCAGCGGCAAAAACGGTGCTGCAGGGAAAGTGGGGGAGGCAGGAAAGAGCCTGGGAAGAGCAGTGGAGGCAAAAACAGGGCTGGAGAGTGGGGGAAGGCAAGGGAGAGCCCTGAGAGAACGGCGGCGGAAAAAACAGGGCTGCGGGGAGAGTGGAGGAGGCAGGGGAGAGTGGCGGTGGCAAAAATGGGGCTGCAGAGAGAGTAGGGGAGGCAGGGGAGAGCCCTGAGAGAATGTCGGCGGCAAAAACGGTGCTGCGGGGAGAGTGGGGGAGGCAGGGGAGAGCCCAGGGAGAGTGACGGAGGGCAAAAACGGGGCTGCAGAGAGACCAGGGGAGGCAGGAACAGGGTGGGAAGAGCCTGGGGAGGGGACGTACTAAAACTCGGAACACCGCCTGCCCATAGACTATACACACCTGCCCATAGAGAAAGCATATGTGCCCATAGGGAATAATGAGGACCACATTTCACCATAGGGAAAAATGGATATTAAGCTTGGCCTAAGGACAGCGCCTGCCCATAGACTATACACTCCTGCCCATAGAGAAAGCACACCTGCCCATAGGGAATATAATGGAGATTACTTTTTCTCTGAGAATACTTTAGATCAGGTTTTTCAATAGCCAATAAGGGAGTAAAATCTTAATTTTCCTTTTTTCCTATGGTGAAATGTGGTCCCAATTATTCCCTATGGGCAAGTGTGCTTTCTCTATGGGCACGCGCTGTGCTTAGATGAAGCGTAATTTCCCTTTTTCCTCAGGGTGAGATGTAGTCTCCATTATTACCTATGGGCAGGTGTGCTCAGGGCCGGCCCTCTCGCTAGGCAAACTAAGCGGTTGTCTAGGGCGCTGAGAGGCAGGGTGCAGCAAATTGGGCTCTCGCCTCACCCTTGGGTGCCCCAGGCAAGCGCTTAGCTTGCCTCCCTCCCCCCTCCTTGCTGCTGCCACCGGTAGCCCCCTCTGGGCCGCTGCTGTCCACCCCTGCCCCCTGGTGTGGCGTCCCGCCCGCCCTCCGGTGCTCCGCTTGCCTGCCCACCGCTAAAAGCGGTGACGCTCCGCTTGCTCCCTTCCCTTCCCCCTGGGGCTCGCCGGCTAAAAGTAAGCTTAGCTGGAGAGCAGCTCGCGCCTGCATGTTTTGTAGAGACAGGAGCCGTGGGGGGCACTTTGGGGGGGGGGCGCCAGGCAGCAAATCTGACTAGGGCACCTCAGGACGTCGGGCCGGCCCCGGTTGTGCTTTCTCTATGGACAGGAGTGTATACTCTATGGGCAAGGGGTGGACAGCAGCGGTCCTTAGGCGAAGCTTATTTCCCCCTTTTCCCTATGGTGAAATGTAGTCCCCATTATTCCCTATGGGCAGGTGTGCTTTCTCTATGGACAGGTGCTGTGCTTAGGCGAAGCTTAATTTCCCTTTTTCCCTATGGTGTAATGTAGTCCCCATTATTCCCTGTGGGCAGGTGTGCTTTCTCTATGGGCAGATGTGTATAGTCTATGGGCAGGCACTGTTCCAAGTTTTAGTACATCCCCCTGGGGATAGCAGCAAAAACGGGACTGTGGGGAGAGCAGGAGAGGCAGGAACAGGGTGGGAAGAGCCCAGAGAAAGCGGCAACAGCAGCAAAAATGGGGCTGCAGGGAGAGTCGTGGGGAAAGGAGGGGCCACACATTTGGAAGGGGGGGTTGGATGGAGGGGCCATGCCCCCCTGGGCCCCACCTTGGCTACGGGCCTACATCTATAACATCTATGCCTGAACTTATAAAATGTGTTACACCATCCACGCTGCTTTATCTTGTTTGCTTGTCCTGATTGTTGTATTGTTTGGATTTTTAACTGTTTTATCGTGTTTATAATCTGCCCTGAGCCCATTATTATCACACTTTGCTCATGTAAGTAGTTAGAACAATGAAAATTACCGAGACAGAACCTAACATATATTTTCATAGTATTCTAAACATACATATTTTTAACACTGGCATTGCAAACCCTAAGTATAGTTACATCCTTCTATGTCCGCTGAAGTGAATGTGCTTAGAAAGGCTGAAGTTGCTGTCAAAGCATTATACAAACGTTAGTGTTATTATTTTATTTTCAGACTTATGGCCACACGCGTTTTGCAGTATCTTATGTTTTAAAATGTTAGTGTGGCAACCCCATCTTTGCTCCAAAATAGCAAATAGAGGGGACATGTGAACAGCCTTAGGAGAGGTCCCTGTGTTTTTCCTTCATTGTGTGGAAAAATGGATCCGTGTGGGAAAAAGTTAAACAGCGCCTCCCTCTTCATTTTCTCAAAACTTATATATTTATTTATAATATATAAATTTATTTACAATATTTCTATCTTGCCTTTTAGCAGAAAGTGGCTTAGAGACATAATAACAAGGTCAAGCAACACAATTAAAACATAACTATACAATTACAATATACAAATTGACAAACCTCCAAAAGAGATCAGCACAGTAGCAGTCTGATTATCTACGAAGAAACAATTTTTTTTGTTCACATTCAGATTCACACTAGTATCCCCCACAGATAGATGGGGCCTGGAGTTCTCCTAGAATTACAACTGATTCCCAGACTAAAAAAGAATAGTTCACCTGGAGGAAATGGCACCTTTGGAGGGCAGATAAACTTAAGTCCTAAACTGATGTTGTGTCCTTGCTGAACACCCTCCTCTTCCCCACTCTCCTGTCCTTGGGCTAGGGTTGCCAAGTCCAATTAAAGAAAAATCTGGGGACTTTGGGGGTGG
The DNA here is from genome assembly GCF_032191835.1 of Heteronotia binoei. Lineage (NCBI taxonomy): Eukaryota > Metazoa > Chordata > Lepidosauria > Squamata > Gekkonidae > Heteronotia > Heteronotia binoei. The sequence continues at coordinate 81,664,702 of NC_083230.1, forward strand.
AGCCAGGAGACATTGGGGGTGGAGCCAAGAACAAGGATGTGACAAGCATAATTGAACTCCAAGGGAGTTCTTGCCATCACATTTAAAGAGACAGCACACCTTTTAAAATGCCTTTCTTCCATAGGAAATAATTAAGGATAGGGGTACCATATTTTGGGGCTCATAGAATTGGACCCTCTGGTCCAATCGTTTTGAAACTTGGGGGGTATTTTGGGGAGAGGCACTAGATGCTATACTAAAAATTTGGTGCCTCTACCTCAAAAAATAGCCCCCCCAGAGCCCCCAATACCCACAGATCAATTTCCTATTATTCCCTATGGGAATCATTCTCCATAGGGAATAATAGAGTGCCTAGTAGACATTTCCCTCCCCCCCACGCTTTCTAAAGGGGGGGAGGGCCTCCAAACTAGGGAATCCCCTGCCCCCTCCCTCTCACACACACACACTTACCAGATCTTCCTCCGGATAACTCTACTTCCTGTGAAAACGAAAGCAAAAGAAAGGGAGGGGCCGTTCTCAGAAGCCCTTTCTGCTTCCTGCCCAGCTTTAAAGGGGCAGGCATTTTGCAAACGGCTCAGGAGCTCTACAACATGAAGCCTAAAGGTATGTTCTCCCCCCCTCCACCCCCGCTTCCAGAGTTTTGAAGAGCGGGAGATGAGGCTGCGAACCCAGAAGTCTCCCGCCAGAGCGGGAGGTTTGGGAAGCCTACCTCGGGCACGGCCCCCAAGGACTCAGGAATTTCCCATGCTAGAGTGAGCAGCCCTACAGAAAGGGGCTGCTAAAAATGGTCTTACAGGCCTTAACACTAAGCCTTCAGATTTAGCAATCTTCAACCCACCTCTTTCACTCCACTCCACAGCTGAGTGACTGAAAAAGCCCAGGAATGGACAGAGAAGGGGAGGCAAGAGAAATTACTGTGAGGAGATAGGATTGCCAGCCTCCAGGTGAGGCCTGGATATCTCCCACTTTTACAACATCTCCAGCTGGCAGAGATCAGCTCACCTGGAGAAAAAGCCTTTTTTAAAGGGTAGACTCTATGGCATTCTACCATGCTGATGTCCCTCCCCTCCCCAGACTCCACCCTCTCTTGGATTCACCCCCAAAGTCTCCAGGTATTTTCCAACATAGACCGGGCAACCCTAAGAGCACCAAATGTGATGTAATCTGCTGCATTGCTCTCTGAGTACAGTTATAGTTGCTGGCCAAACTCAAGAACTGAATTAAGCATGCTTAATTAATCATATTCAGATATGTGGCTGAATTGTGGCCTCTGGAGTCCATTCTTCAAATGTATAAGCAGGTAATAAGGACGGTGACAAATGGCTTAACAGATCAGATAACTATGTGCTTCTGTTTTTCTGTATTTGTGATGTCTTGTAAAACTACCACAGAATTAATGATTTTCCTGGTTATGTCTGTACAACTAAATTATATTAATTTAGACCCATGGATCTGAGAGCAAAAAGCCATAGCCTTTTACCTCTCTGGTGGGAGCAAGGCAATATAAAGTGAACGCAAACAGACGGTAAGACATTCAGCTGTCAAAACTTAGTGTGACAGATTCAATTCCCCAAATTACTGAAAAGTATCTTTATCCAGTATCCCAATTTCTTTTGCATGTCCCTTCTCAAAGTTTAAAAATGCTTTAATTCTTGTTTTCAGCAAATACTGCTTCACGTCTATTCACATCTTATTTTACACCATGCCTCCTCTTAAACGGTTCAGCTTCCCAATTTTAATTTACATTATGGCCTTGATGCTTAATAATAACAACTAACAGCAGGAACAATAATGACAACATCACAAGATTATAACAGAGAGTAATCAGGCAAGGTGCCTCTCACTGTCTTGTTAATCTTTACAAACAAAGGAACTAGGCTTCCCAATCCCCCCGCTTTTCCGGGAGGCTCCTGGGTTCCCAGCTTCATCCCCCGGTCTCCAGAAATCAGGAAGCGGGGGGGGTGGGGGGGTGGAGGGGGGGGGAGAACATACCTGAAGCGTTCATGTTGGTGTAGAGCTCCTGAGTCGTGAGCAGTTTGTAAAATTTCTGCCCCTTTAAGGCTGGGCAGGAAGGAGGAAACAGGAAGGGCTTCGGAGAACGGCCCCGCCCTTTCTTTGCTTTCGTTTTCAGAGCAGGCAGAGGGAAGAAGACCAAGTGCGGTAAGTGTTTGTTTGTGTGTGTGAGAGAGGGAGGGGGCAGGGAGGGGGGAATTCCCTGGTATGGAGGCCCTCCCCCTCCCTTTAGAAAGCGTGGGGGGGGGAGGGAAATGTCTACTAGGCACTCTATTATTCCCTATGGAGAACAATTCCCATAGGGAATAATAGGGAATTGATCCATGGGTATTGAGGGCTCTGGGGGGGCTATTTTTTGAGGTAGAGGCACCAAATTTTTAGTATAGCATCTAGTGCCTCTCCCCAAAATACCCCCCAAGTTTCAAAACGATTGGACCAGAGGGTCCAATTCTATGAGCCCCAAAAGATGGTGCCCCTATCCTTAATTATTTCCTATGGAAGAAAGGCATTTAAAAAGGTGAGCTGTCCCTTTAAATGTGATGGCCAGAACTCCCTTGGAGTTCAATTATGCTTGTCACATCCTTGTTCCTGGCTCCACCCCCAAGGTCTCCTGGCTCCACCCCCAAAGTCTCCTGGCTCCGCCCCCAAAGTCCCCAGATTTTTCTTTAATTGGACTTGGCAACCCTAAAAGGAACTGTACAAAGGTATTATCCAGTGTGGTGCTAAAATACTATTTTCTGCCACTGCAGGGAACCATGAGAGAGGGAGGGTCTAGAAAAATTGACAAGAACTGCAGGCCAATCAGGCCTGAGTAAGAGGCTAAATTGGAATTTGAAACAAGGAAGCAAAGGAGGGGAGGGTGGGTTTATAGAAAACAAGATTCTGATTGGAGGGTGGAGAGGGAGAGGTCTGCAAATGATTGATGGCAGTTGGAAATACTGGGGGAAATGTCTTAACAGTCGCAGATGAGCTGTTTTCTCAGGTAGAGAGAGAAAGAGAGAGAGTGGAATAAACTTTGTGGAGCAAAATCTTGTGTTAGGGCTGTGGTCAGTAGGCTAGTGAAAACTCTGCTTTATCTCTGTTGATTGAATACATTCAGAGAGGGAGGAAGTTGCTCATGTGAAACTCGTACTATTTTCTGATGTCTACCCCTGATAGTTTGCCTATTTGGCATAAGGAATACCAGTTTTCTTCTTTAATACCAGATCAAATCAATGTGGTTACATGTGCTGAAGCCTGAAATATTGAAACAGTTCTGTGTTTGTGTGCTAGATTTTATACTTTGACAAGTACACTGATTTGCGGGATGTGGGTATTCTCTTCAAGCATTTTCCTACTTGAACAGATATAAAGTGCCTTTCTCCCAAGAGAACAAACTGTCTTCCTAAGGAGGTTCAGCAGAGCTGCTTGCTTTTCAGTTTTTAGAAAGTTAGTTAAGAACGTATTCTGGTGAGTTTTTGAGGAAAAGGTGAATGTTGTTTCAAATGTCGTAATTTATTAGAAACCTGTTGCTACACATACCAGTTATACATGCTGTTTTTAATACTGAATTGATTCTATTCTATTGTATTGATTGAATTTTAGTGCTTTATGGAGTGTGTTTTCAAACAAATTGGTTATGATACTGTGCTATATATTTTGAAGGTTTGTGGGTTGGGCAAATACGATAAAAACAAAAGTAGTCTCTTGAAACAAAAAAAGTTTGTGACTTACTGAAAAAGAAAAGGCATTACGCCAACTTTCCCTTTGTAGCAAGTTTTCACTCTAACAGTTATCTAGTTGTCTTATGGGGGGGGGGCAGGGGGCGAGATCAATATTTGCTGCTAAATAACCAATGCCACAGATGAATCTCTGGCAGGAGAGAGAAATGAAAATTAAAAATAGATTTATTGAAATATATTATAAAACAAATTATTTCCCTACGTAGAAATTCTGTCATCAGAAATTTTATGGTGAGGGGGTATAATACACTTGGGGAAAGGCAGATTTTCCTCCCGGCCTTGACCCTCTTCTACAGTCCTGCTAAACAGTGGCATTGGAAAAATTGGGGATGGTGATTCAGCATCATGCGTTAATTCCACTTTCACACTGGAAGTGATATCGTGCATTAGCGTGACACCAAATTTCTTGTCCCCAGACCCCAAATTTCTCCCATTGGTGTGCCATCTAGTAATGACAGTCCTGTCAGGTCCTTATCATACTATAGCCTGAGACTCATGGAGGGGGGGGGGCTAATTATGTTCTGTTCTGTGGTTCAGCACATATGGTGGGATGTGACCTGGGGATGGCATGTTGAATCATATTTTAATAGTAATAGTACTTCCTCACCATATGGTAAGCACCATATGATAGCTTTGTGTTATTGCAATCATGTGGCTTCATAGAGAGGGAAATGAACAATGCTAAATGTAAAATTCACTTAAGCTTTAAGTGGCAATTTTTTCTTTCCATCTCCACTTTACATGCCATAGAGTCTCACCCCTGTGGACTCTACAGCATTATACCCCACTGAGTATAATTATGGCATTGTACCCCAGCTCACCCCCAAACCATGCCCTCTACAGGCCCCATCTCCAAATTTCCAGGAGTTTCCTAACTAGGAATAGGTAGCCCTACATGAATAAGTTTTAGAATAAGCTGTATGGAATACTATCAAGCTATCCAAGGAAAAGTGATTTGCTCATGATCATGCTAAAAGTCCTCTTTTGATTGAATTAGTGTGTGTATGTATATATGTATATATATATATATATATATATAGTTTTTCCTCAAAAGATGCTGTGGAACATAATGATTAAAACCAGGCTGAGTGAAAGGGGCATTAATTTTTCTGCTTCTGCTCCCCCCCCCCCTTAATGCTGAAGAAGATTTCCCAAGGTTAACAGAACAGGGATAAATCTCCTTCCATTTTTCTTTCCTGCGTTCTCATTTGTTACATGGACATTACAGAGGGGAAAAACAAACAAAAAAGAAGCAAAGGGCCCAAGAAGAAAGGGTGATAGGGCAGATCTTCAGAGAATGAATTTGGTCTGGAAGGGATTTATTGACTCAGCTTCAGCCAGTTTGCAGCTTCTCCTCCCCCATTCCTTCCCAGACAATTACACCAAAACTGCATGTACATTTTTTCTTATATTTCCAGAAGAAAAAGGGCTAAAGACTTTTTTAAAAAAATTAAGGTTTGGACATAACATATTGGGGGGGGGGGTATTGTTTTCACATACTTCCCCCTATAGCTATGGGCCTACAGTCTACAGAGTGAAGCGAAACAAGTACACAGCATTTGGACTGCAAGAAAGAGAATTGGCAAGCTGCAAAACATGCAGTAAACTCCCCGTAAAGATTCCTTTCTATCCTGTTCTGATGTCTGTGATTGTTATTTTAACAAACTCTTAATTAAACCAATGCATTTCCAATCAGACTCATATGAGGATGTTCATTCTTCAAGATAGAGGATAATTCTTATATTTTCAAATATTAAATAGATAACACTTTTTGTTTCCAATTTCTGCTCAGTCCTGGATTTAAAACACCTTTAAGCAGGACATACAATAGCGGTCAAAGAGGACAATGGTATTAGCATAGGGAGATATGCAAGATGGAAAACAAACACATTTGTCATGAATTTTAATATTTTGCCATTTGTGCATGTAAAATCTGATTACAGATTGTGTCTCTAGCTGAGGCTGGGCACATGTCAGAGCTTGAAATCAATTTGATACATGATCATGGCAGTATTCTCTAGTGACTCAGTCAGGCATCGCTCAGAGACCTACCCATTCTGATGCTAACTAATGAAAAAGAAGGGAGGGTTGTAGGAAGAACATTTCATAAAGATGTGAACTGACAATTCACAGTAATTTAAGCTGTTTGGAAGCGGCATTTGCTTTCTATGCCATCACTGTAGCAACTAAAATGCACCCCCTGTTGCTGGTACCAGCTGGGAAAGCCAGAGTTAAGCTAATCAGTATAGAAACAAAATTTCCACAATTTAGCAGGGTGACCATTAGGCAAATAGGCTTTAGCTTTTCTTCTTCCATTTTCCTCTGCCTTTTACTGTCTCTCAGAATGCTGGTTAACAACAAATGCTAGATATATTTCCCACTGATGCATACAATCCCTGCAGTTCTAACTTGACTGCTAGATCAGGGTAAATGAAATGTCTAGACCTTCATTTTAATTACTTTTCGCATGCTACCAGAGCACCCAGCAGGAAATTTGGGTTGAAACAGATGCCTACAGACTGATTAGTCTGTTTGTTGATTTGATTCAGAGGGCATGCTTTCCAAGGGATTCAAGATTGTGCCATGGTCTTCCATGAGCCGCCCTGAGCCACTTGCTGGGAAGGGCGGGATATAAATCATAAAATAAATAAATAATAAATAAATCCTTCCTCCCTTCTCATATGTGGGTTCCTTAGGGATTTTGCCTAATTAGGATTTTGTGTCCAGATCATGATATGAAAAAGGTTTGCAAACCATGTTTTGGAGGTAATCCTGGTTAGCATTGACTACTTTATCCACTTTGGAAATTGCTGCAAATTAGGGTTATGAAAACAAGGGAAGAGAAGAAGTAGTGAGGGGAAAAGGGAGGCTGAAGATGGACTCTTAACCAACAGCACATTCCTGATCCTCCAAACCATGGTTAGTATCAAGTGGTGCATTCACACTACACTAAATAATGCATTTTACATCTGGATTTTACTGTGTAAGAATAGCAAAACTTCAGATGTAAAACATTATTTAGTGTAGTGTGAACACACCAAAGAATGTGAGAACTGAATTGAGTTGATTCCATTGCAGACACTCTCTGTCTATGGCAGGAGCCTAGTAATAGCTAAAACAGTATTTCAATATTTTACAACTTTAGCTCATGTAGTTCTTTGTTCAGAAGGTAAACAGATGGGAAGAATGACAACAGAGAGTTTTGTTCTGGTATATCAAAACTGGCAGATCAAAGGCAACATTACAGATTACCCTTTTAGACATTATCCAAGATTTCATCTGCTGTTTTCTTTTAGTTGTGAAACATTTTAATTCAGTTATCCTAATCACAGTACTCTTGGATTGTGATAGTTGGAAAGCATATAATTCTTTCAAATCAACTATACAACAAATGTTACCTACCACAACTGGCCACTTATGGCTGCCACTTGTTTCCTGACTGAGGCTGTGTGCCTTTCACGGTGCATAATTAGACAGGAATGCAACAAGCTGCTCTTTCCATCACTGAATAGATTGATTTTTTTTTTTTTGCCTTCCTGTGGCACTTAAGGTACAGTACCTCAACTACGAAAAAAGTGGCAACTGTAGATCCATAATGCTGTCCTTTCTAAATTCAAAGTGGTAACTTACCAGTCTTCTGCTTTTCCATTTGCAGAATCATGGTGGTTCACTGCATGGGGGAATGGAAAGCAAGAAAGGCATCACAGCAAAAAGAAATCCAGCATTTCTCTTTGATTTTATAAACCAAGCAACCCTTTTTCCATGTCCATGGCACTCAGAAGACACATGAAGAACTTTGTGAAAAATTATTCTGAAGCTGAGATAAAAGTCAGAGAAGCAACTTCTAATGATCCTTGGGGTCCCTCCAGTTCTCTGATGTTAGAGATAAGTGACCTAACATACAACAGAATTTCTATTTCTGAGATTATGAATATGATATGGCACAGAATGAATGATCGCGGTAAGAACTGGAGGCATGTGTACAAGTCTCTCACACTCTTGGATTATCTTCTCAAGAATGGATCAAAGAAAGTCATACAGCATTCCCAGGAGGGATCTTACAACATTAAGATGTTGATGGATTTTCATCATATAGATGAGGCTGGAAAGGATCAAGGTAAAAAGTAATTTGAGAAGACAATTAAAATTAATTTGCAATGTGTATATGTGGTGGGATGGCTGGGCTGAAGGTAGGAAAAGGACAGGGCTCCACTGTTTACTTCCCTCCATTATGAGAACTGCCCATTTATTCTGTTTCCTCCTGTCATTTAACCAGTTTTTAATCCATAAGAGGAGTCATCCTCTTATCTCATGACTGCTAGGTTTACTCGGGAGTCTTTGGTGAGGTACCTTGTCAAAAGTCATTTGAAGGTCCAAGTATATAATGTCTATTGGGTCACTGTTGTTTACATACTTGTTCACTTTCTGAAAGAACTCCAAAAGGTTAACAAGGCAGGACTTCCCTTTTCAGAAGCCATTTTCCCTCAGCAAGCTTTGTCCCTCTATGTGCCTAACAATTCTATCTTTGATGACAGTTTCTACTATTTTTCCCGTGACAAATGTTAGGCTGACTGGCCTGTAATTTCCTAGTTCCCCTCTGGATCTTTTAAAAAAAAATTGTTGTAGCATTGGCTACTCTTCAGTCTTTTGGTACAGCAGCTGAATTTTGTGATAGGTTCCATATACAGGTTAGTAGATCAACTACCTCATATCTGAGTTCCTTAAGAAATCTTGGCTGTAGGCCATCAGGGAAGAAAACATATGACCAAAGGTCTTGAGCATAAAACCAATACATCACAACAGGGTAAAAAAACAAAACCAGTGTTGCAAAACATGACAGAACAAGTGAAAAGCAAAATACAGAACAATAAAATATGTGTGTCAAGTAATAGTCTAAAACACATTGGATAAAATAAATGAGTGGACCTATACAATTTCTCATATGGTCAGTAGGAGAAAACTCATTTAGCAGCATTTTAAAGAAACTACTATTATCAAATATTTTGCAACAGATTGAGATATTTCCAGATCAAAATCTGCTAGAGATACCACCCAGGACTCAACAGGAAGCTGATATCTGGACAGAATAAGGGTTAGCCAAAGAGCCCTGGGGACAGAATAACAAAATGTGGTCTACAGCAGGAGTGTCAAACATCTGGCCTGCAGGCCTAATCTGATCCCAGAGGGCTCCAATCAGACCCACCAGCAACTGGCCATTGCCTGCTTCCGTCTCCCTCGCCTACTTCCTTTGATTGGTGTTTTTTTTAATTCTCCCCTGTGATGAGGCAGCTGAGCAAAGCAGCTTTCACTCTTTCCCTCTTCCCCCCCTCTCTTCCCAGAGAAGAGGAGTCTCAGCCAGTGGAGGAGCTTGGCTCTGTAGCTCTGCTGTGGTTGGAGATAGCCTGGGTTGCAAGGCTCTTTCAATAATACTGCAGAGCTACTGAGCTAAGCCTCTCTTCCTTCTGTTGGTTGAGGTTCCTCCCTTCATTGTACCCTGGGGATGGAGGGAGGAAAGGAGGGAAAATTTCCTTTGCCCAGTTCCTTTGATTTCACAGGAGAGATATAAAGAAAGCACTTTTAAGACCAACAATGTTTCATTCAAGGTATTAGCTTTTTGCCTTGCTATACACACACACACACATACGAGTGTGTGTTTTGTTGGCTCATTATGCCAGCCCTCTCCTGGGTGCAACTGGATTTGCCTCCCCCCTTTCACTGTGTTCATGCCTTCATGATCCCAAAGAGGAATAACAACAAATAGGATTAGGCTAAGAGTGTGTCCAGACCAAGTTCACTCACCACATTTCCTTTGATTTTTATTTCACATTTTCATTTGATTTCCTTTGATTGATTGAGAATTTTGAACTTAGACTTCCCAGAGAGTAGGTTGATACCAACCACTATACTCTATTCTTATACTATAACATAGGAGTTGTAGTTATTTTCTGGGGAAGACTATAGTTTTATAGACAAACACATAGCCCTCAGTCTGCATCATGGTGCCTTCACATGTTCTTGGCCAGTACATGAAACAGTTTATGTACAAAAGCTCACAATGCCCAGACATTTCATGTTTTCCTCTGGGTCTTAGGCTCTCAAAGCATTGACCATGAGATTTCTGTAATAAATGTCAATAAATTAAAAGTAGGTTTGCAACTTACAGATGCACACCTGAACGACATACTCAAGACTGCTATAGCGCAGGCATTGTCTCCAGTTTTTGATGCAATAGTTCAGAGCAAGAAGTGTTAGTTATCTGAGACTGTTGAATAAACAAAATATTCCAAGTGTGCCAATGTTTTAAGTGTGCTTTATTTTAAGTAAAACAAATCTTTAATTGTGTTTGTCTGTGCCCTTTATAAAATATATATCTGTGCTACCTGGCATTACATTTTATGACACATATGGCCTGGCCTGACAAGGTCTCATTTATGTCAGATCCAGCCCTCATAACAAATGAGTCCAACACCCTATGTAAACACAAATATAAACCCAATAATATTAGAAAAACCATTCACGTCATGATTAACAACATTGCGTTTTAAGATGTATTAAATTATTAACAGCGCTTGCTGAGAGTATCAGCAGTTGGTAGATGAAGCAAACATTCTATGTTCTCTGAGATGTCACACCTATTGTCTATCAGAATTACAATGGTGGCAGACAAGTTACATGTGACAAATATGATACCAGTAAACCAATTCCAACTGTGACAAACTTTGGTGTTTTTTTTAATGATTTGGATGTATGTATTCTGCATGATGAAGTATTGCCATGCATTTATTTGTCACTATTTCTAATGTTGAAGATGATTAAAGTATTGCTCCATCTGTGAGTGAGATATGAGTGAGATAGTGACTTGCAAATAAATTATTTTGATTGCAATGAGAGCCAGTTTGGTGTAGTTGTTGAGTGTGCAGAGCCTTATCTGGGAGAACCAGGTTTGATTCCCCATTCCTCCACTTGCAGTTGCTGGAATGGTCTTGGGTTAGCCATAGCTCTCGTAGTGTCTTCCTTGAAATGACAGCTTCTGTGAGAGCTCTTTCAGTGCCACCTACCTCACAGGGTGTCTGTTGTGGGGGAGGAAGGTAAAGGAGATTGTGAGCCACTCAGAGATTCTTCTGTCTTCTATGCAGAAAGCCAGGGCTTTTTTTGTAGAAGGAACTGCTTTGCATTTACAGGGCTCTTCTTACAGGACCTACTGTAAGCTCTGGGAGGATTGGCTACATCAGGGGTGTGTGGCCTACTATGCAAAGGAGTTCCTGCTACAAAAAAAAGCCTCGCTGAAAGCACTTTTTGGGGCATAAATTTTATTTTTCAAAAGTTCTATTTAAATAGGCCTAATCAGGCCTTCTGAGTAGGTCTGTTTGCAGGGCCGGCTCGCCTACTAAGAAAACTAGGCAGTTGTCTAGGGCGCCAGGAGGGTGGGGTCTCAGAATTGGGCTCCCCCACCCTCCTGGTGCCCAAGGCAAGCACCTACTTTGCCTGCCTCCTCCGCCCGCCACCGCCCGCCCCTCCTTTCCATGTCCCTTTGCTGCTAAAAAAGTGGCAGCTGCCACCGTCACTTCCTCTCCGCTCCTCCCCAGTGCAATCAGAGTGCACCACCTCCACCTGCCCCTCCTTTCATTTCCATTCCCTTCTCCATTCCTTCACCACTGAAAAAGCTGCTGCTGCTTCCTCTCTGTTCCCCCCCAGCATGATCAGAGCACGCCGCCACCACCTGCACCTCCTTTCCCTCCCCTTCCCTATCCCTTCACCGTTGAAAAAGTGGCAGCTGCTGCCATTTCCTCTCCACTCTCCCCTCACGTGATCAGAGCGTGTCACCACCGCTCGCCCCTCCTTTCTCTTCCCAGTCCCTTCGCCTGGGCAGTACTGGCCTGATTATTAGTTTAGTTTATTTATTATTATTAGTTTAATAATAATAATCGTTCGGGGGAGTGGAAAGGAAGTGATTGCACGGGGGAGTGGAGAGGAAGTGGTGGCTGCTGCTTTTTCAGTGGCTCGCTGGTTTTTCCTGCCGCCACCCCCGTGCCGAACCTCTGGAGAGCACAGGCCTCCCCGAGGCTTTTCCCGCCGATCAGCTGAGATAGGGTGCCTTGAAAGAGCCCTGGGAGCTGGCACTTGGCCACTGGTTCCCCGGGTGTTAAAATTGGGAGGGTGGGTGGGAGGGAGGGGAGGCTCTGTGGAGGGGGAGGGGGCAGTGGGCATTGAGGCTGCTTGGAGCACCATGCACTGTTGGGCTAGGCCTGTCTGTTTGGATTGTTCCATTTATCATCTCACAAGCAGCTAAGGGTCCTTAGCTTTGGACTGAAAAGTTCAGAATTGGTTCATAAATCACACTAGTGATGTCTTGTTGAGAGTTGCCAGTCTCCAGTTGGGGGCAGGGAATCCCCTGATTTGGAGGCCCACCTCCTGCTTCAGGGTTATTAGAAAGTGTGTGGTGGGGGCGGGTTGAATGTCTGCTGTAGGGTTGCCAGGTCTGTGTTGGAAAATATCTGAAACCTTTCAGGGTGGATATGGGAGAGGGTGGGGCTCAAGGAGGGCTTCAGCAGGGTACAATGCCATAGAGCCCACCCTTCAAAGCAGCCATTTTCTCCAGGGGAGCTGATTTCTGCCACATGGAGATCAATTGTAAAAGTGGGAGATCTCCAGGCTCCACCTGGAGGCTGGCAAGACAGGTCTCCATAGGGCATAATGGAGAATTGATCCCTGGGTATCTGGGGCTTTGGCAAGGCTGTGGTTTGAGGTAGAAACACCAAATTTTCAGCATAATGCCTGGTGCCTCTCCTCAACCCCCCTCCCCCGGGTTTCAAAAAGATTGGACCAGGGAATTCAATTGTATGAGCCCGCAAAGAATGCCTTCCCTTATTTCCAATTAAGGGAAGGCATTTAAAAGGAATGCGGTCCCTTTAAATGTGGTGGTCAGAACTCCCTTTAGCGTTTAATTGTGCTTGTCACAACCTTGCTCCTGGCTCCACCCCCAAAGTCCCCTAATATTTCCTGAGTCAGACTTGGCAACCCTTTATGTTGAGAGGTATCCTTCTTAACTAAAAATTTTCCTTCCTTTAACCAAGCTTTATATTCTATAAATATGTGATATATGTTGTAGGTCAAGACACAAAGAGCTTTTTCACATGGTTTTTTCTCTGAGTGGTTCTGGCCCCCACCTGCTTTGGTTTATTTCAATTTCTGTATGCATTTTTGTGCCTATAGGGGTTTTCCCCTAATCCTGTTTTTTTCTAGCTCTTTAGAGACCACTTTTACCTGCCTTTTTTCTAGTGCATACTGTTTATATAGGTTTTCTTTGTCCCACCCACTCCCATTAATCTGCCTACTTTTCAATGACTGAACTGTTGCCATTGTTAAACTACTCCCTCTCCCCCCAGATAATGATTTCAATTTTTTTAAAAGGTCCTAAAATATCAATATAATTAAACAATTACATTACATTTTAAAAATGAAAAAAAATATTTTCCCTTCTAGTGACTGTGTAGCAGGTAAATAACGAAGCCCCACACATTGCTTGGTTTGAAGCAAGGTATTTTACTTTGACATCAAAGTAGAACTTGTCAGCATAAGCTCAAAATGACTAAGTTAAAATCATCAGCCTTCTGACCATTTTTATTCATCCCCAAAACAAGCAGACAAGCCCCCCCTTATCTAATTCAAATGCTCCACCTCCTGCTTTCCTTCCAGTAATTTCTTGTAGTTTTCCCCTGCCCTGTCCCTCTGTGTTATCAGCAAGAAGCTCCTTCTCTGCGGGGCCCCTGTTATCTTGGATTCACACCCTTAGCCTGTCTGATTTTAACAGTTTAGTAGAAGCTCCTCTGAGGGGCCTCTTAACAGTCACCCTAAATGTTGCATCAGACATTCTCTTTTGAAGGCACAACCATATTTTCCATTATTATTATTATTGAGGTATTCATTAATTATTCAAGGGTCCCTCTTCAACTGCCCCCATAGCCTCTCCACTTTTCCTCCCTCTCAACCTACCTTTATCTGCCTTCTGACTTCAGCTTTCCCTCCTTCCTTCCCGAGTAGCCTCTCCTTTTCTTCTCTCCCACCCACCTCCTTATCTTTTTCTGTCCCCACTTTCAGGTTCTTCATTTTTCCTTTTTCCTTGCTTCTGTTTTCAGTTTCTCCCCTGCCTCACCTTTGACACAGGGAAATTTGGAAGTTTGGAAGACCTGGCAATATTGTAGTTGCTTGGCAGTCCTCAAAATGGCTCCAAGATCTGCATATGTAGTCTTTCCAGATCTCAGTGAACATTCATTTCTGAAAGCTACAAACATTGCTTCTATTATTTTGGGGTATTTTAACTCCCAGAGGGTTAAAAAAGCATTTTGTTTTTCTGAGACTTCTCTCAGTTTTTTCTCTGAGATTTTTGACCCTATTGTAGGATTGCCAAGTCCCTTGCAGCCTCCGGCAGGGAACTCTCTTCGTGGAAGTACCTATAGTATACCTATTGTGCCATAGAGTTTTCCCTCCCAAATGGCTAGGGCGTCCGGGAAAACCTTTATGTTTTCCCAACATTATGTTTTCCTTATGTGGACTGGGGGGTTGGGAACCTCCCAGGTGGGGAACACTCCCCCCCTGGACTGGAGGCTTGGCAGCCCTACCCTATTGTATGGATTTTTTTATCCATATATAAGGCCCAGTTAGGTGTAATGGCAAAAATCAAACAATTGTGAAGTTTCTTTCTGCAGCTGATCCTAATCAAGACCTTAATATTATCAGGCAACTCACGAAGCTATCAAGAACAGAACATTGCCAGATACTTCAGCGTCTTTTGTAACCAGAGACCTGTGAAAGATAATACAGTCAATACAGAATACACTATAAACTTTGTACCCATTTATCATTTATCAAATGTGTTCTAATTTTTTCAACAGGTTTTTATATAAGGGAGAAGTCTAAGCAAGTTATTGCCTTATTAACAGATGAACAACAACTGCATAATGAACGCGAAATAGCACGTCGGACTAGGCAGCGCACATCATATGCAATGCTTTTCCCAAAGAAAACTTCTAGCAAAAGTTGTTTATCAGCAATACCTGCTTCAGATCTCATTTCAGAGTTCCCTCCTTCAGAAAACATCCAAAGTAAGCAGTACCCATTTAAATTGCAAGTATATGCATTTCAAAGCAATTGCAGTCTCAGCATGCATTCAGATCCTCTAAGTGCTTTGGGTCACATCCTCACTGCCAGACTCAGTTGCCATCTTTCACAAACAGTGGCCGTTTTCCCACTCACGTTTTACTGGCGCCACGACCATCCTGACGCCGGCGAATCTGCCTGGATTTCGCAACAGAAGCGCCGGCGCTCCCAGAAGCGCCGGCGCTTTCCGTCGCTAAGCCAGCGCAAACGTTTTCCTGCATCTTTGCGATTTCCGTTTGCGCTGGCTTAGCGACGGAAGTAGCCGGCGCTTCTGGGAGCGCCGGAGCTTCTGATGCGAAATCCAGGCAGATTCGCCGGCGTCAGGATGGTCGTGGCGCCAGTAAAACGTGAGTGGGAAAACGGCCAGTGACATAACTGCCTAGTAGTGACATGATGAAGATTAACAAGAAAAACTGTAAATGTGTTGTGACACAAAAAATGGCAGAAGTGATTCAACAGGGGGTATGGAACAGTAATTCAAGATACCAAATCCCAATACCTTTTGAGTGTACCTATTTTTCTTCAAGGCAGTATCAGAGAAACTTTGTCATCTGGATTTTCAATCTGTATTCTCCAGTGGAAAAATGGGTAACATTTCAGGAAAGTTATAGTCAATAACATGCAGTCTAACCTTTCATTCTGGTGAACATGGCCATAACAAAAGGAGAACTGACCAAATTTGTGAGAAACCCTTGAGGGGAATTATAAACTTTCTGAAGTTCAGGCCTGAGGTAAATTCAGGATTTGCTCATGGAACAAGCAGCTGCTAGGGGTGGTATGATCTGGGAGGGGGAGAGGCCAGAATTTTGCTCACATGGCCCACTTCTTGGTCCCTTGCTAGCCTGCCACCCCTGTTCTTCATCAGCCTGTAAATGGAGAGGGATTGGCTATCTTCAGAAAGTGCCACCCTGTCCTGATTATTAAGGGTGGGAAGATGCTTTTCAATTCCTTCTCTATGGCTGTGGAAAGGGGAGGCAGGCACATAGTTCAGACTGCAGATGAGAGAGAGAGACTTTTGAATAAATGCAAAGTCTCCAGTTTTGCTTTGGACAGCAGTAACATGAGGTTAGGCACAATGGGATCCTTCTCCCTCTTTGCTACTACCACTCTGGCAAAGGACACTCAGGCACTGCAGCTGAATCTGAGTAACTCGGTCAAGAGAATCCCCCTCCCCTGCAATCTGTGCCACTGTTGCCCTGCACCTTGCAAGAGGCAGCATGGGAGGCAGCCCACTTGGAACAGCCAAATAGCTTGAGCTGGCCTCTGAGTAAGTTGACAGAACTACTTTGTGATGCTGATGGTAAGCAGTATTAGCTATTAACTATATATTCTACATAATGATTCATTTCAGCAAACTTACATGTATGTGTGTGTGTGTATGTTTGCTGAAATGAATCCTTATGTAGAAATTCAGATTAACTGTGCTTTCTTTAGCTTTTTCACTGCAGTCATGGTAATTGCTAGAGTCTTGGAGCACTAGGCAAGGAAATAAATATATAAATGTTGAATAATTATTTATTAACCATTAAAAGATGAAAAGGATGAGAAAACACTTTTTATAAGAATTTGAAATAGCAGTTAATCAAATATAGAAATTGCCTTAGAGGCATCAATTTATTGCTACACATTTTTCCATTTGTCTCCAAATAAAAGTGCCTGTCACAGGGCAGGGGCCTTTCAAGTTTTCCATTATCTTTCAAATAGTCTCTAAATTCCTTTTTAGCTGTTCGTAATATGAAACACATACCTACCATGCTGCAGTAATAACATCCCTTTTAAAGACTAATTAGAAGATGTGGTGACAGAGAAGGACGATACTACCCCTAGTTATTTAAGTTTGTTTCTCTATATAATGTGAATATAAAAAAGGAGAACAGTTTGATCTTCATGTTCAGTTCTTCCATCTGGAGTAAAAAAAAAATATTTTTGTACGCTAAGAATATCAGTGGAATGATTAGGTAAGGAGTACTCTGTAGAAATTTTATTTTATCTGGGCTTGCCAGTTATCACAGTTATAAAAGACGTTAGGATTCAGACCCAGCCATTGGCAAAGAGCATTGCAGTTAATGGACTGAACAAGACTACAAAGGCTTTTTTTTGCCCAATTAAAACCAGAAAATTTAACATTGTTTAAAACTTTTTTCTTTTTTTTTGGGTGTATTATATATATGTATATATACATAAACATATCTCCTTTGGCAGATTTTCCCCTTAAGGCATTGCCTGCAGCCGAACAAAGCCAGACTGTTGAGATGTCAGGCAAAGCAGAAATGGCCTGTGAAATAACAGCACCCAATGCTGTCAAAAAGAAGTCATCAGAGGTAAATTGTATGCTACATTCAAAGGGAAGAAATAGTTGATTACGGTTGTATTCTTAAGGACATTTTTCAGCTCTGTTGAATCAAATGGGACTTCCAAATGTTTATTTATTTGATTTATTATTATTACTATTTACAAAATTTGTATCCCACTTTTCTTCCATTACAAGGACCATCAAGGCAGATAACAGTTTTAAACATACATAATAAAATCTGATTTTGAAACTATGGAAATCAACTCCTCAAACAGACATAATTAAAACAATTTAAAACACATACAAAACATAAAGACAACTAAAACATTGTTTAGGAAGGAGGGATCATTATGGGAATGCCAAAAGAAAAAACAAAGACTTCATGTGGTGGTCTCCCTGGGGAGAGAGTTCCAAAACTTTGGTACCATGACCAATAAGGCCCTCTCCCAGCCTCCTAATTTCAGAAGGAACCTGAAGCAGGACCTCCGAAGATGACTGTAGTGGTCCGGCTGATTGCAAAGGAAGTAGGAAGTTCCTCAGGTATGTTGGCCCCAAAATGTATGTAGCTTTGAAGGTCAAAACCAGTACCTTGAATTGTGGCTGGAAACTAGTGGAAGCCAGTGTAGATGGGCCAAGTGGGTGCCAGTGTAGATGGGCCAAGATTGGAGTTATATGGTCCCTATGACCCGTTTCCAGTCAACATCCTAGCTGCACCTCTCTGTACCAATGGAAGTTTCCAAACAATTCTCAAGAGCAGCCTCCTGCACAGTGCATTGTAGTGATCTAATCTAGACGTAACCAAGGCATGCACCATGGTGTCCAGATCTTTTCTGACTAGAAATGGCTGCAGCTGGCTAATCAGTCAAAGCCAGTAAAAGGCACTCCTGGCTACAGCTGCCACCTGCTTAGGACCCAGTACACCTGGGTCCAAGAGCACCACCAGACTATGGACCTGTTTCTTCAAAAGGAGTGCAACCCATACAGAACATACTCTTTTCCTTTCTTGCCAGTGGGAACACAAAGTGGCTTACATAATTCTCTCCTCCTCCATTTTGTCCTTACAACAATCTTGTGAGGTAGGTTAAATTGAGAGTGTGTGACTGGCTCAAAGTCACCCAGTGAGCTTCTATGGCAGAGTGGGAATTTGAACCTGGGTTCCCCAGATCCTAGTCTTACACTCTAACCACTATACCACACTGGCCCTCTACTTCCAAGTAGGTTTCTTTAGGGTTGCTTCTCATATAATTTACTTAATCATCCTTATGTTCTGCAGCAGTGACCATGTGATTTTGGAATTTACAGTAGACTTATAGGTCGATTTTGGAATTTACAGTAGTCAGACTTATAGGTTGGACTTCAGGAAGGCAAACTTCAACAAATGTAGAACTATGCTGGGTAAAATCCCATGGTCAGGAATACTTAGAAGATGAAGAAGAAGAAGAAGATATTGGATTTATATCCTGCCCTCCACTCCGAAGAATCTCAGAGTGGCTCACAATCTCCTTTACCTTCCTCCCCCACAACAGACACCCTGTGAGGTGGGTGGGGCTGGAGAGGGCTCTCACAGCAGCTGCCCTTTCAAGGACAACGTCTGCCAGAGCTATGGCTGACCCAAGGCCATTCCAGCAGGTGCAAGTGGAGGAGTGGGGAATCAAACCCGGTTCTCCCAGATAAGAGTCCGCACACTTAACCACTACACCAAACTGGCTCTCTTAGGAAGAAGGGGGTTCAAGAGGGGTGAACATTTCTTAAAAGTGAAATACTGAAAGCACAATCACAGTCAATTCCTATTAGAAGAAAAAATGGAAGTAACCTAAAGAAGCCAAGGTGACTCCATAAACAGATCTGTTAAGACTTAAGAAAAAAAAGAACCCTTTAGGAATTGGAAGGAGGGCCTTATAACCAAGGATGAATATAAACAAATCACCAGTGCTTGTAGAGAAAAAGTTAGGAAAGCTAAATTCAGTATGAGCTTAGGCTGGCCAAAGATGGTAAAAACAACAAAAAAAGATTCTTTACTTATGTTCAGAGTAAGAAAAAGAGCAAGGCCATGGTAGGCCCTTTGCAAGGGCAGGAAAGTGAAATTGTGACAGGTAATGAAGAGAGGACAGAACTGCTCAATTTCTACTTTTCTTCAGTCTCTTCTGAGGGAAACAGTGCTCAACATGGCAAAAACAAAACGTATGATGAGGGTATGGCGTTCCAACCTAGGATCAGCATAGGGGTAGTACATAAACTCCTAGTTTTTTTAAGTGAAACTAAGTCCTCATGGCCAGATGAACTGCATCCAAGGGTTCTAAAAGAGCTTGCGGATGTAATTTCTGAGCCTCTGGCTATTATTTTTGGGAATTCTTGGAGAACAGGAGAGGTGCCAGAAGATTGGAGGCGGGCGAATCTTGGCGCCATCTTCAAGAAGGGGGAAAAGGAGGATCCAGGTAACTACCAACCCATCAGCTTGACATCTATACCTGGAAAAGTATAAAGTTCCACATACTATCCTTGTTGACAAGTTGGTAAAATGTGGTTTGGATCCTGTTACCATTAGGTGGATCTGTAACTGGTTGATAAATCGCACCCAAAGAATGCTTGTGAATGGTTCCTCATCCTCTTGGAGAGGAGTGACAAATGGAGTGCCTAAAGGATCTGTCCTGGGACCTGTTTTGTTCAACATCTTTATAAATGATTTAGATAAAAGAATAGAGGAAATGCTTATTAAATTTGCAGATGATATGAAATTGGGAGGGGTTGCAAATACAGTAGAAGACAGAAATGGGATATAGGATGACCTTGACAGGCTGGAAAACTGGGCTAAAACCAAAATTAATTTTAACAGGGATAAATGTAAAGTTCTGCATTTAGACAGGAAAAATACAATGCATGGTTATAGGATGGGGGAGACTTGTCTTAGCAGTAGTATGTGTGAAAAGGATCTAGGGGACTTAGTGGACTATACGCTGAACTTGAGTCAACAGTGTGACGTGGTGGCTAAAAAGGCAAATGCAATTTTGGGCTGTATCAACAGAAGTATAGTGTCCAGATCATGTGAAGTTATGGTATTGCTTTAACTCTGCTCTGGTAAGACCTTACCTGGAGTATTGTTTTCAGTTTTGGGCACCACATTTTAAGAAGGATATAAAGTTGGAACGGGTCCAGAGGAGAGTGATGAAGATGGTGAGGGGTCTGGAGACCAAGGCCTATAAAGAAAAGTTGAAGGAGCTGGGGATGTTTAGCCTTACTGAAATCAAGATATGATCACCATCTTCAAATACTTGAAGGGCTGTCATATAGAGGATGGTGTGGAATTGTTTTCTGTGGCCCCAGAAGGTAGTACGAGAACCAACGGATTGAAATTAAATCAAAAGAATATCAGGCTCAACATTAGGAAGAACTTCCTGACTGTTGGCCAACTGACAGCAATGAGGATCCCGTGAATTTAGGGGGAGGTATTTGTGAGTTTCTTGCATTGTACAGGGAGTTGGACAAGATGACCCTGGAGGTCCCTTCCAACTCTATGATTCTAAGTAATTTGCACCTGTTGGAGTGAGAGAGATTATGCTTTCAGATAACTGCCATATTGAATATGCTCCTGAATCTACTACTGAATATGGCTGTTTGTAGCCTGACTTCAGAACCTTTTAGAGAAGTGAAGGACTGTGCACTGTCTTCTGCCTCAGACTTCAGGAGGTCACTATAGAGTTACTCAGATAGACAGGTCAGGACTAGGGATGGGCATGGAATGCAAAAACGATGGTCCATTTCATTTTGTGGTTTGTTGGGTTACCGGATTTGATAGTTCATTTCATTTCATGTGTTTTTGATTTCCTGAACAATTCGTGGCTCATTGATTTGTTCCGTTTGGGAAGGTGTGGAATGGCCCCCAAGAGGGCTAGAAAGTGCAAGTGTGCTATGATGTACCCAGCATGATGACATCACCCAGAAGTGGCGTTATCATGCTGGGTGCATCACTAGAGGGGATGCTCTATCACTTGGGGATAAAACTCTATAACCATAGAGTTCCCCCCCAAGTGACAGAGCATCTCCCTGACATTATCTGGGGCAATACAATCACTTGCAGGTGATGTCTTCAAATTTTTATTAAGTTTGGGTATAAACAGAAAGAATAATGTGGGGATACAGAAGCAAAAAAAAGAAGCGAGCGGGGGAGGGGAACAAGATAGAAAAATAATAAACAGAAAAAAGCAGCAAATATATCAGTTACATTTCTACCTCAAAATATAATACCACATTCTTTCTACCTGCAAGTCTTTAAATTTTAACCCAATATAACCATTAAGTTCTACACTTATTATTTCCTTATATTCTTTTTACTATTCTGTTGCTTATGATATAAATTCAAGCTATTCATCTTCAGTACATACAAATGAGAAAAGCAAAAAGAGAGAAAAAAATAAATCAATCACAAGATATAACTAACCGGTTAACTTTAGCAATTTTAAAGATAAGAACTAATTAGTTAATTTGACAGTGTTGAGAATAAACATGAGCAGAAAAGATGAATATAATTTCTTTATCCTTAATACTTACTTAATTATTTCTAGCAGGGGAAAAAAAGAAAGACAGAAAATACAGTACTTTGTCTATCTCATTATAATCAGATTCTCACGTCAAAAATATCAGGAGCAGATCTTAAAAATATAAAGTATCTATGTTGTCTACCTTATTATAAATTGACCCAAATTACTTGTTTGTCTGGTTTGAATATTTAAAATTCTTTAAAAACTTTTGGAGATTATAACTCCTATTTTCATATTACTTTAAGAGAAACAAGTTTGATAAACAGTAACAGCCTCATCTCCCACACTTGTTTAGTTTTACCTAGGAAAGAAATCATAGTCTCTATAACCCACTCTCTATTAAATTGCTCTATTTAGCTTTAAAAATATATGATCCATAGATGAAAATGACAAACAGAAAAGAAACATCCAGATTTTTAAAAAAACCTTGCTTGTCATTTCAGAGTCACATGCCAGTTCCCGTTTATTAGTTCAATAGTGACCAATTACATAAAAAAGAAACAGTTTATAATCCCTTCTTTTTAAAAACTTTCCAGGTCTTGATCTTTTTGATAAAGTCTGCCTCTTCTCCCTTTGGCACATTCATCCGTTTTGCTAAAAGTGATGAGGCCTCCATGGCATCACGTCTTCCTGTGAAAACTTTAATCAATCTTGATTTCCACCTCCTCTTTGTAACTGTGCAAGCTGTCTCCATTTTGATTTCTTTCAGCCCTTTTATTCCCCCCCCCCCAACTATTTAAGCGCTCAAGTGCTCATGCGCTCAGGTGCTCCAGGCAGTTTTTAAAGGGGGAAAAAAAAGCTGGAAGTGGCTTGGGGCAGCTTGACGGTTTCACACTCCAAGGTGCCTCGCTTGCACCCTTTGGCTTCCCAATGGCAAGGAGGTGACTGGCATATGGCTTAAAAATTTGCTACCATTTGCTGGACTAAGACCAGGGAGATGTAACTTCAAATTCCACATAAAGTGGTAGCTTTTTGAGGCTGGAAGACTAGGTGAGTCCAGAGGCTGGACTAGGTGAGTCCAGAGGCTGGAGGACTAGGTGAGTACAGGATTGGCGGCAGATGTTGCCATTTGGAGGGATTTTTCTGGTCAATTTCAGAGGCACCTCTGAGTTGGCTCAAAGTGCCAGTCTGCAAGCAGCCTATATGTCATTAAGTCCCAAACCCTGCCCTCCTCAGGCTCCACCCCCAAAATCTCCAGGTATTTCCCAATATGGACTGGCAATCCTAGTATGAGAGGTGATGACAATTACAAACCATGCCGTCACCTCCTCCTAGATGCTGCTTTCTGCTCCTTTGGCATCCCAGTCAACCACACAGATCGTTTGGGTGATGAATGATCCCTTTGTGCCGTATCTGCTGGAGGTGGTTGTTAGATGGAGCTTTTCAAGAGGCCCCGTGTGGTATAGTGATTGTGCTGGACTAAGACCAGGGAAATGTAACTTCAAATTTCACATAAAGAAAAACAGAAAGGGGGAAAGGGACCTAAAAAGTAAGCCATGTAAAGAAAGAGAGAATCATAAAGATATTTTACATACTTAATGTAGTACAAAAGTATGGGTGCTTGTATTGTTTACATGAAAAAGTACAAAAATGGATAAAATCCATTAAGTAATAAATAGGTAGATCAAACTAGATATGCAAAATTGCATGATTTGTAAGAGCACAGAGAACATCAATAGGAATAGTGTGGGAAATAATTGATCAGACACAACTGTATTATGTCTTTTGATAATTGTTCCTCCTGGGCTTCATTATTAAGGCTTATACCAAAATGGGAATAGACTGGTGCCCTATTCAAGTTTCAGTACAAAGACATTGTTCAGGCTCTTCAGTGTTTTTTTAGCTGACATTCAGCTTTCAAAGTCAGAGTTTGAAAATCAAGTTATACCTTTTGAAGATGAAGGCTATTTTCAACCTTACTTATGAGATTGTAGTTGATACTAATAGTTTTAGAGGAGCTGAAGGCCAAAAAAGAGATCATGTTCTATTTGGGTCTTTTTAGCTTAGACAAAAAAATGCTTCTCACAGAAATGCTTCTCACAGAAATGCTTCTCACTCTCTCTCATAATACTAGATTCATGTGGGTAGCTGTGTTGGTCTGAAGGAACAGAACAAACTGAGTTCAGTGGGACCTTTAAGACCAACAAAGTTTAATTCTGGGTATAAGCTTGCATGTACATGCACACTTCATTAGCACTTCAATGAAGTGTGCATACACACAAAAGCTTATACCCAGAATTAAACTTTGTTGGTCTTAAAGGTTTGCCCAGTGAAATTGGAAGTAGACTCAGTTTGGACTAAAGAAGCATTACTTTACAGAAAGCATACTTAAAATAGTGTTCATTACCACAAGATATTATTGAACACCATCAACTTAGATGGCTATACTAAAAGACTAGATAATTTAATAGAGAATACATCTATTAGTAGGGTTTAACCATGATAACTAAATCATTTTGAGAAGCAGTATACCATTAAAAACGATATTTAGGGGACAAGTTTCAGGGGGTGGCCATCATACTCCTACCTTGCTTGTAAGCACTGGGCAGGCTACTATGAAAAAGAGAAGGCTGGGTTCATTTTGTCTGACCCAGAAAGGCATTTTTTATATTCATATCCTGGTTATTATTGCCAACGTTGGCTAAGGCCCTACTGGAAATATTTTCCATCCATTTAATTCCATTGATTTAATTGTTTAAATGGTGTCCCTGCTTTGGGGGAAAAATGTGAAATGTGAAGGGATGTTCCTTTTAAATGTATTCAATTGTGCTGGTATATCCCTCTGTACTTCTGTGAAGCATCTTTTTTTAAATTAAAATTAGTATCACTTCCCACTGTTCAGCTTTCCTTCTGTTCAGATAGACTTCTGTATGGTTAAACTTTATATTGATCCTTTGGTGATGCCCAATCATACTGCCTAGAGAAGAAAAAAAGAGAATAGCACTAGAGTAAAGTTGAAAAGATCTCATCTCTGTGGTTGCACAGGCAAAATCTGCCAATTTTGCTCTTCTGAAAAATGATTTGAGATAAGGTATTTGAACTCATTTTGTTTTCCCTGTATAGAATAGAGATATGAGTTCTGAGCTGCATTTTCTCTTCTCCTGCTTGTTTTCACAGCTGATCATTTTTATCACTTATATGAAATTATTAGGTTCCATTGCTTCACTGTTTCAAGTCACTGTTGTTGACTAATTAAGCCTCACTTTAATTGCCATTAACGTCATTACCCAGATAATGTACTGTGTCATAGTACCTTAGATACTGCATTTATTTCCTGCTGTATAAGGAATTACTGCAAAGTCTGCCAGTATAATAGCTATTTATAATTGCCTTTCTTGTAGTGGCCCAGTAAGTATGAGTATCTTCTTTATTACAGGTGAGATTAAGCTATTTTGTAAAAGGCTGGTTGTGGTGGGTGGGTACTTCAGAATTGATTTAAATCGAATTTATTTAAATTGAAGCCTGCTCTGTTGTGAACAGTTGGATTTTTATCTGAACAATGGATTGAGAATATAAAATAACCAATAAAATAGTTTGGCTACTATAGATATCACCTTACATAAACTAAATGTGATCCTCTGAAAACTAAACCAAATAAAAATATCTTATAGCAGCTCCTAAAGGTGCTTCAAGGTTTGGCAAGTCTCCAGTGAAGTTTCATAGTCAAAATCCACCAAGCATGATTCTCTAATGACCTAGTCCATGGTCCTTTGGTGCTGTTGCTTTAAGAACAACTCCCAGAGACTCTAGGACAGAGGTGATCAAACTTGCTTAATATAAGAGCCACATAAAATAAACATCAGATGTTTGAGAGCAGCAAGACAAGAACGCAGCTGGACTAGCTCTGGACCGTTAGCTCCTGAGATGCCAACCACACCCCTGTCTGATCTACTGTGCAATTATATATTATTATGCATACAAAGAGAGAGAGTGAGCATCAGGCAGGAATAAAAGCAGCCTTGAGCTTATTTTGAAATAAACATCTTATTTATTTCAATTTTTAACGTATCTTTGATGCTAATAAATTGAACTACTAGATAACTAGAACTATTTCCTAAAATAGAGAGCTGCACGATATGTGTGAAAGAGCTATATGTGGCTTCTGAGCCACATTCTGGTCACCCTTGCTCTAGAGGCTCAGGTCTTGTGACCATAACTGAAGGAGGAGTTGGAGTTACTGGGACCTAGTTGTGGCCTGTTCTGGTAGTTGATTATTGTGTTCCATTAAACATAGTTTGGGCAACCCTAACTCAGGGCCAGATCTCCATCCAATTAACTGAGGCACTGGCAGCACCACTGAAGCCAGTGATGCAGGAGAAGGCAAAAGGCATGGCTTATGCTTGTCATTGCCTTCCAGACCTCTACAGCTGTCAGCTGGATCTAAGGTGAATCCCTGAGATGCTGGTGCCACTGGCACTTGGCTTCCCCCAAGTGTGTCTAGCCAATTACAACCTTTGTCTCTCCCCAGCCTAATAGTATGTCTGTATGCCAACATCTTCACAGATTAATGATGCATTTTTTTCCAGCACTTAGGCCATTGCTGGTCTACGGAATGTTGGGAAGACAAGTAGTTACATCTTCTGATGCCAAATTGCTTAAGCCTTTATAAATCAAAACAGTCCCTTGAACTTTGCTTAGAAGAAAACAGAGAAAACAAAGATGCTGTCATATTAGTATAATGTGCTCTCAGCATCCTTCTGACATATTTTCATGAGCTGAAGTGCCCACATTGAGACTGACCCTAACTAGTTGGTGCTACAATAGTCTTAATTTGGAAGTTTCAAAAACAAGAGTGAATGTCTACAGCCTTTTGGTAAAAAGTGATCTTTATCACAACTACAAATACAAGGATTATCCCCTCCACCCCCAACTTCAAATGTAATTGTCAGAAAAGCAAGATATAAAACTGGTGTGGTATATTACTGACAGTGTAAGAGTAGGATCTAGGAGATCCGGGTTCAAATCCCCATGGGAGCATACTGGGTGACTTTGGACTAATCACACACTCTAAGCCTAACCTACCTCACAGGGGTGTTGTAGGGATAAGATGGAGGAGAGTGATGTAAGCTGTCTGGGGTCCCTAATGGGAAGACAGGCAGTGTGAAAATGAAGTAAGTAATAAATAAAGAATAACTAGCAATCAAATAAAAACATCTAATTATTAGTAACAAGTAGAGTCAAGAGTCTCAAAATAGGGTGCCTGACTTATAGAAATATTTTATAAGGCCCTGAGCTGGATAACCCAGGCAAGCCTGATCTCTTTCAGATGTTGGAAGCTAAACAGGGTCAACTCTGGCAAGTACTTGGATGGGAGTCCTGTTTAAAATACTAGCAGTTGAGAGGACAGGGGCATGCTTTATTCAGCCACCTCTCTGAATATCCTCCAGGCCTGCAGTAGGGTCAAATCACCAGAGCTCACCATGACTTCCAGGTGCGTGCGTGCGTGCATGCACGCACACACACAAACACATAAAACAAACAAAAAAAATGTTTTGTCAGCAGCAGAAATTTCTGTTACAAACCTGTTATTTGCAAATGTGCCAATTTGCAAACTGTATTTCACCAAACTTCAGAACTGAAGACAAGTAGCAGAAGAACCTAGGAAATCCAACCATTTTGGACACAGGGTTGACTGAAAACCTGTTCAGAACTTGGCTCACCCTCAGTAGAGTATCAGTAACCTCTGTTACAAATAACACTATTGGATTGATTGGCTTAGCCAGCCAGGGTGGACATGGTCCTGCTTCCCCACTTTATTCTCTTCTCCCAGCGCATCTTCTGCATCTCTGGGCAGAAATGACTGAAATCAAACCATGTACAAAGAACAAGACTGAATTTTTTAAATGATTCCCTTGGAGGTGGAGGCCTGCAAATTTAGCTGTATGTAAATTATTTTGTCTGCAGTAAAAGAGCAAACGTCATCACAGGGGAAATTAGATGGCTCAGTCTCCCGATGGAGGTAGCCTACATTCACCAGTCCTTTCCCTGCTTGGCATAGTTCTTCTGGATGATGGTTTGCAGACAGAATGGCATTAGAGAATACGAATTTCTTCGCTGTTTCAGTATAATCTTTAATCAGTTTATGTTGTAGCTACTCAGCAAGTCTACTAAAACTGTGCTCTAATTGTTTCCTCTCTTGCTTCATTTGTTTTTGGTCCTTTATTATTCAGATGGACCAATAAAATGAAGAAGCATGGTAGAAAATACCTGGGAGACATCATAGCAGTAACCCTAGAGAGTTAGCTCATCTAGAGGTTAATTGGGTAGAGCAGCTCTCTATATAACAAGGAAATATAATTACAACTTAGTAAGAACCCACCTGAACCATGGCCTTTCTTCAATATTATAAATGCTGCAAATCTAAATAAAATTATTTCCAGCATTCAGGGTGTGACAGTTACTTTGATGCTGCACAACCTGACTTCAGCTTCTTGGGCAGTGGGAGTTGATAGGGACAACAAGGGAAGAGAATGACTCAGCAGATGTGCGTGACACAGGTATTGTCCAATTGGAATTACTTGCTGATATTTCCTCCAAAAGGATTTTGATTACTTTGCCTGAGTTTCTATTGCCACCTTTCATTACACTGTCAATGAATTGGGATGTTGTGTTTTCAAGGGTTCTGTTTGCATGGGCTGGTTTTATGTGAGCTTGCTGTGGAAGAAAGATTCAGGTGGGTGGCTGTGTTGGTCTGAAGCAATAGAACAAAGTTTGAGTCCAGTGGCACCTTTAAGACCAACAAAGTTTAATTCTGGGTATAAGCTTGTATGTGCATACACATTTCATCTAACAAAGTGAATGCACACAAAAGCTTATATCCAAAATTAAACTTTGTTGATATGATGACCCTGTCTACTTCCCTCTCTTAAAGGTAAGATTTTCCCTCCATTTTTCTTTTCCCTTTACTGACTGAGCTGCTCTAGTAATGTGTTTTCTTCTCTCCTGAAGAATTCTGACTGTCCCACCCTGTCACAGTACAATATTTTAGGTGTTGGCTCAGCTCAGGAACCTAAGGGAAGGATCAGGAACCTGTTTTAACTTAAACAACTTAAATGGCACTCAAGGCATTTTGAAATTCAAAAATAATGAAATATGTTATTTAACATAGTTGGGAAAGGTTAGGTGAAATCAGGGGCTGAAATATCTGAGGTAAAACCAGTATGTGCATAGTTCTTATGTTTCAGGCTAATGAGTGTTTCTTAAGCTTTTCACAGTGATTTAAATCTTGAATGGCTTTTGTTCCAAAGTTTTCCAAACACTCTAGTACATTTTCTTTGAGTATTCACTGGCCCTTTTGGTTTCCAGAAGCTGTTTCTAGTACCCAAATCCCTACTCTTGAAACATCAGTACTTGTCTTGAGTTTTTAACTGACTCTTTAAGGTCTCTAAAGGCAGTTTTTAACCACACCAGATCAGGTGTACTCTTAAGAGTGAACTCCCTGTTTGACTGGATAGGGAATTTTCTTCTCTCTCTAGATGATCTGATTGGGAGTCTGACTACTTCCCAAACTTCCTTGCCAGCTTTCCCCCAATTCTCTGTATTAAACTGCTTTCAGCCAAGGCTGAAATCAGACTCTACTCAGTCAAGGCAGAAATTTGACTAACTCCCTCCTCAGCATCCAGTTCAGAAGTCTTTCTTTGCTCAGCTGATGCTAATCAATCAGATTGCTTGGAGCAGCCTGTTACTCAAGGCTCTGTGGCTCTGTGAAGAATTAACCCTTCATAGTCCCTGCTTTTAAAGTACAGTCCATCAGAGTTGGTCTTAAAGGTGCGACTGGACTCACACTTTGCTGTAGATTAAAAGAAGAAAGGTTTCACAGTGGGGGATGAAGGGGGGGGAAGTGAAATGTGAATGAGCCATAGTGTAGCCATGTCAGTGAGGATCAAGTAAAGAATTGAGGGGTATGTTTGATCCCATGCTGAGCCAGCACTGTTATCTGTGCTTTTAACTGAAGCCTCCAAAAATCTGTATTCCTCACCTTATAGGGCAAGCTAACCTAAACTAACCTTTAACACAGATCCTGTTTTCTTAAACCATACTGGGCACCAGTTCGTGCTACGTTTGTAGCGTATCATAGATAAGACAATAGTATTCTTACAAGTATGTTATGAAGGAAGTATAGATTGCTTTTCTATGGTTTAGAGTTAATGCAGTGCTGAGTCAGCATGCATTGATTGGTTATATGTTACTGCCTTCTTGTAATGTACAACTTGCTATAAGTACCAAAGATAAACAGTGTAATAGTGCCAGCATCTTGAACTTTTAAAAATAATAGATGCTTTTTTTGATCATGGTCAATAAAAAAAGAGTTTTGACTGTAGTTGTTAGTAGTGACTTGTACCCCTACTTTGAACCCAGATAAAATTTGAAATTTCCCCATCAGGGGTACAAAGAAGCAGGTTGCCTATTTTGCTGCCTAGGAGGATGGAAATAGAAGCAGAGACTAGCCAGGCTAGCTCCCTCCACCCCTGTGTCACCAGGAGAGAGGTAAACATATTGGTTGTGTTGGGTCTGGTTTAGGATGGCTGGACTGGTCAGGCAGCCATCCTAACCTTCACTTAGCAGAGTGCTTCTTCTGAGCTTCAGTGCAGCAGTGTGGCCTAGTCAAATGGTTACCACACAAACGTAACAGAGAGTCTTGCTTTAGGCAGACCAAATGCTAGAGAATTAGAGATTGGCTGCGAGGCTTTTGCGAATTTTTTTGCAAATAAAAGCATGTCGCTCCGCCATGACCTCCCCGCCACATTGGATGCAGTACAAGAACTCGAGGCTCCGTGCCTGTCTTCTGTTTCAGTTCTGTATCTGGATCACTTCGACACACTTAGCTTGGGGGAAGTTGACGGAATCCTCTCTAGTGTATGCCCAACAACTTGCGATTTGGACCAATGTCCCTCTTGGCTAATTAAATCTTGCCAGAGGAAACTTAGATGTCCAATAGGGGACATTGTAAATAGATCCCTCTCAGAGGGGCGTTTTCCAACACCTCTTAAAGAGGCTGTGGTCTGCCCTCTCTTGAAAAAGATTACATCAAATCCAGCTGAATTGGCACATTATTGGCCGGTCTCAATTTTACCATTTTTGGGTAAAATCATTGAGAGGGCAGTAGCGTTACAGTTGCAGAGTTTTCTGGATGACGCTTCTGTCTTAGATCCTCGCCAGTCCAGCTTCTGCCCGGGTCATGGGATGGAGACAGTGCTGGTCAACTTGGTGGATGATCTCCAGTGGCATCTGGATTGAGGTGGTGTGGCAGTGCTGACGTTGTTGGCTCTATCGGCTGCGTTCGACATGGTCGACCATCGGTTACTGACCCGCCGCCTCGCCGACGCAGGGATTTGGGGGCTGGCCTTACAATGGCTTTCTTCCTTCCTTGATGGACGGGGACAAAGGGTGGCAATTGGGGGAGAGCTGTCCCAGAGGCACTCACTAGATTGTGGGGTGCCACAAGGGGCAGTGCTCTCTCCGATGTTATTTAACATATACATGCGCCCCTTTCCCAGATAGCCCAGAGATATGGGCTTGGGTGTCATCAATATGCGGATGACACCCAGCTCTATCTACTAATCGACGGTTGGCCTGACTGCATCCCAAAAAATCTGGACCTAGCATTGCAAGCCGTGGCAGGTTGGCTCAGACTGAGTAGGTTGAAGCTGAATCTAACGAAGACAGAGGTCCTTTGCCTGGGTCGTGGCAGTCTGGGAAGGGAAATCCCCCTTCCAGTTTTTGACGGTGCGCCATTGAAAGTGGCACACAAGGTCAAGAGCTTGGGGGTTCTACTGGAGCCTTCCTTGTCAATGGAGGCCCAGATAGCAGCCACTGCCAAATCCGCTTTTTTCCGTCTTAGGTGGGCGAGGCAGTTGGCCTCCTTCCTAGAGCGTTACAACTTGGCAACAGTGATTCATGCAACAGTCACCTCGAGATTGGATTACTGCAGGAGCTGCACTGGCTGCCAGTTGTATACCGGATTCGTTACTAAGTGCTGGTCATTACCTTTAAAGCCCTATATGGCCGAGGACCTGCCTACCTTAGGGACTGTCTCTCCCCATATGAGTATGAGAGTACTGAGATCAGGTGCACAAAATCGGTTGACAATCCCTGGGCCGAAGGAGGCCAAACTGAAGAGTACGCGTGAAAGGGCCTTTTCGATCGGAGCTCCACACTGGTGGAACCAACTACAGGATGAAGTGCAGGTCCTGCGGAGTCTTGATCAATTCCGTAGGGCCTGCAAGACTACCCTTTTCCAAATGGCCTTCGCTTAATGTGGATTTAGTCTACTATATCCGGCCATCATAAACTACTGAGGAGAACATCTAGAATATAGCACTGAAAATGATAGTTTTAATTGTAATTTTATGGTTTTAATTATAATGGTTTTCATTAGTAAATTATATATATCATTTTGAGATAATGTTTTTATATTATAATTTGTAATTCTTATATGTTGTGAGCCGCCCTGAGCCTGCTTCGGCGGGGAGGGTGGGATATAAATAAAACATATTATTATTATTATTATTATTATGGTAAGAAACCAATAATTTATTCAGAGAAAACATAATATATAAATATTGCGGAGAGAAAGAGTGTCTAAACTATTCTAGCTCACTGGATGGCTTTGAATTGTAGTAGGCCATCTGCTTAGTTCAGATGAGGATAGACACCATGCTGTTCCTCCTGATGCATGCAGAAAAGAAAAGGAAGAGAAGGGGAACAGGAAGAAGAAAGTTCCTTGAAACTACATTCTACCAATCAGAGATGGTGAGTGAAAGTAGAACCAGGCAGGAAGGAGACTGATATGAACCTAGCTATCATTAGTTCTGCTGTTTGTAGTCTTGCTGGACTGAGCAAGAGCCATTGCTAGTCTGATCTTCTAACAGGTTGTGCTGTTACTACTAAAGAAAGACATACTAAATCCACCCTACTCCATGTTTTGTTACATGTTGGGCATAGTAATGCGCTTGCAGGGAGAAAGGCAAAGGTGTTGTTTAAACTCTCTCCTTCTGAGAGTTTACTGCAGTTCTTCCTAATGTTGAGCCGGAAACTCTTGATTTAATTTCAACCCATTGGTTCTAGTCCTACCTTCTGGGGCCACATGAAACAATTCCACACCATCCTCTATATGACAGCCCTTCAAGTACGAAGATGGTGATCATATCACCTCTCAGCCGCCGCCTCTCCAAGCTAAACATGCCCAGCTCCTTCAACCTTTTTTGATAGGACTTAGTCTCCAGACCCCTCACCATCTTTGTCGCCCTCCTCTGGTTTTACCTCAAACTTAATTTGAAGTTGAAAGATCCCTGCATCTCCCCATTATCATTAGCTTCACCTGAACCAGTGTTTTACAAAACAATCAGTTACATACAGGAGAGAAATTAGTCAGTGATGAACCTGTTCTAAGCCTGCTCATTAATCTAATTCTAAAAACAGAGGAACTTTCATCTTTATTGTACATATGTATATACAACTCAAAGATCACAAGTAGAGGTGGACACGAGCCAGGAAAATGTGCTTTTGTGTCAGTTGGTGGTTCGTGGCTGAACCATGAACCAAACCACAAACCAAAATTGGAGGTTTGTTTGTAAACTGAACTGGTTTGTCGTTTGTGACCCCACAAACCCTGTTGAAAAGGACTGTGGTCCCTTTAAACTGGGTTTGCAGAAAGCCCAAAAAACAGCTGAGCAACTGGGAGCGACCTGCTCATATTATCATGTGATCTGAATGGTGCTACTTTGCTAAGAATTCTGAAGCTTTGCTCTCTTGAAAAATGTGCAATGGTATTTTGAAGCTTGTAGAAGCTCTTATGTGAAACAAGGAATTTAGTACAACCCTGTTGCAGTTTGTATGTGCCTTGCTGCACAGGATTACTTCATTCACTATTCATGAAGACATTCTGGAGCTTTGGACTCTTTTCAAGAACTTACTTTTGCCATAACCTGGATATAACCTGGATTTCATCATTGGATACATTGACATTGATTCGTCCTCTGTGAGACTTTGGGTGTGGGTGTGGCTCTTGTTCTTTTATGTTGTGATTATGTTCACCTTATATTGATATTTTGTGCTTTATTCATAAAACGTTCACTAGTTTGTACTTTTTTTGAGGCTGGTTCTTCGCGGAGGTGTTTACCTTTCTTCTGCCAAACTGGAGATTGGCAACCCTAGGTAGGGGACTTTGAGCAATGATATCAGGGAGTTCTGCAACAGGAAGGGGAAATCAGTTGAAAAGAAGATGGTAAAAGCTTAAATGTTAAAGATCAAGCTGAAGGATGAAAATTAGAAAATGACATTCTAGAAGTGTACACAGCACCATTTAAAAAACTTCCATAGTTGTACTTTATTGTTAATTGAGTTATTACTATAGAACAGGCTTTAGAATAATTTTTGTGCCATTATACATAAAAATAGACCATACTAATAGGGAAAAAATAATTTCTTCTCTTTTTATTTGCTGTGAAATATCAAACATATTTCTGTCGCTACTGAATATATAAAATAAATCAGTCTTAATTCTTGTTTTGTCTTAAAGCTTACATCCAAACAATCAGTGTACTGGTATTGATCACATCATGGCCATCACTAATGATACCTGAAAATCTATCTATCTTTATTATCTTGAAAAGTAAAACACAACCTTGCCTGCAAATCCATTTTTCCTATCTCTATTCCAGGAACTGAAACTATATTTATTATTTAGATTTGGAACAGAGACTGCTTTGGTCACCTTGGTAGATGTCCTCTACCAAGAACTAGAGAGGGGGAATGTGACTCTACTAGTTCTGCTGGGTCTTGCAGCAGCCCTTGCTGGTATTGACCATAGTATCCTACTGAGCTGCCTCTTCACTGGGAATGGGTCTCTGTGTGTATGTGTGTGTATATTACAGTGGTTTGAGTCCTATCGGTGAGTGGGTTTGTTCTCAGAAGGTAGTGATGGGGGATTCCTGCTCCACTCCATGGCCACTGGCCTGTGGGGTTCTGCAGGGCAGATCTTATCCCCCATGTTATTTAATATCTATGTAAACCCACTGAGAAAGGTTATCAGGAGAGTTGGGCTATGGTGTCACTAATATGTGGATGATATCCAGCTCTGCCTTTCTTTCTCACCTAATTCCAAGAATCTGAACTGGTGCTTGGAGTCAGTTATGTGAGCTGGATGAAGGTGAGTAAACTGAAACTTAATTCTGATGAGTCAGAGGTTCTGACTAGGTAGTAGAAAGACAGACCAGGGACTTCTCTCCTGTCTTGAATGGGGTTATACTCATCTTGAAAAACCAGATTTGCAGTTTGAGGGTGCTACAAGACAGAACAATCATCTTAGAAAATCAGGTGCTTTAGAGTGCTTTAACGCCATGGTTCCTGATCTATTCAGATCTAGCTACAGTGATCCCTGCCTTAGTTACATCTAGACTGGACTACTGCAATGTAGTCTACTTGAGCTTTCCCTTGAAGAATGTTTGGAGTTTTCAGCCAGTGCAGAACACTGCAGCTAGACTGCTGGTCAGGGCCAGGTATCAGAAGGATGTTACCCAATATTGCAGCAATTACACCAATTACTGATCCACATCTGAGCCCAAAGTTCACCATGGCTTGGGACCAGAGTATCTGAAGGGCCATCTTCTCCCACATGTTCTTTCCTGGCAATTAAGATCATAGGGAGAGGCCCTCCCAACAGCCCATCAATCAAAGAAGCTCATTTAGTGGGTACACGAGAGAGGGTCTTTCAGTGGCTGCCCCACAATTATAGAACAACTTCCCCAGGGAAGTGGATCTGGCCTCCCTCATTTTTGATCTTCAGGAGCCAGTTGAAGATGTTTTATTTAGGATCATATGAGGTGAAGTTTACTAGCAATCCTGAATTGTGATTTAATTTTGGGGGTTTTATGCTTTTTATTTTATGTATTTTATCTATGTTGTAAGCTGCCTTGAGCTCCATAAGGAAGAAAGGCAGCTAATAAATGATTTAAATAAATATTGTTCCTTTCCTTTTGATAGAAGGACAATTGTTAATATTAGCTCTAATTTTGTCTTACTTTTCAATGACCACCTGAGCACTATAGACATGCAGAGATGACATAAAGACTGTCTCTGACATACAAACTTGGGAATCACTTAACAGAAGAATAGGAATTGTCTAGACAGGCGTCTCCAGTGTGGTACCTGTGGGTTCCAGTGCCATGACACTCAGGGACACCTTTTCTGGCACCAGCATAGGGTTGCCAGACAACCTTGGGTTGAGGTGGGAATCCTCCACAGCCAGGCCCCGCCCACAGCCACCAATCAGTTGGTCAGTGGGAGGACTTAACTGGAAAAAGAGAAAGGCCCATGCCTCATTGCCAGCATCACACAGGAAGGGACATCATCACACCAATGACCTCCAGGCGATGCTCTGGTATTTGGGCAAAAACTCTATGATAGAAGCCAATTTCACCAAAGAGTTTTTGCTGAAATACCAAAGCATTGCCCTGGCGTTGTAGTGTGATGATGTTACTCCCCATGCAACACTGGCAACAAGTTCTGGGCCTTTCTTTTTCCCCAGGTAAGCCCCACCCCCAATCTCCTGCTGGTTTCTAAGAGGGACCTGACAACCCTACACCAGCAAAGTGGTTTTAGAAAGTGAGTGGGGCCAGATTATGCTTTTGCCCAGTGGGGCTTCTGGTTAGTTGCTGGAGATTTAATTGACTATGCAGCTTTTGAGTTGCAGGCTCAAAAAGGTTGAAACATCTGAGTCCCTGGACAGCTATTGCCAGTGTGAGTTAGACACAAAGAGAGACCTGAAGCCCTCATGTATGTTCATACATGTAATTGGAAAGAGGATGAGAAACTCTAAAAAGCATGGGGAAGTGGTTTAAAGAGGAGGCCATGGCAATAATGCAGAACTAAATTTTAAGAGAAAGAAAGCATCTTTAAAAATGAACAAATATTGCTCAGTTTCACTTTTTATAACACCTTCCCCTGTGTTCTAAGGGATCACAAGACCATTAAAATTGATACTTCTGTAAAAAGTATTTTATGAAATTTAGAATTTAAGGGAGAGAATTCTGGTGCATGGACTACATGTGATGTACATTCAAATAGTTAGGCAAGTAAGACTTCTTGGCCCATGAGGACCCAATTAAATTGTGATTCAAAAGAGACTTAATTCATCCCATAATTTAAAACTCTTTAGTTTCCCTAGTGATAACACTGTCACAGGATTTATTATCCACACTTTGTTAAACATAGTCATTCCCATATATACTAATTATAGACATTTAAGCTAGCTTGAGCTAATTCTGCTGAAAAATATTAATACTCACTTTCTGCTATCACAGGCACTACAACAAAGGCAGCAGAGCTGAGTGATCTGCCACAAACTAATGAACTTATCTTGGATTCTAAGGAGAATGAATAGAGTTCTGTTGGCAGAATGGGGCCTTCCTACCTTATCCTTTCCATTACAGTTTCCTAAAAGTTGTCCCTAGGTGTCAGTGTAATAGTATATGTGATGGCAAGAGGCTGTGGCTCAGTGGTAGGATATTTGCTTGGCATGCAGAAGGCCCCAGGTCCCCAACTCCTCCAGTTAAAATGGACCAGGTAGTAGATGATGTGAAAGACCTCCACCTGAGTCCCTGGGGAGCTACTGCCAGTGTGAGTTAGACAACAGTGACCTTGGTGGACCAACGGTCTGATACAGTGCAAGGCAGTTTCATGGTCCCCGAGCCTGTAGCTGAGGAGGGAATCAGCAGAAATCAGAGACCTTCCTTGCATAAACAGAAGAGCCTTCTGCTTGTGCTGGGACATCACTGAAACTGGATGTGTAGTTTACATTGGAACTGAATGCAAATTAGAGTTTTTCTCTGGAGCATAAGATCTGTTCCACTGAAGTTGTAATTACTTTCATCCTTGAACAGGCCAGGCATAATTATTACCAATGAATTGCTGTTGGTAGTTGCTTTTTTAGAATCATGGAATCACAGAGTTGGAAGGGACCTCCAGGGCCATTCAGTCCAACACCCCCCCCCCCCCCCCGTACAATGCAGGAAACTCACAAATACCTCCCCCTAAATTCACAGGATCTTCATCGCTGTCAGATGGCCATCTAGCCTCTGTTTAAAAACCTCCAAGGAAGGAGAGCCCACCACCTCCCGAGGAAGCCTGTTCCACTGAGGAATTGCTCTGTCAGGAAGTTCTTCCTAATGTTGAGCTGGAAACTCTTTTGATTTAATTTCAACCCACTGGTTCTGGTCCTACCTTCTGGGGCCACAGAATACAATTCCACATAATCCTCTATATGACAGCCCTTCAAGTACTTGAAGAAGGTGACCATATCACCTCTCAGCCACCTCCTCTTCAGGCTAAACATGCCCAGCTCCTTCAGCCTTTCTTCATAGGACTTGGTCTCCAGACCCCTCACCATCTTCGTCGCCCTCCTCTGGACCCGTTGCAGTTTGTCTATATCTTTCTTAAAATGTGGTGCCCAAAACTGAACACAATACTCCAGGTGAGGTCTTACCAGAGCAGAGTAAAGTGATACCATCACTTCACATGATCTGGACACTATACTTTTGTTTCATGGGGATAATCATGTTGGAATAATTAATTAATTAATATATGGGAACTGCAATTAATGTATGGGAACTGAAATGTCCTTGGAGGAGGAGCATGTGAAAGGTCCAGTGTAGGTGAAGCAAAATGTATCAGCACATCTTAAGAAGTTAAGCATTTTGGGATATTCTACTGAGAAGAACTGCCATCATTTATACGTTTTCAGTGTTTTAGTTTTATCTTCTTAATTTTAATTCTTTTTGTCTTGAGAAACTATTTCCATATGACTGTCTGAATCAGCTTCAAACAAATCCTAAACAATCATAAGATTATATTTCAGTGAGAGTAAGCTAGCAGTCATATGTCAACCAAAATTACGCCTGTATGAGAACTGGTTCCAATATCTTGGGTTTTTTTGACATGGCAAACAGGGCAAGCATATATTTGCTCACCTTAAGAATTAAGACTTTATAACTCAAGAATTTAACAGTGTCATCCAGAGCAGATTTACACCCTTCTAAATGCACTGAAGTTAACAGTTTTGGAAGGATGTAACGCTCCTTAGGATGGCACTATAATTTGCTGAACTATAAATGTTAAGCTGTTACTGTTACTACTGGTGGACTTATTGTAAGCAAAAGAGAAACCGTACTTTTGAGGACTGCTTCAGAGCTGTGGTTTAAACAATGTTGAATACAGTTTGCCCTTAGTTGCACTTGTGGTGAAAGTGTGTTCTGAACTCATTCAAGTACTTCTCTTAACACCTGTTGGCAGCAAAGATGGTTTTGTTTGCTAGAATTTTATTCAGTAAGCTAGCAGTCCTAAGCATTCTGACAAGGTAATACGTTCCATTAAACTTGATGGAATTTACTTCTGAGTATGCATGATTAGCATTCCACTGAAAGCTGCTTCAAACACTGTCTTCATTCATCCTAGAAAATATAGGCATACGTACAAGACAATGTGCTCATGAAACATACATACAGTCCTAAGAAAAACAGAGAGAGAGAGATAGGGAAATGGGTAGACAAACAGGG
Source organism: Heteronotia binoei (assembly GCF_032191835.1). Taxonomy (NCBI): domain Eukaryota; kingdom Metazoa; phylum Chordata; class Lepidosauria; order Squamata; family Gekkonidae; genus Heteronotia; species Heteronotia binoei. The sequence continues at coordinate 81,703,973 of NC_083230.1, forward strand.
TGATATTTACCGATTGTAGTCTTCAAGGAAGGCTCCAATGGCGACGAGCGAGGAAGTGGGAGAGGGGACCCGAAACTGATCAGGGATCGGGGATGGATCTAGACAGCGGAATTGGGATACTGCTAGAAGCACACCTGTGAGTAGCTAGTCCACAGGTTATAAGGAGTATCTTGAGCCCTTAGGGGATGGGAGGTACGAGGGAGGAGGAAGGTGGCCAGCTGATGCATGACCTCCCAAAAAGGGGAGGCTTCGCAGTGACCACAAGGGCTGGACTACTGCGATAGCCAATAGAAAGTTCATTGGTGGCACCTAATTGGGTGTCCATTCCTGACCAATGAACAGGCTTGGGTCCTGGATACCTGAGTGAACTTTCAAGTTGAAATGGACCAGGGTGGGGGTGCTCAAAGGGGACAGTACAGAGAAGAATGGGGGAAATCACTGGGTGGAGGTGTGCTTGAGTTTATCACACTTATCTAAGAGGGTGACAATAGAGGGTCAAATTGTTATCTAAGGTAACACCCGGTTTACACAAAGGAACTTGGCTCTGGCTGAAGATGGTCTTCCTCTTCTTCTGTCTTCTTCTTGGCACCAGTCTTTGTCTTGAGTTCCGCTGGACAAAGACAGTGGCAGTTGGGCAATTAGCCACGCTTGGGTTGGGTCGGTTGCCTACAATCACAGGTGACATCTGGCGAGTACGTGAGCCGTTTGCTTCACTGGAATGGAGTCTGGCCTCGTAAGAAGATGGCTGTGTGTGGTGTTAGCCCTCCACAGTGGATTCCATGGTCAGTGCTTCAAAACCATTTGCCTGGATAGCTCCTGGCGGCGCAGTCTCCTCCGCTCCACGGCCGAGATGGACGTCACACAGAACGGCGGAAAGCCCTCTGTTCTCTTGGTGGGCACTCTTGTACTGGCCTTGAGTGCCTTCATAGCGTTATGGCTGCTAGTACTTTATAAGTCCCTTTCGCCCCTGGATAGGTTCACTCACACTCTCTGGCCAGACGTATGTGAGCTACTTCTCCCAGTGCTCTGGCAACCAAGTTGGTGATTACGATGTTCTGTAAGGGGTTTTCCCTCACACTTCCTGTAAGAGAAAGGAAATATTTAAAGCAAATACTATTTTCAAAGACTTTCTGCGTTATCGTATTGCAGCAGAATGAGTTCCTTGATGTTTGATTAAGAAGATCTGAAGGAGAGTTTGAAAAATTGGAAATGACTGTTTGGCAGAATTGTGTCAATTAAAATGAATTTTTGTGATGTTTTATTTTTAATTAATACAGTTCCCTTTTTTAACTGAATCTGCATCAAGAATTGGCAAAAAGAGTTATGGGCATTTATTTTCAAATGGCAAGAAATCTAGAATGAGTATTCTCACTTCAGAAGAGAAATAAGGATGGTTATTTACCTGTTATGAGGTTACATGCAATAGATCTGGACATGTGAATGGAAAAATGGGACTATTGTCAAGCTTCCACTATTGTCAATCTCAATGTGCTTATTGAGCTTTGCTTTACAGAATGTACACATGTACTTCCAAATCCATAGCAGGCTCCTGTACACGTGGTGCAGGATCCTCCATTTTCCAGAGGCTCTCACACAGGGGAGTATGGTCTGTACACAATGACCAAGCAATCTGTGGAGGTTTGGAAATGGACTGGCCTTTGTGACTAGGGTTGCCAAGTCCAATTCAAAAAATATCTGGGGACAGGAGCCAGGAGACATTAGGGGTGGAGCCAAGATCAAGGCTGTGACAAGCATAATTGAACTCCAACGGGAGTTCTGGCCATCACATTTAAAGGGACAGCAGAGCTTTTCAATTCCTTCTTTCCATAGGAAATAATGAAGAATAGGGGCACCTTCTTTTGGGGCTCATAGAATTGGACCCCCTGGTCCAATCTTTTTGAAACTTGGGGGGTATTTTGGGGAGAGGCACTAGATGCTATACTGAAAATTTGTTGTCTCTACCCCAAAAAACAGCCCCCCCCAGAGCCCCAGATACCCATGGATCAATTCTCCATGATTTTCTATGGGAATAAATCTCCATAGGGAATAATAGAGTTCCCAGAAGACATTTCCCTCCCCTCCCCCCACTTTCTGACGACTCTGAAGCGGGGGGAGGGCCTCCAAACCGGGGGATCCCCTGCCCGCACCTGGAGATTGGCAACCCTATGTGTGACCCCTATCTTCTCCTATATTAATTGATTATATCTAGCTCTAGAACATCTGCATAGGCTACTGGAGCAGGTTATACCTACCAAGATCATTCATTGGTAAGGTTGTGCCCAGGCCTTGAATTCAGCAGGAGCTCACAGGAGCACAGCTCCTGAACCTTTCTGAGGGTTCCCCCTCCTCCTCCCCACCTACCTTGTCCATTGAATAGTAGGTGCAGCTGCACAACAATCCCTGGATTAGGAGAGTGGGCAGCCAGCCAGCCACCAGGAGCTTTGCCACACCCCCAGCTGCCCTCATTAACCCCTGGAGAAGCCCTTTCTCCATTTCTTATGTGATTTTGGATGGTGGGTGGCTTGCTGGCCTTTTGACTGTGGGGTGGTGGCGGCCAAGGAGAGCCCCAGGTGAGTGAGACGTGTTTGGGCTGGCTGGATCTCTAGCCAGCCCAAGCAGGCTTCATTCGCCTAGGGCTCTCCTTTCTTGTGTCGGGTTACTTTTGGCTGGGGGGGGGCAGCATATGCTAATGAGTTATGCTAATAAGCTCCACAAGCTATTTTTCTTCAGAACGACCCCTGGTTGTGACTCTACATAAGAGCACATGTTTTGCATGCAGAAAGTCCCACTTTCAATCCCTGGTATCCCTGGTTAAAAAAACTCACATAGCAGGTGTGAAAATCACTACCTAAAACCCTGAAGATCCTGTGCCACTGTACAGCACTTGCCTATGGAGCTCAGTAAGTACAGAAATTATAAGTAAGTAAGAAATTATATCCTAATTTCAAATGCTCAGTCGGATAGGTGGCTATTTTCAGTCCACTACCTATTATGTTACATACCATTTATTTAAAAAAACCCCATTAATTCCTTCTCTTAATTAGGTTTTTCATCAGCTCTGCTTGAACAATTTCTGTTTTTCCTTTGGAACAGGACCTGATTGTCTTTAGTGAGGATGAACCTCCTACTTTTGCTGTACAATCAGCATTTCCTACCAGGGTCTCCAAAGAGGAAATGACAACAGATAAAAAAGCAGCCACCAGCATCCTCTGGAAAGCAAGTATGTAGAATACAAAAGCAGAGTCTAAAGATTCACAACTAACAACATTCTAATTCCACTGAGGGCATCTCTCATAATATTAGAACTCAGTATCACCCAATGAAGTGGACAGGACTGACAAACGGAAGTGACTTTTCAAACAACATAACTTTTGGTGCCATTTACTTTCCAAAGATATTTTGATGGTTATCTGCTTAGATGGTTTAGTGCAGGGATGTCAAACATGCAGCCTGGAGGCTGAATCAGGCCTCCGGAGGGGTTCTATCAGGCCCCCGAGCAACTGGCTGTTACCTGCTTCCTTCTCCCTCGCTCTTGCTTCCTTCTGCATCACAGCTTGCTTTGCCAGACTTGCTCACTCTCACAGGAGCTACAAAGCAAAGCCTTCTCCATTGGCTTGCTTGCTTTGCCAGGCTTTCTCATTTCCACAGCAGAGCTACTGAGCCAAGCCTGTCTTCTATTGGCTGAGGCTCCTCTCCCTCCTCATCCCCTGGGAAAGGAAGGGAAGAGCCAGAGCTTCCTTTGCCCAGTTCTGTGGATCCCATGGGAAAAATATAAAGAAAGCACTAGGGATGTGCAAAAAAAAAAAAATTCGGAAATGCACGGATTCGGAAGTACACGGGGAAAAGAAATTCGGATTCCCCCTGTGTGTCTGAATGCCGTATTCGGAATAGCCGCATATACGGTAATGCGCGGCTATTTCCGAATATACGGCCCTATTATACCCTATGGGCCATTGAAATCAATGGCAAATAGGGTATATTTGAAGCCGCCTGGAGGGGGGGGGTTTGAGGGAGAGCCTCCAAATTTGCAGGGGACCTGCAGGGGACTCTCCCCTCCAAACCCCCCAAGTCCCAAAAAGATTGGGCCAGGGGGTCCCATTCCAGGGGCACCCAAAGAGGGTGCCCCTATTCCATCATTATACCCTATGGGCCATTGAAATCAATGGCAAATAGGGTATAATTGAAGCCACCTGGAGGGGAGGGGGTTTGAGGGAGAGCCCCCAAATTTGCAGGGGACCTGCAGGGGACTCTCCCCTCCAAACCCCCCAAGTCCCAAAAAGATTGGGCCAGGGGGTCCCTGTCTTTGGGCTCCCCAAAAGGCCCATTGCCAACAATGATGGGGAAAGCCCAATTAGCCACTTCCTCCACTACAATTGCTGTGGGGAAAGTGGCTCTGGCCAGAGGGGGGTTTGAGGGAGAGGCCCCAAAACTGCAGGGCAGCTTCAGGGGACTCCCCAGCGTGCAACCCCCCTGGCCCCAAAAGACAGCACCCATCTGTGGGCACCCCAAAAGGAACACTGCTCCCAATGGTGAGAAAAAAACAATTAGAGCCACTTCCTCACTGCAATTGTCGTGGGAAAAGTGGCTCTGGGGAGCAGGAGGTTTTGAGGAGAGCCCCCCAAACTGCTGTGCAGCTTCAGGGGACTGTCCCACACAAAACCCACAAGGCCAAAAAAAAATTGGACCAGGGGGTCCAATTCCTGGGGCACCCAAAGCCAAACCTAACTCACACCAGAGAATCTCTATAGGCCCCAAATGCACTACATCCCTCTATCTAATCTATGAACCCTGCAGGCCTGGCAGGCACCAATAAAAACCCAGTTGCCAACGTCGTGGCAGTACAAAACACAATCTGCTCAAGGTCTGCTCTGCAGACCTGGCTGCAGCAAACCCAGATGCCAGCTCTCCAGCCCTGCCCCAAACAACACGGGGAGAGCTGGCAAACCACAAAAAGCCTGCTGCCTCTGGGTCTCTCACCCAGGTGCCAGCTTCCCTGCCCCAAACAACACAATCTACAGGTGCCAGCTCTCCAGCCCTGCCCCAAACAACACGGGGAGAGCTGGCAAACCACAAAAAAGCCTGCTGCCTCTGGGTCTCTCACCCAGGTGCCAGCTTCCCTGCCCCAAACAACACAATCTACAGGTGCCAGCTCTCCAGCCCTGCCCCAAACAACACGGGGAGAGCTGGCAAACCACAAAAAGCCTGCTGCCTCTGGGTCTCTCACCCAGGTGCCAGCTTCCCTGCCCCAAACAACACAATCTACAGGTGCCAGCTCTCCAGCCCTGCCCCAAACAACACGGGGAGAGCTGGCAAACCACAAAAAAGCCTGCTGCCTCTGGGTCTCTCACCCAGGTGCCAGCTTCCCTGCCCCAAACAACACAATCTACAGGTGCCAGCTCTCCAGCCCTGCCCCAAACAACACGGGGAGAGCTGGCAAACCACAAAAAGCCTGCTGCCTCTGGGTCTCTCACCCAGGTGCCAGCTTCCCTGCCCCAAACAACACAACTCTAGTCTCTCAAACACCTAGCTCAACATCATTCTGCAACACAAAGCAAGAAGCATTTTGACTTACCTTGAGTGATGGATGGTTGGCTGGTCCCGGCCCTTTCGCGTTACCCAGGGTGCACCACGAGGAGGCGAGCCAGAATTGCACCCCAAATGAGGAAGATCACTGGGAGGGCCTCAGATTATGTGAGAGGAAGGCAACCATTCCTTCTCTCTCAGCTCAGCAGTAACACACCAGCATCACTGTCCCATTAGAGGGACCTCAGCATTGGTATGGCTGCTGGCTGCCTGTCATCATCACTGGCACCTCCCTCTTTCTTCCTCCTGTCCCTGAAAAAAAACTGGGTGGGTTATGCCTGTGGGTGCTGTCGGTTACAGTTGGGGGCTGCAACGGCCCTTTCAGTATTATTAGGCATGTGTGGGTGGAGGACTGGAGAAATTTGGATCGCTTTGCAGTTTTTAAACCAGCATTCACTTTTGGTTTGGGGAGGGATGAGGGGTGGGGGATGCACTGCCAATCAATTTGTGAGTGAGTTTTTGGGCTGTCTTTGGACTCTAGTCAGTTTTTATTGGAGGAGCGTTTTACAACCATCTTCCAAGCGCGGGCCAAGAGAGGATGCAGGCACAAGTAGGTGCTCACTTCATTCAATCTCAAAGTCCATGTTTGGGGAGCCGAACAGAGGCAAGTTGACCTTCAGGAAGATCAACTTCTGAACTGTCCAGGGTTGCAGGCGATTGCGATGTGGGCAGACAATGTCGCCCATATGTGAAAAGACGCGCTCGCTCTTCACGCTCGTCGGTGGGCAGCAGAGGAACGCCTTGGCCACGGCGGAGAGGGCCGGCCAGACCCCCTCCTTCGTGACCCAGTAGTCCAAAGGAGACGCTTCCTGCGGCTCGAGGGGCTCAAAAAGATAGTCCCTCACCATCGCAGCACCCGTCTCCGCTCTCGGTGCCCTACCGCTCCTAGAGGGGCCAACGACCCGCCCGATGAATGTCACCTCAGCACTCCTCGTGGCGTGAGTCTGGTGGGAAACACTGCCTAGCTGGGGAGGCTGGGGATGAACAACAGCAGCGGAAGTCGCACTCGCAGATGAGCTGCTTCCACCCCCCTCCTCCTCAACTATCGACACTGGGCCCCCCATGACTCTGGAACGCTCGACCTTCTGGGAGAGCTCGTCTCGCCAGCGATCGAGCTCGTTGGCCCGCTCGGCGATTGTGCCCTTAAGGCGCGGGTCTAACATGGCCGCCATCATGTAGACCTTATCCTGGGTGAAAGGCTGAAAGCGGGCCTCTAGCCCAACCTGCAGCCTAACAACCAGGGCGCGCACCGCTGGAAGAATGTCTGCACGGCCTTGAGCTGGCACTAGAAACGAGGCCAGGTCCTCATGGGCCATCTGGACCATGGGGACGACCAGTGCGATGCTCGCCGTGTCAGACGAGAGCATTTCTGTGTAGGTCTTGAAGGGCCCAAGAACCTCCACAGTCTGAGAAATGACCACCCAATCCTCTTGGGTGAGACGGTTCTCATCCCGAAAGACCCTGGTCTCAGAGACAAAGGCATCCAGGGCTGCTCTCTGCTCCACCATGCGCTCCAGCATGGCGCAGGTGGAGTTCCAGCGTGTGCTGACGTCACCAAACAGGCGGTGCCATGGCACGCCTGTCTGTGTCTGTTTCTCACGCAGCCGATACGAGTCCGTATTGCTGCGTGAGAAGTGACCCGTGATGTACCGACATTTCTGGAGCAGAAGTTGGTACTCATGGGTCGCGGCCTGATACACACGATCATTGTTTTTCGTCTGCTCCAATGCGTCCTTGACCACGAGGTGGAGAAGGTGGGCCACGCAAGGAAGGCGTTTTAGGCCCGCACGCTGGGCGGCCGCCTTGATGTTTGAGCCACCATCAGTCACCACGAAGCCCCTGGCGACGTCCCCCCCGCTGCCTACCCAGGCCTCTACGTGCTGTGAGAGGATGGCTCTGAGAGTGTCCGCCGTGTGCGGCGCGTCGACTGCTTCGGCGTGCAGCAAGGCACAGCGATAGCCGGCCCGGCGGCCCTGACCCTGCCTGTCACTACTGCCACCCCCAACCACCTCACTGGGTTGCCACCAATGCGCAGTCAGGGAGAGATACCCCTCGAATGCATGTTTGGAGGTCCAGATATCTGAGGTGAAATGAACAGTCCCCCCGGCAGCACGGGACAAATGCTCCTTCACCACAGATCTGGTCGCCCTGAAAAGAGCTGGCACAATGGTCCTGCTAAGGGTGGTTCTAGCAGGAATTTTGTACCAGGGCGCCAGGTACTCCAGCAACCCCCGCACCCCAGGATTCTCGACAACTGAAAACGGAAGCCCATGGGCGACCGACCTGGCAAGGTGCCAGGCGATCACCCTCCTGCCGTGCCTGATTCCCCCTCTTGGCACAGAGGTGCCCCTACCAAACATCTCAGGCAGAGATGCCTGGCGTCCCTGTTCTCCCACTGAACGCTCCTGGAGAGCGGGGGTAGTCGCGATGGGACGGACCCCCTGGCTGGGTGGTGTTGTTGTCCGCTGGGACAACACAGCACCAGCCTGCTTCTCCCCCTTAAGAAGCACCCCCGGGTGGTGCTTCCGCAGGTGATTCCGCATCCCCCCCGGAGTCAGGTGGGCAAGGTCCCGCCCACGACTGATCCGGGCCCTACACAGCTTGCACTGCGCATAACGTGGATCCTCCATAAGTTGGAAATGCTTCCATACTTCGGAGGTGAACGGATGCCCAAACTGACTGGCAGGTTGGGTGTCCGGAGCCACCTCCTTTGAGGTGCTCGGGGGAGACACATCGTGCCTCGGGGTGGCAGGAGGGGCTGGCCGCCGGGGGGAAGTGGGCGGAGATGGAGGCACCTCGTCTGTCTCCATCTCTTCCCCCTCCACCCCATGCGGCCTCCCCTCCTGGCCATCCCCTGAAGGTCTGCTGGTGCCCGAAGGAACCGAAGAAGGGGGCTGGTCCTCCTCAACCAGCTTCTCCTCCAGCTCCTGCACGACACTCTGCACCCTCCTTGGGGTGATCTTTTTGGACAGAAAACTGTCCCCAAAGCTCATCTCCAAGGAGGGCTGCTCTTGCTGCCCCTCCTCCGGCTGCTGAGGCCGAGCGACATCAGCTGGAGGAGAGACTGCCCGAGCAGCAGACCCCTGCGCAGTGCCAGCACCTGATGGCACCTTTGCTCGGGGCGCCCCAGCAGCAGCCTCGATGAAGGGCCCAAGGCGGGCCTTCTTCTTCATCACACTCCGGCCAGAGGTCGGAGTGCTGGAAAGCGGCTGTGGAGTGGCCCCACGCACAGGTGGGGGGGAGACCTGGGTCCTCCCCCTCCCCCTCCCCTCCACCCCTCTAGTCTTCTCCTTGGCCTTGCCCCCAGGGCCCCTCTTCTGCTGCCTGTCACTCATGTCACCCTTGGCCAGTCTCACAGAACCTGAACTGAGAGTGGGGTTTTTTACAAACCTAACTCACTGCACTGTACCCTGAACCAACAGGTGCCCTGACTTCTTTTTAAAAACCCTCCCACCAAAGCTTGTTTATTTGTTTTTTGGTCCCTAACCTGTCCTTCTTTGGGTTGGGGTAGTAGTAGTAGTCTGGTAAAGTTTAGGAGACTAGGTGATCCTGCCTCTACCTGGCTGCAGTTTTTAAAAGGCTACCTCGAGATGAAGGCAATCCTTGTTATATCCTCCTAGTTAAACTTCTCCTAACTAGATCCTGGTACACCTGATTTCCTTGCAAACTAGAAATCAGGTGTCCCCTATAACGTGAGAGAAGCTGTGGTTTACCCTGTGGAAATCTAAGGATGCACCAGCTTTCAGTGGCTGAAAGCCAGATGCACCACTGCTGCAACCCTAGTCTCTTTAAAAGGGAGCCTGATGTGGCCTAGTAGTCACGCTGCCTTTTATGAGAAACCTAGAAACTTTTTAAAGCACCCCTATCTGGCCTACTTGAATTGTGAAAGGAGATAAAGCCCTAAACTGGATTAATTTTTTTTTTAATTTCAAAAAAACACAATCCCTAAAAACACCCTTATTAGTGGGGCAGCCTATTTAGTGGCCCTAGCCAAACCGAGAGCACACTCAGATTCCAAAAATCACTCTATAACAACAAGAAAGTGACCCAGCCCACACACACCCTCGCCAACCCCCACACCAACCAGAGGTAATTTTAAAAAACCAAAACAAATCCAGAGAATCACAAGAGGCCAAGCAAACCAACTCAAGATTTTAAAAAGTGGCCTTTCACCAATAATAAAACTCAGGCCAAATCAGTCAACAACAACACCCCCACCCCTAAAACCAGAACCAGAAAAGAGGGACAAAACAATGAAAATTAGGCCAAACAGCACCCCCCCCCCCCAATAACCTGAAGATAAAAGTAACACAGCAGCAACACAACACAGCAGCAGCAAATCAAACAATGAAACAGTAAAAAACTCAACTTTTAATAATACAGGAACTCCCCCCCCCAAAAAAACCCCTTCACCCTAACCCCAAGAAATCCAAGACACCCAAAGTAGGAGAAGTAAAAGGACACTACACTTTAAAAAGTCCTCTCACTAAATTAAGATATGGGCAAATTAGCAAAACCACCCTATCCCAGGCCCCCCCCAGCTGCAGAACCTAACCTCAACCCCAAATAGGCTACCCTACCCACCCAGCACTCACCCACCCAAATCTGAACAAGTAAAGGGACTCTAGTCCTTTTACCAACAAAAACTAAAACAAGAACCCCAAAACTGTCTTACCTTGTCTTCTCTGAGTCCAGGGAGGTTGGTAAGGCAGTGAGAGAGCATCAGGCAGGAGCTTAAGCCAAGGAAGGGCCAGCCACCACCAGCAGCACAATCTCTCTCACACCAACCCACACCACATACACCAACACAGCAATGAGGACTGGAGTCCAGCAGGAAGACTCCTTAAAAAGGTTCTCTGGCCCTACAGAGAACAATTTCAAAAAATAGCACTGCTCTCTCAGATTGGCCAGAGAACATTGCTTACTTGGATACCCAAGTAAGCAAAAGATAAAAATAACAATGTAGCTGATGGCTGGGCCATCAGCTACACAGCACACAACAACAGCCCTGCAAAGCATGCATTTGCATTGCATTTTGCAAATGCATGCTTTGGATTGGCTGCTGGGGCTCCTCTTCCCTCTCCCCCCCCTCCCTGTTCCCAGGGAGGCTATAGGAGAGGCGGGAAGCTAAGCAAGCAGCTCCATTGAGGCTGCAAAAGCCACTTCCCGCCTTTTCTATTGAAGTACAGTACAAGCTGCCTTTTGACAGCCGTACCGTATTCTTCCGAATAGAGGTTCGGAAGAATACGGCGGCCGCGTTCGGGAGCCGCATAATGGGCGGCAATGGCTTTCGGCTGCAGGCAATGCCGAATACAGCCGAATCAGCGTTGATTCGGCTGTATTTTCGGCTCGGCCGAGCCGAATGCACTACCCTAGAAAGCACCTTTAAGACCAAAAAGTGCTAATATTTTAAGCATATTTTAAGTTTCTTTTCAAAAATCTATAATTGTGTTTGTCAGTGTCCTTTATAAAGTTTATATTTCTGCTACCTAATCTTAAATAGGTACATACATGGCCCAGTCCGACAAGGTCTCATTTATGTCAGATTTGCCCTCATAACAAATGAATTCGACACCCTTGGTTTAGAACATTCTCTGGGACTTCAGAAACTGTTGCCATGGAGACAATGTCATACAACAAACAATTAAGATCTCAGGTGTGAGATATTATTGATAGAAAAATAAGCATTTTGAGCAGGTGATCTCAGTCAGTCAGGATTCTGTTTTCATGCCAGCCCTTTACTTCCTGGCAATAAAGGGGGACCCAACTGCAAGAGATCTCAGAAATTAGAAACTGAATTGATTTTTCCTTGTGTTTGTTGTTACTTTTCATGTCATACTTCTTCCTGCCTTTAAAATACAAGGGGAAATCATGTAACCAATAATTTATATAAGCAAAAACAGGAAAGAAATGTGTCTCTCTCTCATAATATGGACTAAGGGGAACCACGATTCATTTTTCCACTTCTAGGAATACAGTATGTACAAGCCAAAGCTACCCAGTAGCCACCAGTTCAAAAACAAAAAAATTGAAAGGCTTACCACCAGCATGTTTTTGTATATGTAGTGCCAGAAAATTATAATCTTTTGCCATTTTGAATAATTGTTGAATATTTGGAGATACATGAATGCTTAAAATTAAGATCCAGTTAAAGTACTGAAATTTCAATTTTTAAAGTGGTTACATTTATCCCCATTCTTGAGACGCTGCCTTGAACATATGAAGCTGCCTTAATGACTTCTATAGAACTGTGGGGGCCTAGGTGGAAAAAACCTGGAAAATTTAAGGGAGTACTGAAAAGGAGCTCCTATGAGATATTTTCTCTTTTAGAGTGAGTGAAAGAAAACTTACACCTCTTAAATAATGTTTGTAACAATTAATATGTTACAATGTGTTTGTTGATACTATATTAAAGTGTTCAGAATTCTCAATATTCTAAAGTTTAGCTGAATATTCATATGTGCTCAGGTGGGTAGCCATTTGATGCAATAGAACAAAGTTAGAGTCCAGACCAACCAAGTTTTATTCAAGGTATGAGCTTTTGTGTGTGGTGTACGCAATGACAAAGATTAAAAGATTAAAAACAAACGGTCTGAAGATCAGACTATGTAGAATGTCAACATGAACTTTACATAAGCCATAATCATTTTACATACAGAGTTGATGATTTTATGTACACAGAGATGGATATATCAAATGACCAATAGGACTATACATGTTTTGGCCTTAAGGGCCTTCCTCAGTAGTCAAGAATACTATAATAAAGAAACACATCAACAGGGGTCATTTTGTAGAAAAACAAGTGCTGGTGCCTATTTGCATAATTCATTTGCAGATGTCACACATGCCTGACATCACCAGAAGTGCATCAGAAGGAGTGAAAGAGAAAAAGAAAAATGAAAGGAAGGAAGATAGACAGAATGAAAGAAAAAGAGAAACAGAGAAAGAAAGGGAGTGGTAGGAAAAAGATGGGGAGAAAGGAATGAGAGAAAGAAAAATGAAGGGTCGCATGCCTCAGCTTCTCCATGCCTGCCTCCCTCCAACCCCTGAAAGGCCTCCCACCCCACCCCCTCCCCAGTGTCCCAAGCAAGCCTTGCATGGCCCGGCTGCTCTCTGGCTGCCCCCATCCCCAACAGGACAATGAGCCTCCCCGCCTCAACTCCCATCCCAAATCACCCTTCCGTGCTGGCTCCCGGTGGTGACAGAGTAGGCCCTCCCTCATTGTCATCAACAGAATTCCTTGAGGTGAAGGTAGGTGGGGAGGAAGTGGGGACAAGGGGGTAGGCCAGGGAGGGCAGAACTTCCAGAGCAGCACTCTGGACTGTTCTGGCCCAAACCAAGCCCTGCACATCCATAAATTTATATATATATATATATATATATATATATATATATATATATATATATATATATAAATTTATGGATGTGCAGGGCTTGGTTTGGGCCAGAGCAGTCCAGAGTGCTGCTCTGGAAGTTTATATATATATATATAAATAAACTGAAGCCAAATGTTACTTTCTGAAGATGTACAAAAAAGAAAAGACCAAATTATGACAAATATTGGGGTGTTTTTTTTTGAGAAATTTCCCAAGAAAAAAAAGCATTTCTACCCCAATGCTCCCTCTAAGCTGTGGTGTCTTGTGAGCAAAAATTCTACTTTGTAAGCTTCTGGTATTAAAGTTGTGAGCAAGTGATTTGACTAATGCATAAATTAGTTTGCTCTGGGACCATCCTTCCTGAGCTAAGACAAAAATGTGTGAGCTGGAGGCTGCAAAGCTATGAGCTACTCACACTAACAGCTTAGAGGAACACTGCATATGTGTGGTTGCTGAATATTTATGAAGAAGGCCATGTATAATTTCTCATAATGACAACAAAATCTTCATACTTAAATTTATTATAATAATTTGGCTTTTTTTTTTTTGGTACATTTTTGGAAAGCAATACCTGGTTTCAGTTAATATATATTAGCTTACAGATGTGTGTTTCTTTATTGTCCACTGAGGAAGGTCCTTGAGTCTGAAATTTGTATGGTCCTGTTGGTCATTTGATATATTCATCATCTGTGTATATTTATTTTGAGGTTAGCTTGACTTTGCAGTAAGATCTCCAAGAATCTCAAAGCAATGTTTTTGCAGCCTTTTTCCCAGCGTGAAAATCAGTATGCATTTTAGAGGGGAACTATATCAGGACAGTTGTTTCTTGAAGCAAATCAATACTACAGAATTTAATTACAAAAATAAAAACAATCGTTAAAACTAGCTGGCAGTTCTTTAAAGTAGCACTATACTGTGGTAGCCAAAGAAGGCTAGAGTTTGGTGGAAAAGGTTGATCTTGTTGAAAATGTATATGTCACCTCTCTACTGAAGCAGCTCGTGTAACATCTTTAAGACAACAAACAAAAGCACAATAAAATAAACTTGGCAACTTAACAAGAACAGCTACCTAGTAAACTCACTGATCAGTCAACAAAAGACCATGAGAGAGACAGCCAGAGAAAATTAGAGGTGGCCGTGTTGGTCCACAGCAAAATCCAAAAACAAATTTTATGCAATACCCTTTATTAAGAAACCATCTTGAGTTCTCCAGGACTCTTCATCACATTGTGTGTTAATTAAAAGAGAAAAGAGAAGGAAAGGGATTTCTTAACTCTAGATCTTAAAAGTTTTTGTCAGTATTTTGTGTGGAATAGGAGCTGACTTTAAAAGGATTAGGACTGATTTGGTATCAGATTGCCTCCTTGCCTACTTGAAAGGGCACAGGGTATGGCCGTTCTAGATTAGCCAAAGTAGTAGCATCAAGCTCCTGTAAAATGATCCCTGTTGCATGACGCAACATTTACTCAGGAAATGAACACCATGTCACATTTTGCACTCATCAAAAAGCATATACAGACTTTGAAAAGAGTCAGAATGTTATGCATCTAACAGAATATTCTGAGAATAAGTCTTTTTCACATCCAACAGACAAAGGGCAAGTTTTCCAGCTGATGTAGAAGAGTTACAAATTCTCATGGGAGTGGCATGTCATAGAATCATATCATAGAATCATAGAGTTGGAAGGGATCCCCAGGTTTATCTAGTCCAACCCCCTGCAAATGCAGAAAATTCACACATTCCTCCCCCTAAAGTCACAGGATCAGCATTGCACTTGTACTGGATTGATCATTCATTTTAAAAGGCTTTAAAATTTTTACAAATTGCACAGGCTGTAACTTTGATTGCCAGCGAGAACCCAGGAAGGAGGGGCTTTAACTGTCCGCATTGTGCCATTTCCTTCCTGAAAATCCCCATCTCCAAGATGCCTTACATCCAGAAAAGGAAAAAACATGGGTACCTCATAAAACCCCCATTTTGTCCTGGAAATTGTAACACCCAGGGCTGCAATCTATAAAAGAAAAAAAGTTCTTTAAGCTATTCTACAGAACTACACTACATATTCTTTGTGAAAGCATGTCACATGTAGTTGCTTTATCATTCATTTTAAAAGGCTTTACAGGGTTTTTTACAAATTACACTGGAGCTGTGATTTCCAGCGAGAACCTGGAAAGGAGAAGCTTTGGAAGTATGGACTATGCATATGAGTTCTTTAAGTGCTCTTTTCATGTAGTGCCTTCCTTGTAGATTGCTGTCCAGAAAGGCACAAGTAAGCTCTATGAATGTCAGGTATACTTTTGCACTTGAAAAGAAGAAAGTTGCACAGTGTATAGAGAATGCACTTTTCACAAAGCACATGTAGTTTAAAAGACCTTGAAATATAAGAGATGCAGGATGTGATATTTCTATATAAACCAGATTAAGATAAACACAGTATCCAAGCACTTTATTTCACCTACTGTGAATGGTCACTGTGCTTATATACATTTAAATTTTCCATAGAAATGCCAGTGCCCATACCACTAGCACTACATGGCTATGTATGCATGCCAACTGAAGATTCACTTCAAGCATCCAAACTGGTCTCCATACCGCAATAAATTGCCACAATGAATCTGTTAAGTCTTTAAATCACCATGATTTCTTTTGTTATTTATTTATTTATTAGATATTTTCTTGCCTTTCCCTGTCAGGCAGGGCTCAGAACAGCTGCCAATAGTTAAATAACAATGGCCTTTTCTGCACAGTCTCCTACTCCATATCAGATCAGGATTGTGCGTCGGATTAAGTGAAGAGTTCTGCACATTCTGCTCCTGATCAAATTTTTCGTCCTTCTTTTCTGCCTTTAATGTGGGTTTTCTGGAGTATTGATTTTTGCGGTGTCCAGAAAACCCACGTTAAAGGCAGAAAAGAAGGACCAAAAATTTGATCAGGAGCAGAATGTGTGGAACTCTTCACTAAATCCGGCGCACAATCCTTACCTGATATGGAGTAGGAGACTGTGCGGAAAAGGCCAATGAAATCAGCGCCAGAATTTAAAACCAACTTTACAGCTCTGTGGGGTTTATAGGAAGTGGTGGTCCTGTAGATACAATGAACCCAGACTGTTTAAGGTTTTGAAAGTGAGTACTAGAGCTCTGAAACTGATTTGGTACTCAATCTGTAGCCAGTGCAAGTGGTAGAGCACAGCTTGTATATGTGTTCTCGGTGGGGGGGGGAGTCCAGTAAGGAGCTGGGCTACTGCATTCTGGACCAGTTGAAGTTTCTGATGCAAGTTCAACGGTAGCCCTGTGTAGAGTGAGTTACAGAAGTCTAGTTTAGAGGTAACTGTTGCATGGATCACTTTACTGTTCATTAAAGGTGGATTTCTAAGAACTTTAGGAGTAAATGTACTTTTTTCTCATCGAAAGGTTTAACTTCATTTACATTGAGAATGAGATAGTTAAGTGTCTCTTCTTCCATTTTTGCTAAAGCAGTTTTTTTTTGTTCTCTGCATTGAATGGGCTGCCCACAGTGAAATTTCAGCACAACCCCTAATTATAACAAACTGAACATGGGTTACAGCTAAAACTGTCAAATTCTAACACTTTTATTTTGCAGAGAACTTACTGTGGCTTTTCCTTGATGCCAATGGCATACCTTTTATTTTCTAGAAGCTTCATAGATTTAATCTGAAGTACTGTGCTGGCATTTCATTGTTTTTATGTGGCTTCTTTACACCAAGAGCATGGATACACAAGTCAGAGAATATCCGTAGCTTGGGAACTATGTCTTTGGATCAATTATATCCAGGGGTCATTTTGTAGAATAGGTGGTGGAGCTCATCCAGGGATTGTTATGCAGCTGTAACTACTATTCAATGGATAAGGCAGGTAGATGGGGAGGAGGAGGGGGAACCCTCAGAAAGGTTCAGGAGTTGTGTTCCTGTGAGCTCCTTCTGAATTCAAGGCCTGAATATATCCATGGTGGATCACCAAGTTGCTCTCTAGAGAACTTTTAGATTCTCCAGTGATCAAACCTTAAAAAAGATTATTTATTTTGTCAGCAGCATATCTTTGTGAGGTCAAGTAAGCCAGCATTTATGAAGATTTATTACATGAAGTGATTTGGAATCATCCAAGAGACAGACACTTTACCTCAGTTGGAAACCCATTTCTAATACATACTCTACAGATTTGGGATAAAAATAGAATTTGGCTGGCCTCAGGTATGTCACCAATAGCTAGTTGCCTGGGACAATCTTGTCCCGGGATGGAAAAAAAAGGAATATAACACCTGGAGAAAAGCAGGAATATATAGATTTGGAGACATAATATCTCAAGTTTTTTAACGAAATAAATCACAAATAGAGGAGAAGTATAAGATTCAAATACCATAGTTCCAATACTTCCAACTCCAATATTTAATATTTAACACAAATTCGATGAACTAATGAACAAAACTTTAACATCCTTTGAAACCAAACTACAGAAACACACTATGGGTGTTTTCGCACTCACGTTTTACTGGCGCCACGACCCTCCTCACGCCGGCGAATCTGCATGGATTTCGCACCAGAAGCGCCGGCGCACCCAGAAGCGCCGGCTACTTCCGTCGCTAAGCCAGCGCAAACGTTTTCCGATTTCCGTTTGCGCTGGCTTAGCGACGGAAGTAGCCGGCGCTTCTGGGTGCGCCGGCGCTTCTGGTGCGAAATCCATGCAGATTCGCCGGCGTGAGGAGGGTCGTGGCGCCAGTAAAACGTGAGTGCGAAAACGGCCTATGAGAATGAGAGGCTTCATTACACTAATATATAATTTAATTAACCAAAAAGTATGGTCAAATCCAACCAGCCAGCAAAATGTGTGGCACAGACTGTGGAAAGACTTCAGAAGAAGAGCAATGGCAATTAATCTGGTCCAACCCTATGCATAGGACGTATTCCTTAAATATCAAATTCCAATATATGCTAGATGGTATTTAACTCCACTGAGGCTACACAAATCTAAACCAACAGTGAGTCCAAACTGTTGGAAAGGATGCACTACTGTCGGAACCTACAAACATTGCTGGTGGGAATGCTTGAAGGTTGCAGCCCACTGGTCAGAAATTGTATACATTAAAGGGACTTCTGGGTTTTGGTCATGGAGGATTGAGCTGCTCTTCAGCCGACAAGCAGATTAGAACCTCTGTTCTGGGTAGAGAAGGTGATCTTAACACCTGCTGCCTACGTCTTCCAGGCAGGGAGATGGCCAAGATATGTTATCAAGTTCTGAGGGGATTTACTTTGGCTGACGAGGGACTCCAGTGGGGTTCCTTTTTGGCTTTGAAGAGTCCCCCGAGAAGGACTGCATTCAATCGTCTACAGAGGATCTCTGAGGTCATTAAGTTGGCTTAAATCCACCAAGATACAAAGCTTCTTTGAGACTGATCAACATCTAACAACTAAGAGAGCAGTGCGCAGAAGGATATCGGAATAGAAGGTAAAAGATTTATATCTATCACTCCAGGACTAATAAAAGACTAAATAAAAATAAAAACAAAGGTCTGGATCCAGAAACATCATCTTATATTAAGGAAGAGAAAGGAGGGGTTAAAATTGGGACTTGGAAACTTGGAGAATTAAGAATAAAAGAGGAAAAACAAATATTGTTTGGAATACCTGTGGTCTGAAATAGACAACCCCTCCGAGAAGATTTGCTGAGCTGGTGATTATAATACAGGAAATGTCGTCATTGAAACAACGTGAGACTTCATGACCACTGAAAATGAGACTTCGTGTCAAGAAAGGAAGAAAGGTAAAGGAAGGAGCCATTAGGAGAAGGGAAAAATAACAAGCTTCCCAGCCTTTTCTAGAACTCAAAATCATAGAGACGTATCAGCAGCCATTATAAGAAGGTCAACATTTTAAAAATTAATTAAAAGAAAACTGGACATTAAAAAATAGCAGAGTTGGCAGATATTGTCATTAAAAGGTTAAATCTATTGGACTATATTCTTATAATCAACTTTGGTACTGTTTTGGAGAAAAAAGGAAAACACTTTAAAAGGAAAGAAAAATCGCGATGGCCATTTTGAGTAATTTTTTTTAAAAAAATTAATATCTTGACCTAGGAACATCAGAGAATGGCAATTTGGGGCTTATGTAAAAGGGTATGACTATGTATTTAAAATTTCATGTTGGAGCAAAGATTAGCAGCAAAGCAGATGCAAACAAGGGCTGGGTCACTTGAAGAAGAAAAAATGGCCAAATTTAAAACTGACAGGGCTGAGAAAGCCGGATGGCAAGAAGCAATGGATGCTATGGAAGCAAGATTGGCAAAGATAATTAGAGAAACAAAAACAGAACAAAAAAGAGAACTAAAAAAATATTGAGTCTAGTGCAGAAGAAGTTAAAAAATACATTGAAGATCTCAGAAAAGACACACAAGCAGCTCTACAGAAAGTGCAGAAGGTGGAGGAAAAGGTGAAAGACCTAGATACAAGAATGGATAAAGTAGATTCCAGTATGCAAAAAATGCAGGAGAAAGCATTATTAGCTGACTGTAAATTAATGGAGAATCAAATATGGTTAAGAAGGGTGCCTGAGTCTACTACTACTACTGACTTAAGGACATATATAATTAAAATTATTGCTGAATTTTTAGAAGACGACCCAGATGAAACTGACCATTACTATGACTACATTTATAGGGTAAATTCGGAATACGCAAAAAAAAAAAATTACCAAGAGATGTGGTGTTGAGATTTGTGACAAGAGACATGGTGGGAAAGATTCTTATTAACCAAATAAGAGCACATTGGAGGTGGATGGCAGTAAAGTTAGAATTATGAAGGAAAGTCATTAATGACAGAGACTTTACAAAAAGTTGACAGAAAAGCTGAGAGAAAAAGAAATAAGATACAGATGGGAACTTCCAGAGGGTTTGAGCTTTGAATTTAAAGGACAGAGATTTACTATCACAACTACTCAACAAATGACAAACTTTTTGAGTGACCATAAAGACTTTGGGGAAACAGATCAAGAATAAAAATCATTACGGATTACAAATTAATATCTTGGAATATAAATGGACTTAATTCACCACAAAAAAGAAGGGCAACTTTTCACTGGATTGTGAAACAAAAATGTAACGTAATTTGTCTGCAAAAAGTACATATCAAACAAATGGATTACAA
The DNA here is from genome assembly GCF_032191835.1 of Heteronotia binoei. Lineage (NCBI taxonomy): Eukaryota > Metazoa > Chordata > Lepidosauria > Squamata > Gekkonidae > Heteronotia > Heteronotia binoei. The sequence continues at coordinate 81,724,087 of NC_083230.1, forward strand.
ATTTTTATGGAACAAACAACTTGGCATGGAATTTTTTTCACTGGCCAAGGAGAAAAAAAGGGGGGTAGTTTTTTATATCAAACAAGAATTAGACCCGAAATTAATTTTTAAAAATGATAATGACAGATATATTGTGGTAGAAGTGACATTGAATTACAAAAGAACTTTATTGCTGGGAATATATGTTCCAAATGGAGCAAAAGACTCTTTTTTAAAAGATATAATGCAACAACTAGACCAAGTGGTGCATGAACAAATTATGATAATGGGAGACTTTAACAGAACAGTGAAAAATACCCTGGACAGAACTGCGGAAAAAAATAATGAAGGGAAACTACCAAAATCATTCTTTGAATTGGTAAAACAGACAGTTTAGAGGACATATGGAGGGAATTAAACCCCAAAGAACATGATTATACTTACTTTTCGGCAAGACACAACTCTTTTTCGAGAATTGATATGATTTGGACCACAAAAGATCTTGGACTTTTAATGAAAAAAATAAGAGATACTTCCTAAAGTAAGAGCAGACCACAATCCAATACTGTGGTCTGCAAAATCAGGGAAAAAAACTCTAAGGTGGCAGATAAATGAGGACTTGCTACAGAAACAGAAAATAGTGGTGTCTCTGGAAAAGGAAACTAAATGCTTCTTCCAAATAAATGAAAATGAGGATACTCAATTTCGAATCGTGTGGGATGCTTATAAAGCAGTAATGAGGAGCATAAAGATAAAAGAGCCAAAAATAAGCAAATGATGGACATTCAGAAAGAAATTGGCAAAAAAGAGAAAGAGCTTAAAAAATGACCTGGAAAAAAGAAGATCATAAGAGAAATTACAATATTACAAAGCCAACTGAGTCATTTGCTCAATAAATAATTGGAATGGAATTTAAAAAGAATGAAGCAGAAATCTTTTGAAGGTGTGAATAAACTGGGAAAACACCTTGCATGGCAAATGAAAAAAAGAAGGGAGAATAAAATAATTAACAAAATTGTGTCGGGAGAAAAAGACATTGTTGACCATGAAGGCATTAAAAGGGAATTTTACAAATACTATGCCAAGTTGTTTAAAAGCCAAAGTGTAGATAGAAAAAGAATTGATGCGTATCTACAGAAAATTAAAGTTAACTCATTAACAAAAAATATGGAGAATATGTTGAATAAACCAATTGAAAGAGAAGAAATAGAGGAGGCGATTAACTCAATGAAACTAGGAAAACCACCTGGTCCAGATGGCTTTACGGCAAAATTTTATAAAGTTCTAGCGGAGACGCTATTACCAAAACTTCAGAAATTGATGAACATTATAAGAGTTGACAGAAAAATTCCTAGTACATGGGAAGAAGCAGTAATTGCTTTGATACCAAAAAAAGACAGAGACACCACAAATGTGAAAAACTATAGACCAACTTTATTATTAAACAATGACTATAAAATATATTCAAGATTTTTATCAAAACGTCTTAAACAGCATTTGAACAGTTTTATTAAAGAAGAACAAGCAGGATTTCTTCCCAAGAGACAAATTAGAGACAACATTAGAACAGTTATAGACATTATTGAATATTATGAGAATATTATGAATATTAAAGAAGAACAAGCAGGATTTCTTCCCAAGAGACAAATTAGAGACAACATTAGAACAGTTATAGACATTATTGAATATTATGAGAAGCATCCTGAAAAAGAAGTAGCATTATTTTTTGCAGACGCAGAGAAAGTATTTGATAATGTGCATTGGGATTTTATGTTTGCAGTGATGGAGAAATTGAGATTGCGAGAAGACTTTATTAGAATGGTAAAGGCGATATATTCTGAACAATCAGCAAGGATCTCTATTAATGCAGACTTAACGGAAAAAATGATAATAAATAAAGGAACAAGATAAGGTTGCCCTCTATCTCCACTGATATTTATAATAACTTTAGAGGTTTTGTTAATTCAAATACACGAAGATAAAGAAATAGAGGGACTAAAAATGAAAGTTTTTTTCTTATAAATACAGAGCATTTGCAGACGACGTGATGTTTATAAATGAAAATCCCACTCATGTAACACCATTGTTGCTTTGTAAGATACAAGAATATGAAGAATTGGCAGGCTTTTATATTAATAAAGAAAAATCGAACATTTTGTGTAAAATATGTTAAAGAGTAAACAGGAAGAACTGCAGAGATTAACAGAGTGTGAAATTACCTCAAAAGTAAAATATTTAGGTGTAGAAATAACAACGGAAAATATTGATCTGTATAAAAACAATTATGAGAAACTCTGGTGCAAGATAGATGGAGATATGACAAAATGGAACAAATTGAATCTGTGTGTGCTGGGCAGAATTTCTGCAATTAAGATGAATGTCTTACCGAGGATTATTTTCCTGTTTCAAACATTTCCAATAGTGAAAGACAATAAACAATTTAATAGATGGCAAAGGAAACTTTCAGAATTCGTATGGGCCAGGAAAAAACCAAGAATCAAAATGAAAATGGATGCAAAAGAAATAGGCGGATTTCAACTGCCTAATTTAATCTGATTTTGCATCTGATGGATGCAAAAGAAATAGGCGGATTTCAACTGCCTAATTTAAATTTGTATCATGATGCAGTGTGTCTGGTGTGGATTAAGGAATGGATGATATTATCAAACAGAAAGTTATTAGCATTAGAAGGACATGGAAATGTTTTTGGATGGCATGCTTACATGTACTATAGGAAAAATAAGATGAACGGTTTCTTCTCACATCACTATATCAGAAGTAATCTGTTAAATACTTGGTCAAAATATAAAAGATATGGTGATGCAAGGAAACCGCTTTGGATCGTTACAACAGAAGTAATAAAATTGTATTCAGATATTAAAGAAGAGAAGTGGTTAACATATAAAGAACTTTTAAAAATTCTAGGAAGAAAGGTGGAATTAAAATCGGCTGAAGAAATACAATATAAATATAATTGGTTTCAATTGCAACAAATAAAGAGTTTGTTTGAACAGGACATTAAGAATTATGGAATAAGACAAGAACAAACAGAACTGGAGAGAATGCTGTTTGGAGAAAATGAAAAGCTGATTTCAAAGACATATAAACTATTATTGAAATGGTCTACGGAAGATGAAGTAGTTAAATCACAAATGATTAAGTGGGCGATAAATATAAATAAGGAAATACAGATGGAGTCATGGGAATACTTATGGAAGAACTCTATGAAAATATCTACATGTTATAACATAAAAGAAAATTGCTTTAAAATGTTATGGGTTTGGGAGCTGCACGGAAGCAGAGAGAAGGGTGCTCCAAAGAGTGACGAGAAGAGCACAAAAGATTTGTGGATGTTCTCTCCCCTCATTGGTGGATCTGTATAATATGGCATGTAAAAGGAAGATACAAATGATCCTAAGGGACCATACACATCTGGGCCATTTGCTTTTTGAGATCTTACCGTCAGGTAGACGATATAGAGTGTTGAAGGCTAGGACAAACAGATTTAAGGACAGTTTCTATCCAAGTGCTGTGGTTAGGTTAAATGCAGGGTTATGAAGGATTATCTGTTTTAGATGTATTTAATGGTTTTAATGGTTTTAATGGTTTTATGAATGTTTAATGGTTTTATGAATGTTTATTTAATGGTTTAAATGGTTTTAATGGTTTTATGAATGTTTAATGGTTTTATGAATGTTTATTTAATGGTTTAAATGGTTTTAATGGTTTTATGAATGTTTATCCGTTTTAGATGTATTTAAATGGTTTTAATGGTTTAAATGGTTTAATGGTTTTAGATGTATTTAAATGGTTTATGAATATGTGTGTTTGATGTGTTGGTATGTTTGTGGAAGAGCACCTCATTTCGTTGCACTCTTTTTGTTGAGAACAATGACAATAAATTCATCTATCTATATAGGTTGTACATGACACCTAAGAAATTGGCAAAAATGAACAATCAGGTGTCGGATAGATGTTGGAAATGTAAATGCCATGAAGGATCTTTCTACCGTATGTGGTGGACTTGCGAAAAGGCGAAACAATTTTGGCAAATGATTCAGCAAGAGATTTCGAAAGTTTTGGGATATAATATCAAGAAGGCACCAGATATATTTTTATTACAAATGGAAAAATTTCAAAAGCAAGACAGAATGATAATTTGGTATGTGCTTTCAGCTGCGCGGACATTATATGCGCAAATGTGCAAACAAGACAAAATACCAGAAAAGTGGGAATGGACTTTGAAAGTCATGCACTGGAGTGAAATGGACAAACTTGCAAGAATCTTAAAAGAACAAGATCTAGAGAAGTTTAAAAGTGAGTGGGGAAAGTTTCAAAAATATATTGAAAAACAACGGAACATTAAAGGACATTTGGTGCTCTTTGACAATGGTTAATCTTTAAAGAAACTATATATTAATTACAGTTTTTAAAAAAAGAATTATTGGATTATAACTGTTTTGTTTACTTGCTAACGACTAAGAAGAAATACCGTGGAGATGGATTATAATTATAACCTTTGGGCTTTTTAGAGAAAGATTCTTTAATAGATAGAGTTTGTTACCTTATAACAAACTAAATTAAATAGTAATATGGAGATGTTTGTTAAGGGGGAAGGCACTGCTGGGGGTCACCAAAGGGGGGTGGGTGGAGAAAATGTGATATATGTGTATTAACATGTAATGACAAACGATAACATACCATTACAATATATTACATTATAATAAATTGTTTTAACCACAGAAATTGTACACATTATAATTGCTCCCTTCCATTCACAATGGAATCTATACTTTTAAACCACTGGCCTGCAACTTTGGGGACCCCACTGAAGGGAGAACTGGCATCTCTTCTGCTGATAGCAGCAAAGACATTAATGGCTCAGCATTGGAATAAGAAGACACTACCTACAATTCACCAATGGTGGACTAAAACCTGGGACATAGCCGCTATGGACAAATTGGCTATACAAATCTATGTAGCCAAAGTCCCTACAAGAAACAACAACTTCATAGAAGAATGGTTCCCCTTTTTTGAGTATGTTAGAAATAACAAAGAACTACAGAATACAATTCCAAATAAATACATTACCTTTGCATCTTCTTCATGGTCTCTGTGCTTCACACTCCTGGGATAGTGCGCCTGTGCTGATCCCCACATCGGTATCTGAAAAGTCCGGGATTTTTCCGCACTCGGCGCCAATGGGCATGCGCAGGCGTCCCAGCATGCATACTCACCGGCGCCAGCGTGGGGATCCCGCCAGTTCCTTTCTGACCGCTGCACTGAGAGGTTTACCTTTCGTGTCCCCGGTCGGTGAGATTTTTTGGCCTTTGCCTTTCTCGTTGTATATAGCCCATTTATTGTTTTCCTTAGTGTAGTTAGTTAGATAAGATAGTTAGTTAGTTAGATATATATAAAAAAAGTTTTCTGTGTGTGTTTGTTGGACTACCCTTCAGGGTTCTCCCCCCGTTTGTTTCCCCCAGTTTTTTCCCCTCGGAGGACTCTGAGCGGGTTTTTTGGCAACTGCTGTCTATGGACAGTCGCTTGGGGTTTTTCAAGCAGTGCCGTGCCTGCGGGAAAAAGACTGCCCCCCCCAGACGGCCATTCCTTGTGTCTTCTCTGCTTGGGTGAAGTGCACCATGTGGAGGCCTGCCCACACTGCCTCTGCTTCTCCAAGCAAATGAGGAAGAACCGGGCGGCGCGGCTTTCGGCAACTTTAACCGAGTCGGCACTCCGCCCGCAGAAATCGGCATCGGGCCCGTCGGCATCGAAGATGGCGGACACTCCGGCCCCGGAGCTCACATCGGCCGATGTGACTCTGATTGTGACCGAGCTGCCGGTAGAGCGAGGCTCCTCCACAAAACTGCTAAGAAGTGTCAAGATGACTCGGGGACCTGAGCATCCACTTCTAAGAAGGCAAAATCGAAGGAGAAGCGGAAGCGGCCCCTCACTCCATCGCCTTCACTAGACGCTTCGACTTCTGTGAACTCCGCACTGCTGAGGAAGATCCTGGCTTTCCCACGCCGCAGCCCAGTGACTCAGCCCCGTCTCTCGACGTCGGAGCAGGAGCAGGAGATTGACCTGACCCAGCGATCTTCATCATCTGGGTCGCGACGTCACAGTGCTAGCGGGTCGATGTCGGAGTGGGAGGCATTGGCGCCGATCGACCCGGTTACGCTGATGGGACCCAGAGACAGATGGGAGCTGGAACTCCCATATGCACCTCACCGTTTCCCAATACCACCATGGGAGCAGCGCAGGTGGCAACCCCCCTACTTGTACTATCCGCCGTACCAGTGGTACCCGAGGGAGTTTCCAGAGTGGGAGCAGCAGTCGGAGGTGTCCTGCATGTGCCGGGTCTCTCATCACTCCCGAAAGCCGTCGGCATCGGTATCGATCCCTCCGGAGAGGCGCATGGTGCCGATCGAACCTCCTCGACAACCATCGACGCCGATCCGGTCGCCGCCGAGGGAATCGCCGCCGATCCTGTCGGAACACTCTGTTCATCAGGAGTCTTCCTCATCAGCCTCAGATAGCGACGCCCAGGACGTGGAGCCCTTGCCAGGTTCCCAGACGGCTGAGGATCTTCTGATTTCATCGTCGGAGGATCTAAAGTCCTCCGGAGACCTAGTGAGGAGAATAGCTGCCACCCTCAACCTGCCTGTGACTCAGCCTCAACCAGTCATGGATGATAATGTCTTTGACATTATGCAAAGAGACACATCCACAGCAATCGCTTTGCCGGTCACCAAAGTGATTCTACAGGCGGTGAAGGAGCCCTGGAAGAGACCATCAACAACACCGGTTTCTTCTAGGAGGCTGGACCACACGTATAGGGTCCAGGAGGTGGGGGCTGAGTTCCTCTTCACCCACCCGAAGCCGAACTCAGTTGTCGTCTCTTCCTCCTCTAAGGCTCGCAAGGTCCACTCCTCCCCACTGGAAAAGGAGGGGAAGAAGATCGACGGCATGGGTCGGAAGGTCTATTCAGCAGGGGCCCTCGGAGTAAAGGTATCTAATTATGCAGGTTGCATGGCTAGATACCAATACTCCGTATGGGAACAGCTCTCCCCTCTCCTCTCCTCCCTGAGCGAGGATGAGAAGGCCTTGCTGTGGCCAAGCAACAACTGGCTGCAGCAAAGCACATGGTGGAAGTGTCGGCTAAGGCCATCACTTCTGCTGTATGTATCCGGCGCCACTCGTGGCTGAGGTCGGCTGCCTTGCATCAGGACACCAAGACCTTCGTAGAGGACTTGCCTATTGAAGGAGATGGCCTCTTCAGTACCACCACGGACACTGCACTGCAGGAGTTCGATAAAAGCGTCAAGACCTCCAGGAACCTGGGCGTGCAGGCCACGTCTAAGGCTCCCAGGTCGAAACAGTGGCACAAACCCTGGGCCAAGAAGCCCTACCAAAAGTTTTCACCTGAGCAGCAATGGCGTCCCCACTCTACGCAGCCTGACAGACCTTCCTATTCCGGCAACAATAGGAGCTGCTATGGTTCCCAGGCCTCGGGCAAGTCCAAGGGTGCTCGCCCTCAAAAGCAGGGCCTTTGACTTTCCTGTGGCACGCGTCATCGCCCCCACTGGTACATCTATCCGCCTCTGCCCTTTCCTGCCTGCCTGGAAGTTGATCTCTACAGACAGGTGGGCTCTGTCCATCATAGAAGAGGGCTACAGAATAGAGTTTGCGCAGATTCCGAACCAATCCGTGGTGATTACCACCCCCCCTCCCCACCTCTGCTGGCAGAGGTGAACAACCTCCTACAGAAACAAGCCATAGAGAAAGTTCCAACGGAGGCCAGGACGGGAGGTTTTTACTCTCGTTACTTCCTGGTTCCCAAATGGGACGGGGTTTTAAGACCAATTATGGATCTTTGGAATCTGAACAAGTTCATTCTGTACCACAAGTTCAGAATGTCAACGTTGCAAACAATCCTGCCCCTCATCAACCAAGGGGATTGGATGGCGACCCTGGACCTCAAGGATGCCTTCTTCCATGTCAGCATCCATCCGGCGTTCAGGTGTTTCCTCAGGTTTGCAGTGGGTTCCCAGCACTTCCAGTTCAAAGCCCTTCCGTTCAGCCTGTCCACTGCACCTCGGGTGTTTACGAAGATGATGAGCGTGGTGGCCGCCCATCTCCGCCTTCAGGGAGTGGTCGTGTTTCCATACATCGACGACTGGCTGCTTGTGGCGAAGTCGAGGGAAAGCTTGTCAACACACATTGCCATCACTCTGCGTCTTCTCGACACCCTGGGGTTGCAGGTCAACCTGGAGAAGTCCCATCTTACTCCATCAAGGACAGTGCAGTTCATTGGGGCTTTGCTGGATACAAACCAGCATCGTGCTTATCTGACCTCGCAGAGGGCAAAGGACATTGTCAGCTTGGTTCAATTGCTTCAGAGGCGGAAGTGGGGCACGACTCAGCAGCTTCAGCAGATGCTGGGGCTGATGGCGGCGACGACAAGCATGCTACGCTTTGCGAGACTGCGAATGAAAGGCCTTCAGCTATGGTTTCTGCGCCAGTTTCGTCCTCTCAGAGACTCACCTTGAAAGAGGTTCACCATCCCATCCAGGGCTCTTCAATCGCTGCAGTGGTGGGAGTCGGAGAACAACATCTGCCAGGGAGCTTCCTTCCATCTCTCGACTCCTACTGTGATTATCACCACAGATGCTTCCTTGTGGGGGTGGGGGGCCCACATGGAAGACCTATGTGTGGGGGGCCAGTGGCCGCCGAGACTGACTCGGTGTCACATAAACTACCTAGAACTGCTGGCGGTTCACTTTGCCCTTCGCTCTTTCCGCCCCTTGGTGGCGGGAAAGACTGTAGCGCTGCTTACGGACAATACCACTGCCCTGTGCTACATCAACAGGCAGGGGGGGACAGTGTCTCGTCGGCTCTGTGCATTGGCGATGGATCTCTGGTTGGAGTGTCTCCAGTACGATATTTTTGTGAAGGCAACACATCTTCCGGGGGCCCTCAACATGCAGGCAGACTCCCTCAGCAGGGGTGGGGCTTCCCCACACGAGTGGGAACTGCAATGGCGTTTCCTAGAGCCTGTGTTCCAGCTTTGGGGGTACCCGCAGCTGGATGTCTTCGCCACGGCCGAAAACAAGAAATGCCCTTTGTTCTGTACCAGAGGGGGAGCGGATCCAGCCTCTCTGGGAGACGGGCTCCTGCTTCCTTGGGAGGGTCGGTCCCTCTACATATTCCCACCTCTGCTGTTGCTGACGAAGGTGGTCAACAAACTAGCACGGGAGAAACCACGCTGCATCCTGGTGACTCCCTGGTGGCCTCGCCAGAACTGGTTCTCGATCCTGCTCCAGCTGTCGAGGGGGGTCTTCTACCAGTTCCCAGCGGAACCGGACCTGCTGTCGGCTCAGGGCGGGCACGTGTTCCATCACAACGTGCCTCATCTGAAGTTGACAGCGTGGTTCATCGACCAGTAGGGTTCTCTGACAGGGTCCAGCAAGTCCTCATGAACAGTAGGAAACCGTCCACCCGCGCTTCCTATAACAGGAAATGGGGGAAATTTAGTAAGTTTTTGGCTGACTCTTCGGTCTCGCCTGGCAAGGTGGGCTTGTCGGCGATTTTTGATTTTCTGCTGTCCCTAGTGGATGAGGGCCTGGTTTTCTCCTCCATCAAAGTTTATTTGGCGGCAATATCTGCCTTCCATGACCCGGTGCTAGTCTCCCAGGAGTGTGAAGCACAGAGACCATGAAGAAGATAGACAGGTTGCTTACCTGTAACTGTGGATCTTCGAGTGGTCATCTGTGCATTCACACTACTCGCCCTCCTTCCCCGCTGCTGATGGTCTCCCTCCAGTAGGGGCTTCCAGCGTTGGGAAGGAACTGGCGGGATCCCCGCGCTGGCGCTGGTGAGCATGCATACTGGGACACCTGCACATGCCCATTGGCGCTGAGTGCGGAAAAATCCCGGGCTTTTCAGATACCGATGCGGGGATCGGCGCTGGAGCACTATCCCAGGAGTGTGAATGCACAGATGACCACTCGAAGATCCACAGTTACAGGTAAGCAACCTGTCTTTACTATTATTATATAATAACTTGAATGTACTAGGGTTGATCTGATCAAGACTTATGACTAACTTAAAGGTACTATATTGTTAAAAATGTTTTGAGTTGTTTTATAAGGTTGATATTGATTAATTGAATTGTACTGTTTTAACTATAAGTTTTGTTATTGAAATTTTTTTAAAAAAATTTTTGCTGTAAAAAAAAATTAAGCTGGCATTTTTTCTTGCCCATGTGGCTCAACTATGCAAGATGCTGAAGATCTAGATCTCCATATGTTCCTTAAAATCAGTCATGGGAGGACCTGATTTACGTTAGGACTATATCAATGGTGCTGGGGTGTCAAACTCATTTCTTACGAGAGCCGGATCTGACATAAATGAGACCTTGTTGGGCCGGGCCGGGGCGTGTCAGGCTGGGCCATGTGTGTACCTATTTAAGTTTAGGTAGCAGAGATATAAACTTTTCAAAGGACACAGACAAGCACGACTAAAGATTTCTTAAAAAACAAACTTTTTGGTCTTAAAGGTGCTTTCTTTGAATTTCTTCCATGGGATCCAGGGTACTAAGCAAAAGAAACTCTGGCTCTTTCCCTCCCTCCCAAGGGAACCAGGAGGGGGAAGAGCCTCAACCAATGGAGAAAATCAAGGTTTTGCTCTCCAGCTCCTGTGCGATTGAGCAAGCCTTGCAAAGCAAGCTGAGATGCAGAAGGAAGCAAGAGAGAGGGAGAAGGACGCAGACAACAGCCAGTCTGATAGGAACCCTTCGAGGGTCTAATTCAGCCCCTGGACCACATGTTTGACATCCCTGGGCTAGCAGGTTTAATTCTTCCTCCTGTTCATATGTCTTTTCTAGTCACCTCTTTTTTCTCTGCTGGAACTAAACCAGATGGGGGTGGGGGGGGGTGGAATTTCTATCCATGAAAGAGAGCAGTAGATTAGTTTAAGGGTTGAACTACCATGTTACATGTAATGTCCTTTTATGTGATTGGCTATAGCTGCTAGGATTGCAGTTTCAGACAGGGGCTGTCATGTGGGAGGAGAGACAGGGTTTTTAACCTCTAACTTCCTATGCTGTTTTCCCACTGAGAATCATCTTCACCAATCTGCTCCCCCCCACCCAGGGAAACTTTTTAAAGATAGATTTGCTTCTATTCCCACCACCACTCCATGTGTATTGAAGCTTGGGCTCAGAAGTTCAAGCAAAATGTTGACCTCTGTTTATATCCCCTAAACTGCACCATGGCCTGTTCTCTGGGTGGGAGGGGCATGGCTAGGATTTACCTCTATTCCCCCCCTGTCCAGCCTTCCTATGAATCCTTCCCAACTGGGCTCCAGCATAACAGATATGTACAAATATTATGGAACGTCATTATTTGCTCCTACTCAGCATAATGACATTAATGCTACTCAGGGCTTTTTTGTAGAAAAAGCCCAGCAGGAACTTATTTGCATATTAGGCCACACCCCCGGCACCAAACCAGCTGGAACTGCGTTCCTGTGCATTCCTGCTAAAAAAAAAAAGCTCTGATGCTACTTGAGACATTAATGAAGACATTAATCACAGGCAAACAGTAAGTACAGAATCCACAAAAGTGTGGAGTTCCTTGCCCTTTTGATTGCATACTACTATGTCAGATATTGTTACTGAGGCTTTTGGAACTCCCTTTGTGGATTTGTAATTGCTGCAGTATTACAGTCGAAAGCTCTGCTCACGACCTGAGTTCGATCCTGGCAGAAGCTGGATTCAGCTCAAGGTTGACTCAACCTTCCATCCTTCCAAGGTTGGTAAAATGAGTACCCAGCTGGCTGGGGGGAAAGTGTAGATGACTTGGGAAGGCAATGGCAAAGCACCCCGTAAAAAGTCTGCCATGAAAACATCATGATGCAATGTTACCCCAGACTTGGAAATGACTGGTGCTTGCACAGGGGACTACCTTTACCTTTTTTCCACCTTCACTGTTACTCTTGAGAGAGGTTCTGGTACCGAAATGGGTTACTGTATCAATCAAATTTCGTTGAGAATTTCCTGTCTTCTCTTTCTGATATCCTTTATACTTTTGAATCTTTGAGGATTATTGCTCCACGCTTTTGTGGATTCTGTACTTATTGTTTGCCTGTCAGCTTTAGTGCCTGTTATTTGTGCATTGTATGCTTTACTGAATTTTAGCTGTTACTTGTACTTTTTGTAGTTTATTGTGTAATTCTTTTCATATTTTGATATTACAGTACATTGATTTATTGTATTGTGTGTTAATTTTTGTTTTGGGAAATTTTGGGCAGAGATGTTTGGTCTCTTCCCTTCCCTGTCCCAGTTTTTTTTTTTTATCACAGGAACCTAATCATGGGCACATATGGGTCTGATTCATACTGGAACCATGGCACACAGGGAGAAGGGACTTAAGCCTTTCCCCATGCTGTTTTCATATCCTGAAACGGCCCCAGGGAGCACTATGTACTCTGTTAGAGAAACTTGTATATTCCATCATTGCAGAGGGGTACCAATGGGGCATTTAGCTCACCCAGATATGTTTCATGTCAGGAAAATTGTGCCATAGGAAAGGCAGAAGCTTCTTTATGCATCACAGTTCTGATCTGAATTGGTCCTGAGTCTGTCTGAGATCCCCAAGATGATACTGGCAATACATATTTGATTGTATGAACCCATGGAGGACCTGTGGAAATACATAACTTGTAGTTAAGTGTTTATCTTAATCTGAAACTGGACAAGTTCAGAAATTCATCTCCCTTCTTTGCATACCTTCCCAAACCACCCCATGTAAAAGCAGAAGGCTTCAAGAAAAACGGGGCGTTTTAACCAGGCCTCGGATTCAGCGGGAGCTCACAGGAATGCAGCTCCTGAACCTTTCTGAGAGTTTCACCTCCTCCTTCCCACCTTGTTCATTGAACAGTAGGTGCAGCTGCATAACAATCCCTGGATGAGCTCCACCACCTATTTTTCTACAAAATGGCCCCTGGTTTTAACTGACAAAAGGTGCACGTTTTAATAATTCCCTCCCCCCTCCCAATTCAGGAGACCACACTGAACTCAGCCCTCAACTGGGAACCTTGCCGAACTTGCAGAAATTGGCTGGCTTGAAGCTGTTTAGGGTACAACTTTGTCCCAGCTTTCTGAGTCTGGTAGTCAGATGGGAAGTCATCATGTTATGTGGCTTTAGCATCACACATTTCCAGCTATCCTTCCTTTCCCTGCTGTGAGTGTATCTAGCCTAGTTTCTTATCACTTTTGATAATTCGTTCCCTATCTGAAGTTTGCACTGCATAATATAATACTAAGCTATTGAACAAAATTGATATGGTGATTTCTGGGAATAAAACCTCTTGTAGGTGATTAGCATTTAAATAGGACAGATAGCCATTAAAGTCTGTTATATTCACTAAATCAGTGTTCAACTTGAGCAAGACAAACTTGAATACAATATTATTATAGCTCATAATTACAGATATTTAAGTGCAGTTATAGAGACTGGTTATAACCAGGCACATAAAACCAGATTTGAAATAACAAGGTTTCTTTAGGTCAGGTTCAAATTGTACTAAAAAAGATTTATGGCAGATGACACTTGAAAAAGCTACAGAACATCTTTTGCTACCATGATGGGCTTGTGCCCTTAACTATTGCTATTCAGCACATAAATTAAAAGAATGTGCACTTCTTAATCGATATAGTTTTGGAAACATTCCAAAAAGTTAATTTAAAATAATTTTTGAAAACTGTGCACCATGGTTATCCAGTCTTGATAATGATGTGGTAATCACCTCTGAAAAAGAACTGATTCACATGGAACAATGTATATCTCCTCTTTTACATTATTTTACTTTATTTGGAATTATTCCTAAGACTCTAAACCATCCACTCTCCCCATTTGTATACTCTGGTTAAACACTCCACTTTGCTCCATTCCTCTTTCAAATCCTGGAAGGAAAAGAATATTTTGCTTTAGGAATTAGCCTCCTGTCCTATTGCTGGGCCTAGCATGTGTCCCAGAAGTGTACTTTGGACTGGCTCCAAACTGCCTTGTTTGCTTAGCATCTACTGCGACACTGTAAGCATTTTATTACTTGCTTATTGGAGAATATGCTGTTCAGACATTTGGACTGCTGCCTCAGTGCTTGAACTTCTATTTGGACTTTAGACCTTTAAAGAAATATGTAGGTTTTCTGATTTCTTCTTCTGTTACTTGGGCCTACTGCCTTTCATCTTGAGTGACGCAACTGTTTTGGTGCTTGGTATGAGGGGCTCTTTAACTGGCCTTTTGTAGTACTGATGTTTGGATGATTTCTACTATTTTGCCTGCTTGGATCTGTGAATTTTCCAAGCCAATGTCTGTAATATTTAAAGAAACGTTATTTCTGTTTTTGTCCCCCTTGAATCGCAGGGTTCCTTCCAAGCTTGCAGAGACACTTTGCCACTATGTCAAAGATGGTTTACTGCTATTGAGTGAGGTCATCCATCACCTAGATAAGAGTTCCTATATGACAGTTGGAGAACCAAAGCCAACAGTTCAGCCAGTTTGGTGTAGTGGTTATAAACAAGGATTCTAATCTGGGAGAACTGCGTTTGATTCCCCACTCCTCCACATGCAGGTGCAGGGTAACCTTTGGTCAGTCACAGTTTTCTCTGAGATGTTATCTCAAGAGCAACTCTCAAAAGTGCTCTCTCAGCCCCACCTACCTCACAGGGGGTGTCTGTTATGGGGATGGGAAGGGAAAGGAGATTGTAACTTGCCCTGAGACTCCAAGGGAAGGGCGAGGTAGAAATCTAAACTCCCCCTACTCCTCTTCCTCTGTTTAGTAGTGAGAAGCACCAGGATCTTCTTCGTGGTCTCTTTGCTTCACACTGATGGGATATAGTGCGCCTGCACTGATCCTGATCGGTACATCTAAAGCCTAGAAAAAAGGATTTTCATGCCCTTCCCAGTCGGCATGTGCGGCGCCTCCACCAAGCATGCCCACTGGGACAGGAACGAGGATCCCAGCAGTTCGTTTCTGACCACCACGTGGATAGGAGCTTACCTCTCTCCTCTCGTCAGTACTCAATCGCCTTTTCTTCTCTTTCCTTGAACTCGTCGTCCATTCTTCAGCTGAAAGAAACAAAACTGTTAGTCTGAATCGTGGGGAAAAATGTCTCTCCCCTCCCCACTCAGGGAGGAAACTTTCCACCTCCAGTTCCACCCTTCCACCATTGCATGGAAAAGCTCTGGGGGTGTTTTAAATGCTGCAAAAGTAAGTTTCCACCACCCGACGGTCACGAGCTCTGTCTCTTCTGCCTCAGGGAAGCCCATAAACCAGAGACTTGCATCCTTGTGCGAAATTCTCCTGCCAAACTTGAAAAAACAGAGCAGCACGACTCCACATTGCCCTACTAGAGGCTGCACTTCTCACCCCTACCATGGCATCCCAGTTGGACTCAGGTCTTGCATCGCCGTTGAACCCTTCCACGTTGACGCCTTCGATGCTGGCTTGATCTAACGCTGACCGACCGGTGCCAAAACACCCAATCTCAGCCACTGACTTGGATACCTCCACTCCTGCCAGAAAACGCAGGGAGGGTAAAGAGCATAAACTGCATAAGGATAAGAGCCACAAGAGGGACTCTACTAAG
Source organism: Heteronotia binoei (assembly GCF_032191835.1). NCBI lineage: Eukaryota > Metazoa > Chordata > Lepidosauria > Squamata > Gekkonidae > Heteronotia > Heteronotia binoei. The sequence continues at coordinate 81,739,721 of NC_083230.1, forward strand.
AGCCCCCACAGCCAATCAGGCGAACAAACCTCCTCGTTCCAGATGATCCCACAAGACACTGTCCCACCTCTTTGACTCCTAGTCTCGCCCATTCAGCAGCTAACACAAGCAAAGCTTCAAACCCAGGATATGAACATCTCAGATTTTGAAATCAACCTCACCCAATAAACCTCAGACTCTGTCTTGTCGGGAGCAGAGAGTAATCCACAACTGAAACTGAAGACTTCACATCAAGACACGCCTAAAAAGACCCCGCCTCAGCAACCTGAACAGCCACAGGAACCCTCGGTACCTAAGCCTCCACTTCCAAGCTGGGACTAGAGGCAGTGGCAGTACCTCTAAGGGGCATACCTGATGCCACCCGTGTTTCCATGGCTCATACATCCATTGCTGGACTGGGATACTCGATCAGTGGCCTCCTACCACTACTGCCACCGGGACCCCCACAAAGCACCGGAGACCCTGACACTGAAAACTCTTGAAGAGCCAACTCCACCAAAACGCCTCCAAAACCCCAAAAGGCTCTGACCCGACCGTCAAAGCCAAAAACTCCACCTTGACAGTCCACAGAACTGTCAGATGGTGACTCCTCTACGACCCGCTCCGAAGCAGATTCCGATTCTGAACAACCAATACTGCCAGACTCCAATACAGAGCCCTCCCTGCCACAACACATCTCCGAGGAGGCCCCTGTCTCCCCTTCGGAAGACCTCAGAGCATATGGGGAGAAGAAGCGCATGGCTCAAATACTTTCCCTATCAGTCACACAGCCTCAACCCATCATCACCAATATGGTGTTTGACATAGTGCAACGAGATGCATTGACCCCAGTAGCCCTACCGATGACCACTGTATTCCTGTAAGCAGCCAAAGCCCCTTGGGCAAAGCCAGCATCTACACCGATTTCATCCAGAAGAATGGACCACATGTATAACAGGAATCAGAGACAGCCTTCCTGTTTAACCACCCCAAACCCAATTTCATAATCCAAGAGCAAATGCACTCACTCTTCATTTCCAGACAAGGAAGGGAAAAACTAGACTCCATTGGCTGAAAAGTCTACTCCGCAGGAGCCCTAGGCATCAAGACAACCAATTATGAAGCCTGCATGGCTTGCTATCAATACACGTTATAGGGAAAAAAATGTCAGACATCTTACCATCGTTTTTTGTTGTTCAGTCGCACAGTCGAGTCCGACTCTTTGTGACTCCCATGGACAAAGTCACTCCAGGCCGTCCTGTCTTCCACCATCCTCAGAAGTCTGCTCAAATTCGTGTTAGTTACATCAGTAATGCTATCCAGCCATCTCATCTTTTGCCTTCTGTCTTTCCCAGCATCAGGATCTTCTCCAGTGAGTGCTCCCTTCTCATTTGGTGGCCAAAGTATTTGAGCTTCAGCTTCAGCATCTGACCTTCCAGGGAACAGTCAGGGTTGATTTCCCTTAGGACTGATTGATTTGATCTTCTTGCAGTCCAAGGGACTTGCAAAATTCTTCTCCAGCACCACAGTTTGAAAGCATCTATTCTTCTGTGCTTGGCTTTCTTTATGGTCCAACTCTTACAACCATACATTACTACTGGGAATACTATAGCTTTGACTATACAGACTTTTGTTGGCAGGGTGATGTCTCTACTTTTTATTATACTGCCTAGGTTCACCATAGCTGTCCTCCCAAGGAGCAAACGTCTTTTAATTTCATGGCTACAGTCACCATCTGCAGTGATCTTGGATCCCAGAAATGTGAAGTCTGTCACTACTTCCATGTCTTCCCCTTCTATTTGCCAAGGTGTGATGGGGCTGAATGCCATGATCTTAGTTTTTTTTGATGTTGAGTTTCAAGCCTACTTTTGTGCTCTCCTCTTTCACCCTCAACGAGAGGTTCTTTAGGTCCTCCACACTTTCTGCCATTAGAGTGGTGTCATCTGTATATCTGAGGTTGTTGATGTTTTCCCCAGCAATCTTAATTCCGGCTTGTGCTTCATCCAGGCCAGCATGCCGCATGATGTACTCTGCATATAAATTAAATAAGCAGGGTGACAAGAACTCAAACGCCTCCAGAAAGAAGGAATGTTAGTGGCTAAACAGCAAGTCAGTGCTGCAAAACATTTGCTAGATGTCTTTGCGACCATGGCTATTACTTTATGGAGACATGCTTGGCTTAGAGTTCAAGCCCTACCCCAAGGCACTAGGGCATGGGTAGAAGACCTACCTTTTGAGCTCCACAATGGACACCATCCTTCAGGAGCTTGATAAGAGCATCAAAACCTCCAAAACCCTAGGAGTTTCCTCCTCAGCTCGATCCAAAGCTAAATCTTGGAACAAACCATGGGCTAGAAAGTCTTATTTAAAGTCTTTGCCAGAACAATCCTGGTCCTGCAGACCGCAACAGAACCACTCCAAGCCTACCTATGGGTCCAAGTCCAAGTTTCCCCCCCAACAGCAGCAACAGCAAAGACAAAAAGGGACCAAAACACCCAAACAGGGCTTTTGATTTTCCCTCCCACCCACAGCCAGAACCCTCAACCCCTCCCACCCGCCTCCATCCCTACTTACCTGCTTGGGAGATGGTCATCTCAGATCGCTGGGTCCTGTCCATCATTGTAGAAGGATACAAAATTGAATTTCAACAATTCCCACCTCCATCTGGACTCGTTGTCACTCCTCCTTTAGATGTCCTCCTATAAGAAGTAGACAATTTACTATCAAAACAAGCCATAGAACCGGTCCCCCACGATACCCACCAACCTGGATTCTATTCCTGATGCTTCACTGTCCCCAAAAAGGATGGTGATCTCTGGCCCATAATGGATCTCAGGGAATTAAACAAGTTCATAATTTATAAGAAATTCCTGATGGCATCCTTACAGAACATTCTGCCTCTCTTCTGAGAAGGAGCCTGGATGGCAACACTAGCCTTGAAAGACACATACTTTCACCTGACAATCCACCCAACGTTCTGACCCTACCTCTGGTTTGCCATCAAAAACCAATGTTTCTAGTACAAAGCACTCCCATTTGGTATCTCCACAGCCCCCCAGGTCTTCACCAAAATGATGGTAGTGATAGCAGCCCATCTTTGTCTCAAAAGCATTCTCCTTTTTCCATACATAGATGATTGGCTGGTAAATTGGCAAATTCTCCCACATCCCTACATCATCATCTGGAAGTCACAATGACCCTACTTCAGAACCTAGGCCTACAGATCAACGCCAAGAAATCTTGCCTAACTCCCTCAGTGAGGGTCCAATTTATAGGAGCAATCTTGGACTGTAGCAAATGCAGAGCCTTCCTCCTCCTGGACAGGGCACGGGCTATTATAGGCCTTATAGAAACCATTCATCATCAGGGAGACGCATCAGTCCTCCAGATTCAAAGATTGTTGGGGATGATGGCAGCCACCACAGCAGTTCTCCTGCATGTGCGGTTGCACATGTGTCCACTACAACTATGGTTTGTCAGAGCATTCAAACTGACCCAGAGACTCGAACTGCCACAGGAGCACTCTGGCAAAAAGCCAGAGACTTACACTGCCACAGGAGGTCCTGGTTTCTTTGTTGTGGTGGGAAGAAATCAACACCCTCACACAAGGAGCACCGTTCCAGATCCTCTTGCTATCCCAAACCATAACCACAGATGCCTCCCTATGGGGGTGGGGAGCACACCTTCAGGGCATCTGTGTAGGAGCCCCTTGGGAGCCTCACCTCCGGACCAAACACATAAACCCTCTGGAACTCTTGGCAATCAGATATGCCTACATTCCTTCCAATACCCCTTGAAAAGCTGTGTAGTCTCAATCCTCATGGTCAATACAACAGCACTTTATTACATAAACAAGCAGGGTGGCATGGTGTCTCGCAGATTGTGCCACCTAGCCATGGAAGTATGGAAAAGCTGCCTTCAGTGGAAGATCTACCCTATACAACACATCTCCTGGCCATCTAGAATGTGACAGCAGATGCCCTGAGCAGAGGGGGAGCATCGTTCCACAAGTGGGAACTTAAGTGGAAATACCTACAACCTCTGTTCTAAGAGTGGGGACAACCTGACATAGATGTGTTTGCCACCAGACACAACAGGAAGTGCCAAATGTTCTGCACCAGGGCAGGAATAGATCCTCAGTCCCTAGGGGATGGACTTCTACTACTATGGGAAGGAAGACACCTCTTCCCTCCCTTACCCCTGATAACCAGGGTAATACACAAGATTGCGGTGCAGAAACCCAGAGGAATCTTGATCACCCCATGGTGGCTGAGGCAGCACTGGTTCCCATCACTCCTGCGATTGTTGATGAGAATGTTTCACCAGTCCCCCCAGAACTGGATCTACTTCTAGGTCATAGAGTTGACTCCTCTATCACAATGTTCCTCACCTGAAACTAACGGCTTGGAGACTACATTAGCAGCAGTCAGAAGTCGAATTGACCATGTTTTGCTTAACAGTAGAAAGCCATCCACAAGAAAGTCATACGCCTACAAGTGGAAAGCTTTTCTGACTTACACAAATTCTGTACATAGTTCATCTACTGATTCACCACTGATAACTGTTTTTGGTTTCTTGCTATCTCTCACTGATAAAGGACTTAGCCACACCTCCATCATAGTCTACCTTGACACCATATTCGTTTCTCACCCTCCACTGGATGGGTTCTCAATCTTCACACCCATCTATGAAGTGGTTCCTAAAAGGCCTCATTCGTCTATTCCCTCCTATTTGACATCCAGCACCTCCCTGGGACCTGCCACTGGTGCTGAATCACCTTACACTCTACCAGTTTGAACCCATGGCAACATGCTCACTGCACCTCTTAGCCTAGAAAATAGCCTTCTTAGTGACAAGTACCTCCTCCCGTAGAGTTGGAGAACTCCGAGCTCTTAGACGTGATCCCCCATATATTTAGTTTTCTGAAGCAGGGGTGTCATTGGCACCTGATCTGAACTTTTTACCTAAAGTCATATCAGAATTCCACTTATCTGCAGACATAGTACGACCTACCTTTTACCCAGACCCTTCCTCATTGGAGGAGCAATGCCTCCACACATTGGAAGTAAAGAGAGCCTTGTCTTTCTACCTGCATAGGACATAGAGCACCTGTAGCACATTTTTCACCTGCACAGGCTCCCAGCACACTTGATCTCAGACCGAGGACTCCAGTTCACCTCCTGATTCTGGGAAGCCCTGCACTCCAGCTTAGACACCCAGGTGCATTTGTCCTCAGTGTATCATCTCCAAACGGATGGGCAGACCGAACGCACCAACGCCACGCTGGAACAATACCTGCGTTGTTACACCAGCTACCAGCAGGATGACTGGGCCGCCTTGCTACCCCTAGCTGTTTGCCTACAACAACACTGTACATGCATCCACACAACAGACTCCATTTGCTGCCACCTATGGGTACCACCGTCGCTTCTTCCCCGCAGTCCTGCCCCCCACAGCAGCCCCTGCTGCTGATGTGCACCTGCAGGAACTCCAGGCTGTCCAGGACTTGCTCCGAGAGCAGCTCCAACAGGCTAAAGAGGCCTACAAGACAGCCGCCGACCGAAAGCGACTGGTGGGGCCCCTATTGAAGCCCGGGGACCACATCTGGCTCTCCACCTGTTACTTGCATTGGCCTGGCTGGTCTCGCAAGCTGGACCCTCGCTTCGTGGGGCCTTACCTGATCACAGACCAAATTAACCCCATTGCTTTCCGGATACAGCTGCTGGTCACCCTCCGCATCTACCTGGTCTTCCACCGGTCCCTCCTTGTTTCTGCTACACCACCGGATCCCATCCGACTGCCACCTCCAGCGCCACCTCCTCCTGTCCTGGTCAGTGGTGAGGAGGGAATACGAGGTCCACCAGCTCCTGGACTCCCGAATCCAACACAGGGACCTCCAGTACCTTGTGGACTGGGAAGGCTATGGCCCCAAGGACCGTTCAAGGGAGCCCGCGGACAGCCTACACGCCCCTGACCTCGTGCAGCAGTTCCACATGGCCTACCCTGACTGGCCTGGCCCGTCTGTTGGGGGGGGGTCCTGCAGGGGAGAATAGTGTCATGAGCCCTGACGAGGAGGAGCTGGAAGGGTTAACAGACCTGGAAGAGTTGCCAGCCAGTTCTTCAGCTGAAAAAACAGCAGCTGGCCCATCAATCACTCTCCAGGCACCAGTGTCAGCTGTTGACGATAAATCTCCTCCAAGCTCTCCTCCTCCCATCTCAAGTGTTCGAAGCAGGCTCCGGAAAGAACTTTCAGAGCGAAGACATGAAGCACGCTGATGCTTCAGATCTCTCAGCCCTGAGTCCTAGCAGACTCACTGCCACCCAGGGAGCAGTTTGATTGAGACTCCCTTATAGCTCCCACCCAGGACCTGGTAACCTTGTGGAAGCAACAAGTCTATTCCCTGGCTTGCATCCACGCTCCTTCCTGATCCTGACCTGCTTGATTTCCTTGGCACCCTGACCTTTTGGCTTTTGGACATTGACTTCTGATTCCGGTTTGTGATTCTGTATTGGTGACTTGGCTCCTGCTTGACATTTTGGACTTTGACCTTGGACTGGCTTTGAACTCCTGCCTGCCTGCCCCCTGAGAACGTGACAAATCAACAGGAGTCGTTTCGTAGAAAAAAAGGTGCTGGAGCTCATTAGCACAACTCATTTGCATAATTCATTTGGATATGTCACACACCCTTGACATCACCAGAAGGTGTACTAAATTATTTCAGCTCTGAACTCAGCATCTACCTTAAAATGCTTCTTTAATTATAATCGTCATAATAAAACCTTACTGCCGTCATACTTCTTGAATTACTTTCTCCTATGTGACCACAGTGGCATGATGAAGATTTCCATCTGTCCACTTTATATGTTTTGGTTATTTTCCCCTTTTTTGTGTGGGGAAAACTATTAGAAAGTTTGTCAACTCTTAGATTTCAGCAAAATTCTCACAGGGGGTTTGAACAATGGCAAGTATTCCCAAACGCAAGTATTTGGGGGGGAGGGGTAAGAAAGAGCACAATAAAATATAGAGGTTCCAGAGCTCTGCTCCCATGTGCTCTGGCCCAAAATGAGGCCTGCTAATCACTCCTATTGACAAACCAGGGGTAGGGGGCAAAATATTGGAAGATGCAGACTGGGGAACCTTTTGTGGAGATTACTGTCAGTCACAATCTTTTGACACAGAAATTAATGTTAGTGCAGCATTCCATCCATGGCATGTATTCCTTAAATCAGGGGTGGGGAACTTTTTTTCTGCCAAGGGCCATATGGATATTTATAACATTCACGGGCCATAAAAATTATCAACTTAAAAAACAGTGCTCTGCCGAGGGAGAATGATTCAGGCCAGCAAAATTAATGCAAATAATTGTTTTTCTATTTGAAGTCATGTGGGGAGAGCCTAATCTGACACACACACCCATGCCTGGCCCACCACCCTAGGCAAATGCATAGGTCCAGGGCTTTTATGTAGAAAAAGCCCAGCAAGACTCAGTAGCATATTAGACCACATCCCCTAATATTAGCATATTAGGCCACACCGTCTGGGATAATCAAGTGCACACTGAACTGTGACAGTAACTTTCCAGGCCCTGCAGCAATTCTGGCCGGCCAGCCAGGCCTCAGGGAGGCTGCCGCATAGTACGTCCGGGCCCTGTGATCTTTGCCTGGCCCTGGGGAGGCTGCTGCACAATGCGGCTGGGCCCCACAATCCTCGCTGGCCAGCCAGGCCCCAGAGAGGCTGCCACATGGCAATCTATATATCTGTCCAGAAATCCCCAAGGGCCACACCAATTGACCTTGAGGGCCATATACAGCCCTCAGGATGGAGGTTCCCCACCCCTGCCTTAAATGCTGCTACTGATCCTTGGGTATGAATATAGTAGTAAGAGAATGACAAGTTGCCAAAGTAATATGCATCATAACAGATAACAGTGGAGAGATTCTGGAACATGATTAACAGGTTTCCTTTTACCTTACAAATGTCATCATGATTAAACTTTAATAACCATAGCCTCAAAAACGCAAAGATAAAATAATCTGATTTGTATTTTTCTTCTTACAAGACATGTTACAGAGTTTTATCTGACTTGATCCTGAGAGCTACTGACTGGGTAGCGAGCTTCATAGTTGACTGAGTTTTTGAACCAAAACCTCCTATGTCCTCATGCAACAAACTACGTGCTATATATGAGACCTTACTTAGTGTGTTTAGAATCTGATGTGGCACATTTCTCTTACATTCCCTTTATACTTCCAATCTAAGAATAAAGTTGATTTCTGTGATACTGCTTTTGTCTCCTTGCAGAAACTGCTTTGGCCCCCTATGAAAGATTACCTGAACCAAAGTGTGATTCAAGCAAGAAATCAAAAACTTCTGTTGTCTCCAGAGTTACCCTGAAAGTTCCTCCAAAGGAGAAGACAGCTGCAAACAAAGTTACAGAGACTTTCTTTGATCTTTGGCCATCATCACTTCCAGAAGAGTCTACCCCTACTGTTAACAAACAGTTTTTAGAGTCAGCCATCATTTGCTGTAGTAGTGAGCCTTCTGTTGAGACTCTCTACCGGTCTCCTACACTTCAAGCCTTCAAGCCTTTGGGAAACAGCACAGTAAACACCACAGAATCAGCTCCAGCTTCTTCCACGCAGTTCTGTGGGCCTCGTACATCTAACTTACAAAACCTTGATTCCTCGGTACAGGGGAGCACGCAGACAGCAGGCTTAAGCAGTCATCCCTCCCCAAGGCCAGGTGAGCCTGTGGTTTTCCTGTCAGTTTTATTGCTTTTCAGTTCACATTCTTGTTTTGTAGGTTATACAAAGCTGCAGTGCTTTCATGACAATGCCCAGGAAGCAAGCTTTCCGTTAAATGTTACCATATGATTCATGGTTCTGTATTTCTATAATAATTACTCTTGCTGCGACCTGCTTGTGTAGCCAGCACAACGCTTACTGTGCTTATAAAGAAAACAGGTTAATGTTATGAAAAGGTTAAATGGCACCTTCCTATAGCTTAATATTAGACAATAATAACCAAAATGAAGCTGAATGGAATGACATGGTGGCTGCTGAAAGTCTTCTTGTTTTTAAAAAGCACCTGAGAAGGCAGTTACATAGTTGTGCATTTTAAGTGCACTTAGTGCTATTGCAAAATGTTGGATAATTAGCCAGTTCTCACATACAGAATTCACACATAGGGGTTAAGGCAGATTCAAGCTTGTCCATGCTTGTGGAGTGTCTGTTTTGGATTTAAATAAACTAAGGTTGCAGTCTCCTAACCATTTATTTCAGAGTAGTCTGATTGACCTTTACCTCAGAGTAGTGGCCATGTCCAGAGTCATACAAGGCCATTTCTTACAAATGGGGTTCCACAAATACTGCATGGTGGGGTATCAAGGGTTCATGTGCATGCCTTTCATTATACACACATGGTGTGCTGCAAGGCACATGCCTCCATAAATGTAAATGCATGGATATCTGATTCCTACAGTCTTCTCTCACGGGCTTCACTCCCTCAGGTTTGTACGAAGCCTTTCCCCCTGAATCTGCAAGTTGCATTTTAAAAAAGAAACTATACCCTTTTTATTTATGAAAAATATAAAGAAAAAGTGCAGGCAGTATTCTGCCTAACTTCCCAAATTCCAGGGAGCTAATGAGTGCAAGGTCTCTAGGATGACTGATATGCATTTAGCCATCTGCATTTTAACATTATTTCTGTGACATAGGAGTTTGAGGGGTAGTCAACATAGGAGTCTATAGGGTAGTCTTGAAGTGGCTTACTTTCTTACTCCAAGGCTGGGGACAGAGGGTGTCAACGACATATCCATTAGGATGTGGGGTTCCTCAGGGGGCAATCTTATCTCCAATGTTGTTTAACATCTATTTGTGCCTCCTTGCCCAATCAGTACTGTTTCAGGTTGGGTTGTTACCAGCATACTGTTGATGGGTGGCTGGCCAAATGCTGCCCCAGTAAATCTGACTGAAGGGCTGGAGGCCGTGGTGGGATAGCTAAAACAGAGCCAGCTGAATCCTACTAAGACAGAGGTTGAGGAGGACTCAGGTTTGGGGTGCCAGCTCCCAGCTCTCGATGGTGTGCCCTTAATACTGCCACCAGCTGTCAGGAACTTGGGTGTGGTCCTGGATGCCTCCCTGTCATTGGAGACCCAGTTCACAAATGTTGGCTGCCGTTTTTCCAGCTGTGCCTGGTCAGGCAACTGGCTTCTTACCTGTCTTACCCTGACCTAGCCACAGTAATTCACACAATGGTCACCTCCAGATTAGATAACAGTAATTTGCTCTAAATAGGGCTACCCTTGAGACTGACCCAGAAACTCCAAAGGGTCCAGAATGCAGCAGCATGGTTCCTTCTGGGGTCCACACAAATGGCATATGTTCAGCCTGTGCTGCATGAGTGGCACTGGCTCTCAGTGGAGTACCAGATCAAGTTCAAGGTTTTGGTGTTAACCTTTAGGGCCCTTAACAGTCAGGAACCCACATTATCTTCAAGTCTGCCTCTCCTGGTATACCCCCGAAGAGCATTGCGTTCAGCAGATAAGAACTTACTGGTGGTCCCCAGCCCAAGAGACATCTGGCTGTCCTCAACCAGGGCCAGAGCATTTTCTGCCCTGGCCCAAACCTAGCAGAATTTTCTGCCAAATTACATCCAGGCCTTACAGGATTTAATGCAGTTCTTCAGGGCCTGTGATGCAGAGATGTTCCACCAGGTGTTTGGTTGAGAACAGTGATGGTTTCCATCTGTCTGGCACTCCTGTCTCCTGCCCCCCATGAGACAGTGGCTTAATCGGTAATTAATCGTCATCTTATCAGGTTGTCTATTGTATTTTATCTCATTTCTATTGGTTTTAAATGTTAAAGTAATATATGATTTTTTAAAAGACAAATTGTACACTGCAAGTTAATACAATCAATAGGGCAGGGCATCTAATAAACAGTGCAATAGGATTTGGACTGCAGAAATTGTAAAACAAGCTGAAATCTGAAACAGAACTGAAACAAAGCATAAGCACGGCCTGTTAAATGATGCAGAAATTACATTGTAAGAGCATGTTTAGCATGTTTACAGCAACAGACAATACATATTGTATTCAGTAGTACAGTTCCTATCTCTTTACCAAGCATCTATCTGAACCATTTTGTTATAGCACTGCCCTACTGAGAGCTAGTTTGGTGTTGTGGTTAAGTCTATAGACTCTAATCTGGGAGAACCGGGTTTGATTTCCCACTCTTCCACATGCAGCTGCTGGTTTCACCTTGGGCTAGTCCCAAATTCTCTCAGAGCTGTTCTCTCAAGAGCAGTTCTCAAAAGAGCTCTCTCAGCCCCACCTGTCTCACAGGGTGTCTGTTGTGGGAAGGGAAATGGAAAGGAGATTTTAAGCCACTCTGAGACTCCAATTGAAGGGTGGGGTATAAATTTAATTCCTCCTCCTTCTTGCATAAAAAGCCCTTCCTGAATAATTCAGTTAACAGAAAGCAAGAAGAGTGGGAGCCTTCCTAACCTCATCAGGAAGGCCATCTATAAGTACAAATGGCTATTGATTTTTTCCTGTTTGCTGGGTGGTGCCTGCAAAAGGCCTTGCTCAGATGAGTGAAGCTGTTACAGGGGGAGAGGTGGTTCTGCAGATGTGAGGGTCCAAGGCCATGAAGTGCTTTGTTTATGGTAGCCAGTACCTTGAACTGAGCCTGGTATCTCATAGACAGTCAACTGAGTGACTGCAGAATGGGAGTAATATGCACACTCTGCTAGCTCCTGTTCATTACTGAGCTGTGGTGTTCTGAACCAACTAGAGTCGCTGAGTTGACTTTGAGGGGAGACCTATGTAGAGTTGATTACAGTAGTCTAGTCTTGATGGCCTATTATGCACAGAGGTTTCCCCTCACTTTTACCATGCATGTCTGTCAGGTTTTCTTTGTTGTTCTTCATTGATTTTTCTCCCTTCAGTGCTCAGTTCACTTTCTGACTGCTGTTTCCACAGGTTTACTCAGAGTGCATTGCCAATTTCCCCCTTGTTTTGCTTCCAAGCTGAAATTAATTCAAAAGGCATACAGATTCTTTTGGATTCTCCCCCACCCTTTTGCCACCCCTCGAAAGTCACTCCCCTGCCCACATTGAGGTTGTTCCGCCCACCCTGCACCTTCCACCATCCTCCCCCCTTCATTGGGGGAGTTCCATTTCCCACTCATGTTTAAATTTTTTGACAAGTCTTGAGTCTAGTAATATGAAACTATCACTAGTTTATCTCTTAATTTTTTTAAATTAAAACAATAGAGGGGATTTTAAAAGGAGCTGCACAATGTTTAATTCCCTGCTTGTATTGACCTGAAAGAAGGATTGGCGAGGAGGCAAATGGCAGTATCCCCAGTGCAAAAAAAAAGAGGGGGGACGATTTCAATGCTGCATGCAAGCAAAATAAAGGGGGAAGATTGTCAGCGTGGAATGAAATTGACATGAGATGTAAAAAGAGAGAGACACAGTGGGAATGTTCTAGTGAACAAAGTTGAGGGGAGGCATTTGAGCAGTCTCCGGAAGCCTAACATTACAATGGGAGCTGAGCCACATGGACTGTCTGCAAACTGCTGAACTTAAGAATCACTTGGAATTGATCCACTTGGAGGACAGAGTGCAATCCGCACAGGACTGCCTCTAAAAGAACTACTAAGATCACAACTAGTGTGCAGGATCAAATTAGAGAATCACAAAGAGAAAACCACGCAAATTTGCAAAGAAAGGCAGGAAATTAGCATTACTAGGCAGGTGTGCTAGGACATCAGCAAAAGTAACCTTCCTTTTAAAAAAATTTATTGCCACAAGACTAAAAAAGCTCACCAGAGCTTCTGCCAAAGGACTCCTCCTCCATACAAATTGCAGCCCTGTGTAAATCATGGTGAAGTTGCAGTTGAGTTTGCACAGGCATGCACACACACACTGGGCGATTTCCCACACAGCTTACTGAGGAGCGAAGTCCCTCCTCACCGTGCAGCGTCTGCTCGGATTTCCCACCAACTGCTCCGCGGATTCAGGAAGTGCCGGACCTTTTGCGTTGCTAATATAAATTAGGGTTTTAGCGATTTCCATTTGAGACGCAAAAGGTCCAGCACGTCCTGAATCCGCGGAGCAGTTGGTGGGAAATCCGAGCAGACGCTGCACGGTGAGGAGGGACTTCGCTCCTCGGTAAGCTGTGTGGGAAATTGCCCACTGCCTGTGATCACAGTTTGCAATGCCAGTGTTAATGGGTTCTACTGAGCATTCTGTACACTAGACATGTTCCCTGATATTATGAGATTGTGTGACTCCCATTTTCACAGCAGCCAATGACACAGCAGAGAATACCCTAGTGCTCAGCAATATGGAAAATGGGGCTTTGCATCTGGTTGTCAGTTTTTTTAAAAGTCTGGTTAGTTTCAACATTGGATTCCCCCCTCCTTTGCCTTTGCTCCTTTCTTCTCACTTTCATTCAACAAACTAAAATGTGCAAAACTTGAAACAGGATGATTTAAATGGAAGGCACTTGCTGGATGCTACTTTGCAGCTGTGTTGTTTTTCTTTTTAAACTTTGGATGCCACCCCTTATACATCACAGGGGATGTTCCACCCTGATTTAGAAAAGTGTGGTTTTTTAAAAATTGTAGCTGTAGAATAAATACATGGGAGAAAAAATAATGGTGTGTAAAGTGGGCACAATCTGAAGTCAAGATTAAAGGTTTATGCTCTGGAAATCTGCAGTAAGATGTGTGTGTGTGTAATGAGCTGATGTTACAGTTATGTGGACTAGGTGTCCAGATTGGCCATGTCAAGGTAGAGGCCTTTTCTGATTTTGCATGGTTTTAAAAAGAAATCCTTAGCTTTTTTAACTTTAAGAAAGATATAAAGAAAAATGTGCATTATTCAGCCTAACTGCTTCCATATTCCAGTGGGCTAATATGTGCAAAGTATCTAGGATGATTGACATTTAGCCATCTGCATTTTAACATTATTAACATTTAATGTTAAAGTTAACATTAATTCAAACTGTTCTGATTTTGCTGTTTCACTTTGCTTTATAATGACCCACTTCCTGAATCCCTCTGTCAAATTTCTGGCTATGCTCCCATACTCATGGGGTGAAGGGAGTACATGAGCAGTTCTTATGTTCTATTGTGTACACATAGTATTTTTGGCATGATGATGGTGCGAATCAGCCTATACACTAGGAAATCCTCCAAGGGGCAGTTTCCCCCTTCACTGAGGCATCACGGTTTGGGGTAAGGGGGGAAATGTACCCAGCAACCTTCTGCCTTTTATGCAACTCTTACAGGCACAAAAACCTTCTTTGGCCCTTGTAATTCTCCTTCAAAGTAAATATTTTATAGAAAGACCAACATCCATATCTCCAGTCTCTTGACATTTTGACCTTATCCCATACAGTTTTATAAAGTGTGACACATGAACAGATTATATCCATTTGTTTTCTTCTCACATGGGAAGTTTTCTATAAACATAAAATGCCACATGTCACTACTAGTCTGTTCGCATTTTTGAGAGTTACTGCATATCAGTAAGTGAAGAGTTGGCTCTAAGGAAGTTTGCAAAAAAACAAACAAACCCAAACATCCCTTTCCTGAAGGTTCACCTGTCAGTCTGTGGTGCTCAGCTTGAAAGAACTTCAGCAGCACACCATGCTTTTTCTTCAGTATGAGAAATAGCAGGGAATAGAGGGAATGAGAAGGAACAGAAGATATAGAGAAATGAAAGAGACTGCAAAAAGACAGAGAAGAGGCAAGAATGCACCTAGCGCTAAATGCCTGCAAGCATTTCCGCACCACTGAGCACATTCTTCTTCCCTAGCAGGTGTTATTGTCAAAGCCATTTTCTACATCATAGTCTGAGTCAGCTGAATTGCATGGAACATCGCTAATGTTGGTTGCTACCAGCACATGTGCTGCTAGCATGGGGAAGCTCCACACTATTGAGCTGAGTCACATAATAAGCACAGAACAAATGTTACAGCTTGTTGTGTCATCAGTGGCGGACTGGCCAAGGTGTCAGCTTGCCCAATGACAAGTAGGCCCCCCTTAAACTTTAGACAATATGTTAAAAATGTTAATGACCTTTTAGTAGCTTGAAAATATAATAGATGTTCCAATATTATTACTGTAATGCAACAAAAATTTATGTTGTATTTACGTTGGCAGCCTTCAGGTGGGGCCTGGAGAGCTCCCGCTCTTACAACTGATCTCCAGCTGGCAGAGATCAGCTCCCCTGCAGAAAATGCAATCTGTATTTATATTTAGTATCTACTCTATACTGCCAATAATATGTACAATATATGTACACTGTCATTACTAATATACATATACATTTATTTTGCAAGAGTTTTAATTGTACCTTTTTTCCACTTACGTATTTTTGAAAATTTTATTTATTTCTTATAAAAAATAAATGATAGCCTTATAGTTGTGGGTGGGCCCCCTATGTCTCCTGGCAACCTATATTTTTAGACACAGTCCATCACTGTGTGTCATGTCACCATTCAGGGGCAGGTTTTGGAAGCTGTAACGTAAGTAACAGTTCTCAGTACTTCCTTTTCTTCCTCCCAAATCAGAACTATGGAAAATCAGTTCAGAGGAAATCTGTGTGAATGCTAGTAGATTGCTGCCTCCCTAATGAACTGAGATAACAGTTACCATCTGATAAACACACACACACACATACATGCAAATTCGCGCCCGGCGCAATTGTTTTGGGCGACTCGGAACCTGACAACACTGCCGCAAGGCAGGCCAAATGCTAAGGAATTAGAGATAGGCTGTGAGGCTTTTGTGAATTTTTTTGCAGACAAGGTCATGTCGCTCCACCAGGACCTCCCCGCCATATTGGATACAGTAAGTGAACTCAAGGCTCCGTGCCTGTCTTCTGGTTCAACCCTGGATTGCTTCGACACAGTCAGCTTGGAGGAAGTTGACAGAATTCTCTTTACTGTACGCCCAACAACTTGCGATTTGGACCTATGCCCCTCCTGGCTAATTAAAGCTTGCCAGAGGGAGCTTAGGTGTCCTATATGGGACATCGTGAATAGATCCCTCTCGGAGGGTCTTTTTCCAATGCCTCTTAAAGAGGCAGTGGTCCGCCCCCTCCTAAAAAAGATTACATATGCAAATGAGTCCATGCTGGGCTTTTTGGTGAAACAATAGTGACATCAGGGGTGTGGCCTAATATGCAAATGAGTTCCTGTTGTTTTCTTCCTACAAAAAAGCCCTGCCATGTCCTATGAAGAGAAGCTGAAAGATTTTGCAGATGATATGATTGCTACCTAGGTTGCGTAATCTATGTGAATGTTTTCCTCAGGTTATAAACAATTTTATTAGTAACATATGGTAGCAAGGTTATATCTATATCTTACAACTTAAAAAGGAAAAATTTACCTACCCCATATCTTACTTTCCCCCCGCCCCTCCCCCCGTTACTTGACCCACGCCAGTGTTATTTACTTAAAAAAACCCCCAAATATTAAAGGTACCCTTAACTATTAAAAAACCCCAAAGTTATATTCTTGTTTTAAAAACTTAATCATTATCAAAGATTGTCCAATGTCCCTTTATTTTCCACTCTTTTTTTACGTATCTTCTAAACTTCTTCCACTCCAACTTAAAAAGTTCTAAATCATAGTCTCTTAATATTCTAGTTAATTTGTCCATTTCACTCCATGACATAACTTTTATAATCCAGTCCCATTTCTCTGGTATTTTTTCTTGTTTCCACAACTGCGCATACAATGTCCTAGCAGCTGAGAGCAAGTACCAAATTAAAGTTCTATCTTCTTTTGGAAATTTTTCCATATGTAGTCCCAACAGAAAAGTCTCTGCAACTTTATTAAACTCATATCCCGAGATATTAGAAATCTCTTGCTGAATCATCTGCCAAAACATTTTAGCTCTTTCACAAGTCCACCACATATGGTAGAAAGAACCTTCATGCGTTTTACATTTCCAACACCTGTCTGGCATCTTGTTATTCATTTTTGCTAATTTCTTAGGAGTCATATACCATCTATACATCATCTTAAAACAGTTTTCTTTAATACTTTGACATGTTGCGAGTTTCATAGAGTTCTTCCACAAATATTCCCAAGATTCCATCTTTATTTCTTTATTTACATTAATTGCCCATTTTATCATTTGAGATTTCACTACTTCATCCTCTGTAGACCATTGTAAGAGTAATTTGTATACTTTTGAAATTAATTTCTCATTATCTCCAAGCAGAACTTTTCCCATTTCTGTTTGTTCTTTCCTTATTCCTTCAGTTTTGATGTCATTCTCCACCAAACTTTTTATTTGTTGCATTTGAAACCAATCATATTTATGATTCAGTTCTTCAGCAGTTTTCAGTTCTATTTTCCCACTTTGTATTTTTAATAATTGATTATATGGCAGCCACTTTTCTTCGCCTATCTTATCCATAAAGGTTTTCTCTCATCTCCATATTTCTTATATTTTATTCATGTATTTAATAAATTGCTCCTTATATAATGGTGAGAGAAAAGACCGTCCATCTTCTTTTTTCCATAATACAAATATGCGTGCCAGCCAAATTTATTTCCGTGGCCTTCCAACACTAAAAGTTTTTTGTTTAACAGTGTTATCCATTCTTTCATCCATACTAAACAAACTGCTTCATGATATAATTTTAAATCTGGTAGTTGGAATCCACCTCTCTCTTTTGCATCTGAAAGAATTTTCATTTTAATCCTTGGCTTCTTCCCGGCCCACACAAATTCTGAAATTTTCCTACACCATTTATCAAATTGTTTGGCATCCTTCACAATAGGAATAGTTTGAAACAAATACATTATCCTTGGTAGAATATTCATTTTTATTGCAGCTATTCTACCCAGCAATGACAAATTAAGCTTGTTCCATTTTAACATATCTTCATCCATTCTATGCCATAACTTCTCATAATTATTTTTAAACAGATCAATGTTTTTCATTGTTATCTCCACCCCTAGGTACTTTACCTTGGAGGTAACTTCACAGCCCGTTAATCTTTTTAATTCTTGTTGAGAGCCAGTTTGGTGTAGTGGTTAAGTGTGCGGACTCTTATCTGGGAGAACCGGGTTTGATTCCCCACTCCTCCACTTGCACCTGCTGGAATGGCCTTGGGTCAGCCATAGCTCTGGCAGAGGTTGTCCTTGTGTGCATTGAAAGGGCTCTAGCTCACCCAGGTCAGTTTTTGTCACTGCTGAACCAGCAGAGGTGACATCCCTTTGAAAAGCATTGCACTGAATGATCTTTTTTAGGGGTCTGTAACTCAGCCCCCCGAAGTCTAATGTGGACCAAACTTGGTGGGTACATTGAAGAGAGTAATCTGGAGACAACCTGCCATTTTGGAGCCTTGCCCTGTGTGGGGCTTTTTAAAAACCGAACCAGTTTGTGAACTGGTTTGCGAACCAAGTTGTGGTTTGGTTCACGAACTGGTCTGGGAACCAGTCCAGTTCTGTTCATGAACTGAACCAGCATTTTCTTGTCTGTGCCCATCTCTACTTCCAACTCTTAAGATTATGGTTATATGAGCCAAACTGAGGACTGGAAAGAGTACTTGGGTGATAAGAGACTGGGGCAAGAAGTCCAGGAGCCACATAGATGATGGATAAATTCAGAGCAGATAACAGACTGAGGTTGTGGTCACACTCAGCACTTAAACCAGCAGTGAGGCGCTGCAATTATAGTCCTGTACTTTTAACGCATTTGCCAGATCAGACATCCCAACCACAACCTCTTTTACTGTGTGTCATTCTTGTAACTGAATAATCAGACATCCCCTCTGGACCTTGTTTTTCAAGAAAAACTCACGCTACTTGCACACACACATAACCAGAGACTTGAGTGGCTTGCCAATGCTGTTCTTGTGTGCATGCACTTTTGAGGAGCCTACCTTCTTGCGTTGAACTTGAAATTTCTCTGATCATTCCGCGACACAAATCCATCTGCCGACACTGATGAGACAGAGATCTATTTCCCATTCATTACCAGAAATGGACCTGAAATTGAGGCAGAGGTGGATGTTGGCTGCAGTAGCAGGCCTAGTCAGAAGCGGTGGAGATCATCATCCTGCTTCTGTCATTTTTGTTCAGAGACAGTGGATGATGGCATGTTGGAGAAGCCACGCAGTTCTCAGGCGACGGTACATCGCCAGCCATAGATCCAGGAACCTCTGCTGCCTTCTCCAGTGCTCTATGACTTTATCCACTGTGGTTAGACTAATTGAGGAGGTCTCTGGGTGCTGATGGTGAGTCACCAGGTCCTTGCAACGGTGGAAGATGTTTGTAAGGTGGATCTGGGAGGACAAGCAGTGGATTCAAAACTTCAGGATGTCCAGGTAGGTCAGTATTCTCCTGAGCCCTCACCCCATGTACACACACTAATATACTTTTTGTTCCTATTGCTGTCCAGTGTCACCTGCTGTTCTGGTGCCTTCCTTGATTTTTTTTAAATTTCAGGCTTTCATAGACTGGACTACCAGGGGAATATGGCTGTTTTAAAGGGGCGAAGTTTGGTGCATCTCTCCCTGCTCAGCACCTCTGAAAAGGGTGTGACTAGCTTATATGTCATGAATAACATTTCAGAGTTGAATGAGGTCTTCTTGGGCCATGTCATGCTTGTCGTAAAATTATATCCCATTTGGGGAAGATATGTTTATAGAGAACAGAGGTGAACTGAACTACTTGTCCACATCCAAAACACACCTGAAAACAAGCTTTAACATTTAGCAGCTTTTCCATGGTTCCCAATCAGGAAAACATTGGTCCATGGCAAACTGAGTTATGTGTTTGCTCACAACTGCAATACCAGCAGCCAGCAAATAGGCTTATTTGCTCACAAGACTCCAAGGCTTATGGGGAGCACTGGTGCTTATCTAGATTCAGAAACTACAGTTGAGAGATGACGACTGCAGGGGAAGGGGTCAATCTACATCCCTTAAAGGTGTGTCTTTACTGGTAAGTCATCTCCATCCAGCCATCATGCCATTCTTCTAACAAGAATGTCTTGCAATAGGAGGTGAAAACAGAAGGCATCACTGTAATGCTATTTTCAGGTCAGCAACCACACAACAAATGTAAGGTGCTCTGTCCCAAAGTGAGAGTCGCAACAAAATGGCTGGTGGAGCCTGAACACAGAACTCACATCTGATAAGACAGTAAATTGCCTTAGAATTGGAGGTGTGCTCGTGACCCTCACCCTTGGAGGTGTTATGACAGAGGCCAGACATCCACCAGATGGCAATCTGGTCCTGAGAATTTGTGATGTCCCTGCATTGTGAGGTGGGTGGCAATGTTCCCTCTAAGTGCTGCGAGCAAAAATTTTATTTCGTGAGCTACTGGCATTAAAGTTATGAGCTACTGCATAAATTAGTTTGCTCTGGAGCCTTCCTCCCTGAGCTAAGACAAAAATGTGTGAACCAGAGGCTAAAAAACTGTGAGCTAGTTCACACTAACTCAGCTTAGAGGGAACACTGGTGGGTGGGATCTAACTAGGTGACCCTGGAACTCCCTACCAACTCTATGATTCTAAGATTCCATGATTGTAATGCTACAAAGTTGGTAGTTCTGACTTACACAAGTCCACCTGAATGCTCCCTCAACAGTGAAATGCTATGAGTACTGACTGAATTTCATGCAGTGTATGATGGGAGGGCTGCATGAAAGGATGAGGAAGTTGACCCTGCAGCAAGTCAGTGAAATGTCCAGAGAAAAGGATGTGGAGGACAAGGAGACAGAGCAGGATGTCAAACAGGAGGAAGAAACAGCAACAGACGGGAAGGAAGGCAATGTAGAGGAGATTAGTGATGTACTGGAAGAAACACATCTCGGCACTGAGGGGGGAGAGGAAACCTAGGGACTGCTGGCTTTCCAGACTGTTCCTTCAACCATGGCTGCATGAGTACGGTGCAGCCCTTGCAGCCAGCAAATAGACCGTCTCTGGACAGTTGCAATAAATGCTGACGTTACGTTTTGTGTTTTGTGTGCTGATTGGAATGTATCATGGGGGAGCATGGAGGAGGAGAACACTGGATTGTGCTGGCTTTATTTTTGGAGGGGGCAAGTTGGGGACTAAGGTTTTCCATTGACACAATTTGTGCCTTCTACAAGCACACTATTAGAGACTGTGTTTTGCCTTTGCCTTTGTTGTTTTGTTAGTGTGGTGTGACGAGTAACAATGAACAGGATACCTGCCACACCACACTAACAAAACAACATTACAAGAAAAAAAATTCCACATGGACTCCTCCTGAGGGTCGCAGCGCCACACTGGATCACTACATTGAGTGCTTTCGCCAGAGAGTTCAAACTAATGTGATCAACAAACAACACCTCGCGCAGCAGAATCTCAATCATGCTGAAAGGAAGGCCATAGACAGTTTCAGGAACAATATGGATATTACAATCAAAGAGGCAGACAAAGGAGGAGCTGTTGTCATCATGAACACATCAGACTACATCAAGGAGGCCCAAAGACAACTCTCAAATACTTCATTTTATGAACCACTGGACTCAGACCCCACACAGGAATACAAAAAAGCATTGAACAAGATTACAAAAGAATTACTACTAAGCATTCAGGAACAGATCCTGTCAGACACATCACAGGAATCTCGACCAGGTACTTTTTATCTTCTACCCAAAATACATAAACCAGGTAACCCGGGACGTCCCATTGTGTCGGGGATAGGCACTATCACTGAGGGGGTATCTGGATATATGGACTCTATTCTGACCCTATGCCAACAGTGCCCCCAGTTATGTTCGTGACACTACAGATTTTCTGAGGAAAATACAATCTTTGAACAACCTTCCAGAGAATACTATCGTAGCCACCATGGATGTGGAATCTTTGTATACCAACATCCCACACCGAGATGGATTACAAGCTGTAAATAATATAATCTCTGATACAAATATAGCTGACTTTGCTACCAAACTGTGCCATTTTGTTCTCACCCATAGCTACTTCAGATTTGGCAATGAACTTTTCCTACAGATCAATGGTACAGCCATGGGCACCCGCATGGCCCCACAATATGCTAACATCTTTATGGCTGACTTGGAGCAGCACTTCCTAGACTTCCAGCCACTCATACCTACCTTATACTGTTACATTGACGACATTTTTATGGTCTGGACACATGATAAAGAAGCTCTAGACACATTCCATCAGGCTTTCAATGACTTTCACCCTGCCATCAACCTGACAATGAACCAGTCTATGCAAGAAATACATTTTCTGGACACCACTGTAAAAACTAAACAATGGACGCATTGACACCACTTTATACTGGAAACCTACTGACTGACAAACATACCTGCATGCCTCCAGCTAGCACCCCAAACACACCAAACGATCCATTGCATACAGCCAGGCTCTACGCTCCAGCCGCATTTGCTCCAATCCTGCTGACAGAGATTCTCACCTGAGAGATCTACAACAAACCTTTTTGGAACTAACGTACCCACCTTATGAAGTCAGGACACAGATCAACAAAGCCAGAATGACACCCAAAGAAAACCTGTTACAAGACAGACCCAAAAGAGAAAATAACAGAATACCACTAGTGGTCACTGTCAAGTCTGATGCTTCAATAACGAGACTTTCTTGATAAGAAGTTCTAGTTTATTGTAACATGTTGCAGAACTGTAGCAGAAAGATTGCGAGACTGGCGAGCATACACAAAGGGCAAACTTTTAAGGTACAAATCAAAAGCATTCCTGAGGGGGGGGCACACTATGCAAGGTACATTCACACATCGTTGTTACATTTATTGTTCTCAGGCCTTGGTTGGCCTTGGGCGCTTCCTGGCGCTCGTTATCTCTGAGAAGGCACCATAATCTTATTCTCATACTCTCGTTACCAAGCTGTGCTACATAACAAAGGGAAGGAGGGGGGGAAGGAAAGGATGAGCTAGCAGCAGTTGAATACAGTATGGCTTTTACCCAGGATCCCTTTCCTGAACCAACGTTTTGGGCCTAAACTACTCAGCATCATAACAGACTTGACATACTGCCACCCCCTAAGCCCCCTCCACCGCGGGGAGAGGGGTTTTGGTGGCTTCACGCTCCCGGGCTTCTTGGTTGAAGGGGCAGCGGTCGGTTAGGGCGGTGGTAGCCCCCGCGGGGGGAGGGTGCCAGCTGGACGGCCCGGGGTCCCGGCGGATCAAGCTGCAATGAAAGACAGGGTGGATTTTACCCAAAGTGGGGGGCAGATCCAATTCCACAGTCACTGGATTAATCACCCTTTTTACTTTGAATGGCCCCAAGTATTTTACCGCCAGTTTGCGTGAGGGCTGGGTTAGAGGTAGGTTTTTGGTTGAAAGATACACAGAGTCCCCGACCTTAAATTCTCCCGCCGGGACATGGGATTTGTCATATTGCTTTTTGTAGGCTTCCTTAGCAGCCTCCAAGTTTTCCTGTATGAACTGCCAGCTGTTGCTTGGCCCCTCCCACCATTGTTCGAATGAGGTGGGAGCGTCTCGTCCGTCTCCCCCCGGGAGCAGGGGGAGGGGTTTTCCCTCATAACCAAACACTGTAAAGAAGGGGGAGGCTTTGGTGGAACTCTGCATGCTATTGTTGTAGCAGTATTCGGCAAAGGGGAGCAAATCAACCCAATCAGACTGTTGTTGGTTTACAAAACACCTTAAGTATTGCTCCAGCACCCCGTTAACCCTCTCCGTCTGTCCGCCCGTTTGGGGGTGGTAGGCAGAGCTCAGCCCCTGCTCCATTCCCACTAGCTTACAGAACTCCCGCCAGAAGGTGGCAACGAACTGAGGCCCGCGGTCGCTAATGACCTTGTCTGGGAATGAGTGTAGTTTTATGACGTGGTCAAAGAACAGGGCGGCCAATTTTTTGGCTGTGGGTAGTTGTGTGCAGGGGATGAAGTGGGCTTGCTTGGAAAAGGTGTCTACTACTACCAAGATCACGGTCTTTCCCCTGGAGGGGGGGAGCTCTACAATGAAATCCATGGAAACTATGGCCCAAGGGCGTTTAGCAGTTTCCAGCGGCTGCAAGAGACCGGGTGGTTTCCCTCCCCTCCTTTTGGCCATTATACACATTGGACAGCTTGTGACAAATTCAGAAACATCTTTCCGGAGGGACGGCCACCAGAACTGCCTGTTGACCAAGTGCAGCGTTTTTACATAGCCAAAGTGCCCTGCTAGCTTGGATGAGTGGCAGAGTTGGAGGATTTCTCTCCGCAGGCATCTGGGCACGTACAGTTTGTCTCCTTTATACCACAATCCATCTCCCCCTTTCTGCACTCCCTCGGGTCTCTCATCTCCCTCCCTTCAGGTTTCTAGCTCCAGGCGTTCGCGGTTCAACCCCTCCAATTCCTTCTTTTTCTGAGAACGGGTGGTGACCATGGCCGCTATTTGAGACGGCTGGATTAAGGAGTCCACCACCTCTTCTTTTTGGCTTTCATGCTGCGGGAGCCTTGACAGGGCGTCTGCCAGGAAGTTCCTCGTCCCGGGGATGTGCTTTAGGGTGAAGTCGAACTTAGAAAAGAAGCCCGCCCACCTGATTTGCTTTTCGCTCAATTTGCGCTTCCCCGTCAGCGCTTCTAGGTTTTTGTGGTCGGTCCACACTTTGAATGGGAGTTTTGCCCCCTCCAACCAAGATCTCCAGGTTTTTAGTGCGAACACGACCGCAAACGCCTCTTTGTCCCACACTGACCAGTTACGTTGTTCATCTGAGAATTTTCGGGAGATATAGGCACAGGGTCGCAGTTTCCCTTCCCCATCCCTTTGCATGAGAATGGCTCCTACGGCCACGTCAGAGGTGTCGCACTGGACCACGAAGGCCCTTTGCTCGTCCGGGTGGCTGAGGACCGGTTCACTGGTGAACAGCCGCTTCAGGTGATCGAAAGCCTTCTGACACTCGGCCGTCCATTTTAACCCCGCCCCAGGCCGCTTCGCCTCTGGGCCCTTGCCCTTGGTCTTTAGGAGATCGGTCAAGGGCAGGGCTATTCGGGCGAACCCCTCTATGAATTGTCTGTAGAAATTTGCGAACCCGAGGAAAGATTGGAGCTGTCTACGTGTCCTTGGGGGGACCACTCTAACACGGCTTGGACTTTGGCCGGGTCCATAGCCAACCCCTGCCCGGACACCCGAAATCCCAAGTAGTCTAGCTCCGTCCGGTGGAACTCGCATTTCGATAGCTTTGCATACAGTTGGTGCTCCAGTAGGGTGCTTAGCACCTCCCTCACTAGTTTTACATGCGATTTCAAATCTTGCGAATAAATAATGATGTTATCCAGGTAAACCATGACCCCCTTAAACAAGTACTTTCGCAACACATCATTGATAAAGTTCATGAACACCCCCGGGGCCCCTTGCAACCCGAATGGCATCACGAGGTACTCAAACTGTCCCATTGGGGTGTTGAAGGTGGTTTTCCACTCATCCCCCTCCTTGATGTGCACGTGGAAGTAGGCGTTGCGCAAGTCCAGTTTGGTAAAGATCTTTCCCCCTGCCACCGTGCTCAACAAGTCCCGGATGAGGGGGATGGGGTAGGCATTAGACATGGACGCCGCATTAATCCCGCGAAAATCTGTGCAAAGTCTAAGCGAGCCATCCTTCTTCTTCCGGAATAACACCGGAGCGGCGTGGGGGGCCGTGGCCGGTCGGATGAACCCGCGCGCCAAGTTCAAGTCTAGGAACTTGCGGAGCTCCTTCTTCTCTGCCCACCCCATTTGATACAGCTTGGCTTTGGGCAGGGCTTCCCCCGGGATCAGTTCTATGGTGCAGTCAGTGCTCCGGTGGGGGGGGGCAGTTGGTTGGCCTCCTCCTCGCTAAACACCCGCTTTAAGTCCCGATAAACTGCGGGGATCGGGTGCACCTCCTCCACCGACACGCACGCCCTCTCGTGCGCCACTGGGGCTTTTGGTCCCCAATCGGGGTTCCAGACGTGCCTCTTGCACCCGGGGTCTAAGAACCGGATGGTCTGCGCCCTCCACCGGATCAGGGGCTCGTGTTTTTCCAACCACCCTACCCCCAACATGATCGGGTAGGAGCAGGAGGGGGCGATTACAAAAAATTCTTGGTCCCAGTGCTCCTCTATCCCCATGGGGCAGGGCAGAGTCTCACGGGTGCACGGCTCTCCGCACATAACGGATCCGTCCATTTGCTCAAACAGCATGGGGTGGGGTAGCTGCGAGCTCTCTAGTCCCAACGCCTCCACCACCTTGGGGGAGATCAGCTCCCTGTTGCACCCTGAGTCTATGAGGGCCTGAATTTGCATGAACCTCCGTAGTTTGGGGTTCAGCAACTTAACAGTCACAAAGTACAGTCTCCCCTTTACTCTCACCGTCAGCGGCACCTCGTCGCGGTCGACCTGCCGTTGGGCGCCCTTCAGAGCAGCAGGTCGGGCTCGTTTCCCACCGGCTCTTCCACCCACGCGAGGTCGGCCAATTCCGTGGAGAGAAGCACCTCTTCCTTCTGCAGCTCCTCCTGCACCAGCACGCTGCTTTTCGCCGCATCCTTAGGGCGGCCGGGAGGCTTCCTTGGAGTGGGGGCGACCGGCTTCGGCGGGACCGGGGGCGACTTGGCCGGTGGGGGGTGAGGGCAGGCGGACGCTAGGTGATTCGGGTCCCCGCACCGGTAGCACCTGTGGGGTCCCACTGGGGCGGTGGCGGCCGGTTTCTTCGCTTTGGTCGGCTCGCTCTTCGCCGGGGTCCCCTTCGGGTGGGCCTTCCCCGACTGGTGTTGTCGCAGCATGGCTACTCGTTTGAGGTTGTTTTCGACCTCACCGGCTAGCTGGATCCAGCCAACCAAAGTGGTCGGGCGGGCTTGAGTGAGGGCCCGATCCAGGATGCTGGCGTTCAGCCCGCTCATGAACTGCTCGATTTTCATCACCTCGTTCCAACCCCGGACCCGGCCGATGTTGGCTTGAAAGTCGGCCGCGTATTTGCGGATGGGGCGGGCCCCCTGCTGCATGTCTCGGAGGGCCGCCAGGGCTCGGGATTCCTGCAGCGGGTCTTCGAACTGGGTCAGCAGAGCTTGGAGGAAGGTGTGCACGTCGTCCAGGATCAGGCTCCTGGTCTCGCACAGGCTCACATACCATCTCTTGGCAGCCCCCCTCAGCTTCGACCCTAGGTAGTCGACCCGGCTGAATTCGTCTGGGAAGGAGTTCCCCCAGTAGTGCATGAAACTGTTTGCTTGAATCCCAAAGTAGTTCACCTCCTCCGGGTCCCCGTCGAAGGTGGCATCCAGTTCTCGGCTCACATGCCTCGGCCCTGCTGGCGGCGCCGGAGGTGGCGGGGCAGGGGGGGCGGTCCCGGCTCGCGCCGGGGCTGCCTGTGCAGCCGGTTGAGTAGGTCGGTCGCGGGGCCCCGCCGGAGCCGCAGCCGGTCTTCTGGAGGTCGGTATCCCCAGCGCCCTCCCGAGCTGGATGGTCAGGTCGCACACCTCATCCCTCAGGCTCCCGATGGCCCCGTCGACCTCTCGGTGGACCATCGACCGGAACATTTGGTAGTCCTCCTCGTCCTGGTCCCGGAGCCTCCGCTCTCCGCAGTCGGCCTTTCGGCCTCCCGCCTTTTCTTCTCCATCGTTTCCCACTTGGACGACGATGATACTGTCCGCTTCTCCCGTCTCCCCTGGGCCCGGGCTTGCGGCTTCAGAACCTGCTACCTGGATCGACCTGATGTGGCGGTTCAGGATAGCCTCTCGGCGCAGGGGAGCCTGATCCATGATGGTGGTCGAGGTCCTCTGCTGATACTGCCGGGGCGATAGCACCAGCTGGAACTCCGGGGGAGACTCCGCGGCTCTTCTAGGGTCTAGGACGTGCCACGGGGCCGGTCCCTCGGGTCCCGATTCGAGTGGGAGTTCTCCGTCGTCCGGAATCTGGTCGGCCATCGGGCCTTTCAAGTTGCCGGAACGGTTAGGTCCCAAAAAGGGAGTCTCGCAAAATGTCAAGTCTGATGCTTCAATAACGAGACTTTCTTGATAAGAAGTTCTAGTTTATTGTAACATGTTGCAGAACTGTAGCAGAAAGATTGCGAGACTGGCAAGCATACACAAAGGGCAAACTTTTAAGGTACAAATCAAAAGCATTCCTGAGGGGGGGGCACACTATGCAGGGTACATTCACACATCGTTGTTACATTTATCGTTCTCAGGCCTTGGTTGGCCTTGGGCGCTTCCTGGCGCTCGTTATCTCTGAGAAGGCACCATAATCTTATTCTCATACTCTCGTTACCAAGCTGTGCTACATAACAAAGGGAAGGAGGGGGGGGAAGGAAAGGATGAGCTAGCAGCAGTTGAATACAGTATGGCTTTTACCCAGGATCCCTTTCCTGAACCAACATTTTGGGCCTAAACTACTCAGCATCATAACAGACTTGACAGTCACACACAACTCTCAACTTAAAACAGTTCAACGTATCATCAACAAATCACAACCTCTTTTGGATAGTGACAGCTCTTTCAAAAGCACTGGGGGTAAACCTTTTCTTGCACACAGACAGCCCCCCAACCTCAAACAACTCCTCATCCACAACAATACAGCATTTCATCTGAGCATGGACACTGGTACCAGAGCTTGCAATAAACCCAAGTGCCAACTTTTCTGCAACACACACCCAGACAACACAATCACTGGGCCTAACAACATTAACTATTCCATCTCAGGCTCATTCACTTGTTCATCTTCCAACATTATATATCCCATTAAATGCCAACAATGCCCTTAAGTTCTCTACATAGGGCAAACAGGACAAACCCTACACCAAAGGATAAATGGACACAAATCTGACATTAGGAATCACAGAACTGAAAAATCTGTGGGAGAACACTTTAACCATTCAAAGCATTCAATAGGTGACCTCAAGGTAGCTGTTTTACTGCAAAGGAACTTCAAGAACAGAATGGAGAGAGAAATTGCTGAATTACAAATTATTATGAAACTTGGAACAAACACCTCCCCAGGACTGAAAAGGGATATTGGTTTTTAAATCTCATTACAGATGCTAAACCCATTCTCAGTGAGTATAGCTATACATCCACAGTATTCCAATGTGTTTCTCTTTTAGAATTGTGTATCAGTATAATTATTTGTATTGACATACTCAAAATAGGGATATTGGCTGTATATCTCATTACATATGCTTTACCCATTTTCACTATATTTTATTGTATTCCTTTTTCCTATGGCAAACTAGAATTATGTTTACATGTTAAAAAGTAAATTACGTGGACAAGAACATCACTATTCAATGTATTTCTCTTTTAGCTGTATTGACAAACTCAAACAGGGACTTTGGTTGCTTATCCCAGGGGCGGCCAGTGGTAGCTCTCCAGATGTTTTTTGACTGCAACTCCCAATAGCCCCAGCCAGCATGGCTGATGGCTGGGGCTGCTGGGAGTTGTAGGCAGGGGACATCTGGAGAGCTACCGTTGGCCACCCCTGGCTTATCCCATTAAATATATTGAGCCCATCTCCCATTGTCATTGACAGACAATCTCACATTTTGACATATTGCTGTTTTGTTGCTTTTGCATGCTCATGCTACTCAGATCAAAGGTTTGCTCAATTTGTTAATTTTACTATTCTGTCACTGTACCATTTTACATTCTAAACCACTGCCTACCGGATAATACTTCACTGTCATTGGTTCTTAAATCTGTACCATGTTGCATTCTGGGCCACTGCCTACCAGCTATCTATGGCTTTGCTCAGCTATGTATGGCTTTGCTCATTGTGCTGGATTCGTCTGATGAAGTGTGCTTAAGAGCATGTGAAAGTTTACGTTCTAAATAAAAACTGGTTGGTCTTAAAGGTGCACCTTGACTCCTGCTTTGTTCAACTGCTTCAGACCAACATAGCTGCCTGCTTGGATCTATCATCATGTTCAGTTCTCCCAGCTGCCAACATAGATTTATTTTCCTTGCTGGTGTGCTGGGCCAGGTGCTCTCCCAGTCTGTGTATCACTAAGACATGCTTCTGTCTGGCCTTAATAATGACAAGGTGTGATTTTGGTGATAACTCAGCCATTATCCAGATGGAATACCTAAAAGACACATAGTTGGATTTTATTGAGTTCTGCCCAATGAATCCTTACTTCAATATGGGGTCCTGCTATCAGACCACTGCCATTCGCAGGGTGATCCAAATGGCTCCTACACCCTCTCCTTTGCAGTCAGACACTCACAATTTGGGTCTCTTTCAGGGCTCTTTGCAGGAGCTCCACTGTCTTTCGAGTTTTTTGTGGCTGATCACTTGAGATTGGTTTAGGCTTATCCAGGTAGATGTGTACCTGAGTTGACGCTGCCACGACATGATTGTTGGCGAGGCATTCAGAAACAGGGCAAAGGGGAAGGGTCTTAATTTCCCTTTGTTCATCAGGGCTTAGTCTCCCTGGCATTCTCCTTATCTGCAACTGATTCCCCTCTAGCATCCTTGGCCCCTTCAGTCTCTCCATCGGTGGTTGCTGCATGAAAATCATAAAGAAAAAAAGGGGGGGAAGGTCTTGGTTAACTGCTGCAATGCAGAGAAGACAGAAATGCACAAGTAATCTAGGGTGTAACATGATTGACCCCTTCTGCCCTTATTTTCCTGGAGAGGGGGCAGGAGTGGACAGGCAAGAGTTCTAGTATAATCTGTCCATCACTTTGTTAAAATGTAGACAAGAGGTGCTCACCTGTTTCCATCACAATCTCAATTTGTGTTGGGTTGCTGTCCTCCATTGGATGTTCTTCTGTATTGGCAATGAGATATAGCCACATACGCAAGGTGGTAAACAGCACAGATGTCAATATGCAGCATGGAGTCCCAAACTCATTTCCCTCTTCTGACAGTGCCATCCATGACGAATGTTTGGAACTTATTGAGGGAAGAAATCTGAATAGCAACACATGGGTAGCGCTGTAGCAGGACACTTGGACAAAGCACACATTGCTTGCAGAGGAGTAGAACTGCACTTGATCTTCAGCAGACATGCAGCTTTGAAAACCAGGGGCGACTCCTGTTGGTTTTCGTGATGGCACATGCACGTGTCATTGCACGCCTGCTTGTCCACTTGGAACATCAAGTGCAGTCTCCTCCACAAAATACCATGCCTCATTATTTGGTATTGGGAGGATTGCATGAGGACTTCACTACTGCCTAGCAGCATCGCAAAGTTGCATGCATATATGTTTTTTGAGAAGTTCACCTTACCATTCAGAGGACTGCTTGAACAGGTGGCCTACCAAAAACACATGCTCATGCAACCATGTCCAGTGAAGCCTTTTAAAAGAGGATGCACCTCTTGGTGAGGTGATACATGAGGGAGTGAAGGAACAGAGAGGGTAAGGGCAGGAAAGCAAGGGCTGGAGAACAAAATGGGGAGATAGATAAGTGGGATGAGATCTGGAGACATGGACTCTGGAAGGAATGGGAAGAGGGGATAAAGGGAGAAGTTTGGGGAGAGAGAAAGATGGATAGGGGGAGGGAGAGGAAGGGAGGGAGGGGAATTACGGAGTGTCCATGTGACAGTGGTTGCGAGGCACAATGGGAGGTGGGGAGAGAGAAGATATAGAGCAGGAAACCAAGATACAGGCCAGAGTTGGGTCACTGGGAAAGAAAGGGAGACCAAAAATGATTAGATCTGAGGAGTCGTGACATCCCGCCTGAGTAAGGCTGACACCTGATTCCCCCGAAATACATGTTGAAACCTCTGGTTGTTCATTCTAGCACTAGCCCAAAGGTAGTCCACAGTTCAAAGCGGGAACTAGAGCCAGCCACAAGGTCTGTGCTCTGGGCCACAAATCCTCACACCCACATCGTAGGGTGCCAAACTTGGAGCTCCCCACATTACAATGCTGCACCAGTTAATGAGGCAAATTCTCTTGGAGGACAGTGCGATCTCACAAACATGGTCATCAAGATGGGAAACCCCCCAACCCTTGTGCTGTGGAGCCCACCTGTGACCCATCATACTGTCCAATATAGTATTGCCACAGGACAGGCACTCGAATGATCCACCCTTGTTGTCATTCACAGACATGGTTGCTGTTTCACCTGCAGACTCTGCCTCCGGCTCAGTCTCAAAAAGCACAATCGATTCCTAGGAGGGGGTGGGGTTTGGAGAAGACAGCATTCAAGCAGCTTCAAGGGGTTCTTCAGGTCTTTTTTGGTAGAAAAAGCCCAGCAGGAGCTAATTTGCATATTAGACCACACCTGCTAACATCACCATTGTTTCACACAGGGCTTTTCTATAGAAAAAACCCACCAGGAACTCATTTACATACTAGGCCACACCCCTTGACACCAAGCCAGCTGGAACTGCGTTCCTGTGTGTTCTTGCGCAAAAAAAAAAGCCCTGGGGTTCTTCTGTCTTAGCTCTGCATTACTCTTCTGGGCCACACGTCTGCATCCCCATGCAGAATGTTGTTGAGTTCCTCATAATATGGACATGTCTTGGTCACTTGTCTGGTTGTTGAGTTAATCGCAATGATGCACTTGTACTCTAGACGCAGTGATTTGGTCTTGGTCCTGAACTCCTGTGCAATCCTCCTGTGTCCCTGAGCAAGCATACCCTTTGCTATCTCCTCATAGACATCAGTATTTTGGTGGGACTGCCGTAAAGTGGTTTGAAATTCTTTGTTTGCCTCACAGGGCCAACAGGTCAAGTGTTTTCTCCCTTTGCCAAGACAAGCCACAAACTTCTACCATCTCCTTGCTTTACCACTATAACTTGACAGTTGAGAAAGGCGGCAATACAGAGGGCTTTTATGGAGGTGGTGTCGTGCCTTGATGGGATCATCCATTGGGGACTACTTTGTATTTGTGGTTGCAACGTGACAAGCTAGGAACCCCCAGATTTCAATCAAAGGTTGCTTTCACATTTAGATAGTAGATTCTGTGATCAAAGGCACCTTCTTCTGGAGATACAAATGCTCAGCCAATCTACTCGATTAAGCAGTCACACATGCATTGATATATTTGGTTTTTTTAAAGGCAGCAAATGGAACTGAGCTTGCCACAACCCAGTAACGCTGGAGCGATCAAACATGAAAAGTCTGCTCGTGAACCATCATAAACAAGTGTATTCCAGATTTAAACTACTATCAAATAAGTCCAGGTCCAAGTAAGGGAATGCGAGTTCAGTACAAATCACCAACCATTCCCAAATGATGATGTCTGGAGAAGCGCTTAAAATCCAACATGCATCCATATCTATGTTGGATCTTGGTGCACATCTAACTGTGACCTGAGACAAGCTAGGTAAAGGTGAAGGGGCCTTAAGGAAAAGATAGGGTCTTTTAAGGGAGGCAGATAAGGGACAGATTTCCCATACCAGATTTAACTAACTAGCCACTTCTTCAGCTACAAGCTTATAGTCATTGTTTGAAACTGGAAGCCTGGCTTTAGACATGGCATCTGCATTGTAAGGAGACAATCTGCTTTGCTTCAGAGTTATCTCTTTATCGATCATGGTTATTATGAACCATCAAAGTATACCGAAACTAACAATAATAAGCTCCATTAAAAGGCTACTTTGAACATTTTAACTTTAAAACTAAAAAGCTGGACCTGGGACTTATCCTGAAAGCTGAACTTAATTATGCTACTAATTTATTACTTCCAATGAGAGAGCACCTTAATATCTTTGATCAGCATCAGAGTCTAAGTATGGATGTGGGCCAAGTTTAGAGCTGATTCCTAGCGTTACTTTTTACTACATGCAAGGATGCCCCCCCAACACTTGACTGCCATTCATTTATGGATCTAGAGATTGGGGTGGATGCAACAACATTTTATAAGGCCTGATCACTTCAAAGTATTTTAGTTGCCAGCATTCTGTTGTTTCATAGAAAACTCCCCAAACCAGTTACCTGCATTGCATATCTTTTAATCTTGGAAAACATCCAAAAGAGCAATGTCTCTAGCTTCCAATATTCACTGTATGTTGGATATTTCCACATTTTAGGTTCATCTTAGTATTTTGTTCTGAGTGTGGTATGTTGTAAATTTCTGTCCTCAAATGTGTTTTCTTTATGGGATCCAGAAATATTCAAACATTCAAATACTGTATAACACTCTTTCTTTTATGTGCATTTTAGATTCTAATAGCTCAATTGGAACAGCATCCTCCTCTTATACGTTCTCCACATCATCCCCTGAGTCAATTGTTCCAACACAGATTCATCATATGTCTTCATATGGACCTTCTTGTGTATCTTCAGCACATGGAAGACCTTCTCTTTTCTTTAAAGATCTCAAGGAAAGGATTGTACATTCCTTTTGTCGGGCATCTGATGTAGATGAAAATGAGGCCACTAGCATCTTAAGCCTCCTTCCAGGTGATTCAAAGTGCTCAGTCAAGAAAAAGAATAGTTTTAGAAGCAGAACTTGCCACACTTCTGGTCAAAGCTTGGTACCAAGTCTGATGCACAATACACCTTCAGTGCCTAATGCTGGCATGTCTCCTGCAGCAAATCATCCTAGTGTAGATTATATGAGTTCAGAACAAAAAGTCATGGCTACTCTGGAAGATATTAAAAATGGGGTGTGTGGACTGAGAATGGACTTCTGCAGTGCAGCACAGGATCTGCATATCATCAGAAGAGAGCTGACAAATATGATGATTTCCATGCAAAAGATGACTCCTCCCCAGACTGCTGAAGGTGTTTCTGGCTAAAAGTAGTTTTTACAGTGGTCCTTTAACTAGGGAACCCTGGATCTTTCTTGTATCATCCCTTATTAATCTGCTTTACTTAACTCAACATTTGCAGAGTTTAATGTTGAAGTAGTTATATAGACATGCATATGTTTGCTATATTTTTTCTCTTGTGAAAAATAAATTGCCATTTCAACTTTATCATTTTAATGTGGTCAATACTTATATTTGGAGGATGCCAGCATGGTATAGCCCAGTCTCATCAGATCTCAGAAGCTAAGCAGGGTCAGTACTTGGGTGAGAGACCACCAAAAGAGACTTTGCAGAGGAAAGCAATAGCAAAACTATGTTTTTTTCTTGCCTTCAAAACCCCTTGCTGGGGTTGCCATAAGTCTGTTTTGACTTGATGACACCTACGTACATAATGCTTATATTTATATAGATGGAAGTAATCACTAACAGATGACCCTGTGCCAACCTCAGAGGTTGTGAGGGCATATACTTGGAGAGACAGCCTCTCTAATATATGGTTCCCAGGTCTTAAAGTTGAACAACAGCACCTTCAGTTGTGCCCAAAAACAAACTGGAAGCCAGTGCAATTTCCCAAAGCGGAGTTAGATGCTCCATTCCAATCCACGAGAAGCATTGCTGATTTTTTGGGTATGGAGCATGGAGCAATAGAGTCCAGTTGCACCTTAAAGATTACCAAGATTTTTGGTAGGGTATGTGGTTTGGGGAGTCACTGCTCATTTCTCAGATACAGCTACAATGTGAGTCCATCTGTTCTATATATTGGAAAGTGGAGTGATTTCAGATGCCAGATTACATTAGCAGACAAATGACAATAGCAGGTATGATTGGATTAGGTGTGATATGCAGAGAGGTAATGGGCATGGAGAAATTAGCATTGGTAATGAGACATGAAACCTAGGTCTTGATTCAGTCCAGGTAGATGCATTGTCTTGAGCTACATTGTCAGTTGTAATTCTGCAACTGAAATTCCTTTGAAAAATAACTGCTACTTTTAAGTCAGCAACTGAGTGTCCTGGAAGGTTAAAATGTTTCCCCACTAGTTTTTGAATGTTGTGGTTTCTGATGTCAGAGATGTCAATTCTTTGTCAAAGAGGCTGGCCTGTTTGTCTAATGTAAAGAGTGGAAGGGCGTTGCTGACATGTGATGGCATAAATCATATTAGAGCAGGGTTGTCAAACTCATTTGTTATGAGGGCAAGATATGACATAAATGGGACCTTGTCAGCCAGGCCAAGTGCATCATAAAATATAATGCCAAGTAGCAGAGATATAAACTTTATAAAGGACACAAATTTAAAATATAAACATGCTTAAAACATTGATACTCTTGCAGTACTTTGTATATGATGCCCCCCTGCTGCCTGGAGTGGGGAGCAAACCCTTTCCCCAGCCCACTCTCATGGTCAGTGCTCTGAGCCAGAGGTGGCCAAACTTGCTTAACGTAAGAGCCACATAGAATAAATGTCAGATGTTTGAGGGCCACAAGACAGGAAGGAAGGAAGGAAAATAGATGAGGGAGGGGGAGGGATAAAGAAGTGGAAAGAAAACAACCATGCATTCTCCAAGCTGCCAGCTGGCTTGGCTTGGAGATGTGATTTAAAGAGATAAATGCCTTTTCCAAGCCAGCCAACAGGGCAGTGGGGGCTTCAAGACCTACACAATATATGTGAAAGAGCCACATGTGGCTCCTGAGCCACAGTTTGGCTACCCCTGCTCTGAGCCTACGACCCAGGGGAAAACATGAAATGGCTGGACATTGTGAGTTTTTGTACATAAGCTGCTTCGTGTGCTAGTCAAGGACATGTAAAGAGTGAGGACTATGTGTCTTCCCAAGAAAATGATAGTCTTCCCCAGAAAAATAACTACAACTTCTATGAGACAGTGCAAGAATAGAGAGACAGCAATATATTGTGGTCAGTATAAGCTCACTATCTGGGTTCAAAATCTCCAGTTATGGATCATGAGCACGAATACAGTGAAAAAGAGGAAGAGGGGAGGTGGAGGTGGACCCAGTTGTGCCCTGGAGAGCTGCAGCAAAAAGAGTCCAACAAACTACATACATGCTATAGCAAGGCACAGGAAAGCTTGTACATTGAATAAAACTATGTTGTCTTAAGATGCCATTGGGCTCAAACTTTGCTTTACACACACACACACACACACACACACGGTAGCAAGGCATGGGGGGTGGACCCAAGTAATGAGGGGTGGGATTTATGTGGGAAAAGACAGGAGTGGCTTTTGTTCCCATTCACTTCATTCATGGGGGTAGGGAAGAAAAGAGACACCCCTCCCCCAAAATGCAGGCTCCCCTTGGCCCTCCACTTCTCTTCCTCTTGCCAGTTGCTTATGGGACAGATTAAAGCCCTGGGAGGGATGGTTCTGGCCAAAATGGCCCCATCATTATGATGGTGGCTAAGTCTTGAACCTAGTCAGACATGGTGACCTCCACATGGAATTTGGTCACCTGGGGTCCTGATGGAGTGATGGTGAAAGTGATTCTGGGGCCCCATCCTGAGTTTTTACTCAGGGCCCCAAAATGTCTGATACCATCCCTGCTCAGATGTGGCATATAAAAAATGAGAACAAAGTATTAATCCCAGGAGTATCAAAGAATTACACTAGATGGCTCTCAGCTGCCTAAAATTCCATGCCACCTCTGGAACTACAAGGGAATCATGCTTGCCACTAGTATTTTGAAATAAACAGTGAAGGCCTTAAAGCAGAGTTTTATGCACAGTTTCCTTGGGACAACAGCTGGTGTAATTAAGAAAACTATCTGGTGGCCCTGAAGTCACAGAAAGAAAGTACACAAAATGATCACTAAGGTTCATTGATTTGAGAGTCACACAATGGGAAGCAGTAGTGGAACTGCCAATAATGGAATTAAACTGTGATTTTAAGTGACAGTGTAAATGCCATCTGATAAAGAACTTATGGGACAATAAGAGACTAGTGCAGTTTGTTTGGAAGTGATCATGTGGCGCTAGAAAGTGAGGATGGTCCTGACTGTCACACCTTAATGGAAAACACAACTGTGGTTAATCACAATCTGTCTGCAAGCTGGTAATCTGTAAAAGCACCAATTGTTGGTAGTGTGCAGTGCTTTCCCTTGGAGGGAAGGAGAGAAACAACTCCAGTTGCACTAAATGAAGCAGGCTGACTGGGTCTTTGTTTTCATGAAAGAAGATTTATGAGAAGCATTTTTTTCTAGTGATAATTCGACTTAATCTTCCCTAGAAACAGATTTGAGTTCCAGAGCTCTCACTGCTTCTGAAGAATTAATAGGTTGCTGTAAAAAAATATCCCAGCTCTCAGTTAGGGGACTTTGGGGATGCAGTCAGGAGGCTTTCTGATTCCCTAAAACAAACAAACAAAAAGCAGTGCAGTTCCCCTGAATACAATCTTCATTTACTCGTCTCCCAGCAGCTGGTTGCATTTTCATTAAATGAAAGTGAACACAACCACATGCACTCACAAAGCAGCCAAAATAAATGCAGTTTGCAAATACACACTTTTGTGATCTCACTGGGGCAATTTACTCACATGAGTTGCTGAATGTAACCATCTGCAGTATTTCCACCAACTTCTTTAGACTAACACAGGAAACAAAAGGTTCTAGTTTGCTCTTTACTATGCAAACAACTTCTGGAAGGAATATAAAACAAACAGAGGGACCGTGCTGCCTTCTCTTACGTTCTCATAGCTTCACAGACTCATCAGGAACAGCCACATGTCTCTGCCAGCTCATTCCACCCCTGTTCAGCCTTGCTCCTATTGAGATTTAAAGGCACACACCTTTAAAGTTTCCAAGCTTCTTCTAAGGTTCCAAGCTTCTTCTAAGCCCTCCAAGGTGGAAAGGCACATTGTGGCTGTTGGGGGTGGGGCTTCCCTCCCCTGCCCAGCTGGCTGGTGGTGGGGAGGAGCCTGTAAAACTAGGGAATCCCCCACCAGAACCTGGGAACTGGCAATCCTACTCTCGATATATATCAGTCTTATTCTCCTAGAATGGTTGGTTTCCTTCCCCAAAATATCCATTTTATAAAGTTTACTGAAATATGTAGTGGACTCCATTACAGTATCCTGTTCATTATGAACATATTCAACATTCTTGTTAAAATACAAGAGATTACCCAAGGCAGTAATCCTTTCAACCTGAACCATTTTGCTTCAAAATCCTTCAATTTAACATAAAAAGTGTTTCAGCTGCACTATATGTACCTATCTTTAATTTAACATTAACATCCATTAACTTAACACTGTAAGTTAATGGATGATAAGAACATAAGAGAAGCCATGTTGGATCAGGCCAATGGCCCATCCAGTCCAACACTCTGTGTCACACAGTGGCCAAAAAAAGAGGAGGTTCACAAGTGGGGCTAGAAGCCCTTCCATTTTGCCCCCCCCCCCCAAAGCACCAAGAACACAGAGCATCATTGCCCCAGACAGAGAGTTCCAACAATAAGCTGTGATACAATGATAACGTTCTTCTATTTCAAGCCTGTAACTGCCACCCCCAAAACGTTTGCCCAAGGGTGAAGTCACAAGTTTGTGCTGCCATTACAATTCAAGGGCCTAACTACACATTATGTTTTCCTTGACTCCTGATGATCAGATGTGCTGTACAAATTCTGTGCTGGAAATTGAATTCCCAGGCACATGGTGATGGATTAAGGATGCCAGGTGGGACCTGGGGATCCTCTGGAATTACAGTTCATATCTAGATCTCCAGAGATCAGTTCCCCTGGCGAAAATGGAGCAGGAGGGTATCTCTCTATTTGCTGCAGCAGTAGCCGCATGATCCCTTTGCCACCGAGACTGCAGGCTGATTCCTGGGTGGCCTCGGACCTTTACCAACTCCCTCATGCATCCAAATGGTTGACCCTGATCCAAAAGAAAATCACATCCATAGGAATTTCCTTGGATGTATTTTATCTATCCTCTGCTCCTGTGGTATTTCAGTCCATCAAACGCAGATTACTAGATATCCAGTTGCAACGTCTAACTGAGGCAGCTCGGAAAACTTGCTCCCCAAGCTATCTGGGTTTATCCCAGACTCCTGGGCTTTTAGCTCCCTATTTCCTCTTTTTAACTGATCCTCACCAAAGAAGAGCACTCATGCTGGCTAGATTTAATGCATTACCATCGGCCATCCTCTCCGGAAGATACCACAGAATCCCCCACAATCTTAGACGATGCCCTTGTAGCCAAGGAGTCATCGAAACGGTCCCTCATGTTCTTCTGGACTGCCCTTTCTATAGCAGTCCACAAGCAAGATACCTAGATGCTCTGCTCTCTGACCATCAAGGCCTTTCTGACAATGCCAAGGTTCGCTTTTTACTCCACAGGAAACACAACTTTGTCACTACTCACGTTACTTGCTTTTTACAGGTTGCGATCCAAATCAGAGAGGCTTTTACTCATGCATAGCCCACAGCTATTTTATGTCATTTAACTTTTGCTGTTTTTTTAAGGTTTTATTATATTCTATAGTGTTACTGTTGGTTTTAAAGTATTCTGTATTCTTATATTAATGCCAATAAATGTCTATGAAAAAAACTACTTCTCTTTCCACCCTTGTCCCTCCTGGCTTGTTCCTTTGTGATCCTACGCATGGGGCAGCAGTAGAGTCAGCAGCAGTCTCTGGAAAAGCATTGCCCAGGTGCTAGCCCAGAAGACTGAGGACCTTTTCTTTGAAGCAGATGGAGAACCAAGCTGGTTGCACCTGTGAATAAGGTACGGTTGTGCCCTTGGCACCTAGCCAGCATTTCCCTTTTCCTTCTGCTTTGGCCTCAGTTTTTACTCATTTGTAAAGGGAACCTGGTGGGCAAACATCCAAGAAAAATTCCCCCCTCCCTTCCCTCTGGTGTGCTCGAGAGTTGGAGGTTTGTATTTTCCCTGGGTGGTAAGGCCTCTGTTTCCCATAAGCTAGAGCAGGGGTGTCAAACATGCAGCCTGCGGGCCGGATCAGGCCCACAGAGGGCTCCACTGGCTGTTGTCTGCTTAATTTTCCCTTGCCTGCTTTTTTCGGTGGCCATTTTGTGTTTCTTTCCGGATAAGCCAGAGCAGCAAAGCAGCCCTCTCCCCCCTCCCTTTTCCCAAAGGGAGGAGGAGGGAGGATCAGCCTCAGCCAATGAGGTAGCTTGGCTCTATAGCTCTGCTGGGTGATTAAGTTTACTAGGCTCAATTAATCACCCTGCAGAGCTACTAAGACAAACCTCTCTTCCTTCTAATGAATGGCTGAGCCTTCTCCCCCTCCTCATGCCTTGGGGAAGGAAAGAAAGAGCCAGAGCTTCCTTTACAGTCCCCACCATCAGGAGAGCTACAAAGAGTGCTTTTAAGACTAGCAATGTTTTAGTGAAGGTATGAGCTTTTTGCCTTGCTCCAGAGAGAGAGAGAGAGAGAGATTTGTTGGGCTTGTTATGAGTGTCACTGGGTTCCCTTCCTCTTTTTCACTGTACTCATGCCCTCCAGTCCTTCTCAATAGGAAAGCATGTGAACTATTTAGAAGAAAAATATCAGCATTAGGCTGAGAGTGTGTTCCACCCCAGGTTTACCCAGCAAATTTGCCTTAGTTTTTCTTTCACATTTCCCTTTGATTGGGGGTCTTGAATGTAGACTTCCCAGATAGTAGGCTGACACTGACTACTGTACATAGCTGTCTTTCTGTTCTTGAAGTTGTTTTTGGGGGGAAGTTGTAATTTTTTTTTTAGTGTAGTCATTTTTCTGGGGAAGATTATAGTTTTGTAGACAAGCACATAGCCCTCAGTTTGTGTCATGGTACCTTCACATGAAGCAACTTGTCTACAAAAGCTTACAATGCCCAACTGCTTCATGTTCCTCTGGGTCTTAGGCTCAAAGCATTGACCCTGAGATGTCTGTAATGAATGCCAATGAATCAAAAGTAGGTTTGCAATTTACAGATGTGCACACCTGAACAGCACATATTCAATACTGGTACAGCACAGACATTGTCTGCAGTTTTTGATGCAATAATTCATAGCAAGAGGTGACATTTATAAGAGACTGCAAAACAAAATATTATTAGCATTCTAATATTTTAAGCATGTTTTGAGTTTAAAAAATTATTTAATTGTGTGTCTGTGCCCTTTATAAAGTTTATATGTCTGCTACCTGGCATTTCATTTTATGATACACATGGCCCAGCCCGACAAGGTCTCATTTATGTCAAATCCGGCCCTCATTACAAATGAGTTTGACACCCCTGGGCTAAAGGGACTTCAGGCAGAGGCTTCCACAGGGTTTAATCTGGCCCTGTTCAGGAAGTATTTTAAGGCAGATGATGAACTGATATAATTTAGTACATCTTCCGGAGATGTCAATGGTGTGTGGCACATGCAAATAATGAGTTGTGCTAATTAGCTTCGGCACCTCTTT
Organism: Heteronotia binoei; assembly: GCF_032191835.1. NCBI lineage: Eukaryota > Metazoa > Chordata > Lepidosauria > Squamata > Gekkonidae > Heteronotia > Heteronotia binoei. The sequence continues at coordinate 81,781,762 of NC_083230.1, forward strand.
TTCTACGAAATGATCCCTGCTTGTTAGGGCTTCCATGTGGCTCAGTAATCTCTGCCTGTTCCACCTACACAGGCCATACTTCATAGAAACATAGAGTTGGAAGGGACCTCCAGGGTCATCTAGTCCAACACCCTGCAAAAAGCAGGAGATTCACAAGTATTTCCCCCCTACACACCCCCCCAGTGATTCCTCTTCCAAGCACAGAAGATGGCCAAAAAAAATGGCACCAATATCATGTATAGGTATGTTGATAATCTCATTGAGGCCAAAGGAGTAGGTGAACAGAGTTTCCTGATTTTGTCTAGACATCTAAATTGTGTTATCTGCAAAAGGACTCAGCTGAAGTCCATTGAGGCTTCTTGCAATTTTATTCTGATTGAAATCTGGGTAGGAGTTTGTTGATTATATTAAAAACTATGCATCAATTGCAATATGTGTGCTGGAAAACTAAAGAAATAAAATTCAAAGGTTTGTATATTGCAACATCATTACTGTAACTAATTGCAATGTAGTACCTCCTGATTAACCAGAAGTACAGAAAATCCAGGAAAGAATATTTCCTCTTGACCTCCAATAAACAAAACACTCTTGCTACATAAAGGAACATTTTTCTTTGTGCTTTAACATCTTGCCCCTCATCGGTTTTATTGCCCAGTCTTCTTTCCTCTCCAAGGCCACCCTAAGACATTTGGAACTCCAGCTAAAGTTCAAGATGGGGCATTATATTATAATTGTATTAGACTATCTGAGAGCAATCTTAAGCAGGTCTACTCAGAAGTTAAATCCCATGTTACTCAATGAAGCTTACTCTCAGGAAAGTGTTCTTAGGATCACAGCCTCTGTCTTGCATTCATGCTGTTTCTGAGGACTGTATGACATATCATTGCTATTGGACTTACTGGATACCCCATTTTTAACCACCCTAAAAAACAATCATGGAGAGCCCTAATTTGGCTTGGTTCTGCATGGGAAAAGAATAATTTAACACTTTTCCCTTGGGCTGCTTTCATAGTTACTATTGGTTCTAATAAGGAAAGAAGATTGACAGGGTTCATTTCTATTAGGAAATGACATGAGGAAAAAGTTAAATCCTTTTCTTGCCTCAATGCAGTGGCCCCAGCTGATTTCCTGTGCAGCTTATTTTTAGCATCAAAAAGCACATGGGAAGATCTGAACATAGATTTCTAGTGAAACATGTTTTTGCCCTTGAAGAACAGAAACATGCACATCCTAAGATGCCACAGTGAACTGAAAGTCCCTTCCAAAATGTAATGGGCTACAGACCAAGTGAACTAGAAAACAAATTATGTAATAGAAAAAGACAAATGCAATTTAAAAGAAGGAATAATAGACAATTGTTGTCCAAAGGATGACACTCAAAGGAAGGGAACTAGCCTCACCAAGAGTAGCACCATGATTCCGGGTGGGGGCGGGGTGGGAGAGCATCTCTAATGTGATGCAGGAAATATGAATTATATGCAAGTTTTCTAGATTGCCTAATCTTGAGTGGTATTAATAAGTATACCAAACACTATTTTGTAGGGCTCCAAACAAAAGGGCAACTCTGGCTGGCTCCAGGCTGGCACTTTAAACTGACACGGCGACGGCTCGCAGATGGATCAAAAAATCAAATCCAAACATGCACACCTGCCTCCCGTTCCACTCCTGTAGTTACTTTGTCCTTAGGCATTGAAGTGGTAGCAAATTTTAGTGCTGCATGTCATCTGACTTTCCAGCATATGAATGCGGGAGTGCGCAAATGAGGTGGATTGGTAGTGTGAACCTGCCAATCCGCCCTAGGTTCTCACCAGTATTCTTTTTTAAAAAAAACTGCTCAGAGTGCATGAGTGGAAGTGCGCATGACCACAAAAATGTATGGGAAAAAAGAAACCCAAACCGTGCCAAGGGGATGGTGTGCAGCAACCATCTGACCTCACCAACGGGTCTCCTGTGCTGGAAATTGGTGACTTGTGTGGGAGCGTCTGATCTGGATTCAGCCACTCCATTTTGAGCCAGCTCGATTTGAGACACCTCTCATGTAACCAAAGCTGCTGGTCTGGACCCTGCCTCTTTATTTTGGGCAACAAAAAGACTAAATAAAGCCAAGTCTTGTTAGAAATTCATTCCGGGAGCGCCCACAACTATTGTACCACCTAAAGGCTAATCTTAAGCAATATAGTTCCTAGAATGAGTACAGGTCCCTAAGATCGCCAAAGAATGCAGTGATGATGGCAATACCCACATGCTGTATTTTCCACTCTAATTATGTATTCCCAAACCTATTTGCAATCTACAGGCAGCAATTTGATTCATTACTGAGGTCACACCCACTTTTTTAAAAATATGGACATTTCATATGCTTTATTGGTGTGTTAAAACGTTCCGATCAAATGGCATGACAGCTTTGCTTTGAAAGGTTCAGATGAGGAAAGCTTTTTGAGTGAGCAGTCATACCCCATTAGTGTATCTAAACTGTCAGGTTTTGGCGAACATTATGCAGTTCTCCAGGACACCGTATGACAGAAAAATCAAAATTTGAGCAAGATCGACAATAGTGAATACCTTGAAAAAGAAGCATCCAGCCTTCACAAAATTGGCCCTGCACAAGGTGAGCAGCAGGAGAGCAGATGATCTTTGCTTTGATGTTCCTTGCTCCACCAGCCTCAGTTCAGCAGCTGGGCTCATTAGTTTAAAGTTTCACTGAGTGCCTTGAAATAACAGAGCCTTGAGGCACCTGAAAAGATGATCAGTGCATTCCTAAACAGTTACACCCTTCTAAACCCATTCAATGGGTTTTGAGGGGTGTAACTATTCAGTGGTGTTTAACACACTTAATTGTGTAATGAGTTTTCACAGGCAAGAGATCAGCTTTGTGAAATAAAACAAATATGGAGATTGATTTCATTATGTATGTATTTTAAACATTTTTACCCAAGTCTCAGCACATAGGTGTCCAGAGTAGCATACAAAATCTAACAGCAAGATAAAATAACAATAAATCTAAAATAAAACTTCATAAAAACCTTGCCAGAAAAGGCAACCTTTCTGTACAAGTGCCAATTTTTTTTTAAAAAAAACCCTCTGTTTTCCTGAGAGTTCAAGTTTATAATAGTTTCTGAGCACTTATCAAAATTTTAAATATGGATTTTAAATAAGGTTGCAAATCCCCAGATAGGCGCACAGGATTCCCTGGTTTGGAGGCCCTCCCCTGCCACTTCAGGATTATCAGAAAGCGGGGGGGGGGGGGGGGGGAGAAATGTCTGCTGAGGACTTCTTCCCTAGGCATAATGGAGAATCAATCTGCGGATATCTGGGCTTGAGGGGGGCGGGGCTTAAAGTAGAATTTAGGTAGACCAAATTTTCAGAATAGCATCTGGTGCCTCTCCTCAGGTTCACCTCCAAGTTTCAAAAAGATTGGACCAGGGGGTCCAATTCTATGAGCTCAAAAAGAAGGTGCCCCTATCCTTCATTTCAATGAAGAGAAGGCATTTAAAAGGAGCATGGTCCCTTTAAATGTGATGGCCAAAACTCCCTTCAGAGTTCAATCATGCTTGCCACAACCTTACTCCTGGCTCCACCCTTAAAGTCTCCTGGCTCCACCCCCAAAGTCCATAGGTATTTCCTACGTTGGACCTTGCAACCCTAATTTTGATTCCCCTCCCTCCCTTCAATGGCAACAGTGGACTCTACTGCTTTCACACATGCTAAATAATGCAGTTTGAATCCCCTTCAGCAACCACTTGCAAGTGGATTTTGCCATTTCACCCAATAAACTCCAGGTGCAAAGTGGATTGAAAGTGAATTAAAAGTGTGTTATTTAGTGTGTGCGAAAATGACTGTTTTAAAGAAAAATCTTTTGGAAAGATCCCCAACACAACTCCATGTTGGAGTGGACTAGCTGATCCTAACCCCAGTTTAGAGACAAGAAATGCCTCTTCTGATTCAGCAGATCTGCCACTTGGGGGTATGATGTGTCCTCTCATTAAAGTCTCAGAGGCAGTGCAAGGTGTGTAACAAATTTTAACATTAATTGGAAGGTATTTGACAGTTGCCTGAAGGTGTAGTTTTGAACTGCCAGATGGCAGAAAGAAAGTGAGACTATCCCCAGGGGAAAGCAGTCCTTCTCACCATCCCCTTGTTCTTTAAAGTGTTTATATTTGGTGACTGAGTTTTGGACTAAGGACAATGGAAAGCACCCAAAGTGGGCTTCTCCTGGTGCCAAGGGGATAAAAAAATAGCAGTTTATTATGCATATTATACACACACACATACACTATATATATTGAGCTCATTTGAGCATGCATGTCAAACAACTACCACTTATATCTTGAGGGAAGCATCTACACAAATTGAACTTGGAAAACATCTCCCTAATGATGGATGCTAGAAGCTGTGTGACCCTGAAAGCAAGGGGAATCCACAGAATATGCATGACAATTTTCCTGTAAAGGTAAAGCCATTAGAGAAGAGGACAAGCACAGACGCTGTTATGAAACAGAACTGCACACACTGCTCAAAGCAAGCTGGAAGTTAGAGAAATGATTAATACATTTCTCCTAAGGAAAAGGATGTTACATACTGCTGCCACTTCAATAGGCACCTTTTTCTAGGGGGCGGATATAGACAGATATCAGGTTGGGGAGAGGAATTATCTGTGCATGCGGCAAAACTATTTACAGCTTTAGTGTGTGCATCCACAATCTTTTCATGCTATGTAGAAATGATAACCTGGTACAGAATATGGCTTCTTAAGAATCTGGCCTTAACTTCAGCCACTAAAGGTCAGTGGAAAGACAAAAGGTCTTATGCAGATTCCCAAAAGGGCTCAAAGCTAATTCATATCAACATACTGTACTGACGAAATATGTGATAATGTGGAACTAACAAGAATGAACACATACATAACAAAGTGATGGTCAACTGCACACCCACACTGTTGTTCGATGCCACTGCATACCTTACAGATGGTCAAGCACAAGCTCCCTCAAGCATCCATTTTATATTACCTGGACTGATACTGGTGCAACTCCCAGATTAACCCTAAATTTCCAACATATCAAATCTAGCTCTGTATTCAAACTGGCAGCCCCCAAATTGATCTGAGATCAACTGTAAAAGCTGAATAAAATTTTGCACATCCCGGCAGTAATTTTTTCTCATTCTGCTGCCGCCACAACATATTCTATTCAAAATCTTGATACTAGAAACAATTGACTATGGCATGAGCTGAGTCATGAGCTGCTTGCCTGTCATATTCTTATATTTTATCTACCTTAGAGCCACCATAAACTACCGAAATAAAACAGTATTTAGCAGCAGCCACGCTGATGGCCTAAACTAACCTACTATTTCACAACTGACCAGGACATTGACATGATTAATGCTAGTCAACATCTCCAAGCAACTCCAAGGTAGGGGATTTTTGTACTGGAGGAAATGTAGCCCCCTTGTAAATGTATGAAACTTTATACCAATCATCCATCCAGTCCAATACTGGTACAAGTAGCAGATCTCAAGGCAGAACTCAAGGGTCTTTCCCAGCCTTGTGATCAGTCCAGGAGTAGCCCCTGCATCCCTGGACTTACCAGGACTCTCAGACATGCAACTGGCAACTCTGGTATCCCTGACCACAACCACCAGCCACCAGAGCTCCTCCCTACCTTGGGCAGCTCTGAAGGAGGACCAGGAGAGCAGACACAGGCCAGGCAGGAGACACAGGCAGATGCAACAGAACCCAGCCTTAAGGAAGCAAGAAGACAACCTGTGGGGAGGGCCCAGGCAACAATGGTACAGTTTGCTCCAGTTAGATGGGGCAAACATCCCCATGGGGATGGGGGGGGGGCGGGAACCAGAACAGGCAGGCAGGTTGTGTCCATCTAGCAATCATGCTCTCCACTTCCTATGGCAGCAACGACTAGTGAGGGGGTGGCTATATCCAGTAAGCCTAAGAACCAGTTTGGTGTAGCACTTAGGAGTGTGGACTCCTGGGAGAATTGATTTCTGGGGGAACTGGGTTTGATTCCCCATTCCTCCATGTGTACCTGCTGAGTGACCTTGGGTCAGTCACAATTCTTGAAAGAGATGCTCTCTCAAGAGCAGTCCTCAAAAGAACTGTCTCAGTCCCACCTACCTCACAGGTAGGGTGACCATAATGTCTGAAGGCCAGCCAGGGACACGTTGGGGGGGGGGAAGGTAGGGGTGCGCGCGAGCGGAGCGCCGCGCCGCCGGAAACAGGAAGTGACATTACTTCCGGTGACGGCACTTCCGGTGACGTCATGCCACCACAGGAAACAGGAAGTGACATCAATTCCTGTGACATCACTTCCCCGCGTCACCTGCCGGAAATGGGAAGTGGCAACACTTCCTGTGACATCATTTCCCCCAAATGACATCATTTCCCCCAAATGCCACTGCCGGAAACAGGAAGTGACTTCACAGCACTTCCTGTGACATCCCCAAAAATCCCCCAAATATCACCGCCGGAAACAATTTTGTTCTGAAATCCTGTATATACTTCATCAGTATATGGGATAAGGCACTTTCTCAACTGTGCTGCATAATGCAGCCTATTTATTTTGTCCTGTTTGCTCTGTTGGCTCTATCTGCGCCACCTTCATCACTCTAAATGGTCCCGGTATAGCCAGCCCGGGAGGCGGGAATAGGGGGCCAGAACCGGGACATTCCCGGGCTCCCGGGACGGTCTGGCCACCCTACTCACAGGGTACCTGTTGTGGGGAGATGAAAGAAAAGGAGATTGTAAATCACTCTGAGACTCCAGTGATGGGTATAAATCCAATCTCCTTCTCCTCTTCCAGGCCAGGGAATCAGGCTAAGGAGGACTTGCCCCAGTTGTCCCTGTGAGTAGCTGGCTGGAAGGGAAAGCAGAGGATGAAAGTGCAGAGGCTGAGCACATTTCAGAGAGTTCTGAGAGAGGGCAGAGAAGCTCTGAGATAACTGAGACAGCTGGGGAAGTTGCTGAGAATTTCTGAGTTTGTGTGACTGCTGAAAATTCTGAGTTTGTGGTTGCTTGGGAACTGCTGTTTGTTTGGTTGAGTGGGGTGAAGGTGATTGAAGGTGATTGTTGCAGATTGATTAGGAGTGGCTGTGTTCCCCACCCTCTTTGCATTTTAAGCTACGCCTTGCCAGAGGCACGAGCCTTTGCCGCGAGCCGAAGAACAAGAGCCAAAGGGCTCTTGGCTGGTGGCTCTTGGCCTGGAGACTCTGTAAGGACCAGGAACCCAGATTCCTTCTGCTCCCAATAAGGTAAGCTGACCCTCCAGAAGGAGAGCTACATAAACAAACAGGATTTAAAAGGGTACTGTATATTTTTTAAAAAGCTATCATGAAGGTAGAATGCCAGCAGGGGGGTGGGGGCGTTCCAGTGTTTTGCACTGAGTGTCACATGTATGACTATCTGCCCACAGGACAGAAGTCTTGGGTGTGTGCTCGATGCAAGGAGCTCCTGGTCCTTAGGGAACGAGTTCGTACCCTTGAGGCTGAGGTGACTGACCTGGAGAAGCAGAGATGGTCAGTTAGGCACTCGGAGAAGACTCTCGGGGATGTCTTAGATGAGCCTCGCCCTGAACGTGGCAGCCCCGTTGCTGCCAGGGATCATGAAGGTCAAGAGGGAACAGGGCACTGTACTGAGGGTAAGGGGAATGCGCCCTCAGAAGGGACCTCTTCTTCGGTTGGTGAGCAGGTATCCTTTCGCGCCAAGGAACCATCCCTGGGCAGGGAGGGGGGGTCTTGGTAGTTGGTAATTTGATCCTTAGGCAAGTAGACAGCTGGGTGGCAAAACCGCATACTGACCGTATGGTGACTTGCCTGCCTGGTGCGAAGGTAGCGGACATTACGCGTGTAGTAGATAGGCTGATAGACAGTGCTGGGGAGGAGCCAGTGGTCGTGGTGCACGTTAGTACCAACAATGTGGGGAAATGCAGTTGTGAGGTCCTGGAGGAAAAATTTAGGCTGCTAGTCGGGAGACTTAAGGCCAGGACCTCCAAGGTAGCCTTCTCAGAAGTGCTACTTGTTCCATGTGCAGGGCAGGAGAGACAGGCACAAATTAGAAGTCTCAATGTGTGGATGAGACGATGGTGTAAGGAGGAAGGGTTTAAGTTTGTTAGGCACTGGGATGCTTTCTGGAACAAGCAGGAACTGTACAAAAGAGACGGTCTCCACTTGTCCCCAGATGGAACCAGGCTGCTGGTGCTTAAAATCAAAAAGGTGGCAGAGCAGTTTTTAAACTAAATCTTGGGGGAAAGCCGACAGGAGATGAAACGTCTCTGGTTCGGGAGGACTCATCTCAAAGAGATAAAGGGTTAGCTGTAACTTTTCTACCGGGTAATGGATCAGAGTTGTCCACTGAGATGGTGACAAAGAGTATGGACGGTCTGCCAAAGTCTCGAGGCGGCAGGAGGAAGGTTGTGGGCCTAGCTTGCCTGGGAAATTATAGATGTTTGTATACAAATGCTAGAAGTATTCAAAGTAAAATTGGTGAGTTAGAATGTTTAGTGTTGGGAGAAAACATAGACATTGTGGGAATTTCAGAAACTTGGTGGAATGAGGAGAATCAGTGGGACAAGGTGATTCCTGGAAATAAGTTATATCGGAAGGATAGGGAGGAAAGGGTTGGAGGTGGGGTGGCTCTGTATGTCAGAGAGGATATACAATCCAGTAAGACTGAGGTCAGAGAATTAGATTCACTTTTAGAAATGCTTTGGGTTGAAATAGAGGGCCCAAAAGGAAATTTAACTATGGGAGTTTGTTATCTCCCACCAAATCAAAATATAGAGGATGATTATAATATGATGGAAGGATTAAAGATAGCGGCTAAACGTAAAAACTGTGTCGTAATAGGTGATTTTAACTACCTGCAGATTGATTGGGTCAATATGTGTTCTGGTCGAGAGAAAGAGATTGAGTTTCTTGATGTTCTCAATGACTGTGCTATGGAACAGATGGTCTCAGAACCTACCAGGGGTGGGGCGATCCTGGATTTGGTCCTAAGTAATGCCCAAGACTTGGTGAGAGATGTAAAAGTGATTGCACCGCTTGAGAGCAGTGACCATAATGTTGTTGATTTCACCATTTGTATAAATAGAGAGTTGCTCCAAAAGACCGGCACAACCACGTTTAACTTTAAAACGGGTAAATTCTCTGAGCTGAGGAGGCATGTGAAGAGGAAACTGAAAGGAAAGGTAAATACAGTCAAAACTCTTGGGGAAGCTTGGAGGCTATTTAAAACTACAATCCTAGAAGCTCAGATAAAATATATACCACAAGTTAGGAAAGGCACAAACAGGTATAAGAAAAGGCCTGCATGGTTAACAAACAAAGTAATGAAAGCTGTAAAAGGAAAGGACACCTTTAAGCAGTGGAAAGCTAGTCCAAGTGAGATTAATAAAAGGGAACACAGGCTGTGGCAAATCAAATGCAAGACTGTGATCAGGCAGGAAAAAAGGGACTATGAGGAGCATATTGCAAAAAACATGAAGACCAACAATAAAAATTTCTTCAAATATATTAGAAAGCAGGAAACCAGCCAGGGAGGCAGTGGGGCCCTTGGATGACCAAGGGTTATTGAGGAAGACTCAGCATGGGTTCTGTAAGGGAAGATCTTGCCTTACTAATCTGTTACATTTCTTTGAGGGGGTGAACAAACATGTGGACAAAGGAGACCCAATAGATGTTGTTTACCTTGACTTCCAGAAAGCTTTTGATAAAGTTCCTTATCAAAGGCTCCTTAGAAAGCTCAAGAGTCATGGAGTAAAAGTACAGGTCCTCTTGTGGATCAAAAGCTGGCTAATTAATAGGAAGCAAAGTGTGAGTATAAATGGGCAGTCTTCGCAGTGGAGAATGGTAAGCAGTGGGGTGCCGCAGGGCTCAGTACTGAGTCCCATGCTCTTTAACTTGTTCATAAATGATTTGGAGTTGGGAGTGAGCACTGAAGTGGCCAGGTTTGCAGATGACACTAAATTGTTCAGGGTGGTGAGAACCAGAGAGGATTGTGAGGCACTCCAAAGGGATCTGTTGAGGCTGGGTGAGTGGGCGTCAACGTGGCAGATGAGGTTCAATGTTGCCAAGTGCAAAGTAATGCACACTGGGGCCAAGAATCCCAGCTACAAATACAAGTTGATGGGGTGTGAACTGGCAGAGACTGACCAAGAGAGAGATCTTGGGGTCGTGGTAGATAACTCACTGAAAATGTCGACAGTGTGCGATTGCAATAAAAAAGGCCAATGCCATGCTGGGAATTATTAGGAAGGGAACTGAAAACAAATCAGCCAGTATCATAATGCCGTTGTATAAATCGATGGTGCAGTCTCATTTGGAATACTGTGTGCAATTCTGGTCACCGCACCTCAAAAAGGATATAGCACTGGAAAAAGTCCAGAAAAGGGCAACCACTGAAGGCAGTTATTCTGGGGTCCTTCTCTTCCCCTGAACCATCAAATTGAAAAGTATATTGGCCCTTTTGCAGAGGCTAATTGTGAAAGAATAAACAGGTGTTTAACGGCACCTTTTGAAGACTGAAGAGAGGCACACAGCTTCCTCCCTATTTCACTGAGAGACAAAAAGAGCGGCAGCCATTGCCCTGGGACCAAACCACAGATGACTTTGAGGATCTGTGGATAGAATCCCTTAATGTGTAAATTTAGGTCAAGTCAAGTCAAGTTAGCCTTTATTGGCATAAAATATATATATCAGAGCAAATTGGTTTTAAAAAAAGGTAAAATGGAAAGATTGGATACATATACATCAGGAAAAGCATAAACTATTTCTATGAGATCCTCTGGCATGCCTTTAAAACAGAATAAAGAAACTTAGCCACTTTTTCAGTGACACTAGATGAAGTATCGTTCAAAAGATTATAGACCTTAAGTGCATCAGAACAATCAACCATGCTAACTAAAAGTGGATGTAAATACTGGTGACGAAGATCTGTATACGAATTACAATAAAGAAGAATATGAGTAACTGACTGCACACATTTTTGCTTACAGAGACAGTATCTGACTGAGTAGGCTGTCTTGTTAAATCTGCCATAAAGAATGGCAGAGGGCATGGCATGGTGCATCTGGCAAGGGGAAAAGCTCTGCGCTGCTGTGGCACCTGCAAGACGGATAGATATGAGGCCATTTTCCCAGTACTAAGAGAGATCTCAAAACTCAGCGGGGAACAAGTTTTCTTAGCCTGACTGTATAGGTCTTGGCGCTCAATATCTAGCAACCTGTTTTTAATTTGTTGGACTGTGGTGGTGAAGGACAGGATAGACAATAGTTCTAGGGATAAACCGATTGCTTGTATTTTTCTCTCAATTTGTGCTGACCAATTTGACAAATTAAATTCAGAGAGCATATGAGAGATATAGCTCCTAAATTTAGGTACAAAAACCAGCCACAAGGAGGCCCTGATCCACGTGGGGAACATAACTGCATTTCTGCAGCTAAATTTGGGACTCTGCTCACTAAAAACATCATTTGTTGTTCAGCCCTGGGACTGAAGGCTTGGGTAGAGCCATATAAAATCTTGGTAGAAAATATGAGTTTTACAGAAGAATTTGAAAGTGGAGAAGGCTACGAGAGGAAGGGCTGCTGTTCCAGGTATGGAGAGTAGCAAACTATTTTCCTCACTACCACTTGGGACTTTAACCACTCCACTGCAATCTACTGACTTGGAGGAGTCTGCATCTGATGCCTGTGCTTGTGGTCTCTCCATAGGATGTTTGACCTCAGAGGTCTGAACAGGTCTGTCCCCTGCGGGAACATTTCAACAGGACAGTCTTTAAGCGGATATGGTAAACATAAAATCAACCAATCCTGGGCAGCTCTCCTAAGACATTTGGCTTCCTTTCTGTTAAGATCACGAAAGAAAGAAAGAAAGAAAGAAAGAAAGAAAGAAAGAAAGAAAGAAAGAAAGAAAGAAAGAAAGAAAGAAAGAAAGAAAGAAAGAAAGAAAGAAAGATCAAATGTTTCTCGCTTTAAGTCTCAGAAGTACTGTGGAACGTATTTCTAATGACGCTGGTTTTTAATTGAAAAGTTCCTTCACTTTTACATCACACAAATGTGCATCTACAAACCCCCTCAAGACATGTTGACAGTAAAGTGTGCCTTGGAATGTGGCCAAATGCTTTGTTGGGTTTTTATTCTGTTACCATTCTGGTTCTTTGACCTTTACCTTAATACGTTTCCTTGCCTCTGGCATCTGAATTGTGCAGCACTCCAGAAGGGGCAAATAAAATATATTCTGCAATTAACCAGAAAGAGCCAACGTTCCTGAATCTTGGTTCTAAATCTGCGACTCAGCCAGGTGCTGAAACATAAATAAAGCCACAAAGCTACTAATAAATAGCATTTGACAAAGATCAGGAACCTCAGTGAGGGCAAAATCATAATACTTTCTGTGATGATTGGCACAATAAGTGTCCAATGTCTTCAGAAGCTATTAGAAGGCACCAGATTTGCTGACAGCACCATTAACATTACCCTTGTGCTAGTGACAAACCTCCCTGAAGGTGGCCTGTTCTCAATCTAAAGTCAAAACTGTGCTCTTTGCGATCAAGAGTATGGTCATCATTTTGAATGTCCCTGCATTGCACGGCCTATTTTATGAAGGATTTGTATTGGCGGCACACAATAACTAGAATACCACAAGCAATTTTAGATCCCTGACTGAAATAAAACAGCCTTCAAATGCTATTGCCTCTATTTCAGAATGTGGTGGATGTAATTTTCATGGCAGGGAAACATCTTGGCAGGATGGCTCAGGCTGAGTAGGTTGAAGTTGAACCCAGCGAAGACAGAGGTCCTTTGCCTGAGCCGTGGCGGCCTGGGAAGGGAAATTCCCCTACCAGCTTTTGATGGTGCGCCATTGAAAATGGAGCGCAAGGTCAAGAACTTGGGGGTGCCACTGGAGCCTTCCTTGTCAATGGAGGCCCAGATAGCAGCCACTGCTAAATACGCCTTTTTTCATCTTAGGTGGGCAAGGCAGTTGGCCCCCTTCCTGGAGTGCGACGACCTGGCAACAGTGATCCATGCAACGGTCATCTTGAGGTTAGACTACTGTAATGGCCTCTATATGGGGCTGCCCCTGTGCCGAACCCAGAAACTGTAGTTAGTGCAGAACGCGGCAGCCAAACTTATTGGGGCTCCCTAAGTGGAAGCACATACAGCTGAGGCTGCAGGAACTGCACTGGCTGCCAATTATGTACCAGATTCGTTACAAGGTGCTGGTTATTACCTTTAAAGCCCTATATGGCCGAGGACCTGCCTACCTTAGGGACCGTCTCTCCCCATATGTTTCCCAGAGGGTACTGAGATCTGATTCACAAAATCTATTGACAATCGCTGGGCCGAAGGAGGCCAAACTGAAAGCTACAAGAGAAAGGGCCTTTTCGATCACAGCTCCCCACTGGTGGAATCAATTGCCAGAAGAGGTGCGGGCCCTGTGGAACCTTGCCCAGTTCCGCAGGGCCTGCAAGACTACCCTCTTTCAACTGGCTTTTTCTTAATGTGGAACCTATTGTACCATCGTCACATAAAATTGTAAGATGAGTAACATTGAGACTGTAGCACCAAACTAATTTGCTGGAACTGAATTTGATGGTTTTAATTAGATGGTTTTAATGTAATAGTATATATAAGTGAATTTGATGGTTTTAATTAGATGGTTTTAATGTAATAGTATATATAAGTGAGGGGGGGTGGAAGGGTGGGCTCCCTCTGGGTATCCTACCCCCCCAGGGAAAGTGTATGCGCAATACATAGCCTCTCCTCTCCCGGTGTAGTGAATGCCGCGTGGTCACTGTCTGGCTATGCCTGGCAGATGGTCACTGCAATGGCCTCTCCTGCATTACTGCATCCGTAGCAACACCTTCTCGCTGGTCCCCCCCGTTTTTCACAGAGTTTGCTACGTCATGGTGCGACCGAATTGTCCGGCGGTATAACCGGATGGGCAGGCTGGGCCCACCAACCTTGCCAGCCTAAGAGAAGGAAAACTCTAACATCAAACCCGGGCAGATAGAGCTCGTTAATGTAACACCTACCACCTGGAGGACTCGCTGCCGGCGTCCCGGCTTACTGGGCCATGGCAGATGACCCCCAGGTGAAAGGGTGGAGCCAGTACCGCGCACACTGGGCTTCACCTAAAAAATTCCTCTGCGCAGGCCTGAAGGGCATATCCACATACACAACCCACAACGCATCAAGTCCTGCAGCGATGGGCAAGGGGCGAAACGGCAGGTGGAAGGTGCCACTGGAAGCCGCAGTCCCGATCCTGCATGTAGGCGGTTCAGGGTATTGGTCGCCTGATGCTAACCCGGAGACGAAAGCATTTTTCGGCAGCACCCTGAACGACCAAGCAGCCTTATCTAGGGACAGCACTGCTTGCTCCACACGGAGAGGGGCCTAGAAAAGGTAGCCTAAACAAAGCTCGTCTCCTCCACCCCAGTTGGCTAGCCGCGGTCAACGGGCATCCTTACAGCACCAACCCCAAATCAGACTTTTCCCTGCAGCCACTGTGGCCGGACCTGCCTGTCCCGCATTGGTCTTGTCAACCACCAGCGAGCCTGCAGCAGACGTGGACTATTGCACCCTTCTTAAATCTTCGTTCGCGAAGCCAAGCCGAGATATATAAGTGAATTGTAATATGTAATACATTGTGTAAACAGTGTGCTTTTATTATTGTAATGTTTGTATTTTATGTTATGCTATGTGAGCCCCCTTGAGCCTGCTTCGGTGGGGAGGGCTCAAATGCCTTCAAAATGAGGTTGGGGAATTGACAGGTGGGCACCTGGCTTCAAAAGGATCTTTGAATCTATGTATACAGTATACACGTCCAGAAATTATTGCTTAAATCTACCAAGGATACTAACTAAGAGAAACCATCAAGACTTTATTACAGAAAAATATAGAACACACAAATACAAGGTCATGAATTTATACAACACACATACAATCCTAATAAAAATAGAGAGAGATTCAAAGATAACACAAGGATGTACAAACAGGGTGATAATTACCAATCGTAGTCTCCAAGGAAGGCTCCAATGGTGGAAAAATGAGAACTAGGGGGAGGGGACCCTCAACTTGCCAAGAATCGGGGATGTATCTAGACAGCGGAACTGGGGTACTGCTAGATGCACACATGTAAAAGGTTGGGTCAGAGGTTATAAAGCTTCCCCTGAGCCCTTAGGGGATGGGAGGTACAGGGGTGGATAACAGGTGGTCAGCTGGTGCATGACCTCAGAAAAAGGGGAGGCTCTGCAATGACCATAAGGGCTGGACTTATGCAGTAGCCAATAGCCAGTTAATTGGTGATCCCTGATTGGATGCTCATAGCTAGCCAATGAGCAGACTTGGCCTTAGTTATCTGATTGGACTTCCAGGTAACAATGGGCCAAGGGGGAGGCTCCAGGATAACCATTAATGGAAAGAATGGGGGGGAACTCCTGGGGTGAGGGTGATTGAAAGCTGTTAAACATGTCTAAAAGGTGACAATGGATAGCCAAATTGGTACCTAGGTGACACCCAGTCTATACAAAGATACTTGGCTCTAGGTGAAGACGTTACTCCTCTGCTGGCACCATCCATTGTTTTGGGTTCTGTGGGACAAAAGTTTAGGCAGTCTGACAGGGTCCCCTCCTGGGGTGAGTTTGATTGCCTTATGCACAGGTGACATCCGTTGAGTACGTGAGCCACCTGCTTCGCTGTTATGGAGTCTGGCGCTGAGAAAAGATAGTTGCTGGGGCTGTTAGCCTTTCCCTAGCGATTCTGTGGTTGAGACTGAAAACCGCTTGCTTGGACAGCTCCTGGCGGTGCAACTTCTTCCGCTACAACGGCTGAGATGGGGATCACGCAGAGCGACTGGAAACCATCTGTTCTCCTGGTTAGCACTCTTCTGTAGGCACGGAGTGCTGCTGCAGCGTTGTGGCTGTTAGTACTCATAAGTCCCTTCCAGTTTGCTAGACAAAACCCACTTTCTACTGGCAGATGTGTGTGAGTTGAGTCTCCAGTCACCCTGGCAACTGGGTGACTACGATGTTCTGTAATTAGGGGTATTTTCCTCACAGGGCAGGATACAAATTAATTATCATCATCGTCATCATCATCTTGGGGTGGATTGGGAAGAAAAAACAATACTGGATAGGGCTCCAAACCATGGCCCAGCCCCGCCAGGAGGAAGGAAATGAATAAAAGCTGGCTTGCTCACAGGAGTGGCTGCTTGCCTTCTCCTGCATCGGCCCTGTGCAGGCAACTCGCTCATGGTTGTGGCTACTTGCTGCTGTCTCAGGAAGCAGCAGCTACAAGCACCATCCCTCACTTGGAGCCATGAGGGCTAGGGATCCCAGCCTCCAGGGGAGACCTGGAATTACATCTCATCTCCAGAATACAAAGATTAGTTTTGCTTGTGGTCGTGGTCAGCCTGCTCTTTGCATTCCAGCTGCCTCTGGTCTTCAGCCAGGAGCTTCCCCGTTATATACGGCAAAGTTAGTTTATCTGAATCCTGGCCCTCAAATGCTATTATAAGCATGTCAAATCTCTCATGAAGAGAGCTGAGAATTAAGTAGATCGTGTCCTCATCAGGCACAGCCTTCCCCTGCTGCTCTATCTCCTGGAAACACACACATACCGTCGAGGTGGTCCCTCACCGACTCCCCGGCCAGCATTCGTTTCCTGTACAGCCTCCGAGTTAGAGATATCAGCGAGCCTGCTGATTTCTGGACATACACGGCCTTGAGGGCTTCCCTTCGCTTTCTGGTGCCCTCGAACGTGCACCAGTTGGTCGTCCGACACACTCAAGATGATTGTGGCTAGAGCCTTCTGGTCCTGAACGGTCTCTGCCGGCGTGGGATCCCCGGGAGGAGCAGACACACAGTCCCATAGCCCCTCTCGCTTCAGGAAATGCTCAAGCCTCAACGACTAGGTATTATAGTTGGTGGTTGTCAGTTTATCCACCAGCACGGTAGCTGCTGCTGTAGCCATCCTGCTCAGCCTCCGACGTTCAGCCACTGCTGGTCTCACCTCCAAGACAGCTTCTGGAGCACCTCAGCGTCCTTCTTCACCACCTCTCTCAGAGCTTACAGGCGCAGCGGAAGCGTGCTGGGCCCATAACCCTGTTGACGCGCCTGTGCTTAGTGAGGGTGGTCTTTAGTGACGCAAAGAATGAAGGCTTGCACACAGCAGTGTTAAAACCACTATATACAATTTATTTACACCTCCACTCTCCAAACCGACAGAATGCTCCGCTGCACCTCCACCATACATAGCACACACACAGTAAAGTGTCTTTGTACATTTATACACAAGGTCCACCCAGGTAACCAATCAGCTTGCTGCTGAGTCATGCTGACATTGTCCAGGCTGATGCAATCTGGCAACCAGCCACCTTCTGTCACTTGGATGATCTACCTGGCAGTTCTGTTACTTTCACTTTCCCAACATGTGCATAGAAACTGCTTGGCTTTGCATATACTGACAAGTAGAATAGATCCTTGCTGATTAAAGGAAGGAAAGACATTAAAGCAAGTGGAAGGAGTCCTTTTTATTTTAGACCATCTGGAAATCTTGGTGCTTCTTTGTCTTTTTAAATCTGTGGTGTGTGTGTGTATGTGAGTGAGCAACCTTATAGGGTTTTCAAGGCAAGTGATTAAGCAGAGGTAGTTTGCCATTGCCTTCTCTGGCACAGTTCCATATGGCCAATTCACACAATCGCACCGGAACAGAAAGCATGTGCAGAATTCAGCACACACTGAAATGGCTGTGTGACTATTTCACCCTATGCCCCACCCACAACACTGCCTACATTTTGGCACTGAGAAAGATTCTCAGGAATTATAGCTTATGATCCCAGCTGTATGCTTCATTCAGGGATGCTCAATTGGCTGTCACTGTGGTTCACATAAAGTAATGGTAATCAGACCTTAATGTTCAACATGCTGTTCAGCTGTGCCAGAACATCTGTTACAGCATACATATTTTGTTGCAGCAGCCCTCCTCACTGTGGTATCTGCTGCCACTACCTCTGATTGCTAAAAGAAAAAAAAGTTTCACATTTTGAGATGAGACTTACTACTCAGTTGCCTTATGGCAGCACCACTTCATATCCATGAATACTTCTTAGGCTGCCAGGATTTGGACCTAGTTGTACATGTACATTCTTGCACTTCCTTGTGGGAATTGCAGTTTCTTTCCCTCTTTGCATAAAACAAAATGCTTTTCCTCCACATTTTTAGGTAGAATTTAGTTCACCCACTACCTAAATGGACAAACATGTATAAATTGCAACACATATAGTTACATATCTAACTTACTTACCAAGACATGACTAGGCCATGACTTCTAGCATGAGTAGGTACTGTGCCGGGACAAATCTTTGTGGGGCAGCATTCAAGTGAAAGTTCAAACAACAATATTGAGGTGACCCAGAAAGGGGGCTTAACTCACATCTAAAAGAAGAATTCAATCAATGCAAGTTTGACTGGTGATAGCATTCGTGTGTCCCTGGTTTTTCAGAGAGCAACAATAGCATTGAAAAGGTAATATTCATTGGGAGTTCAAGTACTCTCAGAGGAAAGTTTGCCTTTCTTGGATTGAATTGCCAACAGCCCCATTTAGAGGATGCAGGTGAGAGCACTGACCCTTCACCTATAGCTCCATTCTTCAAATGACTCTCCAGTTGCACCACTAACTGCTGAACAGGGACCTAACCTGATTTAATGGTCTGGGATCCCATTAAGCTCCTGTATTCTGTCCTCTGCTAGCAATCCCTTCTGAACTAGTCTTTGTCAGAGGTTAAGAGACCTCAGTGGACAAGAACACATGCAGGATGGGGAGGGATCAAGTGACTTACCCTCTTTTGGCTATTCCACCAGTGCAAGGAGTTTTGCTGGCATGAGACGCAGACATTGCCTCCTTTCCTCTCCTCATTGCAGCACCTGTGTTGCATAGGTTTTTGTCTTCAAGGCCAATATACCACCAACTTTCACAGTTCAAAACCAGTGACTGGGAGAGCTATAATATGGGGAGAAAGAAGAAGGAAGGAGAAGAAGAGATTCTATTTATACCCCACCCTTCACTCAGAGTGGTTTACAATCTGCTTTCCCTTCCTTTCCACACAACAGACACCCTGTGAGGCAGGTGGGGCTGAAAGAGCTCTCCAAAAACTGCTCTTAAGAGAACAGCTCTGAGAGAAATTGTGACTGGCCAAGGTGACACCACCAGCTGCATGAGGAGGAGTGGAGAATCAAACCCAGTCCTCCCAAATAATAATAATAAGAAGATATTGGATTTATATCCCGCCCTCCACTCCGAAGAGTCTCAGAGCGGCTCACAATCTCCTTTACCTTCCTCCCCACAACAAACACCCTGTGAGGTGGGTGGGGCTGGAGAGGGCTCTCACAGCAGCTGCCCTTTCAAGGACAACCTCTGTAAGAGTCCGCTCACTTAACCACACCACCAAACTAGCTGTCAGTAGGGCAGTACTATAACAAAATGGTTCAGAAAGATACTTGGTAAAGAGACAGGAACTGTACTACTGGGAAACATGTCTCCTCAAGCAACTTCCACTTCTGGTTGGGTAGATCCAGCCCACTGCATTACAAGAGTAGTGCTATCAGTTCTGTACTTAATGGGGAATTGCATACATACAAAAAGGTGATCAGCAAGATCTAGGGTAACATTCACAATACACTCCCCCCTCAAAAACCACCCATTTATCTCTATTGTTATCTCTGGAACAAATGGACCCCAGAGCAGCTCATAGAGTGCCTGGGGCCCACCTTCCCTCTCTGTCCCCCCACAAAGCCCACCCCCATGTGTCCCTTTTTGCCCACCTGCCTATACATCCTTCCCCTACTGCTTGCAAATCCTCCTTCTGCTGCCCACCCCACCCACCCACCCTTTCTCCAACAGTGCTGGTCACTGTGTGTGGCTGAGAGTGCTGCACTATGGCTTCCAGGAGCACCGCCTGCATGCTCTTCCCTGGCAGCAGTGGGCAGCACATACAGCTGGGAGCACAGAGGGGGGGCACTCACAAGCAAAGTTGTGCCACCAAAAGCTCTGGCCTCTAGCAGCTGCCCCATCTCAGGGTATGCCATTGCCAACCCTGCTCCAGAGCTCTTAAGATGAAAGTTGTTACTGACTAAAAAACCACGTGTCTCTTGCTGAATCACAGTGTTGAGAAACCACTGTAAAAGGCTGTTACATATATTTCTAGGAAATGTAATATAGTGTAAAATGATTAACAGTGCCATTCTTACACCATTTTAATTTCAATTCTATGGACTTAGAAGGATGTAATTGCTTAGAATTGTATTCTAACATAACTTGTTTTGTATTTTCTTTGTTCTCAAAATCAGCAGGCTTAGCCAGGTAATATCAACTTTGGACATATCACAGGATGTGTTTTAGTTTTACTCCAAATACTTACCTATGGCCACCAATGTGGCTCTTTCTATCTTCCTGATGAAGAATATGTGGCTTCCAATATTTGCATGGTCCAACTGGCCCAGTGAAATGCATCATTTCAGCTGCTCCATGGCTCTCCTCCATTGAATTATATATGCAGAAGTGATTAAGTGACTCATCCTCTTAGCAACTTTAATCGTGCCTAATAAATGAAGTCTTTTACACTTTTCTGAATTTTTTGTAAAGCGTGCCAAGACCTTAGAGCATTGCATGCAGGATAATCAAAAAGTCCCAGAGCACCAGGAATAAGCAAGTCCAGTTGGTTCAGAAGAAAGAGCCCCACCCATGGCCTCCACTCTTCACTGCCTTTCTCTCCTCTCTGCACATGGAACTGGGGAGCCAACAAATGAGCAGACAGGAGTTCCCAGTCAGTACACCACAGGCTCTGTTTATCCTGTCAGCAGTTTATTCTTCTGGAACAAGAAAGTCTTAAATAGTGCCACAAATCAATTGATCTTCCATTTCATTTACTCTTCTTGTGGACTCTTCTGACAACATTAGATAGGAAAGCAGGGAAAGAGTGAGGAGCAGGTTCCTCTTAAGTAGTATGAAGAGCAGGCTGCACAAGAGTAAGAAGGAAGAGTTGGTGTTATACCCCGCCCTTCACTACTCAAAGGAGTCTTGGAGCAGCTTACAATCACCTTCCCTTCATCCCCCACAACAGACACCCTGTGAGGTAGGTGGGGCTGAAAACGTTCTGAGAAAATTGTGACTGACCCAAGGTCACTCAGCTGGCTGTATGTGGGGGAGTGGGGCTCAAACTTAGGGTTGCCATGTCTTACCTGGCATCCAGCAAGGGGCTCCCAGGTCCTGGAAGTAATGTCATCACATCACCACTGATGTTTTGCCACTCTAATTTGGTGGCAAAACTCTATGGGTTTTTTGCCTTCAAAATCATAGAGTTTTCCCAAAAAACTAGACTGTCACCGTGACGTTGGTGAGATGATGACATCACTGCATGATGTCCCTGTTTGGAGGTGGGGCTTCCCCCACTGGCCAGTAGTGGATTGAAGCCCTCGAAAGTGGGAGAACCCCTGCTGGAACCTGGGAACCCTAATAAAGCCCAGTTCTCCAGATTAAAGTCCGCTGCTGTTAACCACTACACCAAACTAGTGCTCAAGACCAGGGTCTGAATACTGAAAGCAAGCCGAGGATGGGAGGTCAGGTGGGATGTCAGCCAAGTGCTCTCTGCCATTTGGATTCAGATGCAAGGCCACAGGAACATCTGTGAAGTACCTAGTCAGACCTCACTTGCTTTCCATCTAGCATCCATTTGCATCTGTTGCCAAGCAATTAGTTTTTCTATACCATATTCTCTCTCTCGGCTTGGCTTCGCGAACGAAGATTTAAGAAGGTTTTCACAGAGTTTGCTACGTCATGGTGCGACCGAAGTGTCCGGCGGTATAACCGGATGGGCAGGCTGGGCCCACCAACCTTGTCAGCCTAAGAGAAGGAAAACTCTAACATCAAACCCGGGCAGATAGAGCTCGTTAATGTAACACCTACCACCTGGAGGACTCACTGCCGGCGTCCCGGCTTACTGGGCCATGGCAGATGACCCCCAGGTGAAAGGGTGGAGCCAGTATACCATATTAACACAGAGTTAAATGACTGGCTTTCTGAATATGCTCTTACTAGCAAAGGTACCTTCTGGCAAAGAGCAACTGGGTTCTCCTAGAATTCTCCTCATGCCCAAGAATGTGTGGCTGCTGCACTTTCTCTGTCTTTTAATGTTATTTCCAACTAACCATGATTTTTTCCCCCTGTTCTACAGGCATTCCTCTCTCAAAGTCCCTTGTCTTAACCCTCACCTCAACGAATCTAAATTGCCAATTCAATAATATGGACTGTGATTTAAAATGTTAGTTATTTAAATTGGATGTTGATTATTAATTAATTAGCTAAACTGAGAAATCTTATTTGTGGCAAATTAATTTGGGAAGTGTATCTATTTATTGGTGGGGTTTTATAATTAAGGAGCCTTTAGAATTAGACTTAATTAATTTTTAGCTAATTATTTATTGGGAAGATTTGGGTGGGGCTTTTAATTAAATAACTATTAGGGTGATTGGCAGATTGGTTCATAAATAGATCGGTTGAGAGGAGGAGGGTTGGAGGAGGGGGCAGTTCAGCCTCAATTATTTCATCAGTGGAGCGGACACAACTAGGAGATGACTGGCCTGGGGATCCCAGTACTCCTGGGGAGGGGAAGGTATGACGGTGGGACTAGGCGGAATTATAAGGGAAGGGGGTTGAGACACAACAGGGCTCGACCCCCTTCCAGCCTACGTCCCATCCCGACGGTGGCAAGTAGTAGGGCCAGAGTAAATTACCCGCCTCCGTCACTGGTGTTATGTAATGCCAGGTCCATCAATAATAAGAGCTCTACCCTTCGGGAGTTCCTGTTCGAACAGGATATGGACCTGGCATGCGTGACCGAGACCTGGGTGCACGAAGGGGAGACTGTAGCTCTCTCCCAGTTGGTTCCCCCGGGATTCTCGGTCGTTCACCAGTCCCGGACTAGCGGGCGGGGGGGAGGGGTGGCTGTACTCATACGAGAGGCTTACTCCTTTCGGGCCCTCCCGCCTCCGGAGATCGGGGGCATTGAATGTGCCGGTTTGGCGTGGGACGTTGGGGAGGGGTTGGCGGTTTGGCTGGTGTACCGACCGCCTAACGCACCAGCCGGCGCCTTACCATCCCTGATGGAGGCCGTAGCAGGCTGGGCATTGGAGTACCCAAGGCTTTTGATCCTGGGTGACTTCAATGTCCATGCCGATGACATGTCCTCTAGTCAGGCGATGGACCTAGTGTCATCCATGGCGACGCTAGGACTCTCCCAGTTTGTTACAACGCCTACTCACCAGGCGGGGCACATGTTAGACCTGATCTTCGCGGCGGGAATTTTAGTGGACGATATTACTGCTCAGAAAGTGCCATGGTCGGACCACTATGCCCTTAAGGCTCGTATGAATATCCCACCCCAAGCCCGTTAGGCAGCGAGCCTATTTTAGCTCGCCCGCGGAGCCAGATGGACCCCGAACGGTTCCAGATGGCTCTACGGGATCCCTGGCCCTCTGGCAACTCCCTCGATGACCTGGTGGAGTCCTGGAATGATAGGCTCTCCAGGGCCATCGATGAGATTGCACCTAGACGTCCTCTGCGCCCTCGCCTAAAGCTAGCACCCTGGTATAACCAGGAGTTGCGGCAATTAAAGCGAGGACTCAGACGACTAGAGAGGCAATGGCGGTGTACTTGAGACGAAGCGACTAGAACATCTTATAGAGAGTGTATGAAGTCCTATGAGATGGCAGTCAAAGCCGCAAAGAAAACATACTTTGCGGCTAAGATTGCATCTGCAACTTCGCGCCCGGCACAATTGTTCAACATAATTCGGACTCTTATAACGCTGCCACAGGGCAGCCCAAACGTTAGTCAATTGGAAATAGGCTGTGAGGCTTTTGTGAAATTTTTTGCAGATAAAGTTGCGTCGCTCCGCCGCGACACCCCCGCCATATTGGAGACAGTATCCGAACCCAAGGCTCCTTGCCTGTCTTCAGATTGTATTCTGGATGGTTTCGGCGCTCTCAGCTTGCAGGAAGTTGACAGGATCCTCTTGTCTGCACGCCCTACAACTTGCAATTCGGACCCTTGCCCCTCCTGGCTTATTAAATCTTGCCAGAGGGAGCTTAGGTATCCTATACGGGATATCATAAATAGATCCCTGATGGAAGGGCAATTTCCAACGCCTCTTAAGGAGGCAGTGGTCCGTCCCCTCTTAAAAAAACCAACACTGGATCCGGCCGAATTGGCACACTATCGGCCGGTCTCGAATTTACCCTTTTTGGGTAAACTCATTGAGAGGGCAGTGGCGTTGCAACTACAGAGTTTCCTGGAGGATGCTTCCGTCCTTGACTCCCATCAGTCGGGCTTCCGCCCGGGTCATTGGACGGAGACAGTGCTGGTCGCCCTGGTGGATGATCTCCAGCGGCATCTGGACCGAGGCGGCTCGGCGGTACTGATGCTGTTAGACCTGTCGGCAGCATTCGACACGGTCGACCATCGGTTGCTGACTTGCCATCTTGCCGACGTGGGGATTCAGGGGTTGGCTTTACAATGGCTTACCTCTTTCCTCAAAGGTCGGGGACAAAGAGTGGCGATTGGGGGTGAATTGTCCCAGAGATACCCGCTGGATTGCGGGGTCCCTCAGGGAGCAGTTCTATCCCCGATGTTGTTTAACATCTATATGCGCCCTCTTACCCAGATTGCCCGGAGATATGGGCTGGGTTGCCACCAGTACGCTGATGACACCCAGCTCTATCTACTTATGGACGGCCGGCCGGCCTGTGTCCCAGAAAACCTGGACCTGGCATTGCAGGCCGTGTCTAGATGGCTCAGGCTGAGCGGGCTGAAGCTAAATCCGACGAAGACAGAGGTCCTTTGCCTGGGTCGCCGTGGTCCAGGGAGGGAGATTCCCTTACCGGCCCTCGATGGTGTGCCTCTGTCAGCGGCGCACAGGGTTAGGAGCCTGGGGGTGCTACTGGAGCCTACCCTAACTATGGAGGCCCAGATAGCAGCCACTGCCAAGTCCGCATTTTTTCATCTTAGGCGGGCAAGGCAGTTGGCCCCTTTCCTGGAGGGCGACGACCTGGCAACAGTGATCCATGCAACGGTCACCTCGAGGCTGGATTACTGCAATGCCCTCTACATGGGGCTGCCCTTGTGCCAAACCCGGAAGTTGCAGCTAGTGCAGAATGCCGCTGCCCGGCTGTTGTTAGGGCTCCCTAGACGGGAGCACATCCAGCCGGGGCTTCGGGGACTGCACTGGCTGCCGATAACATACCGAGTTCGGTACAAGGTGCTGGTTATGACCTTTAAAGCCCTTTATGGTCTGGGACCTGCCTACCTTAGGGACCGTCTCTCCCCACATGTCCCCCAGAGAGTGCTGAGGTCGGGGTCTCAGAACCTCCTTATAATCCCTGGGCCAAAGGAGGCCCGTCTGAAAGCGACCAGGGACAGGGCCTTCTCGATTGCAGCTCCCTGTTGGTGGAATCAGCTCCCGGAGGAGGTGAGGGCCCTGCGGAACCTTGAACAGTTCCGCAGGGCCTGTAAAACAACCCTCTTCCGGTTGGCATATAATTAACTGTGAGCAGAATGCCTGAATATTAAATCTTAAACATCAGATTACTGAATATTGGAAATTTGAAGGACTGATTTAAGGAATAGTAGCATAGTGTATATCGATGTGAGTTTTATGTATTTTTAGGCTTTTATGTATTTTATTGTATAATTTTAATTGTATTTAAATCGACCTTTGTTAGCTTTTATTGTTGTAAGCCGCCCTGAGCCCACCTCGGTGGGGTAGGGCGGGATATAAATCGAATAAAGTAAAGTAAAGCAAAGTACATTCAAGAACACCATATCACATGACAAAAATGGTTCCAATGCCATTTAAGGTCTGTATGATTTGTGGATTACTTCCTCACTTATGTTCCATAATGATTTTCAGGAAAGGCTGTGATGATACCTACATGATCCATGCATATTGTTCTCAGCCTTGCATCATGTTCTCTGGAGACCCAGCTGTATGTAGCAAAGGTTTAAAAAAATTATAAACCCATCCTGCACGATTAGGGAGTTTTGTGGGGTGATGTGATGCAGCAGCCTTTTTTCTTAGCATAAAAGTATTCCTAGCCTGCAAACACAAACCAGTTTAATACATCTGACATCTGTGACAGAGAGCAGGTATTCCTGGACGTAGTCTAGATCCAAACTGTTTAGGGTTTTAAAGGGCAAAATTAGCACTTCAAGCTATGTTTGGAAACATATATGTAGCCAGTTTATATGCTAAAGTGCTAACAAAGGTCAGGCAATGGCATTTTGGTCTAACGGGTAGTTAGTCTTTATAGGCAGCCTCAAATGCAACACATTAAAACAATCTAATCTGGAAGTCACCAAAGGATGAATGACATCACGTTTTGGTTCCAGTAGTATGGGAATGTGATAAATAATCAGAAGCTTCCCCCCTTTTTTTGTTCCAGAAACAATGTTGCATTCCATAGAATGCTTAGCTACAGGCCAGATACAATTCTGTCCCAAATTGGTATTTCCTATACCAACAGGTTCTCTAAATCCCCATCACCGCAATCTTTGTCTGGATTTGATGGAGAAAAAATAGACCTGGGTTTCATCAACATACTCATGACAGCACATGCCAAAATCTACAGATGACCTCTCTCAGTTAAACCACACAGGCTTCAAGACTAAACCTTGAGGTAATTCATAGGGCAAATCCCACGGAGAAAAACAGATGTCCCCCAGCACCACCTTCTGCCATCTACATTCCAATGACTAGAATCAATACACAATGGTAAGCCCTAGTCCTCAAACAGCAAGGCTCCTCAGACACTGTGCTAGATCCTATTAAACACTGTTAATAAATCTAAAAGTACCTCTTGCTCATGAAGGTCATTCATCAGAGTGATCAAGGCTATCTCAGTGTGGAAATCAGAAACAGAATCTACTTCATCCAAGTATACCTATTACTCAAAATGGTCTCATTTTGATGTTGGGGATAATAGCTATGAGACCAGGGGTGGGGTGGGGGGAACCAGAAGGGCACAGGAGATTGCACACCTTTGTCTGTGGAGGTTAGGTTTAGTGAGAAGACTCCAGATTTGAAATGAGTTTAAATGTTTTACTTGAGAAAAAAATTGTTGATTTACAATCACACTCAAGCAATCAAAACACACACATTCAAGAACTAAGAAACGGAGTGACAAATAAGAGACTTTTAGGAGCAGTTATGGGTAATATTATTTATTCAATCAATTTGTCAATTTTCCAGATGTTTTTTGTAACCTTCACCAGAAATCCTTGGTTTTCAGGATTCATGATGCAGGCAGAGAAAGAGTGGTTCTCACTTGGCCTGTCTTGTGGAATTTCTGATTCAGGTCAAGAGTGGGAACCCCAGAATTTTGGGGTGCTCCCACATATTAGGTAGCACCTCTGGGCTACATACCTCGAGTTGAGGGGCCTTTGAATGGACCTAGGGTATGTTGCTGTTTCTAAAATATTAGAAAGTTGTCTATAATTATTCAGATTAACGTTGTCTAAAAATCTCACAGGACTCTAACTACCACCTCTCTTGGGTTGCCAACTCTGGACTGTGAAATTCCTCGAGCCTTGGGAATGGAGCCTGGCTTGCGAAGGATTTGAGGAGGGGAGGAACCTCATTAGGGTACAATGCCATAGACTCCAAGCTTGCCATTTTCTCCAGGGGGATGGATCTCCTTAGTCTGGAGATCAGTGGTAATTCATCTAGAACAGGGGTGGCCAAATTTGCTTAACATAAAAGCCACATAGAATAAATGTCAAATGTTTGAGAGCCATAAGACATGAATGTCAGATGTCTGAGAACCGCAAGACAGGAAGGGAGGGAGGGGTGGAAAGAAAGCATATTTAACTTTAAATACACTTTAAGTGATTTAAAGAGAGAAATGCCTTCTCCAAGCTGGCTGAAAGGGGTGGAGACTTTGAGAGCCACACAATATGTGCAAAAGAGCCACAGTTTGGTCACCCCAATCTAGAAGCCCCACATGGAAGTTGACAACCATATGTCTCCTTCAAGACAAAAATCTGCAAGGCAGAAGACTGAATAATATCCACGGGAAAATCTGTCACTGGTAGTCAAAGACAAGGACCTTGTGGCACCTTGACTATGAAAAGTTATTTGGGAATTCAAGCCCTTGCACTGGATTCAGCTCTACAACAAAAGAGAGAAAAGTGGAATTGCCTGGATTTGCTGCTCTCTGGGTATTCCAAAATATCCTTTTTAAAAATGAAAATAAGTTATGCCATCTGTATTAATAGGGTTGCCAGGTCTGTGTTGGAAAATACCTGGATATTTGGGGGGGTGGATCTGGGAGAGGGTGGGGTTTGAGGAGGGGAGGGGCCTCAGCATGGTACAATGCCATAGAGTCCCCCCTTCAAAGCAGCCATTTTCTCCAAGGGAACTGATGTCTGCCAGCTGGAGATCAGTTGTAAAAGTGGGAGATCTCCAGGCTCCACCTGAAGGCTGGCAGCTCTGTCCCTGACAGGAAATGTGCTTTGTTGCTTGAAAACAAAAATGATTTGAAAATCACTAATGCAACTAAGTCTGCTGTCTGAACCTGTTGTCACTTCACTAATCCAAATGAATTCTGCCAATGCACATCAGGTGTTTGCTATCCAAAAATAAAGAGATGTTAAAAAAATACAACAAACAAACCAGCCTCCCTAACTTTGTTGGAAGAAAGACAGGGTGAAACTGAGACAGTCAGATAGAGGGCAGAGGGAAACATTCTGGGACTTGGAACTGGGACTTGAAATTGCCTGTTCCATCTAATGAAAAATTAAAGGGTAGATGATAAACTTCAAGGAGGCCCAACTGCACAGCCTACCCATGAGAAACCAGATCATCAGTGGTGTGGTATCTGCACCAGTGCCTCTGGAATGCTGGAAGACAAGGAGAGTTCTTTTTTTAAAGGCAGGTAAGAATGTTATCCACATTGCTTGGAATGATGCCACATCCTTAATCCTAAACTGAGCCATTGTTTTCCCTGATCTCCTTTCCACCAGCACATTATTCTTTATTTAGACAGATGCTTTATAAGCCCCTTCTTACCTGTGTCTCAGTTTCCCCAGAAGACGACAGCAGAGGATGTGATTTGACTCAAGATTGATTATTTGAAGCTGGGAACAAAATAATCAGGCACAGGAGGCAGGGATTCTGCCTGGCAAACTCACTGGGTGACCCTTGGGCCAGTCACTCTCACCTAGCCTAAGCTACCTCACAGGGGTATTGTGAGGACAGAACAGAGGGAAGAATGACATTGTAAGCAGCTTTGGGTCCCACTGGGAATAAAAGTGGGGTAGAAATATCTAAATACATACATACATATAATGTGTTGATCTCAAATATACACTGATGAAATTTTGTTTGTTCACCTCTGCACCACAATGCAAAATCTGATGAAGTCCTGGTGGGCGTTTGTTCCACAGACTTGCCTTGCTGTTTTCAGTTGTCCATTAGAGGTCACTAGAGCCTAATGGCAGAGCAGCTAGCACTTTTCCTGGAAACAGGTAATGGTTTCTGCGCAGCCAGTGCCATCTCTCTTCCCAATGAAAACTTTCCCCCAAATGCTCAAATATGTAAAGGGGTCATTCTTAATGTTCTCTCTGCTTTTGAGTATGATAAATGAAATAAGCAAAACTCAAAACACGATGCAATAACAGAAATATTATAAACATAAGTATTATAAAAAAATGGCAGGAATGCAAGCGTCTCTCTGAGGGAATGTATGTATCTTTCTTTGCAGTAATTGGTGTGGGCTTATTGGGTATTCTGGACAGGGTATACACACACAGCCCAATTTCAGAGGGGGGAGGGGCAGAGTGCTGTTAGGCAAGCAGACAGGTGTTTTTGTCTACAGATAAAGTGTACGCACTGTCTCCCTGCAGGCAACCAGCCTTGTAGGCTGTGCTCATAATGTGCACCAGATAGTCAGCACAAGACTGAGCTTCGCCCCCCAACTCTGTCACAGGATGGAAATACTGACACAACAAGCACCATGTGGCTGTGACCAGTGCAAATGTAGGGATTGTCAATGCTCATAGGTATTCCGACTCAATGTTGAGTTTCATCACAACTGCATTATGTATCTTAGCTCTTTTGGTCTGTGGTGATGATGTACTAGCAGGAGTGGCAGCTCCTACTTGCAATTTTAAGCAAAGGTGAAAGGGATTTAGAAAGCCACACTCTATCTTTGAGATGCCAGTTGCCCTGGGACTGCCTGCAGGTTACTTTTACCAAAGGCAGGCAACTGAAAGCCAGTTTAAAAACCAAAGCAGTCCTACACAAACATCAAGGAACAGAGAGTTTATCTGACCACTCATTGCTATTTAGAAACAATCTGAAAAGAGGCAGTTCTGCGGCAACTGACTACTCAGAAATAGAGGATGGCTTTCTAAATCCCTTTCAGCTTTGCTTAAAATTGCAAGTGGGAGGTGCCGCTCCCACTAGGAGATCATCACCAAAGACTAAAAGACCTAAGGACATAATAGAATTGTGATGAAATCTAATGTTGAGTCAGAATGCCTTGAAGCATTAGCAATCCTTACATTTGCACCAGTCACAGTCAGACAGCTCCAGTTTTGAGAACTGGGATTCTTGTGTCAACATTTCCATCCCAGCTCTGCCGTTGCAGTGTCTGGGGGCTCAAGCCTGTACTGATTAGCTATTAAATTGGCTGGAAACCAGTAAAAGCAGGCTAGTCTATACAGATGGCTGCTTGTAGAGAGAGAGTGTGGATTTTATCTGCGGACAAAAATTCTTGCTTTCCCCAAGCTCCTGTTCACCCAAAAGCATAGAAAACTGCTCCACAGGAAATGCCCCATCTATACAACACCTGCTTTGTTGCTAGGCATATAGTTACTGCTATGCATTGGTTTTATAGATAATAATAGTTTGCCTTCCAAATGGACTAGCCCATGACATGCCCCAAAGAGTTGTACAGTTTGTGACACACCCTGAGTGCATTTCTCAGATTGCACGTTACTGCATTGGCACTCTTAAAAATACTGACACTTCAGCTGATGGTTTTTGTGTGCACAAGAAGGGTGACTGAGAGAGCACCAATTCTGTTGCTTTAATACCAGATCTAAAAAGTTTCTTGGGATTTGAAACTCTGAGCATAGTTATATTTAAGATCTATATTTCTATGGTACTGAAAAATATTCTGCTCTGTGGAATGAAATTTGCACAAGTGGTAGAGAAATTTTCCCTTCTAACAAATTGCAAACAAGTCAATTATGTATGGAACAAGTTACTATGAGCATCACAAAAGTAAATTATAAATCAATCAAGCTTGTGGGAAACAAGAACCCATGCTTTGTTCTTTCTTAGGTTGTTACAGAGGTGGGGTAGTAGGGCAAGATTTAAGACTTAGTTTTTCTTGCTGTATTTATATAAACACATCAGTTTTCACCCCTGTGGCACAAAGGTAGCAGTGGGGCTAGTGGAGGCTCCACTTAGTGGGTGAAAGGAAACAGTTGCTCCAAGATGGGGTGGGATGCCTTAGGAGAAGACAGTAGCAGCCTTATGCAAACCCAGCTGGAGTGGGTCAAAGCAAGGAAGGGGTTAAGAGAGCACCAAGGCAACATCATATAGAAATGGTGTGCTTCTAGTGATTATACACTTCATACTTCCATTCTTTAAGGGGAGAAATGCAAAGTTCAAGAATTCTATAAAAATGTTTCAACTACTGGACCACACAGAAGTGACTGTTTCATCGAACATGTTAGGTGAGGACAGGTGCTGCATTTAGCTTCCCCTCGCATTTGTTCAGTAGGCTTTCTTATGCTTTTAAGTAGCTGCATGATTCATTTTAAATTATGACCCCTGGTGTGCTGCCATGGTGCTGAAGTGCTCATCTATCACCAGCTCAAAAAACATATCCACCCAAAGAAAGAGACAGGCACCAAGGCGCATTGCCGCTGCTCCATTCAGAAACCTTTTCTTGAACTGTAAAAAAATCTTTCTAGGCTGAGCAGTGCCAGGTGTATGAAACTACGGCAGGAGTTTGCATTTTACAGGGATGCCAGCCTCCAGGTGGGACCTAGGGATCCTCTGGAATTACTGCTCACCTCCAGACTGTTCCCCTGGAGAAAATGGCTGCTTTGGATGGTGGACTCTATGGCATTATAACCCACTGAGGTCCCTGTCTTCCCCAAGCTCCATCCCAAAATGTCCAGGAGTTTCGCAACCTGGATCCGACAACCCTACCCCTCCATCCCCTGCTAGTGGCTGGAGAGACCTGGCAACCCTGGCATACAATCAACCTTGTTTGCAAAGGAAATTGCTTGCAACAGCACAGCTCCCTTCTTGCTGCAAGCCCTCACTGATTACAAGGAAACAAGATCTCATCAGATCTTGGAAGCTAACAGGGTCGGCCCTGGTTAGTATTTGGATGAGAGACTTCCAAAGAAGTCCAGGGCTGCTATGCAGAGACAGGCAATGCAAAACCACCTCTGAACATCTCTTGCCTTGAAAATCCTAAAGGATCACCATAAGTCAGCTGTGACTAGTTTGCAAAAAAAAAAAAAAAAAGTAAGAAAAAATTATGTTGGATGAGGGTTACCCACAAGTATAGCACTCTGGATGTCATCTTGAAAGATCCTTAGGATCCATATCCCCCTTGGCATACAGCACATTACTGAACAGATCAGGTGGAAGAGAGAAAAAATTGCATGAACAACAAAGGCAGATCAGAATTCATCAGCATGACCTTCTGTTGAGCAACAAAAACATACAATAACAAAACATCTTGATACTGTACTTCTTTCTTACAGAACATTTCTTGCTAGTTCTAGAACTGGAGATGCCCCATGGCAACCCACACCCTTTCATCACAGAAAAGAGATAAAACAGATTGTCCTTTCCTCCGCAGTACATTGGAGCCACAATTGGGAGGGAGGAAAGCCCGGCACACTTGGGAAACCTGAACTGTTGCTATTTCTCCTGTGATAAAAGAGAAGAGTTGCCAAGGGCATGTTTTCTTCACAACGTACCAAGAAATCTACTGAAAAAAGATGTCAGTTGCGATAACACAATAGCATGCCTTCCTTCTCTTCTCCCCCCAGTCAGAGTCAAGCTACAGGAGGTAGGTGCAGCCATGTTTGTTTATCACTGTCTGCATCTGTTCCTGGAAGAAGTAGGATTAGTGTCTATTTTGGACAGTAAAAAGTGCATTTGGGTTGAGGGGAGCAGAATCCTCCAAGTCTTTATTTTCTGCTGCTCTCTCTGAGCAGGTACTTGTCTCCCAGTCTGCTTCCCTTATCGGCAGTGAGCCAGGCTGGGAAGAAAAGCATTAGAGCATAGAGAGAGCTGGTGGAAATGTGTTGTTTAAAAAAGAGAGAGCTCATCTAGCCTTTGTTGTTCATGCAATTTTTTCTCTCTTCCACCTGATCTGTTCAGTAATGTGCTGTATGCCAAGGGGGATATGGATCCTAAGGATCTTTCAAGATGACATCCACATGGGGTAGACACCAGAGTTTGATTTCAAGTTAAATCTCAGGTTGCATGCAAACAAATTCTGCTACGTTTTTGTGCTCTTTTTAAATTATTGTTATGAAAATGTTTTGATTTCAATACACACTCCCCTTACTGTATATACGAATGGGGCAGGCACTGAGTCTTTGACATTTGGGAAATTGTGAAGTTGTTTTGATTTGATTGCAGCAGATCAATATTAGCATGTAAGCTGCTTTGGAGTATAATATTTAGCAGAAAGGCAGCTATACGTTTTCAGCATACAGAAAGGAAGAAATGTGTGGGTGTCACTTGGTTTCCTCCTACACCCTTTCTTACTTTGTTTAGAAATCCTTCACAAGAGCTGCACAACTGCAAATTCTCCCAGATACAGGTTTCTTTTAAAGGTTGGTTGTTAATTTCAGTATACCAAAGCTCTACTAGAAATGCGCAAAACTGTTCAATTTGCGCTATATGTAAAGATGGGAACCCACCCCCCTACTATAAGATCTATTTTTAAAAAATGGGAAGAAGGCAGACCAGGAAACGAGAGAGCAGGGACAGGACAAGAGAAGGCAACAAGTGCTCTAAGGCAAACCTTAAAACAGAATTGGCTACTGGTTTTCACTGAAATTAGACCCATCTGAAAGGGTACACCAGATCTCAGAAGTACCCAGTAGGAACTCTGTGATTAAACAAAGAGTCTGGTGTATTGTCACATGCATGAACAGGACAGTAAACACTAAAATATTTATATTCCACCTTGAGCTGTTGGAAAGGCAGGGTATAAATAAAAATAAAGATCCATATATTCATGTATACATACAAAGGTTCATAGGATGTGTCTATGTGTATACAGAATCTGTTTACAAGGCAAGACTGAAAGAAGCAATAATTCAATGAACTGAAGTTAGCAAGATTCACATTGTAGGTCTAGGCAGTTACAATCCTTCTAAGCCCATCAACTTCAATGGATTTGGAAGAGTGTAATTTGCCTTAAGAGTGCACTCCATGTCACTAGAAGTCAAGTTCACCAATGCAGATAGATGCATGCATACCTGATCCTGTATAAAATCAGTTACTTTGCTGTTTCACAAAGACATTCAAAGATTCCCCTTCCCTCAATTTAAAACCATTTTGGCACTGTCTTCTCACAGGCATTCTGCACCCATATTTAATATTTTTAATTAAGTTGCTCTAGATAGAATGTCTCATACCAAGGAGGAGCTAAAAGCTGCTTTGAAAGATCAAGAAATGATCCAAACCACAAAGCACTACAGCACAAGGATATGCACTAGTATTTGTAGGACAGACCCACTCTGAATCCTCTCTTCCATTGTTTGTCAAATGTTTCTGGATTTGCAACACCCACTGCAACTGCAAATGGAATAGCCTATAGCACTTTGCTTTGAAAACTGAGGAGGCAGGGTTTAGTGCAGCAGAGGACAGCAGGCAGTGAGTTCATGTGCA
Source organism: Heteronotia binoei (assembly GCF_032191835.1). Classification (NCBI taxonomy): domain Eukaryota; kingdom Metazoa; phylum Chordata; class Lepidosauria; order Squamata; family Gekkonidae; genus Heteronotia; species Heteronotia binoei. Next base: position 81,816,763 of record NC_083230.1, read on the forward strand.
TGACACTAGGCACACTTGAAGCCATTGGTTTGAATGATCTTATTTGCACTCATCTTAAACTGTGGCCCTCAAATAGGGTTCCCAATCCCCAGGTCCCAGTGGGGGATTCCCTGGTTTTACAGGCCTCTCCCCGCCCCCAGTCAGTTGGTCGGTGGGGGAAGCCCCGCCCCCACAGCTACCATGCAGCTCTAGATCTCCAGCAGGTTTAGAAATCTGCAAACAGGTCCGTTTCAAAATGTGTGTGTGTCTGTGTGCCTTTAAAGTTGAGCAGGAAGTACTTCTTGGGAAGGGTCAGCAACACAGTTCCTCGGTTTGTTTTGCTTTCGTTTCAGAGGAACTAAGTGTGTGTGTGTGTGTGTGAGAGAGAGAGAGAGCAGCGTAGCCCCTGTTCTTTTCAGATGTCATTGTGGAGGAACCAACTGGTAAGTGTGTGTGTGAGAGAGAGAGGGTTGCCAATCCCCAGGTTTGGAGGCCCTCCCCCCCATCTTAGGGTCATCAGAAAGTGGGGGGGGGGAGGAGGGAAATGTCTACTGGGCAATTATTCCCTATGGAGAATGATTCCCCTAGGGAATAATGGGGAATTGATCTGCAGGTATCGGGGGCTCTGGGGGGGCCTGGTTTTTTTTAGTTTTAGTTTTAGTTTATTTATGATTTATATCCTGCCCTTCCCACCAAGGTGGCTCAGGGCGGCTCACAACACCACATTTTCCATATAGCATCTAGTGCCTCTCCCCAAAATACCTCCCAAGTTTCAAAAGGATTGAACCAGGGGGCTCAATTCTATGAGCCCCAAAAGAAGGTGCCCCTATCCTTCATTATTTCCTATGGAAGGAAGGCATTTAAAAAGGTGTGCAGTCCCTTTAAATGTGATGGCCAGAACTCCCTTGGAGTTCAATTATGCTTGTCACACCCTTTCTCCTGGCTCCACCCCCAATGTCTCCTGGCTCCACCCCCAAAGTCCCCAGATATTTCTTGAATTGGACTTGGCAACCCTACCCTCAAGCCTGAGAATACAAGCTGGAAGGCTACACAGCTGTCCTGCCCAATTTGTCTCTCTCTCTTTGCAATTAATGGGGATACAGCCATTGTCAAGATGGGGCATCATTCTTCACCCAGGGCTGGCCCTGGACTATCTGGCACCCAAAGCAAGGCTAACTTCTGGTGCCCCTCCCCCCCCCCACTGATAACCAATTTTCAAAAACAGATAAATTGTGGGAAAAATGAAAAGCCCAAAATTGAAACTGCTCCCCGACCTGGATAGTCCAGGTCACTGAATCATGGGGGAGGGGTGCCCAATTCGGCACCCCAGAAGGCTGGTGTCCCAGGCATTCACTTAGTTTGCCTAGTGGCAGGGCCGGGCCAGCCCTAACTTCACCACATCTGAAAGAGTTACAACCCCTGTGATAGTCTGCCAACATGTAAAACATCGAGCAGGAAACAAACAAACAATCACCAAAAAAGAAGGGAAAACCTAGCTTGAAGTGATCAGTTCCTTTGGGATGTTGGATTGTAGTCTATGAAGATTTTGCTGGTGGAAGATGGGGCAGGAGTGTTCTCATCTGATTCCCCCTCCTCACTGCAGCCCTTATAGCCCACATGGCTTTTTGTATGTAAGTCTCCCCCAGTCCACACCAAGGCCAGGGGGTGAGGGGGGCAGTTACAGGAGGCTGCTGCAAGAAAGGAAAGGTGTGAACAAAATTAATTTCTGGCAGCAAAAAGTCTGCATAGTGAGTAAGAGGGAGGTGGGGGCATAATTAAAGAAACTATTTGGCTAGAGAGATAAGAAAGGTTAGTCCTCAAGGGTCATTAACGGGAAATCCACATAGATGGAACTATGCAAGCTCTTCAAAGCACTGGATAATATAATTGGGGAAATGGAACTGTAGCAAATGGAAGATTGGGGGTGGATAGGAGGATCAAAATGGACCTCTCATTGTTTAACCAGTTGTGATCTACAAAGGAAAGATGGAACTGTTACTAGATGCGTGGGTGATGCAGGTCCTTTGATAGTTTGGCGCTAGCTTCTGTTCTTACAGGCAATTATTCTCTGGGACTTGCTTTCTTCAATTAGGTTATGGAAGAGGCTTTTTAAAGATCTACCGAAGAAGCAGTTGTGCATCTAATGTAATTTCTCTACCCTACCACTCAAAATTATTTCCCCAACTAGTTCTTGTCTCCTGCATCGTTCCTCCCTGCTTTAACAATCTCCAGCACTATAGCTTCCCTGTTGGAGCAGAAATCATACTGGGAGAATCCATTTATGACTCACAGAACTGCCCCCTTTGGAGGGTCAGTCATTTTGTTTGTATGCCAACATAATTACATGGATCTGGCATTTTTCTCTGCCAGCTCTGGGGTGCGGTCACACCTCACATTAAAAGTGGGTGTGTAGCGCTCAAATTTGAACAGCTGAATATTGATTCGATGCAAGGCCATTCAGACGAGCATCCAAGAATGCGACTCATTCTGTTGTTGAGCGTTCAGACATCTAATACTATCACACTCTTTTCTTGAAGCATGCGTGAGCATGCGTGGTGATTTCTGGGAGGGGGGGCGTCCATTGAACATGCGCCCAACTGTTTGGAGGTGGGAAATCAAACGTTACTTCAGAGGGGGGGGAGAGTTTCCAGAAATCCTCCACATTGAAAAAAAGAGACTTTTTCCTGTTCTAAATAGTGGGATAATGTCCCCCCCCCCTCCGATCCTGTGTTGATTGGAGAAGCAGAAGCGTCACCCCAGATTCCAGGATGATCTGGCAATGTGTATGTCTGCTGGGGCTTTTTTTTTTTTTTTTAAAGGTGAGCGGCATGAGCTGTCCAAACAGGAAAAAGCCGATCTTGTGCAGCTTTTTTGAAAAAGGACCGGACTTTATGTGCTGTCAAATTAATGCGCCATAGATGCGTAGCAAGCCGGGATGACACTGGAATACGCTTGATTGCCAGATGTGGATGTCTGAACGAACACATTTAATCCGTCAGCGAGACGGAGCTGTATCGCCACTAATGGTACGTCTGGCTGCACCCCTGTAGTCTCTGTCACCCCTTTTTGCTCCATCTCTTGCTTGTAAGTAGGAATGGAAGAATTTTCCTTGTGTAATTCCTCTATTGTTCCATTTCCTCCCCTGTGCCAAGCATCTCACTCTGGCTTAACTAGGAGAATGCCAAAAATTAATCTGAAATTAGCGCATGAGCAGTTGAACTTACTATTCCTTCTCTTTATTTGCATATTTTTTCCCACTTGACATTAATGTTATACATTTATGAACTGACAAAACACTGCAAAAAAGCAATTGTATCTATGACAGCATCAAGATTATTTTGATGCGGTGTTTTACGGATGCTTACAACAGTGAGTTAGTAAACAGTGAGTAAGACAAAAAGAATCTTACAACAGTGAGTTAGACAAAAAGAATCTTAAGACAAGCTGCAACTTGATACAGCTGCACACGTACAAGACATGAAAACAGAACCAATTCTGTCTTGGGGGAAACAATACCTAATAATTTGGGAACTTCAAAATTTGGGCAGAAGGTTGGAGGAGGAGGAGAATTTTGGAAGCATTGCTACATGTAAATGATGCCCACTTTTGATCACATGTATGAAGGTTAAAACAAATTGCACAAGATGTCATGAAGTATAGCAGGGTTAAAAATAGAAACATATGCAAACACACCACTTTATGAACACTTCTAGCTCTTTTTAGTCAACAAAAGAAATAATGTCTCTTCTATAGAATATTTATGCAGCTCACCAAATATTTTATACAGCTGCTGGAGGACTATGCTATCTCTTCAGCTGTAGTGATCTAGTACCAGAATGCTGCTACTGGCTGCCCAAATATCCATGAGGCCTAGTTTTCAGTGGGTGAATAAACTTGTGTCTGAACTGCATTTGACTGCAGGCTTCTTTCTCTATAGTTTTTGGAAAGTAGCTTTTAATTTGCCTGCCATTATTAATAAAGAAATAGCATCTAGGGCCTCCTCTGAAGGAGTGAGGGGGTGGGAAAGGCTCCCCTCATTGAAGATAAGTATGGAGATACATATGAGATAAGTATTTCTAAGAAGATGTAAATATTAAATGTTTAATGTTATCTTGGAATCTGACAGGCTTGGGACATTTTAAAAGTAGTAAGATACAGCTGTGTCCATGAAAAACTGGCCTGTTGTAACAAAAACTGGACAAAAGATAGTACAAGGTGACTTGTGTAGTTACTGTTCTTGTGTCGTCAATGCACAAGGTTCAGAACAACCTAAAAAAAATTGAGTTCCCTGCCCCAAGAAGTTCATAATCTACATTTTGCACTGGGGAGTGTGGGAGAGACATTTGAAGGGAAGCAGAAGGCTGGAGTGAGGAACACTACAGTTGAAAGAACAGGATAAACAAAAGCAATAACAGTTACATGGTCTGAAGAAAAAGGAGCCTGTATCTAGCCTGACCAGAACCCTAATATATTAGCTAAATGGCTCAGCAGTAGCACATATATCTCTCTCATGCCAGGTTCAGTCTCTGGTTTCTCCAGTTAAATGACCTCAGGTAGCAGGTGTTAAGAAAGAGGTTTCCCTGCTCCTTTGCATGCACCTACTGCTGTGAACTTGAGTCAGTCACAAGTTCTTGTACAGTTATTTCTCCCAAAAGCAGTTTCTGTTAGAGCTCTCTCAGCTCCATCTACCTCACAGGCAGTGTTCCCTCAAAGCAGAGTTAGTGTGAGCTAGCTCACAGATTTTTAGCCTCCAGCTCACACATTTTTGTCTTAGCTCATGAAGGATGACCACAGAGCACGCTAATTTATGCCATAGTAGCTCACAACTTTAATGCCAGTAGTTCATGAAGTAGAATTTTTGCTCACAAGACTCTGCAGCTTAGAGGGAACATTACTCACAGGGTGTGGGGAGGGGAAGGGGAGGAGATTGTAAGCTGCTTTGAGACTCCTTCAGGTACTGAAGGGTGGGGTATAAATTCAAACTCTTCTTCTTCTTCTTCTGCCTGAGACCCTAAAGAGCCACTGTCAGCTAGAGTGGACAATATTAAGAATATTAACTAAAGGCAGGTCTTTTCCCCAGAGTTGCTCTGGTAATGATGAGGCAGTGGCATGGCCTCTTCAGACAAGTGTTCTACACAGACCACACTTCTGCATGTGGGGGGGAGCACAAAAGCTGGGTACATATAGTTCATCAAATATGACCATCCTAGTTGTGTCTTTTTGCATAGTGAAGGAGACAAGTGTGGGGTTGTTGCATGGTACAACTGATGTGTTTTCACACCATTTCTACATGGAAGTGCTCTGCAATGTTGGCAGCAGCCTTGGTGAAGGTGTCAGTTTGGCATCTTTCTGAACTTATAATGCTCAAAGGGGGAAAAAAGAGGAATGAATGGTGAATAGATGGCCTACTTCAGGTTTGGAAAGTGGAGATTCATATTGTATGCTAATAGGCAGAGGCGAGAGAACCACACCGGGGAATCATGACAGGCAGCCAACACCTACCCACTCCCTTTGACGTGCACACACACACACTCATATACCAGCTCATACTTACCTTTAGCTCCTTCCTCCTTAACAGTCTTATCACCATAGTAACAGAAATCTTAGGTCATGAGCCTATTTTTTAAAAAAAGTGCCATTACCAATTATAGCTGTGGCAATGGAATCTAATTTCCATCAGAGACATAACAGTGGTTTTTGCATAATTGTATATTAATACTCAACATGACAATATTTGGTTAAAATTCATGAGTTCTGCTCTAAATAAGGCATGATGGCCAGGGGCTTGTTTCTTTTCCTTTTAAAAACATATTTAAAGCTTGAATTTGCATTTGAGCAGGCTCCTTTTAATCTTGCTATTAGCAAGGGAGTTCTGGATGCAATTTTTTTTTAAAAAAAACCCACAGTGATGAGGGCCCCAATGCCACTAATAAGGCTACTTTGATTAAAGTACAAGTCATGAACAAATTTGATAAGAAAGGAGACTGGTCACGACATCCAAGTCCTCCCTAAATCCTGTGCAGATCAGGGATAATCAGCTCTCTCAGTGTATTCTGTCTTCAGCTGAGCTCACACTGTCTCATTGCACATTTGAAGGTCAAAGGAGGACTGCAGCTGGGCTAGTGCAGGTGGTGAAGCACACAAACACACACACACCTGTAGCATGTATCTATTTTTTACATTCTTCCTCAGAGTTTAGGACAACAGACCGGGTGACACCCCCAAAAAGGGCCCTCGCCAGGAAGCATATTTTAAGACCCCCCTGAGTTCTTGCCTAATACTGTCTGCGATGCAGGGGTGACTCTATGTTTGATATTGAACCAAAGTTCTAGCTACATGCAATTATGAGGGTAGGGCATGAGGGAATAGCAAGCCTGGTCCCCATGGGAACTCCAGTACACTCTAATCAAGGTTCTATTCTGTCCCTCATCAATTCCCGGGTCACTCACAGGCCACGCAAGAATGCAGGCTTCTCTGGAAAACTAATCAGATGTCAGGCAGGTGATGTCATCCCCAGTCCCAATGATGCCACATATTAGTTAGGACAGCTACATTGGCAATTCTGTCATGTCATTCAAACCCTTCTCCAATTTGCATTACCCACACAAAAAAAAATCCTAATTCCCCCATTACAAGCAATACAGATCATAATTCCTTCATGGGCAAGATGCATCCAAAATCCTCCAATAGCTAGAAGGAACTAAATCACCAGACCCAACAAAGAAACAGATCCAAATAAGAGCCAATGGCACTTTGCCCTGATGTCCAAACAAAAGGTGCACCCCTAAATTAGGGAGTTAGTTTCAATCCCCCTCCCGCCACCATTTTATCAGGTTACTTCTCAACCAGGTTGTTTCCGTACCATGTTGAAACATGGATTATCATGGCCAGATTAAATGATGCATGCAACTCTCCACCTTGTTTCTTTGACCTAATCTCTGTTCTCCCTTTCTTGCCTTCCTCAATCCTACCCTCTGCTTTGACTCCCTCCCCTCTTTTCTCAAAGAAGTTCACAACCCTATTCCGCTTTCCTTCTCCCCTTCTCGGCTGCTCCCCTCCCTTCTCTGGGGCACCCTCCCTTCATAACAAAAACTGGAGGGTTTCACAGTCTGTAACTAAACTGTGGGAATGAAGACACATCTAGCTGAAGAGAAACATCTTTTAAAAAATCAATTGATTTACTTATTGTTGCCTATTCCCATGAATTAAGTGATTTTGTATTTTCTAGTTCCCTGACTTTTGGACAGTACATTGCATTTCTTTCAAGTCACTCTATTGAACATATTTAAAAAAGCTGAGACAAATATTTAAATCCAGTTACTGTTTCCCTCCAGCACCTTCCACAATCCCACCTGAAATCCTGTTTGAAGTTTGCTTCTGTCCTGTGTAAACACAGATTTAAAGACCTCTTACCCCAGGGACTTGGAGGTAAGTCATGCTCACTTGTTGCACAACTGTTGTTGAGGTATTCCAAGAGCTCTCCACAAGCATCCTTCTGGAAAGGAGGCTGAAACTAAAAAAATGTGGGCACAGGACTGGCAGCAGAACAGCCCTGTGGATTTGAAACATATTTGTTCTGGTGCTTCATGCTCCTCTTCAGGCTTTCTGAAAACTATGACATGTCTTTGGGCAGGTGTTTCAAGGTACCTCATATTAGTCATCCAGATGCTGATTGATTAATTGGTTGGCCTTTTTTTTTGCAGCTGTTCAGTTGTTATATGGCTTGTTTTTACTGTAATGTTTCCAACCTTCTAATTTGTCACTAGCAGCCTTTGATTTATGCAAAGGAGGGTAGACTACCCTTTTCATATAAATGAATGCAGTTGTGCTGAGCAAAGTGGATGGATGTCTCATTTCCAATTATTGACTTGCTTTTGATGGGAAATCATAATTACTAATCAGCATTTTGCTGTTCCAAGTATCGGGCATATGAATGACACCCATAAAGGGCTGAAACTCTCATTTGGCCAGCCTCTGAACATAGAGGTTTCCCTCAATCACCATGGCTACTAGCCACTGATAGACCTATCCTACATGAATCTATTATCTAATCCCCTGTGACTGCCCACATTGCTACATCCTCTGGCAGCGAATTCCACATTTTAATCACTCTGTGTAGAGAAGTATTTCTTTTTGTCTGTCCTGAATCAGCTTCATTGAATGCCCTCGAGTTCTAGTATTTTGGGAGAAGGAGAAAAAATTCTCTTTGTCACCTTTCTCAAACCTTCATAATTTTTTAAACCTCTATCATGTCCCCCATTAGTCTTCTCTTTTCTAAACTGAAAGGTTCCAGACTCTTCAGCCTTTCTTCACAGAGAAGGTGCTCCAGCACCCTAATCATTTCGATCACCTTTTTGTCCTTTTTCAAATTCTGTAATGTCTTTTTTGAGATACAGTGACCAGAACTGTACACTAAATTCCAAATGAAGCCATACCATAAATCTATATAGGGGCATTATAACATCAGCTGTTTTATGTTCAGTGCCTTTCCTAATAATCCCTAACATGGACCTTGCCTTTTTCACTGCTGCATCACACTGGGTTGACACTATTGAGCTATCCACTACAACCCCAAATTGGTGTAACATGAATGTAGTCAGTGACTAAATAGTCCTAAAAAACTGGGTTAGACAAGAGCTTGCAGATGCTGTGTAGAAAGCTTTTTTTGCTGTTTTCCTTGCCATCTCATAGGCTTTCATAAATGTCCTATAAGATGTTCTTGCCTCTTCATCACGAGTTTACCACCACCTTCACTCTAGCCATTTCAGCTCTGATTTCATTCTCCATAGCTCTGAGTTATACCACAGAGCCAGTCTGGCACAAGAACAGAGAGGGTGCCAGGGAACAATCTTATCAATGGCTTCAGAGAATTGGAAATGCCAATACTCCACCAGCGCATCCAACAAGGCACCAGGGGGCATTGGATCCTGCAGAGCATCCTGAAGCTGCTTCAGGTCTGTTAGGCTCTGCAGGCAAGCATAAAGCTGCTCACTGCCTAAACAGGGAGGGCTTGGCATGCTTAGCCAGACCTTGAAGGTGATGTAGTCTGACCATAGTGCTGATTCCACAGCTTTCAGATCAACATTCATCCCCATCCCCAAAATCAGGTCCAGCGTGTGGCCTGCTTGGTGAGTGGGAGTCAATATAAATTGGGAGAGCGCTAGTGCCTCCATGGATGACACCAGGTCTCTGGCTTGAGAGGATGCCACATCATCAGCATGGATGCTGAAGTCCCTCAGGATCAGTATCTTGGGGTACTCCAAGGCTGAGCCCAATACCACATCCAACAAGCCAGGCAGGCTATCTGGTGGTGTGTTAGGCAGTTGGTATACCAACCACATAGTCAAGCTCTCCTTGGCTTCTCAGGCTGGGCCAACGCATTCAATGCCAACAATTTTTGGTATGGGGAGTGCATTGAAAGTAATAGGTTCTTGGATGAGCAATGCCACCCCCCCCATTTGTTCATGACTGGTGAAGGACTGAGAACCCCAGGGGGAGAGTTGACCCAAGGCAACTGTCTTGCCCTCCCTTACCCAGGTCTCAGTCACACAAGTCAGGTCTACTTTCTGCTTTATGAGAAAATCTTGAAGAACTGAGGTCTTATTTTTGATAGACCTGGCATTGCACAACACGGGTGTCCTCAGCTTTGCAAACAACATTTCTTGGAATGATACATAGTGGGAAGAAGACTCAGCATCATCATAAGTGGGAAGAAGTCTGAGCATCATCATATCTCCAACTTCTTTCATTCCTTTCCACCTAATCTTACTTCCCCATCCCCACACCCATTTACTGATATCCCTGACCCCTGCATGGCCTTCCTGCTAGATCATATTGGCCCAGTAATGGCCCAACTAAGTGTCCAGCAGAGGGTCACTCACTGACAACCTAACCCTCACTCAATCCTCTTTGCTTACAAAGCAAATTTAAACAATGGCTGAACTCCTTAATATCTAATTCAGCAGCTAACCCTATCTCAACCATTAACCACTTCAGGCAGGACCCCCGTTCAGGCACTTTAGGAGAGCAGAAAGGCTCTCCAGCTGCTCCTCTGCCATCCCCTCTCCTCTCTTCAAGAAGGCATCTTTGATTTGTCTTGCCTGCCACTGCTATGGAACATTTTTATTATCAGCCCTTAAGGGAGTGAGTGACAGGCCAGTGGAGTTATAGTTCTGCTGGGAAGGAGAAAAAAAACACCAAGCAGCCCCTTCCATGCAAATGGCAGCATTAAAGCACAAGCACTGAGGATTTGAGTGACTGCTCTTCTGTTCCCATTAGGAGGGGCATTTAAGCCTGCCTGTTGGAGATTCACAAGGGATCTGGGACTATATCCTACAGAACAAGCAGCTGTGCTGTCTAGTCAGACAGGCAAACTGGTCTTTGGTTAAACATAGCAATAAGCTATAATTGCCCTCCTTGTACCTCTGCAAATCTGCCCACATATGCAGCCCTCACCTTAAAGGCCTCCACTTGCTTCTTAAAAGCCTCCACTTGCTTTTTTGTGTAACATTGCTGTCTGGCACCCTAGGCAAAGCTAACTTCTGGCATCCCCCACTGCACTGATAATGTCACCGAGTCAAGTGGGGGACACCCAATTCATCATCCCCAGATGGCCAGCACCCTAGGCAATTGCCTACTTTGCCTAGTGGCAGGGCCAGCCCTGTATGTAAGGTGCAAAAGAACCTGCAACATATATTGAGTGCAGATCCTGATAAGGTGACCAGACTGGTCTTCATATAGGTAGGCAGTGTGGGTGTGGATACTCTAAAGATTTACATAAAGCTGCTTCTTATAAAAGAAAAACCAGAAATTTATGCAGCATTTAGAAAGGAAGAAAGATTCTAAAGGTGGCAAAAGGTAATGAAATAGAGAATATACCAGACACAAATCCAGGCACTGCCCAGCTTAGATGTTGCAATCTCTTCCTTGTTTAAGGTATACATCAAAAACAGATCTTGGTCATGTGGCCTTCAAACAGAGAAGAAGCCATTTTGGCTACACATTCCTGCAAGCCTTCACCAGCTAACTTCCTTAGTTGCAAAACAAAAGAGTTATCTAAACTTCTAGGCAGATTAAAAATGTACAGAGGGCTGGCTGGTATGTGTTTTCTTTCAGCCAACCAGAGAAAGAAGTAAGACAGCCAGTTGCATATAGTAATGCAAACAGATGAACATGTGAGTAAGTTAGTCAACAGAGACAGGTCACCAACTGACTTAGGGGTAGTCCTTCAGGAAAGAAGATTCTTCCAGCAATTTGAAAATGTATATAATTAACATATTACTTAAAGAAGGAATTCTAGGTTGCAGCTGGAATTGTGACACACAAACTAAACTTCTGAATACCAAAGCCCAGAGGCAACATCAGGGCAGGCCTCGCCCTCTATACCCTGTTGTTGGACCTCCAAAGGAACTGGTTGGTCACTGTGTAAGACAGGGTGCTGGACTAGATAGACCACTGGTCTGATCCACCAGGTAGGGTTGCTAAGTCTTACCTTGGCTTCGGTGGGGGTATAATTCTCAGTAAAAACTCTAGTACCATAGAATTTTTACCTGAAGGCTAGAGAGTCCCCAGCACAACGTGCCCAGTGCAATGATGTCACATCTGGGTGACATCATCACACCAGGCACATCACATGATGACAGAGCTCTTTGGGGGCAGGGATCCCCCCAGCTGCCTGCTCTAAGCTGGTGGGTTGTGGGCCCCTAAACTGGAAGATTCTTCACCCCCAGCAGGAGCTTGGCAGCTCTACCACCAGAGCTCTTCTTATGTTCTTAAAGTCAATTTGGCATCCACCTACTAATAAATAGTTCTGTTCACTTGAAGCTTGAGCATATAGACAACATGGAGTTGGATCAGCATAAAATGACAACTGATAAAGGCTGGAATTCGTTCAGCTACACCTCCAACAAAGGATGCTCAACTCTTTCTAACATGAGGAAGGAAGGGTTAGAAACTGAGTATCTTCTTCATTTCTGAATTACCTGGCCATACCTGACACACAGAATATGCAGACCTGGGTCAGAAGCAGCTACATTGTTCTCTATGTGTGACTTGTCTCTGACTATTCAGGCACCCAATTTTTAAAATGTGAATAGTGGTGGAAAGCATCACATCTGTCTCGTGGCAACGCTGTAGGATTTTCAAGGCAAGAGATGTTCAGAGGTGGTTTGCCATTGCTTGCCTCTGTGTAGTGACCCTGGACTTCCTTGGTGGTCTCCCATCTGAATATTAACTGACTCTGCTTAGCTTCCAAGACATGACGAGGTGGGGCTGGCCTGAGCTATCCAGGTGAGTGCAAAATGCCTACATTTTCTGGGGCAATGGATATTTCAATTCTTCCTTAGCACAATGTATAATCTAGTATTCATGGTCCCAGTTTTGTATGCATTGTAACTTTACAATAACTTACATGGGTTAGATTATAAAATGTAGGTCAGGTTGTAATGTCACAGGCTATAACACATCACTTCCATTTCTGTTTCAGAATTCTTAAGCAGCTCCCATTATGATGGGTATTGCCAGATTAATAGGAAGCATCAGGTACATTGAAATACCTTGACATTTCCTTGCCCAAGCAGTAGCTTGATATTTGGCCTACAAAACTGCATTGTGAGAGCAGTTTGCAGACTGTGTTATATTGCTGGATGGTTACCGATTGCCGGGGTGTGTGTGTGAATGACAGTATCCCAAAAAATGGATCTGAAATCCTCATCTGCATTTGGAACTGAAGCCTGCTAAAGGGTAGTATCCTAAGTGGGTGCCCCAGTTTCTTGCTTTCCTGTTGAATAATGCCAGTTTCAAGATAAGCATGTTTTTCAACATCTCCTCCAGTGCCTGCATGATCTGTTTTCACATAATCGTTACCCATTACAGCCGAGACTGATAGGCAAACACTCATTTATTCTCTCCTGCCTGTTTACTTACATGCACAAAGGCTGATCCCCACACGTTGCAGATGCACATGCTTTGATACAAGCTCTTCAATGCAGAAGACTAAACCTTTAAATGCCGAGATGAGTGTTATAAATGAAAGAGACTCAGAAGTCAGTAAAGCATAAAATTAGCATTAGTGTGAAAATGACACCATTGCTGCATCATCTTGAATGCAAAATACACAGCAAAGCGAGAGACCACAGCAACTAGTCCCCCTTCCCTCTCTCAAACATGTGGGCTGTAATGATTTACAACACCAAGCCAGGTACAGCATCGGTCTGCTGTAATCCCTCAATCAGGACTGCTTCTAGTTTAGCAGGTTTCCCTCCATGGGTTTGTTTTGGAATTCATCTTAAGGACGAATACATAAAGACCATTGCATCATAATGAAAAATCAATAAGAACATAACAGCATAAGAGAAGTCATGTTGGATCAGGCCAGTGGTCCATCCAGTCCAACACTGTGTCACACAGTGGCTAATATATATGTGTGTGTGTGTGTATACATACACACACACATATATATATACTGTGGCTAATAGCCACTGATGGACCTCTGCTCCATATTTTTATCTAACCCCTTCTTGAGGCTGGCTATGCTTGTAGCCGCCGCCATCTCCTGTGGCATGTTAATCATCCTTTGGGTGAAGAAGTACTTCCTTTTATCCGTTTTAACCTGACAGCAATTTCATTGAATGCCCTTAAGTTCTTGTATTGTGAGAAAGGGAGAAAAGTACTTCTTTCTCTGCCTTCTCCATCCCATGGATAATCTTGTAAACCTCTATCATGTCACCCCGCAGTCGACGTTTCTCCAAGCTAAAGAGCCCCAAGCGTTTTAATCTTTCTTCATAGGGAAAGTGTTCCAAACCTTTAATCATTCTAGTTGCCCTTTTCTGCACTTTTTCCAATGCTATAATATCCTTTTTGAGGTGCAGTGACCAGAATTGCACATAGTATTCCAAATGAGACCGCACCATCGATTTATACAGGGGCATTATGATACTGGTTGATTTGTTTTCAATTCCTTTCCTAATAATTCCCAGCATGGCGTTGGCCTTTTTTATTGCAATCGCACACTGTCTTGACATTTTCAGTGAGTTATCTACCACAACCCCAAGATCTCTCTCTTGGTCAGTCTCTGCCAGTTCACAACCCATCAACTTGTATTTGTAGCTGGGATTCTTGGCCCCAATGTGCATTACTTTGCACTTGGCAACATTGAACCTCATCTGCCACGGTGACGCTCACTCACCCAGCCTCAATAGTTCCCTTTGGAGTGCCTCACAATCCTCTCTGGTTCTCACCACACTGAACAATTTAGTGTCATCTGCAAACTTGGCTACTTCACTGCTTACTCCCAACTCCAGATCATTAATGAACAAGTTAAAGAGCATGGGACTTAGTACTGAGCCCTGCGGCATCCCACTGCTTACAATCCCCCACTGTGAAGACTGCCCATTTATACTCACTCTCTGCTTCCTATTAATTAGCCAGTTTTTGATCCATAAGAGGACCTGTCCTTTTACTCCATGACTCTCGAGCTTTCTAAGGAGCCTTTGATGAGGAACTTTATCAAAAGCTTTCTGGAAGTCAAGATAAACAACATCTATTGGGTCCCCTTTCTCCACATGTTTGTTCACCCCCTCAAAGAAATGTAACAGGTTAGTGAGGCAAGATCTGCCCTTATAGAACCCATGCTGAGTTTTCCTCAATAACGTGTTCATCAATGTGCCTACTCATTCTGTCCTTGATAATGCTTTCTACCAACTTTCCCGGTATTGAAGTCAGACTGACTGGCCCATAATTTCCCGGATCTCCTCTGGAACCCTTTTTAAAGATGGGGATGACATTTGCAACCTTCCAGTCCTGAGGAACGGAGGCAGATTTCAATGAAAGATTACAGATTTTTGTCAGGAGATCCACAAGTTCAACTTTGAGTTCTTTCAGAACTCTTGGATGTATGCCATCCAGACCTGGTGACTTATTAGTTTTTAATTCGTCAATCAGTTGTAGGACCTCCTCTCTTGTCACCTCAATCTGACTCAGGTCTTTCAACACCCCTTCCAAAATTAGTGGTTTGGGAGCGGGCAAACACTCCTCATCTTCCACAGTGAAGACTGAGGCAAAAAATGCATTCAGCTTCTCAGCCATTTCCCTATCCTCCTTCAGTAATCCATTTACCCCTTGGTCATCCAAGAGCCCCACTGCCACCCTGGCTGGTTTCCTGCTTCTAATATATTTGAAGAAATTTTTATTGTTGGTCTTCATGTTTTTTGCAATGTGCTCCTCATAGTCCCTTTTTGCTTGCCTGATCACAATCTTGCATTTAATTTGCCACAGCCTGTGTTCCCTTTAATTAATCTCACTTGGACTAGCTTTCCACCGCTTAAAGGTGTCCTTCTTACCTTTTATAGCTTCCATTACTTTGTTTGTTAACCATGCAGGCCTTTTCTTATACCTGTTTGTGCCTTTCCTAACTTGTGGTATATATTTTATCTGAGCTTCTAGGATTGTAGTTTTAAATAGCCTCCAAGCTTCCCCAAGGGTTTTGACTGTATTTACCTTTCCTTTCAGTTTCCTCTTCACATGCCTCCTTATCTCAGAGAATTTACCCGTTTTAAAGTTAAATGTGGTTGTGCCGGTCTTTTGGGGCAACTCCCTATTTATACAAATGGTGAAATCAATAACGTTATGGTCACTGCTTCCAAGCGGTGCGATCACTTTTACATCTCTCACCAAGTCTTGGGCATTACTTAGGACCAAATCCAGGATCGCCCCACTCCTGGTAGGTTCTGTTACCATCTGCTCCATAGCACAATCATTGAGAGCATCTAGAAACTCAGTTTCTTTCTCTCGACCTGAACACATATTGACCCAATCAATCTGCGGGTAGTTAAAATAATCTATTACGACACAGTTTTTACGTTTAGCTGCTATCTTTAATCCTTCCATCATATTATAATCATCCTCTATCTTTTGATTTGGTGGGCGATAACAAACTCCCATAGTTAAATTTCCTTTTGGGCCCTCTATTTCGACCCAAAGCATTTCTAGAAGGGAATCTAATTCTTTGACCTCAGTCTTACTGGACTGTATACCCTCTCTGACATACAGAGCCATCCCACCTCCAACCCTTCCCTCCCTATCCTTCCGATATAACTTATATCCAGGAATCACCATGTCCCACTGATTCTCCTCATTCCACCAAGTTTCTGAAATTCCCACAATGTCTGTTTTCCCCCAACACTAAACATTCTAACTCACCAATTTTACTTCGAACACTTCTAGCATTTGTATACAAACATCTATAATTTCCCAGGCAAGTTAGGTCCGCAACTTTCCTCCTGCTGCCTCGAGACTTTGGCAGACACTCCATACTGTTTGTCACCATCTCAGTGGACAACTCTGATCCATTACCCGGTAGAAAAGTAACAGCTAACCCTTCATCTCTTTGAGATAAGTCCTCCCGAACCAGAGACATTTAATCTCCTGTCGGCTTTCCCCCAAGATTTAGTTTAAAAACTGCTCTGCACCTTTTTGATTTTAAGCACCAACAGCTTGGTTTCATCTGGGGACAAGTGGAGACCGTCTCTTTTGTACAGCTCCCGCTTGTTCCAGAAAGCATCCCGGTGCCTAACAAATTTAAACCCTTCCTCCCTACAACATTGTCACATCCACACATTGAATCTTCTAATTTGTGCCTGTCTCTCCAGCCCTGCACGTGGAACAGGTAGCACTTCTGAGAAGTCTCCTGCCTAGCAGCCTAAATTTTTCCTCCAGGACCTCACGACTGCATTTCCCCACATCGTTGGTGCCAACATGCACCATGACCAATGGTTCCTCCCCAGCACTGTCTATCAGCCTATCTACAGCACGTGTAGTGCCCTCTACCTTCGCACCAGGCAGGCAAGTTACCATACGGTCAGTACGCGGTTTTGCCACCCAGCTGTCTACTTGCCTAAGGATTGAATCACCAACTACCAAGACCCCCCGTCTCTCCCTGCCCACGAATGGTTCCTTGGCGTGAAAGGATACCTGCTCACCAACTGAAGAAGAGGTCCCTTCTGAGGGCGCATTCCCCTTATCCTCAGCACAGTGCCCTGTTCCCTCTTGACCCTCATGCTCCCTGGCAGCAACGGGGCTGCCACGTTCAGAGCGGGGCTCATCTAATATGTCCCCAAGAGTCTTCTCCGAGTGTCTGACTGTCTCTGCTTCTCCAGGTCAGTCACCTCAGCCTCAAGGGTACGAACTCGTTCCCTGAGTACCAGGAGCTCCTTGCATCGAGCACACACCCAAGATGTCTGTCCTGTGGGCAGATAGTCATACATGTGACACTCAGTGCAAAACACTGGAAAGCCCCCACCCCCCACTGGCATTCTACCTTCATGATAGCTTTTTTAAAATATACAGTCCCCTTTTAAATTCTGTTTGTTTATGTGGCTCTCCTTCTGGAGGGTCTACTTACCTTATTAGAAACACAAGGAAAATAGAGATCTGGGTTCCTGGTCCTTACACAGCCCCCAGGCTAAGAGCCACAGGCCAAGAGCCCTTTAGCTCTCACCCTTCGGCTTGTGCCAAAGGCTTGCACCTCTGGCAAGGCGCAGCTTAATAATGCAAAGAGGGTGGGGCCTCAGTGTGCCCCAGGAACACAGCCACTCCTAATCAATCAGCACTCCTAATCAATGGCTTGGATTTTTCAGGAAAAGTCTAGTAGCAGCAGTTTGCAGAAATTTAGAATCCCCCTTGCAGATACAATCATTCACTTGTCTGCCAAACAACAACAACAAACAAACACAAAACCAATTCAACATAATATTTTCCATGTGTCACCCTATTTATGGTAAAAGTCCAATTGTGTAAAAATGAAAAATATTACTGGCACTTGTATAGGCATCTGACCAACACTACCTAGGAATCAGTGTGTGGAAGTGGTGAAAGATGGACATTCTCTGTATGCTCAGAGACACTCTATTCACCAACCAGCCTGCAAAATTACTGGGGAAAGTCTCAATTATTAGTACTGAAGGTATGAGTCCTAATACTCACAACAGTGCTAGGGCCCAGCCTTTGTAAACCCTGGGGCAAATACATTTCAATCCACTCATTTTACTAAGGAAAACAATCACCAGATCTGGTCTTCAGTATCTGCAGGCGGGACTCTGGGAAAAGTTGCAGAGAGATCCTGGATTTGCATCTGTCTTTCATCTCTTGAGCGGCCCCATGGCGCAGAGTGGTAAAGCAGCAGTACTGCAGTACTGTGATCTGAACTCTCTGCTCACGACCTGAGTTCGATCTCAGCGAAAGCTGGTTCAGGTAGCTGGCCCAAGGTTGACTCAGCCTTCCATCCTTCCAAGGTCGGTAAAATGAGTATCCAGCTTGCTGGGGGGAAAGTGTAAAAGACTGGGGAAGGCAATGGCAAACCACCGCGTAAAAAATCTGCCGTGAAAATGTAAAAGTAACGTCACCCCAGAGTTGGAAACGACTGGTGCTTGCACAGGGGACCTTTCCTTTCCTTTCCTTCATCTCTTGACCTTTTGCTTGCATCAGGTTATACACCAGACCTTCCTTTTCCTGCATGCTGGAAGACTCTATGCCTAGTTCATGTAGCAGGTCTACAGGTAGCAAGTAAATGCTGCACTAATTGGACCTAAGCAGATGGAAGCCAGTAGTGACCCCTGGGAGAGCTCTCACAGCTGGAAACACCAAGTGACTGGGCAGATCCTTATCCTCTTAGCATCATTTGGGGCAGGAACAACATTTTAGAGGCCCACTGAAGCAGAGTGCAGGGACCCCCATGATCCCTTGCAATGTTTGAGGCTAAAGGTGGATTAAAAAGAGCTTACATTTTTGCATTTAACATTGTAATTGCATTTTTTAAAAATGTAATCAGATTTTTAAAAATATTTTACCAATGTTGTATATTAAGTGCCACATAAACCTACATAATAAAGGTGATCAAGACTAAATTACCTCTTAAAACTGAATTATAACACTTGTAAAATAATATATTGTTCAGAAGGGAACAGGGATGCAGTTAATGACTGAAATTTAGGCAATTTTAATTGCTCTGTTCATTCTATATATGATGCTGTGTTTTTGTTCACTAATTTTGTAAACCAGCTTTATTACAGTGTTTATTGTATTAATATACTGTTTTACTGCATTGTCCTTTGGTCTTGCAATCCGGCTGTATTGTCAGTAGAGCACTAGAAGGGAGGAGCCCTGGCCCAGTGGCAGAGTATCTGCTTTGCATGCAGAAAATCTGAGGCTCATCTCAGCTGGCACATCCAGTTAGAAAGTTCCAAATAAGAGGCAATGCAAATAACCTCCCAGTCCCTGGAGAGCCACTGCCATTCTGACCTTGAAAGACCAATGGTCTGATTCAGTAGGACACAGTTTCATATGTTAACTACTGTATTTTGTATGTGTCATTTCCTAGTTTTGTAATCCAGTTTTATTGAATTGTACGTACAATACTGTTGTAATTCACCTTGAGTCTCAGCAAGAATGGCAAACTATAAATCAAGCTAACTAGCACATTGAATTAATGGCTGGTTTTCTCTGGGTTTTTAAAAAGTATAAAAATCTGATTTCTAATGTTCACTATTATAGATGTCTTCATCTACTGATTTTTTTTTTATTATGGGCTTTCTCATGAACTCATTGAAGGCTCCAGAATTCAGGAGATGCTATCCTCTTTCTTACCAGGAGCATCCTTAGCTCCTGGTAAGAAATCCAATATCTTCTCTGAGACTCTTCGGAGTGGAGGGCGGGATATATAAATCCAATATGGACACTCCTGTTCTTCCATGTCCTGCCTTCTTATTACAAGCTCAGTAATGCTTTCAGTAGTCAAATGTTCTGTATTTATTACTCTGCTAAGCAATAGACATTAACTTTCCATTTCCTGGAGAAACACTAGCCCTGTTCACAGGTTATTGTGAATGCACATACAATGCCAGTACGGTGCAGTGGCTTAAGTGTCAGACTAGGGCTTGGAACTCAGGTTTGAATCCCCACTCTGCCACGGAAGCT
Organism: Heteronotia binoei; assembly: GCF_032191835.1. Taxonomy (NCBI): domain Eukaryota; kingdom Metazoa; phylum Chordata; class Lepidosauria; order Squamata; family Gekkonidae; genus Heteronotia; species Heteronotia binoei. Next base: position 81,836,710 of record NC_083230.1, read on the forward strand.
TGCTGGGTGACCTTGAGTCAGACACATATTCTCAGCCTAATTTACCTTACAGAGTTGTTGTGAGGACAAATTGGAGGAGATGAGGACAATGTAAGCTGTTTTGAGTCCCCATTGAGGGGAAAGATTTAGGGTTGCCAGGTCCTACTTGGCTGCCAGTGGTGGTGGTGGGGATCCTTAGTTTTATCTGGGATCATGTCACCAATGTTGGGGGGGGGTGACACTCTAGTTTCTGGGCAGAGCTCTATGGTTTGTAGCTGATTTTACCATAGTTTTGCCCCAAAAACTAGAGCATTGCCATGTGATGTCAGCAACATGATGATGTCATTCTGGGTGATGTAATCATGTTGCCTTTCAGGCCAGTTGGGAATGGGATTTCAGGCCAGGTGGGGTCGGGGTCTAGCAACCCTCAAAAGGTGGGATATAAAATAAATAGAGTGTATTTGATATTTTAAAATATGTGCTTTGTGTAATTCTGTTGTTACATTCATCAATGTACAGCTGCATCTCCACTGGACCATGGTTTCAGTTGTATAGTGAACAGAACACACTTTGGCTGTTTCTTACAAACAGATACACTCGTGTACAAGGAAAATGTATGTGCGTTCACAGCAGCTAGGGATGCCAGCCTCTAGGTGGGACCTGGGGATCCCTTGGAATTACAGCTCATCTCCAGACTGCAGAGATCAGTTCCCCTGGAGAACATGGATGCTTTGGAGGGTCTGTTAGAGGGCATTGTACCCCACTGAGGTCCCTGTCCTCCTCAGGCTCCACCCCCAAATTTCCCAGTGTTTCCCTACCTGGATCGGGCAACCCTACTCCACTATCCCCTGCCAGAGGCCAGGGAGACCTGGCAGCCCTAAGTAGCATGTGCACATTTGGTATATTTAGCCTTCAAGCAAATAATCTTCCTTAATATCTTTGTATGGGAAGAGGGAGTCTAACTGACATCTGTCTCATCTCTAAGCAGAAGGAATTCTGTATTGCACAAGCATTTGATCCTCTTGGATGGCAGCTGCTTGAATCAATTACATATGTTTGACTGGTCCTACTTCCTTTGGATGCTTAATCTCAGTTTCATCATTTGCTCAGTGAGAAAGGCAGACTATGAATGAAGTAAAAAAACACATCCTATCATCACAACTAATTTCTCACAACCCCTCATAAAATTCTCTTAAACATGCTGGATTTTAATCTGGTTGGATGTATCAGGTATGTTTTTCTCACAAAATGGTTCACAACCCAGCTGAAATTAGGCATATTTACCTTCTGTGTTTTCAGGATGAATTTATGGCCATTGTGTCCTACTAACAGCCATTTATCAGGTAACTCAACAGGCTTTCAGCCTCATAGAACTGCTCGCCTAAAGGCTACCTTCACAACTTTATCTTGTTACCCTTAACTCCACTACATTTTTACAAAACATTTGGTACTTCATACTCACTGTTTTGGTGACCAGCTGTATCAGCAGCTAATTATTTAAACATTATTTTAAAGCATACTTTAATTCTCATTTGAATTTGCTCAGCATCAGATTTTAGAGCTTGGCTTGTGATCATGCCATCTTCTACTCAATTAAAGAACTCTTTAGGGCCTATCACTTTCTCCATGAGATGGTACTTACACACCACAATCAAGCTGTCTCTTCAGCTTTGTGATAAGCTAGGCAGACAGAGCCACCCTAAATCCCCTCTAACACTTGTTTTCTAGTCCACCTGAAAATAAATAAATATTGTTTGTTTTCTATATACATGGTTTGTTCTTGAGTTCAGTTTCAGTTTATTACAATAGCAAAAGGTATGGTAGAAACAATCCCATCTAAAGCAGAAGAGATGAAAGCCATTAACGAGACATATAAATATTTAGGCAGAGTTTCTCTCATTGTTAGGCCCAAACCTCCTCCTCCATCTTTAAATGGACTGTGACCCTGGTTCCAGACTCCCTTTGTGTCACCATTTATGGACTAGTGTGGCCTAGTGTCAGAAATGCAAGACTCTTATTGTCATGAACTTGTATTATGTGAACACAGGAAAACTGCTTTTATGGACATGATAAGCAGCAATGTGGACATTAATGACAATTGACCACCTGCCTCCTTTCTATAGGCAGTGAATCCTGTGTGATCTTAAGCATTTGGCAACTGTGCCAGCTTCAGTATGGACATTTTACTCTGTAGGGCCAAGCAGCAAACACCCCAGCTTGGCTAAGAGACCTCCCTGCTTCCTTCCTGTGCTGTAACTGTGCATTCCTCCAGCATAAAAGGAATCTATATCAGACTTCCCCAAGAAGCTGCCAAAGCCATGCAAATCATCCCTGCACTCCTGTGGAAGGAAGACAGCATCTAAGAACAGCCCTTAACCAGAAGCCATGCTGGATGGGGAGATCCAGACTCCATCTTGGACCTGCAGAAGCAGCCAGGAAGACATAGCTAAGACAACATTCTGGGTGGGTCAATGCATATGCAAATATGAGTAGCCAGCAGCTAGACAAAGCAATGCCTGCACATGACAAAACCAGTTCCTGCCATGCCTACACATCACAAAAGAAACTTTTTCCTGTCTGCCCTTAAGTGGACCCTGGATACAAAGAAACAGCCCAAGGAAGTAACTGCCACTGGCGAGCACAATTGCGTTTGCTCTGGTGTTAAAACAAGATAGGAATCTGGCTCTAAATTGACCAACTGTCTTTTCTTTGTTCAAGGTAGTTTTCCTTTGTTTAAACCCATAAATACTTGCTAATCCTTTCAAACTACTGGGAGCCTCCTCCTCTCCTCCCCCTGTCCGCCTCTTTTGGTTACATAGGAGTCACATGTTTTCTGACACTGCAGTCAGCTGACCTCCTTGTTCCACACCTCATGGCCTCATTACCTGAGGACACAAAGTTGATATAAGGCCAAGCACATGGCAGTCCAATGTCTTGTCTTGTCTCCCCATCCCACAGACATGCACCCCCAAACTCTGTTTGGGCCACTTTCCATGTTCCTGCCTTCTGCTTCTGTAATGTACTCAGAGACGAGATGTGTCAAAGGCAACATGCTTTATTAGGAGGTGCATTACGGAACTAAGACACGCGGGCCGGGACCCGCTTTATATACATTTATCCCGGAACAGCCCCCTAGCTAGCCAGCCCAATCCTGGCCAGTCAACTTCCCGCCGCTGGTCTGGATAAGCGGAGTCTTTTCCCGCGCTGTGCAGGGTGACCAAGGGACTTCCCCTGGTTGCCCTTTACTGCGGGGCCGCGTGGTGCTTTGTTAAAGCACAAGACACTACAGCTTCAAAGGATCCATGGACCAGGTTGTATCAATCCCACCCCCCGCAATATTCCTAATGTCTTTATATGTTTCATCTCTATTTTTTTCAGTTCTGTTGTGTATGAATGTTTGATAATGTGTGCTTGTATTTGTATTTATGTATGTATGTATGTATGTATATATATATTTTCTATAGTAAACATTTTCATTTTAATATGTATTTGGTCTGGAGTCTCCTTTATGAAAGCTACACCTCCATATTATAGGTAAAAAGATCTGCTCCTAAGCTCTGCTTGCCAGGGTCTCCTGATAATTCCCCCATCTAAAAAGGAGATCCACAGCAATTTCCCTAACATCATCTTTTTCTTTGGAGGAAATCCTGATAAAGCCTAGAAGATTGCCATTTGGGTGGGAAAGTTTGGATTTCCCCATCTACATGGTGACTATTTTTCCTGATCTCTGTCCCCACACTGATCATTTCCTTCTTCCTGTCATCTAGGAGCTTTAACAAATTTGGCCATTGAATATAATTCCATTGATATAGCAATATGTGTAAAGGGTACTCTGAATTTACAGCTTTTATTTAAAAATATCTCTACAGTGTCCAGATTGTGTGAAGTCACTTTACAATGCTCAGGCCTCACCTACAGTATTGTGTTCAGTTTTGGGCACCACAATTTAAGAAGAATATAGACAAGCTGGCACATGTTCAGGGGAGGGCAATGAAGATGGTGAGGAGTCTGAAGTCCTATGAGAAAAGTCTGAAGGAGCTGGGCATGTTTTGCCTGGAGAGGAGATGAATGAGAGGTGATATGATCACCCTCTTCAAGTACTTGAAGGGCTATAATATAGAGAATGGTGCAGAGTTGTTTTCTGTTGCCCCAGAAAATTGGATCAGAACCAACAGGTTGAAATTAAATCAAAAGAGTTTTTGACTAAACATTAGGAAGAACTTAGAGTGGTTCAAGCAGTTCCTCAGTGGAACAGGCTTCCTCATGAGCTCTCATTCTTTGGAGGTTTTTAAACAGAGGCTAGATGGCCCTCTGACAGCAATGCTGATTCTGTGAACTTAGGCAGATCATGAGAAGGAGGGCAGGGAGAGGTACTTGTGATTTTCCTGCATTGTGTAGGAGGTTAAGAACATAAGAGAAGCCATGTTTGATCAGGCCAATGGCCCATCCAGTCCAACATTCTGTCACACAATGCCCCCCCCCCCAAAAAAAAACAGGTGCCATCAGGAGGTCCACCAGTGGGGCCAGGACACTAAAAGCCCTCCCGCTGTTGCCCCCCCCAGCACTAACAATACAGAACATCACTGCCCCAGACAGAGAGTTCTATCTATACCCTGTGGCTAATAGCCACTGATGGACCTCTGTTCTGTTGGAATAGATCACCCTGGTGGTCCCTTTCAGTTATTTGATTCCATGATTCTAGGACTTTCCACAGTAGAGATTTAAGGGGAAAGGCATATTTTGCAGTCGAAGAAGCTAGAGACTTGCTTTAAACAAGACAAAAAAGCTGAGAACCTACCACACATATTGTGTAAAATTTAAAAAGCCCCAGTGGGTTAGAGGAGGGAGATGACAGCTCCTAGGAGATAAGGGCAAGAAAACTGTGGGGGAACCTGCCACGTGGAAGCCCTGTTGTCCCTGTGTTGTATTAGTAGCCATACCAGCAGGGCCAGCGTGAAGATTTTGGGTGCCCTAGCAAAGGTGCCAGGGGAGCTCAAGCTCCCCTTCACAGGAAAGCAGATCTTGCCCCCATGCTCTGGGGGTGTGTGCGGATGAGGCAGGAAGATGCTCCCCTCATCCTTCTCACCCCTGGCTGTGGAGTGAGGCCTAGTGGCAGTGTGCACTTGCACCCAGTCTCCTCACCTCCCTCTGTACCACAGGGAGGCATAAGAAGGTGGGAGGATACTGCCTGTTCTCCAGGCCCCTGCAGTGGAGTATGCTAGAATTCTCCCTCTGCAGCATAGAGAGCTGGGAAGAAACAGAAGGAGGGAGCAAGCTTCCTGCTGCTGTCCATCTGTGGTGCCACGGGCACCTCCCTGGTGCTGTGGCTGAGTGAGGGTGTCTGGTGGCTGGCCTGGCTGTCTGGCACCCTTTCATGGCTGGTGTCCTAAGCAATTGCCTAGATCTGCCCATGGAACGGGCTGCCCCTGCATACCAGCAGTGGGGAAGCCACACAAGCCCATCCCCATTTGGAAACCAGCGGAAACTGAATTTCTGAATTCTGTACAAACTTAGCAAGGGAGAGGAGAAGAGAGATACAAACTGGTGCCTCCTTGGAGGGGCAATAATAGATCTGATTTACAGCCTTTTAAAATATATCTATCCAGTGTGATATCTCATGGTGGAAAAAACAGAAATAACTCCTAAACATCCAGGTCAAACTCAGTGATGAGATGACACTATGGAACACTTTCAGCTCCATGGATAGTGAAGAACTGACACAATGGATGGCAGAATTGAATGTATTTCTCAACGGGATGGTGAGAGTAAGCCACCACAAACAAACAAACAAACAAACAAAAAAGCCCTGAAAGCAGACCAGGAACTAAAAGTGAATATACAAAGCTTGTGAAGATTTTAGGAGAAAGGAATGAGTGGATCTGGCCAAAGAGCTTAAATCATACAGCTGATGCCAGAAACAACTCCTGCTTATGTGACAGCCCATTTTGTGAGCTTGTTGAGATAAAGCTGCTGAATTTAGTATTAAAAATAAGCTCTGACCACTTTGTATTCCTTGCAAGACAGTAGACTTCAGGCACATTGTTGAAGATGCATGTGAGAATTTAATATAGCAGAAGTTCTGAGTGGTCATTTTGTACACTAAGAATGAAAGTGGCAGTGGTAGATTCATATGAGCATTTGTTTAGTCCATTTGTAGGCCATATTGTCACAACAATATATATTGTCACAACAAATACATATATCCAAGCTGAGTTTCAAGTAAAATGAAATAAAATACAGTAAAACCCATAAAACCACAATGAACTTGATTTAAACAGCCGAAGAAACACACAGTTGAATAGTGACTTACTGTGAAGTCCTGACCTTCTGTGGACATCTATCCAAAGCTATGGATCATTTTGGCCTGATAGAAGTCCAGTTGAATTCTTGTGAGGGCTGCTATCTGCAAATTTTATCCTTACCCCACTTGGTTGGTGATATTTTGTATGGAGAAAATAAAAGCAGCGTGAGGAGTTGAACAACATGCAGCACATGCCATGTTCCTTAATACATGTTCGCAGAGGAAGTTTTACAATAGGTGCTGAAAGGGTGGGTTAGATCCAGACTAAATGAGTAATTTCTACCAATTCCCCCTCCTGGCTGCAGATCCCCTTCATGTCATTTCTCAAGGTCCCATATCCCCCCAGGAACAGTATTTCATGGCAATGATTGGACTGTTGTTTAGTTTGTTGATGAAAAATTTAGTCTGGATCCAATTCAATAATTGGATTTTTTATTCAAGACCTCTTTGGCAAAAAAAAGAGTCTATTATAGGCTTTCCTTTCTTAAGCAGGATAACTGAGCAGACTGTGGCAAAGAAAATGTAGGTATACCTAGATAACACTTCAGCCCTTGACCCTTTTCAGTCAGAGTTCAGGCCTGATTTTGAGACTGAAACAGGTTTAGTTGTCCTGGTGGATAATGTGTGTTTGTAAACGGGAATGAATTCCTTTTAATTCCTCTTGAGCTGCCCACTACCTTTGAGCAGTCAGTTCTATTACAAAACATAGAATAGCAAGTTGGGCTTCATTCAGTAGGACTCAAAGGGTTTCTGTCACTGATGTGGAACCAACTGTCTGGACCCTAACTTTTGAAATGCTTGAAGGCTCTATGCTTTTGGCTATGTCAGGCTGCTGTGTAAGATTAGTTGTGGCTTTGGGGTTGGCTGTCATTAGTATGTAGATGACAGCAACTTTTTTTATTTTATTAGCTAAGCCTCCAGAAGCAGCTGCAGCCCCTGAATCCGAGGCTGGATGTTGTGGTCAAGTGGTTGATGAAAACTGGAACTGAATTCAGCTGGAAGTGTTACTGACTGGAAAGGCCCATGTTCTAGAAGTAGGGTTGCCAGCCTCCAGGTGAGGGTGGGAGATTTCCCAGGATTATGACTGATCTCCAGACAACAGAGATTAGTTCCTATGGAGAAAATAGCTGCTCTGGAGGATGGACTCTATGGCACTATACCTTGCAGAGGTCCCTCTCTTCTCCAAACTGTACCCTCCCCAGGCATATCCCATATATTCAAGAATTTCTCCAGCTGGAGTTGGCAACCCTATCTGGAAGGAACTGACCTGCCAATCTTGATTGGAAGAAGTTTGTTTTGGGCAGATCATGCAAAAAATTTAGTGGTAGTCTTGCTTGTACTTACCCTGTCTTGTTGGAGAATTAATTTGGTGCACTTACATGTGCATACTGGGCCTAATTTGATCATCTTAGGGTCAAACTAGATATTACTGTGTCTGTGAGTCAGATCTGCCATTTTCAGGCTGAACTTGAGCCATTTAAAAATGTTGTGAGACTGCAGAGTGGTGGCGCCAGGCAATCTTGTTTCCCCTCCCTGCAGCTCTTCAAGTGCTGAAACATTAACAGACAGTTGTTGTTTCTGCACTTGAAAAGATGTACATATGTGTGTGTGTGAAACTAAAATCACCAGGTTCAGGACTGGGCCTTTGCAGTGCTTTTAAATGGCCTAAAATGGGCCATTCTAAAATGGGTCCAACTCATGGACACCATAATGCCTAGTTTGGCCCTTAGTTTGAGTTTGAAAGAACTGCACTGGTTACCAGTTTCCTTGTCCAATTTAAACCGCTGCTTTCAAGCCATAAGCATTCTGAGATCAAGGAATCTTAGGGGCTGCCTTCTCTAAATTCAGTTGTTATTTGATCTTCTAGCTCTCTCTCCCCCCCCCGCCCCCCCCGCCCCACTGCAATTATGGATTTGATGCCAATTGTTGTAGCTGTGGATAATTTGTTTATTCTTTTTGTTTTAAAATGGGTTCATCTGATTTTCATAAATGGTTAACTATTTTATGACACTATGCCTGACACTGGGATGATTTAAAGATGAGTAAATTCCAATCATCTGTTCTTTGCTTTGATTATCAGCAGAAAAAACCTGGGCAATCCCACCTGTGGCCGGAAAGCAAAACAGTCACCAGGACAACACAAAACATTTGCATATGTTACCACACTGTGGTGGAATAATAGCTGCAAACTCTTGTTTGAAGTGCAGAAGAAACAATATCATACCACAGCAAGTCTTGTCAAAAGGCAATACTTTAATGTTCAAAACTTTCTACACAAAGTGCATTTGTCTCCTGTTTACCTCACAATACTGGGAAGAATTTCTACTGAGACCTCTACCCTTCCCATAGTACCTTCTGAGATCTAAGAAATTCCCACACAAGCATAGAAACAAGGGTTCTGCATTTTTCAATGACTTCCCCTGTAAAGGGATTAGAGAAGAGAGCCCCTGTGAAAAACAAAATCAATTAGGCACAAGCAGACCCCTCAAAATACAGACCAGAAATCCCACTCTGACCTAAGATTCACTAATCCCTTTTTGAAAATATAACCAATTGTGATGTGTTTTAACAACCCACTCTATGGGTAGAATAGATGCTTCATTTTTCTTCTTCAAAACCATTAGTAAATAATTAAAAGGGAGAGCCAAAATATTCTCTAAAGATAATCAAGTTCTCAGTTGCCATGGTAACCCTTTTCGTAGGCCCGAAACCTTTTACTTGTGTAGTGAAACCAAAATGCAAGCAACAAATCCTATTTTGAAGAAAAGATGGGATCAGGTTGATACTGCAAAGTTGTCTGTGCTCTTATGAATTCAGGGTAAGAGCTTCATTTAATATAAGCTGGCTGGTATCTGTAAAGTGACAAATTGGCAGTACTACCTTCAAATAGAAGAGACATTGAATGTCTCCTGCAATGAAGGCCAGCACTGCAGGATCACAGCTGAGATAACAGATTCGCTGTTCCAACAGCACAGTCCTTGTCTCCTCCTCTTCCACTAGATCAGGCAATTTTTCCATATTGATCCATTGCCAGGTGGCCACATACTACAATGCACGAGAATTTAGAAGTAAAGGGGATTTGGTATTAAATGTGATTTCTCAGTCACACTTGGGAAAGCATGTCCTCTTGCTCACAGACAAAGTTAGCTTACGAAGACACCAATTGGAAGGATTCCCAGATTGATCCAGAAGCCTGAAAATGAATCCTCCTATTGTAAGATTCTGACAAACTTTTTAAAAAGCAGCTAAGCCCAAAACCTTGTGGCAATAATACAGAAATAAATACTAAGAAAATCTGGTTGTATCTTTAATATTAACCTTTTAAAAATGTTGAGTGCATAAATTTTGGAAGCTTCATCAGGTACTGTTGAGTCTGTTAGCTGTAAGGTAGAGAAATCTGTGGGTAGAATGTTTGTGCAAGAACTCTTAACAGGACATCTGAAAAAAATTAGTAACAGCCTATGAAATATCTTGCTCTGCAAATAAAACCATCAAGGTGCAAGTTTCTTGATGTCATTATATAATGACTAAAATGGCTATGCTTGAATACTTAGGAGGCGGAGGTTCCCTTGATTTTGGGCCTCCAACCCATTGCCACAGGATTGGCTGGTGGGGAGCCCTGCCCCCAAGGAGCTCCATTGGCACCAAACATGCCTAGCATGATGATGTCACATGGAAGTGATGTAATTGTGCCTGGCATGTCATGTGGGAACACTCTAGCATTTGGGTTAAACACTCTATGGCACCATAGAATTTTTAAAATCCCTGTGTGATGTGCCCGGCATGATTACATCACTTCTGGGTGGTGCCATTGCACCACATGTACTTTGCATGCACAAGGACAGTCCCTCACCAGCAGCCAAGTAAGACCTGGCAACCTTATGAATACTTGAAATAGAAAAATATATCAATATAATTGAAATGTATGAAAGAGGGAGGGAGGAAGAGGACAGACAAGAATGAGCATAGACTTGGATTTTTAAGACTAGGAACTGTCTAACCCATAATGCATGAAAATTAACTACATATGTATCAGAATAAGATGGACAATAACAAAGTTTTGTTGTTGATGATGATGTGTGGATGGACTGTACTGTTTTGGTTCTACTGAGAATGGAAATTCACACATAAGGCCAAATTTCCTCTCTCTAGTTGTACCAGGGTGTGGCAGTCTTCATATCTGGGATGTAGACAAGCAGTACATCTCAAGTATGTTTTTTCTCTATGCTCTCACAGTAATCTTGAGATAACTGCCCATATAGCACTTCTCCTGAAGACACTTGGGAGAAAAGAAGACATCAATCTTTCAGTGTTTTGTAAATGTATGAACAGAATTCCAACTGTTTTACAGACTAGAAGTTTCTGTAGGCTGCTGAAGTGGCTGCTTCCAAGAAGAATGGACTGTCTTCCCTCTGGAGAAGGCTTACTTCAAACCTGACCGTTTTTCCATATGCAATCTTTGAACTATCTGGTATAATAAACCTTCCATTCTAATGAAGACACTTTTAATGAAATTATCTTTCTATGAGTTTTATTCATATAAATACCAAGTGTCTGCATGATATCTCAAGTTGTGGCATTTTTTCTCCTTTGGATGAATGGCATTAGGGAAGAAAGCTGATAGGAAGGAATCCTGTAATCTGTGGCAACTACAGAATTAAACTCAGAAAGAATTTCAGGAACAGTCATGCTATAATTTTTTTTGGAAAGTACAAAGTCCTTTATTAATGAAAAGGACATTCAGCAACCAAATCCTACAAGCAGAGTCGATAGTTACAAAGAAGTCTTTAATGTGCTTAAAATTCTTGAGTGGGCACATGGCTATAGGTTCAAAGGGTAGGAGATGCATAAGAGCAGACAATATCAAATGGAATGCAACTGGAGGAAAATATGTCTGATCATAGGTTATAGCACACTATGATGACAGCTTTGCAACAGCATTGTCAGAAAAGTGGTATTACTTTTCTACATGTGTTGCATCTTAGGAGAGGCCATGGTTTAGTGAGAAAACATCTGCTTGACATGCAGAAGGCCCCAGGTTTGACCTCCAGCATCTCCAGTTAAAGCAATTGGTAGCAGATGATATGAAAGACCTCTGACTGAAACTCTAGAGAATCACTGCCAGTCAGAATAGGCAATACCAACTAGGACAGACCAATGAATCCTTATAAGGCAGCATCGTGTGTGTATGTCTGCGTAAAGCCATGCAGCTGAGCTCTTCCAAATAGTAAAGGATTTTCTCCATCTTTTCCTAAGGATGCAAACTTGAACTATTCAGGAGCTTGTTGAGACAATTTTGCTAAGCATTTCATGGATAAAATAGCTAGCATCCACCATGACTTAAGAATCTGATAATCTGACTGTGCAAAAGTGACCAAAAAATCATGGATCCCATTTTTAAAAAGACACCTTCTGAATAACTTAGCATGCAAAGTTGCTGCCACTCAGCCTACACACTGTTGTGAAATGTGTGCATGAATTTGGGATCCTATGTCCTGGGTCAAAAGTTCCAGTCAGAATGAAAATTGCTTGAGAAAGTCTGACCTTTGGGCACTGTGGAGCAATCAGAACTAGTTTCAACCAATATCCCAGTTATGTTACCGCATTAACTAAGGACTTTTATTGTGGAGAAAAAGACTGAGTGGATAGTTTTCTGAACATCCAACCCAAAATTCGGTGAAGTAGTTGGTAATCTAAAAAAAATCTTCTGGTTTCAGCATCCATTCCAATTCCTAGAAAATTACTAGTTTGAGCAATCTATGATTGTGTTCAAAATTCCAGTGTTGTATTCCACTCCCATTTGCCTGAACAACTGAACACCATTGGTCTTTGGGTAGCATAACAGACCTTTTGCATTCCTGTTTATGTTATCTTCTGCTATATTGCTTGTCTGTGTCAACTAGAATGTTTTTTCCTTTGGAAGAGATCCAGGCATGCTGCAAAAGGCAATCTGACTGACCTCAACTCCAGCTTTCCCTTCGCTTTTGAATTAGACAATTAATATGTGACTTATCTGATCCTAAATGTGAGCTCCCTAGCTCAAGATGCTGACATCTGTTATGAGCAACATAAAGCTGGTCTGTAAGCAGTCTTTTTGAAGACTAATAAATTAGTTTTAGGCACCAGCAATTCACTTGATATGCCCCTGATATGTAATCAGGTAATGTTACCAAGAATCTTATGCTGAAAAGGGAAGCGGGAGAAGAAATTGGATTTATATCCCACCCTATACTCTAAACGGAGCCCTGTGGCACAGAGTGGTAAAGCTGCAGTAATGAGGTCTGAACTCTCTGCTCACGACCTGAGTTTGATTCCGGCAGAAGCTGGATTCAGGTAGCCGGCTCAAGGTTGACTCAGCATTCCATCCTTCCGAGGTCGGTAAAATGAGTACCTAGCTTGCTGGGGGGAAAGTGTAGATGACTGGGGAAGGCAATGGCAAACCACCCCATAAAAAAGTCTGCTGTGAAAACGTGATGCAACGTCACCCCAGAGTTAAAAACGACTGGTGCTTGCACAGGGGACCTTTTCTTTCCTATACTCTAAATCTCAGAGCGGTCACAATCTCCTTTACCCCCCCCCCCCCACAACAGACACCTTGTGTAAGTAAGTGGAGGAGTGGGGAATCAAACTCGGTTCTCCCAGATAAGAGTCTGCGCACTTAACCACTACACCAAACTGGCTCTCAAATACTCTAGGCAGTCTTGCTTGGACTCTTACCCAAGGAATGACATCCCCACAGGATACCCGTATGCCCAGCAAGTGGGTTAACGTTGTTAAGTGCCACATGAGTCTATAATAAAATCTTCCCTCACCTTCCCATTAACAAGATATTCTATGATTCAGAGTGAGGATGCTGTTGTTTCACATCCTTATATGTCCATGGTCCTGGAAGTAGCAGATCATAGTTGACATATTCATGATGCTTTGAAAGGAAAGCACACAGCAGCAGCCACAGTTGTCAGGATGGGGCAGATGAAAATGGTGAGGTCCAATACTGGAAGTGCTAGTTAGGACAGGTGAAGCACAGCTTAGTCTAAGAGGGATGAATTGGAACATGTAAAGTATGCCTCTGAGAAGTCTGTTGAAGACAGGAAGCTGATGGGCCCAAATGGATGGATCCAAACCCAAACTAAAATGAAAGCCTCATGCAGCTCTGAAATTCTGCCTCCTGAGTTTCTTCTGGAAAATATTGCCAGAAAATTTTACATTGCTGAGATCTGACCTGAACTTCAGACCCTGTATACTGCAAGACTTGGAGAAGCCACTCTTCTTGGTGTCTCTGCAAGATGACTAGACCTTCAACCAAAAAGAGCACTCTTCCAAAAGTTGAGGTTTGCCGTGCCCAAGTGTCACTAAAAAATAGGAATTGCTTCCAATTAGGCAAGCATTTTGACCCTGCCCTCTTCTTTGATTCTACTTCAGAAAGGAACTACACAGGACAAGATGAACACAGGCTTGCCATCTCACGTTTGTCTTGTATGCAAGAGTGGGGATGGGGCAGCTGCCAGGGAGAACCGGCAGGGGCTAGAAGGGCTAAGCATCCCCACTGGAGCCTGCACATCTTCCCTTTGTGAATTCCTCAGCCTTTTCTAGCCATTCCAAGGGTAGCACAGATCTCAGCTTCTGTTAACGCTCCTTTCCCCATAATTTAAGGCTACATTTGAAGTAATTAGTGACAAACTGGTGCATATGTTGTCTGAATGTGAGTGGCTGGTTTTTTTTTTTTTTGTTTTTTTTAAAGTGGTGTCCTCTTTTCAAGTACAGCTGGGTCCAATTCCAAATTTTCAGTTAACATAAAGATGCTTTTAGGATCATCTTATGAGTGCATACATGTGACAAAGCTGTATTAGATTGGGTTTCCCATGGGCTACTTTGCCACAAGCTGAGTATAGGCTACTGTGGGGTTTTGGATCTGAGCCTGAAGTTCTTATCGGATTGCTTCCCCATGAGCACGAACGGCCAGGGGATCCAGGCCAAGCAGAATAAATCAGTCTCAGCTTGAGACGGTGATAAAGAAAGTGATTTGATCCATTTCAGTCTCTGATTATAATGCTGTGATAGAGAGTCTCTGCTTCCTTGTTCCTGTCAGGTTAAGAGCATGCACTTTATGGGACTATCTTTTCTCTCCCCACCCTTTGCCCTTTCAAGAGAGAAGAGGCAAAGAGCAAACCACAAACCAGCACAAAATAAACATTAAAAAATTAAGACCCTTGTTATTGCTTTATTAACACAGACCATTACTTCTTTGCAAGCAATGAGAACTCCTGCTCTCTTGTTTCCCAGACACTGCTCAGTTCAGGCTCTGTTTTTTAAGAAACACATATTCATTTTCAAGGAGATGAATTTACCATCCCCTGTCTGTTGACACATTTGGTATTTACTGCCTCATTATATATAGAACAAAGCAACATTTTAAAAATACAAAACAACACCCTTTCCCCCTAACTGGACTGGATTGGTCATGGCTGTTGAACCAGAAAGGGACCACAGAGGCAGGTGCGGCCCACTTGTTGTGGCCAAGGAAAGGAGTGTTCAGTTCTGGGGACCAACATTCTGTCACCCCCCTCCCCCGTGGTATGTGCCTCTTAGCTGAGAGGAACATTTTGGAAGGGAAGAGGGGCTATTTCCTTTTGTCAGTCCCCCCCCCCGCAAAAGCCCTTTAAAGTAGGTTGCCAACTTTTGAACCAGCCCCTGTAACTGTGCCTTTAACATTGCTTTGATCTGTGGCACTTAGCAAGTGAAAATGTTTTATCCTCCATGCCATGAAAAGCTTTAACTCTGGATTCCTGCTGGTCAAGTACTTATCAAAGACATAGGCCAGGACGTTTGTTTGTTTGTTTAGTTAGTTGGCAACTGATTTTTAAAAGAATCATTTCTCTGAATGCCCTATCCCTGCCTTAACACTGAAAAAAGATAATCCTTTCCAGAAACCAGTCTTTCTGGCTGTGGGCTTGCTTAGCGGTGGAAAAAGAAAGACTGGGTACAAAGGCACCCTAAAAGGGGGATTGAGTCACTGGGGGTGGTTATATAATAGGGAGAGAGAACTTTTGTATTCTGAGTGATGATCTTGATATGACTGAGCAAATCTCATCAAACCACCTATTACATCCCCTGGACTTCCCTGGTAATCAATCCACCCTCCATTTGCAAAGCACAGAAAAGGTGAGCAACAACCGTTCCAAACATTCACTTGTGAATAAATTACCCTCTGTATTGCATATGTGCAAACAACTACACACACACCTGCACGCAAACACACAGCCCTCCCCCCCTCCCAAGTGCTAATTGTTTTGAATTGTTGAAATGGCTAGAGGCATCTGATGCCATCCAAGAGCCACTAGATTCAACTAGTTTATCAGGCTATAAAAAATGTTCTAGGATTATTCTTAGTTCTCACTGGTCAAAAAATAGGAGCCCCAGGTTGGACTTGAAGGGCAATTCTGCTTCACGTTTGAGATTCATTCTGTCCTCCCCATCCACATTCTCTCATATTTTATTTTTTTATCTGATATATTTGTAAAAATAATTTACTTTTCTTTAGAGATGTTTTTTGCACCTCTGGGCTTCTAAAATAGATTCTTCTCAAGTACTGAATGGCAAGAGGGGGAAAACCCTTACTACCTCCCCCCCCCCCCCCCCCCGCACACAAAACCCTTAACAGCCCAGCGTAGTTTCCCCTTAGCAGCTTTCTTTCTCAGCAGGAAAGGCAAAATCAGCAACAACAAAAATCAAGCATCCAGCAGTTGCCATGTGACTTCTTGCAGTCTCATTTCCCCATGTTTTAAAGCAACTCTGAATGGTCCTCCGTGTTCCTTGGCAACCGCTACTGCTCAGCTGGGTAGGCAATATCCTCAGTTAAAATATTTGAGGAATATCATTTCACTATCTTACCCTACCTGAGGAACTCCTCTGCCCTAAACTCCAGCTGGGGATCTTATATTCCACCCAGGTACCTCTGTAACAAAGCTACATGGCCCTTTTAGAGATCTGGAGAATAGTTCTTTATTTTCCAAACAGAACCATGAACCATTGAGATTTCCCCCAAAGAGATAAAATCCATCTCGGTTCTTCCTCATTTCATGATGAAATTAATTTTTCCCCAAAAGTCCCTGCCTTTTTTCATGCTTAGCACTTTCTGAAAGTCCTAAGCTCTCTGTAAAAAAAATAAATAAATCATTCTGTATATCTGTACATATATATTTGTATAGTAGGGGAGTAAATGGCTGCCTCCAGCCAATTACTCAGCAGAAGTTTCTCCACCCTCTTTAACCTGGCACTGTTGTCTCTTGATTTCTTTTCTCCCACTGTTTGCTTTGCAGAAGCAGTGGTCTCATGCATGAGTGGGGTGTTCACATATTGCTTTCGCTCTCTCGTGTCTCTGAGGTATAGTACAAAAGTCTTTGTTTTCCACACGCACGCACCCACACACGCACACACACACTGACATACGTATTTATATTTTGCGTTGTTTGATTGGTTCCTTTTCCACAGTCCTCCTGTGTGGCACTGTTGCCAGGAAATGGTAGCCAAAAATATGGCCTCTCTTGTTCAGATTTTGCTCTTCCTCCCTGCCCCGAGGGAATCTCATCTGTTCCTCTTGCTGACTCCATTTCCCAATTCCAACTCAGGAGAAACTGGGGAGCTGGAATCCACAGTCCCAAGTCTGTCTGAGCCCAGGTCTGGTACCTTGCCCTCCCTTGGAGAAGGGCTGTTCTTGCAGAAGTCCGTCACCCATGAAGGCATGGATAAAAACCCCTGTGGGTCAACCGAGTAGAATTGCTTAGCTTCAGTTGCTGCAGAACCCCGGGAAGAAGGGTTGGCGTGAAGACTGCTGGTGCTGTTGCACTTCTTTACGAGTGCCAGACCTTGGGGTGGAGGGGGTGGTGAGAAGAGAGAAGTCAGAGAGAGACTGCTGAGGGTTTCCGACTGCTCACTGTTGTTGCCTCCTCCCCTCAAGCTGCTCCCGGCACCCTCCTCATCAGAAGGGTCCATGGAGTCATGGTAGGTGCAACCGGGGCTGGTGCTCCCACCACTGCTGTGGCTCCGTTGGTGCCGCCTGATGTTCTGGAGAGTAAAAATCCCTCGACCCCTCAAGCTCTGCCTTCGAGAGGCAGGGGAAAGTGGTGCCACCAGAGCTCTCTGGGTGGTGGCTGCTGGCACTGGGCACAGTGCTACTGGGAGGTCCAGTGTGCACTGGGGTGAGTCACTGAGGTTTAAGCTGTCCTCCAGTGTGGTCTGCAAGCTGCCCTCTGAGCTGTTGCTCCTGCTGTCATCCAGGGAAGTGTCACTCTCAGTGATCTGCAGGGACAAGAGAAGCAAAATGGTTGATCTCTTAGTTCTTATAGTGCTGGATGAGAGGAGTGGAGTGAAAACTATAACACGGTATGAAGTGGTGATACAGGGAGTGGCTGTAATTTAGGGCTAAATTACACATGTTGGCATCTTCATTGCTGCCATTTTGAAGTCATTTAAAAATCCTGTAAAGACCTGATACTGATTGGGCCAGCAGCATAGTACTCCTGTCTGTCTATCCCACCCACTCCCCACACCTTTTCAAGTGCTGAAACAGCAGCAGGGGTGGGCGGTAGTTTCAGCAGCCGTGAGGATGCCATCAGTCATATCTGGTCCTGAGTGGCAGAACATTTGCTCTGCAGGTGGAAGGCCCCAGGTTCAATCCCTAGCATCAATGAGGAAGTGAAAGAGCACTACCTGAGACCCCAGAGAACTGCTGTCAGGCAGGGTTGATAGAGTACTGACCTTGGTAAACCAGTGATTTGATTCTGTATAAGGCAACTTCATATTAAAGCTGCTCACTGTTGGCTGGCTTCAACTTCCCTCTTGCCTCCTGGCAACAGCAGCTACATGGGTGAACTTGGCAGATACACAGACGCTATCCCAATCCTTAGCCACCAATCAGCTAAAATTAGTATGGTTAGCACCATCATATTGGCCATTTAAAGGGACAACATTCTTTTGTCCCTTTAAAAACATAAAGGCTGCCTTTCTGGATCAGACTGAGTTGTATTTCCAACAGTGGCCAGCAAAACATATCCATCCACCCACTGTTTCTTACAACATTTGGTATTTTAGATGTATACTACTTCTGAACATGGAGGGTAAGATTCTTGTTGTACTAGGTTATTATTGATAGCACTTCACTTGATGAAGTTCTCCTGTGTTTTTAAAAACCAACCTATATTAGTAGCCATCATTACATCTTGGGGTAAGGAACTACATGAGGTAATTATGTTTTGTGTAAAGAGATACTTCCTTTGTGTTTAACCTAAGCCTAGCAACAATCAAGTTTATAGTGTTACCCTTGTTTATCTTGAATCACTCTCTCCATGTTGAACATAATTTTATAGCTTTCTACCAAAGCTTCCCCTTAGGGCAAAACTACACATGATGAGAGGAAGGGAATCCATGAATATTTATCCCAGGAGTCCCCAATGTGGTGCCATTTTCTGGAGACTGCCAAGCAATGCTCCCTACTAAGCTGTGGAGTCTTGTGAGCAAAAATTCTACTTTGTGAGCTACCGGCATTAAAGTTGTGAGCCACTGCATAAATTAGTTTGCTTTGAGGCTATTTTTACTAAGCTAAGACCAAAATGTGTGAGTCAGAGGCTAAAAAACTGTGAGCCAGCTCACAGTAACAAAGCTTAGAGGGAACACTGCAGTGCCAAGTGTTTTTAGGAAGTGGGCAGGGCCAGGTAGGCCTCACCTTTTGCACATCAAGGCTTCTGACTATTGGAGATGTGATTGGCTGTGCAAATTTTTTTTAAAAAAATGTTATTTGACAGCAGCTGTTCCCACAGCACAAGGATCTATACTGTATTACTGAAGTTAAGCTGTGGCAATTATTTTGTGACTGGCTCCACCCCCACAGTTGGAAACGACTGGTGCTTGAACAGGGGACTACCTTTATCTTTTTACCACCTTCTCCAGCAGCCATTCTGAGGCAGCCATTTTGTTGCAGTGCTCACCATGCCATGTAAGAATTCTGAATGTACCCACAGGCCCAAAAAGGTTGGGGACTCCTGATTTATATACATGTCCAACCATTTACATCTAAAGTAGAGGTATGGAGCACCTATAAAATGAAGTTGATGGATGAGGGGAGCTAAATCCTGCCCCTGACATATCTTGCTATGCTCAGCTGCTTTCAGCTCTTTTTTTTCCAGCTCAGCTCATTTCCATTACCAGAGCTAGACTACAAGTGCTGAAAGCTATGAAGTATAGTGAGAAAAGGTGGGGCAGAAGGCAGAGTTCTGCTTCCATAGGTTCTACCCTCCATTTTTCTTAAGAAATAGCCCCTTTAGCAATCAACAGGTGACAATGTCAACAATGTCAACAATGGGAGGGCTTCTAGTGTCTTGGCCCCACTTATGGACCTCCTGATGGCACCTTGTTGGGCCATTGGCCTGATCCATCACGGCTTCTCTTATTATCTTAATGTATGAAAATACACCTGGATCCACCTGTCATCTAGTTTACTGGCTTGTTTTCCACGTTTTTAAACTAGTATTACATATTAGGCAAAATGTAATAATGGGGGATTTCAACTACTCTCACATTAAATAAGGAAATGTAGTCTTCAATTGTGACAAAATAGGGCACAAATTAAATGGAAACTGAAGAGGTCAGCAGGGTCCCTGAACAAAACTTCTCAGGGAGCCTGTATGAAGAATTCTCAGGAAGGCTGTATGAAGAATTTAATCAAATAGAGGTTTCTAAAGAAGTTCTAGGGTTCCTTGACAAATTAAAAATTAAGAAATTACCATATCCAGATAGTATAACTTTAGATTTTTTTAAGAATGCAAAAATGAAATTGCTGATCCTTTAACCAAAAACAGTATGCAATTTGTCAGTGTTTGTGCCAGACGACTGGAAAATACCAATGTCATGTGGTTTTTCTAAAAAGAGACCCAGAACAGTTAGCTTAACACCTGTCCTTTGTGAATTGATAGAGTTAATAAAGACAAAATTGTTAAATGCATAGAAGAAAGCCTTGCTGAATAAGAATCAGTGTGGCTTCCATAATAGGAAGCCTGGCCTCACCAACCACCAAACTGGATGAATGGGCAACAAAAACAGCAGAGCAAAGTCAGTGTAGGCAAGTGCAAAGTAATGCACATTGGGCAAATATCCTGATTTTAAGCATATGCCAATGAGGTCTGAACTGGTGATGACAGACTAAGAGAAAGACTTTAGGACTGTGGTGGATAGCTCACTGAAAATGTTGAGGCAGGGAGCAGTTATGATAAAAAGGCAAATTCCACTGAAAATACAGTTGCTAGTACAATGATGCTCTTATGCAAGTTACTTTATTTAGAATACTTTGTACAGTTCTGGTTGCTACATCTCAAAAGAATATTTGAGCTGAGAAAAGTGCATTATAGAGCAATCAAAATGATCATGAGGTTGGAATGCCTGCCCTACAAGGCACCTAAAACTGCTCAGGCATTTAAATTTAGAAAAAAAGGGTGACCAAGGGTGACATTAGAGGTCTACAGATATATGCATATTATATATAAAATAGATAGAGAGGTGAAAACCAAGGTCACCTGTAAAGAGCTCCAGGAGGATTTCCACAAATTGGGTAAGTGAGAAACAATGTGGCAAATAAAATTCAGTTAAATAAGTTTAAGGAGATGCACATTAGAATTAAAAAATCCCAAATACATGCTATTAAGGCATGAACTTGCTGAGACTGAGAAGGAAAGAGACCTTGGGGTCATAGTGGACAATTCACTGCAAGTGTTAACTCAGTGTGCTGCAGCAGTAAAAAAGAAAAACTCTACACTGGGGATTATTAGGAAAGGGACTGGAAATAAAACAGCCACTGTAATAATGGCCCTGGTACAGATCTATGGTGTGGCCTTATTTGAAATACTGCGTGCAGTTTTGTTGACTGTATCTCAGAAAGGACATTTCAGAGCTGGAAAAAGTACAGAAGATGATTAAAGGGTTGGATCACCTTTGCTATGAGGAAAGGCTGGAGAGTCTGGGACTTTTCAGTTTAAAAAAGAGATGAGTAAGGGAGGGAACATGATAGAGGTTTAGAATTAGGGATGGGCATGAACTGAACCGCAAAGCAAAGTTCATCACAAATTTTGCCCTGTTCATGGTTCATGAACCAAAGTTTGTGATGGGTCTACCATCATGAACTTTCATGAACTTATAAAGCAATTTGTGATCGTTTGTGGATAGAGCAGAAAGCAAGAGTTTAAAGGCCTCCAATCCCTTTAAACCCTTACTTTCTGTTCCCCATGAAAGCTGCAAAAACATCTGAGCAATGGGAAGCAGCACTTAGCTGTTTCAGGCTGTTGTGCACTTTAAAGGGACTGCACAACACTGTCTGAAACAGCTGAGTGGCAGGTAGCAGGCTGCTCCTTACTACTCAGCTGTTTTCCAGGCTTTCTGCAAGCTATTGTCTCTTTCAATGGGGGTTGCAGAGCCACAAACAAACCTCCCAGGTCGATTTGGGTTGTGGTTTGGCCACAAGTTTGAACTGACACAAACCACATTTTTTTAGGTTTGTACCTATCCCTATTTATAAAACTATGCATGTATCAGGAAGAGAGAACTTTTTCTCCCTCTCTCAAAATTCTAGAACTCAAGGATATACCCCCAGAAAGCCTTGTGCTCCAGTGATCAACGTTTACTGGTTATCCCTGGCCCCAAAGAGGTTCACTTAGCCTTGACCAGGGCCAGGGCCTTTTCTGTCCTGGCCTCTATTTGGTGGAACAAGGTCCTAATAGAGACCAGAGCCCTGTAGAGCCTGATGCACTTCTGCAGGGCCTGTAAAATGGAGCTGTTCTGACAAGCTTTTGGTTGAGGTGATGGATGAAACTATCTGCCTCCCTGCTGCAGATAGTCCTAGCTTTTGGCCCATTGGATTACTGACATCTGTGTTTTGGCCCAGTTATGGGGCCACATATAGGATTTTTTTCTGTTGCCATCCTGCTATTTTAATTAATTTTATCTGATGTTTTAACTTGTAATTGGTTGTTTTTCTTGACTGTAAGTTTTATATGTTGTTACCCACCCTGAGCCCATTTTGGGGGATGGCAGGTTATAACTATAAAATAATAAAGAATAAATAAATAAATAAATAAAACCAAGTGACGCTGATGAGCAGTAGATTCATGATGGGCAAAATAAATGTCTTAAATCTGGAATTTGCTGCCATATCATGTAGTGATGGCCACAGGCATAGACAGCTTTAAACGGGGATTAGACCAGGGGTGTTGAACCCACTTGTTATGAGGGCCAGATTTGACAAAAATGAGACCTTGTCGGGCTGGGCTATGTGTGTCACAAACTGTAATGCCACGCAGCGGACATATAAACTGTATAAAGGGGACACAGACAAACACAATTTTTTTTTACTTAAAACATTAGCACTCTTGCAATATTTTGTTTTACAGTCTGATAAATGTCATCTCTTGCTATGAATTATTGCATCAAAAATGGCAGTCAACGTCTGTGCTGTACCAATCTTAAATATGCTGTTCAAGTGTTGTTCAAATGTGCACATCTATAAGTTGGAAACCTACATTTTGATTTATTGACATTCATTACAAAGATCTCATAGTCAATGTTTTGAGCCTCTGACCCAGAGGAAAACATGAAGCAGCTGGGCATTGTGAGCTTTTGTATATAAATTGCTTCATATGCTGATCAAGATTATGTGAAGGCGCCATGGCACAGACTGAGGGTTATGTGCTTGTCTGCAAAACTACAGTCTTCTCCAGAAAAATAACTACAACTCCTATGTGGCAATACAAGAACAGAGACAGCCATGTATAATGATTAGTATCAGTCTACTATCTGGGAAGTCTAAATTCAAGGTCCCCAATCAAAGGAAAATGTGAAAGAAAAAGCAATGGAAATTTCCTGGGTAATCCTGGGCTAGATACACACACACTCAGCCTAATGCTAGCTTGTTATTTCTCTTCTAAATAGTTCACATACTTTCCTATTGAGAAAGACTGGAGGGCATGATTACAATGAATAAGATGAAAACCCAGTTGTACCCATAACAAGCCCAACATATCTCCCTCCCTCTTTCTCTCTCTGTAGCAAGGCAAAAAGCTCATACCTTCAATAAAACATTGCTAGTCATAAAAGTGCTGTTTGTGTTTCTTCTGATGGTGAGGACTGGGCAAAGGAAGCTGGAGCTCTTTCCTTCCTTCCCCCAGGGCAAAAGGAGAGGGAGGAGTCTCAGCCAGGAAGGAAGAGAGACTGGGCTCAGTAGCTCTGCAAGGTGAGTCTGGCAAACTTAATCACCCAGCAAAGCTATAGAGCCAGGCTCTTTCATTGGTTAAGGCTCCTCCTCCCTTTGGGAAAAGGGAGGGGGGAGAGAGAAGGAGCCAAGAAAGGCTGCTTTGCTGGCAGGCTGATCGCTGGGGAGAAATACAAAATGGTAACTGAACACAGCAGGGAAGGAAGAATGAAACAGACAACAGTCAGTTGCTGGAGGGCCTGATTGGAACCCTCTGCGGGCTGGATCTGGCCCGCAGGTTTGACATCCCTGGATTAGACAGACAGAAGATAGAGCTATCAACAGCTACTAGCCAAGGTGACAAAAGCAACTCCATACAGACAGTAAATCTCTGAAACCCAGTGCCAGAAGGTAATATCAAAGGAAGGCCTTAGGCTCTATGCCCTGCTGTTGGACCTCCAGTGTAACTGGCTGGCCACTGTGTGAGACAGCATGCCGGACTAGATGGACCATTGTTCTGATCCAGCAGGACTCTTTTTATGCTCTTTATCTTCTCAGCTTTTTTTGCTCTCCCATAATTAAAACTTGGCATTACCTTATGAGACTGATTGTTAGATTTAAAACAGATAAAGGGACAAACTACTTCATACAAGACTTGTGGAATTCATTGTCACATGATGTGATGATGTGCTGTGGCTTAGATGTATTTAAAAGGCAGATTTATGAAGAGTATTGTCTATCATTAGCTGTTAGCCATGATAGCCAAATAAGGCAGCACAACAGACAAGCATTGTGGGGTTTGGCTATGGAGGCAAGAAGTGTTCTGTGGGGCATGAAAGAAGATGAACACAGCAGCAGGGCACAACTGGATAGAACTTGCATGTTACTTTCTTCACATATGTGCATATTGTTTCCTTCATATACTCTCCTTCAGGACAGTACAAAATTGATGTACAATAAAACTATCATCTACTGACAGATGAATACTTGAGCACAAACAGAAAATCTTACCTGGTGGATAAGTGAGCAGTTCACATTTGGAGACTGCAGTGATGCCCAGGAAGCCTGCAGAGAGATTTTAGGGAGATTCTCTGGACAGGAAGCTTTCTCCTGACCTGGCTGATTGGCAGAGACAACTGGCTGGAAAAACTCCACTGGAACTGGTAACAGAGGACTGGGTGTGAAGGGGGTGGAAGGATCTGGCATTGTTAGGGGAGGAAGAAAGCAACACAGAAGAAGAAAGGGTCAGGAGTCCAGCTTTCAAATCCAAGGTCAGAGTTTTACAGGGGGTTAATTCATGTGTTAATCCCTTAATGAGGGAACATAGATAATCAGACTCCATTCTGCTTGTGATCAAACTTGTCATTTCTTCTTTCCCCTGACAGTCAATACAGGAAATGACAGCTGTGGAGCTCTTGAAACCACTCACTGTCTCTATCTGGCACTTGCAGCAAAGAGAGATTTCCACTGCCCAATCTTGCTTGTTCACCAGGAGCAGCTAGCTTTATGGGTTGGCAGCACCTTGCTGCTCCAGCTGTGCTTCCTGTTCTATTTGATTACTAATCTTTCCTGAGTAGTCAGCAGAAGGGAAGACCGTTTCTTTGTCTACTGAAGGAAGATCAGCCAATGTCAGAGAAAAGACAGCTGGTAATGTGAAAAAAGCCCATTAAGCAGCAGATAACCTGTCCACCAGCAAATCATCAGGAAGGACAGTGGCAACAGTACAGGGTTGACCTTCACTTATTATGTGGCATTATTTTGAGGGCTTCCTAGCCTTAGAAGAGAGAGAAGGTCTACAGAGATGATCATCCTTGTCTTGTCACACATCTCATTGGGAGACATTGTGCCATTCACTATGTATTATCCTAAACTACTTCACAGGGCTGTTGTAATGCTAAAACAGCAGTGGGGGATCATGTTATACTGACCTGAACTCCTTGTAATAAATTAATAAATAGTATAATAGCCAGGAAGTTGAATTTGCATACTATGACCACAACAAATCTAGTACAGAACCATTTTGCATGCTAAAAGCATTGGAGAAACACTGCTAGAATAAATGAGAATTAACTATACAGAAATTACAGTATATTCTGTGTTGCAGATAGCATATTCCACACCGAGATTTGCTAAAGCAGACCTTACTTTCAGGCCCACATTTCATAACACATTAGCTCCTTGGCTACAGCTACCTCAAGTACAAAACACAATTTTATTGTGTTAATTATGAATGCTGCATGCCATCTTGCCGTTTGAAATACACTGAAGAGGTAAATGAAAAAGGACTGGGAAAAGCAGCCATTTAAATTCAATAATTGGTACAATCTGCATGCATTTGTCTCCAGTTATATGTACCCAAGTATAAAATGTATAATCAAAAATACAGCTCTCAAAACAACTAGATGGCTCTGTGTGATCCAGGAGAATAGTGGAGTGATGCCTACCTTGGTTGCTTTCATTCTTCAGCCAAGATTGGACTGGACTGAGAGGAGTTTCTTCCATATCACGTAAATAATTTTCTGGAGCTGGAGAGGCTTCGGAGTTTGCCAAAGGGAGGAGACACTCCTCCAAATCTCCTATGCCCAGGGAGCTGGGACTGTCCAGACCATCCTAGTTACAGTAAAGATGCCTTATGAAATTTTGAATGCACCCATAAAAAAGAGGAGGAAGAGGAATAAAACCAGACCCAATCCAATTTTTGAGTAATAGGTCATTTTGCAGGATTTATTTGATGACTATAGTCAAATGCCTGCAGAATTTGCCTGGAGCACAAGGGAAAGACCCCGTGCTTGGTGAAGTATTTGAGTGAGCTGGAGGGTCAGGTGTGGATCAGGGGGCCACAATAACACCCCAATCAACTGTTTCCTTACTTTAGCCTTTTCTTAAGGATCTGGCCCCTCATAGCACCTGCAAGATTCTGACACACCATAACAAAACAATACACACAGACACAGTATATTCACAGATTTTTTTTGAAGGTATCTATTCTATATCCATTTCCCCTTCTCAAGCAGATGCACAGTCACCTTTCTCACTAGCTCTTTGGCTTGGGGGTAAAACTTGAGATTATGAGAGAGAGGGTTGCCTCCATATCAGAGCACCTGTGGCACTCTGCATTGGGGTAATTTGTTTTGCACAGCCACATAAATATAGCCATATCCAAATTCTTTCCCTGGAATAATTACAGCAAAAAACCAAAAGAAAAAAGCAGTGCACGGAGGGTGTTGTGTTCAATTAATGAGGCCATATCAAATAGCATCATGAATCAAAGAGGCACTCCACTGATACCACATAATTGTATTTTTGTGAGTTTATGTGTTTTGTTTAATTGTTTGACATATGGTATATATATCTGTATTTAAAGGCTGTTTTTAATGTTTAAAATTTTGACGTTTTGGTATTTCCCATACTGGGAATTCTGAGTTGTGTTGAAAAGTGGCAAAGTAATGTTTTAAACACATTGATTATAAAAAAATTGACTAAGAGGGAAAAGTCACTCCTATGTCTCCCTCTCTGCCCTGCAGGAATTTGCTCTCTGAAGAAAAGCTTAATATATTTTTATTCCTGGGGAGGCCAATAATTCTTTCAATAGAAGGTGGCAAAGTTTAAGCCCTGGAGTATATGCATCCAAGTCTCAGCATGATTCTACCTGAGTTTCCTTAGGGCTCAGCTGATCCACGCTGTGGTTGTCTCCATCATCCCCTAGCAGGATTGAAGACTTATCAGAGTTGAGCGATAAGCCTTCCATTTCAGCCAACTGGACCTGCAGTAAGGGAAAGGCACGGTCACCACAACACAGCTTCATCTAACCTCTTTACTAGTCTCAGCAGTGGTTTCAGAAAGGGGTTGAAGACAAGGAGAAATACTACACATGAGGCTTATGGAGTCCTAACCCAATTCTGCATACCATGAAATAGCTTGTTTCTGGAAGGAAACAAAAACACTCCAATCTGGAATTCTTCATGGACCATCCCAACTGGAAGCATTTCCTGTTAATGTCTTCTTTGACAGGAAGTTGGGGAGAAGATCTTCAGGCATAGGGATTTTGCCACTATGTTCCATCATTCTGGTTGTATCTTATTGCGCATTGGTGATTAAGAGACATAGGGATAGTCCAGAATGAGGATAATGTAGTCTGCCCTGAAGGCAGATGAAGAAAAGATTCTGCCATGGAAGCTATCTATTGTCCTGCTTAAGCAGAATGATAATGGTGATGCCTTCATTTCAGCAGCAGCAGTCATGCTTTATGCTTTCCATACAAAAATCATGCTGGTGATCACCTCTTCTTGTTGCCTTTCTCAATTATTCCCTTCTGATCTCCCTGTTTCTTAATTTTTCAAGTTCCAGTATACTAGTACCAGAGTTATCCTGTCCTCTGCAGCATTCTTTCTCCATTCTCCTGGGGCTTTCTCTTCATTCCACTTAACAAGAACTTATTCCTTGTTTTCAAGGCTCTGTCCCTGTATCTTTACCTCTCAATTCCCTTTCCACTATTACCCTTCACTGTCACCCCTCCATCTTCTCCTACTTCATCAAATTAGATTTCTGTTTTTCATTCATCAGATTAGATTTTCATCTGACCCAACCTACTTCTTCTTCTTCTTCTTCAAAACATGTCTCTTTCACTTAGTGCTTGTCTCTAGAGAAGTTCCACTCATTTGTTCTGTCATTTGATCTTTTGGGGTTGTGTTCTTTTGGCACTATCTTGTCCTAGTTTGAAGGGCTCCTCGGGCAAGGCTCTTGCTTTCCTCTGTTTGTGCAGAACTGTGTACGCATGTAGTATATGTAATAGTGACAGCAGATGATATGGAGAGCTGATGGCTTTGGACAGGAAGTATAACAGAATCAGTGGCAGTGCCATATGTTAGGACTCCTTCAGACCGATAGTTCATTTCGAATGAATGGAAGAAATGTGTGAAGTAGATTTCCAAACAGGTAATCCACCTTCGTGATGAAATCCAGCACAAGGACATAATGACTGCACTCTGCATATCACAAACAGTATCACACTTCCATGGAAACTATCTACTGAACTATTCTGATTGTTGATTATGGACACAATCCAAAGCATTTTATGTGAACTTTAATCCCTTTGAAATCAGTGGGATTTCCACATGTTGGGTTGTGTCCAATATTATATAAATATTATATAAAATATAATATTTCACAAAGTACAAGCACCACCAACACACCCAACAATGAAAAACAGAAAAAAGGAATACCACAATTACAGTACATCAACACACAACACAACTAACCAGTCACAATATCTACACATATACAGAACACACAATCACTGTGTACAGCCACTCATCAACGACGTATTGTCAACTATCATACTCAAACAAATATATCAAATTACCCTTAACTCTGCCCTTGTTAAAGATGTAGGATGAATTAGCAGCGACTATATAACTCTGCTAGATAATTTGTCCTGTCCTATAACTATTTCAATCTCCTATAACTGCACACACTAGAGCACTTTGCTGTACTGTTGTTTTGCAAAATGAGGCAATAGTTCAGTTGAAGTCCAGGACAACAGGAAGCATCTAACAAGTTTATAAAGTGAAAAGCACTGTGCTCAAAGCTACAATACACCAGTATTTGTTGACAGGCCTTCTCATGCCAATTAAAGACTTCATGCCACTAATACAAACTGCTAGTGTATATGTGAATCTCATGGAGATAGATAATGAGATTAGAGTGACACTATGAAAAGTGCAAAGGGATTTGTGCAATGAGACAATTTTAACATTCCTCCATTTTAACATTCCAGCTTGTGTAGACACCATATTTAAATATTTTATTTTTTAAAAGGACATGAAAGCTCAAGTTATTAAAGATAATATTTATTCTAAATATCATATTTTTTCCCCAGTACAGGTCTATATATTGCTAGCAACTCAGGGCTCCTGCTGAACATGGTATCCCTGTGTTAAGTCCTGGAAGGGAGAAAGTTTGGTATAACATATGTATAAATAAACCAGTAAAGTGCCATGCGTAGTTCTGATTTAAAATGGTAGCAGAAAATATTTTAAATATTTAGGTTAATATCTATTAGAATATGGTAGGATATTTATGAGGATAAGTTTGGCATACTTTTTCTGCAAGTTAAAATGTGTGTTCTTTCTTCAGGAAATTAAAATTAGGGCTGATTCATATGATACAGAATTCTCATGGACCCACAAGGATTTTGTATCAGATGTGCATCAGGAGTTTCATGACTCCCAGCCATGTAAGGTCTATATTTTGATCACGACTATGGCACGGAGAAGGGGCTTCACTCAGCCCTCCTTGCCTAATGCCATTTTCATCCACTGAAAGAGCATTGGAGAACTGCTATTTGCTCTGTTTGGAGTAAGTAGCCATAATTACATGTACATTTCCCATCTAGCTAGACACATATATCCCCAAGCAGGAATAGTCAGATACAGGTCTAAGGTGCAAGAATGGCTAAGAAGGTTCAAGGAGTTCGGCTTTGCAGCATAAAAACAGCCAGATTCTCATCTAGCTGTTTCTATGCTACAAAGACTCCCTTCTCTGGCCATTTTCTTGCTGCTTTTTTTTACATAAAATGCAGTTTTGGAAAGCAGTCAACTGATTTCCCCTGTTCAATTATTCTGATTCCATTTTCAGCTGGAGGCGCCAGTGCAACAGAAAATGCAGTCCACATTCTCTGGGATCAAAGTCAAGCTACTTCAGTGGGCCAAAGAACCTAATGAATATAGCTTTTTAATAAGAAGTTGCCCTAATGAAGCCAATGGATTACGTCACAGCTGAAATTTAAACAATCTTGAGAATTTTGCAGAGTCAGCACCATTGCTACAGCCATCTGCATGAATGAATCTTAGGTAGGAGAGATGTAATGACCATGGATTGGCTCCCTGTAGGAGCAGCTAATGCTGCTTTGGTGAGGTGGTTAATCAGAATGATGGATAACACATATATGTATGGTTTTAAATACAAGTTATGCTTCTCGTATATCACTTATTGTAGACTGACTACAATATAATGCATTGGAATGTTTTGGGGCTATCTAAGGGCATTTTCTGCTTCTCAGACTGCACTCTGTTTTAGTTGGTCTGAAAGATATTACTTCAAGTGACTGCATCGGTTATTTGTGCAATCAAGCCCTCCCTCCATTTGAAATACTTAGGTAATATAGGTATACAAGCCAAACGAAGTTGAGGCATGGTTAAGGAATGTCTCTTGTGTGATACTTTCGCCGCATGGAGATAATCTCCATGTAGAAAAACAGGCTTACAGCAAGATCTTTTAAATGTGATGCACATTACTTTTTCTCCACATGTAATGCTTTTAAGTGTTTGATTACCATGGGGTTTAAGGATGCGGAAATAGTTCTAATCTATGAGTCCTGAATACACACACTAAAGTTCAAGAGTGAATTATTTTTCTCCTGTTTTTTCCAGCTCTGCTGCACTGATCATCTGATATAATTTTTTGCATCACAGGAGTTATACTGGAGGTATATAATGATATAGTGATAATGTGCCATTCCTTTTAATGTTTTAGAATGCAACACCCACAGCTCAGAGACACAGAGTCAATCTGCTTGTGCAGTCGTGGCAGAACAATCTACCAGTGAGAATCTTGACTGGGGAGCTTTCTAGTGAACTCCTGAGAGGTTTTTTTTTAAAATTTGTATAAAGCTTGCAAATTTATTGAAGAGAAATGGCAGTGAATGATTGCGTTACCTGTGATGTTGCTGTGATGATACTCAAGAATGACATGAACCAGGCCATTTTCACAGCAGTTACCTACAACAGTCACTAACATCCAGATTACAAATCCAGTTTCTCCCATTGTAATAACTTCATTTGCCTTCCACTAGTAGTTTTAACTATACAGAAGGCCTGAAGAGCTCGCAATAAGCCATTAGTTAGCTAGACAAAGGGAGATATTAACCAACACCTTTAAAACTCATGTTTAAAATTTATTTAAATCAAACAAGCCCCCCCAACCCTGTGCTCCCTGTATACCAGCAAACCCTTACATGCATGCTGAACAACATGCCTATTTCCCATCAGCAGAAATAAGTAGCAGGCCTGTGCTTAAAGCTAAGCACATGATTCCAATGCCTTGCTGTGATCTGGTAGATGAACTTCAAAAACTGTAGGATGGAATTTCTCCCAAGCATCTTTCCTCGAAGTGCAAAACTAAACACTGCCAGCTGCAGTGTGCCTCCATAGTGATTCCCCCTTCTTCTGTATATCTCTCTAGTTCTTTCTGCCATCCTTGTTGATCCAGCTGTCTCTGAATTCAGACTTCTGCCAATGCAAATAAGTCTTTCCTATTGCCAAGGAGGTCACTTCAGGAGTGCACTTCAGTGAGAAAACTCAAGCCTTCTAAAATCTACAGCCAGGAGAACATCCTGGGGAGATCTCGAATGCATAAAGGGTGTGCATGTATGTTCTTGCACTCGTGGGGCGTCCCCCTCCCATATCCTCGCACGCAGGTTACCTCTTGCTTGTCATGGTTACACTTCTCGCACATGGCCGGCGAGGAGTAATGATGGAAGACGGAGCCCGATAGGTTATCGATGATCATTAACTCCCCGTCGAAGGAGTCCTTAATAATTAAAGAGACACTGTCCAGCCATAAGTTCTCCTAGGGGACAAGAAAGGGGGGAGGATGGGAGAAATTATTTTAGGAACTCCATGTTTTGGTTTGTTTCAGAGTTCTTCTGTGTGGTTCCAGGCTAGCTTCTGCCACCCGCACTCATCTTGGTCAAATTCTGCACGCAGCAAATACATTAAAATTCAGACATCTATTAGAGGTATACAGTCTTATGAAATAGGAGTAAAGGAGGCAGAATGTGGCTTTGAGCACATGATGGTGTAAAATGGATGGGCTAATATGGCTAATTGACAGTGTGAAGCTTCCTAGCCAACTTGCAAATGTTCCTCACTCTTGCCCTGCAGGGTCCCCTATGCTTTGCTAATGGACCACCACTCACACACCTTTAACAATTCGCATTCCAGACCTAGAGCCCTGAACTAAATCCTAGACACTACAAGTCCTGACTCTGGGTACCACAGCACCTTAGGCTACTGCTGAATGCAAGTCAACTGCCTACAATTCAATAGCTCTCTTTTCTACTACCAGTCCCAGAAACACTTAAATTGCCTTACTCTTCCCCCACATCAATGTGCCACAGTCTTGCTAGAAAGCAAAAAAGTTCCACCTACCTGTGCAGGAGAGTAACATGTCATGCATAGATGTCCTTCAGGGTCCAGTCTCCCACCACCTCCATCTTGTCCAGAGCCTGGTGAGCTAGAGCTACGTGGGCACAGCCCATGAGCCATCTCAAGCTCAATC
This sequence comes from Heteronotia binoei, assembly GCF_032191835.1. Taxonomy (NCBI): domain Eukaryota; kingdom Metazoa; phylum Chordata; class Lepidosauria; order Squamata; family Gekkonidae; genus Heteronotia; species Heteronotia binoei. The sequence goes on from NC_083230.1 coordinate 81,869,556, forward strand.
TCAGCATCCATTTCAGCATCCTCCTGTGCTTCCTTGTTGCTGTCATCTAAGTGCTTCATGAGTACAGCCACTACTACATTGATGAGGACAAACTGGGCTGTGAGCACGAAACTGACAAAGTAGAGTGGTGAGATGAATTGCAAGTTGCTGAGACAACTCCGGTCATCGTGGGTGCAGTCACGAAGAGTGTCCTTGAGGCGTAAGTTGAGTCAAAGAGGTATGTGTGGGGAAGAGGAGGAAAACAGAAATCCCCCCATAACAGAGAGAGAGACAGAAAGAGGAAGAAACAAAGGACTGAAGGAACAAAAGCAATATGCCTGTTTCCCCTCCCCCCTTACAACAGCATGTACACACAGAGATGTGAGGAAGGACTTAGGCCCCTGAAGGTTGTCTAGACACACAACTTCCCTCCTTCTGTAGCTTCTTGCAGGTTGGCTGATATTTTTCAGCAAATAACATTATTCCAACTTATCCCTAAACAGGTCACCTCTTTATTTTAGCACACACTAATAGGATGTGCTACAAGGAAAATATTTATTCCTGTATGTACTCTTAGTCAATAGTGAAGAATTCCTTGCTTACTTCTATGAGAAGTGCATTCTATAGGGTGCAGAATTTAACCCAGAATGACAGCTTTAAGTGTTACCAGAGTTTAGTACAAAACTGGAAGGGGGTACCCTCTAAAGGGCTCATCTATGGACAATAGATGGGGCCAACATGACCACATAAAGTGGGTAACCTCAATGGGAAAGGCAGCTGCCAGCCATATATGTGGCTGAGACTCCATCTGGGAGTTCATGACTGTTCACAATTTCTTCCAAAGGGTCTGATCATGTCTAATATTCTATGCTTTGTTTCAGATCACTTTAATCCTAGTCCTAGTACATTGCTCTCAGATGTTTCACCCTATTGATTGCATTCATTTACACTTGAGTCTCAGTGAGAAAGATGGACTATAAATATAGTAAATAAATGCATAAATGTGGGAGAAAGCAGTATTTTGTTTAATTTAAGTCACAGAAAATTATACAAAATTTGTATTTGTTCGATAGGGTAAGAAGGATATCACATTAACCTGGGACTGGAGCTTCCAAATTATTTCCCTTTCCTTTCACAAGTTCCTGCTTTGGAATTTCAAGTTTCACACAAAGTCTGCTAATTAACCACAGGACGTGAAGAGAACTCTACATGCTAAGATCTGATGAGGTCCTTCCAACTCCAAATTAACTGTAACTTTCTTGCCAAACCCAGCACAGACTAGATGCTTGCAATGTTCCTCCTATCCCCACCTTCTTCTAACATTTCCCTTACCCCTGACTGAGTAGTATCAGATGACCTATTGTGGAAATCCTTGATGTGAATGGGCTGTGCTTGCTATCCAGTTGGATATTTCAAGTCTCACTAGTTCCTCCTGAATGTTCATAGGCACATACATACACACACTTCCAGTGTGCTGGTCCATTTCTGGTCACAATTTCTCGGGGCAAGAGACATGTTCTATCAGTGGTATAAGTTACCTTCATAATTCCATTCCAGTTGTCACCAGTGGAGACCTGGAAAAGTGTGAGGAAGGCCATCCCAAAGTTCTCAAAAGTGGCATGGCGACTCATGCCCTCACAGGGGTTCTCATCGTTACATACTGGAAAAAAGGAATTTCTAGGTAAATAACCAGACAGATGGTTTTATTGCAGGAAGGTAGGTAATAAAGGGGCTCTTTGTGACACTTCTCCTTGGACCTTTAAATTTTGTACTTTAGCCTACATTAAAAATAGTTTCCATGTACAATGATTATTTAACATGCTGGGATGGTAGAAATGACCAGGATTGCAATATTTAAATATTCCTGCAATATTTAAAATTATAGCTACTTTCCAAAGGTCTCTCCTATTATTGATTTTTTGAAAGCCCAAAGAAATTTGCTTGTGGATCCTACAGAAAACTGTTTGTTTTGCCTATTAAAATTAACAGACAATTAGCATTGTGTAAGCTGCAAGATAAACAAAATAAGCAACTGAACTTCTAATTCCCTTAGCGAATATAGAGTCTTAGCTACAGTTTTATTGGGGTGTTCACATTTTCCCCATGATACTAAAACCACATTCTATTGTATTTTTAAAGCAGCAATTCCAGAATGGTCGGTCATACCCATTAGATACCTTACTAAATTGGTATACATATAATATGCATTATATAGTTTCTGAGAATATGAGTGAAGTCCCTGTACAGGGAACCATCTGTAATTTCTTGTCAAGAAATCATATCGACAAGTATAATTAAATAATGTGTACAAGCTCTTTTACAATTATGTCTACAAGAGTAGCTGTAAGCAGAATCCACAGTGGAATCATGTGGAAAGCCAAGCTTTAAATCTCTGCTCAGTTATGACACTCACAGAGTAGCTTTGGACAAGATGATATCTATCAGCCTGAGCCTAATAAATCCCTCAGGACTGTGTATGTGGCTAACAGTGCCATCTGAAGGAGTGTTGTCCTAACCTAACCTTAACTTCAATTGATGTATAAGGGTTTAACTCAGTTTAGAATTGCACTGTAAACCACTATGCAGCTCTCTGGAGGAAAAACAAGGTCATGGTACTAATTTACAAACAAATAACAACTCTGACTAAACATAACTGGCCTTGCTAAGACATTTAGATCACCAGCTACAAGAACAGGGACAGGGCCCTTCCACAAGTTAGAAAATTTACTTTTTTTCCCCAACTTGTTCCAAATGGCATACTTTTGGAGGCTCCCAAGGAATAACTTCTATTAGAAAAGACCTAAGTTAAAAAGGTTCTTGTGCTTGGCTAAAGTCAGGGATACCTTTATGTACTTAATGACACCTGTTGAGCGAGGTTCCTACAACAGCATTCATGGAGGTAGAGATCAAAGTCGCTGGTGATGATTTCAGTTTGTTTATATTGTGATTACAATGGAACTTGTGAGCATGCAGTTAACAATGCCTAGAATAGTTCCTGTTTTGTTTTTCTGAAATGCATCTAATGTTGTTTCTTAAGAATGTAGGCCCTTTGGCTGTCTTTGGATCCAGTAATGGACCAATTCAGCTAACTCTCTTAGGACGATGTGGATAGGATCCTGCAAGCTGTAAAGCCCACCACCTGCTTCCTGGACCCATGTCTGTCATGGCTGTGAAGGCCAGCAGTGGGGGAATATGGGCTCTCCTGGCTGATATTGTAAATCTATCCCTGAATTCAGGGATCTTCCCAGGGATTTTGAAGGAGGTGGTAGTGAGATGGCTCTTAAAGAAACCTTATCTAGATCCCACAGATCCATCCAACTACTGCCAATTTTTAATCTTCTATTTCTAGGCAAAGTAGACACATTTGTCTGGCTTCTGCCCTGGCTATGGGATGGAGATGGCTCTGGTCACCCTTACTTACATAGACATCTGGACCAAGGCATGTCAGCATTGCTGGTTCTTCTCAATCTCACAGTAGCATTTCACATGTTTGATTACGATCTAATGACCCACTGCCTTGTCAATGTGGGGTTTGTAAGACAGCTTTGAAATGGCTCATGTCATTCCTCCATGACTGGGGACAGAAGGTGGTGCTTGGGGAAAGGGTTTCACAATGGTACCTTTTGGTATGTGATGTCCTACAGGGGACAATCCTCTCCCCAATGTTATTTAGCATCTATATGTGGACCCTCAACCAACTGGTAAGTAGGTTTGGACTGGGTTGTCTCCAGTGCACAGATGACACCCAGCTATATCTGTTAATGGATGGCCAGCCGAACACTGCCACAGATATATAAGAACATAAGAGAAGTCATGTTGAATCAAGCCAATGGCCCATCCGGTCCAACACTCTGTGTCACACAGTGGCCAAAAAACCCCAAGTGCCATCAAGAGGTCCACCAGTGGGGCCAGAAGCCATTCCATTGTGCCCCCCCCCCCCAAAGCACCAGAATACAGAGCATCACTGCCCCAGACAGAGAGTTCCGACAATAAGCTGTGGCTAATAGCCACTGATGGACCTCTGCTCCATATGCTTATCCATTCCCCTCTTTTATTTTAGCCAAGAGTTTCAAAGTAATGGCTGGCTGGCTGAAACAGACTCAACTGAAATGAAATCTCTCAAAAACAGAGGTCCTGTGGCTGAATCAGGGAGACCCGAGGTTGGGGTACCAGCTCCTGACCCTCAACAATGTATTATTAACACCAGTGTTGAGCCTGAGGAGTCTGGGTGTGATCCTGGATGCCTCCCTGTAAATGGAGGTCCAGGTAACAAATGTTGCCAGACTGGCCTTTTTAAATCTATGCCAGGTCAGCCAACTGATCCCCTTCCTGTCTTGCCCCGATCTTGCCACAGTGATCTATGCACCAGTCACCTCCAGACTAGACTACAGTAACTTGATTTACAAAGGGCTACCCTTGAAACTGACCTGGAAGTTACAACTGGTCCTTACAGGAACAGTGATGTATCTCCTTAAAGAAACAGCAAGCGTCAGATTCAGCAGGAGCTCACAGGAGTGCAGCTCCTGAACCTTTCTGAGGGTTCCCCCTCTTCCTCCCCACCTACCTTGTCCATTGAATAGTAGGTGCAGCTGCACAACAAACCCTGGATTAGGAGAGCGGGAAGCCAGCCAGCCAGCCACCAGGGTTTTACCATGTTCCCAGTAGCCCTCACTAGCCCCTGGAGAAGTGCACACCACCCTTTCTCCACTCCTTATATGATTTTGGGTGGCGGGTGGCTGGCTGGCCTTTTGAATGGGGGAGGGGTGGCTCAGGAGAACCCCAGGTGCCTGGGGCTCGCCTTTCTTGCATTGGGTTGTTTTTGGTTGGGGGGGGCAACATATGCTAATGAGTTATGCTAATGAGCTCCACCACCTATTTTTCTACAAAACAACCCGAGAAACAGCATCTAGAGCTCACATAGAACTGGTGCTCCGCCAACTGAACTGGCTCCAAGTCAAATACTGGATTAGATTTACGGTTTTGGTTTGGACCTTCAAAGCCTTACATGGTCTGGGACCAAGGTATCTTTGGGACCAAGATATCTTTATGTACCCCAAAGAGCACTGCACTCAGTGAAAAACAATTTCATGGTGGTTCCTGGCCTGAAATGCATTCATCTGGCCTCAACTCAATCCAGGCTCTCTTCAGCTTTAGCCCCAGCCTGGTGGAACCCTTTTCCAGATTAGATCTGGAACCTGCACGACTTGTAATGTTCTGCCAGGCATATGGCTGAGGCAATGATAGCTTTTAGGTTGGCCCCCTCCTTTCTTTCTGGCCACCAACTTTGTCTTAATATCAGTTGTAACATCTGCCAACACACATGATCCTTCCCTTGAGAACTGGAAATTGTGTATTATGCACCATCTGTTTGACTATTAACTGTACTGGAATGGATTTTTATTAATATTGTATTTATAGTTTTAACCATTGTTGTTACCTGCTCTGAGCCCTGCTGTGTGGGGGAGGAAGGACTAGAAATCAAATCAAATCAAAATAAATTTAAAAAATAAAGGGTCCCCCCCCCCAGCTTACTTGTCAGGAGTGGAATTGGAAATTAAAATGGCCTAAGAGCAAGAGATGAATGGCCCTTGTGGTGCTTCCAGGACTTCTGGACTCAGACCTGGCTGGTGGGGGCAATGATGGGTGTTGGCTCCTCCTGCCTGGCACTGTTGCAGTATAGGAGGCAGCAAAGGGTGTGTCAGCACTCAGGGTTGTCACCACTGGTTAGGTTTGAGCCAAGTGACCTAGGTTTGCCAGCCTCCAGGTGGGGCCTGGAGATCTCCTGCTTTTACAGGTGATCTCCAGCTGGCAGAGATCAGCTCCCCTGGAGAAAATGGCTGCTTTGAAGGAAGGACTCTATGGCATTGTACCCTGCTGAAGCCCCTCCCTTCCCCAAACCCCACCGTCTCCTGGATCCACCCCAAAGTCTCCAGGTATTTTCCATCACAGAACTGGCAACCCTAATAGTAACCACAGCAGTGGTGGCAGAGCTATTGAGGCTTGGCTATGTTTGTTCTCTTGCCTTAAAGACAGAAATGGACTAATCTAAATGCTTCACTTGGGTTGTGTTCCTTCTTTTTTGCATAACCTGAAAGAATGAGTGTAATTCAGAGGCCTTTAAGAAGCTAGTAAATAACTTAATGTCTCTGTGGTTCTCAGAATGCCAGGCTGTGGTAACAATACTGCATGCTGATATTAAGGCTGAGAATATAACATTCCTGTTAAAAATATGTAACTTTGAGATCAAGAGACAGTAACGGAAGATCAAAGATAAAATTCTAATACCAATTTCTCTGAGGAGCTGCAGGAGGGCTGTGTATATATAATTACTGCTATTATTATACTATCAATGTTTACTATAAATTATACTTTACAGAGTAAAAAGGAATGGAGGGAAGGAAGAGATATAGGCAAAGAAAAGAGGAAAGGCATGGGAAACCAGGAGCAGGGTAGTGTCAGGGTTTGTGTCAGACTGGGAGACCTTTGTTCAAACAAGCCTTGTAGCTGAACTTGGCCCTGCTGTTTTGAGCCCAAGAGAAAATGGAGGAGATGAGAACCTATTTATTCAACCCAGAACTCCTTGGGAAAAGGGCAGGATAAAAATATGATAAATAGCTCTGAAAAGTAGCAAGGGAGGAATGTGAGCAAATGCAGTTTTATATATATGCCTTGGGCTTCGTCTCAGTTGGCAAAGAGGACTGCTGGGATGTCAGCTGAAGGAATCTTGGGGGGTGGTGGGAGGAAGCAAATTGAAAGGAGGGAAAAGAAGGAAGAAAGGCGTATTGCACCATCACATTTTTATGGACGGTGTGTGAGAGGGCAGAGCTGCCAAGCTCCCGGTTGCAGCAGGGGTTCTCCCACTTTGGGGATTCCCTCTTGACATCGGCAGTACCATAGAGTTTTCCTTCCAAATCGCTAGAGTGTCCAGGAAAACCACAGAGTTTTCCCAGAAGCTCCTAGAGCTGTTGACATGTGATGTTGCCGGCACGATGACATCACTTATGAGTGACACCATCGCACCCTGTGCACATAGCACTTGTGAAAAAGGTCCCCCATTGGAGGCCACAAGGGACTTGGCAACCCTATGAGAGGGGGTGGGACAAGACAGAACCTTTTGTCCTCTGCCTGCCTGATTTAGAAGAGGTTACTTGCACCTCTTGGGTTCAGGCTTTTCTTTCTAGCCAGAGAGAACCAACAACCTCCTTCCTTCCCAGTCTCCTCCTTCCCTTGTCATTTAACTGCAGCTTCCTAGCCAGACCTGTTCCTTTTGCCTGCCTCATGAGAAGGCCTTTCTACTCAGGGGTAGGCCATTGGCCACAATAGTGTGCTGCTGCTCACAGGGGGAAGCTGAGGCTAAATAGATCCATCTTCCAGGCTGGCTCTGGATATCTCCTGGAATTACAACTGATCTCTTTGACTACAGAGATCAGTTCCCCTGGAGAAAATTGCTGCTTTGGAGTGTGGATTCTATGGAATTGCTACCCTCCCCTCCTCAGGTTTCACTCCATATCTCCAGGAATTTCTTGACTCAGAGTTGGCAGCTGTAGGATAGAAACTGACTGCTTCCAATTTCTGCAAAAGGTAGGGTTACTAGCCTCCAGGTGGGGCCTGGAGATCTCCCGCTTTTACAACTGATCTCCAGCTGGCAGAGATCAGCTCCCCTGGAGAAAATGGTTGCTTTGGAGGGTGGACTCTATGGCGTTCTATGATGCTGAGGTCCCTCCCCTGCCGCTTCCCAGATGCACTCCCAAAGTCTTCATGTATTTTCCAATACAGACCTGACAACCCTAGGAAAAGGGCTGTTGCTCTCTCTCGGCTTATCTTCTGTCTCTAGGGTCTTCAGAAAGGAATGAAGTCCCTGGAATTTACCCACAGATCACAATATAGTGCAACTATTTAACAATCCAAATCTACTACAACCTCTCTCAGAGGAAGGAAGTGTCAGGCATATCTCGTAGTAACTCCCCTCCTTGAACACCATGTGCAAGTAGCAGCTAAGGACCCTTCTCAATGTTAGAATAAAATTGGATGTGGTTTCAGGACAAGGAAAATACATTGTCTGAGCAACTGCAGCAGTAGCTAAAAGAAAGACATTTGGATTACTTGCAGCAACTGAGTAATGACTGTGTATTCCTTGCACAATACAACACTTGCTTGGAAAGGTCCTTAGTGAACACTGGCCAAGATACAAAATGAAGAGTGACCAATTCCTGTTTTAACAATTGATTTGAGGTAGCTGTATGAAAAACAAGAGCCACCCATATTTCAAACAGACTAACCATGGATGATAAGTAACGCAAGAGAAACCCTCAGACACACTCAAATCTTGGAGAGGATGAAGAAAATTGGAAAATTCAGGCCTGTTATTCAATCAGTGTGAAACATGGTACATTGTGGGAATCCTTCACTGGTCCTGAATTCTATGATTCACCTACATACATTCACTGTTGGAAAACTCACCAAGCTTTCCAAAGAGCTCCACTCCAAGGGCAGCATAGATGAAAAAAAGGAGCATGAAGAGCAATCCAAGGTTCCCCACCTAGAAGGAAAATCATTTTATTGTTAGTCGGGTGCAAGTAAGACCAAGCCACATTAGAGACAAGAATCGCTTAAAAGAGTGCCTTATTCGGACACATGGGTGACAAACATGGGTCACTAACGGCCAAAAAAGACATGACACTAGGAGACCCATAAAAGGGCTTGTTCAGAATTTGTAAAGGACAGTAGTGGCCACATGGGGCCAAGTGGGGGAGGGGTGTTAACCCTTCTGACCCCATGTGATTCTGTCTTTGAGAAAGGGATACAGCTATTTTACCAGCTTTGACAGATTGAAAGTACTTCTGTGGCATTAGCCTAGAAATGGGAAAAGATAGGCAAAGAGGGCTGCTATCCCCTTGGTGCATTCAGTCAATGTGTGGAGAGCAAAAACAGGCATAACAGTGATTTAAAAAGGTAAAGGTAGTCCCTTGTGCAAGCACCAGTCGTTTCCGACTCTGGGGTGACATCGCATCACGATGTTTTCATGGCAGACTTTTTACAGGGTGGTTTGCCATTGCCTTCCCCAGTCATCTACACTTTACCCCCAGCCAGCTTGCCTGTTTGTAAATACTGTGTCTACATGTGAGGGAAATATGCACACAGGTACTCTTTCTTCCCATGGTTGGAAACATTTGAAAAGCAGCATTCCTAATCATGGAGGAAGGGAGGGGGAGCATACACACAAACACTTCCTCCACATGTAGGCAGAGAACTGATGAGCCAATGGCTGATGTGTTTGTGTCTGCGCACCCTTTTGGAGCACTGACTGAATGCATGGAGGCACGATGTGCTCAGGGCTAGGGAAGTTTTGATTAATCTCCCTCTCTTCCTGCCTAATGGCTTAAGCCAAGGTCTCACATAATTACACTTACTTTTTAAACAATGTTGGGAAGATCAGGACTGTCCCCAGTGCCTCATCTTTTCCTTGCCTACATTTTCTACGAGCAAAAATGGTGATTTTGTAAACCAACCATATTAGGGTAGAGGTTTGTAGAAAGGTGAATAGGTGAGGGCATATATGCTCCACACAACTGTATCCACACAATCCCACATAATTCACATGTAAGCCTCATACTTCTAGATTTCTTTTAATCCAATAAAATGTTAAACTTTTCAAAGAAAAGAAAATCTGAAAAACACATGGATCAGGTATGTTTCTTCAGTGATTTTTTGATAAACTGTGGTTTGATCACATCCTGATTGATTGTCATGTCTAAATTTAAACAGTACAACAAACTGGCATTATTTATCTGACTCGAAACTGGGGTTCAAACTCAGGTTTGTAACTGGTGCGTTAACTACAGTTTGCGTTTCATTGTTACATCAGAATTTGCAAAGCATTGTTTACTGAAAAACAGCAACCATTGCTGCTGCTTGGCCATAGAGACAGGAATATGGGAAAGACAAAATCCCTGATAGGAAGCAGAAAGGAGAAGCAAATAAACCACAGTTTGTACTTCTATTTACTAGCCAAGCCAAAGTTTGTTCCATAAGTTTAAACAAACCAAAACTAATGATATCTGAATGCAGCTTTGGACACTGTTATATATAGTAGTACAGTTTTCAGTACATTATTTTGAAAAAGTCTGAAATTAGAATAAAAGTGATATCTTAAATCCTCCACCATCATTTCCAAATTCACACTCATTTATCCTTCCTGAACTCTGTTCTGGAGGTGTAAGTGAAAGTGGACTTTTCATGCCACTATTTTAAAACATAAACAGCTTCCCAAAAAGCAAGCTTTATGCAGTACACAGAGGGCACAACCTCCCCCTCTTACCCAGCTGTAGTGCAGGTGGGTAAGGGATTGATGTGGCTTACAAGAATTGTGTATGCTGAAAATTTGCATCTACTCCTTGAAAAATGGCTCCATGCAAAGACAGCAGGAAGAAAGAAAGAAAGAAAGAAAGAAAGAAAGAAAGAAAGAAAGAAAGAAAGAAAGAAAGAAAGAAAGAAAGAAAGGAAGGAAGGAAGAAAGGAAGAAAGGAAGAAAGGAAGAAAGGAAGAAAGGAAGGAAGGAAGAAAGGAAGAAAGAAAGAAAGAAAGAAAGAAAGAAAGAAAGAAAGAAAGAAAGAAAGAAAGAAAGAAAACATGCAGCCAAAAGTTCAGAGAAAAGAGCATTGGAGGAACTGAGCTAATTTTGAGGTACTTGTTCTGCCAGACTTAATAAATCTTTGAGAATAGAATAATGTTATGGATAATTTGGTTGTCCCCTGAAGAGTCACTGTGCAAAATATGGAAACTGAAACCAATCACTTACAAGTGAAACATTTTATTACTGCCTTGAGTGAAACTCTCAACGCTGCCTTAACTGTGGCTTCATCTTTACTGCCTCTATAACGTAACTTTATTAAATGAATCTGCCTTAGCCTGCTAAAAGTAAAACCCAGCAACCCCTTCCCCCAAAAACAAAAAAACCCCCAAACCCAGTGCTCTCTTTGGTGCTCAGAGAACTATCCAGCTCAAGCTCTTCAGAACTATCCGGAAAACACTTTTCTAGTAGCAGACAACTTGTTTGTCTTGATGGGGAGTCCTGCAATGTAGGGGCATGGCTCAGGGTTTGCATGAGGAGTGTCACAGGTTCAGTCCACTTGAAGGGATTCAGATAGCAGATGTTGAGAACAAATATTCTCTATTTCAGATGCTGAAGAGTACCTGCCAGATAGGTCAATAGTCTGTTTCCAAGCAAGACAGCTTTAAATGTCTATTTGGCTGTCAGTGCTTTTAAATACCTACATGCAGTCAACAGGAGACTGTTCTTTGCTTTAGGTTTCAGGGTCATCAATATGCTGATGACTCCTCATTCAATTTTTCTCTTGAATCAAATTCAAGGATAGTAGTTGGAGTTCTAACCCAGTGACAGGATGTTGTTATGCTCCGGATGAAGACGAACAAACAGAAGCTGAATCTTGACAAAATGGAGTGCTGGCAGTGAAAGTGTCTCATTGGGAACACATATGCCTATTCTAGACAGTTTAGCATTTGCTCTGAAGGAGTGGATGCCTAGGGTTGCTCTTGGATCCAAATCATTCAATGTCCACAGCGGCAGTGCCCAGGGGTAGATTTTTTATCTGTAAACAGGTTGTACCTCTTCCTCAGACACAGCTAAACTTTTTAAAAGGAAGCTGGGCTTTTCCAGTGCCAGGTCAAATGACTGACCTGGCACTGGCAACAAAAATCTGTGACTTGCATATAGTGTTAAGCTTGCCAGTAGTCCTGAAGAGGCCTCTTTAATAGAGGCCTATTGTGTGGAAATGAACAGTTGAAGCTTTTTGTGGCTTGAGGGTACATAACATGACCTGGCAAATAACATCTCTGTAAACCTATATTGAAAGGACATTATCTTCCAAGCTGTAGGCAATTCTATGACCTTGTCTGTAACCTGTGCCATGACTATGAACCAATTCACATGTTCCTCACAAGTTGGATTAATTATCTCAGTTTGAGATAATTTGTTTGAAGCTGCCCTTAAGTGGAAAAAAAATGTTTCTATACAATAAAGAAAAATCCAAATTTTAAAGGGCTTTCTTTGCTATGGTAAGAAATTTTTGACATGAGGTAATTTCACTAAAGGGGCTCCTCACGTGAAACTGAGACAGCAACATGGGGATTTTACCGTTTCAGAAATGTTCATGTCAGGCGGCCCTGTGAAAATATATAAAGCAGGAAAAGCTCTGTGGCTGAGGCACAGGGCAGATATCCAGAAGATTTAGTTCAGCTCCAGGCTCTGGCACAGATGCCACATTTGAGCTGGGGAACAGCAGACACTCTGTGCCATAATTTCCCTCATTTGTCAACTAAGGGTAGAAAACTTGTTGTCTGTTTCCATTATGTAGTTTGGGCATTGGACAGCCCTTCCCCAAACTATATAATTTGTACACACAGAAGGCCAAGGCTCTAATCTACAATCTGGAAGAGCAATTAATTACCTTGCATTATGGGACTTGGCTGGGAGCACTTTGGAGATACGTGCAGGATCAAATCAATGTGATACGTGCAGGATCAAATCAATGAGCTGAACCTGACGCAGCAGTGGGAGATTCCTCATTCCTCCATATGAGTACCTCTCTGTTCCCCATTGTAGGGCAAATAGTAGCACCAGGGAGGGAGAGATTTGCACTGGGCAATAGTGTGAGCAAAAGGGTTCTCCCCTTCTTGTTCATTTCCAACGTACCGGACTTTATGGGGAGTCCCTGGGGTTGCTATTGGTAGCTTTAAAAACGCAGGGCAGATCCAGTCATGGACTTTCTGCTGCCTCATCAAATTCTGCCTTCAGCTTTACCTCACGCACAAACACTGACAAGTTATCTGACAAATTTCTTTAATTTTTAGGTAGCAGAGAAGATAGCCTGCCTCTTTGGGGCTTCCTGAAGCGATCTGGATTATGATCAATAGACTTCTTTGGTGCCATTATTCCATCCTTAACAATTCTTTCCAAAGAAGCAGAGTTTGCTCACTCCCTCTATGCCCAGTTTTTCAAGCCACTAATCCATCACGGGAACTTCTTTAGCTGGTTTCAAGTTTGGTACTGATGAGAGCAAGAACATCAATACCTCAAATATCTCACGAGAAGCTGCCATTTGCAAATCATGAAAATCCCTCCCCCCCCCCTCCAGCTGCTGCCTTTCAGGTGACATTTCTCTCCCAGCAAAGAAAGGCCCAGTAGGAGGGGGCGTTGCTTCTCAGGGGACAGGAATCTTTAGAACTGAGTAGAAATGAGGAAGAAGGAAATAGGAAAAAAGAGGAGGACAATTTAGATGCAGAGAGAAGTCTGTTCTTATTCTCCCTTTAAAAACAGTCTTTATTTGGTGCACCAGCTTTACAGTAATGTGAAAATAAATCAGAGGAAACCATACATGAGCTAAGTAAAAGCATATGGAGGAGAACAAATGAGGGGCAAAACAAGGGAAACACCAAATATGCTGTTTTTTCTGCTGTTTGTGCCAGGGGGGGAAGGGGAGTGAAACAGTCTTACATGTGTTTTCGGCTTATGTGGGAGGGAAGAATCAGTGGTAGAGCTGTTAGCCTCCAGGTTAGGCCTGGAGATCTCCCAGTATTATCATTCATTTCCCACTGACAGAGATCAGTTCCCCTGGAAAAAATGGCTGCTTTGGACTCTATGGCATCTCCCCTCCCCTAACCCGACCTCCTCAGGTTCCACCCCTCCAATCACCAGGAATTTCCCAACCTAGGCTCGCAATCATAATCAGTCGGAGGAATCAAGCTTGCCACTCAACCTTTTAGTCTTGCATCAACTCTAATATGGCCTTGATAAATTAGTTGCCAGTCATGACCATGTACTTTTTTGCTGGCAGCTTGTAAACAGGTATGTGCTTACTACCCATCTCCACACCTGGGTGCCTGCACACAACCTCCTCTTGCCCCATCCCTGGCTTCACATTTCCTACATTGGCTGCTGTTAGTCTCCTTCCCCCTCCCCCACCTTTGCTCTGTGCTCTGCTCTCTCACTTCATAAGAACAGAAGAAGAGCCCTGGCTGGATCAGACCAATAGTCCATCTAGTCCAGCATTCTGTCTTACACAGTGGCCAACCAGTTCCTCTAGACGGCCAACAACACAGCACAGAGGCTGAGGTCTTCCTCTGATGTTGCCTTCTGGCTCTGAGATTCAGAGGCTTAGTGCTGGTAAACAGGTTATACCCCTTCCTCAAAGACACAGCTAAACTTTTAAAAATGATGCTGGGCTTTTCCAGCACCTGGTCAAATTACTGAATCATGCACAGGCAACAAAAATTCTGTTGCCTCTGAATGTGGAGGTTCCCTTCAATTACCATGACTACAAGCCATTGATAGACATCTACTATAATGCTATCTAATCCTCCTCTTAAAGCTGTTTATTCCTGTGGCCATCACTACTTCCTCTGGCAGTGTATTCCACATTTTAATTACACTCTTTGTAAAGTAGTATTTCCTTTTGTCCATCCTGAATCTACTCCCTATCAGTTTAATTGGATGCCCTCGATTTCTAGTATTTGGGAGACAGAGAAAAAGTTCTCTTTGTCAACTCTCTCCACCCTATACATAATTTTATAAACCTCTATGCTCTCCCTCCTTAGTTGTCTCTTTTCTAAACAGAAAAATCACAGACTCTTCAGTCTTTCCTCATAGGGAAGGTGCTCCAACTCCCTAATCACCTTGGTTGTCCTTCTCCGAACTTTTTTTTCAGCTCTGCAATGTGCTTTTTGAGATATGGAGACAAGAACTGTAGACAGTATTCCAAATGAAGCTGTGAAAGAACAGGCCTGCTTTGACTTGCAGACCCTGCTCTGCCCACCCCACTTTAGTGTTGCCAATTCCTGAAGCGGGTTACTTTTTCCTTCCACTAGTGTAATTCATTGTCACCACCTGCCCTTTTTTGGGTGGATGGGTGGTCCTGCTAGGAGGGTTAGGGTTCCTAGTTCCCCTACCCAATCTGAGGCCCTATCTTTATGTCCCTCATTACCCAGAGCCTGGATTAATTACAACTTTTGGGCTTCCCTGGAGAAATTGCCACATGGATACAGACTACTTTCCTGCCAATCTGGGGCCCCCTCTTACACTAGAGTCTCCAAGATGATGGAGGATCTGGGTGGTACAGAGACTGAGAACCAACTACCCTAACTGATGTTAAAATAGTACAGGCACTAAAAATCTTAAAGAGTCACAAGGTTCCTATCTTGCCTTTACCTAGGAGACCACATTGTCAGTCGCCCTGAGCCCACCTCGGTGGGGTAGGGCGTGATATAAATCAAATAAAATGAAAATGAAATGAAAAAGATGGCTGCCTGCTTGCATCCTCAGACAAGAAGTCATTCCAGCTCAGTATCATAAGGAAAAGCAAAAACAACTTCCCCTTGCAAGGAAATGTTCTTAATCCCTGTCTCCACCTACTTTACATTACTCTCTCAACCCCCTTGACCCAGTCAGTCCATATCACAGGTGCATCCTTGGAGCACTCCTGGAAGGCATTCTAAGAAATCTTCTGGAATTGCCTGAAGACTTCCTAGCACCAAATTCCTTAGCTGGTTTTCCTACTAGGGCTATTAGCATATGTATAGATGTAGGGTGATTCCGCATTAGCCTTTGCTCTGGCTCCGATGCTGTGTTTCCCCCCGGGGCAGATGTTGGTTTCCGCACATTTTGACCCGGGGCAGCAGTTTGACCCGCCTCTGAAGCGGTGCCACCCCGGATCAGGGTGATCGGCAAAATACCGGATCTTTTTTTTTGCTGCGGTTCCGAGGCTCGGAATTTTATGTGCGGAACTTGAGCCAGTGTGCTGTCAAACTTGTCGCATCATTAGAACACACCCACATAACTCCACACCCCTGATCCCACCCAGTTATTTCATCACACCCTCTTACTTTTACTCCCTTTTAAAATTGTCTGCCATTATCTGATTAGGAATTTTTTTTAAGCAAAGCTGGTTTTGCGTTACAACGCTGCAACGCATAACGCTGCAACACGATTCTCTTCTTTGCCCGAATGCATCCCTTACTTTCAAACGCCCTCACTCTTTATGGTGTTCCATGAAATTTTGGTAATGTGCCCTCCATTATCTGGGAAGTAATCTGCCATAACATTTGATCGTTCACAACGTTATTCCCCCCCACACACAACTGAAAGCACTTTGTGCTATCATACTTTTTTTTTTTTACAATAGTCTCGTTACAACGTCACAAAATGAAAATCGATGTTACGCGAACTAATTTTAAGATGCGCTGATGCCACTTTTATCCACCACCGCCCCCCGCATGTTCCTCAAGAGGGAACTTGGCTATGTTTATAGCCCTTTACTGATGTGCTGGAGACAATACTTTAGATACCACCCCCCCCCCCCTTAGGGCTCCTTTTTAAAATAGTTTTTTCCTGAAAACTGTGTGCTTAGCATTCCAGCAAGTGTGTGCTGAAGTGTGTGCTTCCTGCTTTAGACAATAGACCAGGGGGCAGATTAATGACCAATGGCAGGTGGGAAGGAAAACATGTGACTTTGCAAGTATTGCGCCTCTGGTGTTATGTCATAACACAATAAAAAAGGTTACGTTGTAATGTGAACACGCATGCATGTAAAAAAAAGGAACTACATGGATGAGTAAGGAGGGAGGGGCATGAATAAGTGAGGAGGGAGGGGAGGGGGAAATTGCTCCGATTATGGTGGAAGCTCCGGGAGCAACAGTACTGCGGAATCAAAACACACGGAACAGATTGGGAATTGAATCCGGGAGAAATCCTCTAGTGTGGAATCGGGAAATCAGGCCCGCATGGAACAACCCTGGAGTGAAAGGAAGGCAAACGGCAAATGCAGAATCAGCTGTAATCTAGCAGGCCACTGAACCGGCTCCTGCCAATTCCAGAGAGAAAAAAAGAAAAGTTTTAAAACTTAGTGTGAGTTAAAATCTCTTATGTATAGATTCACATTATGCTCCTTTTGCAATTCAAAAAACTGCTTCCAGCGGCACAGTGTGTCCTGGAACAAAGAACCAGTTCTTCCTCACTTGGGAGGGGGGCAGAACCTGATCAGTAAGGTGAGTTCCTGGAATCATCCCAAGGGGCACTCAGGAGCCCCCTATGGTACCTGGGAAGAGCCCCAAGTGACTGGAATAGCTCTCTAACTTTAGGAGGTAGCCCTGCCTTTCTCCTCAGCCTCAGTCTTTAAATCAGCTGTCCCAGAACCTGCTGAAGCCCCTGAAGCCACTCCTGATCTGTCCTCTCAAGCTCTAAAAAGTCAAGAAGCTTTCCAAGCCAGATGGAGGATCCACTGCCATAATCTAATACAACACCTTTAAATAGAACAGGCTCCTCCAGAGAGGTGGGGCTTGAACACACCACTCCCTGGCAGGGTACTAAAGTAATGTTTGCCTTTTCTGGAACAACATCTTTAAGCCTCTTGCTTGGGCAATTGCAGCCTCAAGGATCTTCCCCTAGACTTGGCAGCTGGTAGAGAATCTGCCTGTGTACCCTACTGAGAGCTGACTACAGCAAGTCCCAATCAAGACTGGAGTGGTGATGGGGGTAGGAGGAAGCAGCTTACCTTCTACCTATTTTCTATTTCCTTGGCATCCCCACTCCACTGAACACCCTTCTGCAGGTGGGTTATCCAGTTTTAAGAGGGCCATTGGAGTCTTGACTGACCTAATCATTTCAGTTTTGAAATGCTAGTTTTTAGCCTTTATGCTGGAAGAGAAAATGCTGAAAAAGTAGAGGTGGTCAAAATGTAGGGGTGGGCATTGCTCAAGGCATAAGAAAACAAAGACAGCTGCAGACTGACTTCCCTTCTCCATTGCCAGGGTTGGACCTTACCAACACATTTAATATATGATCCAAAATTAAGTACCTTCCTGGATATTTGCATTATTTGGTGCACAACACGCACACATTCTTAAGAGCAGAGCACACCCAGCCCTAGGGCATAATGAGATTTTTTTTAAAAATGAGGAAAGTCGCAGTAAAAAATTATGCCAGCACTGCGCTAAATGAGACTCAAATAGAAGATAGGCGCTGAAGGATTAAGAGCTAATTACTTGAATATCAGCTTTCTTCCAGAAAAGGGAAATGAAATTCAGTGCAGCTAATGGACATCAGCTTTGTTGAGCAACCACTGCATTTGTGTAGGTGACAGACATAAAGAATCAGGGAAGGAGCTGATTGCTGCTAATCCAAAGGTCTCCTTGTTGGAGTGAAGACTGCTGTTTTTTGCATGATGATCACTGTCTCCCACCTCTCTGGCTGGGACTGGCCCACCTGAAACTGGGATCTTGAATACCTAACACATCACCACTCGAGTTTCCACAAAAACACTTTGACTGCTGGGGAATGCCAGAAATGAGTTAAGTGGGACAAAAGAAGAAGAAATGATCAGACCTTAAGGTCTCTGCTCTACAAAACATGTCCTTTGACTTTTTAAAAACTAGTAAACTTGAATCTCAACTGATTTTAATTAGTACACTAGGTATTTTCCAGATATTACTAGATATGTTCATATTTCTACACCAACATAGTTGGCCCAGGAAAAGAAAAAGAAAGAAACTTCATTTCTTTTGTACCTTTAAAATTTATAAGAATAAGTTTTGAACATTATGTTTGTGGGATGAATTTGGGGAAAAAAAGAGAATGGTGTGTATTCTGAAAGAAAGAAGAATGAGAAAGTTCATTTTGTTTTATTATTTCAGAATATTTAAGAGGTCACAATGCCATGCACATCTACTTTGGTAGTAAGTCCTCTTCAGTGCAGTGCAGTTTTTACCTGTGGCAGTGCTTGCACAACTGTGTCCAGCAAAGCTCGCATTCCAGTTGCCATCTTCAACAGTTTCAGGACTATTATGGGAAAGAGAGCAGAGTCTATTTGGTGTTTGGATAGTACAATGCTTTGCATTTCACCAACTAGCAGTACATTCAAGTGCAGTGCTTCTGCTATTCTACCTCCCTAAGTACCTCCCTGACTTTCCACCTGTGAGGCTCCTCCCTTGCTAGCCCCACTCTCCTACCTTCCACCACGTTGGCCTGTGCTCAGGGAAACTCCTCCAGGTCTCAGAATAGGAGGGAGAAAAGGGTGCAGCACCTTCACCCACTTCCCTCCCTTAGACAACTATCTCTTTTCCAGCAGGAAGTCCTATCCCTGCAGCTTCTCTCATGAAGGATGCCTGCCCCATCTCCCTTTCCCCTAGGTTCAATCCCAGCTCTGAGTGTCAGAATCTGGCACCTGTTTGGGTCTATCTGGAGCTATGGATAGGGCATTCACCCACCCCTTCCTGCTGCCTGTTTCTCAATCTCTGCTGTCAATCCCTGGCTTTTCCATTCCTTCCCATGACTGAGGAATTGTCTCCACATCAGCCCATGGCTGCTCCTGGCCTAGCTTTGTCCCTGGTCTCTTTCCTGTGCCACTGCTGGGTCTGTTAGCAAGGCTGTTGTTTTCCCCGGAGGGGTGGTGTCCACTTTCTTAGCAATCTCAGGGCTGCTGTTGTAGGTGTCATCAGGCTGCTGTTGGCCAATGGCATCATTGGTCTTGCTGGGATGAACGCAGGCAGACTTTCACCCTCAAAAGCTACTGGCCCTTCCAAGTTTGGCTCTCCTGGCAGCTGAACTGCTGGTGCTTCTCCTGGCCTCAGATGAGTGACTGCCTGTCTAATAGTTGGGGGATGGCCCTGCTTAAGCTAGTGGGGGTCTGAGCAAGCCTAGGTCAGGCATCAGCTCTGGACACCACCCATACATGAACACACATGAAACTGCCTTATACTAAATCAGACCATAAAGGTCAATATTGTCTATTCAGACCAGCAGCAGCTCTTCAGGGTCTCAGGTAGAGGTCACCCATAGCTCACTATCTCTCCATTTCCCACTTCCTCTCATTAAGCCCTCTAATCTCCATTTACCTCCCTCCTCTTGCTCTGTGCATGACCTCTTTTCCATCTCTCATTTGATTTCCACTCCATTTAGCTCTCTCCCCTACCCCGAGCCCATACATGCCTATCCTACAGCAATTCTCTTTTTTTGTTTGTTGTAATCATGCTTTTGTAAAAATATTAACTCTCACCAGCAGATGCATTACTGGATGTAATTTCTTTTGATATGTATACATGCAGGGAAGCACCAGGCATACAAAACCCACATGGATTTCTGCATGATAAAGGTACATAGGAATCTTTGCTAAGGATGCCTGAGAAACATGGGTCTTGTCATAGCACAATGGGCTAGGTGTGCCTCTGTTTGGAAATTTGGGCTTATCCTCCTCTCTGCACCAGGGTCCTTTAAAATCCCTTTAGACTAGAGCTCAGAATGTGATGCCAGTTCACTTATCCTGTGGCTGGCCAGATTCACAACTCAGGGGGAAATTAGAACATTAGGAGGCCTCACAGTGTGAAGAACAGAATAATTATACACACTGAACTGTCAAGTTGGAGAAAAACGTAGGAGAAAAGCCCCTTCATGACTGCTTCTGGGTGAGTCTTGAGCACACAGAGATGTAAGCAAAGTACAGAAGCACTTGGGGTGTGTAGAATTTAGCAAATTTAGCAAAGATGCTCCTGCCTTGTAATCATGTCCTGCCTTCCCTCCTACTAAGGTTGTCAACCTCCTGGTGGGTTCTGAAGCTCCTCCCAAATCTCAGCTGATTTCCAGACTACAGAGATCAGTTCCCCTGGAGAAATGACAGCTTTGGAGGATGGAAGACGCTGAAAATCCTGTCTTGGTCACTGCCCCCAAATCTCCAGGAATCTCCCAAGCCAGAGTTGGCAACCTAATAGCACATTTTTCTGCTTCACCTCAAAGCTGTTGGTCAGTTTATACCCTTCCCTGGCCCCTTTCTCACCTCGGGCAATGCGCAGCACTCTCATGATACGGATGATGGTGGGGTTGATGGGAAGGGCAGCATTGATTTCAATCTCTTCAAGTGTGATGCCCATGACTGAGAGCAGAACAATGGCCAGGTCCAACTGGTTCCACCTTTAAGAAATTGTGAAGGTAAAAAATGGAGCTCTTCTGTTCAACTGAAAGATGCAAAATCAGTCTATTCTTTCAGCTTTCATACTAAGCACATGTTATGGGATTTGATACCAATCCAGAGTTCTATACTTTTGGTGTGGGAATCAAACATATGAAAAACATATGAAGCTGCCTTCTACTGAATCAGACCCTCAGGGGTCTATCAAAGTCAGTATTGTCTACTCAGACTGGTAGCGGCTCTCCAGGGTCTCAAGCTGAGGTTTTTCACACCTATTAGCCTGGACCTTTTTTTGGAGATGCCAGGGATTGAACCTGGGACCTTCTGCTTACCAAGCAGATGCTCTACCACTGAGCCACTGTGCCTCCCCAAAACACACCAGTCTGCATTGCTTTACTTAACTGATATCCTTTATGATATCCAGTCTGCATTGCTTTACTTAACTGATATCCTTTATTTAGCTGTTCATTTAGTTTTGATAAGATTTGGGGATTTGTGTGTGTGTGGGGGGGCTAACATTGATTTTATATATATATATTAAAAAAACCGGCACTGTCTTGTACTGAGCCAGATCAATGCTAGCACTATATGCCCTGGCTGGCAGCAGCAGCTTTCCAAGGTCTCCAAGGCCAGAAATCTTTTCCAGATCTGCTGCCTCAAAGTCTTTAAGTGGAGATGATGGGGATCGAAGTTTGACTCTTCTGCATGCAAAGTGAGTGCTGCGCTCTGATCTTGCTTGAGAAAAAAGATAAGAGATACGCAGAATATAGAGGAATGGCTATTTTATAAGAGGAAAGAGATGGACAGGGTAATGAGAGTTCTGCTCAGTGGAGAAGTACTAATAAAAATCTCCAGCTACACTTGCTTTGTTCTCTATGCCCTTCTTTGTAAAAAGAGGTTTTCAAGACTTTTAAAAAACAAACTGCAGGATCAGGAACATCCTCCTCTCCTCCCCCCTTCTTCTTTTTCTTTTACCCTGAGGATTCTGCATTTGAGTTAATTTCCACTGCACTGCAGTACTTACACCAAATGCTTTATTTTGCTTTCCCATCTAATCACTTGTTTAGATGGGAAAGAACACAGAAGAACTAATACATACTGACAACAGCAAAGAATGTTGGGAAGGAGTCCTGAAGATTTTCACTACTGTTTACAATGTAGCAGTTGTTCAGATATGACATGGCTGTGCTACTAAAACCACAGAGCCCAGAATGATTTGCCTCTTATTTTCTGTGCCCCACAAAACATGATTTACCCTCCCTGCTCACCTGTCTTTGAAGAAGCGCCTCAGCCCAAAGGCCACGAGCTTCAGAACGGCCTCCAGCACAAAGACAGTAGTGAACATGTAGTTGCAGTACTTGAGGGCAGTCTCCAGAGACTAGGAGTGGGAGGAAAGGGAACAGTGATAGCATCAAACTCCCTGGAAAGGAAAGGTCCCTTGTGCAAGCACCAATCATTTCCGACTCTGGGGTGATGTTGCTTTCACAATGTTTTCACAGCAGACTTTTTATGGGGTGGTTTGCCATTGCCTTCCCCAGTCATCTACACTTCCCCCACAGCAAGCTGGGTACCCATTTTACCGACCTTGGAAGAATGGAAGGCTGAGTCAACCTCGAGCCGGCTACCTGAAAACCCAGCTTCCACTGGGGATCAAACTCAGGTCGTGAGCAGAGCTTAGGACTGCAGTACTGCAGCTTTAACACTCTGCTCTTTTAAAACTCCCTGACTGGTCTGTAATTGCTTAACTGGTCTGTAATTGCATAGCTGTGTGAGCACCACTTTTTATAGTTAATGACATTATAAAAACTAAGCTGCTGCTCATGAAAAAACAGAGGCAAGAGAATTATCAATTCAGACAGAATTGTAAAATGTTGCCCAAATGACCAAAACTAATTCTGAGGAATACTATAATGAAACCAATTTCTGTAAAACCCTTTGGCAGAGTGGAAACCAGGGCTGGACATGGAATTAGTACTGGAGTAACTTGTTACTTCAATAGCATGCACAGGAACATATTGTGCAAAAATTGACTAGCAAAGACACATTCTAGTGATAGGATAAGGTTAGTAGCCGTGTTGGACAAAATTTGAGTCCAGTGGCATATTTAAGACCAAAGAAGTTTTGTTCAAGTTATAAGCTTTTGTGTGCATGCACACATCTTCCTATACAATGAAATGCAATTTACCATACATATAGGTGGGCAGCAAATTAGTATATGGGCATATAATAGATGGGTAAATAGTAGATGGGCAGCAAATTAGTATACAGCCTAATGAAGACAGATGCAAGGGCCAAACAGGAACAACAAGCTTAGGTTATCATTTGTTTGGGTTTAATTCTGGAGGAGGAAGAGGAGAAGGAGGAGGAGATTGGATTTATACCCTTCCCTTCACTCAGAGTCTTGAGTCTCCTTCCCTTCCCCACAACAGACATCCTGTGAGGTTGGTGGGGTTGAGAGAGCTCTCAGAGGACTGCTCTTGAGAGAATCACCAATTTTGTCATATTTATTTCCTTCACTATGGTTCTCCCCAGAATTAAATCCAAACAAATGGTAACCTAAGTTTATTGTTTCTATTTGATCCTTGAATCTGTTAAACATCTTCATTATGCTGTATGCTAATTTACTGTCACCTTCTACCCATAGGTAAGGACTGGTAATCTCTGTTTCATTGTATTTGAAGAAGTGTGTGTGCACACAAAAGCTTATATTTGAATAAAACTTTGTTGGACTTGAAAGTGCCACTGGACTCAAACTTTGTTCCACATTCTAGTGATGATAGCTACAATTTGCAGATAAACGTACAGCATTCCAAACCAAAAGGTTTTTAAGTCATTCTGCTTCCAACTTTCACTGTTAATGAAAAGTTTGTGGTATGAAAAAGGTCAAAATAATCAGGAAGCATCATAACATGGCTTTCTCAGTAACAAGAAATTAAAAAATAAGGGAGTGTTCCACAACCTATTGGTGGTTGACCTTTATTTTGGAAGTTGAGAATTAGCTTTTCTGCAGCACATTGTAAAGTTGATCAAATTTGCTAAACTCATGTAGAGCTTCTACAATATACCAAAAAGGCCTAAATAATTACATTTTGCGTATCTGCCCTTCCTCCCCTCTGAGCATCTTATAGCACTCCACCTGCATTTGATTATGCAAGAACTCATGCAGTCAAAGTGTAATTATCCCTCTTGTGACAGGTTAGGAAACTGACATAAAGGAAAGACTAAGAGAGATATCTCCCATTAAACTTTGGCGACTATACAAGGAGAGGGAGAAGGGATATGGGATCACAAGCTTTGCAGCATAAACCAGAGGAAAGCAAGAGGATTGTTGGGTTTCAGGAGTACTGTATGCTTAGCTTAATTCCTGTGGTCTATTTAATACAAGGCACAGAGACAGTAGGAGCCAAGATCAAATTTGCTTTTGAAGTCCAAGGAAAAGAGAAGCTGAATTAATGATTATAGTCCTGGCACTTCAGATATAAATTAAAGACTTTGGAATGGCAATTTCTGGAGGCCAGTGTTTCCTGGTATATATGCAAACACAGCATATGAGTGAGGAGTTTGGCACAGAAAGAAAACCCTTCTATATGTTTCAGATTATATATTTTATCCTTAGGTACTCACCTTCAAATTCTTGTCACAACCAAGTCCCTATAATACAGATACATGGGTACTGGTAAGAATGTCCCCCTGGCTTACAAGAATTAGACAGGATTTCTTCTTCAAAATCTCTCATGCCATGTTTTTCTCCATTTGGTGATGCACTCCCTTGAGCATGCAGCTAACTGGGGCATGGGGGGAGCAAATATCTTGGATCAAGGAATATAAATTTCATCCATCATGTGGCAAATTGCAAGCTGTAAATCAAGGCATCTACTATGCTAGCATTCCTTGCATTTCTCAAGATGAGAAAATAGAGATGGAGGGTTAAAAGAAAATGGACCGCCAACTAGTTTGTACTGATCTTCTAAAATCATCCCAGCTGGTTAGCTCAGTTTAGTGAAAATTTTGTACTGCAATTTCTACCACCATTTAAACAGTAGGGTAGAAAAACCCCCCAGTATAAGTGGCTCTAGTAAAACAATATGACTGAACGTATGTCCCATTCGAGTAAGCTTTTGTGATATAAGTATTTGGAGAGGAGAAAGCAAGAATGACATGTAATGGCAAATGTAACAGTTGTCCTTCTGTCTGTGACTGGCCTTCTCAGCAAATCAGGCTGTTCCAGTGCACTTTATAATAGCTGCCAAGTTCTAATTTCTCCACTAGACATTTACTGTTTTCTTTCTTTTTTGTTAGACGCACTTTTTTTATGGAAAACAGAGAAGGAGACCAAGGGAGGAGTAGGAAGGCATAAAGGCAGGATTTAAGTCCCTTGAACTCACTCACCATTGGTTGGTTGTAGTGCTCCAGGGACATGGTGACGACGTTGAGGCAAATGATGAAGGTGATGAAGATGTCCAAGTAGTGGCTGGTGCAGACCGAATGGATGAGAAGGCGGATAGAGCAGTAGGTGGCATAATACGGCAAGCGCTGTGCTTCTTCAATGGGCGTGAGGGAGCAGGGAGATCCAGGAAAAGATAGAGAAGGGAGAGGAGGAAGAATTGAGAGAGATAGAGAAAGATGGAGAAAAGGGAAGGTATTGAAATAATAGACGGTGAACAAGGCAGTAAGAAAAGAAAAAGAAACATGGGAACACAGAAGAGGAGGGTAGAATATAAAGAAAGACAAAATAGAAATGAACAAATGAAGGGCATGAGAAGGGGAGGGGGGAGTGACAGAAAGAATCTGTTAGTCCTATGTTTGTGGAAATGATACTAACCCAGCATTCCATGCCCCAACAAATTAAGTTCCTCAATTATAAAAAAAGGAGTAAACTCCTACAGGAGAGGGAAATCTGAAGAAGGGAGAAGATAAGGGTTCTCTTATGCTTTCAGGAAGGAGGTACATTCAAATGGATTTTAAGGAGAAGATGAGAGGATAGGTGAGTTCAGAATGGCTTATGTTAAAGTTCAAAGTGCATTCTGGGTGTTTCTCTCATCGAGTTACAAGGAACGACAACATAAATCAGAGGCACACCAAGAGAAGAATTCTTTTGCTTCCAAGATTGCCTTGGTACATGATGAGTGAAACCATTTCAGGAACAACAAGGCGAGGATACAAGACAATCTTTCTTCTTTTTTTTTTGCTCTGTTTTGGCATACTGAGAAGTAGTCTGTCAGAAGGTAGTTAATGTGAGAGGTCCCACTGAACCCAAGAGACAGCTGATTTTGCAGAGTTATTTAGAAAGGGTCTCTGAAGGTGTGAAGAGGAAATAGCATCCATGTGAAAAAATAAATCAGTCAACACATGCCTTCACTTAGTGTTAGCTTGTAGGGACAGGAAGGCATTTTTAAAAAACAGAAAATATGTTCTGATATTACCAGGTCATTCTGAGGGACCTAGTTCCCCATAGACTCACCCTTGTGCTTCCAGCAGTGTGATGGGCTTAGGGATGATGAAAAGATTAGATCAATAAAGCATCTGGCTGCACTTCAATGGCACTGCACCAAGAGGCAAGTGGCTTGGAGACGCTCAACCAATACCCACACCCACCCACCATGTTTTCATCATTTTTTTAAAAAAAGAAGAAGGTTTTTCTCAGAAAAGCTCAGCCTACGAACCAACCAAACACTTAGGTTGTTCCTTACTCCTACGCTTCTTCTCCAGGCGCCTCAGGCGTTTCTCCTCCCGACGGCGGGCCTCCTCTGCCTCTTGATGCTGTCTACATTTGTGGAAGTTCTCCACCACCACTCCTACGAACATGTTGAGCACAAAGAAGCTGACGATGAGCAAGAAAGAAATGAAGTAGAGGAGCATCCAAGGGTTGTTGTTGGTCACGGGCTGGAATGAAAAGCAGATCCACAGAAATGAAAGAAATGGCTGCCACTGGCATGTTGGATCTTGTACATTGGGGATTATAATGAGGGAAAAAGACCAAGATGATAGGTTTTGTTGGAGATTTCAGAGAAGAACGAGGAAAACCAAGAATTTATTACTCTTGTGGAAAAAGTGAAGACCTGGGAAATTCCATTGAAATATGAGGGTAAGGTAATTCCCTGCTTCCTTTTAAGCCATAGAGAGACAGATAGATGCTCAGTAGGCAGGTTCCTTAGTAGGAGAGATTTGGGTACCAGCCTTGGAAAGGGGGGATTTGGGGAGTGATTTCATGCAAAATCTATTGCACATCATAGAGTTTGACCTCTGAAGTTGCCATTTTCTCCAGGGGAACTGATCTCTGTCATATGGAGTGCAACTGTAATTTCAGGAGAACTCCAGGTTCCACTTGGAGGTTGGCAATCACAGACTCTTAGGGTTGATCTACCCTTGACTGCCCTCTCTCCACTTCCTTCTAACTACAGGGTATATGCAGCCCATCTACAAAAACAGTGCTTTCATCAAAACCATTTCCTTATTTTCTAAGTTATATATTCTCTGTGTTGCCCTAATTAGTATCAATAGTATACACTTTTAAAAGCATTTACAGATTTTTTGGGGTGGTGGTGGTGGGATCCTCTATTCCTTTCTCTGTCACAAACAATTCTTCAAATTGATATGGGACCAATTAAAGAGCTAGAAGAGTGCAA
The DNA here is from genome assembly GCF_032191835.1 of Heteronotia binoei. NCBI lineage: Eukaryota > Metazoa > Chordata > Lepidosauria > Squamata > Gekkonidae > Heteronotia > Heteronotia binoei. Next base: position 81,897,130 of record NC_083230.1, read on the forward strand.
TATTAATAGCCTGAACAATGTGCTGGAAAGTCCCTAGGTCACTGGAAGCCCTTCAGTAAGCCTCTCAATCCCACCATCTGTAATATAAGGATAATAATGCTGGCCCACCTTGCATGAGTGTTGTATGCACTATGAACTATCTTCTTAAAGCACTTGGGAAAATCCAAATAAGCTCCCCATCAAATGTAAAAAAAAGTCTTTACAGGCTCTCTGATTTATTGGATCTTTGAGCCTGTACAGACTAAAATGGTGCTTTCCCCTGCATATCTGTGAATCTAAAAACCAATATCCATAGTTTCAGAATTTAGTGAGTTCCTTAACATGACTTCAGTACAGAATGTGGGGTGTAGTGCTAAAGGGAATGGCAGTAATATACAGATGGCCAGTTATATCTTGCTAGCTGAATAAAGGAAAATTAATTACTACATCAGAAGGCCTAGGATAGTTACAATAATCCTATCAAGAATTTATTTAGCTATACACAAATAAAATCAAACACCATCATTAAAGCAAAAGTACCATTACAAATTGCTACAGACACTGGAATATCTTGTAGATGAAGAATTTTGGGGCTGTGAGAGAGAAATTGACCACCTAAGTAGTGCCATCCTATGTGAGTTGCACCCTTCTATCCCCCCTGTTTTCTATGGATTTAAAAAAGGTACAACTATGCTTAGAATGGCACTGAAAGACAAGCCCTGCCAGCTGCCCTCTGCTGCATTTGAGAACCATACAGCAAACAAGTTCTCCTATGTGGCAAACTGCAGCTCTGTTTCAGACTGGGAAAGTGGTGGAGGGTGGGAGGGAGGGAAAATTCAAGCGCCTTCTCCAACGTGTTTCAGTCTTTGATTGAATTGGGCCCATGAATGCTTGGGGATCGCATTCTCCTACAGAATCTGAATGAAAGTAATGGTTACAAGAACTGTATAACGTGAATTGACCCTTAGTGCAAAAACCAACCAAACAAAAAAACTAGGGATGGATACAAAACAGCTGATGAGCTAAAGTATGTCCTGAATTTTGGATAGTTCATAGTTCGTAAAGTGATATTCATGAACTGAAGAACCCCCAGAAACTTCCACGAATTTTGATGTTTGCGGTGGTTCATGAAGAGCAGAAAGCAGGGGTTTACCTCTGCTTTCTGCTCTTCACGAGAAACAGCTAGAGCTATTTAAGCTATTTAAGGGTTTAAATGGCTCAGTTTAATGGCTCAGAGCCATTTAAATGAAATACCTGAACCACAGTCCCCACAACTCAGCTGTTTGGAAACCCCTTCTTTCTGCTCCCTGCAGCTTTTCATGGGGAGCAGAAAGCAGGGTTTAAATGGGGCTTGGAGCCATTTAAGCCAAACAGCTGAGCTGAGCAGTGGTCGCCACCACTGTTGTTTGGAAATCCCTGCTTTCTGTTCCACACAGCTTTTCTTGGGAGCAAAAAGTAGGGTTTAAATGGCTTGGAGGCATCTAAGCCAAACAGCTGAGTGGTGGTGCCCACAATTCAGCTGTTTGGAAACCACTGCTTTCCACAAAAAGTTGCTGGGAGCAGAAAGCAGGGGTTTAAACTTTAAATGGCTCATGAACTGATAGGAACAAATTAGGTTTGGAAAGTCTAATGCAAGTCTGTGTAACAACCTCGGTCAAAGCAGGTAAACAAATTACAAAAGTCACTTCTATACCTGCTGGTCAACAGCAACAGCATCCAGTCCATTGTACATAATATTGACCCAGCCATCTTTGGAAGCCAGCACGAACAGAGACATCAAAGCCTGAAATACAGGAAACCTTTTGAGACAAGAAGCATTTGGGGTGGGTTTCTGGCAGGTTCATCGTTTAAAAAGTATTTCCTCTATCCTCAAAATGATATGTGGGAGGGACTCAGAGAGAGGCAAGAATATGCTTGAGAAAGAGGGAGAAAAAAGAGGAAGAAAATCTCCTCTGAGAAACCTGTCCATAGAGAATGGACCCATTGATCTGGTGGTTAACTTAGAGCCAAGCCACGTGTGATCCTGGGGATCCACTCTCACACTTAAAGATTCATAAATGAGTTGCAAATACATGCACATCCATATGCTGGAAGCAAAATTTGGAACTAAGGAAATGGTGATTAACTGTCCCCCTTCCCCATTGCTGTTCCTCCAGTCAGAAGTTATTTCTCTCTCTGGGCAGCTTTAACCTCCAGAAATTTTTAAAAGACAGGTACTCATAGGCTGATAACAGACAGGTATTATGGGGCAGATTGGAGGCATTCCAAATCGGGCTGGCTCAAAAAGAGCTGTCCTGAATCCTCCACATGCTCCCTGCTCCCTATCCAATAGTCTGTGAGGCGGCTTGGCAGGATCAGACTGAGAAGCACCTCAGAAGTCAGACCGCTCTTCCTCCCCACAACAAGTTAAGCGTTCATGCGCTCAAGTGCTCCAGGCAGTTTTTAAGGGGGAAAAAAGCCAGAAGCAGCTTGGGGGCAGCTTGGTGGTTTCACACGTCAAGGCGCCTCGCTTGCACCCTTCTGCTTCCAGACAGTGAGGAGGCGACTGGTGAACAGCTTAAAAATTTGCCACCGCTTCCAAAGTGGTAGCTTTTTGAGCCACTCTCTGGAGGCTGGAGGATAGGATGGGACTGGTGTAGGGATGGGTGGCAGATGCTGCCATTTGGAGGGATTTTTTTAGGTTGATTTCAAAGGCGTCTCTGAGTCAGCCCAAAGTCCCGGTCTGTAAGCAGTCCTATTGTGTCTTTTTTCCCTCCCTGGCCTTTGAAGCAACCTGGGGAGGCCATTTCTGACTAGGGAAATGCTGTGACAGCACAGCAATATGGCAATACAGCCCAATCCATTTCACACCTCCTCTCCATAGCAACTTTTTGCAGCTTAATTACATGTCTGAACACAAATCCCCAACATTATGTGTGATTTGGCCCTTTGAGAACACTCCATTACGATGCACATAATTCTTTGGTTTGCTAAAATGTCACAAATCTAATTCAGAGGACTGCACAAAAGGGTTCAGATGAAAAGTATGAGAACTGTGACACAACTGCCTTGGAAATGTCCTTCTTTTATTCCCTCTGACAATCCTTCTGCCTGATCTTGCTTCCCCATGTCCCACTCAGTGCAAAATTCTTTGATGGGAAGTCAAAGAGGATTTAGATGGCCTCTTTCCATCAAACGTGTGAAAAGTACACTGAGAGAATATGAAGGATCCAATATACATATTGGGTGATTAATTTCTACTCTTTTTACAATGGATACAAACAGAGGAGAGAGAATTAGAAACATAAAACCTAGACAACATACTCCCTTCCCAACAGCTATGTTTGTAACCAGGAAGTGTTTCCCGCTGTCTACCCAAAGTCTGTTTTTATGCAACCTCCTCCTTTCTGTCTATAAGAATCAGTTGTTTCTCCTTTTCCCTGAAGGGCTTTTATTTATTTATATCCTGGTACCAGGTCACTCCAGGTGATGCACAACTTAAGCCATAAAATCACTATTACTATTAAAACTAGCCAGTTTGTTATCCTGCTTTCCCAAACAATTTCATCATCTCCAATCAACACATCACTCATTCCATGACAGCCTGTGTGGTGTAGTGGTTAGAGAGATGGACTAGAATCTAGGGGACACAGATCTGAATCCCCGCTCTGCCATGAAGGCCCACTGCATGACCTTGGGCCAGTCACACGCTCTCAACCTGTCTTACCTGACAGAGGTGTTATGAGGTGAAAATGGGGGACAAGAGAATTACATAATCCTTTTCCCTTTGAGGAGAAAGGCAAAATATATATGAAATAAACAAACAAATGAGGCTGAGGAAACTTTTCCATGAGGTAGTAGTCCATGCAGTGGTACATAAGCTTTATAGTGAATGGGCATACTGTATGAGTCAGTATTGCATGGTCTGCCTTTGTACCAACACTGTTCTTCCCCTTTGGCTGCTGATGAAGAAACATTCCTGTGCCTGGGATGATCACAGGGCAGGGTAAAAGCTCATCATAAAACCCATACCTGGCTGAATGGAGTACTGCCATACAAATGGCCTGATCATCAGACTCCGGGTGCCATACAAGGTGAGTAATACTTTAAATGGACTAAGCTAAATACACATCGTTCTCTGTCTTCTCTGCAGGGGTCCTAAAACTTTTGGATCTGATTCAAGCCAAAGTCAATCCCTTTCAATCCTCCTGATTTCATGGGGAGGATGAAATATACACATAAATTTCTCTGGCTGAGATCTGTTCTAGTGGGGTGACTCAGCAAAATCAAAACCTGAGTCTTCACATGACACCCTCAAGACTAACAGATTTACAGTATAATCATATGCAGAGCTACTCCAGTCCCATTGATTTCATAGTACAGAATAGGGCATAGGATTGCCCTGCTTATTGTAGCTTAAGCTTTGGTGGGCTTGTCAGATACACAAAATGCATTCTCAGTCAGCAGCATTTATATACACAGAGAGAAGAGGGTTAGAAGGTCTAGTTTGTGACATTTCTATGCAATTTTTTTAAAAGTATGGCTAAGCACAGAGCTTTTTTCTGGGCAAATGTGGTGGAACAGAGCTCTGCAACCTTTGTGGAAACAAAATTCTCAAAAATGTTTAAAAGTTCAGGAGGGGCACCTGTGTATTTCACTTTCATTTCCCTCTTAAGAGTTCTGGCACCTCTTTTTCCAGAGAGAAAAAAAGCCCTGACTAAGCACATCCAGAGTTGCATAGTAGTTAAAGTCTTGGTTTAGGATCTGGGTGAACCGGGTTTGGATCCTCACTCTGCCATGGATACTTGCTGGGTGACTTTGAGCCAGCCACTTACTCGCCTTGTCTGGCACACAGGGTCTTTGTACGGATAAAATGGAAGTGAGGTGAATGATGGGTACCCATTTGGTGGAGAAAAGGTGGAGCAGGCAGGAAGGAAATAAATATATGCTTGACTAATCACTGAGATTTAGACATGCTTAAGTTGACAGGCTTGTGGTCTTTGCTATTTCAATTGCTCTCTTCTGTAACACTCTTTCAGAAAGTAGAAACCAGAACTGGATACAAGTTTTGAAGACAAAACCTAACTACTTCTGAGTAGTACCATTACTTCCCATTGTCACACACACAGTCTTTCCTTTACAGCCTTTTGGACCTAGAGCGTGCAATACTTTATAGAAACACATATGAGGGTAAAGTAACATGGATGATCCACATTTACCTGGCCCAGATTGTCGAAGTTGTATTTGTGATGTACCCACTTGTAATTGGCAGCCATGCAGTCCGATCTGTTGGTGATGTTTCGGATATCCACACCCAGGCAATGATAGAACTTCCCCTTAAAGAGCTGCAGGAAGAAACCAGATGGTCATAGATTCTGCTGGCATAAACAGATGTGACGTTGGTTATGGGGAAAAGAGCCCTAAGTTCAGGCTTGTACTTCTGGAGAGGAGGGGTTCTGGGGGCCTCACCTCCTGAATTCCTGCTGGGCCCCCAGACTAAGGCCCCTGACCTAGTGGAGCAAGATGAGAGGGCAAGGTGGTGGGTCTCTGCTCAGCTGAGTGGGATGGAAGGGTAAGAGACCGGGGGGGGGGGTGTCTTCATGTTTTTGCAGCTGGCTTCAAAGCCGACTGTGAAATCAGGAAGGCCCAGTCTACAGGCCCCGCCTCTCTCTCCCCTTCTGCTCAGCTGAGAATTATTTTCCCCTGCCGACCTCGACCTCAAAAATCATGGCTGTACCCCACCTAAGTCAGTAGCTCCAATCTAGACTCTTGCTACTTAGCATCCACTTGGAAGGAAGGGGAAAAGGTAGAGGCTGGATTGGAATCAATTGTATCTATACTCATTCTGCAGTCTATTTTAGAATTATACTGTTCCCAAATGGGTTTTGTGCATACTAAAGGCTGACAGATCACTTGAAAATACTCCCTGCTTCTCAGCTACTTCCAAATAAATTGATGTGACTTCTTTTACATGTCTTCTCCCCCAAGTCTCTTTACCTTATAGCAGGAACTAGATTTTTGCATTTGTAAAGGCTCTGAATGGTCTCGCAAGTTAGTTGTAAATTGGAAAGCTGGCCTTACTGGAGCCGGCTGCATACAGATTAAGTACATCACAGCCTTTCTCATGCTAGGAATAAAATCTACTCCTGCAGACCATGGTAGAAGGAGCCCAAAATAGAGGATGTTGCTTTTTCTTCCCCAAACAGCTGTGGGTGGGTTCAGGGCTTACAATTTTTTTGAGGGGGAGGGGAAGAAAAAAAATAATGATGAGTTTTCTTTAAAAGGTGGTAAGTTATCTGCTGAATCACATATCTCAGATTCAACAGGTAAACAGCTTGTTATTCTAGTACAGGCAGGATCCTGCTGTATTTCAGAACCTCAACCCTACTCTCTATTTGAATAATTCACTCCTTCCAACTAGCGCTCAGGTATTTGACCAAGGAGCAACTGGGAAGCAAGGAAAACTACTTACCCAGCTTATTCAAAGGGGTATTGTTCTATCCTCCTTTCTCGGTGGATGCATTCTCAGAGAACAGCTAGCAACCTGCCTGAGAACCAAGGCAACCCTAGATTGATGCCAAGGACAGCACTTTGCACAGGAATATGTGCTGGGGATGGGGGAGCATTATTGCTGCAACTGCTCCACTTCTCTTGATGCATCTCCGGCAGCCGCCCACTTACCTAGGATTCTGTTATCGGATGCAAGAGCTTAAAAGCTAGCAAATGCTCTGCGTGCTTGTATGTTGAGACTAAAAGGGTAGGCAGAGATACATTTCATGGCAAAAAACGACAATGATACCTGCACCCCAAGAATGCCAAAGATGATGAAGAAAGCACAGCAAATGAGGACAATGTTCCCAATAGGCTTGAGGGACGAAATGAGTGTCTCAACAACCAGCTTGAGGCCTGGGGCACGGCTTATTACCCTGAAAAAGAAGCACCATGACAGGCAGCAATAAGCGAGATTGGATGGCTCTTCTCTGTGTACTAAGATGTGGCCTACAAGTATCATGACACAGTTGCCCCCCAAATCCTCAGCAACATGACATGTTTTCTATAAGATTATAACTTCTCGGTATAAGCTGTCAGTGCTCTGTCATCCAATTTGATGAATATAGACTCAGGACCAAATTGCCACATTGATTCTCACAGTACATGCTCATGCATACACAAATATTCCATATATATTGCAAACAGACATGGCTGTCAGTCCCCTCCCTCCTGCCTTTGCTCCAAGGAGCTCAGGGGTTCTCACAACAACTTTCTGAAGCAGATTAGGCTGAGGGAAGAAGGCCCAAGTTCATTCCATGACCTTCATGGCTGAATAGGGATTTGACTTTCCTACTTCCTAGTCTGGCACTCTAAACATGCTACCATGTGTGAATTCATCATGCATGACAATGTGCAGGTTTAGCTATGCTCAATTTGCCATAATATTTATGTATGAAATTTGCCACGTGTTAAGCAATCAGAGTTTTAGTCGCATGGTGCTTACAAGGGTTATTATTATTTATTTATTATTTTGGATTTCTATCCTGCCCTCCCAACAAGCAGGCTCAGGGTGAGTAAAGACAAAGTTAAAATATTAAAAACTAGTAATCATCTTAAAAACAGCTATGCAATTTAAATCAACTAAAAGTTGGCAAAAGAGAAATAACAATCAAGATGTAAGCCCCTGAGCTGTGGGCACATGGAATGGTTGTTTTCAACCTTCCTGAGCATACTTGGATTTGTTACTATATGGTATTGCAAAAATCTGGGTATACTTGCTGCTGTGGAGAGAACCAACACAGCTCTAGTGAATTACAGTTTCAAGAACCCTTTACTCAACATTATGTTTTACTGATAATATCTAGAGTTGTCCAGTAGCCAACCTGATGTATTGAAGAGAAATAATGTTTTGTGGGTGCTGCAGTTTTTGAACTTTGGCTTCCTGTACTATTCAGCCACCTGAGGGATGCACAGAGAACTGCACCTGCTTCACAGCCTACCATAAGCACTTAATACTACCACATTAGATACAGTAAGTCAGACTGAGGCTCCGCGCCTGTCTTCGGATTTACTGCTGGACCACTTCGACCCACTCAGCCTGGAAGAAGTTGATGGAATTCTCTCCGCTGCTCGCCCAACAACATGCGATCTGGACCCTTGCCCCTCTTGGCTGATTAAATCTTGCCAGAGGGAGCTTAGATGTCCTTTACGGGACATCATAAATAGATCCCTCCTAGAGGGGCGTTTTCCAACGCCTCTGAAAGAGGCCTTGGTCCGCCCCCTCTTGAAAAAATCAACAGCAGACCCGGCCGAATTGGCGAACTATCGACCGGTGTCTAATTTACCATTTTTAGGTAAAATCATCGAGAGGGCAGTGGCGTTGCAGCTACAGAGATTTCTAGATGACGCTTCTGTCCTAGACCCGTGCCAGTCTGGCTTCCGACCGGGCCACGGGACGGAGACGGTCTTGGTCGCCTTGGCAGATGACCTCCAACGGCAACTGGATCGAGGCGGTGTAGCAGTGCTGATGTTATTAGATCTGTCGGCTGCATTTGATACGGTCGACCATCGGCTACTGATCCACCGCCTCGCCGACATTGGGGTTAAGGGGTCTGCTTTACAATGGCTCTCCTCTTTCCTCATGGGTCGGGGACAAAGGGTGGCGATCGGGGGTGAACGATCCCAGAGGCACACACTAGATTGTGGGGTGCCTCAGGGAGCAGTCCTCTCCCCGATGTTATTTAACATCTATATGCGCCCCCTTGCCCAGATTGCCAGGAGGTTTGGGCTGGGCTGCCACCAATATGCAGATGACACCCAGCTCTATCTGCTAATGGACGGCCGGCCCGCCTCCCCCCCGGAAGACCTGGATCGGGCGTTACAGGCTATTGCAACGTGGCTTAGACTGAGTGGGCTGAAGCTGAATCCGGCAAAGACAGAGGTTCTCTGTGTGGGTCGCGGCGCTCCAGGGGGGGAAATATCCCTCCCGACCTTCGATGGTGTGCAGCTAAAGGCGGCGCAGCAGGTGAAGAGTCTGGGTGTCTTACTGGAGCCTTCATTATCAATGGAGGCCCAGATAACAGCCACTGCCAAGTCAGCTTTCTTCCATCTGAGGCGGGCAAAGCAGTTGGCCCCTTTCCTGGAGCGTCGGGACCTAGCAACGGTGATCCATGCGACGGTCACCTCACGATTGGACTACTGTAACGCCCTCTACATGGGGCTGCCTCTGTGCCGGACCCGGAAGTTACAGCTAGTGCAGAACGCGGCGGCCAGGCTGTTGCTTGGTCTCCCAAGATGGGAACATGTACGGCCGGGGCTACGCGAACTGCACTGGTTACCGATTGTATACCGGGTCCAGTACAAAGTGCTGGTTATCACCTTTAAAGCCCTATATGGCCGAGGACCAGCCTACCTGAAGGACCGTCTCTCCCCGTATGAACCCCAGAGAGCACTGAGGTCAGTAGGAAAGAACAGACTGACTACCCCTGGGCCAAGACAAATTAAACTACAGAACAACTACAGAACACTCGCTCTCGGGCCTTTTCGGCCGCAGCCCCACATCTCTGGAACCAACTCCCAGAGGAGGTGCGGGCCCTGCGGAACCTTGATCAGTTCCGCAGGGCCTGCAAGACCACCCTTTTTAAATTAGCTTATGAATAACTGGAAATCCGCCATCAGCATCAACTAGAAGAGTGTCAAGGATAGCGTTATAATATGTTTTAGTTAATTGTTTTAATTCAGGCTTTTAAGGTTAATTTAATGTTTAATTTAATGTTTTCAATGTAACTGTTTTATTGTTGGTGCACCATGGGGCACCGTATTGTTAGCCGCCCTGAGCCTGCTTCGGCAGGGGAGGGCGGGGTACAAATAAAATTTATTATTATTATTATTATTATTATGAGGCCAACCCTTTCACAATGTATCTTGCATTATTTTCTGTTTCTCACTGACTCACTGTCCAAGCAATTTGTCAAAGTCCCTGACAAATCTGTCTCATTTGCCAGCTCAGCACACTTCTAGTCCTCTTACTGACTTGTCAACCCTACAACTGGACACTCTTGCTGCCTGCCTCAGTTCATGACCATCATGAGTGCTGAACAGTAGGCAACCATGTTATCAGTGTCTTAATCTCAGCAAAACATCTGCACTTTTCATGAGACTTTGTATGTAGGAAGAGATGAAAGAGAACAGGGCTTTTGAATCTCACCTGAGGGGGCGTAAAGTGCGCAGTAGACGGAGAACTCGTAGTACCCCCAGAATTTTGGCTCCACCAGCAGAGGCCACTGAAACTACGATGTCAATGATAGACACAAACACCAAGAAGCCATCCAGAATATTCCAACTACTCCGGAGATATGCCTGCTCCCCAAAATATAGGCCAAGGGAGACTACCTAGAGGAGATGAGAAAACATGGATGTGGGGAAAACAAAGGAAAGCCACACCTCTACAGCTGCCTGTGTGAACGCTTCAGGGCTACTCTTAATCACAGAATCCTCGAGTCCCCAACTCTTGAGGGATCAGTGACACAGTTGTGACATTTTGTCTCTTCTAAGAAATTAAATTATGGGGAATAAAAGACAAAAATCAGACTTTTAAAATTAGGACCAGCTCAAGTGGCTGCCTGAGGCACCAGATCAGTGGGAAGAGGCATACATTCCCCCATACCCTGTTCTTGTTGCCTCTCTAGCTGGATCCAAGGCAAGTTCCAGGGGCAATGGTATTGCAGGGGGACAGCAGAACAGATATAGAGGTGTCATCCTCACTGCTGGCATCAGCCTGACTTCAAGATAGGCTGCAGACTTTGTCTTACACAAAGCACACCAAAAGTAGGGAACATGGTCTGTACAGCACAAAGCCAGCAAAAAAACACTGTGACAGAAATAACAATCCTCTTAAAGCATTACATTTATAACATAGAACAGATATAACACATTGTGCATACTCATAAGATTAATACAAAATACAAACAACACTTTACCATCCAAACCTGCTAGTTTGGTGTAGTGATTAAGCGCGTGGACTCTTATCTGGGAGAACTGGGTTTGATTCCCCACTCCTCCACTTGCAGCTGCTGGAATGGCTTTGGGTCAGCCATAGCTATCACAGGAGTTGTCCTCTCAGCCCCACCTACCCCACAGGGTATCTGTTGCGGGGGGAGAAGATATAGGAGATTGTAAGCCACTCTGAGTCTCTGATTCAAAGAGAAGGGGTATAAATCTGCATTCTTCTTCTTCTTCTAATATTAGTTTGGAGTGCTTGGGACTTATTTTTTGAGACTATTTCTCTTTACCTGCTGGATGGTGAAGTGTTGTTTGTTTTTTTGTATTAATTTTATGAGTATGCACAATGTGTTATAACTATTCTACTTAATAAACATTGTAATGCTTTAAGAGGATTGTTATTTCTGTCACAGTCTGTTTTTTGCTTACTGTCTTATACCAAGTTGGGGCAGCAAGGAAAGAGGATGCTTGGAGCAGCAAAATGCCTTGAGCCATCCCTATCTTGAATTTGCCATCATTCATTTTCCCATTTCAAATTTCAAGATAACAGAGATTTGGAAATAAAATGCTTTTGATTTTTAGTACTCCCAGTCATGCAAACATATAGGAAGAAAATCTAGAACTATAAACACCAAGCAGTAGGACTGTGTTGAATGTGTGCACCCATTTCAGTGTTTTGGGTTGAGCCCAGTACTTCTGGAAAGCGGAAGGAGATTTTTATTTACTGGAAAAATCCTTAAATGTGCAATTGGTCAGCTTTAAAAAAAAAATGCTGCCATTTTCTTTCAATGTCTACAACAGCATCAAGGCCAGGCTTCTTTCTCATTCCAGAGCAATACCAACAAATCAGGAATCACATAGAGTATGATGGCACCAGAGTGCCACACAGTCAATCAGATTTGGAGTCCTAGTTGTGTCACTGGGGACAAATGATTGAGTGAGAGCAATGCTTCCTGTACTGGTCACATGGACGATCCCAGATCCTTAGGGATGGAGTAGTGAACAGGGCAATGCCACAGTGCTAAGTAGCTGGTCAGATTTAGCTATGTGAGGATATCACCGAAGGCAAGCAAGGCCTATTCATGGTAAAGACAGTGCTTCTTGAATGTTGAAATTTTTTTTGTCTCCTTTCTCAGCCATAGCTGAGAAATTGGTAGAAGCACGGAGAAAGCACCTTAGATTCTGATGCCTCCAGGGCAGGTTGAAAGAGATGGTTGGGACAGTGGGGTGGGATAGTTTGGCAGTTCTTAGTGGCAACTTACCTTCAGAGTCATTTCAGCAACAAAGATTGCAGTGAAGATGTAATTGGATACTGTAAGGAAGATTCTCTCCTAGGAAAAAATAAAGACAGACTCACAATACGCCTTGCAATATTTAAAAATCATTGGAAAATAAAAAGCTTTTTAATAAAAATACAATGGGACGGAAAATATAGGCTACTTGAGGGGCAAATGGTTCCTTCTGTCTAACATCTCAAATAAGTTCTGATGTGCTGTCTTCCTTTCAGTCTACTCTTTTGAGCATATCCACTTCTTGAGTGGAGTTTGAATGCAGATGAAGCAGATAAATACAAACATATGTAAATCAATAAATGTCTAAAGACTGCTCATATGACAAATACACAGGATCAGCAGGCATATAATGACCACATTCAGTAAAAGAATGTGGCTGTAGTGTAGTGGTTAAGGTGCTGACCTAGGATCTGGGAAGCCAAGCTTGCCAAGAACTGTCACATGTCCAAGGTTCACATCCTATGTCTCGCAAAAGAAGAAGGAAAAAGAAATCTCAGTGTGTGTTCTCCCATTTAAGAACTAATTTCAAGAAAATCACAAAGAAATGATCGCATCTAACCTCTTCTGAAAAGCTGTCATGGGCCCAGATTGTTCCCCTACTTTTAGATGTTTTGTAGCTGTATGCACTCCCAAGATTAAAGAAAATTGTATGGGGTTTTTTTGGTCATTCCCTCCTATCTGTGAATCTATCTTAGGAAGGGACAAATGTACCATTTTGAAGTTTTGGAGGTGCTGTGTAGACTGGATACATAATTGAAGACTGCCTGTACATGACTCTGGGAAGGTGTTCAACAAACATATGCTATTTTGTTTCAGACAAGTTAATCCAAAACCAAGAAAGAATAGAGATTGAAAGTACCACTATCCTCTGTTTTAGGCATGTTCTCAAGATTATCTGCAGTATGCCCATTAATTAACCTGTAGCATCCTATAGCCTTAAATGGTTGTGAACATGGGTGAAATCAGTTCCATATGATATCCATAACTTGATAAACACCAACAAGAGGCCTGCAGGATTTGACTTGTCACATGAAGTATGGAAGGCAGCTAATAAAACATGAACAGGTTTTGGCAGTTGTACAGACCTGTTGTTTAAATGGGGCAAAATACCAGGACCCGAATTTAACTGTGCTGCAGCCAGCCAAACTATTTTCCATTTGTCACAGAAATGTGAGCATCAGGCCTGTAGGTATGGTTGGGCCCACAGGGTCCCAGCCCCTCCACCATTACCCTCCTAGAGACCACCTGGCTCTACCATTTACAGCCGCTGCCACCACTTTCCTGTGCTTGCAGCTGCTGCCAATTTCTTAGGTGGGTTGCTTTGGCTCCAAGTCCAGTTTTCTGCCTAATGGGCACCCTTCTCTGCTGCAGCTGGTGGGGTGTGGTAGCTGTGGAGGTGCCAGGCATGCCACCCAAGGTGGCAGATGAGCTGCTTGCACACATTCAGGGGGCCAGTGCAGAGCTGCTGGTGGAGAGGCGCCACACCCACCTCACCTTCAAGAGCCCTGACAGTGAGCCAGCCAGCCAGCCAGCCAACTGGGTGGATGGGAGGGGCTTCCTCCTGGGCCGGGGCACAGTTCAGCAGCACAGCCTCATGGCTGGCCCCAAAGAGGTGCCCGAAGGCTGTTTGCCAATCCCAGAGGCAGTGGCAGCCCATTTTCCTGAATAGAAATGACCGAGAGAAATCCCTCAATGTCCCCCTTCAAACTAATTGCAACAACAAGCTAACAAACTTGCCCTGTGGCTCTTGGGAGTTGTAGTTCTAATTCCCTTTGCTATGGTTGCAGTAAGGCCAGCTGAGAACTATAACTCCCAAGGTGAAATGTGAGATGCCAAAGTTTCGCTGCTCCTGCCCAGGATTCCCTCTCCCTCCCTTTATCCCAATCCCTGCATTTTGTCTTTTTGATTGGGGCTGATGCACACATAGCTGAGTCAGAGGGCAACTTTTCCTTGGATTTGCAGCTGTGGCTGAGGGCTGCCAACTCCAGGTCTGGGAATTCCTGGGGATTTGGGGAGGGGAGGAGATTCACTAGGGATGTGAAACTATTAAATCTGAGCTCCAGGCTACTAATTAAATTAAGCCTTCCAGTATTGACAGCCTGGCCCCCTGGCCTCCCTAAACAAAAAAATCCTGCCTGCAGCCCCCCAAATTTGAAATCCTGGCTACAGCCCTGGTGAGTCTATTGCTTTCCAGGGAGATGTGATAGAGCTCTTTGAACTCTCCCCAGCTGTGACTGAGTGGATTGAAAATTTTGATATTAATATTTAGGGGGATTGCTCAATCGGTCTTCATTGTGTCAACTCGGTTACTGATTTTATATTATTATATGTTTCCTGCGTATAACTCTGCCATATGATAAACAAACAAACAATCCTATAGCCTTCCTTTGGTTGCACAAACCAAATATGCAAAAATGAATGGGTGCTTCCCTAGTCTTTCACATACATCCATCTTTCATGATAACATTCTCACAGCTCAATCCTACATAGCATTACTCCAGTCTAGCCCATTCATTCAATGGGCTTCAACTGGAGTAACTCTGCACAGAACTGCTCTGTTACTGTCCTACTTTATTCCATAAATCATGAACACAAATATGAAAGATTCCTCCTCCCTTTAAATGCTTTTTGGAACAACAGAAGTCCGCCTTCTTTACCATTGTGTATATAGTAATCAAATGTGACATTTCAGTATCACCACTGCATTAGCTCTTTTAACAATAGCTTGAGAGGAAATTGCTCAGGAAGTTCCAGACAAGCTAGTACCTCACTACATAAGAACAAAAATGAGGAGGGATTAGCTACTGCTTGCCACTGGTTTCTGTTAGCCACTTTGGAAGCTTCTTTATAATAGTACAATGAGAACAAAAGCTAACATTCTTGTGACAAATTTTTAGAAAGATACTGAATATTTATTTCTAATTCTCTGCACTATTATGCCATTAAAAGTCTGTGAATGTGTGTGATACTGAATTTCTGTTCATGCCATTATTAAAGAGGCTGTGAAGAACACATACACCTGCTCCACCAAAGCTTTCCAAAGAGCTTATGTTCCATCCGTATAGACCATGGAATAAGATTACTCACTGTGCTCCTCTGTTCAATCTGAGGTCTCTCCAGGGCAATAGTGATGCAATTCAGGAAGATGAAGGCCAGGACAATGTAATCAAAGAGCTTATGAGCAATGATAGTTTGGCAGAGGATGCGGAACCTAAAAGACAGGATTTTTAAAAACAAAATTGCACTAAAGGATTACAGGGACAGTAAGAAGGTCTGGTAGAAGTGGAGAATGAGAGAAGAAATTCCAAATATTGCCTGCAGTGTTACCTGTTGAACTACCTATATCTCTTGGGGGCAACATTCTTGAAGGCACTGATCTCTCTGAGTGGACTGATTTCTCTTTGGTCGTTTTCGCACTCACCTTCCACCGGCGCGACCCCCCTCTTCACCGCGCAGGATCTGCGCAGATTTCGCACTAAACGCTGCGGAGCAGCCAGAAAAGCCGGAAGCTCCCGGCGCAAAAGCCACTCAAACTGAAACCGCCAAAAAGCAGTTTGGCGTTTGCGCGGCTTTTGCGACGGGAGCTTCCGGCTTTTCTGGCTGCTCCGCAGCGTTTAGTGCGAAATCTGCGCAGATCCTGCGTGGTGAAGAGGGGGGTCGCGCCGGCGGAAGGTGAGTGCGAAAACGACCTTTGATTGGCTAATGTTTCAAGCTGGCCTCTCTTTTTGCAACATCTCCCCACTCCTGCCTTTCTGTTGTTTTAAATTTTTAAGTATAAATATATCTGCTATGGACTTCAAGCATCTAGTGAATTGAGCTCTGACTCACAAAGGCTTATGCTAGAACAAATGTTATTGGCCTTTAAAGTACCACCAGACATGATGTTTACACTTGAAGGCACTGTAACTGACCTATCCAGCATGAGTCCATGACAGACTTTTGGAATCTCCCATTCTGACTGTTGTTATAAAATCCTTTGTCTCTCTAGGCTTTGTGTTGCCATACAGAGTGTTTTGTTTAAGGGGTGGAGAGATCTTGGGGAAACAAGCTGAAGGAAAAGGGGAGAAAGGGTAAACCAGGAAGGAAGAGCAGAGAGAGAGAGAGAAAACAGGTGTGAGTGGCAGAGGAAAATATAGAAAAAATAAAAGTGGAAATGACACAGGGTGAGATGAGAGACAGAGAGAAAAAAGAGGGAATGACTGAGAGAGGGCTACTATACCAAACCATTTTATTATTGCTGCTAATTTGATGTTCTGTCTGGTAATGTAATGGCAAAGCCTGTCCTGAACTATGAAAGATGGGCAGTTCATATGGGATTGAAAGTAACTAAATCATTCCCACAATGAAATTTCAAGGTAGTACAATAACCTCACATCCCAGTTTCTGTTCCTGCACCCCAGTCATAAATGATGAGACATACCTGTTTTGTGGTGAGAAGAGATAGATAGACCAGTCCTCCCGCAATTCACACCAGTCTGGCTTGTAGGCTTCAATCATCTTTTTGATGCGGAAACACAGGCTCTGAGGACAAAGAAGATTAGAAGCTGTGGTCTTTTTGACTTTACTCACATAAGAATTACTTGCTTTTGCTTCTTTTATGCCTAGAAGAATACCAATAAGTGGAGCTCTCCCAGTTACTGACTTCTTGTCTCTGTGGAGCAGGGGTCCCCAACATGGCACCCACCAAGTGTTTTTAGAATGTGGGTGCGGCCAGATGGGACATTTGCTCAGCAAGGGTTCTGACTGGCTGTTGAAGATTTGAGTGGCTCTGCATATTTTAAAAAAAGGCTGCTTTAGCAGCAGTTGCCACCACAGCACAAGGATTTTCATTATGTGACTGAAGTTAAGCTGCAGCAGCCATTGTATTGCTGGCTCCTCCACCTGCAGCAGCCATTTTGTAGCTGTGTCCACCACACTGTGTCAGAATTCCAAAGAGGAGTCATTCCCCACCATGTCCCATGCAAGGCAAGAAAAGGATTTAAAATCACAGTCCAGCGATGATAGTCTGTCATAGTCTGAGTTAGAATGATAGAGTGGTGGATCTGAAAGAGAGCTCCAAGGTCATCAGAGCCAAACCCATGCACCGCAGCAGGACTAATGAGCTAATTTACCTCCCAGAAAGTAGAGCATTGGCATTGCCTTCTGACTCAGACTGAAAGCATTGCTGATTGCGCCACAGTTAATGTCACTAACAAGCATGGACTACTAAAAAAGCTCAGGGCAGAACAGAAAGGCATTATTTGCTTGAGACATCTCCCAACTGGCCCCTCCTTTTAGCACACATTTCCTAAAGGCCCACTGGATCCATGGTGGCAGAATCCCACTGGGTCTTCAAGTGCTAAGGGCTTTGAGAATTACAAGGCAGCAGGACTATGCAAAGCATGAAAAAGACATCTTCACATAGCTGTATTTCCCAGGGCAATGAAAGGCTTATGTAAGATAAATGCTTTCTTGTAATACCTGTTTACCCATGCTCCTGACCTCATGCTGCAATCTAGGACCTGGGCAATGGAATCTCTCATAGCAATTAACAAGCAAGTGCATGACTGGCCTCCAATCAAAGACAATAATCCAGACAAGTCATTAAAACAACGGTTTTCATCTTGTGTTTCTAGAAATCCCGCAGTCTCCAGGAGCTTGTCAGGGGTTCTTCAATGACAAGTTTCCCTGGAAGGCTTGTTCACTGCTCCTACTTTTGCTCTGCAATGGGAACCACTGGGGAGCCCTAGTATTTTTAGGGTGCATTCTCAGTTCATGTTAGGCCCAACAGGTCTGGCCAGCAATGTACTTAGTATGAGTTCTAGAACATTCCCTATGATCCTCTGAAATAGCCATAGGTTTCTTGGCAGTTAAAATGATGTGGAAAAGGCTTTATGGGGGTAGGGAGTTTGGAAATCACTGTATTTTAGCTTTGCTATGATTGCTTGTTGCACAGTGCCACCAAGGAATTTTGGGCTGGCTCTATTGTTGCCAGCCTTCAGGTGGTTGACACTACAAACTCAAAGGTTACTAAAATAACTAAATATACTAAAATATACAGTGTTTATTATATAAAAAACAGGCAAACTGTAAAAATACTATTCACGTCAAGAATACTCAGTCCAATATTAATGAATACAATTCACAGTACTCCTACAAAGTCTATAGTCTTCCTGTAGGTATCAATGTTTCCAATCCATGTAGTGATTTTGCATCTCCATAGATCCCATGAAAATATGATATGTATGTGCAACAAGACAGCCGGTGTTTCAATTCCTGTTTCAATGCCACTTTTCTTCTGGTACAGGAATTTCCATCACATCTCTAAGCATACAAACTCAATACAAAAGCTTATGCTGGACAATATGTCTTATCAATTCACGGTTCATTGCATGCCTGGCTTGTGAGCCACAGACCACCATGATCTTTTAAAGTACCAAATGAACCAGTTCAATTTGTGATGTTCACAACATGGTAGACTTGCTATAAACTTAAGTTTGTGAACCAAGAACTGGCCAAAATTCATCATGAACTTTAGTTTGTGAGTTGGTTCATGCCCATCCCTAGCTGGAGGTCTCCTGAATTTACAACTGATCTCCAGACAACAGAGATCAGTTCACCTGGAGGAAATGGCCACTTTGGAAGGTGGATTCTATGAGATTATACCCCACTGAAATCCCTCCCCTCCCCAAACCCTGGTTTTCTAAGGTTCCACTCCCAAAATCTCCAGGTATTTCTCAACCTGGAGCCAGCAACCCCAGGTGGTCCAGCATTCCTTCATATCTGCTATCACTGCTTTCAACTTTGCAAACTCTTATGATTCCTTTAATGAAGAATGTTTTTTTCTCTTGTACTCACATAGTCTATCTCCTCCTCATCTTCTCCATGGTCCTTGCGATTGTTCATTTCTGGGAAGATGTCCTTTGCGATAGTGGGCATTTTGCCATTGCAGTCCTGATGCTCACTAGGCCTTGTTGTTACACCTATTCTTCGTGAAGCCCTGTGACTGGATGGGACAGTTGATGCCAACTCAACCAGTTCGGAGGAGCCTTTGGTGTCTAGGGAGAGTGTCCGTCGATGGTGTCGAACTCTTACCAGCCCTTCTCTTTCTGTCTCAGAAATCCTGTGCCTTTCTCCAGATAACAGTGACTCATGCTCAGCTGAAGGAGGCTTGTGTTTGAGACTGTGTCCCCGTGCAAGGCTGTTCCAGCTGGAGCGCCGGCTCCCCCAGCCTCCACTCCGACCCCATGCTCCATAGTGAGAACTACGACAGCTAGACTGTAAGAAAAATCCAAAAAAGGGTTCAGTGCCTTAGCCCAAGCATGAGGTCATATGTTAGCATTTTCAGTCATGGACTCACTACCAATGTCTCGTAAAGATACTTTGCATTTCACGGCACTCTGCATGACTCATCTGGTAAGGGATGCCAATAAGGTAAGGGCAAGGACAAAACTGCAAGTAAATGAAGCCTCTAGAACAGGGGTGTCAAACATACAGCCTGAGGGCCAGATCAGGCCCCCGGAGGCTCCTATCAGGCCCATGAACAGCTCACTGTCATCTGTTTCCTTCTCTCTCTCACACTCCCTTCGGCATCACAGCTAGCTTTGCCAGGCTTGCTCAATCGCACAGGAGCTACAGAGCAAAGTCTCTATTTCTCCATTGGCTGACCAGCACCTGAAGCCACTTATGTACAGAATCTTGCAATGCCCAGCCATTTCATATTTCCTCTGGGTCTTAGGCTCAAAGCATTGACCAGTGGATTTCTGTAATGAATGTCAATAAATAAAAAGTAGAACTTATAGACACACACCTGAACAGCATACTCAGACTGCTGCAGCACAGACATTGTCTCCAGAATTTGATTCAATAATTCAGAGCAAGAAACTGTTAAATACAATTTTGCAAAAGTGCTAATGTTTTAAGCATGTTTTATTTTAAGCTTTTAAAAAATCTTTAGTTGTGTTTGTCTGTCTCCTTTATAAAGTTTATATCTCTGCTACCTGACATTGCATTTTATGACCCGGCCAGACAAGGTCTTGTTTATGTCAGATCTGGCCCTCATAGCAAATGAGTTTGATACTCCTGCTCTAGAAAGTGAGAACAAATATACTTTTCAAGTCTTGCAGAGTCACTCCTCATTTTCAGCCACTATTGAAAAATTGCCCCTCACTCTTATAAGCCCCATGAGGTCCTTGATTCTTATCAAGTGTCCCTAAATTTCCTGGCATCTCATCTTACAGCAGCTGCAGGTCATTGTGGAGATCACCACATTGTGAAAGAAACTTTGCTCAGTTGTCTTCTCCACTCAGATCTACCACAGGAACAAAAGATAGCTTCAGCAGGCAAAACCTCATGGCTGCACTGGTTCTGTAAACATCTTGTCACCCCATTCAGACATCTTGTCATCTCCATCACTGTGTCCCCCATTTTCCCTTTCTCCTTTAAAGTTCATTAAAATATGAAACAAATTGAGCATTTTAGATTTAAAAAACAAATTTCACCTTAAATTGGTGTTTGTTGTCATAGGAGTGCAATGTAGTGGGGACTCTGCCTTGGAGACTCTATTTGAAACATTCAGTGTACATGGAATGACCCACCATTTTATCTGTATAACAAGCCTGTTGTGAGGCAGGTTAAACTGAGAAATAACAACCAAGGCTACCTATTGAACTGTATGGCTAGGCAGGGATATAAACCTAGGACTTCCCCTCCAAGGTACCCATGTGCTATGTTCTACTGACTCTCTGAGCTCCTTATATTTGGGAAAGAAGAAAACGGAAGGACAGCATGAAGTTTAGGTTTGATAGACTTGGCCTGGTTCTTCCAATAAAACCACAGCACATACTGGATGCCACCTACCAGAAATATTTCCAGCATTAACTTCAAGAGCTCTCTTGTGGAACTCCCGTTCATTTCAGTGGCGCACACACACACACACAGACAAACAATATGGGATGTCCTTAAGCTATGTGGGAACTAGAGTGTCCCAGAAGTGGACTACCAGAAGGAACGCATAAGCAACAAAAGTTGAGTAGGGGTGGCTTATATGGAAGAAGAAACTCTTGGCTGCAAGCTTTTAAGCACCAGTTCAGTAGCTGAGCTTGTGCTTTGATGGAGAAGGACTAAGGTTCACTCCCAAGTCAAAGATCTTAGGAATTAAGGATGGGAATCATTCCAGTACTTTGGCCTTAAGAGAAGTAGCTTTCATGGCTGAATAAACTCACCAGAGACATCACACTGCTTTTCCTGGATTCAAGTGCAACAAGGACTTGGTCTGGCTGCAGAGTATGGCGGGAGGGGTTAGCAATTCCAGCAACTGCTCCTGGCTGGTTGAGACAAGGAATGCTGGGGTCAAGATGTCCATTTGGGGTCATAGGAACGGCACAGAGCTTCGAGTCTGACCATGAAAACACAAAGAAAGAGAGAGAGAGAGACAGAGAGCAAAAAACATTCTTTCCCTTTGAGTGGAGTAGAAAAAATCCCAAGGTATGTTTATGAAGAGGGATGTTTTTGTATGCAAAAGGTGGTGAACCAAAGGAAACCATCTTCAAGCACAAACCCCAGATACGGAGGCTCTCAATTTCTGCTCTCTTAACAGTAATGCCTCTAGAAGACGAAGAAAAAAAATGGAAAGAAAAATGCTGCCTCCTCCTCCCCATCAACTACCATCAGCTTCTGCTGGAGAAGTTTCTCATACTCCTTCCACTGAAGCTTAGAAATATTTAATCCCCTCTCCTTTGCAGAAGAGAGCTTATTTTTGTAATGCCCACAGCGCAGGGTTCATTTGCTTAGCATTTACTGGAGCAAAGAGGGTCCCTGCAGTAGGTGCTCCACTGTGGCAGAGGCAGAACCAGTCGTATAATGATGGCTGGGGCTGCTGTTAGCAATCTGACATTTAAATAAACCAATATCAGCAAACTCTCAATGCCTGGTTTTTTTCTCTAGAACAAGTGGCAGCTGTAGCTTCATTCCCCTTTGCAAGCTAAGTCTTGCACACATTAAAAAGGCAGAATGCGGAACAATGAGAGTGACTGGAAAAGGCATCAAACCACCCAGTGGGAGGGTGCTGTGCCCGCTAGACTCGCGTGGCCTGTTTCTGTCCTCACACCAGCACAATTGACCTTCATTTGGTCTTTCTGGGAGGCAAGCGGCACCATTTAAGCTACCACCAGCTTTGCTTCAGCCTCCCTGATAACAGATTGTACACTGGGAGTACCATGGGAGTACATTTGAAACACCAGGGGTTTTAAGGGCCTGAAGTGCCAAGACGCTGAAGGTACTACATCTCAACTCACCACCCTAGAAGACACAACATTCTTAAAAATCCACACCAAGTAAAATAAGCAGTATGAGGCATCAGGTGTAGGAATATATAGGGCAACTAAGCAAAGACCATTGCAGAGAAAACAAAAGGCAATGTCTAACTCAAAGGCAAGCTTTACACTTTCTCTTCAAGTCTTGAAGAGACTTCTACATTTTACTTGGGCTCAAGTTTAAGATTCCTTTTTCATGGGATTCCTTGCCAACTGTAGCATTTTTTAGAACAGTATCCCCCCCCCCTCAATGTCCTGAACACTGGCTCATTTGTAGGCTTGAATCCTGCAGTAGGTCTCAGCTAATAAAAGGCATTTAATCAGGACTTCCTCCCGCTCTCACTGAAGCCCGATATGATCCCCCAGAAGGTGCTCCTGGAGGAGAGGAGATTCATAGGAACAACACGAGAGGTGAATCAGAGTACAGTAGTGGGAAAGGGAAATGGAGAAAATCTTCCCCACTCTGTTTTAGCAAGATACATCAAACCCATAGCTTGTACCCTCTTAATGATTCATATAATCTCTGTTGCTACTCATCATAGAAAACCCCTCATTTTTCTGTAAACCCATTAATCCTGACAAATGTAGAATGAGTCTCTCTCTCCCCCCCCCTCCTTTGCTAGAATGTTCAGGACTGTAAACAGCCTGTATGAGTGCCACTACTAAACTATAAACCATGTTCTGTCTCTGTATTGGCCTGATCTTATGATTCTGTGTGTCGGCGACCTCCAACAATGCCATGTCCTCAAAAGAATGGCTATCATGCAAATCCTTCCTGCTTCTGACTCTTGGTTGATTTTATTTGTGATTAAATCCCAGGTTTTATTATGCCAAGTCAGTAGCCACTGAATATTTTAGGCAGACTTTCCCCCATTTGTCTGATTTGCATCTGCAATTGGGACACTAGGGGTCTGATTAACCCTCAGAGTGGGGGACGAAATCCATCAGCATCTTTCCTCTAGTTCCCTTAAACTCAAGACAAATAATTCAGCCATCCAGATTTTGCCATGCCTGTCTAGGAAATCTCTCTCCTAGACTGAAGAAAATCTCCTTTCAGAAAGAAGAAAAAACACCATGGCATCTAAGTTACAGTGTGGCTGAAGGATACCAAAAGTTTTTTGACAGTGCACCACCATAGAACGATCTCTTGCAACTAGAAATGCAAGCACATAAAGTATACAAGGATGCATCTTTGTGAACTCAGACCAAACCTTGGAGAAAGGAAAAGGCTGTTTATGCTTTTATAAAATATATTCTGGTCATAGGAAGGACTCAAGATTGTTCAGCTGGATGATTCTCTTACTCAAGGAAACTAGATGGTCATGCTAAGAATCCAAAACTCTGCAGCTAATCTTGGAGAGTCGAATACTCTGTGTGCTCTGTGTGCTTATATCTTTGTAAATCTATTTAATAATTCACGTAATCATCCCACAAATTGTGTGTAATTTCATATGTCCTGCTTAAAGCAGTTTTGAACCCTTCTCCCACTCTTGGTAAACACAAACAGAAAAACCCTACCCAGTACCAAACTAGGAATTATACCCGTGAGGACTCTCAGGGAGGGTCTCATTTCCCATGTATCCTCCACCCCCACCCTACCTCAGTTTCCTGATAGGCCTCATACTCTCTCTTTTCCCTACTTCCTTCCCTCCAACCCATTTACCTATCTACCTATAGCTGCTCCTCCCCATTTTGAGATTTCTTTTCTTCCCTTCCACTATATCCTCTTCCAGGCCTCAGATTCAGCGGGAGCTCACAGGAGCGCAGCTCCTGAACCTTTCTGAGAGTTCCACCTCCTCCTTCCCACCTTGTCCACTGAATAGTAGGTGCAGCTGCATAACAATCCCTGAATGAGCTCCACCACCTACTTTTCTACAAAACGACCCCTGTCATCTTCTATCCCACCTCTTTTCTGCTACCCCCTTCAGCTTTACCTCTCTCTCTCTCCTTCTCTCCCCTTTCCCCACTTCTTTCCATCTTCTCTCTGATTCTGTCTAATCAGCCAATGGTAGAAAAGCTGATTTATAATCATATATAAAGCTTTCAGTGTATGTATGCTTTTGGTCTTAGATGTCAACACATTCTATGCAAGAGACACTCCCTCCGCTCTGCAGATGTCATTTCTGTAATGATAGTTCAGATTCTTAGACCCATTGATCTTACCCAGGCTGTCCTGGCACTTGTCAAACTCCTCTATGTTTGATGAACTCTGATCCTCATCTGAATACGACCGGTTAGCATCACCCTGAGTTGGGAAAATAAATGCAAAGACCTGGGAATTGTGAGCATAATGACAGCAAGAGAGACTTTCCTCTGTGATTCCAGCATTTTGTTGTCATAGTTAAATAGCGAAGCTTCAAGACAGGCAAACTGCTATCCAAATTATTTGCCATTGGCTGTTAAATGACAAGACAGGCCCCTCCCATGGTGCTCAGGATGTGTTGTGTCATGTGTGTTGCCGAATTTATGGAGCACTTCTTTGCAGGTGTTTCAAAATCCACTCTCCACAAAAGCAGATCTTAGAAGATAGTTGGCCATAGGACACCTTAGCATTCTTTTCCAGCTCCTTCTCCCATAGACTGGTGCCCTTTCTCTTGAAAAGCAGTTACTATAGCAACTCACCTCGGCCTGGAATCCCTCCACTAGGATGGCCACCAGCAGATTGAAGAGAACATAATTGCCAAATGTCATGAGAGCCACGAAATACAGGGATGCCCAAGGGGAAGTTGAGGCCATGCCATTATAGAGAACAACATTCCAGTCTTCCTGAGTGAGTATCTGAAAAATAGAAACCAACCATGTGAACCTCAATCAAGAACAAATATGCTGCTTTATGAAACTGTACTAATTAGTAGGAAAAAGTTTTTCTTTTGATATTTGTTTTTAAGTGTCTTTTGGAGACCATTCATATGCCTATCTTTTGAGATTATTGTCATGGAGGGGACACATCAGCCTCGTTGTTCTATGCCAGTGTCATAGGCATAGAAATCTAGATGACAAATCACTGGAGATGAGCAGCAGATAAAGTGCAGTTCAGTTATAGTGGATGCGGATGGGATCAAGCTCTTTAATGGGTTTCCAATACATGGCATGGTGGACTGTGTGCAATCCTGTGTTAAATATACTGCTGGGCCCAGAAGACAATCTGTTCACATGCCAGGCTCTCTCTTACCACTTCATGCTTCTGAGAGATGATACCTCTTTGATGAGATGATACCATTTCCCACTGCATCCTCCTTTTGCCCTTTCATAGACTCACCTGGAACACAGTGACAATGGCCCAAAGCAGAGAGTCAAAATTCTTTCTGTCAGGAACTGTGTCTCCTGTGTCAGTTCTGAGGCTGAATTTACACCCAAAGATGTGCATTCCTAGGATGCTGTCAAGATAAAATTTTTATTATCAATACATTTCTACAGTGTTCTAATTGTCTGCATATTTCTGTTAATATATTTATTGCTTACACTTGTATCCTGCCTTTCCTCCAAAGGAGTTCAAGGCAGTATATGCTTATTTATTTAGATATTAGGGACCTAAAGTGGCTTACATCATTCTTCCCTCTGTCCTCTGAGGTATGTTAGGCTGAAAGAGAGTGACTAGCCCAAGGTCATCCAGGAAAATTGTTCCATTTTATCCTCACAACAGATTTGGCTGAGAATGACTGCTTAGCTTACCCAGTGAGCTTCATGGGATGTTAGATATTTAGACCTGGCCTCCTCCATTCAAATTTAGGATTCTTCACATCACAACATAATGTTCTACATCTGCAATCCTAAGCAGAGGTGTAACCTTCTAAACCCATTCACTTCAAGGGATTTAGAAGCCTGAAACTTTACACTGGATGGTACTGTTAGAATCTTACTTTTTCTTTTATAATGCACAACTGAAGAACTGCAGTTAAATGAACATTCCAGGCCTCACAGAACCACAGAACCATTCCAGGCCCCATCCAGAGACCACACTGGGTGATCCCATTCACAACTGTGAAACTGTACTTCATCAATTAAGAATTCCTTTGCATTTGCATGTGTTTGTATATACTTTCCTTCCTACTGCATTTCCTGAACTCAGTTTATGCATTTTTGTCTGCTCCTAAGTCAGTTTAACTATCCTTTGAGTGACCTGTCTTTAAATGGGGGCTATCAATTCACAAATATTTTGTGTGTGAGACCTTCGCAAATTATCTGCCCATCCTTAACTCTGCATGCACAAGTGTAGTGGGGAAACTATGTTTATTTGTATGAAAATGCATTGCCTCAACAGGTGAAATACACAGAAATGTCATTTTCACAAATGGCAACATATGCATTCTTGTTGTAGCCTTGTACAAAAAATTGCTGAGTACAATGCACCTCTCAGGCCCTATGAGATGAAAAGCTCCCTGTTGGCCTGAGCACAAAGAGTGTAAAGCCACTAAGGAAGGTAGGCCAGAAGGAAAACTTTTATATATTCTAGAAAAGGAGCAATGAGACCATATGGGGACTCCTCAGGGATGGAGCTGCTAATGGAGTATTTCATAATAGGTAATTATGAGGATAGTGTAACTTGCATGAGAACATTACATCTGTTATGATTCATCATCCCTACTTTAAACTTTGAATAACCCTAAAAAGCAGAGCAAGAGTCCACTAGCACCTTAAAGACTAACAAAATTTGTGGCAGGGTATGAGCTTTCATGAATCACTGCTCATTTCTTCAAGTATCTTTAGGTGCTTCTGGACTCTCGCTCTTTTCTACTGCTACAGACAGACTAACACATCTTGAGCTATCCCCAATGAATAATAATGCAGAATGATCCTGATCCTTCCCATGGTAGGAAGTGGAGAGTTCTCCCTAATGTTGGTCTCAAAGCATTTTTGTCCCATAATGAGACTCTGGGAAAAGTTATAACATAAATAACAATGATTTAAGATTGTTTTTCATTTTCTGGTTAACCAATACTGCATCTCTCTGAACCCAGCCTGATTACTACCATATCTATTTCCTCCCCACTTTGTGTAATGTGAATTAGATTCTGTACTGAATTATAGGTTATGCCGAAGCTGCTGCCACCCTAAAAAGAAAGGATACAGATACTGGCATCTTTTCATTTTAGGGAGGCTAAGTTTAACAGATAAACAGCATAAAATGGGAAGGGTTTTTAAGAAGCTTCACTCCCTAAGTCCTGCTCTCCCTAGGTTCTGCTCTCTTCCTTGAAACTGTAGCTTCAGCAGTTGCACTGTATTTAAAAAAGAAAGACTGAAAAAGCAATCATGGAACCTCACAGAACATGCTCTCAGTTTCATAATGATAGATAATGGTGGTAACCAAGGGGAACCATTTGCTCCAAAGAGGCTAAATTTAGTGTCTCAAGACCCACATATATACACAGGTGGAGATCCCTGATATGGGTTTCAAAAATCAGAAGCAACAATATTCCCTTACATGACTTTATAAACGTATTTATTTGTATTGTATAACCCTTTTAAAATCATGCTTGCAATATACTGATATCTGTCAGCTCAGCAGGCGAATTTCTATCATGCAGTCTCATTCTAACCAACATCAAGAATCATCTCAGCTTTTGATTATTCCCATTCAGATTTTCTCCTATTCCTGCTTTGTCAGTTATTATTTTGCTATACTATTCTCCTGCCTTCATCATTCTGGTTCTCTCTAAAAGAAAATGCAAACAGCTTCTCTGATGTTGACTGTGGGACACTGATAAAATTGATCAGATGATGAGTCAAATTTCCCTGGCAGTTTTCATGGACATTTCCCACATGTCCTCATCATGTGTTGGGGACATTGATCTTCAAAAGCAGAAATGTAGTCTTCATCCTCCAACAATTTCATAAGTTATCGTTTTATATCTCAGCTCATATTCCTACTGTTACTGTACATCCTTCCTGGGTTAAAGACACAGAAAACTGGCATGATTGCTCATTGTTCCCCAGTGAAAGGTATGGTATAGCGAACAGCTAGCTATTGTGCATCCTTCTGATCTAAGTTGTGTAATTTTTCAATATTATGAGGCAGCTCTTCAACTTGTACTGAGGGACCCCCCCCTCTTATTTCTCAACTCTTAAACTTGTACTAAGGAGCCCACCTCCCCCCCCCCCCCCATTTCTCACCTGAATATGAAGATAAACAACATGAGGAGCATGCAAAAAGTAGCCACATTGTCCATGGTCTTCATTAGCACCACTAGCTGACGCCGCAAGGCAGGCATGAATCTCACCAGCTTCAGCACCCTCAGCAGCCGGAATGTCCTCAGCACAGACAGGCCTCCATCTGCTTGGCCGATGATCTCCCAGATACTACAGACAAGAAACAAACAGAGCAAGACAGAAAATGTGCAAGTGTTAAAGTGAAATGTTGAGAAAGACGATAGAAAGGGATCCAAAGAAAGGACAAAAGACAACATGCGCACTGAATGGACAATATATTTCAGGAACCTTCAATTAGGGGCCAGAAAGACACCCCCTGTGTGTGTCTGAGAGAGGAAGAGAGAAAAGGAGAGAAAATGAATTTCCATTTAAATTGCTGTAGTGTATCTTACTATATGAACCACGTTTCTGTGTGCGCTCATATAAGTAATACATAATCAGGCTGAAATAATCATGTGTGAACAAAGTATTGCTGTAATAGATAATCTTCTGAGTCAATGTTGTGTGTGTATATATAAAAGGGGATTTTTGACTGGAAAATGTGTGTATACCTGAGAACGCCTGCTACAGGCATACACTTTGTTTGCAAAGAGTTTTTTTTAGTTCTTGAAAGCCTCCACTTCTCTGAGCCCAGTGGCGTTCACTCTGTAGTTCATAAGAGAGCCAGATTTGCAATGGCCATCAATCAAAAGAGCCACGTTTACTTCCATCCTTGGTGTGAGGCCTGCACCTCAGGGAAGCTTGCAAATTTCTTATTCCACAAGTCCTACCGGGGGTGGGGGGGAACCAACTGCAAGCTCCACCAGGCTAGTGTTTAGCTCACTTGCCTGAAACATGGGGCTAGTGCCCTACTGGAGAATGGTGTTCAGAAGAGCTACAAGCAGCATGTCAGAGCCAGGGGCGCCTGAGTCACTGACTATCAATCACCGTCTTAGTCAATTTTACCTAGAACTTTCCCTCTGTCGATTTTCCTCAGCATTCTTCTAAAAACAGGACCCTCCCCTGAGTCTATATGGAGCTAGGAATGTCCATCTAATATCAATTGGCTCAAGGTCATGAAGTGAACTTCATGGCTGAGTAC
This sequence comes from Heteronotia binoei, assembly GCF_032191835.1. Lineage (NCBI taxonomy): Eukaryota > Metazoa > Chordata > Lepidosauria > Squamata > Gekkonidae > Heteronotia > Heteronotia binoei. The sequence goes on from NC_083230.1 coordinate 81,926,892, forward strand.
ACATTTGAACCCAGGCCTAACAATATAGCCGTTGCACAACATTGGTTGTTGGTACAAAGACTGGTGCAGGGTTAGGTGCTGTAACTTTCTGCCAGTGCAGCAAAACAGACTGTGGTTCTGCTCCATTGATACAAGCCAACTTTAGACTGGTGTAGCAGCAATGGCATCTTCCACCTAGTGGTAATACAGAACTTGCACACAACAGTGAAAAATCAGGATAGGGGCAGGGTTCTTTCTCACTCATGCTCCAACCAAAAGTTCATTTTGATCCAATCAGTGGAGCTGGCTTGGAGCATGGTCTCTAAAAAAGGTGGTGGAATTGGCAGAGAATGGACACTGAGAACAACTCCCCCCATTCTCTAGATTCACTAGATTCTGCAGTAGCCATAGTTATGGTGGTGAAAACTATTCCTTCTGTGCCACCTCTGTGACAAAAGATATCCGGCTGTCCTCAGCTAGAGCCACGGCCTCTCTTCCTGGTGATATCTGCACCCTGAAGGACCCTGCTCAGTTTGCAAGGCATGTAAAATAGAACATACCTACGGTTGAGGACAGCAATGGGTCACACTATGGTTCTCATTATGGCCTCCTCCATGGCCAGTCCCTGATCCACCCGAACAAGGGAGCGAAATGTGATTTTATGCCATTATTAAGTTCTGTCATTTTTATTGTAAATTGAAATTACTTTTCTATGTATTTTAAACTTTTTGTGCACTGCCCTGAACCCTTCAAGGAAGGGCAGTTTATAAATTTTAATGATGATGATGATGATGTAGGATAGGACAGCAAGTCTTTAAGACTCATACAATCACCATAAGGACATCCCTGGAGAGCCAGAATGGTGGACTGTTTAGCATGTTGGACTTGGATCTGGGAAACCCAGGCTAGAATTCCCACTCCACCATGGAAGTTTGCTGGATAACCTCAGGCCAGTCACACACATTCGGCCTAACCTACCTCACAGGGGTGCTGTGAAGATAAAGCGGAGGAGAGGAGAAAACTATAAGCCACTCTGGATTTCCACCAGGAACACAGCAGGGGTATATGAAGTAGATAAATAATAAATAAAATGTTTTTTTATGGAGCTTGAATGAATTGCTCAGAGTCCACAGGAAAGCTGATAGCATAGTGGGTAATAAAATCCCTATCTCATTCCTTGACCCTGTGCATTAACCTCTGGAGTTTCCCTTCTCACCTTTTTTGCTCTCAAGAAGGTACAAATCAGTTCATGATCTGCAGATGAATTTCTAAGGCAAGGCAAGGCAAGGCTGTGTTGCTCATGGAGTAGGGTTGCCAATCCCCAGGTGGGGGCAGGGGATCCCCCGGTTTGGAGGCCCTCCTCCCGCTTCAGGGTCGTCAGAAAGCGGGGGGAGGGGAAGGAAATGTCTGCTGGAAATTGTATTATTCGCTATGGAGATTTATTCCCATAGAAAATCATGGAGAATTGATCCACGGGTATCTGGGGCTCTGGGGGAGCTGTTTTTTGGGGTAGATGCACCAAATTTTCAGTATAGCATTTAGTGCCTCTCCCCAAAATACCCCCCAAGTTTCAAAAAGATTGGACCAGGGGGTCCAATTCTATGAGCCCCAAAGGAAGGTGCCCCTATCTTTCATTATTTCCTATGGAAGGAAGGAATTGAAAAGGTGTACCGTCCCTTTAAATGTGAGGGCCAGAACTCCCTTTGGAGTTCAATTATGCTTGTCTCAGCCTTGATCTTGGCCCCACCCATAATGTCTCCTGGCTCCACCCCCAAAGTCTCCTGGCTCCACCCCCAAAGTCCCCAGATATTTCTTGAATTGGACTTGGCAACCCTATCATGGAGACAGCTCTCTTGGGAGCAGGAGGAAGCACCAAAGCAAAGGTTTGGACTGGATGCACAAACAGGGCATCTTTGACTGCACGGTTTGGCCAAGGACAGGCCAAGATGTTTTGGACCTGGAGGCAAAAATTCCTAACAGCACCTAGAATGATGGGGAAAGTATAATAACAAAGTAAACTATTGATAATTTGCTGCTATTTAAGACTACCCAAAAAGCTTGCCTGAGGCAAATTCTCATTACCTTGCTTAAAGCTAGGGCTATGCACAGACCTACCAGAAGTACATTATATAGTTAGTTGTGGCCCCTAGCTTATTTTGGGGTGCAGAGATGCTAAAATCTCCTTTCCCCCCCAGATCATATCTGCAGAGAAGGAAATGGGATCTGAAAATAGGACCCTGGTTCAGTCTAGAGTTCAGGTGGGGCCTGGAGTTCTTCTGGAATTACAACCAGTCTCCATGCTAGAGAGATCAGTGCCCCTGAAGGAAAGGGCAGCTTCAAAGGGTAGACTCTATTGCATGGGCATCAAACAAGTTCCAGGGGACAGAACTTGCCTGTCCAGGGTTCTTATCCAGCTCGCAAGCAACTAGTGTGAGAGAGGAACAGGAGGCTGTTCAGGGTAGGGGGAGTCAGTGGAGCCACTCTGATTGTTGCTTCAGCATGGCAGAACAACCTAATCTGCAGCAGTCAAGCAGAACTCCTTTGCTTCAGCCGTAACCTCACTGGTAAGTTTAGAACCACTGCAGACACATTCATGCTGGCTTGGGATTCCAAGGTGAAGTTGTGTGCCTGTCTGCTCACTCGCCTGCAATTCCAGGGATGCTGTCCTGGATGGCCATGGGGATCAGCATTTGCATGTAAGGAGGTGCAGACATTCTTCTACTGGGGCCTGCTGGCGGCCAATGCTGCCACCATTTTGCATCCCCAATGCAGCAGCTGTGCTTTGGCCCACAGCAGGCATTCTTCAGCAGTTTCTTCCACACATCAGGGGCTTAGTCTTGCCACCAAACTTGTGATGGCTGGACCTCCCTCCCCCATGGACCACCTAGCAGCCTTTCGTGCCCACTCTCAAATCAGATGATCTGGTGGCCTTTGGCCTGGAGCAGCTGCTGCCATACGAGGCTTGCACAGCTTGCTGATAATCTCTGTCTAGAACCCCCAGATTTCCCTGCCATGGACTGCCTGATGGCCATGGCTAGAGATGGCTGCTGCCTCATGGGCATCTCTGGCTTATCAGGCTTTGCTTGGCCTGGGTTCTGCTGTGCACATGACCTTGGGACTGGGTCACCCACCCCCCGCTTCCGCAAGCAGGGGGGGGTTAGTTGTTGACCCAGTTCCCTTCCATCGTGGCTTGGGGACTAGGGGGAGCTCACAACACCCAGCCACTTCACATTTTTACCCTGGAGAATAGGCTCACAGCATTGGCAGCAGAAAACAGCAGGCAAAGGGGTTTGCTTCCCCTCCAGGCAGTGCAGGAGCATCTGCCCAGTGCTACACCACTGGCTCTCCTGTCCTCCCATGCAGGTTTTCCTCTGCACCCATCCAGCCAATGGGGCTTCACAGTGAGGACATACCAAGTCAGAGCTTACTAGATGCTGTCCTTTATACAGCTTATATCTCCAGTACCTGGGGCATTTTATCACACACGTGGCCCAGCCTAACAAAGTCACATTTATGTCAGATCCAGCCCTCATAACAATTGAACTCAACACTTCTGCTCCATGGGATCACTTCCCTGCTGAGATCCCTCACCTCCCCAACCTTGCCCTCCTCAGACTCTGCCCTCAAATCTCAAGGAAATTCCCAAGCAGAAGTTGGCAGACATATTATTCCACGCAGCTCCGATTAAGAGATCTCAGGTAGGACTAGTGCTGAGAAAGCTTAAGATGGTGCTAGGGTAGCCTTGCAGTTCATACCCTAATGAGGTTTTAATTTTACTTATCTCGTATTCTCTATCTTTTTCATTTCAACAATTACACTTTTAATCCTATTTTACAGTTAGGCATATCTGATGCTGCTTTTCACTTTAAGGTTGCCACGTCTTCCCCCCCACCCCAAGTCTACCAGTGGAGGATGGGTGATAGAGTTGGAAAAGCCCTGAAGATTTGAGAATAGGCTTGCCAGCCCCCAGTTCTTGGCAGGGGATCCCTTGGTTTTGCAGGCCCCACCCCAACAACAACAATGTGCCTTTAAATCACAGCAGGAGAAAAGCTGCATGAGTGAGGCAAGCAAGCAGAGCCACATGGCTCTTCCCAGTGAGTGTGTGAACAATATGCAAAACAAAGAGAAGCCACTGCAGTTGTTCTGTTTGTTTTGCATCAGTTTCAGAAGTCATGTGTATAGCAAAATGGAGTTAACTAGAACATGATTATGGGATGGAGGGAAACTCTACTCCCTAGGCTGCTCTCCTTTTGTTTTCCTGTTAGTTTGAAGTTGGTTCAAATACAGCAGATGATTACATTCAGCCACTCCTGTGAATAAACTGCCCCAGTGAGGTCACAAAAGTGTGCTTGCAAACTATTTATTATGTTCACTTTCATTTAGTGGAAGTGCAGCTGCTGGGGACAAGGAAATGAAGACTATATTCAGGGGAACTGCACTGCTGTATTTTTATTTATTTATTTATTTATTTATGGGAAATGTAAAGTCTCCTGGCTCCACCCTCAAAGTCCCCAGATATGGACCTGGCAACCATATTTGAGGATGGAGCCTGGAAAGGAAAAAAGAGCTCAGTGGGGTACAGCCTCCAAAGCCTCCATTTTCTCCAGGGAAATTGATCTCTGTAGTCTGGAGATGGGCTATAATTCCAGGAAATCTTTGAGTCCCAACTGGAGGCTGGCATCCCCACCTCTACACATTCAGTCTCCTTTCATATGAACTTCCTTGACAGACAAGGTTGCCAACCTCCACGTGGAGGGTGGAGATCTTCTGGGATTACAACTGATCTCCAGGTGACAGAGATCAGTTTCCCTCAAGAAAATGGCTGCTTTTGGACATCATGGCATTATACCCTCGAAAGTCCCTCCCCTTGCCAACCCCCATTTCCGCAGGCTCCACTCCACCAAAGTCCATGAATTTCCCAAGCCAGAGCTGGCAACCCTATCAACAGCTGAGTTTTCACAACCTCCTGTTTCCTGTTGTGCCTTTTAGGCAAGGTTGGCCTCCCCTAGAAACAGGACCTTTTCTGTCAGAGCCCAGAATTACTGGTCTCCTTCCGCAGGAATTTTGTTAGGGAAATCTCCCTGATTTCTTTTTGAAGGCAAGTGAAAATGTTTGGTATTTATTTGTTTAAAGTACGTTACACCACCCTGCCATCAAAATGCTCAAAGCAAATTCACAAAATAAAAGACAAAAATAATCTTACGTCCCCAAAAAACAATGTAATCCCTTGAACTCTAAAGATATAACATATCTCAAACCCAGCAATGAACAGTGTTGTGCAGCAATTAAAATAGCCAAAATTAAAACAGATCAACAACAGGCACTTAAAATCCCATTAAAAAGAAGAGCAGAGAACAAAAGGAGAATTGTGCAGCAACCAATTAACTATAAAAGCAAGCTAATATCAAAATATTTTGGCCTGGCATTAGGACACCAGATAGCCACAGTGCTATGTCAAGGCAGGCCTTGACAGAGTGAAGGGAGGCATTCCAAAGGGAGGCAGCACTGAGAAGGCTCCATCCCTTGTGGCAACCTGGTTCACAAGGGACCTGAGATGAAGAGTATATTGTCCAGGCAGAACTAAATGGGGACCGGTGGTCCTTTAAATAATTAGGTCCTAGAGTGTCCTAGGCTTTATCGGTTACAACTAGCACCTTGAGTTTGAACAGGAAGCAACACAGACATTCAGTGATGCTCTTCCATTCTGGACTAACTGAAGCAATCAAATTATCTTTAAGGATAGCTCACATTATAGGCTTGCCAACTTCCAGGTAGGACCTGGAGTTCTCCTGGAATTACAATTGAATGTATGACTACAGGGATCAGTCCCCCTGGGGAAAAATAGCTACTTTGGAGGATGGAACCTGTGGTAAAATACTTTTGCTGAGGTCCCGGATTTTCCCAAACCCCACCATCCACAGGCTCCAGACACAAATCTCCAGGAATTTGCCAAACTGGAGTTGGCAACCTCACACATATAGCACATTCAGAATTAGGGTTGCCAGGTCCCCCCTGGGGATGCTGGGGTAGCACTGCCAGATCCAGGTTGAGGAACTCCTGGAATTTGGGGTTGGAGCCCAGGGAGACCTCATTGGGGTGCAATGTCCTAGATTCCATCCTCCAAAGCAGCCATTTTCTCCAGGGCAACTGATCTCTTTAGTCTGGAGATGAGCTGTAATTCTGGGTGATCCCTGGGCCCCACCTGGAGGCTGGCATCCTTAAAGCCTGAAGCTGACAAAATTATGACTGTATTACACTTCTCAAGGCAGGGTTGCAGCTGGTGAGCCAACTAAATCTGGAAAAAGTGATGTACACTTTAGATGAAATCTGAACATCTCATTGTAGATACAGATCTAATAGTTCCCTTTGCTATAATAATGAGAACGCAGCAGCAAATGGTTGTGTTTGTAATAAAGGATTTATTGAATAGCCAAATGCAGGTCCAGAGAGGCAGTGCTGTTCTCTTAGAATTTTTCTCCCTAGGAACATAGACGGCTTCAGAGGAGATTGGATAAACATATGGAGCAGAGGTCCATCAGTGGCTATCAGCCACAAGGTATAAATGGGGCAAGTGATGCTCTGTATTCTTGATGCTTGGGGGAGGGGCAGCAGTGGGAGGGCTTCTAGTGTCCTGGCCTCACTGGTTGACCTCCTGATGGCACCTGGTTTTTGGCCACTGTAAGACAGAGTGTTGGACTGGATGGGCCATTGGCCTGATCCAATATGGCTTCTCTTATGTTCTTAGCTCCTTCTAACATAGTTCTACACCCCCAAACTAAACCTTCAGCCGGGGGAAATACAAGTCCAACTAAATTAGAGTGTCTCCCAGTTCCACAATAGTACTAACACCATCCAATAATACCTCAGTCTTCAACTTTAGTTTATTGGCCTTATCCAGACCATTACTGCATTCAGATAATGGTCTACAATGTTCATTACCCCAACAGAATAAGATGGAAAGGAGAGAGAGGTGTGTGTCATCCGCATACTGATGATATCTCACTCTGTAACTCCTCTCTCCATGAGGTTCATGTAGATATTAAACAGGCTGGGGAAAAACACTATGGCACAATGCCTATGGCATAAATCAGAATACTCCCAGCTCCACCTTCCAGAAACAGCCAGGAAGGGCCAGAACCAACAGATCACAGTGGCCCTGATCCTCACCTCAGCCAAACCATCCAGGGTACTGTGGTTGGTGGTGCTACAAGCTTTTGAGAGATCCAGCAAAACAAACATACTCCCCCTGCCCTGTTCTTGGCTAATGATTTAGTGACTGAAGTGGTTTTTTTCTATGTTGAAACCAGGACTGAAACAATGATGAAATTGGGTTAAGATACTCTAGGGTTGCCAATCCCCAGCTGGAGGCAGGGGATTCCCCAGTTTGGAGGTTGGTTCCACCCCACTTCAGGGTCATCAGAAAGTGGGGAGGCGGGAACAAAATGTCTGCTGGACGCTCCATTATACCCTATGGAGATTGGTTCCCATAGGATATAATGGAGAATTGATCCATGGGTATCTGGGGCTTCGGAGGACTATATTTTGGGGTAGAGGCACCAAATTTTCAGCATATCTCCTCAAAATACACCCCAAGTTTCATAAAGATTGTATCAGGCGGTTCAATTCTATGAGCCCCAAAAGAAGGTGCCCCTATCCATCACTATTTCCAAAGAAGGGAAGGCATTTAAAAGACATGCGGTACCTTTAAATGTGGTGGCCAGAACTCCCTTCGGAGTTCAATTGTGCTTGTCACACCCTTGCTCCTGACTCCATCCCCCTGAAGTCCCCAGGTATTTCTTGAGTCAGACCTGGCAATTCTAAAATAATCAATTTAACTCAAAACTGCCTAGAGTTGAGTGGATACCACCCACTTGAGCACGCTGTGCAAAAGGAGGGCATTTGCAGTTTGAGTTTAACTATGTAGATCACTGGGATCTAAAGAGGGTTTCTTCAACAGAGGCTAAAGCCTGTGATGTTTCATTGGGCTTCTCTCAGTTTTACACGCTACGATAGGAAGGACTTGTATATGAGAACCTTGCGACAGATTTGGATTTTGAACCCAAGGCTTCAAGTCCAAGGCTCAGTCTCATTTATGTTATATTGTGTCTACAGCATTTATCTAAGAATTTGACTACAGTTCACTATATCACAGCATAAGCTTTCATGGATAGAATTCTGGCTGTTCACATTTGCCTCCACCTTCAAAATCACATGTATATGTGCATGCATGCACAGGCAAAATCAAAACCCACCTCAAGCACCTGACAAAGTGGACTATAGTCCACAAAAGCTGATTCTAGAATTGAAATATGTTAGCCTCTCAGATGGCATATGACAACTTTTAAAAATGATTTTTATCACCTGATGATGACGATGATGCTGTCAAAGATGTTGTACGGATTGCGGAGATAATCAAAGAGTCCAAAGGCAGCAAGTTTCAAGATCATCTCCAGGGCAAACATGCTGGTAAACACCACATTGCAGATCTCCAAAATGTTGGTTAGTTCCTCTGGCTGCAAGAGATAGAAACAAACAAAAAATATCCAAAGCAATTCAGAAAGAAAACTAACCAGCCATAGACTATTTTACATTGTGTGCAAACAGTGGGATTAATTTGGTATTCCTAGACTATTTTGTAGAACAATTAATGTATATCCCCCCCTACACCATGATATTCCACTATTTTGTGACAATTCACCTTTTCTTCCCATTTTTACCTGGTGTACTTTACATTCTTAGACCTCTCTATCACTGTAATTTATATCCTCCAAACAACGTTTTATAGTACTTGCTTTAGAGTTACCCCTCTGGAATTGAAGAATGTAATTTCAGTAAGTTTAATATAGTAATGTACTGTTGCAAAGAAACCAATTAATGACTGAAGATTTTTTATGCTTTCCAATATGATATGCCATTTTTATTGTGTTGAAACTCCGGATGTTCAGGAACATAAAACAGGACTACAACCAGCATCTCACTGCAACTTTGAAATTGTTTTGATCTCTGGCAATGTGCCTGAATGCATACTGAGAATTCTGGGTTGGATCTATTTGTGTAATGGCACTTACTCCAGCAAAATGACACTTCTACCGGCAATAGGGCTTTTTAGGATGATTCCACCTTTTAATTTGCCCATTACACTGTTTCTTAAGGAACCCTGAACTCCAGGAACATAATTATGGGGGAGAGGGGGCTCAGCAGGAATTCTTTGCTAAGTTCTCAGTAATTTGGACCCAACCCCTTGTTTATTCAGTTTGCATCTCACCACTGGAAGCAGAATAAATAATGTGGGAGTTATGGTGCCATTCCCACCAACCTGGAGCTTGTGACAATACAGCAGTTTTGTTTTTTACAAAAAATTAAATCTGTTTCAAAGTCTGGAAAGATCACCCCCCCCCACACACACACACAAAATCAGGGCCATCTTTTTGGAATTCTGTTTGGAATTCTGTAGGCCATGAACTCCCCCTCCCTTCCTCTCTCAATTTTTGTCTCAGTATTTTTCTTTCTTTCAGCATTTATCCACTAGCCTTTTGCTGGTCCAGTTCTGGTAATCTTTTTTCATTACTCTCTCTCTGTCTCGACAGGGGTCTAACCCAAGAGAGTACCAAGGTACGTGAATTAAGCAGCAGTGAGAACCAGCTTGCTAATGTGTGACAACAAGGAGCAGAAAGACCAGCAAAGGATGAGAAACAAGGGCAGGGGAAGAGCGAACAGCGGTCCCTGATGGTGTTTTCTTGCATAAAGACAACTAGCAAAGTACCTGTTAGTAAGACACATTAGAATGATACTTGTTAGTATGTGCATTCCCCCCCTCCCTACAGAAGTCATGGGAAGCAATAAGAACAAATGAACCTCATCCTGTCCCAGCATTACATTACATTAATGGGCATAAAAACAAACATCCTTGCACATAAGCCCATTTCACAGTTCCATAGACTGGTGTGCACACAGACACTAGCCTTCCACACTGTTGCCAGTTTAAGTGTAATGTATGTAAAACAAGTATTTTAAAAAGTCCCATTCCTTTTGAGTGATAGAGAGCTGAAATGAAAGTAACCTGTTGGGAATGCAAAACATCAGCCAAGAACAAAGTCCTTCTAATAGGGTCTGCAGTGGCCTGTGTAAGCTGGTACATAGTAGATGGAATAATGCTTCTTTCTCATTTAAAGGTGGAAAGATGTGTAAATCAAACTGCTCAGCCCTGTGCGCATAAGACACAGAGAGAGATCGGGAATTTAAATTTGGATCCTTTACAATCATGCTAGCAGCTGCAAACAATTTCCACTTATTGGGGCAGAAAAATACAGTTCTGCTTCTTCTTTATCCTAAATAAGTGACTGAATGAATAGACTGGAGCCCTGCTCCCCAGCCACCTGCCCTCCAAAGCTTCCTCCTGAGTTTCCATTCCAGTTCCTGAGAGCTTTGTCCCACACAATTATCTGTTTACTTGCACCAAGTGGTTTTGACAACTGCTGTCCAAAAAATCCCCTTTGTTCTGAAAAAGCAAATCCTTTTTTTCTCTGCAGACTTCTAATTCATTCCCAACACTTCAATATGATCAATGACCTCATGAAAATTTGAATACAGAAAAGTCTGTGTGAAGGGGAGGGGAATGGGACACCTTCCGTGCGTCAGAGTCTTTTTATTAAAGTTGCCACTTCCCCTAAATGCAGAAAGGTGGAGTGATGTGTGTGTGTGTTTGTGACTGAAAGGCGGGGGAGAGGAGAAAGACTCAATTTCCATCTGTAATTATGTTTGAATAACAAAGCAATAAAGCAAGAACTGAAAGGCAAAGACAGAAATATTGGTTACAGAGAAGAAGTCTACAGTCCTAGTCACACCAGTAGGGATTACTTGTGAGTAAGTACACATGGAATTAGGCAACATGGCATTTCCAGTCCCACAGGATCACTAAAGCTCTGCTATGCTGTGGGAGGACAAGAAGTCACTTCAGAGTAGAAATATTAGTTGCCTCCTCAAAGGCAATCTTTCTTTTATTTCTCTCTTTGCCATCTTCTGGGCTGTAGAATCAGAACTTTGATTATTTCACGTTCCTTTTGCTTTACAGCTTACTTTTGGATCATTTGCCTCCTTCCAGAAGCTGCTCAGATGCTGCCTTGGGAACCAAGTTTGCTTAGGCCTGCAAAGATACATAGCTATAGCTATTTTTTGTCTTTGTGACCTCTATCATATCCTCTAAAATGATGCACAAGTTTGAATATTGCGCACAAGGTGCACAAGTTTGAATATTCAAACTTGTAAGGTGCACAAGTTTGAATATTCAAAGTGACTTTCATAGTTCAGAAACAGGGCTGGCCCTAGACTGCCTGGTACCCTAAGGCTAATTTCTGGTGCCCCACTCCCTGGACTGATAACATCACCAAGTCACATGAGAGTGCCCAATTGTCTAGTTTGCCTAGTGGCAAGCTGGTTCTGTTCATAAAGCTCTTTGGTGGAGGACCTAGCCATTTTGCCCTAAAACTGAGGCCAGAATCTGTCTCCCAAAATGTTTTTCAGTGGTTCCAACCACCCATCCCATGTTTGTGGAGCTGGTTAAGTCCCCATTTATTGCAACATCATGTGGACTTTGGCTGCCAAGAACATTACATTTCTCAGTGATTAAAAGCGCAATCCAGAGGGGGGGGGGGCAGAAAGTCTTTTGGGAGCAGATGAGCCACTATTTGGGCGCAGGAAGGGTTTGTGCTGACGTACGACCAGTGCCCCCACAGCTGAGGGGAGTTACATGGGCGAGGGGCTGCTTGAGCGCAGCTCTGCCCGAAGGCAGCGGCGCTGGAGGGCTGCACCCGAGCGTGGGTGGAAATGAGGTGGAGCGCGGCATTCAGGCGAAGGAGGGGGTGGAGTTGGGGGTGTGGCCAGGCTTAGGCGGCTTCCTGACCAGTTTGGCCCATGACACGCCCCTCCCGAGAGGTGCAACTTTACGCCTGCAAAAATGGTGGTGTGCCCCATAGACACTCGTTGAAACCAAAAATAAAGGTCGCCTCCGCCGCTGCGGAAGCTCGGAAACCCCTTAGGGAGCGACGTGATTACCTCACCAATCCCCTCACGCCTTGGGCTGACGAGCCCCCTCCCCAGCACCCAATCGCGGTCTCCCCCCTCCTAGAAATACTTCCGCTCTGGCCTCGCACAACTCAGTTGTTAGGGAGAGGAGTGCATAGTGGGAAGATCTGCTGGCGAGCTCCTGGCCATATGGACAGGCAGGCACGTTGGTGATGGGTTTTGCACCTCGCGGTTGCTTTGACAGTATCTTTGACTTGCAAGGGGGAGAGAGAGGTCTCTCCCCTGGGGCTAACTGCTCTTGTTTCCAGGTCTCCACAGGTTCCAGGCTCCCGGAGGCTCTGCATGCAAGGACTGTCGCCCATGGCTGGGTAAGTTCCACTGTCCACCCCCCAGCCTCCCCCTCCCCTCGCTCTCAACTGCTCGGTGTGCGAGTGTCTCTGGCACTTGAACCAGGCAGTGGGCTCCGGCAGGGGGTATCTGCTGACCTCGCTCCCCTTTGCTGCCACCTGCTCCCTTCCCTTGGTCTGCCCTCTGCCGTGTTCCCTACCCCTGGCGGGGCACGTGGTGTGTGTGTGTGGCAGCTACCCCATTGCGGGGAGGTGGGCCAGAGACTGTCCCTTTAAGAGAGCACTTGGCTGAAATGCAGCCTGCTCTTCCAGCCACCGCCCCTGCAGGTGCTCTTAATCTCTGTCTCCATTTAACAGGTGGGACTCCAACACAGAGGCTTCCGCGTGTGCCACTCCACCGCCCCCCCACTCCCTCAGCTGCTTCTCTCCATCACTTGGAGCGGAGGCCCGCCCATGGCGAGACTGCCCAGCATGCACCAGGGAAACTGTTGCACTCTGTTCTGGCAAAATAAAGTCTGAGCTGTGCCCTCTGTTGTCTCTCCTGCTTGGCATATGCTGCACGTTCCCAGGACAACCCCCCCCCCCTGTCAGTGGCCTCTCCGAAGGAGTGCCTGGGAGGGTGGGCAGACTTGGTTCTTGGGGGTGGAGAATGGGCTTTGAGCCACCATGCTGCTTCCTGCGTTGCTGGAATGGGGAGGGGGGTGCCGCCCCTCAGCCTGCCCAGGCTGACGGCCTATGCGACCGCACAGGGCTACCGTGCGCTGGGCACTTGGGAGGGGGGGGGTTTGCTGAAGTGGATGAATACCAAATGGCTCGCACTCAGTTCTGTGGCCCCCAGGTGAGGTGTTCCTTGCACATAGTGGGGGGCGGCAGCAGGGCAACATCGGTGGGGGGGGGGGCGCTCCGGGTGCTGCTGGTGGTGTCTTTTGGACTTGGTCTGGCTGCTCCCAGACACACATTCCAGCTGCTGTCTAGGATAGGGAACTCCTGCACTTGGCACTTCCTGCTAGTCCGTGCATGCCCCTGGCCGCCAGCCTGCCATTGGCAGAGTCTCTGATAGCGGGAGGAAGTGGGGGGATTGACAGCCTCTCAGACACAGGCTTTCCGCCCCCTCACCCGGTCACGCGCAACGGGCCGGCCAATCCCATGGTCCTGTGCGAGCCTGTGCCTCCCCCACCCCTGCCTCGGCAGCAGGCCAATGGCGTGCACCTGGGCAGAATCACCATGGCGACGGGTTCTCTCTCGCTCGTCGGGTCCCTCTTCCCTCTCCCAGCATGGCATACCGTCTCCCCTTTGGAAGTTCAATGAGCAGCGCCATAGATCTACCCACGCCCGAGTGGCCGCCCGCCACATATGTCTGGATTGAGTTGCCCATATATCTTATTTTCACAAACACACTTTATTTCTGTTTTACTCTTATCAGGATACTCTGGCATATAAAGACACATCACCACTTTGTTAAAAAATCCCTTATAGAGCTGTTGTGTGAGTCATTGTCTAGACTGAAGGCATTTATTTAAGACAGGTACAGAACTTAAGCCAGCATCTACTTTAGAATAGGAAAGAGAATTGGCAGAAGAATGCCTTTCTTCTTTATGATCAGGCTTGTTTACTGCAGATTTGGGCTCAAACTGGAAAATTGGCCACCTTCACACTGATACTTCTCTTGCAGCCATCCAGGATAACACACCAAGAGGCTCCTGGCTCTCTTGAAAATGGACACAAAGGTCAAAATTGGGTTCATCATGAAATTTGTAATGTTATTTTGAACATGCACATAAACTGCTGCTATTTTCTGACACATTTTTTTGTTACATTACTTTAATTTTTTGTAAACTACTCTTGTGCACCTTTAGATGAGGTTAAAATGTTTCAAACAAAGAAACTTAAATTATGATATGTTGATCTTGAAGTAATACATCACTTTACAGTGCATTTGCCCTGACAGTGCATTTTCCCAAAGCCCAGGCTTCAGGTTCCCAGCCTCCCACTGTGGGTGGGGTTTCCCTTGATTTCAGGGCCTCCAACCCACTAGCACATAACTCGCCTGTGGGGAGCCCTACCCCTGAAGAACTCCAATGGTGCCCACCATGCCCGGCCTGATGACGCCACTTGAAAGTGATGTCATCATGTCAGACACATTGTGCAGGGATGCTCTAGCATTTGGGTAAAAAGATCTATGGCATCATAGAACAAAGGAATCCACCCCCCTGGGCCAGCAGCCAGGTAAGATCTGGCAACCCTACCCAGGCTAGCCCAATCTTGTCAGGTCTCGGAAGCTAAACAAGGTTGGCCTTGGCTAGTATTTGGAAGTGTGACCTCCAACGAATACCAGGGTTGTGACACAGATGCAGGCAATGGCAAACCACCTCTGAAATGTCCTTTGCTTTAAAAACAAGTTTAGCTTGCCACCTAGTAGTGCATAACACTAAAAGAGCTAGAACTTCTGGCTCCAGACAATTTTAGGGTCTCCTGGCTATATACTACACACAATGCTGTATGCTAACAACAATGCCTCCTTTATACCTCCTTTTCCTTTGCTGTTTTAACTTTGGAAGTTATGATACAATCACAGACACCATCTTTTACTGGGATCTCTTAATTTCCCAAACCAACACTGCACTACATTGTATTTCACATTTCCCCTTGACCTCTTGAAATGGGTGGTGGGTCATGTGAGGTTTTGAACTTGAAATGTAGAATGTTTTCCAGCATTTGCACATAAGATTTCATTCCAATATCTCAGACTTTAAGGCAAATATTGTGTTGTGTTAAGGTTAATATCTGTCCTTGCGCTCTTGAAAAATAGCGTGGTGCTCGAGCTGGGATTAATGTCTCAAACATGTTAATGTACTTTCATTCCAATGTCTCTGCATTCAAGGGGGATATTGCACTGACTGTTTTTTTCATGTTTCCTGGCCTGCTTGACAACAGATATGTGTGCATGAGGGAGGTGGGGTCAGGCTGTTCTCCAGAACATAATGATGTCTTGAATGTATCACTTTGACATTCAAGGCAGATATTGCATTTCATTGTATTTTACAACTTTCTGGGCAGAAATGGATGATGGGAGTGGAAATCAAGCTGGGGTTTGCTTGAAATGCAGGAAGTATTCCTGAGCATACATAGCAAAGTTTATTGAGATGTCTCAATTTTCACAAAATATATCATATTGCATTGTGATTTGCATTTTCCTCTCCCCAAGTGAGCCTGGAGACAGGGCTGAGCTGCCATTCAGAGCTGAAATGTATTTCTGAATATGTGAGTCAAACCAAGTTTAAGCTTGATATCTCAGTGTAGGGTTCCCATTCTGCTGGAGGCGGGAGTTCCCCTGATTGTGGGGCCTCCAACCCACCAGCACAGGATTGGCCAATGTGGGGGGGAGCCCCATTCCCAAAGAGCTCCACTGGCACCCAACCTGCCTGGAGTGATGACATCACCCAGAAGTGACGTAATCATGCCAGGCACATCATGCGGGGATGCTCTAGCATTTGGGTTAAAAAACTCTACGATGCCAGAGTTTTTTTACCCAAATACTAAAGCATTCCCATGTGATGTGCTGGTGCGATTATGTCACTTCTGGGTGACATCACTGTGCCTTGCATGGAAGTACAGTCCCCCACTGGCTGCCAGGTAAGACCTGGCAACCCTATCTCAGTGTTCAAACAAAATTATCATGTTACAAACAAACAAAATGCTAAATGGGTGAGGCCTTGGTTGGCTTCTGAAATGGCAGTTTAGTGTGGGAAGGGGAGCTTCTGAAGTTCAATCACAACAAGTAGGGCTAGATATAGGGTGTTTCAGTGCTGGAGTTGCACTGGATTGAGGGGAAGCCCACAGTCACTCAAGAAATGATGGAAACATATAAACAATAGCAAAAAAAAAGTTAACTGAATAGCACTAATAACGTTAACAGAAAAATATCCTCTATGATACCTACTCTTACACAACTACATGCCTTATGGGATGCAAATCACAACAATAATTACGGGCATAATTTTATGAGAGAAGACACAGCAAGCACCCAATATAGCACACTCTTGCTTGGACAATGAAAAGTGCAGGCTTGAAGAAAGGTGGGTGACCTGCTTGTCATAAATAAATAATTTATTGTGCTGAGGGTAAAAATAGGAAATGTATAAACATATGGAGCAGAGGTCCATAAGTGGCTATTAGGGAATAAATGGAACTCTCTATCTAGGGCAGTGATGCTCTGTAATCTTGGTACTTGGGGGACAACCGTGGGAGGGCTTCTAGTGTCCTGACCTCACTAGTGGACCTCCTGATGGTACCTGGGTTTTTTGGCCACTGTGTGACACAGAGTGTTGTACTGGATGAGCCATTGGCCAACATGGCTTCTCTTATATTCTTAAGTTCTTATCTGTGATCAGATCAACCATATATATATATCTATATTGTGTGTATAATGTGAGTATCAGACATAGTGGGACTTGATTTGGATCAGAGAGAGGGCAGATAGGTGTGGGAGAGGGCAGATAGATTTTAATCTAAATCACCCTTCCACATGAATCACACATTGTAAGTACCCCTAAAAAACCAAGATAAAGGCAAAATACGAGCTGCCCATCTGTTTCCTTTAAGGTTAATTAAAACATATTGGCATGAGAGTGGTTTTATTCAGTGAAATTGGAGGGAGTAAAGAGTTAAACCTCTCTTCCCCTTCTGGGCACCCCAATCAACATCAGATCCTCAAATGGCTGATATCGGTGTTTTTAAAATGGTGGGAGGAGCTCTTCATTGTTGCCCCAGGATCATCTGTTTTCACTCTCAAACCCGATTGTGTAGAAAGATTATCAGGGAAAATCTGCATTTCTCAGATAGTGTTTATCTTCAAGGAACTCTCCACCACAAAGGCACAAATTCATATGTGTTAAATGTGCCTATTTTCAGCAGAGACCACGCCTGACCTACTTGGATGTGCACCATAGAGATAAATATAAACCTGAAGTCACAGATGCAAATTCACTCTGGTGTGTGTGGGGGAGCAAAGACATCAATTTCAGTCTGAGTCGAAAGATTATGTCAGTGATAATGAGAAATGTAATGTGGTGCCACGGAGAGATATAATGGTGGATTGTCCTTCTCACTCTTGCAGATGCGTTTGCTCTCTCATTCCTTCTGTGTCATAGCGAGGAATGGATGTTTTAACAGTCATGCTTCTGCCTTTCTTACAGAAAAGGTCACCTGTTTCTGCTCACTTTCCTCTCCTCACTGACATCTGTTTCTCTAGACAAGTGCAAACCTGTTAATCTTTTTCTAATGGTCCATCAGTCACCCTGGGGAATGGCTCTATGAGGGGAGATTGGTAAGGAAGATAAGAATACAAGAGAGGAGTCTGAAGATGGGGAGCAAAGAAGAAGAAACAACCTTTAACAACCCCATTGCAGAGAGGTAGAAAAGGCATAACAGATGAAGAGCGGGGGGACACAAAGGAAGGGGAAAGCTGGAGGAAGCCTGGAAAAGAATTAGGGTAGCAAAGAAAAAAAGACATAGTCCTAACTACAAATATGTAACAGACTCCAATGGAGTTAAACTGATCATACATTTGCTGCCATTTCTGCAGAGATGCAAAATTAGAGTGAAAAGAACTTTAGGCCTCAGGTTCCATTATGCATTGCCTGGAGATCCTTGGAGGCTCATCCTCCAAGGGACCCCATCACCTCTGAGACTGTTAAAATCATTGCAGGTTTGCCTGACTTCTCATGGAGCTGATGGTTGTGGAATGAAAATGGAGACACTTCATTCTGGAACAAATCACAATCACTCTCCCACATCCAAAATATTGGCACCGCTTGAAAGAGGCTGATGGAAACTTTAAAAACCCCAGAAAACATACATTACAGAAAACTGGAGAATGAACACCGCTGAATGCTCATTTGTGCCCAATAACCTAAAAGCACCAGGAAGCTGCAAAGTGACTATCAAAGTGCTAGAAGAAGAAGGAAAAACAGCTAGCACAAAACACTCCTAGAATTGGCAATGATAAAACAAACTGCCTAAAGATGTAAATCTAAGCAAAGCATTATGGAGAAAGCAAGTTAATAGTGACTGTTAGCAGGATGACGAGGTCAATCTGTCCCCAGCTGTGTAAGATGTCACAAGGAACAATCACTTATTTCTACTATGTATCAGGGTCCAAATGATGTTGTGACCCTTAGTAGCAGCACTTTATAACCTGAGAACTATGCCTTAGGCATCCTCCGTGTTGTATGGGGGCCTGGAATGTGCCATTCATATCACATGCTGCCATTTCCTAAAACATTGCCACTCAAACAGCCACTAGGATAGTCTGTGTTCTCAGGCCAGTCCAGATTATTTGACACCATCTGTATATTAAACAACAGACAAAACCAGAACATCATAATGTGGACACAGAACCTTTGTTTTGCTATGTATACCTGTAAGAGTAGACAGCAAGGGAATTTAAGAACATAAGAAGAGCCTGCTGGATTAGACCAGTGGTCCATCCAGTCCAGCATTTTGTTTTATGCACTAGCCAACCACTCTGCATGGCCAACAACAGGACACAGAGGCCAAGCTCCCTCTTACAGACATTAGGCTAACTGGCCTGTAATTTTCTGGTTTCCCTCTT
Organism: Heteronotia binoei; assembly: GCF_032191835.1. Taxonomy (NCBI): domain Eukaryota; kingdom Metazoa; phylum Chordata; class Lepidosauria; order Squamata; family Gekkonidae; genus Heteronotia; species Heteronotia binoei. The sequence continues at coordinate 81,945,852 of NC_083230.1, forward strand.
GACCCTTTTGAAAGTGTAAAATGTTTAAACTCCCTATGATGACAGGAAATGATCAGGTTTAGAATTCCAAAAGACCCATAAGGCCAAACAAAAGAAAACTGATCTTCATAAAACAATACACAAATTTTTAGTATTACACAGGCATTAATCCCTCCTGGCCACCAGGGGGAGTGGAGGGCCATAGCCAGGGGATGTGCAAATGGTGCCCTGCCCCCTTGCTAATTTGCCATGCACCCCACCTCCAGTCATGACCTCCCTGATCCCACCACTACCTTCTCTCAGCTGAAAGCGCCAGCAGCCATGCCTCCACCTAGTGCAGCTGTTTCTGAAATGCCTTGGACAGTTGGCAAGGGTGTGTGGAGTTCTGGGCATCCTGTTCCTGGAGGACTATGAGCAGCTGGGCCTGCCTGGCATGGATGCTCCTGGCTACTGCTGAGGCTCAGAAGGCACCACTGCGGCAGCCCGAGGGAACACTCAAGCCTCACAAATGGCTGACCCAACTGCAGACCAGGTGAGGCAGGATAGTAGCAGACAAGCTTGGGTGCCTGGGCAGTGGGTGGGCAGGGAAGAGGGAGAAGGAAGGTGCCACAGAGAAGGCCCACCTCACACCTCATTGTGCCTGTGTCAGGTTGGTGGGGGAGGTGCTTGCTGCAGGTGTCGTGTGACACTGCCACACAATGTCTGCCTGGGCAGGTTGCACATCAAGGCATGCCCCCCTTAGGGTTGCCAATCCCCAGGTGAGGGTAGGGGATCCTCTGGTTTGGAGGCCCTCCTCCCACTTCAGGGTCATCAGAAAGCTGGGGGAGGGGAGGGAAATGTCTGCTGGGCACTCCATTATTTCCTATAGAGACCGATTTCCATCAGGTGTAATGGAGAATTGGCATGTTAGTATTTGGGGCTCTGGAGGAACTGTTTTTTAGGCAGATGCACCAAATTTTCAGCATAGCATCTGGTGCCTCTCCTCAAAATACCCTCCAAGTTTCAAAAAGATTGGATCAGGGAGTCCACTTCTATGAACCCCAAAAGAAAGTGCCCCTATTCGTCATTATTTTTAATTGAGGGAAGGCATTTTATTTATTTATTTATTTACTTTAAATTTATACCCCGCCCATTCCAGATGGACTCAGGGTGGCTGTGTGCAGTTCCTTAAATTTGATGGCCAAAACTCACTTTGGAGTTCAATTATGCTTGCCACACTCTTGCTCCTGGCTCCACCTCCAAAGTTCCCAGTCATGGCCGGTGGGTGGAAGTAGGCCAAGTAGACAGATGCCTACGATGCCACTTGGTCTACAGGGTGCCACCAGGCACCCCCTCTCCCCACACCCAGCATGGAAAGCAGGCTCCATGGAGCACTTACGCTGCCCAGCTGGTTTCACGTTCTCTGGGTCTGTAGCTCAGACCTGGGGAACGTGAAGCAGGAGGTGCCTGCACTGTGCACTCCTCGGCTCTGAGGACCACACTGCGCAGGCGCTGCCCGGCTGTCCCCAACCCACCCAGTCTTCCTGGGCTGTGGGAAGGCTGAGAGGGGTCGGTGGAACACCCAAGCACTGAGCACGCTCAGAGCCCGGCTTTGAGCACACCCGCTGTCACCCTAATGTCAGCCAGGCTTCCTGGAAGCCAGAGAGAAGTCAGGGGAGGGGAGGCATGGCAGTGACTGCACTCGGAGCCCAGCTCTGAGCTCACCCACTGCCGCCCTGAAATTGGGGGAGGTGTGGCAGCAAACTCGCTCAGAGCCCAGCTCTGAGTGCGCCTGCTGCCACCCTCATATCGCCCAGGTTTCTTGACACTCAGGAAGCCTCAGCAATGTCGGGCAGAGGCCTAGCAGTGGGCCCGCTGGGAGCCAAACTCTGAGCAGCCTGATGCCATGCCTCCCCTCCCATTGGAAGACAGGGGCGGAAGGGGGATGCAGAACCCCCAGTGCCAGGCCTGTCCCCAGATATTTCTTGAATTGGTCCTGGCAACCCTACCCCCCTTGCAATTTTCTGGCTATAGGGCTGGAAGGGTTGCCAGCTCCAGGTTGGAAAACTCCTGGAGATTTGGGGGTGGAGCCTGGGAAGGACAGGGACTTCAGTTGTGTACAATGCCACAGAGTCCACCCTCCAAAGCATCCATTTTCTCTAGGGGAACTGTTCTCTATTGTCTGGAGATGAGCTATAATTCTGGGGGATCCCAAAGTCCCACCTGGAGACTTGTGTCTATGGCCGTAGCCAGCGTCAGGGCAGACAGGGCTCTGCCTCCTCTTACATTTGCAGCGCCCCCCCATCCCCTCCCCTGCCTTCTGCAGACAGAGGACACAACACCTGGATGTGTGTGGTTTGAAAGTGGCCCCTGCGTCCCTTCTCCCTCCCAGTCCTGCTCCAGTCAATAGCCACAGGGGTGCATTTGGAGTGACACCCTTGGATGCTCAGCATACTGCTGTGTGAGGGGTGAGATCCTTGATGGTCAATAACAGGACTGCTGGAGAGGAGGAGGTGCCAGGCAAGCCAGAGCAATCTCTTCTGGGCCCTCTCCTCCTCTGCCCAGCTTTCTGATCCACGGAGAAGCAAGTGGGGCTGGGCATGAGCCTCCAGCTCCCTCTGTGCCTGAGAAGGGAGGGAGGGAGGGAGGGGGATGAAGACAATTGTTCAGGGTGGTGAGAACCAGAGAGGATTGTGAGGAACTCCAAAGGGATCTGTTGAGGCTGGGTGAGTGGGCGTCAACGTGGCAGATGCGGTTCAATGTGGCCAAGTGCAAAGTAATGCACATTGGGGCTAAGAATCCCAGCTACAAATACAAGTTGATGGGGTGTGAACTGGCAGAGACTGATCAAGAGAGAGATCTTGGGGTCATGATAGATAACTCACTGAAAGTGTCAAGACAGTGTGCGTTTGCAATAAAAAAGGCCAATGCCATGCTGGGAATTATTAGGAAGGGAATTGAAAACAAATCAGCCAGTATCATAATGCCCCTGTATAAATCGATGGTGCGGTCTCATTTGGAGTACTGTGTGCAGTTCTGGTCGCCGCACCTCAAAAAGGATATTATAGCTTTAGAGAAGGTGCAGAGAAGGGCAACTAGAATGATTAAAGGGCTGGAGCACTTTCCCTATGAAGAAAGGTTGAAACGCTTGGGACTCTTTAGCTTGGAGAAACGTCGACTGCGGGGTGACATGATAGAGGTTTACAAGATAATGCATGGAATGGAGAAAGTAGAGAAAGAAGTACTTTTCTCCCTTTCTCACAATACAAGAACTCGTGGGCATTCGATGAAACTGCTGAGCAGACAGGTTAAAACGGATAAAAGGAAGTACTTCTTCACCCAAAGGGTGATTAACATGTGGAATTCACTGCCACAGGAGGTGGTGGCGGCCACAAGTATAGCCACCTTCAAGAGGGGTTTAGATAAAAATATGGAGCACAGGTCCATCAGTGGCTATTAGCCACAGTGTATGTGTGTATATAACATTTTTTGCCACTGTGTGACACAGAGTGTTGGACTTGATGGGCCGTTGGCCTGATCCAACATGGCTTCTCTTATGTTCTTATGTTCTTATGACAAGCCTTGATAGCCTGGCCCTCATAAGTGCCATGGTCTCCTGGGTCAATCCAGGCTTGTGGTGTGAGTTTGCAGGGCATACTTGGCCAGGGAGGAGAGGCAGGAAGAGAAGGCACTGCACTGCTGCCACCTCAGCCCCAGCCCCTGTCTCAGTGTACAGGGTTGGCCTATGTGTCAGAAGATCCACCAGCCATGGAGCTGGCTTCTCTGTGCCTCTGCAGCACTGCAGGGGATGGTGGATTTCAATGGCATGAAGGCATAAGGTGCAGCTCTGCTCTCCCCGACTCGCTCTTTGCTCTGTGCCCTGTTAAGCTTGTATTGCTTCCTGTGTTCCTCTCGTTGCTGAACTGAAGCAATGACTGGAGGAGGAGCAGAAGTGACAGCTGCAGACACACTCAGGCACACAAACAACCTCTTAGGTGCATTAAGACCAATTGTGCAATTCTGACTGGGGACACTAATTAAATTAAGGTGATTGGAGTACCTTTAAATAGCCACTGCCCCTTGAGGATCGTAAACTTCCTCCCACCCCAAAAATCCTGCCTACGGGGCTGCTGGCACCCCTAGCTTCAGACCCTCTCACAGCTCCTTCCAGCAGCATTCTGACTTACTGAGTAACCAGAGTCATAACCAAATGAAAACATAAGAACATAAGAGAAGCCATGTTGGATCAGGCCAATGGCCCATCCAGTCCAACACTCTGTGTCACACAGTGGCAAAAAAAATAAAATACACACACACACACACATATATACACACTGTGGCTAATAGCCACGGATGGACCTCTGCTCTATATTTTTATCTAACCCCCTCTTGAAACTGTCTATGGTTGTAGCCACCACCACCTCCTGTGGCAGTGAATGCCACATGTTAATCACCCTTTGGGTGAAGAAGTACTTCCTTTTATCTGTTTTAACCTGACTGCTCAGCAATTTCATCGAATGCCCACGAGTTCTTGTATTGTGAGAAAGGGAGAAAAGTACTTTTTTCTCTACTTTCTCCATCCCATGCATTATCTTGTAAACCTCTATCATGTCACCCCGCAGTTGACGTTTCTCCAAGCTAAAGAGCCCCAAGCGTTTTAACCTTTCTTCATAGGGAAAGTGTTCCAACCCTTTAATCATTCTAGTTGCCCTTTTCTGCACTTTTTCCAATGCTATAATATCCTTTTTGAGGTGCGGTGACCAGAACTGCACACAGTATTCCAAATGAGACCGCACCATCGATTTATACAGGGGCATGATACTGGCTGATTTGTTGTCAGTTCCCTTCCTAATAATTCCCAGCATGGTATTGGCCTTTTTTATTGCAATCGCACACTGTCTTGACATTTTCAGTGAGTCCACCACGACTCCAAGATCTCTCTTTTGGTCAGTCTCTGCCAGTTCATACCCCATCAACTCGTATTTGTAGCTGGGATTCTTGGCCCCAATGTGCATTATTTTGCACTTGGCCACATTGAACGTCATCTGCCACGCAGACACCCACTCACCCAGCCTCAACAGATCCCTTTGGAGTTCCTCACAATCCTCTCTGGTTCTCATCACCCTAAACAATTTAGTGTCATCTGCAAACTTGGCCTCTTCACTGCTCACTCCCAACTCCAAATCATTTATGAACAAGTTAAAGAGCATGGGACCCAGTACTGAGCCCTGTGGCACCCCACTGCTTACCGTCCTCCACTGCGAAGACTGCCCATTTATACTCACTCTCTGCTTCCTATTAATTAGCCAGTTTTTGATCCACAAGAGGACCTATCCTTTTACTCCATGACTCTCGAGCTTACTTAGGAGCCTTTGATGAGGAACTTTATCAAAAGCTTTCTGGAAGTCAAGGTAAACAACATCTATTGGGTCTCCTTTGTCCACATGTTTGTTCATCCCCTCAAAGAAATGCAACAGGTTAGTGAGGCAAGATCTTCCCTTACAGAACCCATGCTGAGTCTTCCTCAATAACCTGTGTTCATCAATGTGCCCACTCATTCTGTCCTTGATAATGGTTTCTACCAACTTTCCCGGTATTGAAGTCAGACTGACTGGCCTGTAGTTACCCGGATCTCCTCTGGAACCCTTTTTAAAGATGGGGGTGACATTTGCTACCTTCTAGTCCTCAGGAATGGAGGCAGATTTCAATGAAAGATTACATATTTTTGTCAGGAGATCCACAAGTTCAACTTTGAGTTCTTTCAGAACTCTTGGGTGTATGCCATCCCGACCTGGTGACTTATTAGTTTTTAATTCGTCAATCAGTTGTAGGACCTCCTCTCTTGTCACCTCAATCTGACTCAGGTCTTTCAACACCCCTTCCAAAATTAGTGGTTCTGGAGCAGGCAAACACTTCTCGTCTTCCACAGTGAAGACGGAAGCAAAAAATGCATTCAGCTTCTCAGGCATTTCCCTATCCTCCTTCAGTAATCCTTTTACCCCTTGGTCATCCAAGGGCCCCACTGCCTCTCTGGCTGGTTTCCTGCTTCTAATATATTTGAAGACATTTTTATTGTTGGTCTTTATGTTTTTTTGCAATATGCTCCTCATAGTCTCTTCTTGCCTGCCTGATCACAGTCTTGCATTTGATTTGCCACAGCCTGTGTTCCCTTTTATTAATCTCATTTGGACTAGCTTTCCACTGCTTAAAGGAGTTCTTCTTACCTTTTACAGCTTCCATTACTTTGTTTATTAACCATGCAGGCCTTTTCTTATACCTGTTTGTGCCTTTCCTAACTTGTGGTATATATTTTATCTGAGCTTTTAGGATTGTAGTTTTAAATAGCCTCCAAGCTTCCCCAAGGGTTTTGACTGTATTTACCCTTCCTTTCAGTTTCCTCTTCACATGCCTCCTCATCTCAGAGAATTTACCCCTTTTAAAGTTAAACGTGGTTGTGCCGGTCTTTTGGGGCAACTCTCTATTTATACAAACGGTGAAATTAATAACATTATCGTCACTGCTCCCAAGCGGTGCGATCACTTTTACATCTCTCACCAAGTCTTGGGCATTACTTAGGACCAAATCCAGGATCGCCCTACCCCTGGTAAGTTCTGTGACCATCTGCTCCATAGCAGTCATTGAGAGCATCAAGAAACTCAATCTCTTTCTCTCAACCAGAACACATATTGACCCAGTCAATCTGCGGGTAGTTAAAATCACCTATTACAACACAGTTTTTACGTTTAGCCGCTAACTTTAATCCTTCCATCATATTATAATCGTCCTCTATCTTTTGATTTGATGGGTGATAACAAACTTCCATAGTTAAATTTCCTTTTGGGCCCTCTATTTCAACCCAAAGCATTTCTAGAAGGGAATCTAAGTCTCTTACCTCAGTCTTGCTGGACCGTATACCTGCTCTGACATACAGAGCCACCCCATCTCCAACCCTTCCCTCCCTATCCTTCTGATATAACTTATATCCAGGAATCACCGTGTCCCACTGATTCTCCTCATTCCACCAAGTTTCTGAAATTCCCACAATGTCTATGTTTTCTCCCAACACTATACATTCCAACTCACAAATTTTACTTCGAACACTTCTTGCATTTGCATACAAACATCTATAATTTCCCAGGCAAGCTAGGCCCGCCACCTTCCTCCTGCCGCCTCGAGACTTTGGCAGACAGTCCATACTGTTTGTCACCATCTCAGTGGACAACTCTGATCCATTACCTGGTAGAAAAGTAATAGCTAACCCTTCATCTCTTTGAGATGAGTCCTCCCGAACCAGAGACATTTCATCTCCTTGGCTTTCCCCCAAGATTTAGTTTAAAAACTGCTCTGCCACCTTTTTGATTTTAAGTGCCAGCAGCCTGGTTCCATCTGGGGACAAGTGGAGACCATCTCTCTTGTACAGCTCCCGCTTGTTCCAGAAAGCATCCCAGTGCCTGACAAACTTAAACCCTTCCTCCTTACACCATCGTCTCATCCACACATTGAGACTTCTAATTTGTGCCTGTCTCTCCTGCCCTGCTTGTGGAACAGATAGCACTTCTGAGAAGGCTACTTTGGAGGTCCTGGCCTTAAGTCTCCCACCTAGCAGACGAAATTTTTCCTCCCCACATCGTTGGTGCCAACATGCACCACGACCACTGGCTCCTCCCCAGCACTGTCTATCAACCTATCTACTACAACAACAAGAGTTCAGTAGTAGAAGTTCAAGAAGTGAGCAGTGACTAATGAAAGCTCATACCCTGCCACCAATTTTGTTAGTTTTTAAAGTGCTGCTAGATTCTTGCTCCTTTCTACTGCTACAGACAGACTAACACAGCTGCCCATCTTGATCTTAATCATTTGAGTGACTCATCCAAATGGCAGCTTTAGCCACATGGAATATTTGTTAATGTTGACTATCCTGTGAACACTAATCTGTTTCCATACCAAGTCTCCATTTCAGTAGGTTTCATTTAAAAATAAATAAACAAATAACAGAGCCACGTGGCATATTGATCTAAAATGAGAAGCACCAGTCCTGCCTAGAATCCATAGCTCTGCCCCTGCATGTGATCTAACTGTGGTTCCTCAGTGTTCAGAAAAGGCACTTGCCCAAGACTGCTCTAATCTTTGTTATTATTTCCCATTTCAAGGGCTGAGTCTTGACACTAAAAAGAACAGACTCTGGGACTAAACCATGTTGAACCCTGGCTCAAATTAAACTCTTCCCAGAGGTCCTAATAAGCAGTGTGGTTTTGTTTGTGATGCATGCTGCTCCATAAATAGCTCTGACATTATCTCTTGAGTTAGAAGAATTTTGAAGAAACAATTCTTGATCTCCCGCCCACATCCTCCTCTAGCTATGTGATTTCCAGATAACACATCCCTCATGCAAACCTTGTGTGTTTATAGCTTTTGAATCCTAGTAGATGATTATCATGATTGTCCTCTGCCCTTAATCATCACCAATCAAAGTGATAACAGTTCAGCTTATTTAATTTTCCTTTTCTATTCCAGTCCTCCTGTTTTTATGCAATTTATGGTTTTATATTGCTCTCCTCCGAGTTAGGAGACATTTTCCTAAGACAGAGGTGCCTCCATTAGCCCTCATTAAACAAAGGTGTTGATCAACACAGGGCAACCATGTTCATCTTTAAAAGACTGTGCTCACAGGGTCTGATTCACAGCAGATTCTGTGCAATGACTACGCCATAAACACGCAGCAGGTTAGTCAGTGAATGTGAGCAATCGCCACTCTTCAGCAAAAAGTACTGTCTCTGTGTATGATTTGGTAGCACTCTTCCCTAATCCAAGGCATAACTTGAAACCCCATAAATGAACTGGTCCCAAATATTAGATATAGGATCAAATGCAATGACTGTGCTTCCTGCAAAGATGTTAAGGGTGCACAAAGACAATGGCATGTTTTTGATAAAGACATGCCACTTTCCATTAAGCACTGAAGTCAGAGGAAATGTATTCTTCCAGTTCTGTGACTGTCATAAAAGCACCTCCCCCCAGAGCAATTTTAAAAATTAAAAAATATGTATTTTTTAAAATGTGCCAAAATAGTATAACTGGGCAACCTTGCAGTGCATCTGGGGGGTAAAGCCACATGGCCTCCTTAAGTAAAGAACTGGACAAAAGGATGAGAAAGCAAAGCTTGGATAGGAAGCATGTATATGTATCATTTCAGGAATAGTGGTGTGTGTGTGGCGGGGGTGGGGGAGGGAGAGCTGAGAATTCAGTGACAAAAAACACCTCATGTACTCTTTGTTACCAACTGCCAAATAGGGTCTGGAGCTCTCCTGACTACAGAGGTCAGTTCTAGTGGAGAAAACAGCATCTGTGGAGGGTAGATTCTATGGTATCACATCCTCAGGGAGTTCCCTCCCCAAAATTTGCCCTCCCCAGGCACTAGTCCCAAATCTCCAGGTTGGCAACCGCAATGTACACTCTAAAAGGAAATATTCTTGCAGTCGAAATGTAGATGGCTGTAATGAGTCTGGGGACAGTATCACCACATACAAAGATTCTGCTAGTGACTGACCCAAAACTACAGATTCAAAAAGACCATTTCCTTTTTGTGTCATCTGAGTGAATTCATGGTAACATGATAACCATGTTCAACCAAAAACCACACAAAGGCCATTCATTACCACCTCTGGAAAACAAGAGAAGAATCTGGATCACATATTGTAGGCTGCACTGGGCAATGTTACACATCACCTAATAAGGTACCTTTATGTAGTCCCCCCTAATCAAATTCTGAGCATGGGCATGCTTTGGGCGTATCTTGTTTTCACATGAGAACATGCAGGCCACAAATCATGCAAATATGTATCAACAAATAAGGTTAATCAGGCTGCTTTGTGCGAAGGTAGACATGTCTTTTGATAAGCAATTTCACAAGAAGTGGAAATTCTTTGTATTATGCATTGTAATTGCTAATTCAGAAATATAATTATTTTCCACAGAGTCGTAATGTATAACGTTCATTAAAATGACCAGATTATTAACTTTCTGTAGACTCCCCGCATCAGGGTGGGGCTACTCAGGGAATAAATCATGCGGAGAAACACAACTAATTTGCATGAAATAATTGCCTGTGATTAACATAAGTTGCAAATTGTTTTCATGAACTTTGTTGAGGCCAAACTACTGATGTTCATTTTTAACTCTGATGTGGAAAAAGTTGGATCAGCCCTTGAAAGAAAGAGTAAAAATCCCAAAGGGAGCAAAAAGCAATGGCTTAGTCATTTTTTTCCACTTGCTTCATTGTTTTAGATTGTAAGGTTGTGGGCAGCTCTGTTCTTTCTAACTCAATTATTGTATAAAATATTACTACTTCTCTTGTTCCTTTGTACATTGGCTGTCCTCCTTTCAAACATATTTGCAACTGCAATATACTGGTGGCTGGAATTGTCAAGAAGCCAGCATGCGTTTCTGAGCCATATAAGCCCTGGAGACTGCAGGCTGCCCAACCCTGCCCTGCACATGACATTACAATAAATAGACCAGATTCCTGCATGGCAGTAGGACAAAAATGCTTGGGCTTGACAGTACAAACATTTGAGGCCTCACAAAGATGGCACTCAGGTTTCAACCCCACTCAGTGTTAGGAGGAGGAAACGTGTGATTATTATATACTGAGGTTTGACAGTGATAAGAGGCACATTTACCTCCAGACTGACAACTGCTTTCAGTGTCTTAACCCATTCTTCTGTAGATACTAACAGGTGGTTTTGGCCTCTCTGTCCCTTGGGAGGGTTCCTTGACCCTTCTTCTAATATGGGATTCACCTGGTTTCCTATACTTCTGTACAAGCAGACAGTACTTGCATGTCTCTTAATTAAGCTGAAAAGACTGGCAAACTGAAGGATCTGATTTCAGCTATGGTTGAAAAGTCTGTGGTGTCCCCCAGAGGGTTGGTATTAGAATAAACCAAACAGACTATGGATTCAGTTAGCTAATGAAGGGAGAAATGAGTCAGAAAGAGGGGAGATAGTGGGAGGCAAGGGGAAGAGACAATACAGAAAAAGGGGGGGAATCATAAAGTGCTTTGGTAGATGGAATACATAAAGCAAAGGAGAAGAGAGGGAGCAGAAAACAGAAAAGCTAGAGAAGAACAAGAAAGGGGCAGTGTGAAAGGAAAACCAGAAATAATTAATGGCAGGATTGCAACCATCTCATGCCCAATTATTCTGCAGGATAGCATTACAGTGAAGCATGATAATGGTTAATTGCTTGATGGGCTTACACAATATGTTCATGTGTGTTCTGTTTACTCTGGCCTCTTTACTTGCCTGTGGCCTCAGTCCACCGAGCACCAATGGTTAATGCAAAGGCTCCATCCCTTCCAGTGGAGTTAGCTTCCAGCAGAAACTTTGGAGCAGCATGCTTTTCAGAGTTGTGCACAAGAAATAAACATAGAATAGGTGATAGCTGTGTAAAGGGAAGTGGTGACTCAGGTGAGCATCTTCTCACCTTCTTAGCCTGCCATCTCAAATTTTATTGCTGCCTAAGAGCTTCTTGATTAGGTTGATGGGTCCTTGATTACATGTCCTATCAACTCCCAAATTTCTTAGAGGCATAGCAAACAGATTTGGACACAGCAGCATTCAGCTCTACAGGTGGTGTCCCTACAGCCACATCATGCTGAACAATTTCTATCCATTTTAAGCTGCACTACTACCACCTCAGACTGCTCTCTGCAATTCAGTTACCTGTTCATGGTGCTCAATACCCATGCTGATGGTGTTCACAAGGATGGCGATCATGATCCCACGATTGAAGTATTTGCTCTCCACAATTCCCCTCAACTTGACCCTCACTTCTTGCCACACATAACCGCAGTGTGTCAGTTGTCCACTTTCTTCTCCATCCTCCTCTTCTTTCTCCAGGTCTGCAGCCCCCTCACTTCCTTTCCTCCCATCTCCCTCATCCACACTGGCTTCTCCTCCTTCCTCCTGATCCGAATCAGCACTGTCCAGTACCGAAAGTCTTCGGGCTGCTTCCCGTTGAGTTTTGTGACAACTTGGACAATTGCTGGGGTCAGAGGTCAATGTCATGGCAATAGGCTGACCAAGATTTTGTGGCACGTAATCCACAGAATTGTGTTTCCGGCAATGCCCTGTGTAATACACAGAAGGATTAAATTTAAATGGGAACATATATTTTTAAAAAAATTTAAGAACAGTTTTGCTTCTCGGTACTTAATTAAGCAAAGCAACTCCTAAACTGGGTTGCTGGCCATTTTAAGAGGAAGAAAAATTAAGCACTGGAACTGCCTGCCAAGGGAAGTATTAAGCTTAACATCACTGAGAGACTTTTAATGAAGATTATTTGTCTCTCAGAGACACGCTCTACTTCAGCCACAATAGATTGGACTCAATTATGTTCAGTTATATAGCTGGGGTTGAATAGTTCTCCATATTGCTGGAATCATTAAATAAGAGGCCATGGCCTATGCAATCCAGGATCAAAAGTGCTTAAATTTTTTTTTAAATCTGTCATCCTACTTATCATGTAAAGAAATGCTTCCAAAATACTTTTTTTTGTGAGGGGGGGGAGATACTGTAGAAATGGTTCTCGTTCATGACATTTATTCTGTTTCTCTCCTATTGGTTCTGTTAACTGTCAACATTTCTTTCTTCTTTTTATGAGCTCCTATTCCTAATGGGTTTGCAGAACAAGCAAGGCTATTAGGAGAAAAGGCAAAAAATAAACAAACAAAAAAACCCTGTGGTAAAATTGTTCACAAAACCCTCCAATTACAGCTGAAATTAATTCCAGGTGAGTTCATTCAGGAACACAAGATTCTATCTTTTACCAAGCCCTAAAGGTATTCTGGTGCTGGCAGATATGAGTAGGGACTGTCCTATGTTTCTTTTTGGCTCTAAAGGCTACTTTACAGACATTTCTTAAATGTAGACCTGAGATGGTTTATGTGTACCTCTTGTGTCCATCATTCCATATACAAATTATGAGTTGCAATATCATCAGTGTACTTGCAGAGCTTCTGAAAGTGCTAGGCAAGTTCCCTTTTTAAAATGTGGACGTGAGGTCAGAAAGGAAGTGATTATAGTGAAAGAAATCATCACCTGCAGATGATAAAATGCTCTTATCATTCAAAAGGCTGAGACTGCTGGCCTGGCAGAAAAATGTGATTTCTTTCCTTTCCTCACTGAATTCATCTTGATGGAAAGCAAAATACTATAAAACAGTTTTATCAAAAAAAGTTAGCATTCTCAGACTATAACTGCATGACTAAACACAACATGTACTTATAGTCTGGTTTCTGTACCTGACTTAATTATATATGTTCCACCTTGAAGCATGTCCTTCAGGAAAGGTAAAAAGACTGATAGTACTGCAGAAAGGAAGGACCATGGCAACAATAGTGGGAGGTGCACCCTAACAGCTGCAGAAAGGGCCCAGTGTAAAGCATGGATGAGTGAGCAACAGCAGTAGTCCTGCCTAATGGAATGCCAGCATCACCATTCTCACTTCAGGGTGTGGAGGGCAGGAAGTGAGTGAGGCCTCTCCATACATTGGCATGGTTGTGGAATTTGGGAGAGGTAAGCTCAGCCATTCTGGGGCTGGACAAGGCACAGGACAAAAGGGATGGCTAGTTAGGGGCTGCTAGGTTCAGGAACTCAAGAAACCTCTGACTGTGTGGGCATTGGTTTAACATTTTACCTCATGCACAAAAATTCCAAAGACTCAACTCTACCCTTGCCAATCTGGCCATTTTTGAAAAAGCACTTCCGATTATTGCGATCTTTCGGATGTCCTCTGGAATTTAATTTAATTTAGTTTAATTTTTGGATTTATATCCCACCCTATTCCACAAGTAGGCTCAGGGTGGCTTACACCAGCAATTTCAGAACATATTACAGATTAAAAATTAACATCGTACAAACAGATAATATAAAATCAACAGCAATATAGTATCTCAACACAGATGGCAGAACAACACAATAGTGTATAGGCTGATGACGATCAACACAATCACCATAATGGTGAGAATAATTTTACATTATCATTGTTCTGTTTATACTTCACAAATATTTATTTATTTCATTTATATCCCACCTTTCTTATTAGTGGGGACCCAAGGCAGTTTACAACATCAAGCTATACTTTATTTTATCCTCAGAACAACCCTGTGAGGCAGGTTAGCCTGAGAGCATGTGACTGACCCAAGGTCACCCACTGACCTTCCATTGCAGAGTTGGGACTGGAACCTGAGTCTCCCAGATCTGGTCCAACACTCTAACCACTGCACCACACTGGCTCTCCAGTACTTTTAAATTGTTATCTTCTGCTCCTTCAAAAACGAAGCTGCTTCTCCTGTCCTGATTTTGCCAGTTATTTTCCTCAGAAATGCTAGACTAAACTCACTTTCAAGAGCCAGTAAACCACCCCTACTTTACTATAAAATCCCATTTAGGTTCTATAAAAATGCATCAATTTTGCCAACCTCATATTCCATTAATGCAATTTTCTTTTGCAAAAGGTCCTGCTTTTATAAACCTGTGGAGCTGAATCCTTCTGTACTAAATCAAAGGTTCCATATAGCTCAACAATATTCCCACTAGAAGATAATTTATTTACATTTATTTACTGGCAAATGTTTATACCAGGGGTGGCCAACGGTAGATCTCCAGATATTTTTTGCCTACAACTCCCATCAGCCCCAGCCATTGGCCACGCTGGCTGGGGCTGATGGGAGTTGTAGGCAAAAAACATCTGGAGAGCTACCATTGGCCACCCCTGGTTTATACCATCTTTCCATCAAGAGGCCCAATGAACAGAGGCTATGCTCCATACAGATGTTTCATTTTGTTATCCTCTGCTCTGCCTGCTACCCAAATATCTCCTGTAATCATCACTGTAGGCCATGTTTTAAGTATCATGGTACTCAAAGATGTTCTTATTGATAGTAACTTTTTTTTTTTGCTTCTGCTACCATCCACATTTCTCTCACAGATCTTACTGTATTGCCTCTGATCTTTCCCACTCATGCTCCGCTTGGCAGTGCTTGGCTCTGTTTCACCTAGGCGTCGATCCTGCAGGCTGTTGTAGAAGCCAAGTGTGCGGCGCTTGGCTTTGCGTACAATATGACAGACATACTGGAAGATCTCCTCATAGCAGTCTCCAGGTTCCATGTAGCTGGCAACAGTGCTGGAGGACAGGTACCGTGCCCTCTGCTCTTGCATCAGCTGGTGCTCTCGTTGTTTAGTCTCTGAAAACTGTGTGGCAATGACCACCAGGCACAGGTTGATCATGAAGAATGAGCCCACCTAGGAATCAGAGAAGAGAAAAGTGGAAGACAAAAAAAAGATTAGGAGGCAGGAAGGGAAAAGTAGGAGATACAGCTGAAATTCTGCTTTACAGGTATCTATTACCAATGCTTAAGAACAACCCTGATTTGAATACAACCCCCTTGAGGTGATTTTTCAGTTGCATTTCATGGGGAGGGGTACTGGATGATTATTTTTGGCTGTACCACATGTCTGATTATGTAATCTTGGGTAAGGCATTTTTGGTAAAAGTCTGTAGGGGATGAAATGACTGGTTTTGTTTACTTTCCTTCATTGCTCTTCTACATCCGTCCCAACAAACATAAACAGTTTAAGAAGCGCCTCAAGATATATCTATTTTCTCATGTCTTTTCCAATTAATTGAGGCATTTCAAGTCAGAGTCTTTCTTTATTGTCTTCTCTTACTCCCTTTTAACTTTTTTTTTCTTTTATGTGTCTGTTCATTTAGTTTGCTAGCTTGAAGGCAAAGCTCTGTTGTTTTGACTGTATGTTCTTTTAAATTCTTTACCTTTATAGTATACAGTTCCTTTTTTTACAGTTCAATCTTATCTGTCTCCATTCAGAAGTAAGTCCCATTGATTTCAGTGGGACTTATTTACAAGCATGCGTATTCTATTGCAGCCTTAGGCACTTCAGCAATACCTCATATTGTATTATATTCAGTTTTATTTATTGCTAAAGTGCCAAAGGCTGTAATCCTAGATTTACTTCAGGTAGATCATTAGAACATAAGAACAGCTCTGTTGGATCAGACCAGTGGCCCATCTAGTCCAGTATCCTGTCTCTCACAGTTCCTCTGGAGGGCTAACGAGATTATAGAGACTGTTCCCTCCTGGCTCTGGGATTCAGAGATGGGTTAGTACCTCTGAACATGGAGGTTCCCCTCAGTTACCATGGCTAGTAGCCACTGATAGACCTGGCCTCCATGAATCTATCTAATAACTTTTTAAAGCTGTTTATTCCTGTGGCCATCACTACAGCAAATTCCACATTGTAATCATTCTCTCTGGTGGCCCTGCTTTTGGGCATGGATCAACTGCGCTCCTAATCCTTAATCTTAATTCAAATGGCAAGAAAATGTTTGGCACAAATGACACTTAAAATGTTATTTTGGTTCTCACCAGAAAAATACAGCAGTGAGGGCCAAATTGTGGCCTCATTCGAGTTTCCACTGAAAGCTTCTTTACTTAATTGACTTTTTCAGCCCCACAACTCCTAAATCTCTACTGCCTCTCTTGATCAGAGCAATGGAAGAACATGAAGTGGATGTAGGTGCCCAAACATAAGCAAAACTGAAGTGCAGACCTTTAAACAACCCACTGAGTGGCAGCTCTTTCGTAGAAACTGCACAGATATTAATCTAAATGGTACAAGAGGATACAGGTTCCAACCATTTATCTTCACTTAAAGTGATTCCTCATGTGATTTGCCTGAAGCAAATTTCTAAAGACATTCCTAGTGTAATTCTTCCTTACATGGGAAACAAGAAAATCAGTGTGACACATCATAGATATGGTGAGAGTCTTGGATTTAGAAGATGGACAGGGTGGCTTTTGGGAAGTGACCACCTCTCAGTCTTATCCATCTTTGGGGGTAGAAGAACACTGAGCTGCCAATATGATAAATAAATAATAAAAACAAGGATACCCTACTAAAGAAGTATTTTTCCTCCAGATTTAAAATAGGGGAAACAGAATTCTACCTGTGCATGTTAAGTGTGCCACTGTGAGAGGAATGGGAGGGGAGCTTTAACCTGTCCCATTTATTCCTAAATCCTTGCCATCTAAAGAACTACCTTGTTTATGCTGACTAGATCCACCATTCCCCTTAATTACTATAGCCTTCCTGATAATTTCTAAACTTCAAACCTGCTAATTAAACCAATCCTAAGTAGAACATGCCCCTACTTGCTCCATCCATAGAAGACAAATCTGTTAAAAAGCTAGTTTCAGAGGGTAGCTGTGTTGGTCTGCAGGAGAACAACTAGATTCAAGTCCAGTAGTACCTTACAGACCCACAAGATTTCTGGGGTATAAAGCTCCTTTCAGAGAGCTTCGGCTCTCAACCGCTTATACTCTGAAAATATTGTTAGTCTTTAAAGTGCTGCTACTGGACTTGAATCTAGCTGTAAGACCATCTCAATAAATCTAATGAAAATAACTAGGCAACCTTGGCAGATAAACAAAAGGGAACATTCTTAATGCACCTCAGAGTCCCTCCTCCCACCCCAAGCTGTTCATAAACCCTCCCAAACAGGAAAGAATTGGCCATCTCAATTCCACCACTTATTCAGGTCCTAAAAGGAAAGAAAATCAGTGATTCTTTCCCCACTTCGCAATGTTCAAAATATAAGTTCCCAAACTATAATAGACTCGGATGGCTCCTTCCTTCTGCTTCCCAACTCCCATGCACAGAAGTACCCCAATGTGCCCATCAGAATATTCGAGTCTATAGTCTTCAGCATTTCAAAGGGCATCTGGCCCTGCTAGTGCTTGAATAAACCTTTGAGAAATGGAGCCATTCCTGTCTGGACAATCTCAACATTAGGACAATATATTTAAAAATAAAAGAAGAAGGCTTTTTTTTTTTTTTAAATGGCTTTCAAAGCTCTGTCAAAATCTGGTCCCCCTTTATCTATCTTCTTCCACTTCAGCTACCCCCATGCTTCAGAATGTTATGTTTCCTTAGAAGAAAAATGCTGTTTGAGGATTTTACAGAATTGTCATGAATGTGTGATGGACTGCATTTTTTAAGATGCTTAAAAGTGCTGCACATAGAACTACAGGACTGTGAAGGGTTAATTTTTCACAAAGCCAGAGAACCTTGAGTGACAGGCTGCTCCAGGCAATCTGATTGGTCAGCATCAGCTAAGCAGAAAAAAGTCTTCTGAAAGCTTTATGCCAAAGTGTTTCAGTCAGTTTCCTGCCTTAACTGAGAAGAGACATGTACTGAGACTCTCTGGAAATAGCCCTGACAGGCCCTGACCTGGATAGCCAAGGCAAGTACAGTCTTGACAGATTTCAGAAACTATGCAAGGCTGAACCTGGCAAGTACTTGGATGGGAGACCTCCAAAGAATACCAGGGCTGGGAGGTAGAGGCAGGATGTATCAAGCCATTTCTCTGAACATCCTCCATGCTCCAGTAGCACACACACACTCACAAAATAAAAAGTACAACAAACAAAAAGAAATAGCCCTGACAGAAAAGGGTTTAGTGCTGACAAAGTCAGATTTTCAGCCTTGACAGAATACAGTCTGAATTCATCATTGCCTGAGAGCAGTTTGAACACTGACAGAAAACTGGGGAAAGTTTTGGGTAGTATAATAAAACTCCCATTCAGGCCAAAGAAAAGGGGATAGATATTCCAGAGAAAGAAGAAGAATCCCTCCCTACCCAGTCAAACAGGGAGAGTTATCTCTGAGGAGTACAGAGATCCCTGGTCTGATGTGATTAAAATTGCCTTTACAGACCAAAAAGTCTGCTTCAGTGAGAGAAAAACCATTTTTGCACACAGCTTACCTCGCAGCCACAATCCTGTTCCCTCCGCAGCGTCTGTCAGATTTCCCACCATCTGCGCTGGAGTTACAGGAAGTGCCACGGCTTTTGCGTAGCAAACGTAAACTGGGTTTTAGCGGTTTACGTTTGCTAGGCAAAAGCTGCGGCACTTCCTGTAACTTCGACGCAGATGGTGAGAAATCCAACCAGACGCTGAGGAGGGAACAGGATTGTGACTGCGAGGTGAGCTGTGTGCGAAAACGGTCAAACTGTAGCTTCAAGGCAAGCTCATTGAGTGTGTGTGTCTGCATCTCCCACGGAGAGGCACAAATCTATGTTTCCAGACCAGCACCATCCATGGGAAGACAACATTAAAAAGTCTTTGCTTTTGACCTAGTGTCATCTTTAGACACAGGCAAGATGGAAAAGATATTTGTCATCTGAACTGCCTACAAACAGCTCACATATGGGCTCTGCCCCCCCACTCCATCTTAAGGCAACCACCTACAAATGTTGCCAGGCTCTTGTGCTATGACCAACCATATATTCTCATTAGGTTTTATTGCTTCATTTTAATCACCTACTTAATCCATACATATGGGGAGTAACTTAGAAATACTGTAAGCCTAAGTGTGAAGAGCCCTGTGGCACAGAGTGGTAAGCTGCAGTACTGCAGTCCAAGTTCTGCTCACGACCTGAGTTCGATCCCGGTGGAAGCTGGTTTCAGGTAGATGGCTCATGGTTGCCTCAGCCTGCCAGCCTTCCGAGGTCAGTAACATGAGTACCCAGCTTGCTGGGGGTAAAGTGTAGACGACTGGAGAAGGCAATGGCAAACCACCCCGTAAAAAGTCTGCCATGAAAACGTTGTGAAAGCAACATCACCCCAGAGTCGGAAAAGACTGGTGCTTGCACAGGGGATTACCTTTTTAAAGCCTAAGTGCATACAATTGCTAGTGATATATGAGACAGAAAGAATGATCCTAAACAGAATCCTAATCAGAACCCTGCTTAAGTCTGTGCAGTGAGGGTTACTCCCTATAAAGTGTTTTTAGGATTACACTCTTAATGTATATTAATGTATATTAATGAAATAAATGTAGGTTCAGATTATTGGCAATTCATCAACATTTTACTTGCTCTAAAATTAATTGAATAAAAAGAAGATACACAACAAAAAGTCCAAAAAAGTCCATATATCTTTTTTGGTATACATAACCTCTCAGTTCTCTTTCCAACTTTCTTTTCCTCTTCTGCCATCCCTTGTGCTTCACACTCATAAGCCATGCTAATGGTCTTCAAGCTCCTTGGGGCCACAATGGAGTAAAATCAATTGTGCTTAATTATTATGTACCATATACGTAAGAAGGACAGGAACAGAAAGTGAATTTGTGGGTATTTGCAATTAAATCTGCCTGCTTATTCTGGAAGGAGAAAACTAAATTTGATTCATGCAGCTTACTAGAATTATCTAGTTCAGGGGTGTCAAACATATGGCCTGTGGGTCTGATCCAGCCTCCAGAGGGCTCCAATCAGGCCCACCAGCAACTGACCATTGTCTGCTTCCTTTTCCCTTGCCTGCTTCCTTTGGTTGATATTTTGCGTTTTCCCCCAGTAGTCAGCCAGCCAGCAAAGCAGCCTCTCCTCACTCTTTTCCTCTTCCCCCTCCCTTTTCCCAAAGGGAGGAGTGTCAGTCAGTAGACAAGCTTAGCTCCGTAGCTCTGCAGTTTGATTAAGTTTGCCAGGCTCAATCAATCACACTGCAGAGCTACTGAGTCAAGCCTCTCTTCTTTCTAGTGGCTGAAGCTCCTCCCTCTCTTGTCCTCTGAGAAAGGAAGGAAAGAGCCAGAGCTTCCTTTGCCCAGTCCCCACCATCAGGAGAGATACAAAGAAAGCACTTTTATGACTAGCAACATTTTATTGACGGTATAAGTTTTTTGCCTTGCTACAGAGAGAGAGAGAGAGGGGGAGTTTTGTTTGGCTTGTTATGGGTACAACTGGGTTCCCCTCCTCTTTTTCACTGTATTCATGCCCTCCAATCTTTCTCAATAGGAAAGCTTAAGTATGTGAACTATTTAGAAGAGCAATAACAACAACAACATCTGATATTGACTAGCCAGTTATACTGCTGCCATCGAAATTTAATTGCATCACGAATCATTGCACTAGCATTTATTGTTATATTGTTTTTAACTGATATTTTAACAGTTTTTATGTCTTATGTATTATTGATGTTTTATCTTGTTTGGTCATTTTTGACCCTAACCTATGAGCCACCCTGAGCCTGCCTTCGGCGGGGAGGGCAGGCTATTAATTAATTAATTAATTAATTAATTCTGAAACTAATTCTAATTAAGCAATTAATTAAGCAAGCAATTAATTAATTCTGAAACTAATTTTAATTAAGCAATTAGTTAAGAAAGAAAGCCAGCAAGGCTGAGAGTGTGTGTCCAGCCCAGGTTTACTCAGCAAATTTTGCTTGATTTTTCTTTCACATTTTCCTTGGATTGGGGATCTTGAACTTAGACTTCCCAGACAGTAGGCTGATACTGTATATGGCTGTCTCTCTGTTCTTGCACTGCCACATAGGAGTTGTAGTTATTTTTCTGGGGAAAGCTATAGTTTTGTAGACAAGCACATAGCCCTCATTCTGTGCCATGGTGCCTTCATATGTTGTTGACCAGCACATGAAGCAACTTATGTACAAAAGCTCACAATGCCCAGCTGCTTCGTGTTTTCCTCTGGGTCTTAGGCTCAAAGCATTGACCATGAAATCTCTGTAATGAATGTCAATAAATCAAAAGTAGGTTTGCAGCTCACAGATGTGCACATCTGAACAGCATATTCAAGACTGGTACAGCACAGACATTGTCTGCAGTTTCTGATGCAATAATTCATAGCAAGAGGTGACATTTCTCAGAGCCTAAAGCAAAATATTGCAAGCATGCTAATGTTTTAAGCATGTTTTATTTTAAGTTTTTTAAAAAATCTTTAATTGTGTTTGTGCCCTTTATAAAGTTTATATGTTCATCACCTGGCATTACATTACATGTCCATCACCTGGATGCACATGGCCCAGCCCAGCAAGGTCTCATTTATGTCAAATCAAGCCCTCATAACAAATGAGTTTGACACTCCTGATCTAGTTATTCAGGAGACTATTACTTGATCTAGGGCCTTGATTTGGATAGCCTAGGCTAGCCCAATCTTGGAAGCTAAGACGGGTCAGCCCTGGTTAGTATTTGGATGAGAGAACAACAAGGAATACCAAGGTAACTACACAGGGGCAGGCAACGACAAGCCATCTCTTTTAGTTTCTTGTCTTGAAAAGCCCTACAGGCTGCCATAAATTGACAGCTTAACAGGAAAAAAGCCATCTAGGATAAAATATCTAAAACTACCATTTAAAGATCTTGAACCTTTTCTTGACTCCCAATTTAATAGGGACATAGGATCTGGTCCACTGAAGTGAAAGCACACTTGTTACTTACAATGATCAGCAGGATGAAGTAGATGAAGTTGTAGAATGAATGAGCATCCATCACATAGTACATAATCTCCACCCACCCTTCCAGTGTGATCACCTGCCAGAAGAGAACAAAACAATGAAGAAAACATAAATCTTCTGATTACATTCTGAAACTAAGAAGTTAATTTGTTTGGAGAAAACAGAACAATGTAACAATGGTAAACAAAAAAAACTCACATAAAGAAGTGAAGACCATTCTTTGTAGCTGAAAATTTTATTAGTTTTCTAGAGAGTTAAAGGGAACGGGTAAGGGGGAATAGAAAATTATAGTTACAGATAACAATATTATTGTAATCTGATCTGCATGTAGTATACTTTCTTAAAATACAGATGTTGTCATATATTATTACCTCTTTACATTAAATCATCAACGTCTAAATAATATATTTTAATGATTGTGAGTCTTCTTGCTGAAATGTCTATTTAAGCTTATGTTTCCAATAAAAGTATGATATTGTAATAAAGAGTACAGGAGAAAGGAGATATAAGTTCACACCAAAGAATCTTAAGAGTCTTGAGTGTCTAGCCACGCATATAGTTTCACCCAATATTTTCTTGCTTCTTCCTTAGATTTCCCAGCCATCAACTGGGATAAATAGTCCAGCTCAGCCGTTTCCAGAATTTTACTCACCAAGTCCATTCTCATGGGGATCTCCTGAAGCTTCCATCTCTGTGCCAAGAGAATCTGGCAGCTGTATTAATGTGCACCAGCAAATGTCTCATCCCTTTGGAATAGTCACCAGGATATATGTTCAATAAAAATAGTTCTGCTTTGAATTGGATCTATGTCTTCAAAATTTTCTGTGATAGTTCATGGATCATCTTCCAATAGTCTTTCACCACCTCACAGGTCCACCACATATGATAGAAGGACCCAACATTTGTTAGACATGTTAGTATACATCTTACACAATTTCTGCGGAGTTATGTACCATCTATAGAACATCTTATACGGATTTTCTTTAAAGATCACTGACTTAGTAAGTTTGATATTGAATTTCCACAGCATCTCCCATTCTTCTAGCATAATACTACACCCCAAATTTTTCGCCCATTGGACCATACAATCTTTTACTATCTCATCTTGCATCTTCATCTGTAATAAGTATGAATATAGCTTGGATAGTAGTTTTTCTTGAGGACCTAAGAAGATTTTATCAAATGGATATCGATCTGTATTAAAGTCTGTTGTCTTGTCTTTGGCATATCTAGATTCGACTTGTGTTCTCAACCACCAACTCATTTTAATATCCATGTTTTCTAACTCTTCCCTGATTTTCAATTGGTTATCATTTTTCAGCAGTTCTTTATACCTATAACTCTGGTTAGGTTTCAGAAGATTTGGAGGAGTGAATGCTTCCACTGGAGATACCCATCTTGGAATTTTCTGATAAATTCTCGGTTTTAGCCACGACCATGTATGATACAGAGATTTCCGGAACCAGTGATTTTTAAAGTAAGAATGTCCTTCTAATCTTTGATACCATAAATACACATGCCAACCCAAATTAAGGTCGTGACCCTCTAGCAACAACTGCCTCCTGTCATACAGTAGCACCCAATCTCTTACACAAGAGAGCACAGAAGCTCTGTAATACAATTGCCAATCTGGAAGGCTCAAGCCTGCTCTCGATTTAGAGTCTTGCAATATCTTTAACTTAATTCTTGGTTTTTTACCATGCAAAATATATTTGGAAATCATCTTATTCAGTTCTTGGAAAAACACACTAGTTAAAAGTACTGGAATAGTTTGAAATAAAAATAACAGTCTTGGCAAAATGTTCATCTTTACTGAGGCTATTCTTCCCATTAGAGATAAATTCAAATCTTGCCATTTTCCCAAGTCTTTTTTAATTTCTTTAAAGAATTTATCATAGTTATCCATCTTTAAGCTGCTGCACTTATTTGAAATGTGTAACCTAAATATTTGATTCTTTTCTCATAAGAAAATCCTGATTTTGTTGGAGATATTGAATTTGTTCTGATG
Source organism: Heteronotia binoei (assembly GCF_032191835.1). Taxonomy (NCBI): domain Eukaryota; kingdom Metazoa; phylum Chordata; class Lepidosauria; order Squamata; family Gekkonidae; genus Heteronotia; species Heteronotia binoei. The sequence goes on from NC_083230.1 coordinate 81,970,145, forward strand.
TTTTATGATAATTAATCTTCAGTCCCGCCCGTTGACCAAATTGGTTGATCTTTTTTATCAAACAATCAATTGAATCTATTGGTTGTTCTAATGTAAAGACTAAATCATCTGCAAAGGCTCTCCATTTGTATTGTTCACCTTTAATCACCGCTCCCTTGATACTTGTATCTTATCTTATTTCTCTTATCTCTAAACACAAAATAAAAAGGAGTGGTGACAGTGGGCAGCCTTGTCTTGTACCCTTTTGAATAGCGATTGCTTCTGTTAATTCACCATTCACCATCACCTTTGCCCTTTGCAAGGAATATATTGATTGTATTGTTCTCAAAAACTTCTCACCACAATCCATTCCCTTCAGTTGTTGCAACATAAATTGCCAACAAATGTTATCAAAGGCCTTTCTGCATCCAGACAGATTAATGGATGGTTCTCATAGTATTCCATTATATTACTGTTCTATCATTATCTTTCAGGTACCTTCTAGGATGAAATCCTGCCTGGTCTTGGTGTATTGTGGACTGTAAGACCTTCTTCAAGCATTGTGCCAATATTGCAGCAAAAATTTTGTAATCCACATTTAAAAGAGAAATCAGCCGGTAGTTTTTTTTATATCTTTCAAATCTGCACCCTCCTTTGGAATTAGAGATATTGTAGCTTCTTGCCATGAAACTGGTATTTGAGCTCCCTCTTGAATCTTTTCAATAAGACGTTTAAATGGTAACAGTAAGGGCTCTTCATAAGCTTTATAAAACTCGGCAGGTAAGCCATCTGGACCCAGTGCTTTGCCATTCTTTTGAGATGCCATTGCATCTCTCACTTCTCTTATCGTTATTGGTTCGTTTACAATTTTCTGTTGTTCTTCTGTGAATTTATTAAGATTATTTTGTTTAATATATTCTTCTAGGTCTACCTTTTGAACTTGTTTATCTTCATATAATTTTTTATAAAATTGTTCCACAATTTGGTGTATCTCCTGTCTTTGGACTTTCTCTTTACTATTTTCATCTTTCAATACCGGTATTATTCTTTTGGCATTCTCTATTCTCATTCTATAGGCCAACCACCTTCCAGGTTTGTTAGCATATTCAAATAAGTTTTGTCCAGCAAATCTCAATTTTTTCTTTGTTTCCTCTGTGAGCTGTAGATTAAGTTGGTGTTGTGGTTTTTTTAAACTTTATTTTGAAACTCCTGTTTTGTAGGTTGTGCTTTTAAATTCTTTTCAGCTTCTCCTGCTTGCAACATTAGCCTTTGATAATTTTCAATTCTTTCTATTTCTTGTCGCTATATCTAATTGCAGGGCCCCTAAAATATGCTTTGACAGAGTCCCAGACCACTTGCATCTTTACATCTTGAGTTATATTCTGTTTAAAAAAGGATTCCATTTCAACCTTGGATTCTTTAAGAAAGTTTTTATTTTTTAAAATAGAAGTATTTAGCCTCCAAGTTCTTCTCAATTGGGTACCTTTAAGTTTTATCATTACAGGACTATGATCTGATATAACTCTTGTTTGAATTTCTGTCTCGGCTAGATCTTTAACCAAATTTGTAGAGAGCCAACACATATCAATTCTTGACCACGTTTGGTGGCTGGCAGAGTAATATGTAAAGTCTTTCGAATTTGGGTATCTTGTTCTCCATGCATCAGCTAGCTCCAGTTCTTCTACAAGCTTCCAAAAACTTGTTGGTAGTTGAAGACCTTTGGCTTTAGTATGTTTATGTGTTTTTTATCCAATTGTCTGTCAGAAACTGCGTCAAAGTCTCCTACTATACAATATTCTGCATAGTCCAAATTTGATAACATAAAATGTAAATCTTTAAAGAATTTTTCTTGGTGATCATTTGGTGCATAAATATTTACCAATAAGATTTTTTTTATTATCCAGCATAATTTCCACTAGTAAAATTCTTCCATCTTCTGAGGCATACTGTAATTGTGGATTAAATTTGTCCTTAATATATATTGCCAATCCCCTTTTCTTTTTATTTGTGTCTGTTGCTATGATCAAATTGTCAAATTTCTTATTTTTCAAAAAATGTTGATCTTTTGCCAAAATATGAGTTTCTTGTAAGCAAATTATATCCATTTCCAGTTTTGTTAGATATCTAAAGGTCTTCCTCCTTTTTATAGGAGAATTAAGTCTATTCACATTAATAGAGATTATTGATGCCATTATGGATTTTTCTTATCACTATCTTTTTATCTTTTTTAGTCTGCAAGTGAAGGCCATTCTCTGCATCTAATAGCCTGGGTCCAGACGGCCAGTATAAGCTGCCTTAGGAACGCCCCATGACCGAATCAAAAAAGAACATTCAAATGTGCACATCTGGATCTCGCCCTGCTCCCACCCTCACCCCATCCTTACCCATTGTCCTGCTGCCTCAAAAAGCTACCACATACAAAGTAGTAGCAAATCTGTGGCAAATTGGCAAGGTGCTTCCAGGGTACCTTTCCCAACCATCTGAATGGCCCGGGAGTGTCAGGGAAGCAGTGGTCAAGCACATGAGCAGTGTGACCACTTCTCGGAATGCATGGCCCATCCCCATTCCGGGGCCAGCCACACAACGTTTGACCACCCCAGGGTGCTTCTCTGTCCACCAGTTTACTTCCAGGATGGGAGGCTGCCACACCAAGCTGACCATCTGTACCCAGTCATAGTCTGGGACTGCCTGCCTCTACCTGCCTCTCTAAATAAATAAATAAATCCATAAATAAATACAAAAATAAATAAATGGTATGTCTGGAGGATTGGCAGCTTTGTTGTGGGGAACAGTTGGGCACTCTGCATTTGTATCAGAATTATAAATTCCAGTGCATGATCTGACCAAACATAAGCATTTGCACATCCTTCTGATTTTAGTAGGAGAGACAGAAACATGTCCTTAACTCTCCCAACTGAAATCAATGTGAGAGTACTTGATGTTGGCCCAATCATGCCTTTCAATTCTTGGCTGTTGTCAACATCAAGGGAAATCATCACAAGGATTCAGAGTGCATTCCCATGATTACTTTATTGCCAGTGGCTCACACACACCAGGTAGACAACAGTCTCTCTCCACAACACATTTCAATTGCTTTAACAGCAACACAATTAGAGCTGCTGTCTCTTTAGCACCAAAACAATGTGAGGGGCTGCTTCTACATGGAGATTTTTCTCTCCTTTGACATCCAAACAAGAACACTTTTTTGGGAACTCCCACATGGCGCTACATTCTAATGATGTTCCAATGTTCCTTCTCCCATTCCCAGCATATAATTTCCCAAACCTGCTTTGATATGATCCATTTGGGAAGAACATCTTTTGGAAAGGAAGGTGCTCATTTTCCTAAGTCCCATCAATATTACCACCTTTTTCCTTCTGTCACCCTTCACAGCCACCATTTTCTGCACAGCTGTATTGGAAGGTTCTGGTAGAGTTGCCAGATCTGTGTTGGAAAATACCTGGAGATTTTGGGGGTGGATCTGGGAGAGGGCAGGGTTTGAGGAGGGGCCTCAGCATGGTACAATATCATAAAGTCCACCCTTCAAAGCAGCTATTTTTTCCAGGGGAGTTGATCTCTGCCAGCTGAGGACCAGCTATAAAAGTGGAAGATCTCCAGGCCTTGATTGTGGTCTCCTTCTTGACGTGGTCTCCTTCTTGAAGGAGACCGTAGAAAGGACTTCAGTTCTTTCAAAGTGGATGACGTGGTCTCCTTCTTGAAGGAGACCACGTCATCCACTTTGAAAGAACTGAAGTCCTTTCTATGGTCTCACATTATCATACCCGCCTGAACAGAGAAGCTATTGAGATTTACAAACACCAGCACAATTTTAACAGAAAGGAAGAAGGCATTTTCATCCACCAATCTTGGTGCCCAGCTCTGCAAAACACCCTACAGACTATACATTGCAGAAAGTCACAGAAAAACCAGTACATTCCACAGAACAATCAGCACAGTCAGCAACCATCTTCCTTATCTTCACACCCCTTCCAACCCTCCCAGCAATTAACACAGAACAATGGTCACATTCAACAGCCAGTTTCCTTATCACTACCCTTCCAAGAAGCCCCACCAAACAATGGGCACATCCACAAACCAATTGCCTTTCACCACACCCCCTCCAGCCTAGAAATAGCAGCTCTCCAGCAGCCCTAGCCCCACTCAATGCACAGCAGCCAAGAAGGTCAGAGCGCCTGCTCTGGCTGCAACGCCACTGAGGATGTTCTCCGCAGCTGAGAACGAAACATCTGGAAGGAAAACTTTCTCCAGTAGAACACGGCACTTGAGCCCGAAAGATTCTACAGACTCCGTGAGAGCTTTAACTAATATATATTGAAAACAATATTTTAAATCACAATATTTTCACATTAATTTGAAATTATTGAAATTATTTTTTGTCGTTTGTAGGACTTCCTGAAGTTCAATTCACCAATGCAGGTGTGATTGTAGTTTCCAAACTGGTGTGGCTGCAAATGGACTGCTGGTTCTGTCCACTTTCAGAGAAAGGGCCCTTTCAAAGGAAGCTAAGGACAAAGAGAAATGTGGAGCCGTGCTTGATCCCTGGAGATAAGCAGAGCAGAGCCAAATTGAAACTGTATCCCTTGGTGAACTGCCTGAAGGATTCTCTGAAAATAGACAGAAGCAGCAGTCCAGTTGCAGCCACACCAGTTTGGGAACTACAATCACACCTGCATTGGTGAATTGGACTTCAGGAAGTCCTACAAACGAAGAAAAACATTGTATATTGTAAAATGGACTGTGAAATAATTTCAAATTAATGTGGAAATATTGTGATTTAAAATATTGTTTAAAATATTGTTTTCAATAGATATTAGTTAAAGATCTCACGGAGTGTTCTCCTATTTATCAAACACACGTTAGCAAGTCATGGATGCAGTTATTTAATATTAAGGTGACTTTCTAGCTCACTCTGTCCCAAAGGTCCCCTGAGAACTAGGAGTTTAGGAATTTAAAATCAGATAAAAAGAGCTGTACCACAAAATATGTAAAGCTCTATCCTTCCACTGGTTTAACCCTAACTTCAAAGGCCAATCCTATTTTATCACCATGTGAATAACAGAGGATTCTAACATTTCCATAAAGGACTGGGAATACACTGCTGAGAAGTTGTGCAGGCCTGGTATACAGAATTATCTCTGGGTCCTAGAAATCCCAACTCAGATTACCTGAAATATAACAATCCATGCATAGCCAATATTGTCAAAGTTGATAGCCCCTTTATGTGGATTGGAATTGCCTGTGCGGCACTCATTGTAATACTGGTTCCAGTTGACACACATGCCGCTGACGTTGAACTCCTGCCTCACAGAGATGTAGTAAAAATAGTCATCCTTGTCCAAACAGCATTCATGGCCCCGCTCCTTCAGTGGAGGAATCTCATGGCACCCCATGATACCATTATCTCCAGACAGTGAACAGATGAAGGGCATTTCATCGTCCTCCTCAGGTTGATAGTAGGGGGGAAGGGTGATGTTACCTTGTCTGTCAACAACAGAACACACAAAAAACCAAATTATTTATGGTAATCATTAACATTAAGAATGTCTGTGCAGAACAAGAGTGTCGTGATGTCTTTTGAGCAATCTATTACAACAGGGGAAAGCAAATTATTAAAAAGTATCAAAATCCAGTTTCATAGGAAATGTCTTAGAGGGTGGCCCATCCCTTATTCCTCCACTCATTTCTTGTTTAGCACTAACCATTTTATGTTGTGACATCCAAACTGGCAAATTTTGATTAATACTTGCCCTCCAGAGAAAAAGGAAAACCATGATTTAAATGGGTGTAATGAACAGTGAATAGTTAATGTTTTAATCCAGTCTGAAAACCTTGAGTGATAGGGGATTCAAATGGTATTCTATAGTTGAGAGACTCAGTTAAGAGCGACAGTTAAGAGTTCCAGTTGAGAGTGGCAGTTAGTTCAGTTAGAGTTCAGTTAAGCTGAGTCAGTGATTGAGAGAAGATCCTGAAATAGGGAAGTGAGCAAAAAGTCCTTCCCTGAGGGAAATGGCTCCTACTAAAAGGGGGGGGGGTGATCCCTATCAAGTGACAAAGAAGGAAAATTAGAATTTGTATGTATGTCCCTGCATTGTAAATAATTTTGAGATAAATAAGCTTATGCCTGTTTATTTAATCAGTGACTTGCAAGAGATCTTTTTCCACAGGCCTGTTTGTAGTACCAAACAGCTACTTTAGTGTGCATTCACACTACACTAACTAATGCGTTTTACATCTGGATTTTTACTGTGTAAGAACACCAAATATCTGGATGTAAAACACATTAGTTAGTGTAGTGTAAATGCACTCTTATTGTGACAAACTATCTATTGTTTATAATTATGCAAAGTTACCTCACTCTTGTTGTCTATTGACCTGCCAATTTCTAAACCTGATACTTAGCTGACCATTTTCCCTCAAAAGTGAAATAAAGCAGTTTGCTTGCTTTGAATTACTATCAGCATTTTTTGTTCCATAAACTAACATATACAAAGGATTTTTCAATTCTTCGCCAGCATATATCTATATACATTCAAACAACTGGGCAAAGAACAAGGAAAAGGACTGCCCAGCTAAGAAAATTAAAAGGTAAGTGTGAGGAAATGTTATATGGGCTTCTGATTCTAATTGGAAGGGCAAGTACAACCTGTTTGCCAATTCAGATAACACAATAAACTGTTGTTAGAGCTAGGTAAGAAATCAGAATAATAGAATCAAAAAGTTGGAAGAGGCCTACAGACCATCCATTCCACTCCCCTGTACTATGCAGGATGATCTAAAGCTTCCCTACCAAAGAATCATCCAGTCTCTACTGAAAGACTCCAAGGAGGGAGAACTCACAAGACCCCTGGGCAACTGATTCCACCACTGAACTGCCCATTCTGTTAAAAATAAAGAAAAGAAAGAAGTTAACAAAAAAGTAAAAGGAAGTTAATAAAAGAGCAGAAGGAAGATTCCGAGATGGCCCAGCGAGAGTGCAAAAACTTACTTTAAAAAATCACACATATCCCATACTTAAGAAGACTTATTTGCACATCATTCCAAAATTCATAAGAGATACATTTTAATAGCAAATGGGTAATCTGGTGAGGTGCGAGTATATGGGACCATTTAACATATTTATTTCATAACACCTGACAGCAAAGATTCCCATAATATTGAATCCAGAGTTTAAACTGTAGAAGAAAACTTGGAGAAACCAATTCATGTGAACTCACATTAAAAATTAAAGCTGAAAGAATAATCTTAAATGCAACTTTTTGCAGCTTTTCAAGAAGCACAAATTAGTTCCTAGCATACACTGAACTTCATTTGAAATGACAGAACATGGATTATAAAATGGGCAGAACTCAAGTGTCAGTCTAGTCATCACTAAGCACCAACAGCAAGATACTCAAGGCAACCAACCAAAAGCCTTCTCCACTGCCCTACTGCTGACAGTTATCAAAAGCTTCACATCTGACACCTATACTAACACCACAGGACATCATGAGGAAGCATGTGGGAGGTTGCTAAGCAACATCTGAAATAGGGGAATGCATAGTAGCAGAAAAGATGGGTGATTAATATACTGTACCTTCACTAGGTAATTCCAATTAAACAGTCGTTTTGGTATTTAAATTAAAATGGTCATTTCTGTGTTAATGATACTAACAGGGTTTAAAGAAAAATGTGTTAAAGATTAAATAGTACTTTTCTCTGCACTTAAATAGTACTTTTCTCTGCAAAATGTTCCTTTCAAGTATGACTGTATTGGGTAGGGGGGAGAGAGCAGCCACTGGTTCCCCAAGGGGAGTTCCCCTCAAATGGACTGCAGGATGCCCCCCATCTGTAGCCCTTAACAAACTGGTTTTGTTTCAAAGCTGTACCATGGTACAGCTTGAAGTGGGAAATGATAGGTTGCTGGGTCATGGTGAAGGGAAGGGCTTCTCACAATTGTCATGTTGGCATTTCTGTGCTGATGCAACCCAGGGAAAGGGGGTGAGACAGAAAAAGGTTTCGGCAGAGCATGGCACCAGGAAGGGGGATGTAGACACCATTCCTGCCTGCTTCCCATACTGCTCACTGTTGCTTCCATGGGAAGGGGAGACCTTCTTCTGCTCCTGTGCAGAAGCTGTCTAAGAAAGATGGAAGAAGACACAGGAGGCTTTGCAGCAGAAGAGTGGGAAGAGTTATCTGCTGTTCACTCACATTGTTAAGTTCTCTTCCATGAAGCAGCGGTTTCTCAGCAGCCCAGCCCACAACTGCACTCCAATGATGCCGAAGATGAAGAAGACAAAGAAGCACAGAAGCAGAACATTCCCCAGCATGGGCAAAGTGTCCAGCAGCAAATTCACCAGGATCCGCATGCCTGCAAGAGGGAACAGGGCCAGGAAGATCATGGCAAAGGACAGTGGGTGGTGGTAAAGTAGAAGAGAAAAAGCAGTAAAAGAGAAAAGTAAGAATAGGAACAGTGGGGAAAGGGGGGGGGGGGAGATCTTACAGGAAAAAATCTTGGAGGAAATTCAAATGGAGGCAGACAAAGAAGCCTTCTACAGTTTTGTAACTTTGAACTAGGATTAAGTCTGAAGTTCTATAGCATATTTGGCCTAATGGTTAATCCTGCCTAAATTTACCCATGCACTACTTTTTCCTAATCCTTTATGTATATGGCACCTAAAATAAGCTCTCTAAAAATCAGGCTCAGAGTTTTCAAGGGACTCAGTCTCAGCACTTCTAATTTATAGTAAATGTACTGGATTTTAAAATTTTAGGACAGCAACGCCCCCCCCCCCCCCACTAATTAGTTAAAAAAAATGAGTTGGCAAATTACTTTCTTAAAATTCCACAAATCCTGTTCCAGGAAGGTCGGTGTGATAGCATGTGCTTAGCTGTAGTACATTTGAGTTTTACACAGAAATATCACAGCCATACTATTAACTTCTTCCTCCCCATAACCAGAAACTGAAGGTCACCCTCATGATTCTGATTCGATGAAAGGGCTCTGGTCTGCAAAAGCATGTGACACAATAAATATATTTGTCTTTAAGGTGTCACTAAATATGGCCTGAGCTTTTGTAAGTGCTCACTGTTCACTTCTTCAGATACAGCTAGAATGTGAGTCTACCTGTCCTATATATATTGGAAAGTGGAGTGATTTTAGATGCCAAATGACAATAGCAGGCAAATGACAACAGCAGGTGTGATTAGATTAGAGATATGTAGAGAGGTAGTAGGCATGGAGAAATCAGCATGGGAAATGAGATGGGAAACCTAGGTCTTGATTCAATCTGGCTGGAAAATGTATTGAGAATTTGTCAAAAACATTTTTTTTCACATATTATTTCTTTTGAATCTTGCTTGCCTTAAAATATCCAAGATAAACATTTTAAAAAACAATCAGATGAAGAAACTTTGGAATTTTTTTTTCTCCCATTGGTCCCTTAGGTTCACAAACCAGTAGCAAAATTAATCAGATTTCCTGTGTTCTCCAGGGTCACTTAAACGCTGTAACTCTTTCTGAGCATCCATCACTTCCTTAATCCCTCCCCCAAACGATTCCACCTGCTTCTCCCTCCTCAGCTGAGACTCCCTACTGCAGGGGTCCAGGGAATTACATGTTACAAGATACTGCATGTAGGCCAGCATATAATTAACTAATTAGCTATTTATAACTAGTTCATTACTTCAGATGGCTGGGGAAGGCGAAGGGAGAGGGAAAGATAAGATTAGGATTCAGTGACAATCCCTTGAGGCACCAGTTAATCCCCTTTTTATGCCCACTGTCAAGTAATTAGCCGCATCAAGTTGTGCTTTATATTTCATCTCATTTTCCTCTGTTATTCTGTTCCTTCTTTGGGGAATAGAGGACTCTGTGAGCTCAGAAGAGCACATGGAACTGAGTACACTGGAGGAAAAGGAAATAGGACACTCAGAAAATGGAAATGAATTTGTGTAGGTATGGATATCAATTACCAAGAAGACATCTTGAGAACTTTTGCAGAACAATTGTTATGTACAATTACCTTCTTTCTTTAATCCATGTCACAAGAAGAAGGGGGGGGGGAATTGGAGAGAAAGATGCCCAAAACTGCTTACATATCACTAATAGCAAGAGAATAGTGCTATGCACACAGCCAATTACCAGCAGAATTAGCTGCAGGGCCCCTGATTTTTATCAGCAATATAAATGGATAGTAATTATACTGCTGTTAATATGGAATTAAAACTCCCTTGATTTATTGTTTTAGAAATACACACATACCTAATGATGAAAAACAATACGTTTTCCCCCTTACTACTGATGGCGTTTGCTACACACACACACACACACACACACACACACACACACACACACACACAGACCTTAGAATGCAGAGCTGTGTAAGAATTTAAAATGATTATGACTCCATTCATAATTTTTATATAAAGTAAGTATCACAAAGGAATGAGGAGGCAATAATGAGCATGACCTCCAAGTATACAAAAGGCCCATCAATGGCAATCTGGTAAAAAAGAAATGGAATGTCTAGCAAATATTCAAGAAGAAATTTTGCATGGTGCAGATTTGTGGGACAAGTTATAGTTAGACTCAGCAGACTACAGGTTTGTAACATCTTCAGGTTGATTCTTATAAAAGTTCCCATGTCTTGTGTAATGCCTTTTGAAGTGATTCCATGAGAACATAAGCATGGGAAAGTTACAACAAAATTGATTGCCCAGTTAATGTTTCTGAGGACCAGGGCTTTTTTTTTTTTTTTTTTAGCAGGAACGCACAAGAATGCAGTTCTGGCTGGCTTGATGTCAGGGGGTGTGGCCTAATATGCAAATGAATTCCTGCTGGGCTTTTTCTGCAAAAAAGCCCTGTGTGAAACAATGGTGATGTCAGGGATGTGGCCTAATATGCAAATTAGTTCCTGCTGGGCTTTTTTTAAAAACAAAAAAAGCCCTGCTGAGGATTATCTCACAATTAGTAATGTACAATAGAAAACACAGAAGTAAAAGTCCATAAAAAACCATTCTGGAGTATCATCTTTGCTTGTTAACATTCATAAGAGCACTTCAAAACTTCACTGCATAAACACTGTATGTTACATCTCAATTGGCTTTCAAATTTATATGATGCAAAGGTAGAAGATAACAATGGGAAAAGAAAAAGGAGAGCAAGGTGAGGATGGGTAGGAGTATTTAATCTGAAGGAATCATTAGGAAGGGAATTGAAAACAAATCAGCCAGTATCATAATGCCCCTGTATAAATCGATGGTGCGGTCTCATTTGGAATACTGTGTGCAATTCTGGTCACCGCACCTCAAAAAGGATATTATAGCATTGGAAAAAGTCCAGAAAAGGGCAACTAGAATGATTAAAGGGTTGGAACACTTTCCCTATGAAGAAAGGTTAAAACGCTTGGGGCTCTTTAGCTTGGAGATATGTTGACTGCGGGGTGACATGATAGAGGTTTACAAGATAATGCATGGGATGGAGAAAGTAGAGAAAGAAGTACTTTTCTCCCTTTCTCAAAATACAAGAATTCATGGGCATTCGATGAAATTGCTGAGCAGTCGGGTTAAAACGGATAAAAGGAAGTACTTCTTCACCCAAAGGGTGATTAACATGTGGAATTCACTGCCATAGGAGGTGGTGGCGGCTACAAGCATAGACAGCTTCAAGAGGGGGTTAGATAAAAATATGGAGCAGAGGTCCATCAGTGGCTATTAGCCACAGTGTGTGTGTGTGTGTATAAATATATAATAATTATTTTTTGGCCACTAAGTGACCCAGAGTGTTGGACTGGATGGGCCACTGGCCTGATCCAACATGGCTTCTCTTATGTTCTTATGCCTTCTGGCTTCATAATTTGTGTTACCGCCAAAACACATATCTTAAATCAGTTAGGATTATCTTTCCTTCTGCAACAATTTAGGAGGCACCCCTCATCACTTCTGGGAATGCTAATATGAAGCCATAAACATGCACCAAATCAAAAATTAAAAGACACGTATGCATATTGGTTTTGATTTTCAGAAGGAATGAGACTGCAGATTAATATGATCTCAGTGGAAAAATTGAAATAGGACTGTTTCGATTCAAACCTAGCTCTTGGGATCAGTTGAAAATCTTCACTCCTGAGATTAGCACCAGCAGAAGGCTGAGCTTGTTTCTGGAACATCAATTAATAAGTATTCATGAGAATGTAAATATAATGTGCTTTGAGGAGCAATGATCAAATAGTCTCTTCTGATCTTGAACACTACTCTGAGGTCAATTCAAAGCCTCAGACTCCTGACTTATCAAAAGGTAGCATAGGGCACCTGTCAGTTTGCTTCTGGAGTTTCAATTATTCATAGAACCTTTTTGAGGACTGTTAAATCTTCCATTCTTCACTCTGTCCTCCTGACTTTCTGATCTGGGCCAACAGAAAGAAGAATGCCACCAGTTATTGTCTATCTGAGTCCTGCCTATTTTCCTCCCAAAGCTGCTCATTCACTTGAGCACCTTCATCCATGTAAGGAAGCATACCTTCCAAAGTGTACCAGAGAATAAACAGGTATACCTTTTAAAAATTAGTATTTTTCTTTGCTGTCTATCAAGGGCAAGGCTGATAGAGGCAGATCCAATAACTGCAAAACAGCATACAATTGTAAAGGCAATCAATAATTAAAATAACCACTGAAAAAGTTCATAAATCAACCTAAACCAAGCAGCAGCAAATGGAAAACAAGACCAGAATAAAGTAATACAATCACAGCTCTACAACAGAGAACTCCACATAACTAAATAATGATGCACTAGTATAACAGAAGAAAGTCCCAACAAAGTGTAATGAAGACAAACAGACAAGACTTGTATGTGGCCACAAAGTAGATGCTAAAGTACACACACACACACACACACACAGACATATATATATATGAACTGAAAGACATCCATGCAACAAAGACAAATTATATATGTAATTTGCAAAATATATACGGTAATTTGTCTTTGTTGCATGGATGTCTTTTAGTTCATGAGACCCAATGAACTACTGAAGTGGCTTCAGACCCACCACTACTAGGCTCAACCCTTGCCCTTAATGGCTGATATTATCAATCCAGGTCAGGAAATAATAACTTCATCTCTGCAGAAGGAAGTACTTCCAACCACTTTGAAAGAAGCGAGCATGATACCCAAATTACATAAATACTCTTCAGTGGCCAGTATTCCATTCTTGCTCAGGGTTCATAAAATCATAGGTGGGGTCCAGACCAGCAGCTTGAGGTATCAGCCTCCTGTCCCAGAAGAAATCCGGCAGAGAGGAAAGCGCCCTGGGGGTGGTCAGACTGTGTGCAGCTTACTGTCTGGACAGGGACGGGCTGCTCTGAAGGAGCAGTCAGACTGCTCAAGCACTTGAGCGGCACTTCCCAGGGACTCCCTGGCCATTCAGACAGCTGGGAAAGGCAGAAGGGAAGCGCTATGGAGATTTCTAAGCTGCTTCAACAACTCCAGAGGATGTGGTGAGTACGGGAGTGGGATGGTTGCCAAATGTGCATAAGAACATAAGAGAAGCCATGCTGGATCAGGCCAATGGTCCATCCAGTTCAACAGTTTGTGTCACAAAGTGGCCAAAAAACCCAAGTGCCATCAAGAGGTCCACAAGTGGGGCTAGAAGCCCTTCCACTGTGCCCCCCCCCCAAAGCACAAGAATACAGGGCATCACTGCCCCAGACAGAGAGTTCCAACCTGTATAAGGGTCAAGAAGCAACTGTCAGAACAGGATATGGAACAACTGATTGGTTTAGAATAGGAAAAGGAGTTTGACAAGGATGCATATTGTCACCCTGCTTATTTAATTTATATGCACAGAACATCATGTGGAATGCTGGCCTGGATGAAGCACAAACTGGAATTAAGATTGCCGGGAAAAACATCAACAACCTCAGATATGCAGATGACACCACTCTAATGGCAGAAAGTGAGGAGGACCTAAAGAACCTCTTGTTGAGGATGAAAGAGGAGAGCACAAAAAGTAGGCTTCAAACTCAACATCAAAAAAACTAAGATCATGGCATCTGGTCTCATCACACCATGGCAAATAGAAGGGGAAGACATGGAAGTAGTGACAGACTTCACATTTCTGGGATCCAAGATCACTGCAAATGGTGACTGTAGCCATGAAATTAAAAGACGTTTGCTCCTTGGGAGGACAGCTATGGCGAACCTGGACAGTATAATAAAAAGTAGAGACATCACCCTGTCAACAAAAGTCCGTATAGTCAAAGCGATGGTATTCCCAGTAGTAATGTATGGCTGTGAGAGCTGGACCATAAGGAAGGCTGAGCGCAGAAGAATAGATGCTTTTGAGGTGTGCTGCTGGAGAAGAATCTTGAGAGTTCCTTGGACTGCAAGAAGATCCAGTCAGTCAGTCCTAAGGGAAATCAACCCAGACTGTTCCCTGGAAGGTCAGATGCTGAAGCTCAAATACTTTGGCCACCAAATGAGAAGGGAGCACTCCCTGGAGAAGACCCTGATGCTGGGAAAGACAGAAGGCAAAAGAAGAAGGGGACGGCAAAAGATGAGATGGCTGGATAGGGTTACTGATGTAACAAACATGAATTTGAGCAGACTTCAGAGGATGGTGGAAGACAGGAGGGCCTGGAGTGACTTTGTCCATGGGGTCGCAAAGAGTTGGACAACAAAATTATGATACTGGCTGATTTGTTTTCAATTCCTTTTCTAATAATTCCCAGCATGGCGTTGGTCTTTTTTATTGCAATCGCACACTGTCTCGACATTTTCAGTGAGTTATCTACCATGACCCCAAGATCTCTCTCTTAGTCAGTCTCTGCCAGTTCGCACCCCATCAACTTGTATTTATAGCTAGGATTTTTGGCCCCAATGTGCATTACTTTGCACTTGGCCACATTGAACCTCATCTGCCACATTGATGCCCACTCACACAGCCTCAACAGATGCCTTTGGAGTGCTTCATAATCCTCTCTGGTTCTCACCACCCTGAACAATTTAGTGTCAGCTGCAAACTTAGCCACTTCACTGCTTACTCCCAACTCCAAATAATTAATGAACAAGTTAAAGCAGGGGTATCAAACATGCAGCCCACAGGCTGGATGCGCCCCACAGAGGGCTTCAATCAGGCCCTCCAGCAACTGGCTGCTGTCTGCTTCATTTTACCTTGCCTGCTGTGTTTGGTCGCCATTTTGTGTTTCTCCCCAGCCAGCAAAGCAGCCTTTCTTGGCTCCTTCTCTCTCCCCCTCCCTTTTCCCAAAGGGAGGAGGAGAGAGGAGGAGCCTTAGCTAATGAAAGAGCCTGGCTCTATAACTCTGCTGAGTGATTAAGTTTGCCAGACTCAATTAATCACCCTGCAGAGCTACTGAGCCAAGCCTTCCTGGCTGAGGCTCCTCCCTCTCCTTGTGCCCTGGAGGAAGGAAGGAAAGAGCCAGAGCTTCCTTTGCCCAGTCCCCACCATCGGGAGAAATACAAAGAAAGCACTTTTAAGACTAGCAGTGTTTCACTGAAGGTATGAACTTTTTGCCTTGCTACAGAGAGTTTGGTTGGGCTTGTTATGGGTACAACGGATTTCCCCTCCTCTTTTTCCTATATTCATGCCCTCCAGTCTTTCTCAATAGGAATGCATGTGAACTGTTTAAAAGAGCAATAACAAGCCAGGGTTAGGCTAAGTGTGTCCAGCCCAGGTTTACTTAACAAATTTCCCTTGATTTTTCTTTCACATTTTCCTTTGGTTGGTGATCTTGAACTTAGACTTCCCAGATATTAGGCTGATACTGACCACTGTACATGGCTGTCTCTCTGTTCTTGCACTGCCACATAGGAGTTGTAGTTATTTTTCTGGGGAAGACTATAGTTTTGTAGACAAGCACATAGCTCTCAGTCTGTGCCATGGTGCCTTCACATAATCTTGACCAGCACATGAAGCAACTTACAAAAGCTCACAATGCAACTTACAAAAGCTCACAATGCACAGCTGCTTCATGTTTTCCTCTGGGTCTGAGGCTCAAAGCATTGACTGTGAGATCTTTGTAATGAATGTCTATAAATCAAAAGTAGGCTTGCAACTTACAGATGTGCATACTTGAACAACACTTGAACAGCATATTCAAGATTGGTACAGCACAGACATTGTCTGCAGTTTTTGATGCAATAATTCATAGCAAGAGATTACATTTATCAGACTATAAAACAAAATATTGCAAAAGTAAAAAAAAGTAAATGTTTTAAGTAAAAAAAAAATGTGTTTGTCTGCACCCCCTTTATACAGTTTATATGTCCGCGACCTGGCATTACATTTTATGACATGGCCCGGCCCAACAAAGTCTCATTTATGTCAAATCCAGCCCTCATAACAAATGAGTTCGACACCCCTGAGCTAAAGAGCATGGGACCCAGTACTGAGCCCTGCGGCACGCCACTGCTTACCATCTTCCACTGCAAAAATTGCCCATTTATACTCACTCTCTGTTTCCTATTAATTAGCCAAGTTTTTGATCCACAAGAGGACTTGTCCTTTTAATCCATGACTATCGAGCTTACTAAGGAGCCTTTGATGAGGAACTTTATCAAAAGCTTTCTGGAAGTCAAGGTAAACAACATCTACTGGGTCCCCTTTGTCCACATGTTTGTTCACCTCCTCAAAGAACTCTAACAGATTAGTGAGACAAGATCTTCCCATACAGAACCCTTGCTGAGTCTTCCTCAATAACTTGTATTCATCAATGTACCTACGCATTCTCTCTTTGAGAATGGTTTCTACTAACTTTACCAGTATTGAAGTCAGACTGACTGGCCTGTAATTTCCCAGATCTCCTCTGGAACCCTTTTTAAATGCATGTCTGAACATTCTTTTTTAATCCATCTGGGGTCCATCCCTGTTTTGCCTCAAAGTGGCCATCTGGACCCAGCCCTAGAATGAGAGTTGGAAGGGACCCTCAGGGTCATTTAGTCCAACCCCCCTGTACAGTGCAGGAAATTCACAAATATCTCCCCCTAAATTCACAGGGTCTGCATTGCTGTCAGATGGCCATCCAGCCTCTGTTTAAAAACCTTCAAGGAAGAAGAACCCACCATCTCCCAAGGAAGCCTGTTCCACTGAGGAACCACTCTGATGGTCAGGAAGTTCTTTGTGATGTTGAGCCAGAAACTCTTTTGGTGTAATTTCAACCCGTTGGTTCTGGTCCTATCTTCCAGGGCCACGGAAAACAATTCTGCACCATCCTCTACATGGCAGCCTTTCAAGTACTTGAGGATGGTGATCACATCACCTCTCAACCGCCTCCTCTCCAGGCTAAACATGCCCAGCTCCTTCAACCTTTCTTCATAGGACTTGGTCTCCAGACCCCTCACCATCTTTGCTGCCCTCCTCTGGACCCGTTCTAGCTTGTCTATATCCTTCTTAAAATGTGGTGCCCAAAACTGAACACAATACTCCAGGTGAGGTCTTACCAGAGCAGAGTAAAGTGATACCATCACTTCACATGATCTGGACACTATACTTCTGTTACTACAGCCCAAAATTGCATTTGCCTTTTTAGCCACCTCATCACACTGTTGACTCATGTTCAGTGTATGGTCCACTAAGACCATATACATATACTACTGCTATGACAAGTCTCCCT
The DNA here is from genome assembly GCF_032191835.1 of Heteronotia binoei. NCBI lineage: Eukaryota > Metazoa > Chordata > Lepidosauria > Squamata > Gekkonidae > Heteronotia > Heteronotia binoei. Next base: position 81,987,752 of record NC_083230.1, read on the forward strand.
CGTCCTATAACTATGCATTGGATTTTTCCTACCTAAATGCAGAACTTTAAATTTATCCCTGTTAAAATTCATTTTACTGGTTTCAGCTGTTTTCCAGCCTGTCAAGATTATCCTGTACCTTGTTTCTGTCTTCTACTGTATTTGCAACCCCTCCCAATTTAGTATAATTTGCAAATTTAATAAGCATTCCCTCTATTCCTTCATCCAAATCATTTATAAAGATGTTGAACAAAACAGGCCCCAGGACAGATCCTTGAGGCACTCCAGTTGTCACTCCTCTCCAAGAGGATGAGGAACCATTCACAAGGACTCTTTGGGTGTGATCTGTTAACCAGTTACAGATCCACCTAATGGTATCAGGATCCAAACAACATTTTACCAACTTGTCAATAAGAATAGTGTGTGGAATCTTATCAAAAGTCTTACTGAAGTCAAGATAAATGATGTCTACAGCATTCCCCTAATCCAGCAAGGCAGTAACTTTCTCCAAAAAAAAAAGAAGAAGAGAGAGATAAGGTTAGTCTGACATGACTTGTTCTTGAGAAACCCATGCTGACTTTTAGTAAGCACAGTCTGTCAGTGTATGTGCAGGTGACAGACCACTGCTGACAGCAAAGGATCTAATTGACATTAGATGATCTGGCTGACAGGGGCATCTGGAACACGGCCAGATTGCATCAGCCAGAGTGATGTGACCATGACTCAGCACTAAACCTGACTGGTCACTTACCTAGAGGACATGTATAAATGTACAGTAGTACTCTGCTACTAGTTGGAGATTGGATGGTGAATTGTGTGCAGAGCATTTTGCTAGTCTGTATTATAGTTATAAATAAATGTACATAGCTAGTCTAATCGCAGCTGTGTACAAGACTTGATTCCTTTGCGTCTTCAGAAACCTCTCTCACTAAACGCGGAAGACCAACACAGTCCTCTTTTCTAAATGTTCAAGGACTGACTGATGATGTGTTTTAAAACTTTTCCAGTAATAAGCATCAAGCTAACAGGTTGGTAGTTACTTGGATACTTTCCCCCCTTCTTGTGTTTTGGAAGGTGTGTGTGTGCCTTTAAACCTCAGAGAGACTGAAGCTCATGGGAGCAGGGCAAACAGGCAGAGCCACATGTGTGAGGGAATAAGAGAGCGAACACAGTCCCTCTGTTCATTTTGCATTACTTTTGGAAGCTGTTTGTATAGTGAAAGGGATAGTAAGGAGTTAACTAGAACCTGATTATGGGATAGAGGAAAACTCCACCCCCTAGGCCTCTCTCTTTCCTTAAGCTAGTTGAATACAGCAGACTGTTACATTCAGCAACTCTGGTAAGTAAAGCTATCTATATCATTGTCCCAGGGAGATCACACAAGTGTGGGCATGCAAACTGTTTATTCTGGCTGCTTTGTGAGTGTGTGCATTCACTTTCATTCAATGGAAGTGCAGCTTCTGGGCAAAAAATAGGATGAGGAAATAAACACTATTGAAGGGAACTACACTTATTTGGAATCGGAAAGTTTCCTGGCTCCACCCCCAAAGTCTCCTGGCTCCCGCTCCAAAGTCCCCAGATATTTCCTAAGTTGGACCTAGCAAACCTATCCGCAAGTTCTTTTGGCCCTGCAAATGCAATTCATCTGGCCCTGGGTGTCTCTCTCTGTGTGTGGCTGAGGCAGCCAAGCTGGTGGCGGAGCAGACATGGCTCACCTAGGGCTCCAGAAAGCTGGCCGTGGCAGCTTCAGACAGCCTTTGAGGAGACCTGGATTCAGGCCTGGATGTGGGACATAAATGAGCCTGGATGTGGGATATAAATGGGCCTGGATGTGGGACATAAATGGCCTTGGTTGCCTGATTGCTGATCATCACCAGGAGAGCAAAAGGGGGATTCTTTTGGACCACTTCACAGCTTTCAGCCATGGTATCCTTCTGGAGATGTTGGCTGTACTGGGACAGGGCAGCATAATGGTTTAGTGATTCTTCCGCTGTTTGCCTGGCTGATTCCAAGAAATGATGCCAGGGGATTGAATGAATGCCAGAAGACTGAGGTGCTCTTGGTCAATGACAAAGCTGCTCAAGATCTGAGGAGTCAGCCTGTCCTGAAACAGCCTGTCGCAGGTGACTCTCTCTCTCTGGCCGTGTTGGAGGATGGGAAACAAGGTTTCTCATTGGGCTGTGTGAGAGCACCCATCCATGAAATGCAGCAGGTGGCACTGTACTGTTTGGCGTCAATATGCAGAAAGTAACCTACTGAATGGGTGATGTCACTTCTAGTTATGTCAGTGTCAGGCTCTGTAACTCTATCATACTGAAATTATAAAATACTAACCAAATGGACTTTTCTATACTAACCCCTAGCCTTTGTGATATTGTGGTCACCATACATATCAAAGGGGATGTTTGAAGTGTTAACTTTGTTTAGGTTGTAAAGAGAGCAAAGGAATGTGACCATTAATAGATACCGCCGCTGGCCAGCATCTTCCCAGAGGCTAGGAGATAAGCAGAGGCTCTCGTGTGAAAGTTTGCACCTTCACTCCCTGTTGTTTTGAGAATAATGTCTTTGTTCAGATATTGCTTTGATGTAGATTCCATAAGACCCAGAAACACCCCTGCCAAGGTATTAATCTCAATTTCTGTTTCAAGCTATGAGTTTCCAATAAAGTATTACATTGTCTCAAATGAATACAGCCTTGAGTCTCCATCGCCTGACAGTCAGGGGGTGTGGCCTAATATGCAAATGAGTCTCTGCTGAGCTTTTTTCAAAAAAGCCCTGGTCTTCACTTTAAATTTGTGTAATTCCTCAGTTGTCATTACTGTTGTTGTCTTGATATTAATCTGTAATCCTGCTTTGGCAGGATTAGTAATCATTCCAAGAATCTTCCATTGCCTTTTAGTGGCAACTAGAATGCAGAGGTGAATGCAGATGGCTATCAGAGACAGTGCTTTGGCATCATAACTCTGGAATGTCATCCCCCTTGAGACTTACCTGGCACCTACCTCAATGTCCTTTAGGTGTTAGGTCAAAATATTTCTTTTCAGCCATGCTTTTCACTAAGGGGATCCCTCTTTCTTAGTTGTTTTTTATGGCTGATTTCGAGCCACAACAGTTTTATGAATATCATTTTAGATGCTGAATGTTGTTTTTATGCTCCTGGCTTGTTCTTAATGGATTGTTTTATTATTGATAATTTTTATGCTATAGTTGTTATCATTGTATTGTGTTGTGTTTACTTTGTGAGCCACCTTGAGCAGTCTCTGGAGAAGCCATCTGAACATTTCTAGTATTTTTAAAAGGCTTAGTTAAATGACTCCCCACCAAGCACCCTGGTACATAAAAGCCAAAACAGTATGCATCAGGTATTATTCAAGAGGCAGTGCATACTACTGAAAGGGCACCACTACCCCCCAGAAGAACCCTGTCTCTTGTTGCTGCCCATCTTACCTCTGAGGGTGAGGAAGCACAGCCGGCCTTGGAAAGATGCTCATAACTGGTGGGCTGGATGATAGGGAAGAAGGTCCTTAAAGTGCCCTGGATCTAAGCTCTCTAGAGCAGAGGTGGCCAAACTGTGGCTTGGGAGCCACATGCGGCTCTTTCACACATATTGTGCGGCTCCTGAAGTCCCCACTGCCCTATCTGCTGGCTTGGAGAAGGCTGTTCTCTTTTCAAATCAGTTCTCTAAGCCAAGCCAGCTGGCAGTTTGAAGAATGTATTCAAGTTAAAATTGCTTTCTTTCCACCCCTTCCTTCCTTCCTTCCTTCCTTCCTTCCTTCCTTCCTTCCTTCCTTCCTTCCTTCCTTCCTTCCTTCCTTCCTTCCTTCCTTCCTTCCTTCCCTCAAACATCTGATGTTTATGTCTTGTGGCTCTCAAGCTTCTAACGTTTATTCTGTGTGGCTCTTACGTTAAGAAAGTTTGGCCACCCCTGCTCTAGAGCTTTAAAAGTGAGAATCAGAACAGACACAGATATTTGTACCAGCTGAAACTTCCAAACAGAAGAAGAAGATGAAGATGATATTGGATTTATATCCCGCCCTCCACTCCGAAGAGTCTCAGAGCGGCTCACAATCTCCTTTATCTTCCTCCCCCACAACAGTCACCCTGTGAGGTGGGTGGGACTGGAGAGGGCTCTCACAGCAGCTGCCCTTTCAAGGACAACCTCTGCCAGAGCTATGGCTGACCCAAGGCCATGCTAGCAGGTGCAAGTGGAGCAGTGGGGAATCAAACCCGGTTCTCCCAGATAAGAGTCCGCACACTTAACCACTACACCAAACCGGTGAGATCTGAGCATGGTTTACTGTAGCCAAATCTTGTGTTTCAAGGAATGGCTGCAGCTGAGGTATCAACTAGGGTTGCAAAGTCCAATTCAAGAAATATCTGGGGACTTTGGGGGAGGAGCCAGGAAACTTTGGGGTGGAGCCAAGAGAAATTGGGGGTGGAGCCAGGAACAAGGGTGTGACAAGCATAATTGAACTCCAAGGGAGTTTTGGCCATCACATTTAAAGGGACAGCACACCTTTTAAAATGCCTTTCTTCCATAGGAAATAATGAAGGATGGGGCACCATTTTGGGGGGCTCATAGAATTGGACCCCCTGGTCCAATCGTTTTAAAACTTGCGGGGGGTATTTTGGGGAGAGGCACTAGATGCTATACTAAAAATTTGGTTACTCTACCTTAAAACAGAGCCCCCCCAGAGCCCCCAATACCCGTGGATCAATTCCCCATTATTCCCTATGGGAATCATTCTCCATAGGGAATAATAGAGTGCCCAGTAGACATTTCCCTCCCCCCATGTTTTCTAAAGCGGGGGGAGGGCCTCCAAACTGGGGGATCCCCTGCCCCCTCCCTCTCTCACACACACAAATACTTACTGGGTCTTGTTCCTGCAGAACTTTACTTGATCTGAAAACGAAAGCAAAAAAAAGGGAGGGGCCGTTCTCCGAAGCCCTTCCTGTTTCCTGCTTTTTGCTCAGCCTTAAAGGCATATATTTTAATAATGGACCTGCAGGAGCTCTAAAACTACATGGTGACTGTGGGGGGCGGGGCTTCCCCCGCCGGGCAGCTGGCTGGGGGTGGGGAGAAGCCTGTAAAAATGGGGGATCCCCCGCTGGGACCTGGGGATTGGGAAGCCTAGTACCAACTGACACTGGTAAAATACACTCTGCAGATGTTACCTCTGAATAAATGCACGGTGAAGGGAGGCCCCCAACCAAGTGCCCTCTCTAGACATCATTGGAGCTTCCTAACTTGTTCTGGAAACACCTAGGCCTAGAAAATATTTCAGCGCTACTAAAAAGCACCATGCACCCTGGAGGAATCATGACATTCCAAGCATAGGTTTAGATCAAGCTGCACATCCAAGCAGAATGTGAGCAATCAGTCCTTCTCATAAAGGAGAGAAGAAGTAGAATTTTAAAAATCCAGTAGTTAAGCTCTAATCATTGACATGTCCTGTTAAGAAAGTGGCAAAAATTTCAAGAAATATATTCCATGAGCTCCCAGAGAACAGATATTTTTAACCCCTGGATTTTACTTCATGATGTGTATTTTTAATTGCATCCTGAACACTTAGCTCCAACATATAATGTTCAGAATGTCATAGCTCATTACATACAGGAAAAACTGCAACATCCAGTACCAAAGACAAGAAAGATCCTATTGTGTCAGCCAAATAGATCCATTTGAAGGATGAGATATTCATTAGCCCCCATTAGCAACTGGAACACATAATGAGAAAGCAGGTATTGTGCACCTATTTAAACAGATACAGCTGGAGAATAGGAATATAGCTATCAGCAACAATACTCCCTCAAATGATGGCCTTGCGTATATGAAGGCTGTGCGCAGCAGGTGCTTCAGTGGAGCTTGGGGGAAGGTTTATTAGAATCCTGAAAAACCTGATTCATTTTTATATAGATATAAAAGAGAGTAAATTTATAGCCTTTGCAGATATGCTAAGAAGACTGAAAACATGACAACTATGTATCTTAAACACTCCTAGTGTAGATGGGAAATATTTTGAGTCCCCATCACACAATATATTTTGAACAATTTGGCAAAGCCATGCCGCATCCTTTTCTCATCCCAGCAGGTTGCAAGATTCTTCTGCTATAGCAGGGTGTGAAGGGGAAAATACAAGATGTCCTTCTGAGAATACTAGGATTTGTTTCCTGAAGTTTCTGACAGTGAAACCATTTATATAGCAATATTTCCCTTTGTGAAATCTGAAATGTAAACTGAGATGCCAGTTAACTGATGAAAATAATCTAAAATACATCAGAACTACAGACCTTTATAGTTCACAGAGCAGCTGGTCCCACAGGTGCTTCCTATGGCAAACAGTAAAATGGAATTGGGCAGATGCTGTCACCCAAGCACTTGGAGACTTGTGCCCAGTAGCTGCAGGCCACTTCAGGGACCTTGTGTCCCACCAAGTGTCTGCCCTGAACTTTTTGATTAGACTTGTGCTGGAAATTCTGTGATCAGAACTTAATTCCCATGAACCTGAGGGTTCAGTTCAGATCAGAACTGCAGTGCGAAGGGAGAGCAGGCTTAAATCTTCTTCCCCATGCTATGTCTCCAGTTCTGAGGAGTTGTTACTTTCTGTATGTACTGATGGGCTGCATGTGAATTTCCTGGATGGGACAAATAGTCATTCCCTAGGGCCATTTTGGTTGGAGAAATAACTCCATGCACTGTGGTTCTGATTGGAACTGGATCTCCTGAGAATTAAGTTCCAAGCACAGAGCTCTGAGCATATATTGGATCAGAAGGATTGGGGCAGACATGTATGGGGACATGAGGATTTTATAATGTGTGAACTGGCCCTAAGGCTGCCTCATCTCTAAGATCTCAGTGTGTAGCTCTCTTTCACACTTTTTACTGTAGGTCACTACGGAATCCGGCTGCCACAAAGAATGTGAAATGATCCTTAATGTTGAAGTGGAAAATGGTACCAATAGACAACTGGTTGTGCACACAGTTCATAGCTGATGGCCAAAGCAGCTGTGATGTGTGCCCATCAATAAAAGATAAACTGCATGTTTGAAAAGGCACATCTTTTTACACTAACAACAATTCAGAAAGCACAATTCCAATGAGCTAAACCAAGCAGGGTCAAATTCCTACTCACCTCTACTGCAGCCCTGTTCTGAACTGGGACTGTTTGGCTGATAGCAGACGAGCCTTCTAGGGTGGGTGGGAGGTGACCAAAAGCAAACGGCCCAAAACAAGCCATCTTGGAGTCTCCCCACAGCACCGGGGAGGTGGCCCCATCCCATCCGTGTAGCAACCAGGTGCCTCCACATGGGGAAGCATCTCAGAAGCCGCTGCTCGGTGTTTCTTAAAGGGGCAGAGTGCTACTGTGCACAAGCGCTTCCACTGGGTTGCATGGGGGGAAAGGTCGGAAATGGCTGGAGTAGCTTAAGAAGAAGAAGATATTGGATTTATATCCTGCCCTCTACTCCGAAGAGCCTCAGAGAGGCTCACAATCTCCTTTACCTTCCTCCCCCACAACAGACACCCTGTGAGGTGGGTGGGGCTGGAGAGGGCTCTCACAGCAGCTGCCCTTTCAAGGACAACCTCTGACAGAGCTATGGCTGACCCAAGGCCATGCTAGCAGATGCAAGTGGAGGAGTGGGGAATCAAACCCGGTTCTCCCAGATAAGAGTCCGCACACTTACACTACACCAGACTGGCTCTCCACACTGCTAAATCGCCTCATGTGCGCCCTTCCCCTTCCATATGATGTGGAGGCGACTGGTGGCCGGCCCAAAAATTTGTGACCACTTCTGAAGTGATAGCTTTTTGGGCCAGGTGGACTGGCCTGGAGGACAGGGTGAGTGTGGGATGGGGACAAGTGGCAAATGTTGCCGTCTGTAGGCATTTTTTGGACCAGCTTCAGAGGCATCTCTGAGTTGGCCCAAAATGGTGGTCTATTATCAGTGTCACATTCTCAGGGTGCAGGGAGGCAGGAGTCCAAAGCCAGTCCAAGGTCAAAGTCCAGGAAGTCAAGCAGGAGCCAAGTCACCAATGAAGAATCACAAATCGGAATCAGAAGTCAATGTCCAAAAGCCGCAAGGTCAGGGTGCCAAGGAAATCAAGCAGGTCAGGATCAGGAATCAGGAAGGAGTGTGGATGCAAGCCAGAGAATAGACTTGTTGCTTCCACAAAGTTACCAGGTCCTGGGTGGGAGCTACATGGGAGTCTCAATCAGCCTGTTCCCTGGGTGGCAGTGACTCTGCTAGAACTCAGGGCTGAGAGATCTGAAGCATCGGCGTGCCTCATGTCTTCGCTCTGAAAGTTCTTTCTGGAGCCTGCTTCGAACTCTTGAGATGGGAAGTGGAGAGCTCGGAGGTGATTGATTGTCAGCAGCTGACACTGGTGCCTGGAGAGTGATTGATGGGCCAGCTGCTGTTTGTTCAGCTGAGGAACTGGCTGGCAACTCTTCTAGGTCTGTTAACTCTTCCAGCTCCTCGTCAGGCTCATGACAATCAGCCTTTGTTTGTGTGCAGTTTACTGCTAACAGGTGGACAGAGATCCATGATTTCTGTAGCATTTGCTTTGCGCTTTAGCCTCCACGAGTTACATCTTTTTCAAGAAAATTATGTTAGCCGCAAATAAAGAAAACATACAAATTAGCTGCAACACTTTTTGTAATGACACTAATCTCTAATGAAATTTTCAACTAATAATGGTTTTGAAATATGGCTCTGAGCAATTTTCTTTTCAGTTACTAGTTTTTTTTAAAAAATTCACTGTGACAAACCCCCTTCCCCCAGCATGCCCAAAATTAGAAAATTAGTCTCTGTTATTATTGTTATCCCTGGGCATCACACTCAGAAAGAAGTCTCTGGATGAGACACCCATGAAGCAATGCTGTTGCCTTCTGTCCTGATGCAAGACTTCTTTTGAGTATGGCGTTTCCCTAAGGGCATACCCAAATCTGAGGACTTTAATTTAAAGCGCTGCACATGGTCACAGGGTTAAACTTTCTCAAAGTCAGATATGAATGCCCTCAAAACCAAGGTAAATCCTTTCTTCTATGCTGTAGCAAATTTACCAACTAGAAAACACTAACAGCTGTGAACAGAAATACTGAGATTCTGTTACAGTGCAGTATTATGCATCCAGTACCCTGCATAATGTGGTGCTATGTACCCAATGCCATTAAAACAAAACACAAAACCAATACTAGTTTGCCTCTACATGGGGGCATGAAAACATGCTCTGTTGCTGCAGCAGCAAGCTATATGTGAGCAGGTGGAAACGGTATCTATATGTCCCCTCCCCATGCTGCTTGCTGATGCCACCCCCATGCCCTTCCATTGCATACATGCAAAAGCACAGATGTGACAGAGATCAAGATAGATCAATAACCCTTTGGACTAGATTAAAGGAGATCTGGTTTTAAGGGGGAAACCCCAGGAGGCCCATGAGTCAGGCTCAGAATGAGCACAAAGTCATGTGGATTCTCCTATTTAAATTTGGGACTTCTTGGGGTTCCATGTGGCGGAGAAACCCCTCCATGTGGAAGCAGCCTAGCTTGTGCTCATTATGAAGGGCTGGTGGCACTACATGAATTTCAGAGGTAGCCCAGAGTCTTAGTGAAACTCTAGAAGCATCATTAATTCTGCCTGCTATATTTCTGAAGAAAGATGATACTGGTGCTGCTGGTAACCCTAAAAGAATGGCTGAGATCAGCTCTCTGTCCCAGGGCAGCCACAGAATTAACCATCCTGTTTCATCCAAGGGTCCTAAACTGGGAAGGTATGGTTTGCAATGCAGAATCTTGGAGCAGAAGGAGGGTGCTCAATACTTCCCTCACTGGCCTATTCAATCCCAGTGACACCCTATAATCTGCCTTTTCCCCAGTTCACATTCTATTCCCATGCATGGCACAGGAAAGATGGTGGGATTTTATTTACTAGCCTTTGGGGATGCATGAGGACAGGGTCTTCAACAGAGGCCTGAGTGTTGTAAAGTGCAAACTCCTCCCAGATATTCATACCTTTGCACATATGTTTGTATTGATTGGTTTAAGGGCAAGCACAGTCACTGATGCGCATGGCTCCATTTAGTGCCACAATGACAACTGTGGGCTGTACTTATGCACTCCCATATGTTTGGTCATTCTTGAGGTCATGGGCCTAATTTTTGTGGCTCTTTGCCTTGCTGGATAACTCACAAATCACACTACCCTTATAATGAGGTAATTCTCCCTTTCTCCACATATATCCATTCTTGTCTGAAGTGTACGAGAAACAGTGCATGATTCAGCAGCAGAAAATGTTACCTTGGGCACCAACAGGTGTCTCTTCAATAATAGTCTCTGAAATGCCTTAGAAAATGGATTCTTTACTGTCTTCCTCTCCTGCTGCTTACGTTTCCTTCTTTTTCCTCCCTGTCAGCCTTTCTCCCCATTTACTTTTTAAATTCTTAACATCTTCTCAGTGTGTCTATTTCTCTTGCTGTTCTTCTCTGAGTCTCCTTCCCTATAAGCTGTTGTTTGGAAGTCTCTGTCCTTTTCTCCTCCCTGTTTATCCTTTTTCCATTGCCAGAGCAGAAGCCACAATGGCTCGCAGTGAGACGCAGCGGATTTGAAAAGGACAATGACCTTTTAGAAGGCAAGCTCTGAAAAACAGTCTTTCCATGGAAAGAGAAAAGAAGAAGGCCTCGCCTGTCCGAAGAGAAGGCAAGAGGACATCAATGAAGCAACGTCAGGCAGCTAAGACATCAAGGGCATCAAATATGAAAAGATTTACTCTTCACAGTGAAGAAAAGCACAAAGAATGAAATATGCATGAACAGCAGGTGAGGGCTCTGAAGAAAGGAAAAAACCCACTGTTCTATCTTTTCTCACTAGCCCTCCTTGAGGAGATTTGGAGAGACAAATAGGGTTGCCAAGTCCAATTTAAGAAATATCTGGGGACTTTGGGGGTGGAGCCAGGAGACTTTGGGGGTGGAGCCAGGAGACATTAGGGGTGGAGCCAAGATCAAGGCTGTGACAAACATCATTGAACTCCAAAGGGAGTTTTGGCCCTCGCATTTAAAGGGACGGCACACTTTTTCAATTCCTCCCTTCCATAGGAAATAATGAAGGATAGGGGCACCTTCTTTTGGGGCTCATAGAATTGGACCCCCTGGTCCAATCTTTTTGAAACTTGGGGTTTATTTTGGGGAGAGGCACTAGATGCTATACTGAAAATTTGGTGCCTCTACCTCAAAAAACAGCCCCCCCGAGCCCCAGATACCCGTGGATCAATTCTCTATGATTTGCCTTGTAGTTAGCAACATTTTGCTCACTTCCCTTCCCCCCCTTTCCATATTCATCACCTTACATTTTAAATATGGTTTTTCTTTTTATGAATTTGGTGTTATCATGGTAACTTTGCACCCACGGACAAAACCTTCTTTTGGACTCCCCAAGGAAGGTCACTAAGAAAATCCAGGCGTTCTTAATATGTAGAAGAGTCTTTCAAGAGGCAGAAAAGATTGTTTAGTTTCCAGGGGAGGGAGGGAAGGGAAGGGAGCGGGCGAAGGGCAGCGGGGCCAATCACGTGCCTGGCTGGGCTTGGCAACATTCAAGGGCGGGCCGTCGGAGACCTTCAGGGTGGAGTCTTGGGGAGGGGGCGTCAGGATCCAGCCAGCCAGCCGTGCTGCCAGCAAAGAAGAGGCTCTGCCTGGCGGTAGGGTCTCCTCAGGAGGAGAGGGGGGGCTGCCCAGGGAAGGGGTTGGGAGCGCGCTAGGACGGGGGCTGCTGCGCTTCTCCCGAGCTCTGGCGCCTTCGCTTTCCCCCCACCCCCGACAGCTCCCTCCCTCTCGTCCCCTGCCCTCCTTGCCATTTGGGTTCGCCCTCCAGAGCGCCCCCCTCCGGCTGGTCTTGAGGAGAAGCGGGAGTCGCCCTCTCCCGTGGCTGGCTGCGCTCCACTCCGAAGAGTCTCAAAGCAGCTCACAATCGCCTTTCCCTTCCTCCCCCACAACAGAGACCCTTACACTTAAGAGATCCGCACACTTAACCACTACACCAAACTGGCAGGGACTCCTCGGGAGGAGAGAGAGGGACTGCCTCTTTGGCGGTGCGCTGGGCAGGGGCGCTCCTGCTGGGCCTTGTGTGTTTGTGTGCTGCCCTTCTCCGGTCCGGAGCTCCTGCACGTTGGCCTCCCCCGCCCCCACCGCGAAGGCTCCCTCCCGTCCCCTTCCCTGCTTGCCTTTTGGGGCCTTGATCGAGAGGCCAGCGGGCTCCTGAGCGCCCCTCTGGCTGGCCTGGGGGGAAGGAAAGGGGGGGTTGCCCTTTGTGGTCGGCGGGGCCTTGGAGCACAGCAGGGCGTGGAGGGGGGGAGGAGCCAGCCAGCAGGTGCCCGGGCCGTGCTGCGCTCGAGGCACAGCCTGTGCCTGGCGGTAGGGTCTCCTCGGGAGGAGCGAGAGGGGCTCCCTCCCGCACCGTTTCCTGAGGAATGGCTTGGGGTAGGGTTGCCGTTTCCGTCTTCTCCCCCTGCTTCCATTTTTTGGGGGAGCAGGAGAAGAGGGTGGAAATCCTGGGGTCCCCCGCCAGGACGGGAGGGTTGGGACCCCTAGAGACAAAACTGTCTGAAAGAGGACCTGATGGAGTTTACTAGCTGGCAAATATCCTTGATATCACAACATTTGTGAAATATATATTTAAATGTGACACTCAGGGCTTTTTTTTTTTTAGCAGAAACGCACAGGAATGCAGTTCCGGCTTAGTGTCAGTGAGTGTGGCCTAATATGTAAATGAATTTCTGCTGGGCTTTTTCTACAAAAAGCCCTATGTTAAACAATGGTAACATCAGGAGATGTGGCTTAATATGCAAATGAGTTCCTTCTTTTCCCTCCCTGTCAGCCTTTCTCCCCATTTACCTTTTTTACACTTCATAAATACTGAACATATAAAGACAGTGTTAATGTGTGTGAGGGAAACAGCTGGACTGGAGAGTAGAATGGAGGAGTCTGTCTAGGGTTGCCAGCTTCATGCTGAATAATTTCTGGGGACGGGGGTGGAGGTGGGAAGGGCAGGGAGTTCAACAAGAATATAACAACGTAGTCTGCTCTCTAGGAAATGCCGTTTTCTCCAGGGGAACTAATCTCTGTAGTTTGGAGATCACTTGTAATTCTGGAGATCTCCAGGTCCCACTTGGAGGCTGGCAACTCTACATGGTAACATCATCATCATTAGGGCTATATGGAACACAGCACAAACATCTCACTCAGACATCGTCTTCTAACTGCAGCTGCACACAGGACATCACACCTCAACAGCAAAAGAGGATTATTACAGGGCTTTTTTGTAGCAGGAACTCCTTTGCATATTAGATACACACCCCTGATGTAGCCAATCCTCCAAGAGCTTACAGGGTGCTTAGTACAGGGCCTAGTTGTAAGCTCCAGGAGGATCGGCTACATCAGGGGGTTGAAGCCTAATATGCAAAGGAGTTCCTGCTACAAAAAAATTCCTGATTATAACAGAAACAACTGCTCAATACACCAAGCCTAAAGGATGTAGTTTTGAGAGGGGGGAAGGGAGGGGTTGCTGAACTTCTTTTGGGAGCTGGACACAGCGAATCACTGCCTTTCTCTGGGGGTGCATCAGGGCCCTTTTTGACAAGTTTCTGTCAACTTCAGAGAGTCCATGACTCCCTCCAGGCAGTTCCTGTCAACCCCCATTAGCTTGGCTGCCACAGCTGAAACTTTCTTGAGCGAAGCAACCAGCATGTGCCAGCCCTTGGGAAAGCGGAAGTATAGAATGCAATCTAGAAAGAGCAAAGTAGAGGATATGAGCTGCAATTAATATGCACAGAAGTGTTTTGTAATGATGTTCGTACTCTTAAACAATTAATTATGCCCTCTTCTTCCCATCTCTTCCAGGGCAAGCAATGTTCCCATGTCAGTTTCTTAACATGATTGTTTGTAGGAGTGTTCTGTTCTGTTCTATTCCTAAGCAAAATTCATCACTCTATCTCATACCCTTTTGATATCACATTAAGAAACACAATACTATTATGAAAAAGACACAGTATAGAAGGAAAAGATATCAGAGGACCATGTCACATAATGGTTTACTCTCAGGTTCTTCCCATGAGTGGGTATACACAAGATGAGGTATGGATCCAAAGTATGAATCATACACAGATACAACTATAGGGATTCCGATGATAGGAAAGCTGGGGGAAATTGCTACTGGTTGTTTTCACACTCACCTCCAGCCGGCGTGACCCCCCTCTTCACCGCGCAGGATCTGCGCGGATTTCGCACTAAATGCCGCGGAGCAGCCTTTTGCGCCAGAAACTCCCGGCGCAAAAGCCGCTCAAACGCCAAACTGCTTTTTGGCGATTTACGTTTGAGCAGCTTTTGCGCCGGGAGTTTCCAGCGCAAAAGGCTGCTCCGCGGCATTTAGTGCGAAATCCGCACAGATCCTGCGCGGTGAAGAGGGGGGTCGCGCTGGCTGGAGGTGAGTGCGAAAACGACCGTAGTGATCACAGAAATTACTTCCTGCCATATCCATATAAATCCTAAGTCTGCACATATGACTGTAAACACACACAGCCAAAGAGAGCTCAAATGTTACTTGTATGAGACAATTCAGTGTGTGAATCAAAGTCTTGAATAGTCATTGTTCCAATAAAGCTGGCAGGAATGATTTTTTCCTCAGACTTAAGAATCCATTGGACTGAAGCTGAACTTACTGGAGCAAAAGTAAATACCTTCTTACCACTCTGATCTTCAAGAAAGCAAATCTTGTATTTCGTCCCCCTCCTCATTTGCTCCTACAACCAGTGCAATGTTTCCAACCATTTTCTCTCCCATGGACTGAATCTCTCTCAAGTGAGGCCTTTTTGCTCCCATATATCTTGCACAGTACAAACACATAACTGAGCAGGATAGCCTAAGACGATGTAGAAGTTCAGAGACAATATTGTGCAGATAAAACTATCCACACCTTTTGCACTGTTCTATGTGTGGCATATTCTCCATCATCTTTATGCAATCCATAGATAGAATGTGAAGTGACTGAAGGCCAAACTAGACCCTGGCTTTTAAAAAGTGGGTTACCCACAGCCCTACAGCAGCTGTAAGGAATGGCTATTTAAAAACAAAGCAGAGGCTGTTTGGGCTTGGAAAGTTGCTGAGGGAAGAGGAAGGGGTCCAGTCTCCACCTACAGCTGTTTTCTGCACTAAAAAAGTTGAAGGAGGGAATTATTACCCCATTTTTTGCTGTTCAACATGGAGCATTCTGTGCACATGGAGCCGAAAAAACATGGAAGTAACTCCCCCTCTTTTGCTTGTTTTGGCATAGAAAATGGCCAAGTTGATTGAGTCAAACAGTTTTATAGACCATGTTTTGTCATATGCTATTGTGTGTCATAAAATAACCCAATCAGGAACTTCTGGCTTGGTGTCATGGAGGTTTGACGTGCTTCTCACAGAGGAGCAGACCAGAACCTCTGTTCTGGGCAGAGAAGGTGATTCTAATGCCTGCTGCCTACATCTAGGCAAGGAGATGGCCAAGACATGCTTATAAAATTTTGAGGGGATTTACTTTGGCTGATGAGGAATCCCAGTGGGGTTCCTTTTTGGATTTGAAGAGTCCACGTGGAAGAATTGCATTACAATGTCTACAGAGGACATCTGGGGTTGTTAAATCGACTTAAATTCATCATGCGCCAAAGCTTCTTTGGGACTACTTAATATCTACTTTGGAAGAGGACGGTGCTTTGAAGGGATCATGATCTTTAAAGGTAAAAGATTTTTCTCTATCACTCCGGGACTAAAATAAGATTTATTTGGAGGAAAAACAAAGGTCTGGATACATTTATATCATATTAAAGTAAAGAAGAAGAAGGAGGGGGTAAATTTGGGACTAAGAGAATTAGAGAATAAGGTTAAAAAAAGGAAAAACAAAAATTGTTTGGCATACCTGCAGTCGGGCAACCCCCTCTGAAACAGAACAGAACTGCAGATCAACAGCACGTCACAGGAAGTGGCATCATAGGACTTCTTAACCATACGAGACTTCGTGGCAAGAAAGGAAGGAAGCGGCCATCAAGAGAAGGGGAAATTGTAAACCTCTGAGCCCTCTCTAGGACTATAATCATAGAGAAACATCGGCGGCCATTGAAAGAAGGTCAAAAGTTTAAATTTTTTAAAAAAGATAACGGGGCTTTAAAAATTAGCAGAGCCGGCAAATATCACAATTAGAAGACTAGATTTATTGGACTATGTGATTTGAATTAATTTTGGAGCACTTTAGAAGAAAAAGGAATTAAAAAAAAAAAAAAAAGGGGGGGCAGAAAAGTCGTGGATGCCATTTTGGGAAAAATAAAATTTTAAAAAATTAATATCTCGGCTTTGGAGCTTCGGAGAATGGCGATTTTGGGTTCATCTGAAAGGGCACGCTCCATTCTATAAGACTGCATTGTTAAAAAGTGGTTTGGTGAGGTCAACTTTAAAGCCTATATTTACAATGGGGAGGCAGTGATGTCAGCCCAAAAACCAGGAGCAAAGCAGATACAGACAAGGGCTAAGACGTTGGAAGAAGTGAAAAAGTCTAAAACGCAAGATCAAATGGATGCCATGGGGGCAAGATTGGTTAAAGTGATTAAAGACTCTATAACTGAATGTAAGAAAGAATTAAAAAAAGATAAAGAAATTCTCAGAAAAGATTTCCAAGCAGTGTCAAAGAAAATGCAGGAGGTTGAAGAGAAAGTGAAAGACCATGATGTAAGAATAAATACAGTGGATTCCACAATTAAAAAAATGCAGGAGAAAGCAGTACTGCAAGATTGCAAGTTAATGGAAAATCAGATACATTTGAGAGGGGTGCCTGAAACTGATGAGACTGATTTAAGGACATATATAATAAAAATCATTGCTGGATTTTTGGGAGATGATCCTGATGAAACCAGTTACTTTTATGATTACATCTACACGGTCAACTCAGACTATGCAAGGAGAAATAAACTACCAAGGGATGTGGTAGTGAGATTTGTGACAAGAGACTTGGTTGGTAGGATTTTAAATAAACAATTTGAGAACAAATTGGAGGTGGATGGCAGTAGTGTGAGAATAATGAAAGAATTGCCAAGGAAAGTCATAAAAGTCATATAAAAAACTGATGGATAAGCTGAGAGAAAGTGAAATAAGATATAGATGGATAATTCCAGAAGGTCTGGGTTTTGAATACAAGGGGTAGAGGTTTACCATCACAACCACTCAAGACATGGCAAAGTTTTTGCAGGAGAATAAAGAACTTGGGGGTACAGATTAAAAATAGAAAACCATGATGACTTACAAATTATTATCTTGGAATGTAAATGGATTTAATTCACCACAAAAAAGGGCAACTTTTCATTGGATTGGGAAGCAAAAATGTAATATAATTTGTCTATAAGAAGTACATATCAAACAAATGGATTATAAATTTTTTTTGGAGTAAACAACTATGTATGGAATTTTGTTCATTGGCTAAAGAGAAAAAAGAGGTGTGGTTTTTTATGTGGAGCAAGAATTAGACCCAAAGCTGATTTTTAAAGATAAAGATGGCAGATTTATTGTGATGGAAGTGATGCTGAACCATAAAAAAACTTTGTTATTGGAATTGTATGCCCCAAATAGAGCAAAAGACTCTTTTATGCAACACCTAGATCAAGTGACATATGAGCAAATTATGTTAATGGGAGAATTAATGGAACGGTTTGAAATATTTTGGACAGATCGGGGGAAAAAAATAATGAAGGAAAACTTCCAACGTTATTTTTTGAACTAATTAAGCAAGAAAGTTTGGTGGACATATGGAGGGAATTTAACCCTAAAGTATGGGACTATTCTTTCTTTTCAGCAAGACATAATTCTTTCTCAAGGATCAATATGTTATGGATTACAAAAAATCTGGGACTTACAACAAAAAAATAGAGATTCTTCCTAAAATAGGAGCAGACCACAATCCACTAATGTGGTTGGCAAAACCCATAAAAAAGACTTTAAGATGGCGGATAAATGAAGATTTGCTGCAGAAAAAGGTGGTAGAGTCTCTGGAAAATGAGACCAAAACTTTTTTTCAAATAAATGAAAATGAGGATATTCAATTCCAAACGGTGTGGGATGCATATAAAGTGGTAATGAGGGGCATCCTAATTACATTGGATAATAAAGATAAAAAAGCCAAAGAGAAACAAATGCTAGACTTACAAAAAGAGATTGGAAAGAAGGAGAGGGAGTTTAAAAAGAGGCCTGGGAAAAAGAAAATTATAAGGGAGATTACAATACTACAAGGTCAATTAAGACATTTGTTAAATAAAGAAGTCGAATGGAATCTAAAAAGACTTCAACAAAAATCTTTTGAAGGTGCAAATAAACCTGAAAAATACCTGGCCTGGCAAATGAAAAGAAAAAGGGAAAATAAAATTATTAATAAAATTATTGTGGGAGACAAGGAAATTGTTGACCAGGAAGGAATTAAAAGAGAATTTTATAAATACTATGCCAAGTTGTTTAAAAGTCATGCGGTGGATAAGGAAAAAATAGATACATATTTACAGAAAATTAAGGTAAATCCCTTAACTGACAATATGGATAAGGTACTAAATGAACCAATTGGGAAGGAAGAAATGGTGGGAATTAACTCGAAATTGAGAAAAGCTCCCAGTCCAGATGCTTTTACAGCAAAATTTTATAAAGTCCTTATGGAGGCTCTACTTCCAAAATTTCAGAAATTGATGAATATTATAAGAATAGATGGGAAAATACCTAACACTTGGAAAGAAGCAGTAATTTCATTGATACCGAAAGAAGACAGAGATGCCACGAATGTAAAAAAATTACAGACAAACTTAACAATGATTACAAAATATATGCTAGAATATTAGCAGAACGCCTGAAACAGCATTTAAATATCATTAGAGTTTGCAGAATCTTTCGGGCTCAAGTGCCGTGTTCTACTGGAGAAAGTTTTTCTTCCAGACGTTTCGTTCTTGGCTGCGGAGAACATCCTCAGTGGCGTTGCAGCCGGAGCAGGCGCTCTGACCTTCTTGGCTGTTGTGCATTGAGTGAGGCTAGGGCTGCTGGAGAGCTGCTATTTCTAGGCTGGAGGGGTGTGGTGAAAGGGCAATAGGTTTGTGGATGTGCCCATTGTTTGGCGGGGCTTCCTGGAAGGGTAGTGATAAGGAAACTGACTGTTGAATGTGACCATTGTTCTGTGTTAATTGCTGGGAGGGTTGGAAGGGGTGTGAAGATAAGGAAGATGGTTGTTGACTGTGCTGATTGTTCTGTGGAATGTACTGGTTGTTCTGTGACTTTCTGCAATGTATAGTCTGTAGGGTGTTTTGCAGCGCTGGGTACCAAGATTGGTGGATGGAAATGCCTTCTTCCTTTCTGTTAAAGTTGTGCTGGTGTTTGTAAATCTCAATAGCTTCTCTGTTCAGGCAAGTATGAGGCAAGAATTCGGGACATTAAAAACTGTTGGAATTAATTGAGAAGAGGGTAAGAAGATAAATAATATTGGTCATATTATTTGTGTGGTCTTCAGAAATTTTTTAAAAGGGAAAAAAATTGCAAGGAGCAGTAAAAAGTTGCGACGCCATTTTGGAATATTTAAAAACTTTAAAAATAAATATCTTGACTTGGGGAGCTCTGAGGAAGGTGAAATTGGGCTTGTTATAGAGGGCAAGTCCTACTTTATTGAACTTGATAGTTGAATTGGAAATTGGTGAGGTCCAAAATTTTG
The DNA here is from genome assembly GCF_032191835.1 of Heteronotia binoei. Taxonomy (NCBI): domain Eukaryota; kingdom Metazoa; phylum Chordata; class Lepidosauria; order Squamata; family Gekkonidae; genus Heteronotia; species Heteronotia binoei. Next base: position 82,007,470 of record NC_083230.1, read on the forward strand.
TGGTTTTTTGAAGGGTTTAAAAGTTTTAAAAATTAATATCTTGGTCTAGGAAGCTCCGAAGATGGCGAAATTAGGCTTGTTATAAAAAGCAAGCTCTAATCTTTTGAACCTGATAGTTAAATTTGAACTTTGTGAGATTAAAATTTCTGGTGTTTTTAAATGTTTGAACACAAACAGGGCTACAAACAGGACCAATTAGAGGCAATGAAGGCAAGAATGATGAAAGGGGTGAGAGAGATGATAGATGATTCGGGAAAAAAAATTAATGCAGAGATTAAAAAAGATATGGAAGAACTCAGAAAGGAAAATGAGGAAACATCTAAGAAAGTGCAGGAGGTAGAAGGCAAAATGAAAAAGTATATGATTCCACCTTGTTGAAAATGCAAGAAAAAGTGATGATCCATGACTGCAAATTGATGGAGACTCAGATACGTCTGAGAGGAGTACCTGAAGGGGAGGATGGTGATTTAAAAGGATATATAATAAAAAATAATTGCAGAATTTTTAGATGAAGAGACTAAAAACATGTATGACTATATGTATAGAGTGAATTCACTTTTTGCCAAGAAAAATAACCTTTCAAGAGATGTTGTTATAAGATATATGACAAAGGAAATGGTGGGAAGGATCATGAATAAAAACTTTGAAAAGACATTGATTGTGGGAGGAAGTAAAGTGAGAATCATGAAGGAGCTGCCAAGGCAAGTGATAAGTGACAGAAGAACATATAAAAAGTTGACAGAAAAATTGAGAGACAATGGAATGAGGTTTAGATGGATAATACCTGAAGGCTTGAGTTTTGAACTCCAGGGGAAGATAATCACAATTACAAAGGCTCGGGAGCTGCATAGATTTTTTGAAGAAAATAAAGAATTTGCACCATGATGGATTACAAATTATTGTCTTGGAATGTTAATGGATTAAATTCACCACAAAAAAGAAGGGCAACATTTCATTGGATTAAGAAACAAAACTGTAATATAATTTGTTTGCAAAAAGTGCATATTAAACAAAAGGATTATAAATTTTTATGGAACAAACAATTGGGAGTAGAATTTTTTTCATTAGCTGAACAGAAGAAAAGGGGAGTGGTTTTGTATATTAAATAAGAATTGGAGCCAAAATTAGTGTTTAAGGATAAAGATGGAAGATTTGTAGCAGTAGAGACAATATTAAATGGGAAAAAAAGTTGTTATTGGGATTGTATGCGCCTAATGGTGCAAAGGATGCATTTTTAAAAGATATTACACAATAGTTTGATGAACTGACCTATGACCAAGTTTTGATAATGGGAGATTTTAATGGAACAGTTAAAAACTCATTGGATAGATCTGGAGGGAAAAAAAATAATTGTAAAGAAGGAAAATTGCCAAAGTCTTTTTTTGAATTGGTTAAACAAGAAAATTTGGAAGATATATGGAGGAAATTTAACCCTAAAGTTTGGGACTATACTTTTTTTTCAGTAAGACACAATTTTTTTTCTAGAATTGACATGCTGTGGGGAACTAAAGATTTAGGTCTTATAACAAGAAAGATAGAGATTTTACCTAAAATTGGGGCTGATCATAACCCAATAATGTGGATTACAAAATTGTCCAAGAAATTGAGAAGATGGAGATTGAATGAAGATTTGCTACAAAATAAATAAACAGTGACATACCTAGAAAATGAAACTAAAGCTTTTTTCCAAGTGAATGACAAAGAAGAGATTGACTTTCAGACTGTCTGGGATGCTTATAAAGCAGTAATGAGAGGAGTGTTGATTACTTTGAATAATAAAGATAAGAAAATGAAAGAAAAACAGTTGTTGGACATTCAAAATGAAATAAAGAAAAAGGAAGGGGAGTTGAGAAAAAGACCAGGGAAAAAAGAAAATTTTAAGGGAAATTACAATATTACAAACTCAATTGAGACATTTGTTAAATAAAGTGGAATGGAGTTTGAAAAGAACTTCAGCAGAAATCCTTTGAAGGAGCAAATAAACCAGGAAAGTATTTGGCTTGGCAATTGAAGAAAAAGAGAGAAAACAGAGTTATTAACAGATTTGTGGTAGATGGAAGTGGTTACTCAAGAGGGAATAAAAAGAGAATTTTTTAAATACTATGCCAAATTGTTTAAAGGTGTTAAAATAAAGAAAGAGAAGATGGATGAGTATTTTCAAAAGATAAAAATAGAGCCCTTAACTGAAAATATGAGAAAAATTTTGAATGATCCTATTGAAAAAATAGAAGTTGAAGTAGCAATTAATGCAATGAAAAATGGGAAAGCACCTGGACCAAATGGATATACAGCTAAATATTTTAAAACTTTTAAAGATGAATTAATACCAAAACTGCAGAAGTTGATGAATATGATAAGAATAAGAGAGTATATACCAAACACATGGAAAGAAGCTGTTATTTCATTGATACCCAAGGAAGATAGAGATGTCATGAACGTAAAAAATTATAGACCTATTTCGCTATTAAATAATGACTATAAAATATTTACAAGAATCTTGGCAGAACGGCTTAAACAACATTTGATAAACTTTATAAAGGAGGATCAAGCAGGGTTTCTTCCCAAAAGACAAATAAGAGACAATATTAGAACTGTTGTAAATATTGTAGAATATTATGAAAGACATCCAGAAAAAGAAGTAGCATTATTCTTTGCAGATGCAGAGAAAGCATTTGACAATTTAAACTGGGACTTTATGTTTGCAGTAATGGAAAAAATGGAGCTGGGAGAAAATTTTATAAGAATGATACTCTGAACAAAATCCAAGGTTGCGTATAAATGCAGACCTTACAGAAGGTATGAAAGTCAGCAAAGGTACCAGACAAGGCTGTTCGCTTTCACCATTGTTGAGCGTAACTTAAGACCGCTGAATGATTTTAATGTTTTATGTATATAACAAATGATTAGATTTTAACTATAAATTATGTAATGTTAATTTTAATGCTTAATTTTATATTTTATGTTAGTTTTACATGTTGTAAGCCGCCCTGAGCCACCTAGTGGGAAGGGCGGGATATAAATCTCAGATAAATAAATAAATAAATAAATAAATAAATTGTTGTTTATAATGACTCTTGAAATATTACTGATGCAGATCCAAGAGGAAAAAGAGATAGAAGGTTTAAGAATAAAAGGATTTACTTACAAATACAGAGCTTTTGCTGATGATATAATGTTTATAAATGAAAACCCCATACAAGTTACACCTTTGTTTTTTAGCTAAAATACAAGAATATGGGGAGTTGACGGGACTTTGTATTAATAGAGAAAAATAAAAAATCCTGTGTAAAAATATGCAGATGATTAAGCAGCAAGAACTACAGAGACTAACGGGCTGTGAAGTCACCTCTAAGGTAAAGTACCTAGGGGTAGAGATTATGAGAAGTTATGGCGTAAAATGGATGAAGACATGCTAAAATGGAACAAGCTTAATTTGTCATTGCTGGGTAGAATAATTGCAATTAAAATGAATATCTTACCAAGAATAATTTATTTGTTTCAAACTATTCCTATGGTGAACGAGGGCAAACAATTTGATAAATGGCGAAGGAAAATCTCAGAATTTGTGTGGGCTGGGAAGAAACCAAAGATTAAAATGAAAATTTTGACTGATGCAAAAGAGAGAGGCGGATTTCAACTACCAGATTTAAAATTATATCATGAAGCAGTTTGTTTAGTGTGGACGAAAGAATGGATAACGTTGTTAAATAAAAAACTTTTGGCGCTGGAAGGTCACGGAAATAAATTTGGCTGGCACGTGTATTTGTATTATGGAAAAAAGAAGATGGACGGTTTCTTCTCTCACCATTACATAAGAAGTAATTTACTAAATACATGGATGAAATACAAGAAATATGGAGATGAGAGAAGACCGTTATGGATAGTGCCAGCTGAAGTAATAAAAATAACGGCTGAGATAGGTGAAGAAAGGTGGTTGTCATATAATCAATTATTAAAAATACAAAGTGGCAAAATAGAACTGAAAACTGCTGAAGAGTTGAATCATAAATACGATTGGTTCCAAATGCAACAAATAAAGAGCTTAGTGGAGAATGATATTAAAACTGAAGGAATAAGGAAAGAGCAAACAGAAATGGAAAAAATTCTGCTTGGAGACAATGATAAATTAATTTCAAAAGTATATAAATTACTTCTACAATGGTCTACAGAAGATGAAGTAGTAAAATCTCAAATGATTAAATGGGCAATTAATGTAAATAAAGAAATACAGATGGAAACTTGGGAATATTTGTGGAAGAACTCTATGAAACTCGCAACATGTCAAAGTATTAAAGAAAACTGTTTTAAGATGATGTATATGGTATATGACTCCTAAAAAATTAGCAAGGATGACAGACAGATGTTGGAAATGTAAAAAGCATGAAGGTTCTTTCTACCTTATGTGGTGGACTTGCGAAAGAGCAAAACAGTATTGGCAAATGATTCAACAAGAAATTTCTAGGATATTGGGATATGAAGTAATGAAAGTTGCAGAGACTTTCTTATTGGGATTACAAATGGAAAAATTTCCAAAAGAAGATAGAACTTTAATCTGGTACTTGCTTTCAGCTGCTAGGACATTGTATGCGCAGTTGTGGAAGCAAGAAAAAATACCAGAGAAATGGGATTGGATTATAACAGTTATGACATGGAGTGAAATGGACACATTAACAAGAATATTAAGAGACTATGACTTAGAAGTTTTTAAGACAGAGTGGAAAAAGTTTAGAAGATATATAGAAAAAGAATGGAAAATAAAAGGACATTGGACAATTTTTGATAATAATTAAGTTTTAAAAAGAAGAAGAATATACATTTTTGTTTTAATAGTTAAGGGTACCTTTAATATTTGTTTTTTTAAGTAAATAACACTGGCGGGGGTCAAGTAACGGGGGGAGGGGTGGGTGGAAAGTAATATATGGGGTAGATAAAAGAAATTTTTAAAGATGTAAGATATAGATATAGATTTATTACCATATGTTACTAATAAAATTGTTTTATAAAAAAACAATTTAATAAATGGCAAAGAAAACTTTTAGAATTCATATGGGCTGGCAAGAAACCAAGAATTAAAATGAAAATTTTGACCGATGCAAAAGAAAGGGGAGACTTCCAATTGCCGGATCTAAAATTATACCATGACGCAGTTTGCTTGGTGTGTATCAAGGAATGGATAATGTTATGAAATAGAAAATTATTAACACTGGAAAGCCATGGAAATGTTTTTGGTTGGCATGCATATCTGTGTTATGGGAAAAGTAAGATGGATGGCTTTTTCCTACATCATTATATAAGAAGTAATTTGTTAAAGACCTGGTCGAAATATAAAAAATATGGGGATGAGAGGAAGCCGCTTTGGATTGTGCCAACAGAAGTAATAAAATTCAGATATTAATTGTTATCATTTAAACAACTGTTAAAAATACAAGGCGGTAAGGTGGAGTTAAAATCGGTGGAGTTAAAATCGGTGGAGTTAAAATCGGTGGATTATAGGTATAATTGGTTTCAATTGCAACAAATTAAAAGTTTGCTTGAACAAGATATTAGAAATGATGGAATAAGACAAGAACAAACAGAACTGGAGAGAATGCTGTTTGGCGGTAATGAAAAATTGATTTCAAGAATTTATAAACTATTATTGAAATGGTCTACAGAGAATGAAGTGGTTAAATCTCAAATGATAAAATGGGTGATTAATATAAATAAAGAAATACAGATGGAGCAATGGGAGTATTTATGGAAGAACTCTATGAAGATATCGACATGTAATAATATTAAATAAAACTGTTTTAAAATGTTGTACAGGTGGTACATGACGCCTAAGAAACTGTTGAAAATGAATAATCAGGTGTCTGATAGATGTTGGAAATGTAAAAAACATGAAGGGTCTTTCTACCACGTGTGGTGGACTTGTGAAATGGCAAAACAATTTTGGTAAATGATTCAGCAAGAGATTTCAAAGATTTTGGGTTACAGCATAAAGAAGGCACCAGAAATCTTTTTGTTGGGATTACAAATGGAAAATTTTCCTAAACAAGATAGAATGCTACTTTGGTACATGCTTTCAGCTGCATGGATATTGTATGCGCAGATGTGGAAGCAAGATAAAATACCAGAAAAGTGGGACTGGATTATGAAAATTATGCATTGGAGTGAAATCGACAAGTTTACAAAAATCTTAAAAGAATATGATATAGAAAAGTTTAATAAAGAGTGGGGAAAATTTCAGAAGTATGATGAAAAACAATGGAAGGTGAAAGGACATTTGGTGATATTTGATAATAGTTAAATGCTAGGGGAGAGATAAATGAACTATAGTTAAAAATGTGAATATATCCTTTCTTTTTTTTTCTTTCAACCTATTTTGATAAGGATTACAGCTGAAGTGAGATTATGAGAATATATATTTCTTCAATTTTATTTCATTTTTAGGATAAGGATTGGGGACTAAAGGACTATAACGAAGATGGATAACAATTGTAGTAAATGGTTCTTTCCTTGTCTTTATTTAATTCTAGTTATAAGATTTTTATGAAGATTCTTAAAATGTTAAAACTACCTTTTACTTTTTTTTTTGTATTTTAAGTAAAATGCACCGTGGAAGTCACGAAAAAGGGGGAAGGGAGGTGGAAAATGTGATGCAATGTATTGGTACTAAATTTTTAATAATAATTGAATATTAATATAATATGTTGCAAAAAAATAAAAAAATTGTTTTACAAAAAGAAGAAAAAAACCCAATCAGCCTTGTCAATTTGTGTCATGAAAACACAAAGCTCCATTGATCTGTCCAAACTGGTGTGGTCTAATTTGACTGGTAGTGGCTTGTTACTGAATCTCTCCCAAGACCAAGGAAAGCATCTCCATAGGTGAAAGAAGGCCAATGTTCCTCTCCCATCCAGAGCTTTTCCGGCTCACAGAACCTCCAAACTCCAATAAACCTTTTGCCAACTCTAACTGTAACCTTAATCCTGTTAGAACTCTCAGTCATCCAGTTAAGTTGATCGACAATAGTTTCAGTATCCACAAAAGGAACTTCTGAAATCCACTAACAGGAATGGTGATGGCTACTAGTTTTGATCAGCAGGACAAAGGGCTACTTAAGTTTAACTCTGAATACTAGATACTGAGGACAAATAGCAATCGGTGGGGCTGCTGCCTTTATACCTGTCTGATGAGCACCCAGAAGCACCTAGAGGACCATTGTGCAAGCTGAATTCTAATGCAGGGATGCTGTGAATTTCAATTCTATGGTTGTAAACCTTGTTCAACAACTGTGATCATGTATGAGCCGAATGTCAAATCTGTTTCCCTGTCCATTGACCATCTTGAGCAGCTATTGAGCAGCTTTGCAACTGTGCAGTAGCAGTGCTGGTCGAGTTTCATTTCCTTGTTTTACATCTGTGCAGTTGGTGAGATGTATCTTATTCAGGGTCATGGGTGGTCAGATCAGGCCATTAAATGAAACAAGTGGTGAACTCTTCTCATAAGGCTGTGTGAAAATGCATATGGCGCAATAAGATATAATGCTTGTACACAAACACCAAATGGTAAGACTTTTTTTAAAAAAAGTTTACTTATAATCACTGACTGATTGATTTGCTCACTGTTTATTTATAGCATTGATTGCTGAGTAGTGTGCAGTGAAAATATGTCTGTGAGGGAGAGGACTGCCATTGGGTTCTCTGAGAATGTGCATGTGTGAATAACTGACAGTTGCTCGTTGCAGTTTGAATATCTGAAACCTAACCTGACAAACAGGCTTGCTCTGCTTGCAAACAGAAATGGACAGACAATTGACTCCTGGGTTGTGACCAGCAAATAGATGGTGGGGGCCCAGCTGGGGTGTGTTTGAGCATTCCTACTGCAGATTAGGGGTATGCATTCAGATACTCTTGGGCCAAAATTAAATCTAAAATTCCAGTTTCATTTCAACTCCAGCATACCTAAAGCAACACATAGTACTTCCGATATTCCAAGAGTAACAAAAATTTATCTCCCAGAACTTCAGGAATGCCTTGGATTCTCAGGTGGCAGCAGGGAATACACCCCAGCTGGATTTAGGCTGCATCAGCTCCTTTAAGCTTTAAATGGCCATTCTTTTCAACAGATCATTGGGAATAATGAGTGCTTCCCAGCCACAGTGCTGCCCACAGTCCTTCAGATCCTTTACAGTTTAATATGCAGTGCAGTAGACCTGCTCTCTGGGTCCAGGCTCCAGGTTTATTGCCCTGGCCCATTAATCGTAGATCTGGCCTCCAAATCCTAGGACTATCATGCTGCATTTTATTTTATTTTTTACTTTAAATATGCAAGATAAGGGTACAGAACAAAAAGACAGGTAAGGGGGAAAGGAAAGAACATCAATTTTAAAATATATTAAGGACAAATCATTAATATGAAAATATAAAGAATGAAAAATTGTAACAAATCACTATAACAATGTAAGAAGCCTATACTACTATTTCCATATAATATATTTGCATTATTTCCTAAGGATGTGACCAAAAAAACAGATAGGCAAGGGGAAAAAAAGAAATTCTCTTAGCTTTGTATATAGTTTTAAGGTAACTGCATTAACTATTTATGACAATAATGAAAAAAAAACCAGAAAATAATATTCCATATAAAATTGTTCATATAATAACTAGTTAGATATATAACTGTGAAAAATTAATTACCATGACTACAATAATTAGTAGTATAATTATATTATATTGATTTTTTAAAAATTATTAATCTGTTTAAATTCCTAAGAGATATGTCTCCTCTTACAGCTTTATGTATAATAGGTATAAAAGGCTCTCCAACTGTTCTCAAATTCAAACATTATTTATGTAATTTGCCAGTTTTGCCCAAACAGTGTATTCTTCCATTTTACTTTTCCATTTCTCAAGACTGGGTAGACATCAGTTTTTCATTTAAATGCAAATACTTCTCGAGCCATGGTTAGCATGTATCTAAACAGTTCATGTGTTGACCTGTTTATGTTGTCTTGCAGAATTTCGAATAACATAGTCTCAGGTTTCATTGAAAAGTTTCTGAGTTTATGCATGTATTCATTTCCATAATCCACCACATATGATAAAAGATACCATCATCTTTTTACATTTCCAGCACATTCCTTTTTAGTTTTTATCTGTCTTCTCAGTGTCTTTTGGAATAATATGCCAATGAAAAACCATCTTATACCAATTTTCTCTTAGTGCTTGACACGCTGTAAAATTTATGTCTTTCATCCACAATTTTTTCCCATTGCTGAATTGATATTTCTTTATCAGGCTTTGGACTCACTATTGGAGATTTGATTGGCTGTGCAGATTTTAGCACAAATATCTACAAAGGTAAAGACAGTCCCCTGCACAAGCACCAGTTGATTCGGTCTCTGGGGTGACATGGCATCACAACGTTTTCACGGCAGACTTTTTTACAGGGTGGTTTTGCCACCATTGCTTTTCTCAGTCATCTACACTTTCCCCCCAGCAAGCTGGGTACTCATTTTACTGAACTTGGAAGGATGGAAGGCTGAGTCAACACTGAGCCAGCTACCTGAACCCAACTTCCACCGGGATCGAACTCAGGTCATGACAGAGAGCTTGGACTGCAGTACTGCAGCTTTACCACTCTGCACCACAGGGCTCTCCACAAAGATCTATACTGTTACTAAAGTTAAGCTGTGGCAGCCGTTTTGTTGTTGCATTGACCATTCTGTGTCAGAATTCTAAATGTGTCCACAAGCTCAAAAAGGTTGGGGACCCCTGCGTTAAAGGGTGCAGTAATTACACAGTCAAAGTGTCAGAGTTGAGGTTCAGTCCAAGCCAAGTTTCAGAATCAGAATCAGAGTTTGGTCCAAAAGTCAGTTACTGAAGAAGCAGAGTCCAGTTCAGAGCATTGCCCAAGAAGCGAGGTCAGACAGCCCAAAGTCATTCATGAATGCAGAGAGGAAGAGTCCGTAGTCAGAGTCAAGAGCTGGTCCGAGGGTTGCAGGAACAGAGCAGAGTCCAGAGTTGCAGTCATTGAGTCAGAGGTTTGGTGACTTTTTGCTCTCACACCTACCCCACCCTCTGCTTCTGCATTTATGCTGAGTGCACAGCTGGATTGTACTGTGCATTTGGCAGTTCCAGGTGCTGCCAAAATGACAAATGCACACAGTTCCTCCATTCCTGCAACTCAGACCACGACCTTTGCTGCTGGTGCTCCTGCAGCTCTGGGGAAGGAGAGGGCAAGGCGGCCCAGGAAATTTCACAAGAGCTTTGGGCCTGAGTTGCAGGAACACTAACTTTAGGTGACATTTTCTCTGCTGAAGGGGTGGCTGTGGCTTCTGAAACCCTTTCATCATTGGCAAGTTGCAGGTGGAGCTCACATCTGACATTCCCTGATCACTGTCCTTGTCCTCACTCCTATTGGGGCCAGTTTGATCAAGCTGCCCCATGACATAGAACATAACAGACAGTGCACAATACTATATTCCACAGTTCCCATCTCTTTACCTAAGCATCTTTCTGAACCCTTTCATTACAATAGAGACCTAATACTTGTGCAAAAAAGCCTTTCTGAACAATTGAGTTTTGCATAGTTTGTGGAAAGCCAAGACAATGGGAGCTCTCTAACACATCATGTGAGAATGCACATGTACAGACACTTGTTGATCTAGTCTTTTCTCCAATTATCCCTTGTCCCACTGGATCAGAGACTTTAAAACGTGATCTAGAAACCCTACAAGTCATCTTTGTGGGAGAAACAATGCTGCTATATTTAATGATTCAAAAGAGGTCTTTCCCCTTAATCTAATATTCTACTATATCTGGTCGAGACGGTTTTTATATTTATATACTCTCCAGAAGTATGAAGCCCTCAAAGCTACACAAGAAAACTCATACTACACAAGAAAATTCATCCTCTGAGCTGGAAGTTGGACATCCTCTTTCAAGGGATGTATCTGACATCAAGCAATATACCTCACAGGAGTGGGATACATATCAAAGTTAGGCAAGAAAAGTGCTGAAGATCCCCTTTGCTCCTGGCCAACTTGAGCTCTAGCTTTTCATAGCACTTCTATTGCATTGCTTTGGTTTAGTGAGCTGAGGACAAGGCTGAGCAACAGGAGAGGATGGTTTTATTTTTGACTCAGTGACTCATAAGATTTTAGTCACCCGTACCTAGAATACACATCTAATAATAGTAAAAGCACACCTTTATGGAACTTGTGGAAACCTGCAGGTGAAGCATAAATGGTCTCTCCATGGCTGGGTGACCTTATAGAAGCATAAATAATTAGTAATAATAATAACAACTACAGCAGTAGTACAGTCAGCCATATTTGCAGTTGGAAATTTGCAGTACCAGATACAAGAGAGCAGCTCTTTCAAAGCTGTCCTCTTCCACTTGTGTACTCTCTCCACCTAGCATGACATTCATGTAATTCATACCCATAAGATTGATAAGCTGATGTTTGCTACACTCAAGGCCTAGCACAAGTTCCCCACACTGTTTACCTGCAGCCCCACACCTCCATGTGACTCATATATATTACTTGCTCAGAGATTATCCCACAAGCCCAGCTGAGTACCTCTGCTTGCAACCCAAGTGCATGTAGGGTTGCCAAGTCCAATTTAAGAAATACCTGGGGACTTTGGGGGTGGAGCCAGGAGACTTTGGGGGTGGAGCCAGGAGACATTAGGGGTGGAGCCAAGATCAAGGCTGTGACAAACATCATTGAACTCCAAAGGGAGTTTTGGCCCTCGCATTTAAAGGGACGGCACACTTTTTCAATTCCTCCCTTCCATAGGAAATAATGAAGGATAGGGGCACCTTCTTTTGGGGCTCATAGAATTGGACCCCCTGGTCCAATCTTTTTGAAACTTGGGGGTTATTTTGGGGAGAGGCACTAGATGCTATACTGAAAATTTGGTGCCTCTACCTCAAAAAACAGCCCCCTCCTGAGCCCCAGATACCCGTGGATCAATTCTCTATGATTTGCCTTGTAGTTAGCAACATTTTGCTCACTTCCCTTCCCCCCCTTTCCATATTCATCACCTTACATTTTAAATATGGTTTTTCTTTTTATGAATTTGGTGTTATCATGGTAACTTTGCACCCACGGACAAAACCTTCTTTTGGACTCCCCAAGGAAGGTCACTAAGAAAATCCAGGCGTTCTTAATATGTAGAAGAGTCTTTCAAGAGGCAGAAAAGATTGTTTAGTTTCCAGGGGAGGGAGGGAAGGGAAGGGAGTGGGCGAAGGGCAGCGGGGCCAATCACCTGCCTGGCTGGGCTTGGCAACATTCAAGGGCGGGCCGTCGGAGACCTTCGGGGTGGAGTCTTGGGGAGGGGGCGTCAGGATCCAGCCAGCCAGCCATGCTGCCAGCAAGGAAGAGGCTCTGCCTGGCGGTAGGGTCTCCTCAGGAGAGAGGGGGGGCTGCCCAGGGAAGAGGTTGGGAGCGCACTAGGACGGGGGCTGCTGTGCTTCTCCCGAGCTCTGGCACCTTCGCCTTCCCCCCACCCCCGACAGCTCCCTCCCTCCCGTCCCCTGCCCGCTTTGCCATTTGGGTTCGCCCTCCAGAGCGCCCCCCTCCGGCTGGTCTTGAGGAGAAGCAGGAGTCGCCCTCTCCCGTGGCTGGCTGTGCTCCACTCCGAAGAGTCTCAGAGCAGCTCACAATCACCTTTCCCTTCCTCCCTCACAACAGAGACCCTTACACTTAAGAGATCCGCACACTTAACCACTACATTAAACTGGCAGGGACTCCTCGGGAGGAGAGAGAGGGACTGCCTCTTTGGCGGCGCGCTGGGCAGGGGCTCTCCTGCTGGGCCGTGTGTGTTTGTGTGCTGCCCTTCTCCGGTCCGGAGCTCCTGCACGTTGGCCTCCCCCGCCCCCACCGCGAAGGCTCCCTCCCTCCCGTCCCCTTCCCTCCTTGCCTTTTGGGGCCTTCTTGATCGAGAGGCCAGCGGGCTCCTGAGCGCCCCTCCGGCTGGCCTGGGGGGAAGGAAAGGGGGGGGTTGCTCTTTGTGGCCGGCGGGGCCTTGGAGCGCAGCAGGTCGCAGAGGGAGGGAGGAGCCAGCCAGCAGGTGCCCGGGCCGTGCTGCGCTCGAGGCACAGCCTGTACCTGGCAGTAGGATCTCCTCGGGAGGAGCGAGAGGGGCTCCCTCCCGTACCGTTTCCTGAGGAATGGCTTGGGGTAGGGTTGCCGTTTCCCCCTTCTCCCCCCGCTTCCATTTTTTTGGGGAGCGGGAGAAGAGGGTAGAAATCCTGGGGTCCCCCGCCAGGGCGGGAGGGTTGGGAAACCTAAGTGCATGGCAAGGTCTGAATTGTTTTTAACCAAGTCCTCCCTTTCTCTCTCTTCCTAGACCCCATTCCTACTCCCATTTCACTGCTTCACCCTGCTTCACCCAGCATCCTGGCCCCTTCCATGGCATAATCTAATTCCACAGCCTTTCCTTTATTTTCAGTATAATTCCAAGCCTTTTTTCAGTCTGATTTGAGTTGTAAACCTAAGTAACTGAGGGATATATGCAGGTGAAAAAAGAGAAGCCCTCTGCATCCCCAACAGATGCAACAGTGTAGTTAGCACAGATTGCTGTTAGCACTAAACAACATCCTTAGTCACTAACACTAACTAGGGGCACTGGGTAAAATTTCTACCAATTCAGTTGCCAGAAGCCAGAAGCTAATAACAGGTATGCAAAGCACAGTGGAAACTGAGACAGAATTGGCAGTGCAACTAATATGACTGCAGAAATAGTGAAGAGAAGGAAGATTTTCTCCATCAGTGTCAAAATTGTGATGGAATAAGAGAAAGAGGTGATTAAAGACTTGCTGTTCAAAAAGGATGGGAAAAAAACGCACACAGCTTCAGAAAGAAAGTAGAGGTGGCAAAAAGGCAGAAAGCTGCTTCTGGAGAGGCCATAATTGAGAAACTGAGAGTGGCAGGGAATAAGGTCTATTTGAAGTTAACCAAAGCTGTTCCTTACAAAGCCTCAAGGAGGAGTCTCTGGGGTTTCCTGCATGTGCAACTTTGCTAAGCAATCCATCTGCTACCATCAGAATCATACCTAGTACAGGGCTTCTGTACATCTTTCTTCTCTCTGCATTTTTCCAGAACACCCCTTTTTCTTTTCTATTCTTTTCTTTTCTTTTCTTTTCTTTTCTTTTTGTTGTGAATGTGCTATACAGGCCTCAGATTAAGCAGGAGCTCACAGGAATGCAGTTTAGGGTTGCCAAGTCCAATTCAAGAAATATCTGGGGACTTTGAGGGTGGAGCCAAGATCAAGGCTGTGACAAGCATAATTGAACTCCAAAGGGAGTTCTGGCCATCACATTTAAAGGGACAGCACACCTTTTCAATTCCTTCCTTCCATAGGAAATCATGAAGGATAGGGGCACCTTCTTTTGGGGCTCATAGAATTGGACCCCCTGGTCCAATCGTTTTGAAACTTGGGAGGTATTTTGGGGAGAGGCACTAGATGCTATACTGAAAATTCGGTGCCTCTACCCCAAAAAACAGCCCCCCCCCCAGAGCCCCAGATACCCGTGGATCAATTCTCCATGATTTTCTATGGGAATTAATCTCCATAGGGAATAATAGAGTTCCCAGAAGACATTTCCCTCCCCTCCCCCTGCTTTCTGACGACCCTGAAGTGGGGGGAGGGCCTCCAAACCGGGGGATCCCCTGCCCCCACCTAGGGATTGGCAACCCTAGTGCAGCTCCTGAACCTTTTTGAGGGTTTCCCCTCCTCCCCACCTACCTTTTCCATTGAATAATAGGTGCAGCTGCATAACAATCCCTGGATTAGGAGAGTGGGCAGCCAGCCAGCAACCAGGGGCTTTGCCACACCCCCAGCAGCCCTCATTAACCCCTGGAGAAGCTCATGCCACCCTTTATCCACTTCTTACATCTTTGGGCTTATTGGACTGGGCAGATCTCTAGCCAGCCCGAGCAGGCCTCACTCACCTGGGGCTCTCCTTTCTTGCATCGGGTTGCTTTTGGCTGTGGGGCGGGCAGCATAATCTAATGAGTTATACTAATGAGCTCCACTACCTATTTTTCTACAAAACAACCCCTGGTGCTATATCAATATACTGCTGAAAAGAAAAACTAGGCACATGCGTACATTCATGAGAATCACCATGAGAGTCCACATGTCCATGACAGCCAGTGCGATTAGAATGTCAAACTATGATATGGAAGAGTCAAGTTCAAATCCACCGCTATGGAAGTTTGCTGAGTGACCTTAAACCAATCACACACTCTCAGCCTAACCTACCTCACAGGTTTGTTTTGAGGATAAAATGGAGGAAATGAGAATGGTGTCAGTCTCTTTGAGTCCCCATTGGGGAGAAAGGCTGGATATAAATGAAATAAGTAACTATTGTCCTTGTGGGGAAAAATGGCCTTCACTCAAAGGTTTACCTCCACATTTGGATATTTGGGCCTGCAAACTGGTTTTTAAAAGTTCTCCTGTTGACAAACAGCAGGCAAATTGTTCACCCATCTAGTCAATTGCTTTCAAGCAGCAGGCATTCAATGTTGAGTCATGTAAATTTCTCTAGCAGACTGAGAACAATGAAGCCTGCCAGACAGCCAGTTTGTGACAGCCCCCACCAGAATAAAAAGTGATAACAAATACACAAACATTTCCCCAAATCAAATTATCATGGAAACTAAACTTTGTAAAAGAGGGGGGTTGGTATCAAGGCTCATCTTAGGCTGTGGTCAAATGAGCACTTTGATCCAAAGTTGTTGCTGTTACCTTCCAGATGTAAAGCACACAATCAGACAGCACAATCTGATCGATCAACTACAGAGTGAAAGTGCGCTGAAGTGGGTTATGGTGAATGTTTGATCAAAACTCTCCATTACAAAACAACCTGGATTAATTAGAGGCAGGGCCAGATCGCACTAAATCTGTTGTCTGACTGCAATCTGACAGTGCTAATTTGCTATCAAGGAGTGTGTATTTTTAAATCAAAGACTTGCTTACACAATGAAAAAAATTCTTCTTTCTGTAGCAGAAAGGGGGGTGGGGTTAGGATATATTAAGATAGCCAAGCATTAAGGCAAAGAGTGAAGACTGAATAACTGGAGAGAGCCATGAGCAACTCCTGAAAATGCAAGGAAGCAAGTGGCTTCAGCAAAAAAAAAAAAAATGGAGTAAAAGAAGTCCCCAAAGATCCAGAAAAATAAAACAAGAAACTTGTGAAGTGGAAACCAATAGCTCGAGAGAATATGTGGAAGCCAGGGGATTAACAGCAGTATGGGGCCAGAACCGATGTGAAAAACCTCTTTATTTTTTCTCTTTCTCTTCTGCAGAACTTTGCGGCCAGTGAGTGAAAGGTACAATTTTGTGCAAGAACATGAGAAAGTGTGAATGTTAATGCAGGATGGAGATGAAGAAGTCTTCGTGAGAGCCCATCTTTAGCTGAAAAAAATGGGCATTCATTTTAAAAATTATCTAAAAATAGACTTTTTGCCATAGAGAATTCTCTATATCAGGTGTGTCAAATGTCTGGCCCAAAGGCCAGAACCGGCTTGCCCAGGGCTTCAGGCCTGCGGCTTTTTTCTCCCTCCTCTCCATCCTGTCCTCCCCCTTTGAAGCTGAGGCTAACAAAATTCCCAGCTTCTTCTGCTTTGTCTTTGCTGGCTGCAGTAGGAAGCTCTTTTGAGCTTGCAAAGCTGTAAAGAAAATGCAGAATAGATTTTCCATTAAGATATCTGCAGCCAGACAGCCCCTGGGAGTGGCAGCAGCATTCTGGGAATGAAATTCCACTCTGGGGGCCCTCATTCCAGTCCCAGAACGCTTCTGCTACTTCCAGGAACTATCATTTCACTCTGGGGGCTAACATTGTAGTTCCAGTGTAGTCTATCTGAGCCCAGATACCTTAAAATCTATTCCACATTTTCCTTGCAACTTTGTCTGTATTGCAATGTATTTCAATGGAGTGGAGTTAAAGTAGTTTCACTTCCAGGGTTTGTATGGCCAGCTGAAGCTGTTGCTTGCTGGCTGCCTCTTTGCAAATAAAGGGTTGATGTTTTGAGCCAGCTTGTCTCTGCTGAATGGACCTGAGAACTGGTGCCTAATGAGTATTCTAACTTGGGAACCCACAGCCAAATAGGGATATTACACTGGAGAGCCATTGCCAATCTGGGTAGACTGGGAGGGAAAAGAAACTTGCAATACTCATCCATTTCCTGTTCTCCTTTGCTCAGAGCATTTTATATTTTTAGTTTTTACTGTGATCCTTGTGCTTTTTCTTGATGTTTTATTTTTATAACTGCATTGCTAAATCCCACTATTCCCCCACCTTTCCATTTTAAACAAAATATCATAAGATTTTAAGCAAGTTTATATTTTATGTAAAAAAATATATATCTTTAATTGTGTTTCTCTGGATCCTTTATAAAGTTTATGTCTGCTACCTGACATTACATTTTATGATATGCACAACCCAACCCCACAAAGTCCCATTTATGTCAGAACTAGCCCTAGTAACACATGAGTTTTATACCCCTGCTCTATATGATCGCAAGATCAAGAAGGCTCATGTACTAGCTATTCCTACAATTCCTACCTATTCCTATTCATACCTCCTACAACTGAAGGATCCTAAAGATCATCTTCAGAGAATGATGCAATAGACAGCAGGTAGAGGGTGGTAATTTTTAATTGTCAGCCTAGTAAAAAGTTTCCTGAATGTAACGAACTATCACAGGAGCTTACTTACAGTAGTATGACTTGAGTAGCAAAGGTTTTGTTACAAGCAAATTAATAAACCCAGGCAGCTGTATAACAAAACCCAGAAATCATTTACACTTTCTTGAGCAAATGAAGATAATGTTTTGGCTACACATTGGGCTGGCTCACAAACCAGATTCAGTTATGTTTTATGAATCAGAAGTGTTTGGTTTACTCCTCCGTACCACATAGCAATTATATGAAAAACTGCCTTTGCAATGACAAGCTCTGCTATGGGAACTATTTGGGTGCTGTTGTTTTAAAAAAATGGGGGAGGGGGTGAATGCAATAGCTAGACCCTATGAACTCTTTAATGACTGCAGTCTTTGCCAATTCTCTTCATTTTGTCCTCACTCTTTCCATACCCCTTTGTACTATTCTTTTGTCCTCACTAATATCTGTGCCTCTTCCAATTTTAGCATCATCTGTGAATGTCATTAACAGGCTTGACTTCTCCATGAAGATTATTAATGAAGACATTAAATAAGGTTTGTGGGAAGGGCCCAAATGTTCCATTGCTAATCTGTGCCATGTCTAGCTAGACACCTGCTTCCAACTCAGCCCTTTCCCAATTTTTCATTTTTTTTAAATACACAATCCTCTAGCCATTTTCCAGTTAACGTGACAGTGGTCACATGCGAAGGAATTACAATATTTCTTCAGTCACTAGCAATGGTGGTTCCTCAATCAGAAATATTGAGAGTACAACCAGAAATACTGTGTATTTGTATATGAGAACAAAACATATGATGCAAAATCAATATCAGAACACCGTTCATGTAAATGTGACTAAAAGGGGGAATTTTGAAAAAGAGATGGGAAGCATTGTTTAAAGAAAACTGTATGGCTAACTTTGTTTTAGCCGGAGGTTTATCCTTTCTTGAAAAGGGTATAGTTCAATTGAAGATGGATTAATTGCTTGGTAGATATTAGGCTACTTATAAATTATAATGAAAAAAATACATAATTCTACAACAGAAGAAAAAAGAAATAATGGATTTCTTAAAGAAATGAAGATTTTTATACAGGAGGAATTTTGATGTTTGATAAGAAAATGGCCAGCTGATAGGCTTGTCAGTTCCCAGGTTTGGGTGGGGGATCCCCCAGTTTTTCAGGCTCCTCCCTGTTGCTAGCCAGCTGCTGGCAGGGGAAGTCCCACCCCAACAGCCACAATGTTCCTTTAGATTTCAGGCAGGTTCAGAAGCTTGCAACTGCTTCTGTTTTGGAAGGGGTGTGTGCACGCCTTTAAATCTCAGCAAGACTGAAGCTGCTGGAGGGCAAGCAGGAAGAGCAGCATGTGTGTGAGAGGAAGCCAGAGAACCCAATCCCTCTATTTGTTTTGCATTCCTTTGAGAAGCTGTGTAGTAAAAGGGATAGTGAAGAGTTAACTAGAACCTGAGTATGGGTGAGAGGAAAACTCTACCCCCTAGACCTCTATCTCCATAAATTAGTTGAAATTCAGCAGATTATTACATTCAGCAACTCCTGTGAATAAAGCTATCTATACCATACACATGAGGGCTGGCAAGCCTATTACCAGGAGACAAAGAGGAAATACTGCGGAGAAGGGGATACAGGAGAAAATGACAAAGTCCCCGCAAGCCTTTGTGGGTTTCCCACTATGCAGCTGGCCCTAATCCAGTAGCTAGCACCACATAAATGATTTTCCTGTGTAGAGACTGCTGGGGGAAGGAAGAAGGGAAAGGCTACGGGGTTTTCATGAAAGGGACAGAGGAAGCAATGACAGAGGGGGGAATGGGATGTCTCCCACACAAGGTCATGCTGCCACCCTTGTTTCTCTCTGTTTTCTTTTATTCACAGAGGCTGCAGAGAAAACAATAATGTTTTCTCATTTAAAAAGTGATGAAGTAATACCCAGTTATATGTTGGAAATATGTATCTGTTTTGTATGTCCTTTGCAATGTTCTAAAGTTCCAGTAATTACAGAGTTAGGCGGCCCCCTCCCAGCCGAATGGCATCGCCGCTTCAGGCCGGGGGCCGGGTTTTGCCTTCCCAGAAGGAGGGAGGATGACTCAGCTCCCTGACATATGGGAGCTGACGGGGCGTGGCGTCGGGGCTATAAAGCCCTGCCCCCGCCCTGAGCAACGCAGTTCCTTTTGGCTCTCGGCTCGCCCGCCCTATGCAGTACAGGTTTTACCGGTCGCCTTATTAGGGGCCAGGTAGGAATTTTTTCATTTTCACTGCATTGGCATAAGTGAATTTGCTTTTCACCTACCTTGTACTGCTGGTTAGAGTAGGATTTGGGGGAGGAGTTGTTAGTTGGTCGCTTGGCAGGATGAGGTATTGGCTACAGTATTTTAGGGGAGCACCTATGGCTCTGCACCAGTTGGTGCTGGTGGTCTGTACGAACTGCAGATGGGCTTTACGGCTCAATGCGGGGAGTGCAGATCATGACAAAGCCTCACCGGGGCGGATCCTTCCAGTGGGTTGGATGCCGGCCTAAGTGGAGGTGGAGTTTGGGCCTGGCTGCTCAGCACCAGCCAGATGATATTGGGCTTGTGCTGGGGACAGGGTGGCTCGCCCTCCCAGGATAAGGCGGGGTCCTGGGTTTGACCCCAGGGCTTGTCCTGTTAGGCCTAGACCTCTTGCCATTCCTGCTCGTCAAGTTATGTTTAATAAAGCGCCCGGTTTTCATTCAATACTGTGTCAGCCTCTTCATTCCGACTGGGGGGGCAAACACTGTGCCTGATTCCCTATTGTCTGCATGATCTAGGAATAAGATAGTGACTGCTGTCAATCAAGGTCTAGAAGCGGGAAAACCTGTTTTGTCTGTTTGGTCGGTTAGTCAGGTGACTTCCTTTGTTCAGGCAGAGAGGTCAAGAAGAAGAAGGAAGTAGCCTCCATTAAGCACATGATCTTCTAGTGTGAGGATGTAGTTCTATAGTGTCTGTTGTTTTATCTCCCAGTACCCTTTCCCTGTAGAAATAAATGTTTTTGCTTTTTCATTTTAAATGCTTCTCAATGATTATTTGATCCAGTGATCCATTGCACTGTTTGAGATAAAGAAATAGAATTTCAAATGGAAATCCCTAATATTATATAGATAAAATAGATTTGAGTGGGCAATGAAGGGGAGCCTGAGCCTGAAAAACTGTCAAGATTTAGATAGTATAGATCTATGCAATTGAGGAAGAGCTTTCTAAGTGCTTTATAAAAGTAGCTGTGGTAAGGAACAAATGGAAGTGGGAGGATAAGAGAGAGAATTCCTTGAATGCATTGAGTAATGCTTTCTATTAGTCATGTGCAACACCCACATAATAAATGGCATGGCCAGAAAATCTATTGGCTATCAGAAATCAATCTATTTCTATGTGTAATCTGCAGGTTTGCTGCAAAGTCCATGTAATGTAATTTCATGAGGGCTGCCACTTCCGGGTTGGGAATTTTCTGGAGATTTGGGGATGGAGGCTGAGAAGGGTAGGGCTGCGGGGGGGAGCTCAGTAGGGATGTGATGACACAGATTCCACCCTCCAAAGCTGCCATTTCCTCCAGGCAAGCTGATCCCTGCAGTCTAGAGAGAAGTTATAATTCCAGAAGATCTTCAGGCTCCACCTGGAGGTTCACACAACAATGGGAGATTCACGGAAGATAAGAACATAAGAGAAGCCATGTTGGATCAGACCAATGGCCCATCCAGTCCAACACTGTGTCACACAGTGGCCCACAAAAAAAAAACACCAAGTGCCATCAGGAGGTTCACAAGTGGGTCTAGAAGCCCTTCCACTTTGCCCTCCTCCCCCAAGCACCAAGAATACAGAGCATCACTGCCCCAGACAGTTCCAATAATATACTGTGGCTAATAGCCACTGATGGACCTCTGCTCCATATTTTTATCCAATCCCCTCTTGAAACTGGCTATACTTGTAGCTGCCACCACCTCCTGTGGCAGTGAATGCCACATGTTAATCACCCTTTGGGTGAAGAAGTACCTCCTTTTATCCATTTTAACCCGACTGCTCAGCAATTTTATCGAATGCCCACGAGTTCTTGTATTGTGAGAAAGGGAGAGAAGTACTTCTTTCTCTACTTTCGCCATCCCATGCATCCCTTTCTCCATCCCTTGCAAACCTCTATCATGTCACCCCGCAGTCGACGTTTCTCCAAGCTAAAGAGCCCCAAGCGTTTTAACCTTTCTTCATAGGGAAAGTGTTCCAAACCTTTAATCATTCTAGTTGTCCTTTTCTGGACTTTTTCCAGTGCTATAATATCCTTTTTGAGGTGCGGTGACCAGAATTGTTCACAGTATTCCAAATGAAACCGCACCATCGATTTATACAGGGGCATTATGATACTGGTTGATTTGTTTTCAATTCCTTTCCTAATAATTCCCAGCATGGTGTTGGCCTTTTTTTATTGCAATCACACACTGTCTTGACATTTTCAGTGAGTTATCTACCACGACCCCAAGATCTCTCTTTTGGTCAGTATCTGCCAGTTCACACCCCATCAACTTGTATTTGTAGCTGGGATTCTTGGCCCCAATGTGCATTACTTTGTACTTGGTCACACTGAACTTCATCTGCCACGTTGACACCCACTCACCCAACCTTAACAGATTCCTTTGGAGTGCCTCACAGTCCTCTCTGGTTCTCACCACCCTGAACAATTTAGTGTCATCTGCAAACTTGGCCACTTCACTGCTTACTCCCAACTCCAAATCATTAATGAACAAGTTAAAGAGCATGGGGCCCAGTACTGAGCCCTGCGGCACCCCACTGCTTACTGTCCTCCACTGTGAAGACTGCCCATTTATACTCACTCTCTGCTTCCTATTAATTAGCCAGTTTTTGATCCACAAGAGGACCTGTCCTTTTACTCCATGGCTCTCAAGCTACTAAGAAGTCTTTGATGAGGAACTTTATCAAAAGCTTTCTGGAAGTCAAGGTAAACAACATCTATTGGGTCCCCTTTGTCCACATTTGTTCACCCCCTCAAAGAACTGTAACAGGTTAGTGAGGCAAGATCTTCCCTTACAGAACCCATGCTGAGTCTTACTCAATAACTTGTGTTCATCAATGTGCCTACTCATTCTGTCCTTGATTTCTACCAACTACCCTACTCATTCTGTCCTTGATTTCTACCAACTACCAAGTTTCTACCAACTTTCCCGGTATTGAAGTCAGACTGACTGGCCTGTAACTTCCCAAATCTCCTCTGGAACCCTTTTTAAAGATGGGGGTGACATTTGCTACCTTCCAGTTCTCAGGAACGGAGGCAGATTTCAGTGAAAGATTACATATTTTTGTAAGGAGATCCACAAGTTCACCTTTGAGTTCTTTTAGAACTCTTGGATGTATGCCATCTGGACCCAGAGACTTATTAGTTTTTAATTCATCAATCAGTTGTTGGACCTCCTCTCTTGTCACTTCAATTTGGCTCAGGTCTTTCAACAACTCTGTCAAAATTAGTGGTTCTGGAGCAGGCAAACACTTCTCATCTTCCACAGTGAAGAAAAAGGCAAAAAATGCATTCAGTTTCTCAGCCATTTCCCTATCCTCCTTCAGTAATCCTTTTACTCATTGGTCATCCAAGGGCCCCACTGCCTCTCTGGCTGGTTTCCTGCTTCTAATATATTTGAAGAAATTTGAAGATAAGTTTACTCAATAAACAAATATTGTGAAGAATTAACTAAGAATAAAAATGTATAAATTGTAGTCATTAATTATTGTTAGGTAATTATTAATATTTGTTTATTGGGTCAACCTGCAGCTTGACAACTTTGAGTCTATCACATGCATATTTGATACAAAAGGGCAAAAAAATCTCACTGTTTGAAAATACAGATACATGCTTGCTGACAATATAAAATACTACATTGTCAAACTTAAATATATGATAGATTCACACACTCTCACACACAAATCCATATGGCCATGAGAATTTTTGTAACAGATTTACTGAAACTGAAATATTCCTCACAAATTGTATGTTTGGGTTTTTTTGCAAATTTCAGCAGCCAACCTAGTTTTTATATTGCTTCAACAAAACTCATGTATACTGCTATAAATCACATTTACGTTTTAAAGATATAAAAAAAATTACAATCCCAGAAAACCAATATAGACTCCTGCTACAGTGGGGGGAAGGTTCATAGCTTCAATAATTTAAGTGACAGTGCCTGCCCAGAACTGAAAAAGAATATTTTAGATTTGTAGATGCCACTGTCAAATTATTAGGCCCCCTGGAGACCAGGCACTCGGGATTTGTCAAATCCTACATACCTGCTACAGAATGAGGATGCATGAACTTCCAAAACTGCTTCTGGAAACTTCCCCAACATGTCTAAAAGTTTTCTCCAAAATAGACACATTTATTACCTTTCCAGCATTACATTTTCTCACATTTTTAGGCACGGACTCCCAAGAGTGCATCTCTGTGTTTAAAATAACGTGCGAGGCAGCCCTGAGGAAGCACCAAGCATCACTATAAATCTTAAGGTGTTGTCAAAAGGGGAGGTAATGAATGGCTGAGAGCATCTCACAAAACTGTATGTGGAAATTGCTTCTCTGTATCTGAAACAGGCAGTAATACCATAAAAAACATCACGATTTGTTCCTGGGTAATATTGCAATTCTCCCTCTGTGCCTCCAAATGCTGTCACCACCTAGCATCCCACAAAACAGGGATATGCAGAGGAAGATGTAGAGCTATGCAGGTATGAGATGTCTCCCCAGCTGTCAATATTTTGCATTTGGTTAGATAGGACAAAGTGAATGAGTGGCATTCTGGACCATAGCTGAGAAGGGCAAGACTGATTCTCACCTCTAAACATTGGGATCCGCAGGGACCAGGGTCGGCATCAGGGCACCCTGAGGTAAGGCAGCAGGGTCCTCTGCTGACAATTCCCTGCCCGAATCTGTTCCTGAGTAAGGTAGTTGAGAGAGTGGCAGCCAAGCAGATGTTGGTTTTCTTGGATGATGCCTCCATCCTGAATCCCTTCCAGTCTGGCTTCCGACCTGGCCGTGGGACTGCAGATGGTATTGGTTGCCCTGCCCTTATGGCTCTTCTCCAAAGAAAGCTGGATTGAGGTGGGTCAGTGCTGCTGTTGCTTCTTGATCTAACAGCAATATTTGACATGGTTCATCATGACCTTTTGGCCCACTGCCTTGCTGATGTGGGGATTTGGTGGTTTGCCCTGCAATTGCTCTCCTCCTTTCTCCAAGATCGAGGACAGAAGGTGGAGCTAGGAGAGGGGGTATCTCTGTGGTTTCCACTGGACTGCAGCATCCCTCAATTTGTGATCTTCTCCTCACTTCTCTTCAACGTCTATATGCTTCCCCTCGCCCACCTGATTTGGAGGTTTGGGCTTGGGTATCATCAATATGCAGATGACACCCAACTCTATCTGAATAGACGGACTCAGCCCCAGATGTGTTGGACCGGGTTTTGGGAGCTGTGGCTGGTGTGTTCTGGCAGAGTAGGCTGAAGTTGAATCCAATAAAGATGGAGGTCCTGTACCTGAGTTGTGGGGGGTTGGAAAGGGAAATATGGCTCCTGGCTCTGGGTGGGGCATCTCTGGGAGTGAAGAGCCTGGGTGTGATACTGGACCCTTCTCTATCTATGGAGGCCCAGGTCACTGTGTTTGCCAAATCAGGTGCAGAAACTGGCTTCATACCTCTCCAACCATGACTTGGCTACAATGATCCATGCAATGGTCACTTCCAGATTTAATTATTGTAACTTACGCTACACGGGCCTACTCTTGCACCTGATTCAGAAGCTGCAGTTAGTGCAGAAAATAGTGGTGTGCATGCTAACAGTGAAATCTGTGCAGGCTCATGTACAGCCTATGCTCTGTGAACTGCACTGGCTCACAATTCAGTTCTGGATCCCTTTCAAGGTTCTGGTTTTTACCTTTAAGGCCTTGAGTGGCTGGGGACCAAAATACCTTCAGAATTAAAAAGTAAAGGTAAAGGTAGTCTCCTGTGCAAGCACCAGTCGTTTTCGACTCTAGGGTGACGTTGCTTTCACAACGTTTTCACGACAGACTTTTTAGGGGGTGGTTTGCCATTGCCTTCCCCAGTCATCTAGACTTTCCCCCCAGCAAGCTGGGTACTCATTTTACTGACCTCGGAAGGATGGAAGGCTGAGTCAACCTTGAGCTGGCTACCTGAACCAGCTTCTGCTGGGATCGAACTCAGGTCATGAGCATGAGCAGAGGGCTCTAACTCCAGTTCTGCAGCTCTACCTTCAGGATTACCTCTCCCCATATATGTCCCGTCAGTCCTTGTGCTCAGCATACCAGCATCTTCTGATGTAAACCAAAAGGTTTTTGACTTAGAGACTGTGGCCCTGGGAGCCAAGACCAGCTCAGAGATTATTCATTCTAACTTGATTTTTGTTGCTCCTGTTTAAATACTGTTCTATTCATTTAATTTGCTTATTTTAGCTGTCTTGGTGTTTTTGGAAATGGCTTTTGGTCTCCCCATTGGGAAGAAAAATGGGATAAGAAATGCCCTAAATAAACACATTCATTAGATTCAATTTAAATTGCCCTACTGAACAAATGGAGAAGGAACAGGGGCAAATGAATGCTTACTGTACCCAGCACTCCTCCTCTGAAAATCTTTTCCAGCTGCTTTTTTTTTTAAAAAATTATTTATTTACAAAATTTATATCCCACCTTTCTGCCCTGACAAGGGCCACCAAAGCAATCAACAAATTGAAACATGTATGAAACAAAATCACATTTTAATAGCATTTAAAACCAACCCTTTACACAAAACACACACATTATTAAAATATTATTTATTGTATGGCAGAGTTACATACAGGAGGTATATAACATAAATATATATAACCAAGCTGATACAATGGGTAGGCATACTGACTGGACAATCCCCCTAAATCAGGGGTCCTCAACCCCAAGGCTATGGATTGGTACCGGGCTGTGGCCTGTTACTAACTGGACCGTGCAGCCTTGCTGCCCTCCCTGCAGCCCACACAGCCTCACTGCCTCCCGCAGTACCGCCTCCCCCCCGCGGCGCCACCTCCCACAGCGCCTCCTCCTCCTCCATTTTTGCAATGTTAAGGCTGGGGAAGGGGCCGTGAAGCGCCTCTGTAAAAGCCGACCCCCCCTGATCAGTGGGGAAACCGCGTGGGGAAACTGCATGGCGAAACTGAGCCCTATAGGGGAGGGCAGGATATAAATATAATACATAAATAAATTAACGACTACCTTAATGGCACCCAGCTTAAACACAACCATACACCTAAATACCTTGGCATTACCCTGCACAGGACTTTGAGCTATAAACATCATCTTACCAATGTAGCAATGAAAATATGCAAAACAACATTCTCAAACAATTATGTAGTACAACTTGGGGTGCATCTGCTACAACACTTAGATGTTCAACTTTGGAGTTGATGTATAGTACCATTGAATACGGTGCTTCAGTGTGGCTGAACAGCCCCGATGTCCACAAACTTGATGTCCAACTGAATACAACAATGAGAACCATCAGCAGATGTATTAAACCCACTCCAACCTGTTGGCTACCCACATTATGCTACATTGCTCCCCCAAATCTCCAAAGATAAGATACTCTTCTTTGTGAATATAGAAAGATAAATGAAAACAGACAGTTGCCTAGCCGCAAAGACATGGCTGATGCCAGCCTATCCAGACTAAGATCCTGACAGCCAGCAACAAGATGTATACAAATCCTGGAATCACAAAATTTTGACTTAGGGAATGAATAGTTGTGAACATGGATGCAATCAGTTCTACCCAATATCCATAACTGATAAACACCAACAAGAGGTCCTCAGGATTTGACCTGCCAAGTAAAAGTATGTAAGACAGCTAACAGAATATGAACAGGCTTTGACAGTCGTGCAGACCTGTTGTTTAAATAGGACAAAATACCATATACCGAATGTAGTTAAATAGAACAAAATACCGAATGTAGTTGTGCTGCAGCCCACCAAACTATTTTCCATCTTTCACAAGAATGTGACTGTTGTGCTTTCCAGGGAGATGTGATGGAGCTCTTTGAACTCTCCCCAGCTGCAATTGAGTGGATTTTAAAGTTAGATATTTATTTAGGGCAGGGTTCCCCAACCTTTTTGGCACCAGGGACCAGCCCTAGGGCCAGCTGGCCCATCACAGCCCCAGGGCTCGCAGGGTGGGGGCACCGAATTCGGCCTCACTGCCCCCCACGGCACCTCCTCCTTTACACAAAAGTAGTAAAAGCTGGGGAAGTACATGTTGGTTCTTTCTACACTAGACTCTAATCCTGGTTCAGCAAAACTACAAGTCATAAAACGAAGTTGGAGTCCAGTAGCACCTTTATGACTAATAATGTTTTATTCAGAATGTAAGCTTTTGTATGTATGCACACTTCATCAGACAATGAAATGGGGTACAGTGAGCAGAGTTACAAACTACAAGTGTTCTCCCATTGGCAAAAGATGGCAACAGAAGGAGATAGACAACAAGTTCCAGACTTCTAACTCTGCACAGTTCAAGACTGCAAGGTTAAAGGGGGGAGTTTTAGGGAGGAAACAGCTTTTATTTTCTTTAAAACATTTTAATGCCACCTTTCTGCTCAGTTTAGGACCCCCAAGTTCCCTTCTTCCCTATCCTTCTCTCTCCTGAGGGCCCTCTGAAAGGCAGAAAGTGTTGTCAGGGTGTTAGGACACATAACTACAGGTTAAGGGTGGCCTTAAATGAGTATTTTTTTAAAAAAGGTAAAGGTAGTCCCCTGGGCAAGCACCAGTCATTTTCGACTCTGGGATGATGTTGCTTTCACAACGTTTTCACGGCAGACTTTTTACGGGGTGGTTTGCCATTGCCTTCCCCAGTCATCTAGACTTTCCCCCCAGCAAGCTGGGGACTCATTTTATCGTCCTCTGAAGGATGGAAGGCTCTCTTAAATCAGTTAATGGTTGTTTTTCACTCATATCATAAAGGAAACAAATGTGCTTAGGATAACATCAGAGTGGAGGCAAAATCGTCCCAATGACCAAGCCATGTACTAACGAGGGTCTTTATGGGTTCAGTGCTTTTTCCTCTGTGACTAAAGTGCATGGAATGCTCTCTCTCTCTCTCTCTCTCTCCAGGGTCCCTACAATATATAGGCTATCCCTCCAGACACATTTTGCTTGTCACAACAACCCCTATCAAATCACACTACAATCCTGATAACCAAGGTGAAAACCTCTCAAGTTTGTGACTTGCAATAAGACTGCCAACTTACGTTTAATGTATCTAATAAGACCTTCGGAGCTAAACTGTGAAGGCAGGAAATAAGAAGGGGGGCATGAGGGGTTGGGCTTAATGGCTTCTTTGGGTGTGTGTCTGGATAAGAAACCTCTTTTCAAGACCTTGAGTCTATGCCTGTATACTCTAAAGCAATACATCCTCTAG
Organism: Heteronotia binoei; assembly: GCF_032191835.1. Taxonomy (NCBI): domain Eukaryota; kingdom Metazoa; phylum Chordata; class Lepidosauria; order Squamata; family Gekkonidae; genus Heteronotia; species Heteronotia binoei. Next base: position 82,036,594 of record NC_083230.1, read on the forward strand.
GCTGTGGAGTCTTGTGAGCAAAAACTTTACATTGTGAGCTACTGGCATTAAAGTTGCGAGCTACTGCAAAAATTAGTTTGCTCTAGAGCCATCCTTCCTGAGGTAAGACAAAAATGTGTGAGCTGGAGACTAAAAAACTGTAAGCCAGCTCACACCAACTCAGCTTAGAGGGAACATTGCTCTGAAGTACACCTCAGTGGGTTCAGTGGGGCTAAATGCTAGGGTTGCCAGGTCCAGTTCAAAAAAATATCTGGGGACTTTGGGGGTGGAGCCAGGAGCAAGGTTGTGACAAGCATAACTGAACTCCAAAGGGAGTTCTGGCCATCACATTTAAAGGGACCACACACCTTTTAAATGCCTTCCCTCCATTGGAAATAATGGATAGGGGCACCTTCTTTTGGGGCTAATAGAATTGGACCCCCTGGTCCAATCTTTTTGAAACCTGGAGAGTCATTTGAGGAGAGACATTGGATGCTATGCTGCAAATTTGGTGCCTCTAACTCAAAAAACACCCCTCCCCGAGCTCCAGATACCCACAGATCAATTCTCCATTATACCCTATGGGAATCGGTCTCCATATGAAATAATGGAGTGCCCAGCAGACATTTTCCTCCCCCACCCCTGCTTTCTGATGACTCTGAAGCAGGGGGAGCATCTTCAAACCGGGAGATTCCCTGCCCCCATCTGGGGATTGGCAGCCCTTCTTAATGCCAAATAAGAGGGGCAGGATTGCAGTTTCAATATCACAGATCATGTAGAAAATGGCACTTGTATTTCATGTCCTGTTGTTTATATCATTTTGTACTATAGCAGAGGTGTCCAACTCATTTGTTATGAAAGCCGGATCTGACATAAATGAGATCTTGTCAGGCCGAACCATGTGTCTCATAAAATGCAATGCCAGGTAGCAGAGATATAAATTATATAAAGGATACAGACAAACACAAAGATTTTTTAAAAAGTTTAAATTAAAACATGCTTAAAACATTAGCACATGCTGGTCTTAATGGTGATTTCTTTGTATCTCCCATGCAATCCAGGGAATTGGGCAAAGGAAGTTCTGGCTCTTTCCTTCCTTCCCCAGGGGACAAGGATGAGGAGCCTCAGCCAATAGAAGGAAAAGAGGCTTGGCTCAGTAACTCTGCTGTGCAATTGAGCAAGCCTGGCAAAGCAAGCTTTGATGCAGAAGGAAGCAAGAGAGGGAGAAGGAAGCAGATGACAGCCAGTTGCTCAGGGGCCTGATAGGAGCCCTCCGGGGGCCTGATTCAGCCTCCAGGTCATATGTTTGACATCCTTTTCCTATAGGATTTTTACCCTGCTTTTACCAAAGGAAGTAATTGTACCAGAAGTAAAGACAAAAAAGGGGGGTGGTAGTCAGCCAGGGTGGGAAGGATGTGGAAGCGTACTGTCAAGCTTGGGTAGAGAAAGTATTTGCTCTTTTGAAATAATGCATGACAATAGTATTTCAATTACAGACCATTTCAAGAGAAATTTTAGGATGGTCACCATTGAGTGCCCAATGTATAATTTTTATTATTGCAGTTAATTTTAGGGGTCTTTCCTCTGATGGAGAGCAACTGTGCTTAAAGTGTATTTTATTTTTGCACACCCTCCCCAGTAATTTCCTTTGCAGACCCCTATGGGCCTATTTTTTATGGAGAAAAATCATTTCTGTGTTTGCATTTCAACAGGAACAAGATTACCATTTAACCTACACAACAAACTGAGGAGCAGGCGAGATTGCTCATTCATAAAGGGTGCAAATGTTTATTTTACCCTTCAGCAGGCACGGGAATCCTGTCTTTCTGTGTGACCCTACACAGGAAAAGTTATTACTAATTACTAATTCATTACTAGCTGCTGCGTGATGCATAGTTGTGCAAACATTGCTGACATTATTTGATCAGAGTTAATAAAGTGCAGTGGAACACCTACAGTGAGCCATCTATGACTTCAAACAGTCCTCTAGCTGCAGACAAGACCAGCAGTATTTTAAAATTGTACGGTGAATAGTGTTTCTATTTTTGTATTCTTCCTCTTTCGCCTTTCTGCCATTGTAACCACACTACTAAAATATGTTTGTTTTCCAGGCCTGGACCAAACATATTAAGAAAGCCATAAAACAGTGTGCATGTGTGGATCCAGGTTCATCCTGCAGTCCAGCAAATTGAGACAGCTCAATACCCAAAGGAGCCTGACTCACATTTATATATCATGCATACAGACCTTCAGAGGGGAAGCAAAATGCACATGGGGAAGGGCCATTATTTACTCCCCCATGAAGAGTACATCAAGAGTATTTTTAGATTGTACAAAGCCAAGTCATGTGGGAGGCTGCAGAAATCATGCCCCTTAGTACTTTCTCCTTCCCCAAAAGATGGCAAGACAAGCAGCATCGTCTCACAAACCACCGTGTTCCAACATTTCCATAATTGAAACCATGTATGCAAACTGGCTCAGAGCTGCTTCTCCATCCCCTCCTCTTATCTCTAGTGTCTTCCTTTTCAAAAGCAGGGGAGACAAATTTCTGCAGCCATCAAGGAACGTTAACATTCTTTTGTCCAATTCTGGCCTGTCCACTGTGGAAAAATACTAGCTGCTCAACTCTAATAATTAGCAATAGAGAGCAATCAGCTTAACAAAGTCATCCTGCACCCATAACAACATTTACTCAGCAGTAAGTCCCTCAGAAACCTGTGGAATCCACTGAATGGCATGCATGCTTTGGAGTACAGCCAGAATATTTAAGCAGACATTTTTCTTTCTTTAACCAAGGAATGTAGCTTATATGAGTTGCAAAGAAATCTGTAGACTGTCAGTGAAAGATAATAACAGCATTATAAACAGTACTTTCCAATGTATCATGGGTTTGACTTAATACATACTGGGAACACATACCGTTTTCGCACACAGCTTACCTTGCAGTCACAATCCTGTTCCCTCCGCAGCGTCCGGTCAGATTTCCCACCATCTGCGCTGGAGTTACAGGAAGTGCTGCAGCTTCTGCATAGCAAACGTAAACTGGGTTTTAGCGGTTTACATTTGCTATGCAAAAGCCGCGGCGTTTCCTGTAACTCTGGCGAAGATGGTGGGAAATCCGACCGGGTGCTGCGGTGGGAACAGGATTGTGTCTGCGAGGTAAGCTGTGTGCGAAAACGATAACAGTGAAAACACATATGGTTTGAATGAAGAAAAGAATTATTCATCATGTATTTTACATTTTGGTTTATGCAGGTGATTCCCTCTAGTCAAAACTCACCCAATCAAATTAGAAACATGCATATAGTAACAGAGACAATGAAAAACAACTCCTTACACATACTTGAGAATTTTTTGCTATGGATACATGGAGTGGCCTTGGGGGTTCTCTCTCAGCTATCAAACTGAACTAACAGTGGCAGGCAAAGCTTGCTTGAACGTATCATTCTCTGCCATGCAATGGTCTTGGGACAGCTTTCAGACCAGTTGTTTCCAGCCAGGTTCCAATCTCATTTTTCAGAAATTCACTGTAAAATCTTTGGCAAGTCAGTCTTTCTCAGGGATTACTCATGGGCTGGTTGACAAAGAAAACTCACCACTGAGCATTATTGAAGGGGGAGAAGAAGGTGGGCATTTGAATGTCAAGAGGTGGCAATGGAGCAACAAAAATGATGGCTACAGGTGCTCTGCTTCCAGGTGGCTACTGGAACTGGGCACCCACAAGTAATATCATCACCGTGTGCCAGAACATAAGAGAAGCCATGTTGGATCAGGCCAATGGCCCATCCAGTCCAACACTCTGTATCACACAGTGGCCAAATATATATATATATATATACACACACACACACACGCACGCACGCTGTGACTAATAGCCACTGATGGACCTCTGCTCCATATTTTTATCTAACCCCCTCTTGAAGGTGGCTATGCTTGTAGCTTGCCAGGTTCTGCTAGCCAGTCAGTAGTTGTGCACATGCATGTTGCTGCAGCAGTGACCCTGGCAACTCCGTCACCACCTCCTGACAGCCAGCAATATGGTAACCACCTCTTTTGATTCACTGGATGTTATGTATGTGAATCCATGTGTTTCTGTCTCATGGGAACCTGAGGGACTGAGCTTGGGGACTGAGGAGCAATAGGCAGTAGGATCCAAATCCTAACTGCCCTGCTCCAACTACAGGCCCCTGCTGGTTTGAATGACCCAATTATGCGATAGCGCGGGAACACTGTATTATATATAGTTGGTCCCGCAGGTCCCGTACTTCAGTCTTGCTAGTACAGCCATCTACAATCTATACTTATTAAAGAGCTTGTTATCACTACCACTTCACTTCATCCATGCATAGAATCCACTATATTATATTGGAGTTTAATGATGGGAAATGGGACATTCCCTGTGATTTGTTACTGTTACAGGGTCTCTCAGTTGCCCATCTATACAATGGGAACAGCTGCAACTGGCAGTGCAAAAGCAGTCACTAAAGCCTGTGTATGTAGCACTTTGTGGAACATCCTCTTGGGTTCTTCCTTTAATTCCTGAAGAAGCAGAAAAGTGTGGGGAACAGGCCTGTGGCCCAGGGGGGCACAGGCTCCCCACCCAACCCCCTTTGACCTTTATGGTTCCTCCTTTCCCCGCAGCTTTGGCAGCCCCCACTCTCTCTGCCGCCACTTCTCTGATGGCCCCTGATCTCCCCGCCGCTCTGGTGGCCCCCGCTCTGTGCAGCGCCTCCACCTTCCTCCCACCCACTCGGTGAAGTGCTGGCTCCCCAATCTCCCCGCCACTCTGGTGGCCTCCTCTCCCTTCTGTGTGGCACTTTCTCCTCCCTCCCTCCCACCCACCCACCCTGTGAAGCACTGGCTCCCTGATCTCCCCGCTGCTCTGGTGGCCGTGCTGCCCTCCTCATGGTGCCTCCCCCTCCCACCCATCTGGTGAAGCGTGGCTCCTGGGGCTCTTTCAAGGCACCAGCCCCCGGCCGATCAGTTGATTGGCGGGAAAAGCCACACCAAGGCCCACTGGGGAAATAGGTAGGAATTGTGTGTACAAACTGCTGTGTGATTCAGTGGATTGTAACATTCAGAGCTGAGTTTGAGTGTTGACTAGGGATGGGGACAAGCTGGGGGAAATGGTGGTTTGTTTAATTTCATGATTCATTTGATTTCTGACCTGGTTCATGTTTCATTGGTTCATTTGGTTCAGGTGGTGTAAAACTCATGGGGAGTCTTCAGCAGGCTCTCCTCCACCCACTGTCCAAGTTTGGCAAAGACTGGATTTGGAATGTCCAAGTTATAGCCCCCCTCCCCAAAAGTAGGTGCCCCCAGGAAAACTCAGCTCTTCAGCTCTCACAACTCTTTGTGCTGCAGAATGGGAACTCTGTGATTGGTTCCTGAAGCTGCCAATCAAGCTGCTATGGGTGGTTCCAGGGCTCCCAGAAGTCCACCCCCAGCATTTTTGGAATTGATTGAATCAGCACCAGGCTGTCTGGGAAAATGAACTGCAAAAATGAGCCAAACGAAACACCAAGGTCTGGACTGGTTTTGGAATGAACTATGAATCAGCCCAATTCATGCACATTGCAATTCATGGTTCAGTTCATGCCTGTGTCTAGTCTTGACTCTACTGGGCACTTAACTGTAGGATCTTTGCTCACTGAGCTTGGCTGGGAGGAGGGGGAGAACATAAATTCCAAGGTAAAGGCAGAAAGTTAGGTATCTTTGCAGGCTTCATTTAGCAACAATCAAGCTTGCATCATGGACAGATGGTAAGGACATGCACTTTTTTTTGTTTACAGTTTCTTAAAGTTTTTAAAATTATTTTTCTTTATTTTGCTTATTATATAAGTTCTCTTATTATTATTCATTTTCATTGGTTTTAGTGGGAAACACATTTCTAGCTCTAACTTTTATTCTCCCACGCAGTTAACTGAGGTGCAATTTTCAGGGGCTGGTACCGCTCATTCAGGAGATCCTCTCTGCCAAATTTCAGGCAGGTAGGATAAGTGTTCCCATCTGAAAGGCAATTAAAATCCTGACTTGCAGAGTAGGCATAGGAAAGCCTTTGGCAACCCAAGGAAACAGAAACTGTGAACAGAACCTCATGTATGAGTCTATGCATACTAGTTGGGGCCAGAATTTTTTCAAATATTCTTGAGTTGCTAATTTTCCAATTTATAATAGATGAAACTAAAGAATTTGGCCACAGGGCTGACCATGGCCTCAGGACTGGCAGGGTGGGAGCATCCAATTTGGCCTCCCTCCATGGCGTTTCCTTCTCCCTCCTTTGCCCCCCAAACAACCTTGCCACCTCCTCCTCCCGTTTCCTCCTCCCTCCTTCGTCCCCCCACACAGCCTTGCCGCCTCCTCCTCCCGCATTTTCCTGCCCCCCATTTCCTCCTCCCTCCTTTCTGCCCCCCCGCACAGCCTCACTGCCTCCTCCTCCCCCCATTTTCCTCCCCCATTTCCTTTTTCCTCCTTCACCGCCACTGTCCATGCAGCCTCGCCATTTCCTCCTTGCTGCCTTGCCGCCTGCACAGCCTCGCCACCTCCTCTTCCTCCCCTCATTTTCACCATTTTAAGGCTGGGGAAGGGGCTTTCTTTTTCCCGGCCTTAAAATGGTGAAAACGGGAAGAGGAGGTGACATGGAGGGGCGGGGTCAGGTCAGGCTTCACGGCCCATCTCAAACAGGCCATGGCCCGGTACCGGTCCCCAGCCTGGGGGTTGGGGATCCCTGACTTAGGGGACAAGCTGTGGCTCAGTGGCAGAGCATCTTGTTTGCACTTAGAAGACAAAGGTCCAGGTTCAGTTCCTGGTATCTCTACTTTAAAAAGGAACAGGTAGTAGATGATGTGAAAGACTTCTGCCTGAGGCCCTGGAGAATTGCTGCCTTTCAAAGCAGACAATACTGACCTTGATAGACCAATAGTTTGACTCTGTAGTCCTGTCCACAAGTTACAGTGAATGGAGATACAATCTGTGTGCAGCGTACCCTTGATTTTTCTTTATACATGTTTGAGTAATTCTCATGTTGCATTTAACATATGTACAGCTCACATTTATCCAGGTACTGATCAGCAGTTTCATTCATAAGAACCTATGTTGGTTATTTCTTACAAACAGGTATATGCGCTTACTTGTTTGTGCATTCTACAAGGCAGCTTCATGTGTGTTCCATATCTGACTGCAGTTCCTCAACAGATTATCTGGCTATTCTACACACTTAAAAGGTGGCGGGACAGAAGCTATTCCTTATTTATTTACCAGTAAAGATTTGTTTTTCTGATTCATTTTATGTGAAGCTGTCAGTTGTAATCTCCGAAATAAGAAACATCCATAACCAAACTAGGGTGGGATGCAGAGAGCCCAGTATGGCATCAAGGTTATTTCTGGCTTGCTTCAGTAAACATGTCAAACCATGCTTAAGTAATTTTAACTACGGTTCTCCAGATATCCAAATTGCCAACTGGCCGTTCTAAATAAAAGAACTGCCTAAATGTGAATTTCTGCTGAGAGGTTTCTGCTGAGAGTCTTCTAATGGCTTATGCTGAACATCAAAACATTAAAAAAAAACATACTGCATCACAGCAGAAGTCCATCTTAGTACAGCATCCTGTTCCCCACAGTGGCCAGATGGATGCTCCCAAGGAACTACCAAGGAGACCTTAAGACAATAGTTTTCTCTGCTGTTATTCTCCATCACCCTGTACAAGGGAGTCTTGTCTCTTTTCTCAAGTTCTGGGGCTAAGCCAGCATCAAAGTATAATAACGTGACAGGGCAAAATGGTCATAAGCATTCAAATAAGAACAACATAGATAAAAAGGGGATGCTCAGCCAGAAAGGAAGGGAAAACTGAGAGGGAAATCTTGTATGTGAGGGAGGGAAGAAGTTGCGTTCACTATAGCAACTTTGGGAGAAAGTGCCAATTTCCAGTAAGGAAAAATTACAGGCACCTCTATTGTATCTCCTTCCAGGACTAAATTACTTAGTCTATGTGTGAATTTCTGTTGGGAAAACAGCAGAGAGAAAGGGTTAAACTTTCTTAACTGAAAGCCAATGTGGTGTAGTGGTTAAGAGTGGTTGACTCTAATCTGGAGAACCTGGTTGGACTCCCCACTTCTCCACATGAAACCAGCTGGGTGACCTTGGGTCAGTAACATTTCTCTCAGAGCTCTCTCAGCTCTACCTACCTCACAGGGTGTCTGTTGCAGGGAGAGGAAGGGAAAGCTTTGAGACATCCTCAGGTAGCAGAAAAGTGGAGTATAAAACCAACTCTTCTTCTTTAAGTTACTACCCCAGTGGTAAACATCAGAAGATTTCATCATGGATCTCTCACATAATGTGTAGTACTTTGGAGAGGGGGAAGCAACTGTACCAACCGATAATGGGAAAAGGTGATACAAGATTAGTGTTGACGATGGACAGCAGAATTTCTAGGTGAGAGGAGGCAAATGTGGTGCTAAACAGTATATGAAGTGTGAGAACAGGCTGGTTTCTTTTTTTTGATACATAACATTTGTTGGAGTCAGCACAGTACATCAATTTAACAAACTCATTTTGAATCCTATCTTCCAAAGAGGTGAGGACCCCAAATTTTCTGACCCTTTGAATGCCCTCAGCAGACAATGATCCATTAATTATCTCTCTTTGAGGCCAGTGTTTCATTCAGTTGGGTACTCACCTTATCACAGCAGTTCCTCCTAGGCTGACATTCTCCATCTTCTTGCTTCTATGTAATGTCAAATGCTCTACTGGAGAGGAGCTGTGTTACGTGAACAGCTTTCTCCTGGTCTGCTAATGCAGTTACTTGTTTAAAAGGAGAAACAAGGTTTCTCTGACATTTGTAAAAAGTAAATTCAGGTTAATAATTACCCACTATGATCCCAGCACAAGCCAGGATAGGGTGATTACCAAATCCAATAAATAATAATTAAAAAAAATAATCTTGTCCTTCACAAACCACTCTTTATTATGTATTTCTATACAAAGTTGTGCTGACTGGCTTATATTTTCCTACATCATTCTTGTCGGTTTTGTTCTCACAAGATAGGGACTATACTTGCTTTTACTTTAACATCCTGAAATTTTGGAAAAAAACATTTTGATGATTTCTTTCTGCAAACTTTTCATCTCACAAGAGTTGCATATATTATCAAGGCAAGATTGCTTTAATTTGCCACTTACTCATTTTTTAATCTCAAACTCTTTCCAAGGAGTTCAGGATTGCATATACTCACTACCATTGTTATTCTTGTAGTCCACCAATATGGTAGGTTAGACTGAGGGATATAGGATTGCCCAGGGAAGTAGCTAGGATTTTTTCTTCAGGGGTATTTAAATAAGTCAGGGGCACCCCTCCATACACCCCCAGGCTGCCTCACACACGCCCCAGTCAGCCAAACCCACCCACCCACCCCATGTGCTCCTACCCGACAGTGAGGGTGCCCCATTCCTTGGCTCAGCCCCCGCCTGACTCTCTTGGCCCCGAGCCCCATGTGGGCCCAGGAAGAGGAGCAGGAGGAGGAAGGGCAGTGGGCATCACCCTGGGCACTGCCATTGGGACCATAGCAGCTGAAATACTCTGCACACAGCCAGGAAAGTAAAAGGGAGACCTCCCTGGCAAGGGGCTTTCCGAGGCAGTGCTACCAGTTTGAGAGAGCCAGTTTGGTGTAGTGACTAAGTGACTCTTATTGGGGAGAACCAGGTTTGATTCCCCACGCTTCCACATGTACCTGCTGATGTGACCTTGAGTCAGTCACAAGTTCTCATAGAGCTGTTCTCCCAAGAGCAGTTCTTGGAGAGCTCTCTTAGCTCCACCTACCTCACAGGGTGACTGTTTTGGGCAGGGGAAGGGAAAGAAGATTGTAAGCTGCTCTGAAATTCCATTGTATAGTAAAAGGTAGGGTATAAATCCAATCTCTTCTCTTGTTTTTCTTCTGCAACCTCCCTTGAAGTAGCCCCCTGGCTGGCCATGGGAGGGCGGCTCTGGCAGGCTTCAGCTGCTTTGCAGGAGGGCACATGGAACTTCCATGGCCTCTGAGCCTGGCTGAGAGGTGAAGGTGTGCACGGGGGTAGTGCCCAGGCAGGGCTCCCTTGATGGCAGCTCCACACTCAGCAGGTTGTACGTGTGTGCCGCCAAGCTTCCGGAGTCAGGCGCCAGTGGAGTTCCTGCTCCTGCAGGTGTCCCTGGAAGTGCAGCTCCTGCCTTCCTCCCAGAGCAGAGGACACCTTCAGACTCTGCAAACTGGGGATGAGGTGGCAGCTTTTTGCTACTGTCTAGACTGTTCCTGATGAACCAGCTGGATGGGAGGTTGGGGGGCCTAGGCTGGAAGGGAAGTCAGGGGCCTTGGTGGTAAGTTGGGGGGGTGTCCCGTGGGCCCCACCATAGTTATGGGCCTGGGGTTGCCAGGTCTTAACTTGCTCACCAGCAAGGGGTGGGAGGGAGCTTTCTGGGTGTTGGGGGTGATGTCATCATGTGCTACATCCCCAACATGATGACATAATGTGGAAGTGATGTCATCACACCAGGGACATCACACAGCGGTGCTCTGGGTTTTTTTTGCCAAAATACCTGTGTGTCACAGCATGATGTTCCCAGTGTGATGACATCACTTCTGCATGACATCATCATATTGGGGATGTCACAGAAGGTCGTGGCTACTGGGGGAGGGGGTTCCCCCCACTGGCCAGCTGGTGGCAGGCAGGAACCTGCAAAGTCAGGAGATACCCTGCTCCCACCCAGGGGCTGCCAAACTGGAAAGAACCACACAAACTGAAGACTGGAGAGCAAGCTGCAAGCTCTGTGTGAAAAACACCTCTTGACTCTGTACTCAACAAGTGTAAAGTATTTTATAATGAAGTTACATGTATAAATCCGCAATTTTGACTTCTTGTCTGTGCAAATCCAGTTGCTCACGAGTATGGGAAATACAGAAATCTCACACTGCAATGCAGTTGTTGTTTTTACATTCAATACAACCTGATCTCTTTGTAGTAAATAGACCAATTATATTTCCAATTCACTTCTCACAACCAAGTATTTTCAAATCGATTTATTTCACTGGTGCAGCAACAGGCACAATCATTCTAAGGCAGGGGTGTTGAACTCATTTGTTATGAGGGCCGGATCTGACATAAATGAGACCTTGTCGGGACGGGATGGGCTGTGTCAAGTCGGGCCATATGTGTACCTATTTAAGATTAGCTAGCAGAGATATGAACTTTTTAAAAGACACAGACAAACACAACTAAAGATTTTTTTAAAAACCCTTGAAATAAAACATGTTTAAACGTTAGCACTCATTGACTTTAAAGATGCTTATGGCGGCAGGGCTCGGGGGAAGCGAGCTAGACTGCTGTTCTTTTGAGGGGTTATAGAGTGTTTCGAGCCCGTCCCTGTGGCATCGGTCCCATCGTTGTGGGACCCAGGGGGCCGGCGCAGCGGCACGCCGAAGCAGCCTGTCACTAATAACACCGGTCGAGATGCAGGACAGGAACCTGGAAGTGACCGACAGGCTGCTCAAGGGGGCTCATTTTGCGGCATCTCCCGGCGGGAGGGTGGCACCCGCACGGGACACATATCAAATGAAAGAGGGGGCGCAGGGCTATCAGAAACAGCCAGCGGAGGGAGTCGGGAGACCACTCCACTGGGGGATCCACACCCCGAAAGTGATGAAGGTGGCGCAGATAGAGCCAACAGGACAAAATAAATAGGCTGCATTATGCAGCACAGTTGAGAAAGTGCCTTATCCCATATACTGATGAAGTAAATACAGGATCTGAGAACAAAATTGCACTAGAAGACACAAACACAAAGCTCCCTTACACTGAATCAGTGCTTGGGTCCACCAAAGTCAGTATTGTCTACTCCAGTCACAAACACAAAGCTCCCTTACACTGAATCAGTGCTTGGGTCCACCAAAGTCAGTATTGTCACATAAGAGAAGCCCTGTTGGATCAGGCCAGTGGCCCATCCAGTCCAACACTCTGCGTCACATAACAACATAAGAGAAGCCCTGTTGGATCAGGCCAGTGGCCCATCCAGTCCAACACTCTGCGTCACATAAGAACATAAGAGAAGCCCTGTTGGATCAGGCCAGTGGCCCATCCAGTCCAACACTCTGCGTCACATAAGAACATAAGAGAAGCCATGTTGGATCAGGCCAGTGGCCCATCCAGTCCAACACTCTGGGTCACATAAGAACATAAGAGAAGCCATGTTGGATCAGGCCAGTGGCCCCTCCAGTCCAACACTCTGCGTCACATAAGAACATAAGGAGGGAGGGAGGGAAGGAGGGAGGGAGGGAGGGAGGGAGGGAAGGAAGGAAGGAAGGGAGAAAGGAAGGAAGGAAGGAAGGAAGGAAGGAAGGAAGGAAGGAAGGAAGGAAGGAAGGAAGGGAGGGAGGGAGGGAGGGAGGGAGGAAGGAAGGAGGGAAGGAAGGAAGAAAGGAGGGAAGGAAGGAAGGAAGAAAGGAAGAAAGGAAGGAGGGAAGGAAGAAAGGAATTTTACCCTGGCAAACTTGGGATATTTCTTGCAATAGATTACCCATAGACTGAGAGCCCAATGAAGGAATTGGTTGAGAACTGGATGGTGGTAAGACAACGAAGCAGCAGAAGGGAGGTCACCAGGGCTTTTTTTTGTAGCAGAACTCTTTGCATATTAGGCCACACATCCCTGATGTAGCCAATCCTCCAAGAGCTTACAGTAGGTCATGTAATAAGAGCCTTGTAAGCTCTTGGAGGAATGGCTACCTCAGGGGTGTGTGGCCTAATATGCAAAGGAGTTCCTGCTACAAAAAAAGTCCTGGAGGTCACTGATGTCCCACTGACCACAGCTGTCTGAATCTAAGCAGTGTTATGATAGAGAATCAAACCAATGAAATTGGTAAAGTGACTTCTACAGGTGCCACCTAGAGAGCCCTAGGAAACAGGGCAAGAGTCAGAAATTCCCAATTCTTTGCTCAAGGGATTAATTGACAGTAGCAAAATCAGTATCCATACACATTCATGACACTTGTAAATTAGACTTCCAGAGAGAATGTTTACATTTGGCATTTAATTCATCTGACAAGGCCTGGAGCTTTGCCATAGGCTTCTCATCGGCTTGTAACTTAGCCAAACTATTTGAAAGAAAATGAATAATTATATTCTGCTCTTACAAAGCTCTTTTCAGGTAAGAAAACACAAATATAAAACAAGATTTCAAGGAGCCCTGTGAGATAAAGAGAGAGAGAGTATGAGAGCACTCGTGGAGGGAGATGGGCACTAGTTTGAAGAAGATGATGATATTGGATTTATATCCCACCCTTCACTCTGAGTCTCAGAGTGGCTTACAATCTCCATTACCTTCCTCCCCTGCAACAGACACCCTGTGTGGTAGGTGGGGCTGAGGGAGCTCTCACAGAAACTGCCCGTTCAAGGATAACTCTGGGAGAGCTATGGCTGATCCAAAGCCGTCCCAGCAGCTGCAAGTAGAGAAATGGGGAATCAAACCTGGTTCTCCCAGATAAGAGTCTGCACACTTAACCACCGCACCAGGGCTTTTTTGGAGGTGGGGCGGGAAAAGCCCAGCAGGAACTCATTTGCATATTAGGCCACACCCCTGATGGCACCATTGTTTCCCACGGGGCTTTTTTGTAGAAAAAGCCAGCAGGAACTCATTTGCATATTAGGCCACACAACCCTGACATCAAGCCAGCTGGAACTGTGTCCCTGTGCGTTCCTGCTTAAAAAAAAGCCCTGCACAAATTGGCTCTCGCAGAGAAAGGATAAAGAAATAGGGAAAGGGAAATAAGGATGTTGAACTGAGAGGCAATAAGTTGAAGGGCTGCCATTGCAGACTTGAAACCTCACTGTTATCAGTATGCTATAGTACAGATAGGTAAAGAAAACAAAGGGAACAAATCCAAGTCAAGAATCCTGTGCCTAACATTATAGTTCCAAAGAGAAATATAAGAATATTTACTTATTTCCAGCATGTCCCTACAAGCATCCTTACAACACGTTTATTAAAACCACACTTATACAGCAGAGTTTCCAGGAGTTCATTGAAATGTCACCAGAAGTGCAATGTCTGGTCTGGTTTCAGAAATTCTTCCTGGGGTTCTGTGAGCAGTGCTGGTAAACAAGGTGCCTCTCTCCTCATTGCTTGTCATCCAGATGCACTGTTAAGTTTCTTGCTCTCCCTTCTACTTGAATAGGCTTTTGATGGGCCTGGGGCTCAGCAGTCGTCCATCAAGTACTGCGGTAGTGAGCAGCTGCAAAGGCACTCAAAGAACACTTGGTTTACTCACCCCTTCTGCCTAGTCCTCTTGCACATCTGAGATTCACTTTTCATTAATGGTGCCCTCTCCCGATTGTCTTAAACTTTAGTAAAATGAACAAGAAAGCTAGGAGAAATCTGGGTGGAGCACAGTAAGCTCTATTACCTTATCCTATACTGGGCATATTCCCAAAGGATCTACTCCCCGTTTTACAAAGGGCAGCTAGCAACACAACCATTTTCTTTTGTTATGGTTGTGCTAAAAAGTTCAGGTGAATGGAATGAAGGAAAAGAAGGACTGTGATGCTACTGAATGTGTATATAGGTATCTAGGAACGGCTTAGGACAGCATGCATCGCTCCAGGCAACCGTTGCCATGGAACTGAAAAGGGGGAGAGAGGCAGTTGAATGGTGGAAGAAGAAGAGAGAGTAAAGAAATAGGGAAAGGGAAATAAGGATGTTGAACTGAGGGGTAGTAGGCTGAAGGGCTGCCATTGCGGACTTGAAACCTTGATGTTATCTGTGTGCTATAGTCAGGACTTTTTTGTAGCAGGAGCTCCTTTGCATATTAGGCCACACACCTCTGATATAGCCAATCCTCCAAGAGCTTACAGGGCTCTTAGAACAGGGCCTACTGTAAGTTCTATGAGGATTGGCTACATCAGGGGTGTGTGGCTTAATATGCAAAGGAGTTCTTGCTACAAAAAAGCTCTGGCTATAGTACAGACTACAGAGATTGGATACTTTGGATACCAATCTATACAGACCTGTTGCAATCAGGGAAAGGAAATGAATTGGTCAGAAAGAGTAGAAGCTATCCAACAAGCTCAGTCTTTAAACAGTAGATCCATTATGTTTCCTGAAATTCATTTTCCCCAGGGTGTGATCATGCGAGTGATTTGGCCCACCATAGCCACCCTTTCCTCCGAATCAAATAGGCATGTTCACAAGCACACATCTGGCCCCATGCTGCTTCTGCTCCTACCTCATCCTGCAACACCTCCCACAAGCTTTAAATAATCACTGATACTTCCCAGTGGCAAATAGTTGAAGTACAGGGGCAGTCTGAACACTCCTCTAAGCATGTGTGTGGCCCATGCTTGTGTAGGGTGCAGTCTGATCGTTGCAGTGCATCTCTTTCTGGGGCAGCTTTTTTAAAGCTGAGAGACTGCCATGGCAAATTTCTAGTGTGATCCCACCCCCACTATGCCGGTGAGGTTGTTGAAAGGAAACTCAAACTGTGAAGGACAGAACAGCCCTGAGGAGCAGGGGTACTAGAAACCTGAGAAGCAGAGTCAACAGGGGAGCCCTAAAACTTAATCTCACCCAGGCAGCACCAGAGCTCTAAGTGAAATTCAAGAAATACAGAAAACCAAAGTATGGATATATTGTACTGAGTGGCATACAGGGGCTTTCAAATTGTTGGGGCATCACTTGTTGACAGGGAGTGACTTATCTTTATGAATCAACTGTGTTAACCTTTAAGTCATGTTTTCAAACTCTCATTCCAAATAGCTGTGTAACTGAACCATGACTTAAGACCTATGATAAAGGGACCATTTTGTGAAAAGAGGAAAAAGAAGAGAGAGAGAGATCGACAAATACTATGCAACATTTTGAAGTGGATCCATAAGGACAGAAGAATCTCAGAAGAGACTTGATGAATAAGATCAAGAATACATCTAAGTCCAAAAATCTGATTTTAACAGTGAAGAGACAGATATTGGTAGGATGCAGAACCCGAAGGTTATAACCCACCCCAGTTGTTTGCCTCTCTGGAATTAGAAGCCTGCTTTGCAGAGTCAACATGGGAGCACTGCTACTTTATATCACCCAGGCAACACCATGGAACTGAAAAGGTCTCAACAAATATAGAACACTAAAGTGCTGGTATACTGCACTGAGATGCCTACAGGGAATCTCAAATTGTTACGACATCATCTATTCTAATTTATCTTTATAAAAACCGTTGGGTGAACTGTTTGAGCAACAGTACCTTTGAACATGGAGGTTTCATCTAATTATCATGGTTAATAGCTGACGAAAGACTTAACATTCCATGGATATGTCCATTATCATATCTTGTAGCACTGAATGCCATAAATTATGTAATGTATGAAAAAGGACTCTTGTTTTTTGTCTTTCCTGAATCTACTTCCAAGCAATTTCATTCAGTGATTCAAGTTCCAGTGAACTTCATAAGATGAAGAAAAATTCTCTTTCTTCTTTTTCCCACCATGCATACATCTATAAACTTCTATCATATTCCCCCTTAGTAATATTCTTTTCCTACCTGAAAACCTAAACACTTTAGCCTTTTTTCAGAGATACATATTCCAACTACCTAAAAAAATTACCTCCCATTCTCTGAAACATATCCAACCATTATACTCTTTATGAGAAATGACCAGAATTGCATACATTATTCCAAATGCAGCCACACCATAAATTTATACTGCACTGCTCTCTGTGCCTCACCCATGGAAGTGAGGCTAGAGGCAACTGAAACTTTCTCAGTTGAGAGAACCTGTCTCTAAGAGATTTACCTGGTACGTGCTTTGTTGTTAATTTTTCGGAGCAAGGTCAAAAGACTCCAGTTTGCTCAGGCTTTTTGGTAGGTTATTTTAATATCTTTTAGGAAGACTATGACCTGTATTCTGTATTCTGCCTGTTTCATGCTGAGTTGGGTTATGCCTAATACTTTTTTCTGTGCTAATGGCACTGTTGGTTTTATGACTGCTGGACAGACAGTGTTCTTGCTGCTGGGATTAGTCTAACATGTTGGCTGTTGTTTTATTTTATGCTGTGAGTTGCCTTGGGCAGTTGCAGGAGGGGCAGCAAATATATTTTCATAATAAATAAACATCTGCCAAATCATCCCTATCTATAAAAAGTTGACACCTTCAAAGAACTCTAAAGATTTGTGAAGAAAGACCTCAACGTGTAGAGCCATGCTAATTCTTCCTCAGCAAGGCTCGTTCTTCAACATGTTATTAATTCTTTAATAAAACTTTCCACCAGTTTACCAGGGATAAATGTAAATTGACAGATGTAATTTCCTGGCTCCCTTTGCATTCATTTTTTAACAACAAAAACTTGTTAAATTGGTTACTTTCCAGTCTTCTTGCAAGCACGCCAGTTAGCGACAAGTTTCATATTTTTAATTAGAAGGTATTTTCCATGAGTTCTTTAAGAACTCTCAGATATATACTTTGGACCATGTGATCTGTTAATTCTTAATTTATCCATTAGCCTAGAATTTGACTTAGTTCTTCAGACATCCAGGGCCAGCTCCCCCGCTAGGTAAACTAGGTGGTTGCCTAGGGTGCAGGCAGGGCAGGGGTGGCAAAATCGGTCTCCCCCCCTGTAACCACCTAGTTTGGCCCCCCCTCGCACCTCCTCCTTCTCCCTCCCTTCCCCACAGCATGTTAATTTCAAAGCCAGAACGGGCTCTAGTGCCGCGTTCCAACTATTTAAAGCCCCCTCCTGCCTCCTTCTCCTCCCTCCCTTCCCCACTACATGTTAATTTCAAAGCCCCCCCACCCAGCGATAAGAAAAATCACGTTGCGGGGCCACGCTCCCAGTCTGTCAGGAGCAGCGTCCTGAAAGGGTTGTCCCGTGGCTGCTGAGCTGACTCCTCTCGATCCAGGAAGTGGGGAGGGGAGGAATCAGCAGCCACAGGACTGCCCTTTCAGGACGCTGTTCCTGACAGACTGGGAGTGTGGCCCCGCAGTGTGTTTTTTCCGATCGCGGAGGGGGGGCAGCTTTGAAATTAACATGCAGTGGGGAAGGAAGGGAGGAGAAGGAGGCGAGAGGGGGCTTTAGATAGCTGGAATGTGGCACTAGAGCCCGTTCTGGCTTTGAAATTAACATGCTGTGGAGAAGGGAGGGAGGAGGAGGCAGGGGAGGCTGCAGAGTGGGGGGAGCGCCAGGCAGTGAGTCGGCCTATGGTGCCATGGGGTGTTGGGCTGCCCCTGCAGACATCTGCACCACAAATGCCCAACATCTTATGCCCAACATCTTATCTTCCACTGTGGAACTGACACAAATAATTTATTCAGCTTCTCTTTATTTTCTCTGTCCACCTTCATCTATCTCTTTACTACTTTGTTGACTAATAGTCTGACTTCTTCCCTAGCAGATCCTGTTTCTCTTGCAAATTTAAGTTAAAAGGTTACCATTTTAATTTTTAATGTTTTTTTTTGTTTGCCTTATTGTCAACTTACATTTGTTTTGTTCATATTTGTGCCACTTCCTCCACCCCTCCTTATTATCAAGATTCCCACTGCTATCTAAATGGCTTCCTTTACTTTGCTCATCAACCTTTTCTTGGATGTGTTTGTACCTACTAATCTGTGATATGTATTTTATCTGAGAATCCTCTAGGGATTGGAAGACCATTCTAAAAATGGAGGAAGGAGGAAAAAAACAGAACCAAAGTCATCAGAGGGCTGAATGCATACAAAAACATTTCTAACTGAGTGCTTGGAAGACATAATGATACTTAAAGGCATTCATTCTTTCCAAAGGGACTGTGATGCTGTAGCAGGTGAATACAACATTGTTGGAAAGCCACATTTATGGAAAACTCCTGTGTTTCCATCTTAATATTTTAGCATAGAATTTTTTCTATCAACACTATTCCTTCCTCCCATGTGACTGTGTCAGTTCTGTTCAATTTCTGGACAGCAGTGCAAATAGGGTGTGTGTGTGTGTGTGTGAGAGAGAGAGAGAGAGAGAGAGAGAGAGGGAAATCACAACCAGGCACAGCTCTTATACAGCTGGTAGAGCATGGATCTACTGAATGAGTAGATCTAGTCACCTAAAGAATCAGTGCAAACTCTTCCCAAGAAACTAAAACATTAGATGAGAAGCATGCATTTGCAAGGGACAGACACTGTATGTAAGAAGGAAGGAAGGCAGACTTACTAGGCACACGGTTGATGGCTTTGAGGGGCCTCAGGACACGAACAGTGCGGATTGCAGACAAGTTAATGTTTTGGAGGTCCAGAGAATATTCCACCATCCTGAAAAGGAGAGATGTAGAAAGTGAAAAGCATTGAAAGCAGCAGAGGAAACTAGGGATGCAGAACTGTTCACATAGGCAAGGTGGTACAAAATCCCTCTGGTGTGTCAGTGCTTCCCTATCATACTACCCTGAGAACTGGCTGGTAGGAAAGGGTTAGAAATGAAGCATTGCTCTATGCATGTTAATAAAAGGGGAGGTTGCCCATCCCCCACACTGAGACTGGAGAGACCAAGCTAATGACTGATATTCAGTGCTACACTTTTAAGTTTGCATTTTTATTAGGGGACTTTGGTTACAGTATCAGACTGCTGATCAGAGCATGAATCCCCTCCAGGGATCCTTAGTAGAGAGCACAAACTCCCCCAGAGCTTTACAAAAGCAGACACCAGAGTCCCAAGGTAGAATATCTAGCCTCGTAATCAATACCCTTTGGAATACAGAAAAGCTGAAAGGGCAGCTCTGACAAGTCATCAGGAACCAGTTAGGAGACTCCATTGGACCCACTTCCCCTCTGGCATTTACCTGTTTTATCTGTCGCAAAAGATAAGGTGCTGTGTTGTAACCAGTGCATTCCTCACCCATGGGGGAAAGATAAGTGCAGAGCAAGTATCAGGTCTTTCATCCTTGGGCCATCTCATTTATCCAAGATGGGAAATGGGATTTGAAAGACATGCTGTCACTGAGGTAATTCAGAAGATGACACTGAGCATGTTGGGATCTTTTACTTGCTGAGGGAAGGCACAGGGAGAGATACCACAATGGGATCTTTCCATCCTGCTGTTTCTCTCTTAGAAGCTGGTATGCTAAATTGTCCATTCAGCATGATGAACAACAACAATCCATGTGCTAGGGTAAGATTGAGCAAATGCTGGCTCTGAATAAACTTTGCAGAATGGAGGGAAGGCTACATCTCTATACATGACAGAACTTTGGCTGTGGAGGGAAATTAGGGTACAGTGGCTAAGGAGGCAGCAGTTTCAGGATCTGACTCTTAGAACTTATTAGGACTTCTAAGGCACCATCAAACAGCTCCATGGGCAGGCTAATCATGGATAACCCTCATGCGACATCTGGATCGAGGCGGCTCGGCAGTACTGCTGTTGTTAGACCTGTCGGCAGCGTTCGATATGGTCGACCACCGGCTGCTGACCCGCCGCCTCGCTGATGCAGGAATTCGGGGGCTAGCCTTACAGTGGCTCTCCTCCTCCCTTGAAGATCGGGGACAAAGGGTGGCGATTGGAGGAGAGCTGTCCCAGAGACACCCACTTAACTGTGGGGTGCCTCAGGGGGCAGTTCTCTCCCCGATGTTATTTAACATCTACATGCGCTCCCTTGCCCAGATTGCCCGGAGGTATGGGCTGGGTTGCCACCAGTACGCTGATGACACCCAGCTTTATCTATTGATGGATGGCCGGACTGACAATGTCCCTATAAATTTAGACCGGGCGTTGCAAGCCGTGGCGGACTGGCTCAGGCTGAGTGGGCTGAAGCTGAATCCAGCGAAGACCGAGGTCCTTTGCGTAGGTCGCGGCGGGCCGGGAGGGGAGATCTCCCTACCAACCTTTGATGGTGCGTCACTGATTCCAGTGCGCAGGGTCAAGAGTTTGGGAGTGCTACTGGAGCCTTCCCTGACAATGGAGGCCCAGATAGCTGCCACTGCTAAATCCGCCTTCTTCCATCTTAGGAGGGCTAGGCAGTTGGCCCCCTTCCTGGAACGTAGATACCTGGCAACTGTGATCCATGCAACGGTCACCTCGAGGCTAGACTACTGTAATGCCCTCTACATGGGGCTGCCCTTATACCGAACGCGGAAACTGCAGCTAGTGCAGAATGCAGCGGCCAGGCTGTTAGTGGGACTGCCTTGGTGGGAACATGTGCAGCCTAGACTGCGGGACCTGCACTGGCTGCCGATTGTGTACCGAGTTCGCTATAAGGTGCTGGTTATTACCTTTAAAGCCCTATATGGTCAAGGACCTGCCTACCTTAGGGACCGCCTCTCCCCATATGTCCCTCAGAGAGCACTGAGATCTAGTTCTCAAAACCTTTTAAAAGTCCCTGGACCAAGAGAGGTTAGATTGAAATCAACAAGGGAGCAAGCCTTCTCAACAATGGCTCCCCAATGGTGGAATCAACTACCAGAAGAGGTGCGAGCTCTGCAAGACCTAAATCAGTTTCGCAGGGCCTGTAAAACTGCCCTCTTTCAGCTTGCATTAAGATGAAACCCGGGAAATGACATCTAGCCTTCCTAGATATAGTTGAACTTTAGCACTGAAATGTATAATTCACAATGGTTTAACTGTCTATTTAATTTTAACTTAATTTATGAATGTAATTTTATTTGTTTTAATTGCTTAATTGTTTGTTGTAATATTGTATTTTACTATCATGGTATATACCGTGTCGTGTTAGCCGCCCTGAGCCTGCCTTCGGCGGGGAAGGGCGGGATACAAAAATAAATTTATTATTATTATTATTAATCAAGCTCCGCCGTTGGAGGTAATAAATGCAGGTGGGACAGTGATGAGATATTCAAGAGGGAAGCTAAAACAGTGACTGCAGCTGGAGAAGTCCAAGGAATTGATTTGGAGCTGAGTTACCTGCCAAGCTCAAAAATTTTCACTATCATATAAAAAAAAGGCTAAGTGAGATCTGAAGCTTCATACACACTTTAAGAATAGATATAACTTTGTACAGTGTTTGATGTTATAAGATAATGAGTTGGCCAAGAATGTGACTCTTATCAAGTGGGAAGTTAGCTATTGTTATTTTAAAATCTTATAAATATGGGAAATTGTATTGATTGTATTCCGTGAAGAAGCTCACTTTTGGGGTATGAAACTTTTATGGACTCATGTAATTGCTGTCCTTTGATTATCTGTGTAATGAGAATGGATGGATGGTATAATGCTTTGTGGATTTAGTTTATGTTAAGAACACAAGATATATGCTTTAATTTAAAAGCTTAGAACGGAAGCAGAGATTCTCTAATGGTATTTACTTGTGTATTATATCCAGAATGAACCTATAGCATTACTGAGGTGTACCTCTGACTAGGAGTTAAATGATCTGGTATAGGAAAGCTAACAAGATACCTAGGGTTTCTTAAGTGCATGGCTATATCTGAATCAAGACATGCCTGCACCCGAATCAATCCTTACTAGAGTCATCCAGAACAATGATTAATGCAGAACACCTAGGGGAAGGAAGGCGGGCGTTTGTAATACAAATCAGCATTCTGGTCATCAGAGGTTTTGCATTAGAAATTCAGAAATAGAAAACTAATTTTAAGCAGTAGCATTGGTGAAATTGCCCTTAGGGCTCTAGCTGTTAGGTGGAGGAGCCATAACTCCATGATACAGCATCTGCTCAGTATGTAGAAAGCCCCAGGTTCAATCCCTGGCATTTTCAGTCATGATGAGGTTGTAGGTGACGTGAAAGCCCAAAGCCCAAAGCCCCAGAAAGCTGAGTAGACAAAGCTGCCAGTCTGAGTAGACAATACTCATTTTGATGGACTGATGGTCTGATTCAGCTTCATGTGCCCCTAGAATGGCCTTGAATATTGTTAGGAAGCATTAAGAGAGGGGGAACTGTTGAGTTGCGCACAGGGCCAGCCCTGCCACTAGGCAAACCAGGCAATTGCCTAAGGCGCCGGCCTTCTGGGGGTATCAAATTCAGTGCCTCCATGTGATTTTGTGACTTGTGACTCAGTGCAGGGGAGGGGGAGGTGGGAAGAAGTTAGCCTTGCCTTCCTAGATTGAATGCTACCTGTATATTTTTCTGTATCTTTTGGGGCAAATAGCAGAACAGTAATAAGTCTTTTTTATGGCTGGTTGGCTTTTGCTAGAGGCAGTTTACAAAAGCAACAACTGAGGCACGATGACACAGAAAACAAGATCAAAAGCAAAATCCAAATCTCCTCAGCCTTGCTCGAGAACATTAAGCAAAAGGGATTAGAGTTGATAGAATTAATTGGTATAATTCTTCGATTAATTCATTAATCATATTAAAATTCAGAGTGGTCTCCGTGAAAGCATTTTCAGGGCTGATGGCATTGTCATAAACAATTTATGTTCCTCCCTCGAATCAGGTGATGCATTCAAGATGATTTCCACCCCGAACAATAAACGGTTTGTCTGACAACAGAACCTTTTCCCTTCATTAAATCACATGAAATTGCCACATTTACTGAAACAGAGTAATGGATATTTTAACCAGTAAATGAACTGGTTTGATTTATATGTGATATTCATTTTATTCTTTCATGGGGCAGACTAGAAACTGCTTATATAAAGTTATTATTTATTTTGTCTACTTTATAAAACTAGACTTTTGTCGAATTTATAAAGTTTATAAATTAATGTGACCCTCAGCATACAATAAGGATTTTTTCAAATGTTCCATTTAACTGATAGTCAAGGTAGGCTCATTCCTTGGATGGGAAAAATGTGCCTCATCTTGTAAGAAACTAGAAGGATATTAGGTAAATTTCTCTCTGCCTACATTACTCTACTTCTGTTGACCCAGGAGAGGTGATGTGGCATCCATAATTTAACCTTTCTGCTACCTGTAAAGGGTAGAGGAGCTCACCTTAGTTTTTCTCCAGGATGCCTAAAAATCTAGGGATCACCTTGGTAACAGTCACCATATAGCAAGCGACAACCAAGCTCTGACAAGGTGGTATTATCATCTTCCAGGTTGGTTCTCACACATTCATAGGAAGTGACCACTAAAATGATCATTTGAAAGTGATCTTACTTTTGGCACGTTCATTACAAATGAGCATTTCTGTGCAACATGGTTTCTGCTTCACATGAACGTCTGAATCTGTTTTACTGAAACACCTTGCACTTGATTTCGCTATGTTTGACTACTGCACACTTAATGATTGGCAGCCAAATGTGTGGAATGACTTCCTTGGAAAGCACTGGGTTTGAGTTGATGTAATAACACCACAAATAGAACTAACATCTGAGACTAGCCCCATACGTACCCCCAAGCAATCACTCCAAGTTCTGTTTCTTTGTGTATTCTTAACATACCTGAAATATGCCTGTCTGCAGTCTCCATCATGTCAATGGCCCCGCAAGGAGTCAGAATCGACCATACTGCCCCACATTTACCAAGCCATTCCTCTTAAATCGAAGCCAGGCTAGGGACTGAACATCCCCCCTCACCATTGTTAGGAAAGTGATAAGAAAGAAGGCTTTTTTAGCCATCCTGTCTCAAGATTACAGCTCAGATGCTACAGTTCAGCCCCCTCCTCTTTTTG
Organism: Heteronotia binoei; assembly: GCF_032191835.1. NCBI lineage: Eukaryota > Metazoa > Chordata > Lepidosauria > Squamata > Gekkonidae > Heteronotia > Heteronotia binoei. The sequence goes on from NC_083230.1 coordinate 82,061,126, forward strand.
CAGGTGAAGAGGGATTTTATGACAAGTTCTAGGCAATGTGATCTGCCTGAAAAGAATCAAGGGCTCTTGAATGCTTATGAATTTAAAAATAAGTGTAAATAGCACAAAGAGGTGACAGTCCTTGGAGAAATGGATAAGAATGTAAACAAAATGTTGTGGTTTTAAAACCTTGGAAGTCCTTGGGCTTATAAAACAAAGTTTGTTGGGTAAATTTAACTGTGCTGAGGTGACAATTCCTTGACTGACTAATCAGGGCCAAGAATAGTGAAGCTTTTGTTGCTTTGTTACTGCTAAAGAGTGGAATCAATAAAGAGTCTTGTGACAGCTGAAATCTAAAGTAGCCTGCCACTCAACACCTTCCTCATAGGGCTGTCAATTCTAGGTTGGGAAATTACTGCAGGGTTTTTTTTTGGAGGGGGGGGTGGAGGCTGGGGGGAACAGGGTTTGGAAAGGAGAAGAACCTTGATATAATGTTATATTCACCCTCCAATGCATCAATTTTTTTTCAGGGGAACTAGTAATTAATAATGATTATATCTCTGTCATCTGGTGATCAGTTGTAACTCCATGAGCTCTCCAGGTTCCATCTGGAGATTGACAACCATACTTCCTCACAAGCTCTGCTTGTGCATGTTCTCTCTCTCTGAGTCCCAAGCTTTAGAGGTCAGGTGAGTGGTGGCCAGAGAGAGTTTTTTCCCCCATTAAGGCACCTTGCCTGTGGAATGTCTTGCCTGGCATCTACCCTATTCTTTTAAGCACCTGGCCAAAATGTGTCTTTTTAACTAGGCTTTAATTTGATTTTAAAAACATTTTTGGATTCTGCTTCTAGCCTAACTGTTAAGAACATAAGAGAAGCCATGTTGGATCAGGCCAATGGCCCATCTAGTCCAACACTCTGTATCACACAGTGGCCCAAAAAAAATTATATATATATATATATATATATATATATATATATATATATATATATATATATATATATATATATATATATATATATATATATACACACACATACATATATATACACACTGTGGCTAATAGCCACTGATGGACCTCTGCTCCATATTTTTATCTAACCCCCTCTTGAAGCTGTCTATGCTTGTAGCTGCCACCACCTCCTGTGGCAGTGAATTCCACATTTTAATCACCCTTTGGGTGAAGAAGTACCTCCTTTTATCCGTTCTAACCCGACTGCTCAGCAATTTCATTGAATGCCCACGAGTTCTTGTATTGTGAGAAAGGGAGAAAAGTACTTCTTTCTCTACCTTCTCCATCCCATGCATAATCTTGTTAACCTCTATCATGTCACCCCGCAGTCGACGTTTCTCCAAGCTAAAGAGCCCCAAGTGTTTTAACCTTTCTTCATAGGGAAAGTGTTCCAAACCTGTAATCATTCTAGTTGCCCTTTTCCACACTTTTTCCAATGCTATAATATCCTTTTTGAGGTGTGGTGACCAGAATTGCACACAGTATTCCAAATGAGACCGCACCATCGATTTATAGAGGGGCATTATGATACTGGCTGATTTGTTTTCAATTCCCTTCCTAATAATACCCAGCATGGCGTTGACCTTTTTTATTGCAATTGCACACTGTCTTGACATTTTCAGTGAGTTATCTACCACGACCCCAAGATCTCTCTCTTGGTCAGTCTCTGCCAGTTCACACCTCATCAACTTGTATTTGCAGCTGGGATTCCTGGCCCCAATGTGCATTACTTTGCAGTTGACCACAATGAACCTCATCTGCCACATTGACGCCCACTCACCCAGCCTCAACAGATCCGTTTGGAGTTCCTCACAATCCTCTCTGGTTCTTACCACCCTAAACAATTTAGTGTCATCTGCAAACTTGGTCACTTCACTGCTTACTCTCAACTCCAAATCATTTATGAACAAGTTAAAGAGCATGGGACCCAGTACTGAGCCCTGCGGCACCCCACTGCTTACCGTCCTCCACTGCGAAGACTGCCCATTTATACTCTCTGCTTCCTATTAATTAGCCAGTTTTTGATCCACAAGAGGACCTGTCCTTTTACTCCATGACTCTCGAGCTTACTAAGGAACCTTTGATGAGGAACTTTATCAAAAGCTTTCTGGAAGTCAAGGTAAACAATATCTATCGGGTCTCCTTTGTCCACATGTTTGTTCACCCCCTCAAAGAAATGTAACAGGTTAGTGAGGCAAGATCTTCCCTTACAGAACCCATGCTGAGTCTTCCTCAATAACTCGTGTTCATCAATGTGCCTACTCATTCTGTCCTTGATAATGGTTTCTACCAACTTTCCCGGTATTGAAGTCAGACTGACTGGCCTGTAGTTACCCGGATCGCCTCTGGAACCCTTTTTAAAGATGGGGGTGACATTTGCAACCTTCCAGTCCTCAGGAACGGAGGCAGATTTCAATGAAAGATTACATATTTTTGTCAAAAGATCCACAAGTTCAACTTTGAGTTTTCAGAACTCTTGGATGTATGCCATCCAGACCTGGTGACTTATTAGTTTTTAATTTGTCCATCAGTTGTAGGACCTCCTCTCTTGTCACCTCAATCTGGCTCAGGTCTTTCAACACCCCTTCCAATACAAGTGGTTCCAGAGCAGGCAAACATTTCTCATCTTTTACAGTGGAGACGGAGGCAAAAAATTCATTTAGCTTCTCAGTCATTTCCTTGTCCTCCTTCAGTAATCCTTTGACCCCTTGGTCATCCAAGGGCCCCACCGCCTCCCTGGCTGGTTTCCTGCTTCTAATATATTTGAAGAAATTTTTATTGTTGGTCTTTATGTTTTTTGCAATATGCTCCTCATAGTCCCTTTTTGCCGCCTGATCACAGTTTTGCATTTGATTTGCCATTGCCTGTGTTCCCTTTTATTAATTTCACTTGGACTAGCTTTCCACCACTTAAAGGAGTCCTTCTTACTTTTTACAGTTTCCATTATTTTGTTTGTTAACCATGCAGGCCTTCTCTTATACCTGTTTGTACCTTTCCTAACTTGTGATACATATTTTATCTGTGCTTCTAGGATTGTAGTTTTAAATAGCCTCCAAGCTTTCCCAAGGGTTTTGACTATATTTACCTTTCCTTTCAGTTTCCTCTTCACATGCCTCCGCATCTCAGAGAATTTGCCCCTTTTAAAGTTAAATGTGGTTGTGCTGGTGTTTTGAGGCAACTCCCTATTTATACAAATAGTGAAATCAATAACATTATGATCACTGCTCCCAAGCGGTGCGATCACTTTTACATCTCTCACCAGGTCTTGGGCATTACTTAGGACCAAATCCAGGATCGCCCCACCCCTGGTAGGTTCTGTGACCATCTGCTCCATAGCACAGTCATTGAGAGCATCTAGAAACTCAGTCTCTTTCTCTCGACCAGAACACATATTGACCCAATCAATCTGCAGGTAGTTAAAATCACCTATGATGACACAGTTTTTTCGTCTAGCCACCATCTTTAAGCCTTCCATCATATTATAGTCATCCTCTGTCTTTTGATTTGGTGGGCGATAACAAACTCCCATAGTTAAATTGCCTTTTGGGCCCTCTATTTCAGCTCAAAGCATTTCTAGAAGGGAGTCTAATTCTCTGACCTCAGTCTTACTGTTCTATGAAATCTGCTTTAAGCTGTTTGATATTTTGTACTGCTTTTATCCTCTGGCTTGGTTTTTAATAGTTGATTTACTGTAAACCACTTTTATTAACTTGTATATTTCTGCTATTTTTACTTTGTAAGCCTCCTCAAGCAGGTTCTTTGGAGAGGGGGCATAGAAAATTTCTAAATAAACAAATAGTGGAGATACAAACCAGAAACAATCCCTTAGAACAAAGCCTGGAGCCTGCTATGTTTCCATATCCATTTGGCCAATACCATAATGGAATGTAACAATGCCCTTCTCCAATTTACACAGGCCAGGCCAGTAGTGTCTATACAAGAAAAGTACCAGTCACCAAAAGCTTCTAAAGGAGATTCCAGCATGAAGTTGCACACTGGAGGCCAATAGCAAATTTGGGCTGAATTTAATTAGCAATAAATCCTGAGAATGGCTAGAGCACTAGAAGCCACAACTGTCCCTCTTTAGTGGTCTGTTTACATGGCTGCTATGCCCATCTGTCTCTAGTGGTTGCTAGTAGAGAGTCACACCTATGCTGAATGAATATTGTATTTATGTGAATAAATACTGAATTAATTTGTGCTGTTTGTTACTGTGGCAAACCTACCGTTATCTCTTTCTCTACTTAACCTTTTGGCCTCTCACACAGTTTTTGTCTTTTTGTCTCTCTGCACTCAGGGTATTTCTACCTACTCACTTAGGCAACCATGCATCTAATGAAATGTGCTCCAGATCACAAGGAGTCAATATAGGCAGCTGTCAGGGGATTTTTTTGCTATATCTTATCAACTCCCCCCCCGCCCCCCCCCCGCGGTCACACATGTCTTTTGCTCATGCATGTCCCATGTTTCTGAGGCCGTTTTCCCACTTAGCGTTTGCTCCCCTTATTCCCCGGCGCAATTATCTCCGGATCATTTTTCTCGTTTTCCCACTAGTGACTCTTTGCGGAGTCGCCTTCCCTGAAGCCCCGGCTCAAATCGTTTTCCCACTGGCATCGGCTTGAGTTCGATGCCCTGTCAATCATTTTTTTTTTAAGTGCAAGTCTGGTTGCGTAATGACGTACTAACGTACTAACGTACTAATGTAACATCGAGCTGTTCCCTCCCCTTCATTTCGTGGACAAACCGCATCACGTGTGCTGCTGCTGCTCATGGATTGGCTGCAGCTGTAGAGTCCTCCACAGTCCTTTATGTATTAACAGAAGCATTCCTAGCACTATATTCCCCCCCCCCCCAAATTCTGAATTTGCGAAATATCGCAATAACGAAGAGAGAGAAATCGAGGGGTTTGTGTGTGTGGCAGCTTCTTCCCTTCGCTCCCTCCCGGGTGGCGAAGCTGGGATTTCCTCCGCTCTCTTTCCCCTCTCCGGCTGGCGCTTGCAACGGGGGACCTGACTGATTCCTGCTGCCAGAGCCCCCCCCCCCGCCCCATTCTCTCCTTCCCCTTCTGTGGCGGGTGTGAAGAGCGAGCTCCGTCTATTTTCTAACCGAGCGGAATGTAGCCAGGGAGAAGAATGCAGGACTCCAACTTCCCATTTTATACATGGCGATTTTGTGCAGGTCCAGAAATCCTGGTGGCACAGCTGAGGGAGGCATTCCGTTTTTAACACACACACATGAACGCTTTGGCCCGCACCGGCACTAGATTCCCCCCCCCCAACAATGGAGAAGCGCCGCCAAATGTCTCTGGGCGGCTGGGCTCCCTTTGCCAAGGCGGTGGCGGCAGCGGGAAGCCGGCGGGGTCAAGCGGGGCGCAAATGGAAGTGAAGTGGGGGGGTTTGAGCTGGGGAGAGTCGAAGCTGCCGGGGCCCCTCCGCCGGCCCGCTGAAACCGCCTCCTTCCCGCTCGCCCTCCCCAAACTAGACCCGAAACGAACTGGCTGGAAAAGGCCTGCTGGGGGGGCTGCCGCGGTCCCCCCACCGGGGCCCCTAAAGGGAGAAGAGGCGGGGGATAACGCAACAGCGAAATAACGCAACTATTCCAGGAGGGTTTTTTTTTTCCCTTTGTTAATTTCGAAATATCGCTATTACGCAAAACTGTGAAGTTTAAAAAAAAAAAATGGCCGCGCCGGCACTTCGGGGAAGCGCCGCGAAAGGCTGATGATTGGCCAAGGGGGTGGATGGGGTGGGAGGACGGAAAGGGAGAGGGTGCCGCCCACAAAGCAGTCGATCCGGCGTGGATGGATTTCCCACAGCAAACTCCGCTGAGTGGATCCGGAGTGGATCCGGAGGTTTTCGGAAACTCCGGCAACATGCTGAAAAACATACTCCGGCGTAAAATCCCTGTAGCGCTGGAGCAAACCGCAGCGCCGGAGCAAGATGTGCAAAATCCAAGAGAAGATCCGGAGGTAAATGGGGCGCTACGACGGAGCAAACGCTAGTGCGAAAACGGCCATAGTCTTTTGGGCAGCCAAAGGTTACTCCCTACTACCTTTTTCACCAGAAGAAAAACTAGCTGGCTAGGACCCCAGAATTTATACTACAATAAATTAGTCAGTCTTTATAGTGCCACAAGCTGGGTTCAGGTAGCAGGCTCAAGGTTGGCTCAAGCCGGCTCAGTCTTCCATCCTTCCGAGGTCGGTAAATTGAGTACCCAGCTTGCTGGGGGGAAAGTATAGATGACTGGGGAAGGCAATGGCAAACCACCCTGTAAAAAAGACTGCCATGAAAACGTTGTGATGCGACATCACCCCAGAGCTGGAAACGACTGGTGCTTGCACAGGGGACTACCTCCCCCTCCCTTTTTATAGTGCCACGAAACTCTTAATTATTTTTGTTGGAACAGATTAATATGGCTACTTCCTGTGAAATATATTTAGTATGAGCAAAAATTGGGTCAAGAGGCAATAGTTAGTTCAGAGAAAAATTTGTTTGGACCTGAGAAACATGAGTTCAAATTCCATCTCAACCATTTAGGCAAGTCATTTATCTCTTGGTTTCAGCTCTAAATCTGCAAAACAGGAGTAACAGCAACTGACTTCACAGGGTGATTGTAGAGATGAATAAAATGAGTATTATCTTTTGCAGATCAGGAGTACTACATAAATGCTTAATCATAATGTGCCCCAACTCCTCTCCAAAAGTAAGACATTTTGTAAGTTCAACAGAAGGTAATTACACACAGAAGGCTTCGAGCTTGAAAGCTGTCAGCACCTAATTCGTTTCATGCATTATTAAATATCAAAGTTTGTTCTAGCTGCTGAATCAGCCCTTCCTCTCTGGCACTAGGCTGTAGCCTCATCCCTTCTGTGCTTCTAACCCAAAGGCTGCTTCCTGTGATCCATCACTCAGCGCTGCTGTCTCTGACCAAACACAGATGTCAAAACCACTGATAAAAACAATTGTCAGAGGGATGCATTTTGAAAGGCAAGGAGGTAAACCTGTCAAATTACTGTGGTGTTTTTCTCTTGCTCTTTCTACTCTCCCCTTCTTCTCCTCAATCCCCCCCTTTGCCCCATTTGTTCACATTTGGTGTAACTGAGTAAAATGATTCATTTCCTGAAATGCAGTGGCATTGATGGAAACCCCCCCACCCCCACCCCAGGTCAGAAAAAGAGGTAGATGGTATTTTGTGCATTTAACATAACAATTTCAAGCTCCTGCTAAACAAAAATAACTCAGAAAGATGGTTCATAAAAACAACAGCAGTGGACACAGGCTGGGCATGTAAACAGGAATTGGAGAAAGATAAATAATCACACACAGGGACTCTCCAAGGTACATATAAAGGAATGCCAATAGACATACTGAAGCACTTCACATGCACATTATAGAGAAGATTAGTGACCTACAAATAAGACTGCCAGGTTAAGCAGTTGATATTTTTGTATTACTTAGAGACTTCAAATGAAGACTAGATGTCTTTTTACAAACCCTGTGTGGGTCTGCTGTTATAGAAAGGACAGTCACATGAATACATAAGGCTGTCTTATGCTGAATCACATTGTTGGTCTAGCAAAGACTTGCAGTGGCTGTCCTACTCAGACTTGCAGTGGCTGTCCAGGGACTCAGGCAGAGATCTTCCACAACACCTGCTCCTCATCCTTTTAACTGGAGGTGCTGGAGATTGAACCTGGGATTTTCTGCATGCCAAACAAATGCTCCCCACTAAACCATGAGTCTGCACTGTGCTATAAAAATGTAATAACTACCTCTTTCCACCTTTGCATGATTTGATATTCTTCCTCTCATCCCAAGTATACTACATGGATCATTATTTCCTCTAGCTGATGTTTTAAATGGTTGTGATTCATAAGTTGACTTATTTCAAGGAATGCCTTTTGATTGACACACACACTCTAGATCCAGTGATTATGAAGAACAGCCCACCTCCACATATGGTGAATTGTTGTCCTCCACAGGCAAAAGGTGCAAAAAGGTAGCCCCCACATCTGAGATGTAACCAAAGCCTATTACTAAAGCCTCTGCATCCTTTCATTACATTGCCCACAACTGCATTAGGAGGCCAACATCATCCATCATATGGAAATGGGAGTTCACTTGCTGCTAATATATTTGAGCAAGTAAATATAGGAAGGGATTAGGAAGCTAAACCGCTATTAAAGTGGAAGGGAAAGCTCCTCTGTGAAAGGATTTGAGCACAGAGCTTGGAAGATAATTTAATGCATGCAGTGTTTCTCTACAACTTGCCGCTACCTTTCCCTTGGATCATGGGGTAAATCTATTTGTAAGATGATAACCCTTAACAAAGACCTCCTCTTCATGAAAGTAAGAGTTTGTTTTGAGTCTGACAAGTTTTCAACAAACTTTATTCCAGAAAAAATTGCTGGGGCAAACTTGAGGATGCCTGTCTTGCCTACTTTGATCTTCAGAGGTATTTGCAGCAGCAACAGAACACCCGGGGTATTTCCGTTAAAACAACAAGTGCCAGGCATGTTGCTATAATGGCAAAGCAATATGTATGTGTAAAGTGCCATCAATTCGCACCTGACTTATACCAACCTCATAGGGTTCTCCACACAAGACCATCAGTTTGCCATTATCCGCCTCTTTATAAAAACCCTGGAATTTTTTGATGGTCTCCCATCCAAACACTAAGCAGAGCTAAATCTGCTTAACTTCTGAGCCTGAGGAGATTGGGCCAGCCTAGGCAATCTAGGTCAGGGCTATAGATATATAACTGGGGTAGATGTGTGTATGTTTCTTTAAGGCTGGGTCCAGATGGACAGTTTAAGCCACCCCAGGGACAACCTACGACCAGCCAAAAAAAGCACGTCCAAACACACACATCTGGCTCTCGTCCCTCTCCCGCCCCCACCCCATCCTTACCTGTCCTTCCACCACCTTAAAAAGCTACCACATACAAAGTGGTAGCAAACCAGTGAGGCATTTCTAAGGCACCTTTCCCAGCTGTCTGAGCAGCCGGGGAGCACCTGGGGAGTGGCAGTAAGGTGCATGAGCACTATGAACACTCCTCCAGGTTGCCACATACTGAGTTGTAGCCGAGGTGAAATTGATGCTGGAGATGCTCCGCGTCCCTCTTTTTTGAAAATTGTGTAAAAAATCCATATAATTGAATCAATATTGGTCCCAGGTCTGATGAAGACTGGAAAGAAACAAGTACTTAATCGATTGTCTTGTCACCACACTACTTTGGGACTTGAATATACATGTTTTGGACATTTGGACTGATTTCTATATACTTCTTAGTAAATTGGTCACTAGCTTGCATTTTTTGTTGTGAAACCTTGGTATAAACAGATTTTGGAATTTGACTTGGAAGCATTATTGAATAGATATAACACTGCTACTAACAACAACAACAACCAGAAAAAAGCATACTGGTAAAGGGTGGAGGTGAATGGCAATCATGAGGCAGTGGAGAGGAAATATGGTATTGGGATGTGGGTAAGGAGTAGCCACACCTTCTTGCCTACACTGCAAGAAACCCCAAGTGGACTGTGATTTTCTAGAAATATCAGATCAAAACAGGTTCTGGAAATATGAGAGCAAGGGAGGAGAACCTGAAGAAGGAGGATATAATGTGGATGCTCCCCAAAACTCTACTTCACTTTGAGACACACTGCCTAGGTGTGTCTGGAGATCATGGTTTCTGACCTGATGCAAAACAGAAATAAGGGAGAAGCAGTGGCCATACTGTTCAAGTAGATGTTCATTTGCGTACATTCAAGATTGTGCCCTGGCATTTGAAACCAGTTTTGAAGCCAGTTCCAAGTGATTCACATTTGGAAGGCAGCTCCCTGTTGTTGGTAGAAAAATAATGACATTAACTAAAAAAAGGGAACTTAAAGAAGTCCTTGTGGCTCCCCACCTGTTTGCTGAGATCAGCTTTCAGTTTAGGGCCCAGAGAACAGATGACTTGCTTTATCAAACATATGGCATTAATTACTGGGGGGCTTGGTGCAGTGCGTGAAGAATCCAATGCTACATCTCCAGTTTCTGATATTATTATCGTCTCCTCCATTCCCTCTCTGTATTTCAACCCTGGGTTATGCCCACCCACAACATCCTGCTTTCTTTTACACCTGTTTCTCATTTCCTATGTTTCCATTTTCTGGCCTCACCTCTTTTTGCTCTTTTCCCTCTAGTGTCTCCTGTGTGCCTTCTGTGTTTTCAAGTTTAATCTTGATTTCCTTTGATCATCACCGCCATCTAAAACACTCTCCCCCCCGCTTTTCAACATCAATCAGTACCTGCTTTGTTCCATATGCTAGAAGCCCTGAACTAAGAGGAGGATGGAAGTCCTGGCCACTGCACTCTGTGTTGGGCCATCTTTTATGAGTCTGACCTTGATTAGAGTACCAACCCAGCCTGGCCTTTGGCTCCTTCATTACCCTGAACCAGATAGCAAGCATACTGGCGACAGCAGGCAAACATAGCATTTCCGGTTCAGGGTTGGAAAATTCTTTTTTGGCACCTGGGGATTGGCACCTGGGGAAGGCAGGATTTGGCAAGGGTAGGAACTTCAGCAGGACATACTGCCAAAATGTTCACCTTCCAAAGCAGCTATTTTCTTCAGAGGAACTGAACTCTGTCACCTGGAGGTCAGTTGTAATCTCAGGAGATCCCCGGCCAGCACCTGGATATTGGCAACCATAGCAGCACGCAAGTCCAACAGACTGCAACTTGGAGGAGCTTTCCAAATGCTAAAAGGTCTGCACTTTTTTAGAGGAGCATTGTGAGTACACTGATATGGACCTAGAGGACCAACAGTGCAGCATCCTGCCCCATATCACAGAAAGAGAGCTGCTGCTCACTGCTTTAAAATAACTAAGGAACATTTCTAGTTCACATTGAAGATTTCTAGTTTGCATTGAATCTAGTTTGCATTGCATTACTTCAATCTGGAAGACATGGGTTCATGTTCATATGAGTACGGCTACCTTTGAAGACACTGCAGAAACTGCAAGTGGTCCAGAACACAGCTGCCAGATTATGTCCTGGTCAGCACATGTAACACCTATTCTACGTAGATAGATCCCAGTAGGCAGCTGTGTTGGTCTGAAGAAATAGAACAAGGAAGTAGACAAGCGCACCTTTAAGACCAACTAAGTTTTATTCAGAATGTAAGCTTTCATATGCTCTTAAGCAGACTTCATCAGACAAAATGGGAATGGCAAGCAGCAATTCTTAATTTAAGAGGGCAGTGAGTTGGTACATAGAATCATGGGAATGTTTTTAGCAGATTAAAAGAATCACAAATAGGGACCTGTGTTTGTTAGTGTTAGAACAAAGCAGGGCTGAAACAACACTGGAGGGTGATAAAAAGCAGACAGCTGTTGTCGGTGCGAAGTGTCATAAATCCAGGCTTTGTTAGTTTAAACAGAGGGCATGGTTTCTCAAGAGGTTATAACATACATTATAGTTTGCCATTAGAAAAAGGAAGACATTAAAATACAGTGGAGGATGGGATGGTATATGCAATAAGACAAACAGTCAATATTCCCCATTTGAGTATGTCAATACAAAAAAACAAAAAACAAAAACAAAACCCCCAAATATTCTGATACACTGTTCTAAAAGAGAAATAATATAAGTTAGCCATTAGAAAAACAGGGTGCATTAAAGTTTAGTGGAAGGTGGGTTAGTATATGTAATGAGACAAACAGCCCACATCCCTCATTTGAGCATATCAACACAAAACCCCCCACATTATTCTGATACACTGTTCTAAAAGAGAAATGCATTGGAACACTGTGGATGCACAGCTATACTCAGTGAGAGTCGGTTTAGTATATGTAATGAGATAAAAAACCAGTATCCCTGTTCAGTCCTGGGGAGGTGTTTGTTCCAAGTTTCATGATAATTTGTAATTCAGCAATTTCTCTCTTCATTCTGTTCTTGAAGTTCATTTGTAGTAAAACAGCTACTTTGAGGTCACCCATTGAATGCTCAGGAAGGTTAAAGTGTTCTCCAACAGGTTTCTCAGTTCTATAATTCCTGATGTCAGATTGGTGTCCATTTATCCTTTGGTGTAGGGTTTGTCCTGTTTGCCCTATGTAGAGAACTGAAGGGCATTGTTAGCATTTAATGGCATATACAATGTTGGAAGATGAACAAGTGAATGAGTCTGAGATGGTATAGTTAATGCTGTTAGGCCCAGTGATTGTGTTGTCTGGGTATATGTGGCAGCAAAGTTGGCACTTGGGTTTATTGCAAGCTCTGGTATTGGTGTTCCTGCTCAGATGCGATGTTGTATTGTTGTGGGTGAGGAGTTGTTTGAGATTGGGAAGCTGCTTTGGCTCCCAGTTACCGTAGTTTCTGGTGCCAATTCAATGCATTGGTACTTACCTTTAAAGCCCTAAACAGGACCACCTCTCCCAGCGTGATCTTCCCTGTCTTCTCCCAATCTTCATTTCAGAATTTACTGACAATCTCTGGGTCACAAACTGTCCCTCGTATCAACAAATGTGAGGGCCCCCATCCTGTGGAACCAGCTGCCTGAAGGTGTGAATGCTTTGCAGAACCTCTCTGGGGTCTGCTCTTTTGGGGGCTGACTTTGGGTGATTGTGATTCACCAGGCAGCTGGTAAATTATGCTTCAACTGCTTCTTCACCATCCATGCATCCCATCCAGCTTGATAGTGTATAGATTTTGACAGGGATATATTTTTAATTGTTTTATATTTTAAAGCTTATTTATTGTTTCTTTTGTACTATTTATATTGGGTGTGTCTTATATGCTGTAAACTGCCCAGAATTCTATTCAGGGGAGATGGAGTGGGATATAAATTTGATAGATAAATAATATAGATAAATGTTTTTCATATTGTGCTGCATAGCAGCTACCTTTGGCTAGTGGCAACTGCACTTTGCATTCTGCTCTATGATTATGGGGACCTGGTTGTATGCCTTGCCATTTTCTGTTCAATGTGTAGCATAGAGGTTACCGTGTCAATCTAGGATCCAGGGAACTTGAATTCAGATCCCCACTTGGCCATGCAACTTGGTGAGTGACCCTGGGTCTGTCATTGTCTCTCAACTTAACCAACTTCACAATCTGGTTGTGAGAATAAAATAGAAATGTACTAGATAGAATGTGGGTGGTCCTCAGAGGAAATGCAAGCTAAAAATGTACTAGATGGAAAGAATTTGGATGCTCAGGAATGGTAAGAACAACAGCTATGTGCACTAGCCTTTTTGCTCCTCAATGGATCTCACCAGATGTGGCAAGGGCAGCCATATATAATTTATTCATGTATGTGTCTGCTCCATTCACATATTAGGCATGTGAGTGGAATGGGACATGGTGTGTATATGGGGGGGGGTCTCTTTTCTGCAAAAAAAGTGCAACAATAAGAAGAGCCTCTCCCCCACCTGAGTTCATTATGTTGGCCTGAAGCATTTTTCTCCTCGCTCAGCTGTCACAACAGGAAGTGAATTGGATTGCAGGGGAGGGGTAGAGGCATGAAGAAAAAGCACAGTGAGGTAATACATGGGGAGAGTTTCATTCCACACTCAAATACTCCATTTTGTATGAAAAAACAAACCTCTACACCCCTCATTTTGTACAGGAACAAATCAGACATGTGAAAAAAAGTATATGTGGCTGCCCCTGTCAGCAGCAATCCCTCTAAGCTGTGGAGTCGTATGAGCAAAACTACTACTTTGTGAGCTACTGGCATTGAAGTAGTGAGCTACTGCATAATTAGTTTGCTTTGGGGCATTTTTCCTGAGCTAAGACACAAATGTGTGAGCAGAGGCTAAAAAACTGTGAGCTAGCTCACACTAATTCAGCTTAGAGGGAACACTGCTTGTCAATCAGATCTCTCTTGGCCTACATGTGCTGCATTCTGTTTGTTTCCTAGCTTATACTTGAAGTGATTCTCCAGATTTCAAGGATTTTTAAAAATCTATTTTAACTAATCTTATATCAGTTCAGGGCAGCAATTTTGCCTCAGGAAGGAAAACTCCCATCCCAGCCAGGCCTGCAAACTTTTCTGACAGCTGTTGCAGTAGACAGGGAAAGAAGCAGCAGCATCTCAGCCTCCTACATCTTAAAGAGTCAATTACTGTCTGGTTAGCGTGCCCCATTACTGCTAATGGCAATGACACGGTGCAGCAAGAGAAGGGCGGGCAAGAGAGCAAACAAGCAGCTAAATTGTTTAAGTGGGTGGTGACTGTCACACAAGGCGCAGGCCAGCAGACCTCGTTATAGAAAGTGCTCATCCTGGCTCATCTGCAAAGATCAAAATAGCAAAGCGCCCTAGTCGGAGCAACGCAGCAATAAAGGACCCATGATCCATTTACCTGTAAACTAATTCTAGATGGTGGGTAAGCATTGTGACTAGGGGTGTGCATTTGGTTCGGCCGAAACCGAATCAACCGCCAAATCATCCCTGATTCGGCTGTATACAGAATTGCATACAGCCGGATCCAATTGGGGCCAATTATGCGGGAGCCGAGTATGGCTCCCTGTATACTTCTGCATAGATATTCGGAAGTATACGGAAATCCATGGAAAAGGCGGGAAAGGGGCTTCTGCAGCCTCAGGGGAGCTGCTTGCCTCCTTTCCCGCCTTTGGTAGCCTGGGATCAGGGAGGGGGAAGAGGAGCCCCAGCAGCCAATCCAAAGCATGCATTTGCAAAATGTGTTGCAAATGCATGCTTTCTAGGGCTGTTGTGTAGCTGATCCCCCAGTCATCAGCAACATTGTTGTTCTTTTGATCTTTTGCTTACTTGGGTATCCAAGTAAGCACTGTTGTCTGGCCAATCACAGAGCAGTACTATTTTTTTGAAACTGCTCTCTGTAGGGCCAGAGAACCTTTTTAAGGAGTCTGCCTGGCTGGACTCCTCCATTGCTGCTGTGTTGGTTTGTGTTGGTGTGAGAGAGAGATTGTGGTGTTCTGGCCCTTGGCCTCAGCTGCTGCTGCTCTCTCTCAGCCTTACCAGACTTGCCTGGAGTAGAGAAGACATCTAAGGTAAGACAGCCTTGGGGTTCTTGTTTTTATTTTAGTTGGTAAAAGGACTTTTTTAAGACTTAGAGTCTCTTTACTTATCCAGATTTGGGTGGTGGGTAGCTTATTTGGGGTTAGGGGGTTCTGCTGGGGGAGGGAGCCTGGGGTGGGTTTTTTTTTGCCAATTTGCCCATATCTTACTTTAGTGAGGACTTTTAAAAGTGCAGTGTCCTTTTACTTTTCCTGATTTGGGTGGCTTGGATTTCTTGGGGTTAGGGTGAAGGATTTTTTTGAGGGGGAGGGGTTGGTAAAGTTCCTGTATTGTTAAAAGTTAAGTTTTTTACTATTTTAAAAGGATTCTGTGTTTGATTTGTTGCTGCTGTGTTGTGCTGCTGTTGTTCCTTTTCTCTTCTGGTTCTGGTTCTTGGGGGGGGGGGGTGCTGTTTGACCTAATTGTCATTGTTTAAAAGGCCACTTTTTTAACAGTTGAGTTTGTGTTGGCCTTCTGTTTGGATCTATTCTCTATTGCTGCAGGTTTTGCATCCTCCTGTCCTGTTGTTCCCCTTTTCCTGGTTCTGTTTTTTTTTTTTTTTGGGGGGGGGGGGTGTTGATGACTGATTTGGCCTGAGGTTTCTTATTGGTGAAAAGGCCACTTTTTTAACAGTTGAGTTTCTTGGCCTTTTCCTGTTGTCCCTTTTCCACGTTCTGGTTTTGGAGGGGGGGGGGGTGTTGTTGACTGATTTGGCCTAAGGTTTCTTATTGATGAAAAGGCCACTTTTTAAATAGTTGAGTTGCTTGGCCTTTTCTGATTGTGCTGGTTTTTTTGGGGGGGGGGGGCGGGTGGGTTAAAAATTAAGTTTCTTTCTGTCACGTTTTGGTTTTTTAAAATTACCTCTGGTTGGTGTGGGGGTTGGTGATAGTGTGTGTGGGCTGGGTCACTTTCATGTTTTTATAGAGTTATTTTTGGAGTCTGAGTGTGCTTTCAGTTTGGCTAGGGCCACTAAATAGGCTGCCCCACTAATAAGGGTGTTTTTAGGGATTGTGTTTTTTGAAATTAAAAAAAAATTAATCCAGTTTAGGGCTTTATCTCCTTTCAAAATTCAAGTAGGCTAGATAGGGGTGATTTAAAAAGATTTTAGGTTTCTCATAAAAGGCAGCGTGACTACTAGGCCACATCAGGCTCCCTTTTAAAGAGACTAGGGTTGCAGTGCATCTTGCTTTCAGCCACTGAAAGCTGGTGCATCCTCAGATTTCCACAGGGTAAACCACAGCTTCTCTCAAGTTATAGGGGACACCTGATTTCTAGTTTGCAAGGAAATCAGGTTTGTCCCAGGATCTAGTTAGGAGAAGTTTAACTAGGAGGATATAACAAGGATTGCCTTCATCTCAAGGTAGCTTTTTAAAAACTGTAGCCAGGTAAAGGCAGGATCACCTAGTCTCCTAAACTTTACCAGACTACTACTACCCCAACCCAAAGAGGGACAGGTTAGGGACCAAAAAAACAAAAAAACAAGTTTTGGTGGGAGGGGTCTTAAAAAGAAGTCAGGGCACCTGTTGGTTCAGGGTACAGTGCAGTGAGTTAAGTTTGTAAAAAAAAACACACTCTCAGTTCAGGTTGTGTGAGACTGGCCAAGGGTGACATGAGTGACAGGCAGCAGAAGAGGGGCCCTGGGGGCAAGGCCAAGGAGAAAACTAGAGGGGTGGAGGGGAGGGGGAGGACCCAGGTCTCCCCCCCACCTGTGAGTGGGGCCACTCCACAGCCACCTTCCAGCACTCCGACCTCTGGCCAGAGTGTGATGAAGAAGGCCAGCCTTGGGCCCTTCACCGAGGCTGCTGTTGGGGCGCCCTCAGCAGGGGTGCCAGTAGGTGCTGGCACTGAGCAGGGGTCTGCTGCTCGGGCAGTCTCTCCTCCAGCTGATGTCGCTCGGCCTCAGCAGCTGGAGGAGGGGCAGCAAGAGCAGCCTTCCTTGGAGATGAGCTTTGGGGACAGTTTTCTGTCCAAAACGATCACCCCAAGGAGGGTGCAGAGTGTCATGCAGGAGCTGGAGGAGAAGCTGGTTGAGGAGGACCAGCCCCCTTCTTCGGTTTCTTCAGGCACCATCAGTCCTTCAGGGGATGACCAGGAGTGGAGGCTGCATGAGGTGGAGGGGGAAGAGATGGAGACACATGAGGTGCCTCCATCTCCGCTCACTTCCCCCTGGCGACCAGCCCCTCCTGCCACCCCGAGACACGATATTTCTGCCCTGAGCACCTCAAAGGAGGTGGCTCCGGACACCCAAGCTGCCAGTCAGTTTGGGGATCCGTTCACTTCCGAAGTCTGGAAGCATTTCCAACTTATGGAGGATCCACGCTATGCCCAGTGCCAGCTGCGCAGGGCCCGGATCAGTCGTGGGCAGGACCCTGCCCATCTGACTCGGGGGGGAATGCGAAATCACCTGCAGAAGCACCAACCGGGGGTGCTTCTTAAGGGGGAGAAGCAGGCTGGTGCTGTGGTGCCCAAGCAGCCAACACTACCCAGCCAGGAGGTCCATCCCATTGCGACTACCTCCGCTCTCCAGGAGCGTTCTGTGGGAGTACAGGGATGCCAGGCATCTCTGCCTGAGATGTTTGGTGGGAGATGCACCTGTGTGCCAAGAGGGGGAATCAGGTATGGCAGGAGGGTGATCACCTGGAACCTTGCCAGGTAAATCTCCCATGGGCTTCCATTTTCAGTGATTGAGAATCCTGGGGTGCTAGGGTTGCTCAAGTACCTGGCGCCCTGGTACAAAGTTCCTGTGAGAACTACCATTAGCAGGACCATTGTGCCAGCTGTTTTCAGGGCGACCAGATCTGTGGTGAAGGAGCATTTGTCCCATGCTGCCAGGGGAACTGTTCATTTCACCTCAGATATCTGGAGCTCCCAACATGCGTTCGAGGGGTATCTCTCCCTGACTGCGCATTGGTGGCAGCCCAGAGAGCTGGGGGCAGTGCAGTGTGGGGGTGGGGGTGGCAGCAGTAGTGGCAGGCAGGGTCAGGGCTGCCAGGCTGGCTATCGCTGGGCCTTGCTGCATGCCGAAGCAGTCAATGCGCTGCACACTCTCGGAGCCGTCGGACACTCTCAGAGCAGTCCTCTCACTGCAGTTAGAAAGCTGGGTAGGCAGCGGGGGCGTCGTCATGGGCTTCGTGGTGACTGATGGTGGCTCCAACATCAAGGTGGCTGTCTAGCGTCAGGGCCTAAAATGCCTTCCTTGCATGGTCCACCTTCTCCACCTCATGGTTAAGGACGCATTGGGCCAGACGAAAAGCCAGGATCTTCGGTATCTAGCCGCGACCCATGAGTACCGACTTCTGCTCCAGAAGTGTCGGCACATCACGGGTCACTTCTCACGGACTCATATCGGCTACGTGAGAAACAGACAGTGACAGGCATGCCAGAGCACCGCCTGATCGGTGACATCAGCACACACTGGAACTCCACCTGTGCCATGCTGGAGCACATGGTGGAACAGAGAGCATCCCTGGATGCCTTTGTCTCTGAGACGAGGGTCTTTCAGGATGAGAACCGTCTCACCCAAGAGGTTTGGGTGGTCATTTCTCAGACTGTGGAGGTTCTTGGGCCCTTCAAGACCCACACAGAAATGCTCTCGTCTGACACGGCGAGCATCGCACTGGTCGTCCCCATGGTCCAGATGTTCCGTGAGGACCTGGCCTCGTTTCTAGTGCCAGCTCAAGGCAGACATTCTTCCAGCGGTGCGTGCCCTGGTTGCTAGGCTGCAGGAAGGGCTTGAGGCCTGCTTTCAGACTTTCACCCAGGATAAGGTCTACATGATGGCGGCCATGTTAGACCCGCGCCTTAAGGGCACAGTCGCCGAGACGAGCTCTCCCAGAAGGTCGAGCATTCCAGAGTCAGGGTGGGCCCAGTGCCGGTAGTTGAGGAGGAGAGGGGTGGAAGCAGCTCATCTGCCACTTCCACTGCTGTTGTTCATCCCCAACCTCTCCAGCTAGGCAGTGTTTCCCACCAGACTCACGCCATGAAGAGTCCTGAGATGACACTCATCGGGCGGGTCGCTGGCCCCTCTAGGAGCGGTAGGGCACCGAGAGCGAAGACGGGTGCTGCGATGGTGAGGGACTATCTTTTGGAGCCCCTCGAGCTGCAGGAAATGTCTCCTTTGGACTACTGGGTCACGAAGAAGGAGGTCTGGCCAGCCCTCTCCTCTGTGGCCAAGGCGTTCCTCTCATGCCCACTGATGAGCGTGCAGAGCGAGCGCGTCTTTTCGCATATGGGCGACATTGTCTGACCACATCACAATTGCCTGCAACCCTGGACAGTTGAGCAGTTTGTCTTCCTGAAGGTCAACTTGCCTCTGTTCAGCTCCCTGAACGTAGACTTTGAGAGTGAATGAAGTGAGCACTTGTGCCTGCATCCTCTCTTGGCCCACACTTGGAAGGTGGTTGTAAAACGCTCCTCCACTAAAAATAGACTAGAGTCCAAAGACAGCCCAAAAACTCACTCACAAATTGATTGGCAGTGCATCCCCCCCCCCACCCCTCATTCCTCCCCAAACCAAAAGTGAATGCTGGTTTAAAATCTGCAAAGCAATCCAAATTTCCCCAGTCCCCCATCCACACATGCCTAATAATACTGAAAGGGCCATTGCAGCCCCCAGCTGTAACCGACAGCACCCACAGGCCCAGCCTGGATAACCCAGGTTTTTTTTCAGGGGCAGGAGGAGGAAAGAGGGAGGTGCCAGTGATGATGACAGGCAACCAGCAGCCATATCAATGCTGAGGTCCCTCTAATGGGACAGTGATGCTGGTGTGTTGCTGCTGAGCTGAGAGAGAAGGAATGGTTGCCTTCCTCTCACACAATCTGAGGCCATACCAGTGATCTTCCTCATCTGGGGCGCAGCTCTGGCTCGCCTCCTCGTGGTGCACCCTGGGCAACACAAAAGAGCCTAGACCAGCCAACCATCCATCACTCAAGGTAAGTCTAAATGCTTCTTGCTTTGTGTCAGATACAGAATGATATGGAGCTAGGTGCAGTCCACCGCTTCTCTTGTGTTGTTTGGGGCAGGGCTGGAGAGCTGGCATCTGTAGATTGTGTGTTCTGTGGCAGGGAAGCTGGCACCTGGGTGAGAGACCCAGAGCCAGCATGCTTGTTGTGCTTGGCCAGCTCTCCCCGCATTCTTTGGGGCAGGGCTGGAGAGCTGGTGACTGGGTTTGCTGCAGCTAGGTCTGCAGAGCAGACCTTGAGCAGATTGTGTTTTGTGTGGAAGGGTTCATAGAGTAGATAGATGTATACAGTGCATTTGGGTCCTATAGAGATTCTCTGGTGTGAAGTTAGGTTTGGCTTTGGGTGCCCCAGGAATTGAACCTCCTGGCCCAATTTTTTGGGGACTTTGGGGTTTGTAGGGGAGAGTCCCCTGCAGGTCCTCTGCAAATTTGGGGGCTCTTCCTCAAACCCCCTCCCCTCCAGGTGGCTTCAAATATACTCTATTTGCCATTTATTTCAATGGCCCATAGGGTATAATGGGGCCGTATATTCGGAAATAGCCGCGTATCTACTGTATGTGCGGCTATTCCAACTATGGAATTCAGAAATATACGGGATTCCATATTTCCCCCCCCCCCGTATATTTCCGAATCCGTGTACTACCGAATTTTTTTCCCGCACATCCCTAATTGTGACACAGACTCAAAATGCTGCATTTTAAAACTTTGCTGTGAGAAATGCCGCAACAAACTGATCCCTGCTTACCAAATATTTTTAGAGCACACCATGGAATGGACCATCTTGCCTGTGTTAGTAACATGGTCACTGATTTCACCTGAACTGGAGAAGGCAGTGTGCTACTAATACACTCAGCCTACTACAAGATAACAGCTGTAATTGCTCAGAATCCATGCCCTTCTCTAAGGACAACAGTGAAGAACAGAAGAATGTAAATTTTTCATATGCTTTCCCAACAAGAATATTTTCTTCAGGTCTGAAAACCATCTAATTTCTCAAGTCTCTTCATAAAGGTAACTGGACACCAAAGCTTTTCAGGGTAGCGAGTGTGAGCCAGCCATATGGTGAATTCCATTAATGGCAAATGCACTAGGTCTTGCCAACTGCTTACCTGACCTCTGCTAAGCCTCACTGATCTCCCTTTCAGTAGTAGTGGTTGTTACCTTCTTGAAGCATTTTTGGTGGTGCTCAAAACCATGATGTAAAGAACCAAAATACCATAAAATAATTTAGGCACCCCACTGCTGAAATAACTGTTTTAGTGCCACTAGACATGATTAAATGTCCACCTAACAGCCTTGGGTTCAAATTCAAGGATTTTCTGGATGAGCAAATCCGGATGAATGGGTCTTCATACAGGGTCCCCACACTTCTATTTGATATTCTGGTACTGGAATATGGTGTTTTAAAATAAATATCCAACTGTCAAAGATTTTCCTGATGCCCATATCAGACTCACCTGCAGATTTGTTGTTCTACAGGGAAGGGGTGGCTTAGCAAAAAGCTTAAATACATTTGGATTAATGGTTATTTCACTCAGTATAATAAATACAGTGGTATGACTTGCAATGCTTTTAAATATATAAATACATCACTGTGCAGAGGCAGTATATCTCTGAATGAATAAGCAAAATCATCATCTTCACACTCTCCCTATGAACTGCTAGGGCACAGGCTGACTGCTGCTGGAAGTGGGTGAGCACTGGTATGGGGAAGGAAACAGGTCACTTGGGTGCTTAGAGGGCAGGAAGGATTCATAGGGCTTTGATCCTTAAGCAATAGACTCGTGAATCAACCTTGGGAAGGGCTGGGAAGAGGGACAGGTGCAAATACAGGCATTGCTCACTGTAGATGATTTACATGCAGGAAGACCCATGTTCACTCCCTAGCATTGAAAAGCCTCTTACTGTAAGAGCTGGGTGGATATGATGGCGGGAGAGCAAGAAACAGAAATTTAGATTTCTTCTGAACGCCATGCCAACATACAGCCTTGCATGCTTCAGCATACTTGCATATTATTTATGTATTAACCTTGCTACTTCCAGTGTATTGATCACATGCAGCATTGGTGCTGGTACACAGGGCTAGTTTTTTTTAGCAGGAACGCACAGGAACACAGGTCCAGCTGGCTTGGCCAGAGCTCTGGCTCAAAACAAGGGTCTCTGGCAGACCACATGCTCCGTCCTCTCTGCCGCCTCCAGCCTCCAGAGGGCTTGCAAAGAGAGCAAGAGATGTGGATCCACCCATGAGTGCCCCCTCCTTGGAGAAGCTGAGCTTGCTGCATCCCACTCCATAGCACATGACTCTCTCTCTCTGGCTGTGTTTTGGGGGGAGGATTTGAAACAAGGTCTCTCACTTGGCTGTGTGAGAACACACATCCATGAAATGCAGCTGATGGCACTGTACTGTTCTGTGTCAATATGCGGAAAGTAACCTACTGAATGGGTGATGTCACTTCCAGAGCTGTCAGGGGGTGTGGCCTAATATGCAAACAAGTCCCTGCTGGGATTTTTCTACAAAAAAGCTCTGCTGGTACATATATCCAAAGATATCCATAACATTATTTTTACAAAGCCTTTCACTCTCTCATAATGGTTGCCCCACAAGAAAAAAATATGCCCCATGAAACAAAAAATCCTGGCTATGGGCCTGAACTTGTCCACCAGGCATATTCACTGTCTCCCCCACCCAGGTACTCAAACTGCCTAGCCCTGCTCTCATTAATATGTTGTACAGCAGTTAGAAGTTGGAGAAGTATCCTTGGTGGAACATTCTAATCACAGGGCTTGCAGCAGCTTTCATTAAGGTCCCTTCCACCCTCTTTCCCAAGCTCTTGATCCGAATATAGCTTTCTAGAAGGTATCAGAGCAGTTAGACAGGATGTAATTTCAGCCCTTCTGCTTTTTTTTTAACCAATTGAGGTTTTTACTCTGTTTCTTCTCTTAGCACTGAATAAGACATATCTTCTGGGAGTGAAAAATTAATTACTAATTACACAGTTACTTTGGTGTGCAGTTCTAGAGCTGAGAAGCTCAACACCCTCTAGTAGTGAATAACTTAATTGAGTTTTTTTTATTTAATTAAGGGTTTATTTATTTTTCTTCCAGGAAAGCTTCCTGAAAGCCACCCAAGACTATGACACCCGTCCCTTGATGTACACGTTGTGATCATTTCACACCCTTGTTATGTTCACATTTTCCTCCAAACCCAAGGAGAGAAAGTGTCAGGCTACATTAAGAGTTGTGGGGACATTTTGAAGCTAATGTGTGGAGACACGAGCAGCCATTTCAAGTGTGACTGAGTGTGGACGGCACAGCTCTCTGGGGAGTTGAGGATTTTGATCTGAGCCAGATTTTTGAAACGCGAAAAGGCAACCCTGGCATCCAACTATCTTCAAAGTTAGAAAAAGTCAATGGTGCCCCCCACTCTCCTGGCTTTCTGCAAACTACTCAAAATTGAATTATTCAAGAGAGTTTTTCTATGAAGGCAATAGGGGTAGCACTATACAAAAGGCAGCACAAAATTACTTGGACAAATTATTAGGAACTGTGATGTATACTACTGTGTATAGTTTCTGTAAGTTGGAACCTACTGTGCAATTTTGCATCATTTAATGCGTCATCTTAACGCTTATGCTTTACCTCAGTTCTGTTTTTCAGATTTCTGTTTGGTTGTACTTCCCAAATGTTCCTTCTAAGCTGCAGAGTCCTGTGAGCAAAAATTCTACTTTGCGAGCTAGTGGTATTAAAGTTGTGAGATACTGGCATTAAAGTTGTGAGCTACTTCATAAATTATTGTGCTCTGGGGTCATCCTTCCTGAACTAAGACCAAAATGTGTGAGCTGGAGGCTAAAAATCTGTGAGCTAGCTCACACTAACTCAGCTTAGAGGGAACACTGCTTGGTGGCACTTGGTTTTTTTGGTCACTTTGTGACAAAGAGTGTTGGATTGGATGGGCCATTGGTCTGATCCAACATGGCTTCTCTTATGTTCTTAAATTTTATTTAATTGCTTATTGAATGCGCCATCCTGCTGATTGTATTGACTTTCTCTGTGTAATCCACCTTAAATCCCAATGGGAAAGGCAGACTATAAATAACATAAATAAATAAATGGTGTCTAAAATCCTGGGCCTGCCCTGGAAAAAAAACCTCTTGATCTTTATTTATGCATCTTGGAAATCATGACTTTCACAATAAATAAGCTCCTTAACTGATGGCTGAAGTAAGTGTTAAGTGTCTTGATACTTCTGTTAACCCTAGTTGTTTGGTGGTCACAAAATGAATACTCAGAGTGCTCAGGGAGATTGATTCTGTGCCTACACTGCACTTACAGAACTCCCTTCCCTTGGAGTGTTATTGCAATGTTAGCTTGAACATATCTCATAAATAGTAGAAGAGCCCTCTTTCAGTACTCCAGAGCAGACTGTACAACCCCTAAAACACTTTCCACACACATTCTTGAAAGCCAGATGTATCACCTGCACACAGGGCTGCCAGCTCTAGGTTTGGAAACACCTGGAGATTTTGGGGGTGGAGCCTGAGGAGAGCAGAGTTTGGGGAGGAGAGGGGCTTCAATGGGGTATCATGCCATAGAGTCCATCTTCCACAGCAGCCATTTTTCCCAGGTGAAATGATCTCTGTTGCTTGGAGATCAGTCGTAATTCTGGGAGATCTCCAGCCACTACCTGGAGGGTGGAAACCTCACCTGCACAACTCGTTTGTTGGCTATGTAGTCCTTGAGTGAAGCTGGGTACACAAAACCCACACTTCACAGGTATTATACTATAAGGAGCAGAAGCACTGAAAACAGCACTTAGAGTCCCTGCTGGGCTATAATGCTCTGGAGATCTCCCAAACAAGCCCTGCCCCAAAACATTCTCCCTGTGCATCTGTAAAACATAAGCCAGGTCACAAAGGACAACAATGCAACCATCTGAGGGGTACAGAGATTAGTTGTATTCTGGGAACAAGTAGCCAGCAGCAGGGTAAATAACCCCACCTCCAACAGTTGAGGGGTTTGGAGCAGGAACTTCGTGCCAATGAGAAGCTAAACCAATCCAACAATGTGGCATTAAGATTTGAAAAAGTTACACAAGCCAAGAGTATTCTTCCTTCCAAGTGCATTCAATGTTTGGAGAGGCAGCACACTCAGTACAATGAAGTTAAGATCCCAGCAGGAAATTCCAGCAAAAGGTATTTAGCAACTTAGGGAAGTACAATTTAGACGTTGTTTAAGCTTTTCTTTTTGTGTATTGCCTTCAGTGGAATTTGCATAATAATTTCCTTAACTCCTAATCCAACATCCTCATTTAGAATCCCCATTCCTTTATCCTCTTTCTAGCACCTGAACAAATTGTTTTCTTTTTAAATGAGACAAGCAGGTACTCCCCCCCCACCCCCCGCAATGCTCTGAAACATTCAGCAAAGCTATTCTCAAGGCAAAGCAAAGGTTAATACTGTCTGGAATCATATCAAGACCTCTTACTCCCTTCCCATGTCTGAGGGGGCTTCCAGCAATCTTTTCCCCATTTTCCATCATATCCCCAAATCAACACATTGGCCCAACAGGCTGGCCCACCAGATATGCATAGGTTATGTAGAAAGGCACATCCATGTAGCATAAAGAAAAGTATGCGCCCTCTCATCTGAACATGGAAATACTTTCCCATGTAGGAAGAAAAACTCTTCTTCAGCATTTTTAGCACCAAAGGCCGAAGTAAAGTATAAATTGAGTGTAAAGTAAAGGTCTAAATAAACTGTCTAATTGCTGTCACTGTAATTTAGCAAGACACATCTCTTAAACATATGCTCTGGGTCTGCCCAGTTATTTGTTCTTTTGTGGAGGAAGTAATTACTAATGTCAGTTTTGTATTAGAATATTCATTGATTTTTGAGGATGCTTATGTATTTTTAAATTATTTGCCTGTCTCCTGGAGGCTAATCGATGGCCAATGAAAATGGACCCTATGTGCCCTTACTGTTGCTGAAAAACAAGAGAGATACATCCAGTAATTCAGTGGACTGAACATTTGAACACATGGCATATAGACAACAATTGCCCAAGGATATATTTTTAGATAGAAACCTTTTATAGATCCTTAGCTGTAGACTTGCCACCACTGTAGTTATAGTTTGGTTTGCTTTCAATTTTTCTGTTAGGAGACTGCAAATATTAATTTTTTAAAAATGTAGGGAAGAAAAATGTAACTCATGATGTATAATGGCTCTGAGACTTTTCTGTCAGAAAAGGCACTTTGTGGTTAGAGATAAGCAAGCCAGTGCCTGTGCATGCACATATGTGATTATTTAATTTAATGCAGATTTAATTTTATATTTAATGAAATGTCATTACTCAGCCTGAGCCTTGAACTTAGCAGGTAGAACAGAATATGAATGGAATATAGATTTCACAGTGCACTTCCATCCAGGCCTTGTGACACAACTGCTCTTGTCTATGACACCTCCCTCTCCCTGATCAACTAGTACCAGGGGCAAGCTGGAGGCTGTGTCCTTTAAGATTCCTGCTGTGGAAATTCTTGTCCCTCAGAAAGACTACTCCTACACATGAGTCAACAGTGTGATGCAGTGGCTAAAAAGGCAAATACAATTTTGGGCTGTATCAACAGAATGTATGGTGTCCAGATCACGTGATGTGATGGTATCACTTTACTCTGCTCTGGTAAGACCTCACCTAGAGTATTGTGTTCAGTTTTGGGTACCACATTTTAAGAAGGACATAGACAAGCTGGAATGGGTCCAGAGGCAGGCAACAAAGATGGTGAGGGGTCTGGAGACCAAGTCCTTTGAGGAAAAGTTGAAGGAGCTGGGGATGTTTAGCCTGGAGAGGAGGCGGCTGACAGGCGATATGATCACCACCTTCAAGTACTTGAACGGCTGTCATCTAGAGGATGGTGTGGAATTGTTTTCTGTGGCCCCAGAAGGTAGGACCAGAACCAATGGGTTGAAATTAAATCAGAAGAGTTTCTAGCTTAACATTAGGAAGAACTTCCTAACAGTTAGAGTGATTCTTCAGTGGAACAGCCTTCCTTGGGAGGTGGTGGGCTCTCCTTCCTTGGAGGTTTTTAAACAGAGGCTAGATGGTCATCTGACAGCGATAAAAATCCTGTGAATTTAGGGGGAGGTGTTTGTGAGTTTCCTGCATTGTACAGGGGGTTGGGTTAGATGACCCTGGAGGTCCAACTCTATGATTCTATACACAGAACCTGTATCAGAAAAAAATCTTGCAAGCAGCTGCTGTCCAACATCACAGAACTCATTTTTTCTCCACCTCAATCAACAGCAATAAGTGGCTAAAAGTGCATGGCTTTGCGCAGCTCAGGCAAATAGACACTGCAGTGGTACCACTCAGCCTGGCCTGGCACTAAGCATCTGAACAAACAGATCTCTCAAAAGCATGCACAATCATTTTATACTGAAAGTATTGCATAATCTAATGGTATTTTAATAACTTGATCATTTTGCTAAGTGCTTGTCACATCCATCTTAGTTAACACATGGATTTCATTTATTATACTATACCATGCTTTTCTCCCCTGTGAGGACCATAGTGCCCCTCAACACTGTTCTCTTCCATTTTATCATTGTAACAACAAAGGTGAGAGAGGGTCACTAACCCAAGCTCAGCAAGGAGCTTCCACAGCAATGCAGCATTTCAAAACAGGGTCTCCAAGGTCTTAATAACCACTACACAGCTAGAGTTGCCAGGTTTACCTGGTTCCTGGCAGGGGATCTTTGGAAGTGATGTTATTGTGCCAGGCATGTTGGGGGGGGGGCACTCTAGCATGTTGGAAAAAACTCTGGGCGTTTTCGCACAGGGCTTACCCCGGAGCGATGTCCCTCTTCACCGCGCAGCGTCTGCGCGGATTTCGCACCAACTGCTCCGCAGAACCCGGAAGAGCCGCAAAGTCCTGCGGCTTTTGCGTCGCAAATGTAAACTGGTTTTTGGCAGTTTACATTTGCGATGCAAAAGCTGCGGGACTTTGCGGCTCTTCCGGGTTCTGCGGAGCAGTTGGTGCGAAATCCGCGCAGACGCTGTGCGGTGAAGAGGGACGTCGCTCCGGGGTAAGCCCTGTGCGAAAACGCCCTCTATGATTATCAATGTGCCTGATGCAATAACATCACTTCTGGGCATGCCAGTGCTCTTTGAGGGCAGGGTTCCCCCCACCAACAGTTCCGCGGCGGTGGCCCCAAAATTGGGAGAACCCCCACCTCCGGTGGGAGGCTGGGAACCCTATACACAGCACTGGCTTATACTAAAGCAGATCTTTTGTCTACTGAAGTCATATCACCTATTATCTGATCTTTTTAACTAGAGATGCCTGGGATTAGAGCTTCTGTAATATAATTCGAAGTTACACTGTTGCCAGCTCCAGGCTAGGAAGGACAGTATGGTAATTATTTGGACAGACCTTTCTTTTTTGCAACTTATATTTTAATAATTCGTTATGAAGATACAATCACAATAAATTAAACTTGCATTTCACATTAAGTGTGAACTTTGATTTCCTGGTAATGGATAAAAATGTTTACTTCTAAATAAATTACATCTTTGTCTTGCTTCTTTCACTGTAATATTGAAAGTGGGTGGTTTTGGTGTAGTGATAAAAAGTATTTTCCAATTTGTTTTACAACAGAAAAGACCATGCTTCCCAATACTTCACATAGCATGCTCTTGAGGCAGCAACTATATATAAAATTAATCCATTACTGGTAAATTTAAGTTTGAAAACAAAAAAAATTAATAATTAATTGTGGTTTGTTATTTTATTCTGCTTTTAGCTAGATTTTTTCCCTACTACTACTAAAAATAATAATAATTATTATTGTTATTCAGTTTTCACTCTATCCTGGCCTAAGCCAGGCTCTGGGCAAGTACATCAAATAAAAGCAACACTTGGGTTAAAAACAATACAACAACACAAATTAAAAAAATAACAATTTCAAAAACCCCAATGGCATTCTGCTAGTTGTGTTTTTCTTCCATACTATTAGAGCAGAGCATATGGGGGAGGAAGGAAAAAGCTTGGTGGGCAGGTAGGAAAGAAAGGAAAGTGCCAGTCATCATTGTCCTCAACCAAAATCCTGGTGGAACATCTCTGCCTTATAGGTCCAGATGCCATCTGGCAGAGAGTTCCACCAGGTTGGAGCCAAGACAGAAAAAGTCCTGGCCTTTGTTGAGGACAGCCGGACTTCTTTAGGGCCAGGGATCACCAGCAGGTTGCAACAAGTGGAGTGGAGTGCTGTACCAGGGACATAACAGAGGAGACAGTCCCACAGATACTATTGTAAGCTGCCTTGAACCATGAGGAAAGATGGGGTATAAATGTCTTAATAAATAAGTAAATGATTATACCCCTATGGGTTTTCCAGCAGATATATTAATTTATTTCTATAATTTCTCAACATCCCCATTATATATGGTACTTCCTCTATAAAGGGCTATGTATAAAAAAGTACATTTTGTTTATTTTTGATATAATTATACAACATTAATTTGAATCGATTCATGATAAAACTAGAACACAATGAACAATTACTGCTGTACATCTAGATATACTCCTAAGAATCAAAATGGAAAGTTCTACCCAACTTTCATCTCCAGTTCATCATGTAATTCTTATCCTTTATATCTCACAATGAAAATTAAAGAGGTTTTGTACTTTCTAGCTTTTATTTATTGATGAATGAATTTATTATAACTCAAAAATTGGTTTGGATGGGGAGCTGAAATCCTTAAATTACACCTTAGCATAAGCCAGCATTATTACCATTACCTGCTGATGGGAGAGGAGGTGGTTTGAAGCCAAGAGAGAATGTCTTCTCAAAAACCATCTAGTCGAGTTTGTGGCAGAAGTTATATTTAAACTGGAAACTTCCAAGATCACAGCTGTGATTTTTTTAGCTACTGTGCCAGTTCTTAGCTACTAAGCTAGTTCTTTATTGAAAACACTGATACAATCATTAACCCAGGTTGGATCCAATATTTGTGTAGGCAGAAGACATGAACAATAGTAAATATCTCTCTGCCATTCCCTTCCCACAGAAGCCATCTAAAATCCATGGAAAGGCATTGTGTATAGGGGCAGCTGGGAACCCATGGACAAAAAGCCACTAAGCACAGGAAGGGGAATTGGGCAAAACAAGAATAAAATAAGGGCAATTATCCATATGGATCCTGCATCCTCCAGCAATGACTTTTTATGGTTCACAAAGATACGATGTAGAAAGGAGAGGACAAGAAGAGAGCCATTGTTGTGTAGTTGTTAGAGTGTTGGGCTAAGTGGAGTGGAGTGAAGGTTCAAATCCCTGCTTACCATGTAAGTTTACCGGCTGACCTTGGACCAGTCACACATTGTCAGCCTAAGTTACTTCACAGGATTGATGTGAGGACAGAATGGAGGAGAGGAGAACAATGTAAGCTGCTTTGTGTCTAAATTGGGGGAAAGGCGGGAAAGGCTGGGGGTATAAATAAATAAATAATAGGACCTTTCAGCAGTAGTGAGGGATGGTGGCTCAGTGGTAGAGCATCTGCTTGGTAAGCAGAAGGTCCCAGGTTCAATCCCCGGCATCTCCAACTAAAAAGGGTCCAGGCAAGTAGGGATGAAAAACCTCAGCTTGAGACCCTGGAGAGCCGCTGCCAGTCTGAGCAGACAATACTGACTTTGATGGACCGCGGGTCTGATTCAGTATAAGGCAACTTCATATGTTCATATGTACCTTTCAGTTTTATAATCATGGTACCCAACCCAATTTAATCCTATATATATTGGCACTTTCTGGCTCTCCTATTGGCTGTAGTGTGCACTCCATCAGCCATTGGCCTGTCAACCACACTCAAGTTCCATTGTGTTCCACTGATTGAGTTCACTCCTTTCTCCCGCCTACTGTCGGCTACCCACTCTCTGCGGCATTCAGAAAAGAAAGTAGGCAGTGGAGGTGGGAAGAGAGTGAAGAGACAAGGAACAAAGGCAGTAATGCAATTAGGCAGCAAGGCCTGGCCCTGCTGGGATCGTCTCCTCAGAGGCCATGATGGTCGCCTCTTTCTTGTCACTCCCTCCCTCCTTCCTCCTTTCAGCTTTGCCCCAGGTCAGACAAGGATTGGGTCACTGAGGAAGCTACTAGGCAGTGGCTGTTGCTAGGCAGCCAAGTTTGGTTATGTTAGTAAAGAGAGAGGTCTCAGATAAATATAATGCCATAGAGCCCACCCTCCGAAGCATTTTCTCCAGGGGGAGAGAGATCTGTTGTCTGCAGTTCAGTTGTGATACCAGGAGATCTTCAGGCCCCACCTGGAGGTTGTCTGCCCTAGGCCTGACTGCTTGCTACTGTTCCAACAGCAGCCCTTCTATGACAGCCAGTGTGGAGTTAACTCTTCAGAGCAGGGTCTGCCAGACCCAGGTTCTTGTTGTTTCAGCCTAACCTACCTTACAGGGTTGCTGTGCAGATCAAAAGGGGAAGAGGAGAATGATGTAAGCTGCTTTGGTACTCACTGTGGAGAAAAACTGTACTTTTCCTAGGTAGAGGCTGAAGGGAGGAGAGAGGAGATAGAAAGCTGAAGTAAGAGGGGGAGATAAAGGTAGGTTGATGGTTGGCTGAGAAGGAGATAGGGTTGCCAAATCCGGGTTGGGAAAGTCCTGGAGATTTGAGGGGTGGAGCCTGGAGAGGGTGGGGTTTGAGAAGGGGTGGGGCCTCAGACAGGTACAATGCTATAGACTCCACCCTCCAAACAGCCACTTCCTCTTGGGGAACCATTGTTGCCAGTCTCCAGCTGAGGGCTGGAGATCACTCAATTACAATAGCTTTCCAGATGGCAGAGATCAGCTCCCCTGGAGAAAAGGCTGCTTTGCAGGGTGGACTCTGTGTCATTATACTTTGCTGAGGTTGCTTCCCTCCTTCTTGGGTCCACACTGTGGAGAAAGACTGTAGTTTTCCTAGATAGAGGCTGCAGGGAAGGGGGAGAAATATAAAGCTGATGTCAGATAAATTCCCCTACAGAAAACAGCCACCTTGAGGCATATACTCTATGACAGCGTCTCCCATTTGCAGGGTTATGACCCGATACCGGGCCACGGAAGCCTCAATATTGGGTCACAAGAAAAACCAAAGCTAGCCCTGCCCCCAGCAAAGCCTGAGTTCTGCTCTGCTTCCTTCCTTTCCCGTCTCTCTGTTGTGCAGATAAAAGCTAGGCTTGAAGACTGACACCGGCTGCAAAGCCTAAGGTCTGTTTTCCTTCCTTCCATCTCCCAATGTCTCTGTGTTGTGAAGATAAAGGTAAGGCTTAAAGACTGACACAGGCTGCAAAGCCTGAGCTCTGTTTTCCTTCCTTCCATCCCCCAACGTCTCTGTGCTGTGCAGAGAAAAGCTAGGCTTGAAGACTGACACAGGCTGCAAAGCATGAGCCATTTTCCTTCCTCCCATCTCCCAACATCTGTGTTGTGCAGAGAGGAGCTGGGCTGCTTTTAAAGGCATGGGAAACACAGCCAGTAAAAAGCTGCAAGTCGTCATAAATATCCTTTTTGGGATAACTGCAGAAAAGCTTGTATGAACTTCATATAACTTGAAATTAATTCATTAATTGCAGTACAATTCTTTGCTGCCTTAGCAATTTCCCAGTGTTTCAGCCAAGAAAAAGTATGAAAAAATAGCTGTTGAAAGATTTTCTTGAAACCAAGCAAGCTTGGTTGTAGCCTGAGGCAGGGTTCCAGTAGTAGCAGCTGAAGAAAGGGCCTACTAAATGTGTCAGCATATTTTGAGGTAGAGCAGGGCCCAGTGTGGGTGGTACACAGTGCTGGCATTCCTGATGGCAATGGCAACAGCACTCCCAACTGCATACACTGGCCAGTGCTGTTGAGGAAGAGGTGTGTAGGTGATACAGGCAATTGAACATGGGCATTAGGAGCGCTTGCAAGCTGGAGAAGAACACACAAACAGATAGGTGCATGCAGGTGTGGAGGTGGAAAGAGAGGACCCTGGGAATGTATGAAAAAGTTGCAGACCGCCCACTTTCCACCCCCATTTTGGCTCAGCATGAGATTGAGAGATTTTTCTGAAAACAAAGTTACTTCAGAAAAATAGGCAGGTTTAGGGGAGTGCCCTGGAAGTGACATCACAGGAAGAGATGGGGTTTTGGTTCAGTGTGCCCCAGAAGCGACATCACTTGGCCCTTGACCTGGAAGTGACACCACAGGAAATTACATAATTCCTGTCTCCCAACTCCACCCCCAAAGTCTCTTGGCTCCACCCCTGAATTTTAGTGGGTCACAAAGGAGAAGTGTAAAAATAACCGAGACATGGGGAAAAAAAGTTTGGAAAACCCTGCTCTGTGGTATACCACAACACAACCAGTTTGGTGTAGTGGTTAAGTGTGCGGACTCTTATCTGGGAGAACCGGGTTTGATTCCCCACTCCTCCACTTGCACCTGCTAGCATGGCCTTGGGTCAGCCATAGCTCTGGCAGAGGTTGTCCTTGAAAGGGCAGCTGCTGTGAGAGCCCTCTCCAGCCCCACCCACCTCACAGGGTGTCTGTTGTGGGGGAGGAAGGTAGAGGAGATTGTGAGCCGCTCTGAGTCTCTTCGGAGTGGAGGGCGGGATATAAATCCAATATCTTATCTTATCTCTTATCTTAACCAGGCCAGGCAAAAAAGCCCAGATCATGACATAAGCTCACTCTGGTGCTAAATGTTGCAATGCTGAATATGACAGGAAAAGTTGGCAACAATGCACTGCAAACAAAAGGAATGCTGAACTTCAACATCTATGACCATAATCATGCACCCCAGCACCCCACCCCCATAGTTATTCTTCCTTATATCCTTTCTGGGCCTCCTACAGGGCTTTGAGCCACCACACACACGGGGATGCACAAATGCACATATGCAGAGGGAGGGAGCTGTGAGGTGGGTTGGAAGACAGTATGGGTGGGGGGTGAGTGAAGGCCAAGGGTTGGTGAGTGGGTGGGAAGATAGCAAGGGTGAGGGTGAGTGAATGTCACAGGTGGGAGGAGTAGTGGAGTGCCAAGGGTGCAAGGGTAGTTGAGAGGAAGAGATGGTTGGGTAGTAGTTGGGGGGGGGGGGTGGAGACACCAAGGTTGGGGGAGTGAATGCCTTCACTTGAGTGGGTGGGAAGACAGCAAGGTGGGAGACACTCACCAAGAACCTCTTTCTAGAGCTCGTTGTATTTTTCCACACAACAGGCCTTATTCCTAGTTATTATATAAGTTTACTTGTAAAAATTCAAACCAAGGAGATGAAAGTTTGTTCACTGTTCATTGAATATCCAGCCAAACTTAAGTACTTTCTTCACTGACTACTTAGTTTTAAGAATGTGGACTTGCAATGCTTAATTTTGGTTGGATCATTCTCTATATTATTAGTATTTTACTGGTGCTATGCTCATATTGTATCATTAATACATTAAAGTTTTAAATTACACAGATCACTGATAAAAGCTTGCAACCAAAAAAATAGTAGACAAAGGGAAAAGAAACAAGATAATAGAGGAGGGTTGATAAAGGCAATGGTTAAGCCACGTAGTCAGTTGGATGCAATTACATACAAACTTAAATAGTCTATGATCACCCAAATTATAGTGTGCTGCAAGCAAAGAGCAAGGAGGATGAGGGCAGACCAATGTCAAAGGTACTGGTTTAATGACAATCAGGGTTTCAGTAACTCCTGTTCAAAAGACTCGAGAAAGTAGGATGCACCATTTGGTGCATGGGTTGATTAAAAAAAGAAATCCCCACCTAACCCACAAATACAACTATTTACAGGCAATAACTGTTAATAGATTATCAACAGTACAATCCTATGCAGAGATATTCCAGTCTAAACCTCATTAACTTCAAAGTGCTTAGCATGGGGTAACTCTGCATAGGATTGCACTGTAAATTTATCAACTGTTTTTCGTAATCAGTCTCAACCTGGCCTAAATTTGAAAAGTGATTCACATTTGAGCATCACAGAGATGCTTTTTCCTTCAAGGTTACTGATTTCAATTGATTAGGTGTCATATTTCAGGGTCTAAACAGATATTGTAAGGGAGATTGTAGCTGCCAGTCTATTTCCCTTTTCAGTGTTTCTCTGGTGATGCCTAATGAACGAAACACATGGCATGACATTGTTGTGGCTAGCATCTTGTGCTACAGCTTGAAAGGATATGGGAAACGCCAAGGGAGCATAATCAATCATGTCAAGGACTTATTGTACTAGATCCTTTTAAGAAGATGTAGGCCAGTGGTACCCATGTCCCCCTTTTAAGATATACCCTGGAAACTATTCCTCAGGATATAAAGGACTGAGAATGTCAGCCATACAAGCTGCCAGTTCCATCCCAAGTGGGAAAGGCCCATTTTAAAGCTGATCTTCCTATTTTTCATTATGAGGACTAGTCTCCAAACCTTACTGATACATTTTCACTTTAGTTTCCTAAGCAATAGTATCAGCAATTAAAATGAAACTATTTATCAAAGTTTAACTTTCTAAATTATAAGAAAGCAATGCCCAATTCAATTCTCCTGCAAGTTTCTCAGTTTGTCTGCATGTTAATCTGAGCAGCAAGTAACTCAGATCATGCAAAACTAGATCTAAGCCTAGCTATTAAACCATTGCTGGATTACTGGAGGTTCACAAGACTGAGTGCTTCTCTATTAAGAACATTCTGCACTGAACAAAATAGGAGTCGATTGCACCTTTAAGACTAACTTAGTTTTATTCAGAACTTAAGCTTTTGTGTGCTCTCTAAGCACACTTCATCAGACGAGGAATCTGGCACAGTGAGCAGAGCCATACATAGCTGGTAGGCAGTGGCCCAGAATGCAAAATGGTACAGATTTAAGAACCAATGTGAACCAGTGAAGTAAAATTACCTGGTAGGCAGTTATTTAGAATGTAAAGGTACAAATATAAGATTCAATGACAGAATAGTAAAATTAACAAATTGAGCAAACCTTTAATCTGAATAGCATGAGCATGTGGAAGCAACAAAACAGTAGTATGTCAAAATGTGAGAGTGTCTGTTCCTTTTGGCCCAGGTTCATAGCAATAGAGTCATTGACAGACACTTGTCAGCATATGCTTGCTGCTTGGTAAGACATCAGGCTGGAGTCAGATGCCAGTGATCTGTGACAGTTCCTGACAGCTTCCATTATCTGGTTTATGCCAGTTCTGTCCAGACTATTGTGCCTATGCAAGGTGACTCAGCACGGAGTGCTGATTGGTGCTTCTGTATTGCTGCAATGTATATAACTGTGAATAGACTGTACAGTTCATCTCTGCTCTCAATCGTGTTGTCTGGTAAAGCACTTTGTCAGTGTGTACCAGTATAACTGTAAACTTGTAAATAATTGTAAATAGCACAAGTCAGTGAGCAACAGTTGCTGTCTATTATTAAGCCTCACAAATCCAGAGCATACCAGCACATGCGCCAACAACACTCTCACATTTTGACATACTACTGTTTTGTTGCTTTCGCATGCTCATGCTATTCAGATCAAAGGTTTGCTCAATTTGTTAATTTTACTATTCTGTCATTGAATCTTATATTTGTACCTTTACATTCTAAATCACTGCCTAATCGATAATTTTACTTCACTATCATTGGTTCTTAAATCTGTACCATTTTGCATTCTGGACCACTGCCTACCAGCTATGTATGGTTCTGCTCACTGTGCCAGATTCCTTGTCTGATGAAATGTGCTTAGAGAGCACATGAAAGCTTACGTTCTGAATAAAACTAAGTTGGTCTTAAAGGTGCAATGGACTCCTCTTTCGTTCTACTACTTCAGACCAACACGGCTGCCTTCTTGGATCTATTCTGCACTGAGACATCCAGCATAAGGGAGAAGACCAGGTGAAGAGCCTTCCTCATCACATCTAGTTTGCTACATGCAGAGGACTTATTTGGTCTTGGGTGTGTGTGTGTTAATCATGTCAGCCAAAACTTGCAATCTGAAGGGGTTTATTACTTTCTCTCCTGCTTGACCTTGTTCCTCTAATTTAGCAACATCTCTTAACTGATGTCTTGAGTAGTGTGTGTGTTTTGTTGTTGTTGTTTTTGCCAGCAAAAATGACAGGAGACACCTAGGTTAGGACTGACAGGTCAGAATCTTTGAGTTTAAGATTAAGCCATGAAACTTGGCTATACGAAGAATGCTCTTTTGCAATATATGAACACACATGACGTATGCTAATATTAAAAACTCCTGTTCTGCTTTATTGTACTGTTAATACATGAGAGGTATGAGGGATAAGGAGTTGGGTCTCAAGGCCAAGATAAGGGGGAACTTCTGGATTTTTAGTAGTTGGCTAGTATGGCATACATTCCAGAATAGATAGAATACAGTTCTTGCTTTCGGTCTGGAAAATGACTAGGTCAGTTATAATATTCCAGCCCACATAAGCAACGCTGGTTCCCCCCTGATGACAGGCAAAGTAAACATCTCAACTGCCATGAAGCAACTCTTACCTAAAATTAGGTTAGACAATATGACAGTTCAGTTAGCTGATGACTCAGTGCTGGTAGAGTGAATCACCCACTGCAAGCAGCAAAAACCAGAAGAAGCCCAGTGGAGGGGCAATTATAACCTAAACATTTGCCGATGCTGTCTTGAGATTTGAGCTTCCAGTCTCCCACCTAGATTACAGTTGCACATAAACATAGGCTTTTAAAACTGACAAGTGGTTTTTGTTTGCTCAGCATTAAGGACTTACTGCTTAACAATTCTAGGAAGGTGCAAATCCTTTAACACCCTGCTAATTGGGTGTCAGTAATCAAAGGCCAGCTCTTAAAATGCATACCGGTAATCACAGAGAAAAAAAAATATTCCAAACAAGTGTGAGAGAGAACAAACTAGTGCTTGGGAAGCATCTGCCAAATACGGGTCACTTTCGACACCCGAGTACCTGCAGACAAGGATTACCAAGTTGGAGAGAGACTCTCAAGTTCCAGGAGCCAGTAGTGGAGACTCATCACCTTTGTGTGCACTTGCATGTTTTATTTAGCCAAGCAAAAAGATGCTTTTGTTTGGGGAGCTGTATGATTTCTTAAGGGAAAAAGCAAAGAAGGAAAATATTGATTTAGGGCCTTTTATTTTAAAATCCACTACATAAGCTGTGCGTGTCTGTGTGGGGGGAGGGGAAGAGAGATAAAGTTCTAGTGATGTCAATTCTCATCACCATGGCAACAGTACATTTTTAGTGACAGCGGAGTCTTCCTCTTGAAGCTGCTAAATTGCACGGGGAGCGGGGGTGAGAAGGGCAGTGAACAGACACTGGAATTGAGTTAGGAGAAATCGTCATGGGGGAATTTGAATGGGTAGGAGTGGGGGAGTGGAATGCAACTGAGCCAACAAAATAGGCAAACTTGCTGTTAAATAATGAGATGTAGACTGGTTTTGCTTGTCGAATTTGAACCAACAGGACAAGCTGCCCTGTCTTGTAGGCATAGTGTGGGTTACAGTAGAGTCTGAAGCAATATCTGCAAATGGCTGGGCTTCCTTCTTGTTTTATTTTTACAGTGGATACTGTCATCACAGACAAAGGAAGATATAGCAGCATGTTAAACCACACAGGAACCTCCGCTATAACAGTTGTCTGTCATTCTTCAGCGTCTTCTTGAAGGAGGACACATTTTCCTATTTGCTTCTGAGGACAGTGCTACTTTTCCTTCAGTTTGCAGCACAAAACAAAATATCAGGGTACCAGTAACCTTTGACAGCAGGTTCTTCCACTCTTATTCTAGTTTGTTTTCACATTCAAGACAACATTTTTTTAATAAAGGGAACAGAGCTAAAGTAAATGAAATTGGTCAGAAGGGCATTTTCATAAAGGGAAGAGGGTTGTAGTTTTTTGCACTCTTCATTTTATGATGATGATGATGATGATATTGGATTTATATCCTGCCCTCCACTCCAAATCTCAGAGCAGCTCACAATCTCCTTTATCTTCCTCCCCCCACAACAGACACCCTTTGAGGTGGGTGGGGCTGAGAGGACTCTCACAGCAGCTGCCCTTTCAAGGACAACCTCTGCCAGAGCGATGGCTGACCCAAGGCCATTCCAGCAGGTACAAGTGGAGAAGTGGGGAATCAAACCTGGTTCTCCCAGATAAGAGTCTGCACACTTAACCACTACACCAAACTGGCTCTCTTGTTATGCATTATCTTGTTTGTCCTGCATTGTTTCTAATTTTATAGTCCAGTTATTGCATTGTTGGCTTTTTTTTCATTTTTGCAAACCAGTTGATGCATTGTTTATGGCATGTCTTACCCTGTTTTTCTTTATTACATTGTTTGGTATAGCGGTTAACAGTTCCCCTCCCCCCCACCCATTGTTTGCTGTAGTGTTCAGGAGCAGTGGACTCAGATCTGGAGAACTGGGTTTGATTCCCCACTCCTCCACATGCAGTCATCTGGGTGACCTTGGATCAGTCACAGTTCTCCCAGAGCTCTCTCAGCCCCACCTACCTCACAGGGTGTCTTTTGTGTGGAGAGGAAGGGAAGGAGATTATAAACCACTCTGAGGCTGGGTACAGCTGGACAGTTCCATGTCCAAAGAGGAGGTGTCTCAAATTGTGCCCCCTCAAAATGGAGCAGACAATTCCTGTTCACACACTCCTGCGTGAGGCATCTGTATATTGTGCAGGGGGTGCTTTGGCATGTTCACATAGTTGTTGCATGCCATCCCCTTAGTCCAGTTTGGGTTTCTTTTTATCCCTTACATCTTTTAGTGGCCATGTGCTTCTGTGCTCTGTGGCAGAGATTTTTTAAAAAAGAATACCAGTGAGCACCTAGAATGGAGTGGCAGATTCATATTGCCAATCCGCCTTGCTTGCGCTCTCCCATGATCAGACACCAGGGAACATGAGAGGGGTACAGCAGAAGATTTTGCTTCCACTTCCCTACTGGTTGCTATTTGATTTGTCTCAGAGACACTAGAGGATGGGATGAGTGTGAGAGTGGAACAGGCAGCAGCTGTGTCTGTCTGACCTTGACATCTTAATCCACCTGGGGGAAATGCCTATGTCTGCTCAAATTGGCCCTCTGAATCTAGCCTGAGACTCCAAGTGAAGGGTGGGGTATAAATCCAATCTCCTCCTCCTATTTTATAATTCACTCTGAATCTCAGTTAATTAAATAAAGAAGGCAGCCAAAGCAGGTATGTGAGCCACTTCTCTATGGCCTAATTCCTTAAGAATGGCACAGCCACATGGGCAAAGTTAATACCTTGGCTGTTACCCATTTGATCAGCACCTTACTCGTCAGGTGAACAAGAGCTAAAGACGTAGCTTTCAACAATGTCACTGCATCAGTCATGCATGGCCCTCAACCATGTAGCAAAAACTTCCATACTGACACAGCTGCATATAAGGGAAACTTGGGGCCAAGGAGTATGGTGGTAACAGGAATAGCTTTGACTTGCTTCCTGGGAATTATATTTAGTATACAGTTAACGCAGAAGAGAAACAGCAGAGTGAATTCCATGCAAGGTTCCTTTAGGACTAATTTTCTGAAGTGCCCATAATAGATCTAGGTAAGTTAGGTTGGAATTGGAGTTAAGGCTACATCACAACCAATTCAGGCTTGACATGTTATGGTCACAGTCAGTGTTCCCTCTAAGCTGAGTTAGCATGAGCTAGCTCACAGGTTTTTAGCCTCCAGCTCACACATTTTTGTCTCAGCTCAGGAAAATTTACTCCAGAGCACAATAATTTATGCAGTAGCTCACAACTTTGCCAGTAGCTCACAACTTTAATACCAGT
This sequence comes from Heteronotia binoei, assembly GCF_032191835.1. Classification (NCBI taxonomy): domain Eukaryota; kingdom Metazoa; phylum Chordata; class Lepidosauria; order Squamata; family Gekkonidae; genus Heteronotia; species Heteronotia binoei. The sequence goes on from NC_083230.1 coordinate 82,101,875, forward strand.
AGCTCGTAAGGTAGAATTTTTGTTCACAAGACTCTGCAGCTTTAAGGGAACATTGGTAACACTAGATTTTAGCATATTTTTGTAAAATGTAAGTAGTCTTTTCTAACACTGCTCTCTAGGAAATGCTTGTAAGGACTGCTGCATTTGTGGCCTTCTATTCTGAGAATTGAAGATACAGAGTTGCAGCCTTGGTGTCACTTTTAGGATTATCAGCCTCCAAGTGGGCTTGGTGGTCTCCCAGAATTCAGGCTACAGAGATCAGTTCCTGTGGAGGAAATGGCAGCTTTGGTGGATAGACTGGTAATCTTAGTCATTTTGCCACCACAACACCAAATCTGGAAATCCATTCAAAATATCCGTGGGATCAGCACACTTAATGCATTGCAAAAGAAGCATGATCAGGTGTAGACACCATACTGGCTTCCTCTGAAGAGCTATTAGGAATCAAAGATTTCAGGTTTTCACGGCTGGTAACATCATTAGGGTTTGTAGAATCTTTCGGGATCAAGTGCCGTGTTCTACTGGAGAAAGTTTTCCTTCCAGATGTTTCGTTCTCAGCTGCGGAGAACATCCTCAGTAGCTATTAGGAAGTTGGGAACCAGTCTCTGGGACTCAGGCTCCATCCTTTTGCACATTCTGGAATTAATTCTCTCCCTTCCACATTCACTGTGATAAAGGGAAGTACTGGTTCTGGCCTTAACACTTACACTAATCAGAGGTCCTGTTAAATCAGAGGTACAGTGCTGTTTCTGAATACAGGAATACTTACATGATGTCTAAGTTAAGATGTTTCTATTTTGCTAGAATGTATGGAATGGTTTTTGGAGAAGTTTCTGTGGGAGCATCTATATCAGGGGTGGCCAAATTTGCTTAACATAAGATCCACACAGGCTAAACCTCAGATGTTTGAGAGCTGCAAGACATGAACATCAGATGTTTGAGAGCCGGAAGGAAGGAAGGAAGGAAGGAAGGAAGGAAGGAAGGAAGGAAGGAAGGAAGGAAGGAAGGAAGGAAGGAAGGAAGGAAGGAAGGGAAATAGATGGGAGGAGGAGAAAGGAGGGATGGGTTGAAAGACAGCAACTTTAACTTTAAATGTATTCTCCAAGCTGCTGGCTGGTTTAGTTTGGAGAAGTGATTTAAAGAGAGAAATGCCATCTCTAAACCAGCCAACAGGGTGGTGGGGCTTCAAGAGCTACACAATATGTATAAAAGAGCCATATGTGGCTCCCAAGCTATAGTTTGGCCACCCCTGATCAGCTCACTTGATAACATTTTTGTTTGCATATGATACTGTGACTCACATATAGGAACTTGCCTCAGTTTATGAGATTGTTTGTGAGAATGTCACATAAATCACAAATTTTAACCAAAGCTTTTCAAACAAATGCATCTCAGGTATGCTACCAAAGGGCCAAGAAACAGCCAAAGGGTGTGTTGCAAAACAACAGAGGGAGCAATCCAAAGCAGGTCTATGGAGAAGTAAGTCCCATTATATTTAGTGGGACATGTTCCCAGGAAAGTGTTCTTAGGATTGCAACCAAAGAAAAAATCTGTGGTCTGTGAGACCATGTCTGGATTCACTGTGCTAGAACACAAGGACTTAAATTTGCTCGCTTTCTTCATACATAACTATAGTTTACTCACACAGTTTCCAACACTATCAAGCGATAAAGGAAAGGCAGTTGGAAGGTTTCACATTAGACAGTGGTGCCCACAGTTATGTTTTTCATGTAAACCGGTCTCTAGAATGGATGCTGGGTGATCTATCTTGTTCTGCACTGGGTGGCCTGGATTTTGCAGCTGAAAACTTTCACAGAATATCTGAAAATGTCATTATGACAGTGTGACAATATACAAGCAAACCTATTGTAAAGAGGCAGATTCATCTGTATATAATTCCATTCAGAAGAAGCTGAGGCAACTAGATTTTGAAGTATGCTGGAACAACTTTGCTTTGTTAAAATAAGGCTACCACATTTTTCTTCCACTTTCTGCCTTACAAGGGACCTGTGCCTTCTGATTAGTGCTGGAGAGGCATCTGATTAACAGCAGGAGTTTATATTTTCAAAGCAGGGTGGCCATTTTTTTGCTTCTCTTTCTCAATAGTCCTTGATGCATTTTGAAAACGGTTTTGGACTCCACACCACCTAATCCAATAAAGTACACAACACCCCCCGTGCTTCATTTTAAGCCTTTTCAAAATGCAGACTATGGGCCATTCCATCATGCCCAGAAATATCTTTTCTCTTCTCACCGCACCACTTCTTTGTTTCTGTATTGAACATCCAGGCTGAAGAAGAGTTCTGAAGAACTAAAACACTTGGTATTTTGTGGTATTTTCATTAGTCCTGATTTTAGAGGTATTACACAAGCTGTTTCCCCCCAATGGGGACCCAAGGCAGCTTACATTGCTCTCCTGTCCTCTATTTGTTCTCCTAAGAGCTCTGTGAGATAGGCTAGGCTGAGAGTGTGTAATTGGCCCAAAGTCACCCAGCGAGATTCCATGGCTCAGTAGAGATCGGCACCAGGGTCTCCCAGATCCTAATTTGACGCTCCAATCACTATACTACAGTGCTGTGCCCCATCTTTTTCTGATGCTGGCATATGAACAGCAATTTGGGATATATGATGGATTAGCTGCTCTTGGACTTTTGGCATTAATTTACTCGGGCTAGCAACTCTGAACTTCCTATGGTTTGTTTGGAAAAAATTAAGGATACTGAAAGCAATGGTGATGGTCTTCATGAGGTTTAAGCTGAAATAATATTGGGGTTTTGTTGTGGTGGGAGTTCATTATCTCTCTCAAGTGCAAATTTTATTCAAGGGATTAATGGGCTGTTGTAAAGCCCATTCCCAGACATGAGGGCATCCAGTGAAACTGGTTCATTCCTTTGGGGTAGTAAAACCAGCAGTTGCTCACTCTTGGTTTAGTCTAATGAGAACATATATTCACATGGGTAAATGACTGGGTTTGGACTTAAGACTGGCATGTCTTTCAGATGGATAACAGTTTTTAATCTTCACATCTTAATTTTTGACTGCATTTCATTTTAAAATTGGCCACTGCCTGATGTTGCTGCTGGACTAAATGACAGTGATGATGCAAGCTCCCTATGTGGCAATAAACATCTAAGTGGATTTAAAGTAAGCCAGGTGGCAACTCTTTGTGGATTTGTAGACTGAATGCAAATGCAACAATGGAGCTATGCTTGGTCCTGCAGACCTGTTTCCTACTCGAGCCTGAACCCAGTGCCAGTTCAGCAAGCGAGTTCCAAATCAGAAAAGAGCTTATGGTCCTACAGTATGCAGGAGACATCTGTTATTGGACACAGTAATACTACTCCCCCCACCCCCTAAAAAAACCTGGCCCATGATGCCACTGGGAAATTTGATTTTTTTTTTTTAAGGGAAGAAGCCATTCTGCAAAACTGTGAGCTCCCATGCAGTCAGTGAAATCTCACCCAGCGGTTAACGGGCAACTCCTTGTGGGTATCTTACTCGGTGTGCACTGAGACATGTGAAATGGAAAGCTGGAGCTGTACTATAGCAGCTTTGCTGTTTTTAAAAAAACACTCAAATGTCATTGTGTCCCTGAGGTGTGCTTAGGTGGGCCAACAGCATGCCAAGGCAGAATTACACAGTACTTTTTATAAGGATGCTCTGAATTCCAAAGCTCTGTAAAAGGCAACAGCACTAATTTTATCCAGAAGATTCCCCTCTGCTCCCACCTACTGCACTGCAATTATAAGAGTGCAGGGGTGATAAGCCTTTATATTGCAAGGAGCCCAGGAGGTGCAATGCATCTCTGTCTTTTCTACTCTGGCCACATCCAGGCATCAAATATACTGCCTGTTTGCCATCCTCACATGCTGCAATTTTCAGTGATGCACAAAAGTAGGAAGGCCCTAGCAAATTGGAATTGCTTGTAGGGCACTATGGCTCAGTGGTAGAGCATCTGCTTGGCATGCAGAAGATCCCAGGCTCAACCCCTGGCATCTCCATTTGAAATAATCAGTTGTAGTTAATAATGTAGTTCATTTGAGACACTGGAGGGCTGCTGCCGGTACGAGTAGACAACGCTACCCCCCTCTCTCTCTGCCTTTCTCTGTTTACCTCTCTGCCCCTCTCTCTTTGAACAACTTGGACTAGGCTTCTTCCAGTCTTGGAGCCCTTCCCCCCGCCCCCCAGCACTTCAGTTTCACACAAGCTGCCATAATAATAATAATAATAATAATAATAATAATAATAATAATAATAATAATAAAATTTTATTTATACCCCGCCCTCCCCACAGAGGCAGGCTCAGGGCGGCTTACAGAGTGTGGCAAAAGCCATGTTAAACAATAAAACAATTATACATTTCAGTACCATTTAAAATTACCATTAAATTTACATAATATAAACATCTAAAATCAATCTAAAATAACCTTATCTTATTGCTAACTCGATTGTTGATGTTAGTGATGGCATGGTGTTCATTTCAGGTTTCATCTTGGAAGGCTAGCCGGAAGAGGGCGGTTTTGCACGCCCTACGGAATTGGCTAATGTCCCGTAGGGCCCGCACCTCTTCCGGCAGCTGATTCCACCATTGGGGTGCTTTTATAGAGAAGGCCTGTTCTCTGGTTATTTTTAGTTTGGCCTCCTTTGGCCCAGGTACTTCCAGAAGGTTTTGTGAGCTGGATCGCAGTGCTCTCAGGGGAACATATGGAGAGAGGCGGTCCCTAACGTAAACAGGTCCTCAGCCATATAGGGCTTTAAAGGTAATAACCAGCACCTTGTAACAAACTCGGTAAATAACTGGCAGCCAATGCAATTCCCGCAGCCCAGCCCACACATGTTCCCACCGAGGTAGGCCCAATAGCAGTCTGGCTGCTGCATTCTGCACTAGCTGCAGCTTCCGGGTTCGGCACAGGGACAGCCCCATGTAGAGGGCATTACAGTAGTCTAGCCTCGAGGTGACCGTTGCATGGATCACTGTTGCCAGGTCATTGCGCTCCAGGAAGGGAGCCAACTGCCTCGCCCGCCTAAGGTGGAAAAAGGCGGATTTGGCAGTGGCTGCTATCTGGGCCTCCATTGTCAGGAAGACTCCAGTAGCACTCCCAAGCTCCTGACCCTGCGCACTGGTATCAGTGACGCACCGTCAAAAGCTGGAAGGGAGATCCCTCCCTCCGGACCACCACGCCCTAGACAAAGGACCTCTGTCTTCGCTGGATTCAGTTTCAGCCCACTCGACCTGATCCAGTCTGCCACGGCTTGCAGCGCCCGGTCCAGGTTTATAGGAACATCGGCAGCCCGGCCGTCCATCAATAGATAGAGCTGGGTGTCATCCGCGTACTGGTGACAACCCAGCCCATATCTCCGGGCAATCTGGGCAAGGGGGCGCATGTAGATGTTAAATAACATCGGGGAGAGAACTGCTCCCTGAGGCACCCCACAGTTGAGTGAGTGTCTCTGGGACAGCTCCCTCCCAATTGCCACCCTTTGTCCCCGACCCTCCAGGAAAGAGGAAAGCCATTGCAAGGCTAGCCCCTGAATCCCTGCGTCGGCGAGGCGGCGGGCCAGCAGCCGGTGGTCGACCATATCGAATGCGGCCGAAAGGTCTAACAACAGCAATACTGCCATACCGCCTTGGTCCAGGTGTCGCCGGAGATCCAGGTGTCGCCATGGGGGTGCAACTTGCCCTGCCTCTTTCCTGTGGCAAAGAGAAACCAGGTTTCAGAGGATCTTTTTCCCTGCAGGAAAGAGGCGAGGCAAGTCACAGCCCCCGGCAGCTTGGGTGACTACCCCAGGCAGCCACCTACCTGGCCTACTCAGACATGCCAGCCATGTCTGCCCCTCTTTCTTTGCCTCTCTCTCACTCTGCCTCTCTCTGTTTGCCTCTCTGCCCCCTCTCTCTATCCCTTTCTTTCTGCCCCTCTCTCTTTGTCTCTCTCTCCCTGCCTCTCTCTGTTTGCCTCTCTATCCCTTTCTCTGCCCACCTCTCTCTGTAGAATCACAGAATCATAGAGTTGGAAGGGATCTCCAGGGTCATCTAGTCCAACCCCCTGCACAATGCAGGAAACTCACAAATACCTCCCCCCAAATTCACAGGCTCTTCATTGCTGTCAGGTGGCCATCTAGCCTCTGTTTAAAAACAAATATGAAGCTTGTTGTGACACCTGAATGTAGCCACAAACTGCATCCTCTCCCAGTCTTTTTCAGAGAGGTTGTGCTGTCCAGTATTTGAGACAGGACAAATGTAGGTGGGGGAAGGAAAAATTCCCATCCTGTCATAGATAGTGGTGACCACAGAGCTGGGAACAGGCTTCACTCTCCTTGACAGCATTTCAGAGTGCAGGCCTTGTACTGTGTTACACAAAAGTCAATGGAAGCCATCATGACCTGACCCTGTCTTCAGCCACATAGTCCTATTCTGGATTCTGGATGGTCATTTTTTGAGTGTGATAATGAGCCAGAATCCAGGGACTGGCTTATATGAGACAATATACAGTACTTTTGACTTACAATCTACCCCAACACCAGTCACTGTTACTCCCATTATAGAAACAGAGTACTAGGGTTGAGAATGAGTCACATGTTCATCATTCCCAATTAGTTCTTTCACCAGCCCTATTCAGACATTCATTTGGGGTCAGTGGGGCTGATCAGGACAAGACCTCCTGGTCTCTCCTCCGGACCTGCAAGTGTATATTTTACACAGAGCTTGTAGGCCTATGCCCCTATGTGCATATCCTTTCCTTTTATTTACCAAAGTACTGGGATTGCATATACAAGAGACAACTTACATGCTGGATATGAGAATAGGCTCCAAACAAATGGTACTTTTGAAGCATGGAGATGAGAGTTAAGGTCAACAATCATTGTCCACTCATATGTTTGAACCAGGCTAATGTTTTTCAGTGTTTTCTTTGTAACCTGCTGATTTCCAAACAAGAGGGGGCTACACAGGGAATAATTTAACCTGAGTTAATTTTGGGGTTTACTCTACTGCTCCAGAATCAATGACAAACAAACATGCTGTATTTACCCAAGAGAACAAAAGAAGATACATATGGGAACCAAAGTGTTCTTGTACTTTAATTTTTACCCGTATAGTGCTCAGTTACTTTTTAGAGGTGGCACTACCCATATTTGTGATTTTGATCCAAATCACTTGCTTACTAGAGTATGCAAAAGAAGGCAGGTAACCTACCCTGCCATGACAATGAAGAAATCCAGGCGGTTCCAGGTGTCTCCAAGGTAGCATTTCTTCCCAAAGATACCCAAGGCCACCATTTTCAGCACCATCTCCATAGCAAAAAAGATGAAAATGAAGTCATCAAATACCTGAAGGACACAGAGGAAAAACTGAGGTGGATTTTAATCTTCAATCACTGCCATTTGGTCATATGCTTTTGAACTTGCTGAGTAAGAATTAATTTCACCATTCAGGAGAGAGAAAAAAACATGCACAGATCTCCTAGAACTTGCTTCCCTGATATGTTTGTATGCATTCATTTGTCTTACTAGTATTATAGGGGATGAGACAAAAATTTGCAAGCTTGCTGGTTTGATGTAAATAACCCCATTTCAATTTTATTTTCTTTTGTAAGAAATAAGACAGAGAGTTTTGGTTTTCTGGGACTTTACTGTTGGACTTTCCCCATAAATATGTACACATTTTTCTACATTGTATGTCAGTTTCACATAAATGGTGTAAAAATGGCCTATGAGAACCACAACAAAGATTAGATCGATTGACACCAATGATGGCAAAAACAGAGAATCAAAAAGAATGGACACCTAGATCTAGGCAGGCAGTCATGTTGGTCTGAAGCAGTAGAACAAATTGAGTCCAATGGCACCTTTAAGACAACTTTAAAAACTTTTTTTGGTTTTAAAGTTGCCACTTGAGTCAACGCTTATCCCTATAGTTTGGCATAGAGGAGTAATCAAAACAGATGTGCAGACACAGATGTTGTATCTAGAGCATTTGGCAGAATTTATTTTTAAAAAGAAAGCTAGTTTGTGGCTCTGGTTGTCATCACCTTTTTGCTAATAAACACAATCATGCTGTTATGGAAAATGTCAGCCAAACCAAGAAGTCAAGACCCCAACCATCTATGATCACAACTAGAAGGGAACAACCTACCTGCAAAATTTTACATCTGTTGGAAAGGCAGTCCATATCGTCACAGGGCTGGTACATCCCAAGGGTCACACAGTTCAACAGGATCACCATCATGCTGACAAACTCAAACCAAGTGGAAGGAAGAAATAAAGTCAAGGAAAAAAATCAATGACAGGGCCACCACACTCAAAAAACTGGCAGAACAAAAATAAAAACAAAGGTTAAAAAAACACATACATACATATATCCCAACCTCAGTCTATGCAGCAGCTAAGCCATCAGACCACAGATACTAAGTTCACACAAGCAGAGATGTAAGCTATTCCTGGACATTATTACTTCAGAGTGCACATGGGGGAATCACATGATCTTTTCTGAATGCTTTTTTGAATGAAAAAGCAGGATATAAATAATGATTGAATATCTCTTTATATAAAAAGATACTCCATGCACACACAGAACTAGATACCAGGGGAAATAATCCCAGATTAGATTTTACCCTGATATGTTAGTTTTGTAAGTGAAGAAATAAATTTCACAAGGAAAAGAATTCCATTCATCCCTTGGCCTCTTGCAACAGGGTGAAGTGGCAGCAGTCCAGGAACTCTTCTACTATCACCTAAAACTGATGTGAAATAATTTGATCTTCATTTACCAGCCTGGAATAATCAGAGTCAAAATTGTCATTAGACATGTTGTGAATACTGCAAATCAGCAGGTGGTATTAAACATGAAAAGGCACAAACATCCATTTTAGCTATTTGATATATCATTTCAAATCAGATTTTCCATGACATTCTACATACATTAGCAGCAGAGGACATCACTGCAATAGGAAGCAGGATTCAGCACAGTGAATCCAGAGTTCTGTGGGTCATTACTTAATACTAAAACAAAGGGGAAGAGGCTTTGATTTGCAAATTATTCGTATGCATCAAAGACCCATGTCTGTACTAGAGTCACTAGATCATGACAACTGGATAAGTAAGCAATAAAGCGTCTCTCCTACAGTAACTCTGTTGCCCTCAAATTATTCTCTCTCTCTGTTTGTTCAAGAAATTAAGGATTCTAAATTTCTTCCCAGAGCTACACTGGAACAGATCAGTGGCCCAACTAAACTGTTATTTTGTTCCCAACAGTGACCAATGCTGGATATAACTTCCATGATGAGCTTAATTACACTACACTTTAACTAGGGGAAAATTTGTTTCCTTACCCCAGCTGGTGATCAGTACATATCCTAAAGCATGACTACTGATCGCCTGTGTAATTATTTTCTTTGCTAATGCATGGTGTCCCTGCAGTTTCCTATCTGTAGATATGGTAATTTCACTTCAGAGGTAAAGGCATACTCAGGCAGTTCCATTTATAATAACAAATGAGAGATACTTCATCTTCATTTGCTGTTACAATGTACCAAAACAAAAAGTTCCCTTGTATTTATTTTTAATTTGTTGCCTTTTAAATTTCACCAAACAGCACTTCACTTTGTGTATTAGCACAAAACAATGCAAGAAAGCTTGAGTGATTTTGTATAATTCTGCTCCCATTTTTTCCCTTTCCAAGGCATTTAACAAGCCTAAATGTAGAGTTATCAGGCTTGGAGAAAAATGTCCCTCTCCTTTAATACAGGCTTAATGTGCAGAAATGGGCAGCTGAAATTTTTCAAGGCGTGGATATAAATAACATTACATGGTTAATAACATCGCATCAAGCCACTGTTAAAGGGGCAGGACATTTTTTATTCTCCAGGCTGCTGGCAACCATAGGTTGATTTACCAGATTTACGTTGATGCTAAGGGTTTTGTAAATTTACTACTGCAGTAGCAAGCAAACCTAAATTGGATGGGAAAGGATTTATCACCTTTGCAGCTTACTTACACATTTAAATTTAGTTAAAATGGAACAAAACCCCTATTATTGCTTCTTGTAAGAAAACTACTGAAACAAGTCACTACTACCATCAGCATCTATATACATAAAAGAGTATGTTCAGACTGGTTTAATACTGAATGTGCAATGGTAAGAAGGATATGTTGGGTATATTTTGTATGTTTGGAATGCAAGAAATACATTTTCTGGACAACACTGTAAAAATACACAATGGACGCATAGACACTACCTTATACTGGAAACCTACTGACCAACAAACATACCTTCATGCCTCCAGCTACCATCCCAAACGATCCATTGTATACAGCCAGGCTCTGCGCTACAGCCACATTTGCTCCAATCCTACTGACAGAGATTCTCACCTGAGGGATTTACAACAAACCTTTTTGGAACTAAACTAAAGTACCCACCTGATGAAGTCAGGAAACAGATTAACAAAGCCAGAATGATACCTAGAGAAAACCTGTTACAAGACAGACCCCAAAAAGACAACAATAGAATGTCACTAGTGGTTACACACAATTCTCAACAGAAAACAGTTCAATGTATCATCAATGACTTACAACCTCTATTGGACAATGACAGCTCTCTTTCAAAAGTACGGGGAGGGGGAGGGGTAAACCTTTTCTTGCACACAAACAGCCCCCTAATCTTAAACAACTCACCCACAACAATATAACATCTCACTTGAGCATGGGTACCAGAGCTTGCAATAAACCCAAGTGCCAACTTTACTGCCACATACAACCAGACAACACAATCACAGAATCTAACAACATTAACTACACCATCTCAGGCTAATTCACTTGTTCAGCTTCCAACAATATATAGATAGATAGATTTTATTTAAACATCTTAAACAAAAGGAATAACTATACATATCCATAAGAACTATCTGTAAAACATGATAAAAGTATTATCACATTTTTAAAACTGAAAAATATACAGAAATGGTGATTAAAACAAACATACTCCGGGATTTTAGGCTACTAGCAATTTTCTCATCTGAAAGGTGAACCAACCAAATTTAGCTATTTTAAGAATAACTGTGGGATATTTGCCCTCCAGGAGTTGCTTAAGTTGGTATATTTTTTGACTGCTAGTAGGGGGAGTAATCATGGAAGGCAGGAGGGATTCCCTATGCTTACTGTGCACCTTGCAATCATAAAAGACATGAACTAATGACTCTATGCCATCATTACAGCAAGGGCATATATGAGCTTCATAGATTTTCCTGTATCTACCCTCTATAACTGCAGAAGGGAGGGCGTCCCACCAAGATAGAGATCTATCTATCTATCTGTCTGTCTGTCCGTCCGTCCGTCTGATTATTATTACTTTAATTTTCTATCCCATTCTCTCCGCAAGTGGACTCAGGGTGGCTAACAGTCAGTTCAAAACACTTCAAGAATACATTTTAAGAGCAATAAAAACAATTAAAATACATAAAATGCATTTCATGGTACTGCTCAATACTTCAATAGGTGGGATCATAACTTTCTTTCTTCTGACAGTGATCCCACAGTGATCGTAATTCCATATGCCATTAAATGTCAACAATGTTCTTCAGTTCTCTACACAGGGCAAACAGGACACTCCCTGACTTCTTGCAGCTGGCCCCCCCCTCCCATGGTGGCCATTTTGTAGACCCTTTTTAGAAACTGGCACACACAAGGTCTCCTAGTAGGTTTACTGGAGCACCCTGTACAGGAGCATGGTAAATTTGCAGGAGTAGTTTCAGCATGGTGGTGGAAAGCGCTATCTAGCCATAGGGCTTTCAAGGTAAGAGAGCAGCAGAGGTGGTTTACCATTGCCTGTCTCTGTACAGTAACCCTTAACTGCCTTGGTGGTCTCCCATTTGAATACTAACCAGGGCTAATCCTGCCTAGCTTCCCAGATCTGATGACATCGGGCTAGCCTAGTTGTTTCAGTGAACTGGTATCAATCTGTGCTTAGTTCTTGCACCTGGATTCCTGACAACTGTTCACCTCTATAATTTCCTCTCTCTGTAAAGCACCATTAAGAAGCCCTTTAGTTATTAAAAATTTGCCCTGAAATTTCTTATCATTCTTTAAAAAGGCATACTTATTTCTGTTCTGAGCCACATTTGTCTCAAGACATAGGCTGTAGACCCATTATGTAAAGAATGCAAGTTCCACTGAATACAATGGGATTTAATTTTATATAATACCTGATTCAGCTAGGGGCATTCATGTACAAAAGCAAGCTTCTAGGATGATGAGGAACCACAGTGACTGAACTGAAGCTTCTGCTCCCCGCTTCCATTCCTCCCCAACAAATGAACAGTGTAGCGTTTTCATCATTAGCTTGACAGAGGCCCTGTGCATGCAACCCCTCTGAGTGGAAAGGGCTCTTCAGCCCAGAAAAATGCATGCGCATTAGCCACTCTTGTGAATGCACATTGTTGGATATTGAAAAACTAAAGAGCTACATTTGGGACACTATCATAGGAGGGCCAAAGTCTGTTCCACTGCTTGTTTGTTGAGAGTTGCTTACATTGAGAGGTATCCCATGCAACAATGCAATATTAATACATTCAGAGCCATGCTATGCCTCCCAGCAGACCCCTGGAAAATCCAGGATCTCTCTCTGCCTTACCTGTCTTAACGAGGGACATTTTGCTGGCATGAATATGGAAGTGGGAACTTTTGGCATATGCAGTATGCATTTCTAGGTTACATATCTGACATAAGGATCATATATTATTAATACTGTATGCTATAAAGTTATAATATACCTTAAAATAAGGAGCTCTGCCAACTCTAACTATCCTACCATTTTCAAATCCTATGGGATTTGTAAAATTAGAACACACTAGAGTTGTCAACTCCAGCTTGGGAGTCGTCTGAATATTTGGAGGTGGAGCTTGAAAAATGTGGGATTTGGGGAGGGAGGGGAGAGACTTCAGCGGGGTGTAATATCACAGGTTGAAGACCACCCGGGATCGGGCCTTCTCCATTGCAGCTCCACTGCTGTGGAATCAACTCCCGGAGGAGGTACGGGCCTTGCGATGTTTAGACCAATTCCGCAGGGCCTGTAAGACCTACCTCACCTAATAAGGCCTTCACCTAATACCGAGCCAAGAAAGTTTCGCTGGACATGTTTTAGCCACTGAATTTTATTAAAGACCTAAGTTATAGCACCACAATGTTAATTTTAATACAAGTTGTTAATGATTTAATGATGATTTTATAATTGTAATTACTATGCATGGTTTTATTGTATATTACATTCATATGTTGTGAGCCGCCCTGAGCCTGCCCTGGCGGAGAGGGCGGGATACAAATAAAAAGTATTATCATTATTATTATTATAGGGTCATAAAATCATAGAGTTGGAAGGGACCTCCAGGGTCATCTAGTCCAACCCCCTGAACAATGCAGGAAACTCACAATACCTCCCCCTAAATTCACAGGATCTTCATTGCTATCAGATGGCCATCCAGCCTCTGTTTAAAAACCTCCAAGGAAGGAGAGCCCACCACCTCCCGAGGAAGGCTGTTCCACTGAGGAACCGCTCTAACGGTCAGGAAGTTCTTCCTAATGTTCAGCTGGAAACTCTTTTGATTTAATTTCAACCCATTGCTTCTGGTCCTACCTTCTGGGGCCACAGAAAACAATTCCACACCATCCTCTATATGACAACCCTTCAAGTACTTTAAGATGGTGATCATATCACCTCTCAGCTGTCTCCTGTCCAGGCTAAACATGCCCAGTTCCTTCAGCCTTTCTTCATAGGACTTGATCTTGAGACCCCTCACCATCTTCATCACCTTCCTCTGGACCCGTTCCAGCTTGTCGATATCCTTCTTAAAATGTGGTGCCCAAAGCTGAACACAATACTCCAGGTGAGGTCTTACCAGAGCAGAGTAAAGTGATACCATCACTTCAAGTGATCTGGACACTATACTTCTGTTGATACAGCTCAAAATTGCATTTGCCTTTTTAGCCACCACATCACACCGTTGACTCATGTTCAGCGTATGGTCCACTAAGACCCCAAGATCCTTTTCACACATACTACTATTAAGACAAGTCTCCCCCATCCTATAACCAGGCATTGGATTTTTCCTATCTAAATGCAGAACTTTACATTTTTCCCTGTTAAAATTCATTTTATTGGTTTCAGCTCAGTTTTCCAGCCTGTCAAGGTCATCCTATATCCTGTTTCTGTCTTCTACTATATTTGCAACCCCGCCCAATTTAGTATCATCTGCAAATTTAATAGGCATTCCCTCTATTCCTTCATTCAAATCATTTATAAAAATGTTGAACAATACAGGCACCAGGACAGATCCTTGAGGCACTCCACTGGTCACTCCTCTCCAAGAGGATGAGGAACTATTCACAAGCACTCTTTGGGTGAGACCTGTCAACCAGTTACAGATCCACCTAATGGTAACAGGATCCAAACCACATTTTACCAACTTGTCAACAAGGATAGTATGTGGAACCTTATCAAAAGCCTTACTGAAATCAAGATAAACAATGTTTACAGCATTCCCCTGATCCAGCAAGGCACTTACTCAAAAAAAGAGATCAGGTTAGTCTGACATGATGATTTGTTTTAAAACTTTTCCAGGTATATACCAAGCTGACAGGTCGGTAGTCACCCAGATCCTCCTTTTCCCCCTTCTTGAAGATGGGGACAAGATTCGCCCACCTCCAAACTTCTGGCACTTCTCCTGTTCTCCTAGAATTCTCAAAAATAATAGCCAGAGGCTCAGAAATTATATCTGCAAGCTCTTTTAGAACCCTTGGATGCAGTTCATCTGGCCCCGAGGACTTAGTTTCATTTAAAGAAACTAGGCGTTTATGTACTACCCCTATGCTGATCCTAGGTTGCAGCTTCATACCCTCATTATATGTTCTGTTTTTGCCATGTTGAACACTATTTCCCAAAGAAAAGAAGACTGAGGAAAAGTAGGAATTGAGCAGTTCTGCCCTCTCTTCATTACCTGTTACAATTTCACTTTCCTGCCCTCACAATGGGCCTATCATGTCCTTGGTCTTTTTCTTACTCTGAACATAAGAAAAGAACCCTTTTTTGTTGTTTTTAGCATATTTGGCCAGCCTAAGCTCATACTGAGTTTAGCTTTCCTAACTTTTCTCTACAAGCACTGGTGATTTGTTTATATTCATCCTTGGTTATAAGGCCCTCCTTCCAATTCCTAAAGGGTTCTTTTTTATTTCTCAAGTCTTAACAGATCTGTTTATGGAGTCACCTTGGCTTCTTTAGGTTACTTCCATTTTTTTTTCTAATAGGAATTGACTGTGATTGTGCTTTCAGTATTTCACTTTTAAGAAATTTCCACCCCTCTTGAACTCCCTTCTTCCTAAGTATTTCTGACCATGGGATTTTACTCAGCATAGTTCTAAGTTTATCAAAATTTGCCTTTCTGAAGTCCAACCTATAAGTCTGACTACGTATAGCTTTTCCCTTTCCTAAGACTGTAAATTCCAAAATCACAGGGTCACTACTGCCCAGGGTGCCCACTATTTCCACTTCTTCAATCAATTCTTCCTTGTTAGTGAGAATCAAATCTAAGATAGCAGATCCCCTTGTTTCCAGAGTTTCCCATACTCTGAACATTAGTGTAGAGACATCGGAATCCATGTTTTATGCATTCCGAGGGTTTAGTTTCTGGACATACCTGCAAGTTAATATTACCTAGCATTTGCACCACTCTCTGCAAATCTTTAGTGTTCTTATCCCCAGTTTCTGGCATCATACGAGGCTTTGAATTATTGTCTCTCCCCCCCATACAATTTAGTTTAAAGCCCTCCTTATTAGGTTAGCAAAGCTGTTACCAAACACCCTTTTTCCTACTGCTGTAAGGTGCAAACCATCTCTCGATAGAAGACCACCATCTCGAAAGCGTAAGCCACGGTCCAGAAATCCAAATCTTTCCTGACGACACCATCGACATAACCCGTCGTTTATTTGAAGTATTCTTCTTTCTCATCCTAAGCCACGGCCTTCAACAGGAAGAACTGATGAGAACACAACCTGTGCGCCCAGCTCTTTCACCTTCTGACCCAGAGCCACATAGTCTTTTCTAATACCTTCAGGGCTATGACAGGCAGTATCATTCGTTCCCACATGGATCAGCAAGAAAGGATAGTAATCTGTGAGTCTGATAAATCTTCCAGTCCTTTCTGTCACATCCTGGATGCATGCACCTGGCAGACAGCAGACCTCTCGGGATGACAAGTCTGGTCAGCACACTTTGGGCTCCACCCCTCTGAGCAAGGAGTCGTCAATCCACAGAGACTCTGCCAGTAGTCCACACCATAGAGTAATCATTTTCTCCAGGAAAACAGATCTTTGTAATCTGGAGATTGGCTGTAGTTCTGAGAGATCTCCAGGCCCCACCAGAAGGTTGGCAATTCAAAAACATACCCATTTCTGTCCTCTAAAAGTTTGGAATAAACTCAGGTTCATTTCCTCCTGGAAGAGAAGCCGGCAACTGACCATGGGTTTTTTTTTCTCTTAGGACATTTCAGCAATCAGGGAAGAGAAGTTGGTAGGTGATTGTGTTTTTATTCCCAGCAGTCAGGGTCAGTACTTTATGTGCTCTACCTTTTGCTAAGAACAGGGAAGTGTGAGGTCTTGTATTCTAAGGGCGTTTTCGCACAGTGCTTACCCTGGAGCGACATCCCTCTTCACCACGCAGCGTCTGCGCGGATTTCGCACCAACTGCTCCGCAGAACCAGGAAGAGCCACAAAGTGCCGTGGTTTTTGCATCGCAAATGTAAACTGCCAAAACCCAGTTTACATTTGTGACGCAAAAGCCGTGGCTCTGCGGAGCAGTTGGTGTGAAATCCACGCAGACGCTGCGCGGTGAAGAGGGACGTCGCTCCGGGGTAAGCCCTGTGCGAAAATGCCCTAAGTCTATACACTGTCTGTCAGTTCTCCTTTCTGTGACCTAGATGGTCTTTCTATCATTTGGTATTATATGTTCCTTGGAAAAACCATGCAGGAGAACAAAGACCCTAAGAATGAAAGGGATTTATTACTTTATATTAACATTACATATGTATGTGTCCTCACTATGTTATGTAAAGCTCAAGGCAGCCTCTTCATGAGTAATAAAGGTTTATAAAACCACTGAAGTTTTCTTAGCAGCTGCTGCTTTAAAATAGCAGATACCTTGTGTGAATAAACAAACCCTCTTTGATTCTGCGAGTCCTCCTAAATTTGTTTCTGAATAGTGATGTACCAACCACCAAAATTGCCAACTCCAGGTTGGGAAACTCCTGGCAAATTGGGGGTGGAACCTTGGAGAGGGACCTCAGCAAAGTATGATGCCATAGAGTCCACCCTCCAAAGCAGCCAAAGCAAACCCTCCAGGAGATCTGATCTCTGTCATCTGGAGGTTTTAACACTAATCTTTAAAACCATTTTTTCTTTAAATGTTTATATAATCTTGAAGGGAAAAAGTAAATTAAGAACACGCTCTTCCACATTTAGCAACTACAGTTTACTGCTAAGAAGGGGAGAAGACATTGAAGAATCTTCATTAACTTGCAAAGACAAATCTCATCTTTTCCATCCATTTTTCCTGCCATAAATATTGGGATTTATAGTTTTCTTTCTATCTCAATTCAGGAGGCAAAGAACGCAACAAATCCCATAATTCCCAGCACACACTGATGGCAAGGCAAAATTGCCATGGCCAGTTAGTGAGAAGCTCCACAAGGCCTCTCATGTCTACTGAATTCTCCTGACTGCCCATTACCATACTCCATTTCACAAAGGTCTAGTAGCTTAGGGAGGAGGATCACAACTGATATGGAGGGTTACTTGCTGAGTGGGAGACTAAATCTCCTTTCAAGCTGAACTTCATTCAAAGACTTGAGTTCAAAGCCAAGTCTAACTCAGAAATATTTGGGGACTTTGGGTGTGGGGCGGGGCGACTTTGGGGGTGGAGCCAGGAGACTTTCCCATCCCCTAAAATAAATAAATAAAAATGCAGCAGTGCAGTTCCCCTGAATACCGTCTTCATTTCCTCATTCCCCAAGCAGCTGGCTGCACTTCCACTCCACTGTCTGTTTCTCTCTCTCACACACACACACAAAGCAGCCAAAATAAACACAGTTTGGAAGCACACACTTTGTGGGCTTACTGGGGCAATTTACTCACCATGGGAGCTGTTATATAAACCATAGATTTATACCCCACCCTTCTCTCTGAATCAGATTCTCAGAGCAGCTTATCATCTCCTTTATCTTCTTCACCCACAACAGATACCCTGTGAGGTGGGTGGTGCTGAGAGAGCTCTCGCAGCAGCTGCCCTTTTAAGGACTACTCTTGCAAGAGCTATGGCCATTCCAGCAGTGGAGGAGTGGGGAATCAAACCCAGTTCTCTCAGATAAGAGTCAGCGCACTTAACCACTACACCAAACTGGCTACACCAAATTCTGTAGACTTTCTTCAGACTAACACAGGGAAACAAGTTCTCTCTATTTTACTGTGCAAAGACTTCTGAAAGGGCTGCAAAACAAATGGAGGGAGCTGGCTGCTTCCCTAATTGTTCTGCAGGCTCACCCTGACCCCATTCAGCCTAGCTCCAGAGTTTTTAAAGGCACATACAACTTTCAAGAAGCAAGCCCTTCCTAAGTCTTCTAAAACTTCTGAGGTGGAAAGGCACATGGAGGTTGTGGGAGCAGGGCTTCCCCTGCCAGCCAGCTGATTGGGGGCGGGAAGAAGTCTGCTAAACCAGGAGATCCCCCGTTGGGACCTGGGGATTGGCAAGCCTTGTTCAAAAACTCCATTCAAAGTCTTGAAATGGTGTTTGTTTTTTAATTGGAAAGTTTTCAAATGGGGGAGCTGGAAATGCAAACAGCAAATATACCCACCAACACAGATATATCACTTGCGAAGAAACTTCAGAATTACCTTCAAGTGTCACACAGTGAAATCCAGACAACTTAGGATCAAACAGAACTCTTTTGACAAATTTGCTAGTCTTAACTAACTTCTTCCTTCAGAGTTGTTTGGGTAAGTTGTCTGAGGAGGAATCCACAAACCTGTTTTGAATTTTGCTTCAGATGAAAGAAACATACCAAGAAAGATGGGTGACTACCCAGTTTGAGGCATCTGTCAGCAATAACGTCAGCAATAATATGGCCTTGCAAGGTCAGCCCTAGACTATTTGGTGCCCTAGGTGAGGCTAACTTCTGGTGCCGCCCCCCCCCCCCGCTTCACTGGTAAACAATTTTCAAAAACAGATCAATTATCACCTTGACTTCCAGGTGCACACACACACACATACAAAACCCCCCAAAGAAACCAATGTAAGTTAGGTAAAAAAGATGAAACTCATTAATAGGAACAAGGAACATTTTCTTTATATAAAACATCTGACCTTTCCCATAGCCCTGCAGCCCTTACAAAAGAGATAAAAATAGTGTGTTTATAAAATCTATTTTAAAAGCCAGTGTTTGAATTCCCACACTGCCATGGAAGTTAACTGCATGACCTTGGACCTCTCTGTCTGTCTGTCTGTCTAATCTGCCTTGCAGGGTTATTGTGAGGAAAAAACTGAGGAGAGAATGGTATCATAAATTGCTTTGGGGGGGAACAGTGAGGTATACACCTACATAGATAAAGCCAACCCTCTTCCTGTTAAAGACCATCACCACTAAAAGCAAGCAAGTAAGGTTGCCAACAATCTGGTACCTGAAGAGGTGAGCAGTGATTGTTAGTCTTACAGTGGGGGAGGGATGGTGGCTCAGTGGTAAAGCATCTGCTTGGGAAGCAGAAAGTCCCAGGTTCAATCCCCGGCATCTCCAAAAAAGGGTCCAGGCAAATAGGTGTGAAAAACCTCAGCTTGAGACCCTGGCCGCTGCCAGTCTGAGAAGACAATACTGACTTTGATGGACCAAAGGTCTGATTTAGTATAAGGCAGCTTCATATATTCATATTCAGTGGTACTAGGTTACAATGTGGGAATTCAAATCCTAACTCTGCCATGAAGTTTACTGGCTGACCTTAGATTAGTCACTGTCTCATACTAATGTAATTTACAGTATTGTTTTGAGGATAAAATGGAGGAGAGAAGAATCATGTAATCCAGCATTGAGCACCTTGGACGAAGGGTGGGATAAAAATCTACTAAATGAAAATGTACTTAAAACATTTATTAATTTGCCACCTTGGCTCAGATTTCCTTTTCCCAATAAAGTCTCTATGATACTTAGATCTTGATCAGTGAACACTATTGATTTACCAGTGATCACAAGATAATGTAAATGCTGCTCATTTCTGATTAATCCAAGTCAGCCTGGATTACTCTCTCTCTCTCCCACACACACACACACATACACACACACAGAGCAGCCAAAATAAAGAGTTTCCAAGCCCACACAATTGTGATACTGGGGCAATTTAGTCACAGGAACTGGTGAATGTAAGCATCTGTTGCATTTCAACCAACTTCTCCAGACTAACAGGAAAACAGAAAGCAGCCTAGGGGTGGTAGAGTTTTACTTCAAACGAATGGTTTTCTTCCTTTCTTACACACGCTTCACAGAGCCATGTTGCTCTGCCTGCTTGCCCAGCCCATACAGCTTTAGTTAGTGAAATTTAAAGGCACACACACACCTTCCAAAACAACAAGGAGTTCCAAGCATCTTCTAAGCCTT
This sequence comes from Heteronotia binoei, assembly GCF_032191835.1. NCBI lineage: Eukaryota > Metazoa > Chordata > Lepidosauria > Squamata > Gekkonidae > Heteronotia > Heteronotia binoei. The sequence goes on from NC_083230.1 coordinate 82,122,548, forward strand.
TCAAGGTGGAAAGGCACATGATGGCTGTTGAGGTGGGGCTTCTCCCCACCCCAAAGACAGAGATGAGCAGAGCCAAGGTGCAAGAGTTTTTTTCAACTCCCTGGGCTTCTGCAAGGCAACAGACTGCCAAATCTCTCTGGGCTTCTGCAAAGCAATAGACATTCTGGGCTGAACTGGATAGGCTCTGCACCCCCTTGGTTGCTCTCCCTCCTTACCTCTGAGTTGCCACAACTCAAGATGGTGTCAGGATTCCTCTGAGGCTGGAATCACAGCACAGGCACAGCCACGCAGCGCAACTAAGAGGGAAGCCCAGATTGGCACCTGCAAAACAGTAAGTCACATAGGGGGGCATCCAATTTGGCACCCCCCAAGGTCTGTGTCTTAAGCAAATGCCCAATTTTGCCTAATGGCAGGGCCAGACCTGTGGCCTTGCCAGTTTAGTCAAAAGAGGAAGAGCAAAATACCCAAGTAATTTTGGCTGTAACTTTTTCAAAAGTTGCCAAATGTTTTACTGTTATTATTTAAGCAGAAGAATATGCTTCCAGGATCAAGCACAGAATCACTTATCTCTAACTTGAGTAAGCATTTCAAAAAGCATTTCCCTTTCCTTGCTTTAGAAACCATTTCTGACATTTTAAACCAATGCTGCATGTTTATGTTACAAGACTTCATGTTAAAACTCTTCCCCTTCAATTTGCTTTCCCTTACAAGTGAGAGATCACTTGCCCGACAGTTTGAGTCCCTGAAAGTGGCTGTCAACTTCTCACTGCACTGCCAAGGGCTGACTTGGTTGTGTGAAAGCTGTCTGCTCCTGCTGAGCCAAGCCTAAGGCTGGATCACTGATTCACATACCTTTACAAATGCATGTGAGTGATTCTTAGTTATCCCACACAAAACCAATGCAGGAGTTGGACCCAACAGCACTGCATAAATATTGTTCCATCAAAGGCTGTAGGTGAACTGAGCCCAGAAAGGCTACTGCAAAGGGGTGGAGTTATAGGCCCTTTCCCTCTGGGAGCTGGCTGCTGGTACTTCAATGTGCAGTGACTAAGAAGCTGAGATCGCTGAAGTTCTGAACCTGAAGGTGGGGCAGTTCTCCCATGGTAAGGAGGCTGGCTCATACTCTTGGGGCTCCTTCTGTACATCAAAAGGGGGCTTCTGGGGGGTGTCCTAAGCCTCACTTTTTTGTGGTGTTAAGTGCTCAGTTCCTACTCCTCTGAATCTTCATCAGAGCAGTAGTCTACATACTGGTTCATGACAATTGCCAGTATCACCAATTAGTACTCAGCATAAAGAAGCAGAATCATAGGGAGAAAGCAAACCAAAAAATACACCGTGATCTAATAATGAAAAATATTCAATACCAATATTGTACTAATGAGATGTGTTAATATCACTGTATTTAAAATGTTGACTGGTTTAGTATCACTAATTAAGCAAATTATTTACTTTTTGGACTGGCTGTGAGAAATTGTGTGTGTGTGTGTGTGTGGGGGGGACTGATACAGGTTAAATTCCCAGTTTGTGGCAGTACAGGTGAATCTTAGCCAAACTGAGAGAAAATTGTTGCAACCATGGGCTTAAATGGTCAGATAAACTATTCCTGTATGTCCCAAAAGTTCACATGACCAACAGTCCAGTGATGTAGACAGGTTAAAAAAATGGAAATATGTGCTCTCTCCACTAGAAATCTGAAGAGCATATAGAAGAGGCTATACCTGTGGCCTTCACTGTGTTGTCTTGCCACAGTCTGCCACAGGGACTATTTCCAGTCACCACGGCAACAGGTTTGAACAGGTTTTAAATGCTGCCTTCTGGTAATCTCCCCCATACCCTTTTCTATTCTCCCTCCTCCCAGCGTACGAGCGTGTAATTAATTTCAACAGCTGACAAAGCCGGTATTCAAAATCCTCATCATTCAGTCAGAAGTTTCATTACTAATTAACTTTCTTCAGTTCCAGTTTTCTAATTAGCAATGAACTTTCCCTTTCTTGGAGCCACCATCCAGGTCTTCTGCTCTTCTGTGGCTAATCTCTCTAAGTTCCTCTTCCCCTTGTCTTGTTGTCATTGCAGGTTTCCATTTTAGATCCCAGAATCACAAAGAAAATAGCTAACTTTCAGGGCAGAGCTGGACTTCAGAGGTGAGCATTATTATTATTATTTTTAAAAAGCAGGAACACAAGAATTGTCCCACTGGGTCAGACCAGCTGTCTTGCTTGGAACAGCATCCCACTTTTGTTCATGTCTTGGGCCAGATGGTTCACAGGAAGGTGCAAGAAAACCTGTTGTGAACAATTATGTAATCACCAGCCCTGAGGGGAAGTTTCTTCTTAAAGCCCTGTCAGTGTACTGAGTAGTTCATGTCCTGAAGCAAAAATGGTTTGTACTTTATTTTATAATACCGTTTTATAATACCATTGTGTCTGGAAGACAGTTATTCTAACTGTACAATCCTATGCAGAGTCTAAACCCAGTAAAAACAATGGATTTAGTCTGAAGTTAACTCTGCAAACGATTGCACTGTGAGTAATCTGGAATGTTTGCTCAGCCTTAAAGTCTTTTGAGGTTCTTTCTGGACCATAAAACTTGCACACACACACCTTGGAGCTTTGTTCATTCTAGCACCAGTTCAGACCCAGTAGTACAATATCCTATCCCCACATAATGGAAGCATACAAATAAAATGATTGTCTGGTAGAGCCATTAAAATTTCTTCTTAGTGAAAAGCTGGTTCCGTCTGGGAAGGGGGGAATGTGAACCAGATTTATAATTTTCTTTCCATTGTAGCGACAATTCATATTGCCAATTGGTTCGTGCCTCCCTCCTTTTCTCAGCTACAGATTGGCTTGGATACAGCTGTGACTTTAATAAGACCACTGTTCACTTTGAAATATGTGGAATAGCTTGGGACTTTTAACTACTAAAAGCCATTGCTTCTGGGATGCAATTAATGAGAACAGCTTTCAGACTAGGTGTGTTATAGGTCACAATGAAGAGTCAACACAAAATAGTGATAATGGACTGGCACTAAATCCTGTGGCATATGCCTAACCTAAAATTATTAAGGCACTCATCCTGATTTCTAGTAGCTTGGTTCATGTATGTTAATAATATGTTCCAGAAGACATAATGTTGTATTTTTCAGATTAATAACCTGGGTTTAAATCCAAGCTCTGTTACAGTGCCCCATCAAATATTTCATTTTTGTATTTAATTTGATCCTGAACTACAAAAGACTTCAACTGAAGATCATTTGAACTATACATATGTACTTTTTCAGATACTTGTATTTTTAAAATACAGGTAAGGGGCAATCAATCTTATCTGCATGCATTTTAAAGAGATAAAACATCTAAAATATACATTTGCACAGTTCAAATAAAACTCATAATGCAACTATTTTGTATTCAAGTTTCATACTCAAGTTCAAAACAAAGAGAAGTATTTGAAGTGACCATTACAAAGCACCATATCTCTATTCTAGCTTTCTTAGATGTAATATAGGAAGAATAATTGGCTTTAATTATTGGATTAGTGTAAAATGAACTGGACCTGGGATAAGTAATGCAGAAACTGGTCCACTAAAATATTTCCTTTTGAAAAGCTTTCTCCTTTTTCTCATGAATAACCCACCTCTATAACATGCATAATGGCTTCCCACAGCAGAACATTAAACAGATGCATTTGTCAAACATGATAATGCACCATTTTCCTATTCAGAAATTAACTTGAGTAGGAAAATGGTCATTTCAAATATACCAGGGATAAACAGGAAGGAAGGAAATTATTAGCACACAGGCATATACAGCTCACTTTCAGATCCACCTCTTCCATTCCTTTCAGAATTGCTGCCATTCATAAATGTGATAATTGTTACCTGCCTTTTAAGGCAGGACACTCTACCACAAACACACTACTGTCCTCTCTGGTCACCCTGTGCTTCTTTTACACACTTCTTTTCTTCAAAGCAGTTTTGTTTTGCTGTTTTCAGTCTCTTCATTTTAATCAAATTTATGACAACTACTATTTTCTACCCTGTCCTTGAAACAGCATAGAAGAGCAGTGCTACATTTCTCCACTGGCTTGCTTACTGACCCTAGTCTAATGTCTCTCTCATGCAGCAACAGAGACAGGGAACAGGATGCCCTGTGGCTGCTGTAGGACAGTTAATAATTTCATTTAGAGCAGAAGGAATTATTTGCGATATGAATGTTAAATCAACAGACAATGCTAGGAAATGAAGTTCGCTGCCATCTCTTCAGCTGCCTTCCCACAATTTTGCTCTCTTTTTTGTCCTGTTTTCTTACTCTCACTCAACTGTCTTTTAGTGGTTGGGTTTCTTATCCTGGTCAGCTTTTGGCACAATACATATGACAAATCCAGTGGCAGCAACAGTCTTAGTCTGTCAGTCTGAATAACAAGGATTGTCTAACTTATTTTATTTTTCCAATATTACTTTCTCAAACACTACCTGCTTTGGGAAAAAAATTTCTTTCTAGACATTAGGTTTTCTCAGTCCCTTCATCAACTGGGTTGGCAATATTTCCTACACACTTTTTCAACTCCTGTCAGAATAAGGCTGAAGACACATTTACCTGTGTCACTTTTCTAGTGGATAATGGGGATTTTTTTAAAAAAGGTAAAGGTAGTCTCCTGTGCAAGCACCAATCGTTTCCAACTCTGGGGTGACGTTGCTTTCACAACGTTTTCATGGCAGACCTTTTACGGGGTGGTTTGCGATTGCCTTCCCCAGTCATCTACACTTTCCCCCCAGCAAGCTGGGTACTCATTTTACCAACCTCGGAAGGATGGAAGACTGAGGCATTCTCAAATCTGAGCAGTCAAATTCATTTACTAATTTAAATTTCAGGGTTAAATCATCCTGTGGTTTCTCCCCTCCCCATTTCCCCAGCAAAATGTTTGTGTGTTCTGTGATATGGCAAGTTTCCAAAGCGATTGGAACGGGGGTCCAATTCTATGAGCCCCAAAAGAAAGTGCCCCTATCCTTCATTATTTTCTATGGAAGGAAGGCATTTAAAAAAGTATGCTGTCCCTTTAAATGTGATGGCCAGAACTCCCTTGGAGTTCAATTATGCTTGTCACACCTTTGCTCCTGGCTCTGCCCCAAAGTCTCTTGGCTCCACCCCCAAAGTCCCCAGATATTTCTTGAATTGGACTTGGCAACCCTGGGTCGAAAACAACTGGCAATTGGTGACAATTAAACTGAAATAATTTTGAAGTTGAAGCTGCCCTGGTCATGCTAGTGGGTAACTTCTGACATGAGGCAGACAGGGGGCTGTGTCTTTGTTGGTTCACCTGAGCCTCTCAACAGTTTTTGATTCTATCTACTGTGTTGCTTCTTTGGAGATGCCTTGTAAAGTTCCAAAGGGTTTTATATTGTTTCCAAAGCTTTTAGCATCTACCTGAAACCACTGAGGGAGATTGTCAGGAGATCTGGGGTTTGGTGTTCTCAGTATGATCACAACAGTCCCTTTTCTCTCATTACAGTGAGATTGTGGAATCCCTGAAAACTTGCCTTTAATTCATAATAAACTGTATAAGGCTAATAAACTGAGATTCAGCTAGGCTTAGAACATAAGAACATAAGAGAAGCCATGTTGGATCAGGCCAACGGCCCATCCAGTCCAACACTCTGTGTCACACAGTGGCAAAAAATTATATATATACACACACACTGTGGCTAATAGCCACTGATGGACCTGTGCTCCATATTTTTATCTAAACCCCTCTTGAAGGTGGCTATACTTGTGGCCGCCACCACCTCCTGTGGCAGTGAATTCCACACGTTAATCACCCTTTGGGTGAAGAAGTACTTCCTTTTATCCGTTTTAACCTGTCTGCTCAGCAATTTCATCGAATGCCCACGAGTTCTTGTATTGTGAGAAAGGGAGAAAAGTACCTCTTTCTCTACTTTCTCCATCCCATGCATTATCTTGTAAACCTCTATCATGTCACCCCGCAGTTGACGTTTCTCCAAGCTAAAGAGTCCCAAGCGTTTCAACCTTTCTTCATAGGGAAAGTGCTCCAGCCCTTTAATCATTCTAGTTGCCCTTCTCTGGACTTTCTCCAATGCTATAATATCCTTTTTTGAGATGTGGCGACCAGAACTGCACACAGTACTCCAAATGAGACCGCACCATCGATTTATACAGGGGCATTATGATACTGGCTGATTTGTTTTCAATTCCCTTCCTAATAATTCCCAGCATGGCGTTGTCCTTTTTTATTGCAAACGCACACTGTCTTGACATTTTCAGTGAGTTATCTACCACGACCCCAAGATCTCTCTCTTGGTCAGTCTCTGCCAGTTCACACCTCATCAACTTGTATTTGTAGCTGGGATTCTTGGCCCCAATGTGCATTACTTTGCACTTGGCCACATTGAACCGCATCTGCCACGTTGACGCCCACTCACCCAGCCTCAACAGATCCCTTTGGAGTGCCTCACAATCCTCTCTGGTTCTCACCACCCTGAACAATTTAGTGTCATCTGCAAACTTGGCCACTTCACTGCTCACTCCCAACTCTAAATCATTTATGAACAAGTTAAAGAGCATGGGACCCAGTACCGAGCCCTGCGGCACCCCACTGCTCATCGTCCTCCACTGCGAAGACTGCCCATTTATACTCACTCTCTGCTTCCTATTACTCAGCCAGTTTTTGATCCACAAGAGGACCTGTCCTTTTACTCCATGACTCTCAAACTTTCTAAGGAGCCTTTGATGAGGAACTTTATCAAAAGCTTTCTGGAAGTCAAGGTAAACAACATCTATCGGGTCTCTTTTGTCCACATGTTTGTTCACCCCCTCAAAGAAATGTAACAGGTTAGTGAGGCAAAATCTTCCCTTGCAGAACCCATGCTGAGTCTTCCTCAATAACACGTGTTCATCAATGTGCCTACTCATTCTGTCCTTGATAATGGTTTCTACCAACTTTCCCGGTATTGAAGTCAGACTGACTGGCCTGTAATTTCCTGGATCTCCTCTGGAACCCTTTTTAAAGATGGGGGTGACATTTGCTACCTTCCAGTCCTCAGGAACGGAGGCAGATTTCAATGAAAGATTACAGATTTTTGTTAGAAGATCCACAAGTTCAACTTTGAATTCTTTCAGTACTCTCGGATGTCTGCCATCCGGACCCGGTGACTTATTAGTTTTTAATTTGTCTATCAGTTGTAGGACCTCTTCTTTTGTCACCTCAATCTGACTCAGGTCTTTCAACACCCCTTCCAAAATTAGTGGTTCTGAGGCGGGCAAAAAGTTCTCGTCTTCCACAGTGAAGACGGAGGCAAAAAATTCATTTAGCTTCCCAGCCATTTCCCTATCCTCCTTCAGTAATCCTTTTACCCCATGGTCATCCAAGGGCCCCACTGCCTCCCCGGCTGGTTTCCTACTTCTAATATATTTGAAGAAATTTTTATTGTTGGTCTTTATGTTTTTTGCAATATGCTCCTCATAGTCTCTTTTTGCCTGCCTGATCACAGTCTTGCATTTGATTTGCCACAGCCTGTGTTCCCTTTTACTAATTTCACTTGGACTGGTTTTCCACCGCTTAAAGGAGTCCTTCTTACCTTTTACAGCTTCCATTACTTTGTTTGTTAACCATGCAGGCCTTTTCTTATGCCTGTTTGTGCCTTTCCTAACTTGCGGTATGTATTTTATCTGAGCTTCTAGGATTATAGTTTTAAATAGTGTCCAAGCTTCCCTAAGGGTTTTGACCGTATATACCTTTCCTTTCAGTTTCCTCCTCACATGCCTCCTCATCTCAGTTTATTTACCCATTTTAAAGTTAAACGTGGTTGTGGCGGTCTTTTTGGACAACTCCCTATTTATACAAACGGTGAAATCAATAACATTATGGTCACTGCTCCCAAGTGGCGCAATCACTTTTACATCTCTCACCAAGTCTTGGGCATTACTTAGGACCAAAGCCAGGATCGCCCCACCCCTGGTAGGTTCTGAGACCATCTGCTCCATAGCACAGTCATTGAGAGCATCAAGAAACTCAATCTCTTTCTCTCGACCAGAAAACATATTGACCCAATCAATCTGCGGGTAGTTAAAATCACCTATTACGACACAGTTTTTATCTTTAGCCGCTATCTTTAAGCCTTCCATCATATTATAATTGTCCTCTATCTTTTGATTTGGTGGGTGATAACAAACTCCCATAGTTAAATTTCCTTTTGGGCCCTCTATTTCAACCCAAAGCATTTCTAAAAGTGAATCCAATTCTCTGTACTCAGTCTTACTGGACCGTATATCCTCTCTGACATACAGAGCCACCCCACCTCCAACCCTTCCCTCCCTATCCTTCCGATATAGCTTATATCCAGGAATCACCGTGTCCCACTGATTCTCCTCATTCCACCAAGTTTCTGAAATTCCCACAATGTCTATGTTTTCTCCCAACACTAAACATTCCAATTCACCAATTTTACTTCGAACACTTCTAGCATTTGCATACAAACATCTATAATTTCCCAGGCAAGCTAGGCCCGCCACCTTCCTCTTGCCAATCCCCAGGTCCCAGCAGGGGTTCTCTCACTTTCCCAGGCTCCTTCCCGCTCCCAGTCAGCTGGCCGGTGGGGGGAAGAGTCTCAGAGCAGTCACAATCTCTTTTACCTTCCCCCCTCCAACAGACACCCTGTGAGGTAGGTGGGGCTAAGAGAGCTCTTACAGCAACTGCCCTTTCAAGGACAACACCTATGAAAGCTATGGCTGACCCAAGGCCATTCCAGCAGGTGCAAGTGGAGGAGTGGGGACTCAAGCCCGGTTCTCCCAGATAAGAGTCCATGCACTTAACCACTACACCAAACTGGCTCTCTTTGGGAGGCCAAAGATTAATAAAATGTCCACCACCTCAGCTGAACGCCTGGTAGAACAGCTCTGTCTTACAGGCCCTGTGGAACTGCAACATTCCTCACAGGGCCCTAATATCCAGTGAGAGCTTGTTCCACCAGGTAGGGGCCAGGAGAGAAAATGCCCTTGCCTGGGTTGTAGGCTTGCCAATCCCCAGGTCCCAGTGCGGATTCTCCCGCTTTCCCAGGCTCCTTCCCACTCCCAGTCAGCTGGCCGGTGGGGGGAAGCCCACCCCACAGCCATCATGTGCCTTTCCACCTCCGGAGGCTTCAGACTCCACTTGGAAAGGCTTCCTCTTGGGATGGTGTGTTTGGGTCTTTCAGGCTGAATGAGGCCAGGGGAAGCAGGCAGAACAACATGGCTGCTCCCAGAGGCTGTGAAAGCAGCCCATACCCTCCGTTGATTGCACAATCTTTTCAGAGGTCGTTTGCATAGGAAAGGTAAACTTGAACCTTTGGTTGCTCTGTGCTACTTTGAAGAAGTTGGAAGTTCAGCAGCTCATGAGTAGAGATGCCAATCCCCAGGTGGGTTTATATAAACTCATACAAAAAACTGTGGAAAATTAACGAACAGTATTAACGATGAATTTATCAATATTAGTTGATCAAGAACACTTTTCACAAACTACATGTCACTTAGCAAGGTACAAAACATTAAAAATTTCAAAGTCCAACGTGCAGAGAATAAAGTCTTTTTAAAAAATTATTTCCCATTCATCATGTCAGATATTGACTTCATACGCTTATAAACCATTCGCCAGCGTCCGCGGGTAAATGAAAGTGCAAGTGCCAGGAATATTCCGCGTGCATTCAGTTCCAAATGAACCTTTGTCAAAGAGACATTTCCCACTAATCACAACATCATGAAACACTTCATGTAGCACTAGCCCTGGAGAAAACTTTGGAGAGTTTTCTCCAGGGCTAGTTCATTCGGAAACAGTAATATAGGCAGCTTTACTGTCAGAGGCTTTTGGCAACCAACTTTTCTAAGAAGTTTCAAAGTGATAAAGCCTTGAATTTGGCAATATTTGAAAAAGAAAGAAACATCTACAAAAATTGGAACTGAATGCATGTGTAATATTCCTGGCACTGGTACTTTAATTTACCCGTGGATGTGGGTGAATGGTTTATAAGCGTATGAAGTCAATATCTGACACGATGAATGGGAAATAATTTTTAAAGAAGACTTTATTCTCCGCACATTGGACTTTGAAATTTCTAATGTTTTGTACCTTGCTAAGTGACATGTAGTTTGTGAAAAGTGTTCTTGATCAACTAATATTGATAAATTCATCGTTAATATTGTTTGTTAATTTTCCACGATTTTTTTGTGTGTTTATATAAATTGATCTGTACTGTGGTACTCTAGGTTTCACTACAATCCCCAGGTGGCAGCAGGCCCTCCCCCACTTCAGAGTTGTCAGAAACAGGGGGGGAGGGAAATGTCTGCTGGGCACTTCATTATTCCCTATGGAGATCGATTCCCATAGGGTATAATGGAGAATTGATCTGGGGGTATCTGGGGCTCTGGAGGGGCTGTTGTTTGAGGTAGAGGCACCAATTTTTCAGCATAGCATCTGATGACTCTCCTCAAAATGCTCTCTAAGTTTCAAAAGGATTGGACCAGGGGGTCCTACTCTATGAGCCCCAAAAGAAGGTGCCCCTATCCTTAATTATGTCTAATGCAGGGAAGGCATTTAAAAGTTGTGTGGTTTCTTTAAATGTGATGACTAGAACTCCCTTTGGAGTTCAATTGTACTTGTCACAACTTTGCTTATCGCTCCACCCCCAATGTCTCCTGGCTCCACCCCCAAAGACAATGCTGAAGATAGTTAGTGAGACTTCAGACTGTAGAACAAATGAATGGCATGTGACAGGGTCATTTTGCAGCTTAGGTTTTTTCTTGCATTTGGCTTTGCTTCTCGGTTTCCAGGTGACAGATGTGACCACCAGGGGTGCCTTTTACCACATTGATGTGGTCTACCATCTGCAATCTTCTTGGTTATTGGAATCATACCTCCATAACCAGGATCTTAGTATAGTCTAGACTCAATTCCACATTTAGCACTTGCCTCCCTTCTGTGTGGGGCTCCTCACGGTGGCTCTTTCCCCCAGATTCTTCATTGGAATCTCTGGAGTGGGGCTGCTTGCTCCCTGCCCTGTGCAAACTCAAGAGCCAAGAATGAGACTGGGACAGAGGCTGATGTGGAATCGGTGAGATTTCAGTAAGGTACTTGTCTTTGAAGACATTTCATGAACTTCAAGGAATCCCAAATACAGAGACAGATTACTTAAAACTGATCATTTTTAAAAGTTTACCGTATTTGTTTCTGCTTGTGGCTGGAGTAAAATAATATGTGAGCCCTCCTTCCACCCTCAAAACAGAATTCAGGATCCATTTTCCCTGGATGCTTAGGAGTAGCAGCTATGCCAATGTGTATGATGGGAGAGGGCAGAGAAAATAAAAGTGGGGTTCTAGGGTCCCATGATTAAAATATGTGTAGTGTGTGTTCAGCAGGTAGCTGTCTGTCCTGGTCCTGTCTCAAGGAAAAGGAAAGGTCCCCTGTGCAAGAACCAGTCATTTCTGACTCTGGGGTGACGTTGCTTTCACAATGTTTTCACAGCAGACTTTTTACGGGGTGGTTTGCCATTGCCTTCCCCAGTCGTCTACACTTTCCCCCCAGCAAGCTGGGTACTCATTTTACCGACCTCAGAAGGATGGAAGGCTGAGTCAACCTTGAACTGGCTACCTGAACCCAGCTTCCACCAGGGATCGAACTCAGGTTGTGAGCAGTGCTTAGGACTGCAGTACTGCAGCTTTAACACTCTACGCCACAGGGCTCTTTTTAACACTCTGTGCTCATGGGTCCTGTCTCAAAGCAACTTCTTAATACAACATTAACCCTGGCTGCGTTGTCTTTTTCTATGAACAACTTTATCTGGGACCTGGTTGCAAAGTCATGCAATGAGAAACTGGCCCAGTCAGCATTCTGATCTCAAATTTAGATTGGTCCTCTCAGAAGCCTAACCACAGAGACAGGTATTTTATTTTCCATTGTAATTTTATTTGGTAAGGGCCAAATGCTAAAGAGATTTTTTAGCATCCCTAAATATATTTTTATCCATTTTGATTGCCTGCCTGCCTTAGAGCCTAACAGTTTTTGTGTCTTATATAAAGATGATGATTATTTGCCCTAGTATCATTAGCTATTTGTTCTTTTTAGCTTCTTAAAATCCCCTCATATCTCAGCTGCCAAAGCCAATCTCTTCCATTAGCCATACTTCTTGACTTTTCAGTGTTCAACGGATACCTATTTTGGCCTGAATAAATGCATGTACCTGCCCATGTGATTGCTGAAGGGGATTCCCTTTGCTTTGCTTGTTTGGCTTCTGACAGCGTTCTTTTCTGTCAGTGTAACCATGTTGACTGCAGCAAAGTTTGACTGAGATGTGCCTCTAATTAGGTCTTCCACCACCTCCTTGCTGACTCTGTGCATTTTAAAGTGCTCAGCTTTCCCCCTTCAGGCTACTTCTCACTTTCTTATTCCTCTAAAGTTTAGTGCCCTGGATGATGTTTTTTCTTCTCTCATTCTGTACCCCCCCCCCGCCCATCGACTTTAAATTTTAAGAGTGGGGCTTTAAATCAAATATGTTCCTCCATGTTCTTTTTGAGGCTGTTCATTTCCTCAGTTGATCTGCTTCCCACTTTCAAGTCTCTCCTGGGTTCTCCTTTATCACATGGCTATCCTAAGGTGAAAGCCTGATTCACAGCTAGAATTGTCATTCCCCATTTGGGAGCAGGGGATTCCCCAGTTTTTTTGACTTCTGCCCACAGTCAACCATCAGGCCAGAGGAAATCTCACCCCCAAACCAGTGACATTGCTGGAAATAAAAGAGACACGCTGATGTCACGCAGAAGTAACATCAGCACATCATGGACATTGCACAGTGATGCTCTGGTTTGGGGCAAAACTCTATGATTTGAGGCTGATTTTACCATATAGTTTCCCCCAAACCCAGAGCATTGGCACACAATGTGCCCAATGTGCTGATGGCACTTCTGCATGATGTCAGCATGTCGCAATGTTCCCATGTCACAATGTGCCCAACATTGTGCCCACAATGGCACTTATGCATGATGTCAGCATGTCACACTCCCAGAAAGTTCCCTTCCATCCCCTGCCAATGAGGCATTCAGACCAATCTGAGCTTGTTCTACTGGCCCCTTTTCCTGTGCCTTTAACAAAAAGTTAATCTTATAAAACTGGAAGGAGATAATGCCATGAAAACTTTATCTGAGGCCTGGTGCAATCTTTTTGAAACTCGGGGGGGGGGGGAGGTGTTTTGAGGAGATGCACCAGATGCTATGCTGAAAACTGGGTTATTAGAAGGTGGTGGGGGGGGAAGGGAGATGTCTGCTGGGCATTCCATTATACCCTATGGAGACCAATTCCCATTGAGTATAATGGAGAATTGATCTGTGGGTATCTTGGGCTCTGAGGGGGTATCTATCTCAAAAAACATACCCCCTCAGAGCCCAAGATACCCACAGATCAATTCTCCATTATACTCAATGGGAATTGGTCTCCATAGGGTATAATGGAATGCCCAGCAGACATCTCCCTTCCCCCCCCCGCTGTCGTGCCTGCCCCTGCTGACTCAGAGCAGGTGCCTGCTGCTGACCCCGCCCCTGCTGTGCAGATGCCTTCAGCAACAGAGGACGTAAGTCCTGAAGGAGCCAGCCAGCAGCAGGGGCCACCTGAAACCAATCTGGCCACACCAGGTACTAGCTCATCTCCCCCAGACTCACCAACACCTGGGGCCCGCCTGCGCGAGAGGAGACGCCTGGAATTCAGGAACAGGCGTAGAGAGGCGCGCATGCGGGCTAGAAGAGATCTGAGCCCGGAGTTCTAACGAGCCAATTAGCCAGCAGTATATCTGGGATCCTGGCCTCAGGCCAAACTGTGCTGGCAACAAGCGAACACCCTTGGATGTGTCTGCGTCTCGCACCCCTTGCTTCGGAAAGAACCTGTGCATTCCTGACCCGGCCTGACCCATAGACTGGTATTCTGGACTCTGGCTTTGCTTATCGGACTGGCTTAGGTATCGTTTGATCTCGGCTTTGCTTCCCGGCTTCTGACTCTCGGCTCTGTTTCCCGGCTTCTGACTTTCGGCTCGGCTCCCCGGCTCCTGACTCTCGGCTTCCCTGACCAAGCTTCCGTCTCACCCTCCAGCCTGCCTGTTTACGTTATCAATCAACTGGACTGTTTTACGACCACTCCCTGTGCTTCGCCTGGGCTGTCTGCGAGAGGTCCTGGCTCGTTGCCAGGACGATAGCAGCCGCAGCTTCGTGTCAGAGACTCGGGCCGTGACAGCTTGCCAGCACCCAAAACTCACCAGGCACGCTCATGACGGACCAAGCGGCAGGAGGCATGGACCCCTTGCCGGGGCTCCTAGACCAGGTGCAGCAATTAACCCAAGCGGTGATTACTCTGCAGCAGCAGACTGCGTCCAATGCCGTGGCCTTGGCTGCCGCCGCTGCTCCCCGCTCTCGCTGCCCGGTGAGCATTCCTGAGAAATTCGCAGGAAACTTGGAAGAGTTCCCTGCCTTCCTCGCCCAGTGTGAACTATACATGGAGATAAGGCAGGGCGACTTCCCTACAGACAAAACAAAAGTCTGTTTTATCCTGAGCCTGCTTAAAGGGCCAGCGGCCAAGTGGGCCACTCCTCTGCTGCTAGAGCCCTCGCCGCTGCTAGCAGACTACACACGGTTCAAGGCACACTTCCAGGCCGCCTATGCCAACCCTGTGCGTGCTGAGACAGCTAATCGCAAGATACGGGCTCTGCACCAAGGCCAGAACTCTGTGTCTCAGTATACCACAGAGTTCCAGCTGCTGGCTCAAGACCTGGCCTGGAATGAAGCTGCCTTGGTGGACCAGTACACTGAAGGCCTCTCCGATGCCGTCCTGGACGAACTGGCACGCACCGACCGCCCAGCCGCCCTCCAGGACCTGATCCTGCTGTGTCTACGCATTGATGGGCGACTGCAAGGTCGGCGCCAGAGGCAGAAGAGGGGCACTACTCCAACAAGGCCCCCCCCGGCGGCTCCCGTTCCAGGTACCCCAGCTTTACCGCCGGCTGTAGAACCCATGCAGCTGGGCGGCGCCCGCCCTCGCCTGACCCCTGAGGAGAAGAACCGACGGCGCACCCACAACCTGTGCCTGTATTGTGGAGGGGACGGGCATTTTGCAAGCTCCTGCCCGGCCAAATCAAAGCGCACCCCGAGCTCCGCTGCCTCGGTAAAAGGCCAGCCCCAGGTCTAGCCGGATCTCCTGGCCTGGGGCACTCCTTGAGGTCCTCTAGCTCCGTCCATCCACCACCCACCCCGTTCCTGGTCCCGATCCGCCTGCAGCTTCCCGACGACCGGTGGATCTTCGTCCATGCCATGTTGGACTCAGGGGCTGCCTGCTGCTACATGGACAGCCACTTTGCCAAGGAGCATGGCGTCCCCGTTCGGGAAAAGGGAACTCCTACACTGGTCGAGGCAGTGGATGGTCGTCTGCTGCGCTCGGGGCCGGTCCGCCACGAAACTCTACCACTCGTTTTGTGGGTCCAACAGCGCCAAGGGAAGCAGACCTTCGATTTGGCCCGCATGCCACGCTTCCCTGTTATCTTGGGCCTGTCCTGGCTGCAAGCCCACAACCCCCATGTGGACTGGGTGCAACGTGAACTGAGCTTTTCGAGTACCCTCGCACCCTGTTCCCCGCTACCACCCGACTCGACTCAGGTGCCGCCTGTCAACCAACCCGGTTCCCCACGCACCACCAGCCTCCTGGGGGCCGCCACCACACTCCCAACTCCCTACCAGGAGTTCGCGGACGTCTTCAATGAGAAGGAAGCAGACCAGCTTCCCCCACATCGGCCCTACGATTGCGCCATCGACCTGGTGCCCGGCGCTCCGCTACCCGCGGGCCGCCTGTACCCCATGGCAGACCCGGAACTGGCTGCCCTCCGGGAGTACTTGGACAAGAACTTGGCCCGAGGGTTCATTAGACCCTCCACCTCGCCCCTGTCTTCACCTGTCCTGTTCGTTAAGAAGAAGACCGGGGACCTGCGACTCTGCAACGACTACCGGGCCCTCAATAAGATTACCATTCGGAACCGCTACCCGCTCCCACTGATCCCTGAGCTCCTCGACCGCGTCAAAGGGGCCACGATCTACACCAAGCTCGACCTTCGCGGGGCCTACAACTTGGTTCGTATCAAAGCCGGGGATGAGTGGAAGACCGCTTTTGGCACCAGGTATGGCCAATACGAACATCTGGTCATGCCCTTTGGGCTCACCAATGCCCCCGCCGTCTTCCAACATTTTATGAATGACGTTTTCCGTGACCTGCTAGACCGGTTCCTGATCATTTATTTAGATGACATTTTGGTCTACTCTGCATCCGAACAGGAGCACATCCACCACGTCCGCCAGGTGCTACAGCGACTCCGAGCCAATCGCCTGTATGCCAAGCTGGAGAAATGTGCTTTCCACCTCCAGTCCGTTGAGTTCCTGGGGCACATCATTTCCCCCCAGGGAACCCAGATGGATCCGCGGAAGGTCGACGCCATCCTTCAATGGCAGGCCCCTCGAAGTCGGAAGGACATCCAGCGCCTCCTGGGCTTCGCCAATTATTACAGGCAATTCATCGCGGGCTACGCCGACCTCACCAAGCCCTTGACCAGACTCCTCCGACCGAAGGAGCCCTTTCAGTGGACCCCCGAAGCCGACCGGGCCTTCCGCCAGCTCAAGCAGAGTTTTTCCTCCAGTCCCCTTCTGCGGTACCCTGACCCGAGCTTGCCCTTCATGGTGGAAGCGGACGCCTCCAATGTGGCCCTCGGAGCCGTGCTCTCCCAGCGGGACGAGCCTAGCCAGCCATGGCAGCCCTGCGCCTACTACTCCCGGCAGCTCTCGGCTGCCGAACGCAATTACACCATTTGGGAGAGAGAGCTCCTGGCTATCAAGGTGGCCTTTGAGGTCTGGCGCCACCACCTTGAGGGGGCCAGGCATCCGGTCCAAGTCTTCACCGACCATCGTAACCTGGAACATTTGCAGACCACCCGCCGGCTGAACCAGCGGCAGATCCGGTGGTCCCTGTTCTTCTCACGATTTGACTTTACCATCACCTACGTCCCGCACTCCCAGAACCAGAGAGCCGACGCTCTGTCCCGCCGGCCGGACTATAACACCTCTAGTGCCACCGAAGCCCCCAGGGCTAGTATTCTGCCACCCTCGGTCTTTGCCGCCACTCTGACCGCACCCGCCCTGGTGGCCGAGATACAGGCCAGCCAAGACACCGACCCGTGGGCGCAGAAACACCTGCAGGAACCGCAGCAAGACCCTGCCGGAGAACTATCCACCCGGGATGGGCTGCTCTACCATCGGGAGCAGTTGTACGTCCCTCCCGGGCCTCTCCGATCCCGCATCCTCCGGCTGGCCCACGATGCCCCCCCGGTTGGGCACTTCGGGCAGCACAAGACCGCCCATCTGTTGACCCGGGACTTCTGGTGGCCTCGCGTCCGAGCGGACGTTAGTCGCTACGTGGCTTCTTGCGAGGTCTGCCGCCGAGCCAAGAACGTACCGGCCAAGCCCTCCGGTCTCCTGCAACCCCTGCCGACTCCCGCCGGTCCCTGGGACGTGGTGTCCATGGACTTTATCGTAGACCTGCCACGATCCCAGGGCCACACCTGCATTTTCGTTGTGGTGGACCTGTTCACCAAAATGGCCCACTTCGTCCCCTGTGCCAGAGTACCATCCGGGCCGGAGACTGCCCAGCTGTACCTAAACCACGTCTTCCGCCTGCACGGGTTACCCACGCAGGTCATCTCGGATCGGGGCCCACAATTCACATCCCGCTTTTGGCAGGCCTTCCAGCACGGTTTGGGGACAGAACTACACCTGTCTTCCGCCTACCATCCCCAGACCGACGGGCAGACCGAGCGGACCAACGCCACCTTGGAGCAGTACTTGCGCTGCTATACCAGCTATCAGCAAGACAACTGGGCCACTCTGCTACCCCTGGCAGAGTTCGCGTATAACAACGCAGTCCACAGCTCTACGCGGACCACGCCGTTTGCCGCCAACTATGGACTGCACCCCCGATTCTTCCCTCCGCTCGGCCCCTCCGCCAACGTTCCCGCAGCCACCGACCGACTTGAGGAACTCCACGCGCTCCACGCCCTCCTGCGCACTCAGCTCCAGCGCGCCAAGGACGCTTACAAACTGGCCGCGGACCGACATCGCCAGGACGGAGCCCCCCTCAAGGTCGGAGATTCTGTCTGGCTCTCGACCCGGTACCTCCGGACTCCTGGCCGGTCCTCCAAGCTAACCGATCGGTTCATCGGGCCCTTCCCCATAGAGGCGCAAGTCAACCCCGTGGCATTCCGCCTACGCCTTCCGGCCCACCTCCGGATACACCCCGTATTCCACCGCTCCCTCCTCCAACCAGCGGCAGCGCCGGACCCAAACAGGGACGTTCCACCACCGCCTCCGCCACCGGTGCTGGTGGACGATGAGGAAGAGTTTGAAGTCCACCAGATCCTAGACTCCCGGCTGCACCGAGGTCAACTCCAGTACCTGGTGGACTGGGAAGGCTACCCTCCCGAGGATCGCTCCTGGGAACCGGCTGCCCACCTGCATACCCCTGACCTGCTCCGGCAGTTTCATGAGGCCTACCCAGATAAGCCAGGCGGCTTGGATGAGGGGGGGGCTGAGGGGGGGGATAGTGTCGTGCCTGCCCCTGCTGACTCAGAGCAGGTGCCTGCTGCTGACCCCGCCCCTGCTGTGCAGATGCCTTCAGCAACAGAGGACGTAAGTCCTGAAGGAGCCAGCCAGCAGCAGGGGCCACCTGAAACCAATCTGGCCACACCAGGTACTAGCTCATCTCCCCCAGACTCACCAACACCTGGGGCCCGCCTGCGCGAGAGGAGACGCCTGGAATTCAGGAACAGGCGTAGAGAGGCGCGCATGCGGGCTAGAAGAGATCTGAGCCCGGAGTTCTAACGAGCCAATTAGCCAGCAGTATATCTGGGATCCTGGCCTCAGGCCAAACTGTGCTGGCAACAAGCGAACACCCTTGGATGTGTCTGCGTCTCGCACCCCTTGCTTCGGAAAGAACCTGTGCATTCCTGACCCGGCCTGACCCATAGACTGGTATTCTGGACTCTGGCTTTGCTTATCGGACTGGCTTAGGTATCGTTTGATCTCGGCTTTGCTTCCCGGCTTCTGACTCTCGGCTCTGTTTCCCGGCTTCTGACTTTCGGCTCGGCTCCCCGGCTCCTGACTCTCGGCTTCCCTGACCAAGCTTCCGTCTCACCCTCCAGCCTGCCTGTTTACGTTATCAATCAACTGGACTGTTTTACGACCACTCCCTGTGCTTCGCCTGGGCTGTCTGCGAGAGGTCCTGGCTCGTTGCCAGGACGATAGCAGCCGCAGCTTCGTGTCAGAGACTCGGGCCGTGACACCCGCCTTCTAATAACCCAGAAGCAGGGGGAGGTCCTCCAAACTGGGGAATCCCCTTGCCCCAACTAAGGATTGGCAACCCTAGCCCAGTTCTGAGATAAATGGGACTCTGTGGGGCGAGGCCATTAGGGTTGCCAAGTCCAACTCAGCAAATATCTGGGGACTTTGGGGGTGAAGCCAGGAGACTTTGGGGGTGAAGCCAGGAGCAGGATATGACAACACCTTTGTGATTTCATATCCTGTGATGTCACTTCCAGGTCAAAGATCAAGTGATGTCACTTCCACGCTCCACTTCTTTCGATGGTGTCACTTTCAGCACACTGCACCCAAATGCCTTCCCTTCCTGTGATGTCACTTCCTCCTTCCAAATTTAAATTTATCTCTTTACATTGCTTTCTGCTACTCAAACATTTGTTGAGTAGCAGATCTCCAGCCACCACCTGGAGGTTGGCAATCTTAATTTATATCCTACCTTCCATGGGAACTCAAAGCTGCTTCCATCAGAGGTTGAGAGTATTCCAATGTTACCCAGCAAGTTTCCTTGGCAGAATGGGGATTCAAATCCAGGTCTCCCAGACCCTAGTCTAGCACTCTGGGTTAGACTTTACCCTTTTAAGCTTAGGATCCCCAGGTAGTTCCCTTCTTTGGTTTCTAAATAGTTAGCAAAACTGATTTACTGTGTCTCTCCCCACTCAACCCTCTCCAAATGCGATGCTGAGGAGGACAGACCCAGCCTCCCTTCCCTACCTGTAACAAACTCTCAGTCTCTTTCTCTCACACAAACACACACAGGAAGGGGGGAACGTTTGTTGATGGTAAAGTGCTGCTGAGGAAAGGGGGCGGGGAAGCAGGATGGGGGGGGGGTTTGGGAAGCCTAAACAGCAGCCACCCTGGGCACTCCTCTTCCTCCCTCCTGCCAGATTTAAAGGGCCCTCCAGCTAATCAGTGGGATCACATGGCCCACCAATCAGCAGGAGGGTTCTTTAAATCTAGCAGGAGGGGAGGAAGGGGGGCAGCTGCTGATCACACACGTACACTCTAAGCAGTGAATTCACCACTTGGGATTCAGGTTTGTGGGCCCCAGCTCTTCCAAAATCATTTTATGGTCCCTTTAAATGCTTTTGGAGTGTGGGGGGTCATGCATGCCAGAATCCCAGGTGGTGATTCAGGCATGCATGGTCCCCACTTTCCAAAAGCATTTAAAGGGACTCTTTAAAAGGTTTTTTTTTTGAGGGGGGCACCTGAATACCAGCAGCAAATTTGCCATTTAGGATTCACGCATGTCCCCAATATTATGTAATGTCTGAGCATCACATTGGAGACTTCTCCATCCCTTCCAGGAATGCCTCTCAAATTCCCCTGGTGGGGAGGAGACAGGACCAGGCAACCTTATATCCTATCCAAATGGCTGTATCCTGTGGCACTTCCATCTTCCATCCCCCTCTGCCCCCCCACATGAGTGGTTGGCTTTCCTGGGTTTTTATCACCATCTTTTAGCAGTTACTGATTTTATGGTTTTAAATTTTATCATAATGATATTTATTAATTTTAATGTACACCACCCTGAGCCCCACTTTGGCTGGGGAGGTGGCCTAAAATCAAATATATAAATAAATATAAATAACTTGACTGACTACTTCAAACAAGTGATCACTATGACAAATCTCATTTTAAGTACCCCTATTATTCAAGCTGTGATAATTGCTACTAACTAGGGATATTCCTAACCCTCCAACCCCAAAAGAGGACATTTTCATCAGCCCCCAAAAGAATAGGCACACAAACACAAAATGAGGACATCTGGTAACCCTGCAATTATGCTGCAAAAAGTTGAAGGCAGCAGGAAAAGAGGAAGACCCAACATAAAATGGATTGACCCTCAGATTTGCAAGGCAAAGAAAATGACATTAGATAATGTCCAAAATGTTATAATGATGTTAAAATGTTATAATAATGAGCAAATTAATCAACAGGGGAAATTTTCCCCTTCACTCTTCCCTGCATGGAAAAGGCCCACTTGTTGAATTTGCACTTGTTACTCAAGTTATTAAAGAAATAGGAGTCCAGGGGTGGGGAGTGGGGAATCCTATTTGAGAGAAGTGTGAAGGGGGAAAAATTCATTGCACTCTGGACACTTGTCTGGAACCACACCCAGAAAAAAAGTTAGCTTTTCTTTTCTTTTCTTTTTCCCTTTAAAAACAAGGGAAAGCATGTGGGAAAGAGGGCCTTCCTAACTAGCTGGCTGGCTGTAGGCTAGGCTTCCCAAACCTCCCGCTCTGGCGGGAGACTTCTGGGTTCGCAGCCTCATCTCCCGCTCTTCAAAACTCTGGAAGCGGGAGTGGGGGGTGGAGGGGGGGGGGAGAACATACCTTTAGGCTTCATGTTGTAGAGCTCCTGAGCCGTTTGCAAAATGTCTGCCCCTTTAAGGCTGGGCAGGAAGCAGAAAGGGCTTCTGAGAACAGCCCCTCCCTTTCTTTGCTTTCGTTTTCACAGGAAGTAGAGTTGTCCGGAGGAAGATCTGGTAAGTGTGTGTGTGAGAGAGGGAGGGGGCAGGGGATTCCCTAGTTTGGAGGCCCTCCCCCCCTTTAGAAAGCGTGGGGGGGGGAGGGAAATGTCTACTAGGCACTCTATTATTCCCTATGTAGAACGATTCCCATAGGGAATAATAGGAAATTGATCCGTGGGTATTGGGGGCTCTGGGGGGGCTATTTTTTGAGGTAGAGGCACCAAATTTTCAGTACAGCATCTAGTGCCTCTCCCCAAAATACCCCCCAAGTTTCAAAACGATTGGACCAGAGGGTCCAATTCTATGGCCCCAAAATATGGTGCCCCTATCCTTAATTATTTCCTATGGAAGAAAGGCATTTTAAAAGGTGTGCTGTCTCTTTAAATGTGATGGCAAGAACTCCCTTGGAGTTCAATTATGCTTGTCACATCCTTGTTCTTGGCTCCACCCCCAATGTCTCCTGGCTCCAGCCCCAAAGTCTCCTGGCTCCACCCCCAAAGTCCCCAGATTTCTCTTTAATTGGACTTGGCAACCCTACTGTAGGCTATAAATGTAAAAAGGTCTTAGGCAACAACTAGCTCTAGTTTGATGAGTATGGAGCTAATCTAGGCAATCAATTTATACAAAACACACACACACATTTCCAGAAGGAGCAGAAGTGATTGTTGATGTCAAGTTACCAATGTCCAATAGTATTACTTCACAGCAAATACAGCAAAAAAGAAAAGTTGGCAACAATTAAAAAGGAAAGGGAATATGAGAAAATGCAGTGGCACATAACTTGAACTGGAAGGGAAAACAAGAGTTTCAAAGAAGCCTTTAACCTGGCCCGGGCGGGCGCCCCAGCAGCAGCAGGCCGCGCAAGGCCCTCCTCCTCCGGGCCGCCGGGCACCTTTGCGCGCCCGGTCGGGAAAGCAGCAGCAGCGGCTGCATCATCCTGTCGCCCACGCGGCCCTGCTTGGCCTCTCCCTGACTGCCTGCAATCGGTGAGTAGCGGGGCGGCGCAGACAGAGCGGGTGACAAGGAGGGTGGAGGCGCAGCTGCCGCCTCTTCTCCGTAGCTGCTCCTCCGAGATGGGCTCAGGCTGAGCCCATCTCGGAGGAGCAGCTACGGAGAAGAGGCGGCAGCACAGTGGCGTCGCCCGCTCCGCTTCTGATGTTAAAATCAGAGAAGGGGAGCCTGGAGGCAGGCCAGGAGCGTGGCGAGCCGCGAGTCCAGGTCCTAGAAGGACCCAGATTCGCGGCTTGCCATGCTCCTGGCTTGCCTCCAGGCTCTCCTTCTCTGATTTTAACATCAGAGGCGGGGCGGAGCGGGCGACGCCGCTGTGCTGCCGCCTCTTCTCCGTAGCTGCTCCTCCGAGATGGGCTCAGCCTGAGCCCATCTCGGAGGAGCAGCTACGGAGAAGAGGCAGCAGCCGCGCAGAGGCGTCGCCCGCTCCGAGAAGGCCAGGAGCGTGGCGAGCCGCGAGTCCGGGTCCTAGAAGGACCCAGATTCGCGGCTCACCATGCTCCTGGCTTGCCTCCAGGCTCTCCTTCTCTGATTTTAACATCAGAGGTGGGGCGGAGCGGGCGACGCCGCTGTACTGCTGCCTCTTCTCCGTAGCTGCTCCTCCAAGATGGGCTCAGCCTGAGCCCATCTCGGAGGAGCAGCTACGGAGAAGAGGCAGCAGCCGCGCAGCGGTGTCGCCCGCTCCGAGAAGGGGGGGCTCGCCAAGCTCCTTGCCGCCATTTCCCCCCTCCCCCCGCTTCCATTTTTCTGGGGAGCGGGGGAAGAGGCTGGAAAACCTGGGGTCCCCCGCCAGGGCGGGAGAGTTGGGAAGCCTAGAGGCCATGCGTATAATAAAATGTAACGCCAGGTAAGTGGAGACAGGGCTTTTTTTGTGGGAAAAGTCCAGCAGGAATTCATCGACATATTAGGCCACATCCCCTGATATCACCATTGTTTCACATAGGGCTTTTTTTGTAGAAAAAGCCCAGCAGGAATCATTTGCATATTAGGCCACACCCCCTGACACCAAGCCAGCTGGAACTGCGTTCCTGTGTGTTCCTGGTAAAGAAAAAAGAGGGGGGAAGCCCTGAGTGGAGATATAAACTTTATAAAGGATACAGAGAAACACAATTTAAGATATTATTTTTTACTTAAAATGCAAACATGCTTAAAACTCTTACAGTGTTTTGTTTAAAATGGAAAGGTGGGAGAATAGTGGGATTTGGCAATGCAATTTTAAAAATAAAACATAAAGAAAAAGCACAAGGATCACAGCAGAAATGAAAAATATAAACCAAAAATATAAAATGCTTTGGACTTAGGCAAACATGAAATGGCTGGGCATTGCAAGCTTCTCCCCCTACCCCCAGGTCTGCTCAGATTGACAATGGCTCTTTAGTGTAATATCCCCCTTTGGCTGGGGGTTCCCAGGTTGGAGAACTCACTAGGCATCAGTTCTAGGGTACATTCAGCAGAGACAAGCTAGTTCAAAGCATCAACCTTTCATTTGCAAGGTCACACAATGGCAGCAAAGAACAGCTTAGAACTGGCCATATAAATGTTGAAAAGTGAAACTGAGCTCCACTCCATTAAAATGCATTGCAGCACAGATGAAACTGCAAGGAAAACACAGAATGGATTTTCCATTAAGGACTCTGTGACCAGATAGACTACTCCCAGAGATCTTAATAGAAAATCCACTCAGCATTTCTTTGCAGCTCTGGAAGCCTAGAATTGTTTCCTGCTTCAACCTGCAAAGACAATGAAGAAGGAGCTGGGAACTCGGGCAGCCTGGGAGCTTCAAAGGGTAAGGACAGGAGGGGGGAGAAAAGAGCCCTGCCGGCTTGATTAATGCCGTTGAATAAAGCCCTGGGCAGGCTGGGTGTGGCCACAGGCTGGTCATTTGACATCCCTGCCATAGAATTCACCCTCCAAAGCAGCCATTTTCTCTAGGGTAGTTCTTGTGAGGAAGATGCCAGTTTTCACAAATTAAAAGCATTTCTAAATGAGTTGTTTGCACCGGTATCAATGCTATTGGGATGTGGGGATTTGCCCTGTTTTTCCACAGCACCATGGTTAGACCTGCCAAATTCCTGCTGGAGATGGGGAGTCCCTGGGCAGCAGGAGAAAAGGGAGGTGATACCCTACACCCTGATGTGCTGATATTACTTCCTATGTAACCAGAAGTAAAGTCCATGCATTCTATGATCAAGTGATAAAGAAGTGACACCAGTGCTACATTTGCCAGAATGCTTCAGCATCTCCAGTAATGTGCTGATGTCACTTTCCGTTGCATAGGAAGTGATGGCAGTGTGTTGCCAGTAAATAGATCCAAGTAGGCAGCTGTGTTGGTCTAAAGTAGTAGAACAAAATAGGAGTCAATTGCATCTTTAAGACCAACTTAGTTTTATTCAGAACGTAAGCTTTCGTGTGCTCTTAAGCACACGTCATCAGACGAGAAATCTGGCACAGTGAGCAAAGCCACACATAGCTGGTAGGCAGTGGCTCAGAATGCAAAATGGTACAGATTTGAGATCCAATGACAGAATAGTAAAATTAACAAATTGAGCAAACCTTTGATCTGAGTAGCATGAGCATGTGAAAGCAACAAAACAGTAGTATGTCAAAATGTGAGAGTGTCTGTCAATCACTCTATTGCTATAAACCTGGGCCAAAAGGAAGGAATTTTTATCTCAGTTTTCCCATCCAACTAACCCACCTTAAAACATGCAACATACATATAGTTTGTCATTAGAAGAAAAATACATTAAAATATAGTAGGAGATGGGTTCAATATATGTAATGGGATAAACGACCAATATCCTTGTTTGAGTGTGTCAATACAGCTCAAAGATAAATACATTATGGGGCCCCAGTCCCCCAAGGGTGGTCAGTGGGGGCCGATCAACTCAGTCATTTTCCTTACCCTCACCCCCAGCATGGCTGTTTCCTCTCCTTGCATCTAGGGGGCTTTCTAAAGAACCCAACAACTGAATATTGTCATATTGGTATATCCAGGCCTCGGATTCATTGAGAGCTCACGGGAGCTCAGCTCCTGAACCTTTCTGAGAGTCTCACCTCCAGTCCTCCTTCTGAGAGTTCCACCTCCTTGTCCATTGAATAGTAAGTACAGCTGCATAACAATCCCTGGATGAGCTCCACCACCTATTTTTCTACAAAACAACTTCTGGGTATATCATAACAATGTGTGAAACAGGTTCTCTAAATTCCCAGGTTTTTAAAAAAGTCAGTCACTAGCCTTTAATTACAGAGATATAACAGGAAAGACATTTCTCCACAATTAAAGCGGCCAGAGACTTACTTTAAAAAAAAGAAGAAAAGTTGGAATTTTGTGAACCTGTTACACATATTGTTACAATATTATATTGACCAATGATATTCAATTGGCAAATTAAGAATGATGAAAAAGCTTTGGGGAAGGGAAGATGGTCACTACCCAGGGACTAAGGGCATGGAAACCAGCCATGTCAAGGCTCTGTTGCCACTGTAATGCAGCTGCAGCAGCAGTGGGGAACCATACAAGCATGTCCCCATGTGGAAACCACCAGAACTTCTGCCTGTCTTTTGCCAAATGGCTTCTTTGCATACCTCATAGCATTTCCTTGGGGACCAATTTTTGTCCAAGTTTAGGCTATTGAATTCCACATGCCTAAGCAATGAGAGGGAGCAAAAAAAAGTCTACAGGGTGGGATTTTTTAAAAAAAATCTAGAGATGATTAAGGGTGCTTTGAGATACCTTGGCAAGAGCCTGGGTCCAGTTGACCCAGATAAAAGCTTGACACAGTGACCATAAATAGGGGAATCAAATTGCTGCTCAGGATTTTTCATCCTGCAGCAGATGAAACACTCCAGGTTGGCCAAGAAAATTAAAGGACTGGCAAATAAGTAAATGTCCTTTTTTTCTCCTACAGTCAGGCTGCAACTCAAATCAGCTGGATATCCTAAAGCTCCATTACTTCTCACCTGAAACAAATTTACTAGTAACAAATTTACTAATTCACCTTGAAAATATATGATGGTGGTTGTTACTTCCTAGCGAATGAATTGTGACGCAAAGAGATTTACAGCATATAACGGACACACAAGCAACTCATTTGGATAACTGAAGTCTCCCATTATTCAGGCAAGTAAGTACAGACTCCCCCCCTATGGTTGCTAAGTCCAATTCAAGAAATATCTGGGGGCTTTGGGGGTGGAGCCAGGAGACATTGGGGCGGAGCCAGGAACAAGGGTATGACAAGCATAATGGAACTCCAAGAGAGTTCTGGCCATTACATTTAAAGGAACAGCACACCTTTTTAAATGTCTTCCTTCCATAGGAAATAATGAAGGATAGGGGCACCTTCTTTTGGTGCTCACAGAATTGGACCCCCTGGTCCAATCGTTTTGAAACTTAAGAAGTACTTTGGGGAGAGGCACTAGATACTATATTGAAAATTTGGTGCCTCTACCTCAAAAAACAGCTCTCCCAAGGCCACCGAAACCTCCAGATCAATTTCCCATTATACCCTATGAGAATCGATCTCCACATAGGGAATAATGAAGTGCTCAGCAGACGTTTCCCTCCCCCCACACCACCCCCGTTTCTGGCAACTCTGAAGTGAGGGATTGGCCTCTCTACTCACGAGTTGCTGCCAACTTCTTCACAGCAACACAGACACACCATCCCAAGTGGAAGGCTTTCAATCAGAGACTGAAGCCTCTGGAGGTGCAAAGGCTTCCCCCTGCCTGCCAGCTGACTGGGGGCAGGAAGGAGTCTGGGAAAGCAGAAGCACCCCCGCTGGGACCTGCGGATTGGCATTTAACATTTTGCATTTAATATTCTGGTCCAGAATATCAAAGGGTTAAGTATTTTGCTAACCTTATTTAAATATTTCTGATCTGGAATTTGCATTCATAATAATAATTTTTCTTCACAATAATTCACAGGGGTAAGGAGCAACCAAGTTTGCTGGCCAAATCAGCTCCCTTTCCTTCTTTGCCACTCAAGTCTTGGCAAATCTCCTGAGTTCCCTGTGGATGGGTGGGGAACTTACTCGGAGCAGCACAGATGCCCATCTGATGAGCAGCAATGTGCCTATGTAATTGACCACATGACCCAGAAGTGACATTATCACTTCCAGGATGTTGGGGCAATGTCCTGGTATTTGAGCAAAAATTCTGTGGTAAATCTGGCTTCTATCATAGAATTTTTGCCCAAATAACAGAGTGTCACCCCAATGACCCAGATGTGATGATTTCACTTCCGGGTCATGTGGGCAGTGATGTAGACATGTTGTTGCACATTGGATGGATCTCCCTCTTTTTTGGGGTAAGTCCCCCTTGCCAGCCAGCTTATTGCTGGCAGGGCAGTGGGGCCTAGCAGCAGGGGACCCCCCCTCCTCCACCAGTGGGTCTGGCAACCTTGCCTTACAGGTTTCAGCATCATTTCTATGGACCAACCTTGAATGAAGTTTCTAAGAAAGGTAGAAAGAACCTGATTAATGAAGATTTCCTGAAGAGGCTATATTTATATATTAAAAACCTTTCTGTGCCGGCTTTCTCCAAAAGGGCTTAAGGTAGGTTACAGTAAAACAAAATATATTTGTAAAGATATCTAAACCATACATACATCTAAACTAGAAAATAACAGACTAAAATCCACAAAGTAGATGATGTTTAGAGATTCAGATCTTAACCAAGGAAGTGATGATAGAAAGAACAAGCATGGGCTCTTGTGGATAATAGGGGTGCGTGTGTGTGTGAGTGTGTGTGTGTGTGAGAGAGAGAATGTGTGCATATCTGGGTAACATAATGACAGTTTTAAAATTTGACAGAATTATCAAAATTATTCCTGAGCCCTAATCTCAGCACCAGTGTCAGCATACTCTGAGGTAGAGTAGCTGCCAGGGCACAGGGCTTTTGGTGGGGCACACTCCACTGACCCCGCCCCTCATCCATGCACTTCCACTGTCAACTGTTCATGCCCATGTTTCCAGCTGCACAGAGTCATTGAGGAAAGGCATGTGGGCCGTGTGGAGTGCTGGCACTCTGAATGGCCATGGCAGCAACACTCTCAGGTGCATAGCTTGGCTAGTACTGTCAAAGAAAGGGTATGCTGCTTAATCATAGAATCAGAGTTGGAAAGACCTCCAGGGTCATCTAGTCATCTAGTTCACATTTAGTCACTTTAAAGGTTTCGCTTAGGGTGGTCAACTCTGACTTTGGAAATTTTTCGAAATCTAGGGGTGTTGTCTAGAATTGGTAGTGGCTGGAGATCTCCTGGAATTACAACTGATGTCCAGGCAACAGAGATCAGTTCCCCTGGAGAAAATGGCTGCACCTCATGTGGCTTAATTGAATTAAGTTTGCATAATGCTCCCAGTGAGCCACATGAAGACTGCTGAAATCTGCAGATAGTGAGGTTCTTCCATCATTCCCAGCATCATTTTTTGTTCCCCTTTCCCGTTTTTGCTTAACATCCTTCCAGATGTCCACCAACTGAAGCTCTCTCTGTCTCACCCTGATCCTGTGCCATTTTATGAACTTTGTTTTTCTAAAACATGTTTCAAAATGTCCTCTGTACTTCCTTATTCTCTCAGCACATCACAACATTGGAGTGGAATACAAGTTTAATATAAGTTTGAACCATAACAGGTCTGTCTCTTCACATTTCATGATGCCTACCTACCATTATCTCATCATCTCAGAATCTAAGCAGGGGCAGCGCTGGTTAATATTTGGATGGGGAGGCCACCAAGGAAGTCCAGAGTGGTATGCAGAGAAAGATAATGGCAAACCACCTCTGAATGTCTCTTGCCTTGAAAATCCTGTCATAAAGTTGTCATAAATTTGCTGACTTTACAGCAGTAGAAGAAAAAACCCACGTCATAAATGTACTTACTTAGCTGTGCCATTCCCTGTTGCACAAAATGACCTCCAGAGCATTCAGCCACATTTTCCACAATTCCTTACACACACACACACACACCCCCAATCGCAAGTGGCATCAAGACTATCCCACGATGCACTGTATAGGGAAAAGATACTGTGCTACTGAAACTGAATTGGGAGTAGCTTGGACTTCACAGTGAAATACATTTGTTATATGCTATTACTCAGAAAGGCACTGAGCTAAGCTAATCTAGATATTATTAATGCATTAAATATCCAAGGACAAATTCACTGATTGTATGAGATGGTAGTGTTTTCCACATGGGGACAGACAGCTTCCGTAATTCCCTGTTGCTGCTGTAGCTGCCAGTATAGTGCAGCAGCAAAGGGGCTTCCTCAAGGCAACAGGGTCGTAGCCAGGATTTCATGTTTGGTGGGGCCCACAGCAGGATTTGTTGTTTGGGGGGGCGGGGATCTACTTGGGTTGGCGGCCCTGGGCTTTCAGCCCAGTAAGCTGCCTTGAGTTCCACAAGCTAACCGCCCTTCACCTGGGCAGTCACAGTAGCTTTGCTCCCCCACCCCTTTCTTATGTGTCCCTCTCTAAGAGAGACAGAGACCTCATGAACTGAAGTTGGGTGCTCAAGAGGCTGGCTGCAAGAAGACTCTCTCCCCCTGCCCCCACTTTGCTCTGCAAGCTGTGTTAGGGAAGGGGAGAGAAGAAAGTGAAAAGGGGAAGGCTTTGAGAAAGTGTTTTGAGCAACACAGCAGAGAGACTAGCAGCAATGCTCCTACTTGTTCAGAGTGGCGGTAAGCAAAGTGGACAGATTGGGGGCCCTCCGATGGAGGGGCCATGCAGTTGGAAAGGAGGTTGAAATGATGGGCCTCCCCCCCCCCAGTCCCTCTGTAGCTACAGGCCTGGGCAAACTTATCCTGTTTTCCTGGTCCAGAGTCAAACTAGAACCTGAACTTGATTTTCTCTCCCTGCAGCCACACAGCAGCTGTAGGGACTGTCTCTTTAAAAATAAAGAAAAGCATAATTGAGCTGGGAATTAAGGCATGGGGAGAGGGGCTCTTGCATTTCCTCTGGACTGTTTTCATGACCAGAAACAGGGCTGAAGGGAGGGAGTTATTTGCAGTCAGAAAGGGGGAAATAATGCCCCCCTGTGTTGTTTCTGGTCAGGATCTTGTGTGGATGGGAAGGCAAAAGCCTCTCACCTCACATTGTAATTTTCAGCTCAATTGGGCTCTTCTCTATTTTTATGTTTTAAACAATTTTATTGATAACATATGGTAACAATTTCCGTTAATAACTTCTTTTCATCTATCCCATATGCTTCTTTCTAATCACCCCTCCCCCTGTTACTTGACCCCCGCCAGTGTTATTTGCTTACAATGCTAACATTAAAAGGTACCGTTAATTACTAAGAACTAAAATTAATATTCTTCTTTCTTCTAAAGTTTAATCGTTATCAAAAATTGTCCAAAGTCCTTTTACTTTCCACTCGTCTCCTACATAACTTCTAAATTTTTCCACTCCCTTTTAAAATCTTCTAAATCATAGTCTCTTAAAGTTCTTGTTAATTTGTCCATCTCACTCCATGTCATAACTTTTACAATCCAATCCCATTTTTCTAGTATTTTTTCTTGCTTCCATAACTGTGCATATAGTGTCCTAGCAGCTGAAAGCAAGTACCAAAATATAGTTCTATCTTCTTTTGGAAATTTTTCCATTTGTAATCCCAACAGAAAAGTCTCTGCAGCTTTCTTGAATTCATATCCCAAGATCCTAGAAATTTCTTGTTGGATCATCTGCCAATACTTTTTCGCTCTTTCACAAGTCCACCACATATGGTAGAAAGAACCTTCATGTTTTTTGCATTCCCAACACCTGTCTGGCATCTTGTTATTCATCTTTGCCAATTTTTTAGGAGTCATATACCATCTATACATCATTTTAAAACAGTTCTCTTTAAAACAGTTCTCTGACATGCTGAAAGTTTCATAGAGTTCTTCCATAAATATTCCCATGTATCCATCTGTATTTCTTTATTTACATTTATTGCCCATTTAATCATTTGAGATTTCACTACTTCATCTTCTGTAGACCATTTTAAAAGTAACTTATAAGTTTTTGAAATCAATTTTTCATTATCTCCAAGCAGAACTTTTTCCATTTTTGTTTGCTCTCGTCTTATTCCTTCAGTTTTAATATCATTTTCCACCAAACTCTTTATTTGTTGCATTTGAAACCAATTGCATTTGTTATTAAACTCCACAGCAGTTTTCAATTGTATTTTGCCACTTTGTATTTTTAATAGTTGATTGTATGACAGCCATTTTTCCTCACCTGTCTCAGCTGTTATTTTTATCACTTCTGCTGGCACTATCCATAATGGTTTTCTTTCATCACCATATTTCTTATATTTCATCCAGGTATTCATCAAATTATTTCTTATATAATGGTGAGAAAAAAACCCATCCATCTTTTTCCCCCCATAATACATATAAGCGTGCCAGCCGAATTTATTTCCATGACCTTCCAACACTAAAAGTTTTTTATTCAACAGCATCACCCAATCTTTTATCCACACTAAACAAACTGCTTCATGATATAATCTTAAATCTGGTAATTGGAATCCTCCTCTTTCTTTAGCATCTATTAAAACTTTCATTTTAATCCTTACAAATTCCGAAATCTTCCTTTGCCATTTGTTAAATTGTTTACTGTCTTTCACAATCAGAATAGTTTGAACAAATACATTATTCTCGGCAAAATATTCATCTTAATTACAGCTATTCTTCCAAGCAATGACAAGTTAAGCTTGTTCCATTTTATCATATCTTCATCCATTTTACAACATAGCTTTTCATAGTTATTTTTGAACAGGTCAATATTCTTCATTGTTATTTCCACACCCAAATATTTTACTTTAGAGGTAACTTCATATCCTGTTAGTCTCTGCAACTCCTTTTGTTTATTTACTTGCATATTTTCACATAAAAATGTTGATTTTTCTTTATTAACATAAAATCCCCCCAGTTCTCCATATTCTTGTATTTTAGCTAACAACAAAGGTGTTACTTGTGTAGGATTTTCATTTATAAACATTATATCATCTGCAAATGCTCTATATTTGTAAATAAATCCTTTAACTCTCAACCCTTCTATTTCTTTATCATCTTGTATTTGCATCAATAAAATTTCAAAAGTCATTATAAACAACAAAGGTGAAAGCGGACAACCTTGTCTTATACCTTTGCTGATTATCATTTCATCTGTAAGATCTGCATTTATACATAACCTTGCACGTTGTTCAGTATATATTGCCTTTATCATTCTTATAAAGTTTTCCCCCAACTCTATTTTCTCCATTACTGGAAACATAAAGTCCCAGTTCAAATTGTCAAAAGCTTTCTCTGCATCCACAAAGAATAATGCAACTTCCTTCTCTGGATGTCTTTCATAATATTCTACAATATTTACAACAGTTCTAATATTGTCTCTTATTTGCCCTTTAGGGAGAAATCCCGCTTGGTCTTCCTTTATGAAATTTACCAAATATAGTTTAAGTCGTTCTGCCAAAATTCTTGTATATATCTTATAGTCATTATTTAGTAATGAAATTGGTCTGTAGTTCTTTACATTCGTGACATCTCTATCTTCCTTAGGAATCAAAGAAATTACAGCTTCCTTCCATATATTTGGTATTTTCCCTTTTATTCTTATCATATTCATCAATTTTTGAAGTTTTGGTACTAATTCTTCTTTAAAAATTTTTTAAAAAATTTCCGTATATCCATCTGGCCCAGGTGCTTTTCTAATTTTCATTGCATTAATTGCTGCTTCAATTTCTATTTTTTCAATTGGATCACTCAAATTTTTTTTATATATTCAGTTAAGGGTGCTATTTTAATCTTTTGCAAATACGCTTCCATCCTTTCCTTCTTTACTTTAACACCTTTAAATAATTTAGCATAGTACTTGAAAAATTCTCTCTTTATTCCTTCTTGATCTACCATCTCTTCCATCAACCACTATTTTATTAATAATTTTACTTCCTCTCTTTTTCTTCAGTTGCCAGGCCAAATACATTCCAGGTTTATTCGCTCCCTCAAAGGACTTCTGTTGTAATTTTTTCAGATTCCATTCCAATTCCTTATTTAACAAATGTCTCATTTGTGCTTGTAGTATTGTAATCTCCCTTATAATTTTCTTTTCCCCTGGCCTTTTCCTCAGTTTCCCTTCTTTTTTCTTTATTTCATTTTGAATGTCCAACATCTGTTTTTCTTTTGCCCTTTTGTCCTTATTGTTTAATGTAATCAATATTCCTCTCATTACGGCTTTATAAGCATCCCACACCATCTGAAATTCTATATCATCTTTATCATTTATTTGGAAGAAAGCTTTAGTTTCATTTTCTAGAAATGTCACTAATTCTTTATTTTGTAGTAAATCTTCATTTAATCTCCATCTTCTCACTTTTTTAGACAATTTTGTAATCCATAATATTGGGTTATCATCTGCACCTATCTTCGGTAAGATCTCTATTTTCTTAGTTATAAGGCCTAAGTCCTTTGTATTCCATAACATGTCAATTCTGGAAAAAGTATTATGTCTTGCTGAAAAATACTCAACTCCGGTGAGTAAAGCTATCTATACAGTTACCCAAGGGAGATCACAAATGCGGGCATGCAAACTGTTGATTTTGACTGCTTTGTGAGTATATGCATGTGTGAGTTCACTTTCACTTTAGTGGAAGCACAGCTGCTATGAAACCATTTGATTGCAAAAAATGAAGGAGAAAATGAAGACTGTATTCAGCGGAACTGCACTGCTGTATTTTTATTTATTATTTTTAGGGAATGGGAAAGTCTCCTGGCTCCACCCCCAAAGTTTCCAGATATTTCCTGAGTTGGACCTGGCAACCCTAAGTCTCTGTCTCTCTTTATTGCAGAGATATTCCTTTATTCTTTTATCTCCGCAGTGTAAGGGACTAGAGACTTACTTTTAAAAGCTGAGAATTCAGGGAACTTGATATATAGATTGTGATAGCATTATAATGATATAAAATGTCCCATGTTAGCACAGAGAGGAAATGCCCACTGCTGAGACAGAAGTAAGGGGGAAAACCCTCTTCCCAACAGCAGCATTAAACCCAGGGCAAATAAGCCATGTGGAAGTGATCTGTATTGTGTGGTACAGTGCTCTCCTGAAACTCTGCAGTTGGCAAGGCTGGTATTCCATGGCTTCCTTGGTGGAAATTGTATATGCGACTTTCCACTCTATTGTCTTTGTACTACAACAGCTATCCCAAACCACAGACGTGCATGTTTATGCCCCTACAGCTGAAACGAGCACAATTACTACAGCATATATTTTATTGAACTCAGTGGAACTTCCTCCTGAGTAAGCATACTTAAGATTGTGTTGCATGCTGCTTTCAAGGTCCATTAAAGGATTATGGCTGCCTATTGTGTACTTCAAACTCTCTATCGTCTCTAGCTGGAATCAGAATTCCCCGTCTGGTAGGAAATCTGATATTCTTGTTCTAGTATGAACAGGGACATCCCTTTCAAGAATTCTTTCTGTTATCAGCAGGCGAATATTCCTTATGAAAAGGGACTCCCTTTCAAGAAAGCTCACCACTGCCTATGCTAAATTCTGCTTCACTACACCCTCTTTCAGTGCTTCCACTCCAGCCTCTCATTTTTGTCCAGATGGCTCAGAACATGAATCTGGCAATATTTCAAAAAAGAATGCTATTTTTATGTTTAGAGGACATATCAATAAGCTTGGTTCCTCAACATTTAACTAGAGCGCTTGCTAGATAATAGTAACTGTAATGCTCTTAAATTCAACATAAATGTGAGAGGAAACAGCCCAGAAAGCCCAACACAATCACTACAGAAGAGTTACTCAAATACAAAGGAACTCGTTAAATGGAACATAAAATGAAGAGTACTCAAATCCCTTCAGGAAGCTTGGATGCCATTTAAAACCCAGGTATGTCACAGATTAAGAAACCAATGAACTAGACCAAGCAATGCCACCATGGTTAAATAATGAAGTCAAGGAAGCTATAAAAGGAAGGATGACTTTCTTTGGGGGGGAAAAAAAGCTTGGAAGAAAAAGTTTGGAAGCAAGCTGTAAAAACAAACAGGAAAAATTTAAGTACACCAGAAAAAGATCAAGATCTCTCAGATGAGAGAGATGTGAAAAGATTACAAAAAGAAGGCAGGGAAACTGCAGAGAAGCTAAATGAGGTTCTCTGTATAATTCTGCACAATGGAAGTTATTGTAGGGATAGTGACACCTCAGCAATTGCTCTTTGGTAGGATGTATGAAGAACTATGCCAAAAGAAGTTTTAGATAAATCTGATAAATAAAAAATGAACAAGACACAGTGGCCAGATGGCATTCACCTATGATTTCTTAAAGAGTTCAGCTATGTGACTGTTGATCTTCTAACATACAAAAATGAAGCATCACTAAAAATTGTCACCTTACCTGAGAACTGGAATGTTAATTTGTAAAAAGAAATCCAGGGAGAAGCTGGAAAACTGCACTCATCAGTCTAACTTGTATCTAAGACACACTGTTGGAAATCATTATTTAAACTACCATAAATAATACAGAAGAACCAGCTTTGCTGAAGAGGTATCAGCATGGACTATGAAAATGGAATTTTTGCCACTGCAAAGGGAAGCTTTGCCTGAGCAGCCTTTTAGAATTCTCTGTGAATGTCATAAACAGGTAGATGAGTTTTTCCAGTAGATCAGGATCTCCTATCTTAAGCCTGCAGACACTTCTAGATAGGGTTGCCAACCCCCCAATCCGGGTGGGGAATCTCCTGCCCGGGAGGTTCTCAACCCGCTGGCCCACATTGGGCCAGCGGGAGGAACCTCCCCCTGCATCGCTGGCACGATGACATCACCCAGAAGTAACGTCATCAAAATGGTGGGGCCGCTCTAGGCATTTCTGGGAAAACTCTATGGTTTTCCTTGACGCTCTAGCCATTTGGGAGGTAAAACTCTATGGTACAGCAGGTACCATAGAGTTTTAACCTTCCAAATGGCTAGAGCATCTGGGAAAACCATAGAGGCTTCCCGGAAACGCCTAGAACTGCCTCGCATGGGCACTGCCATTTTGATGACGTCACTACTTCTGGGTGATGTCATTTTATTGCACGGCGCACACACAAATGTTCCCCGCTGGGGGATGAAGAGGACTTGGTAACCCTTCTTCTGGAATTTTGAGAATGGGAAGTGGGCATAATCACAAAATAGCTGCCGTTGGGGCAATCACAGAACGGCTATTGTAGTGTGCTTAGGCCAGTCACAGAGGGTGTGTTCACACCAATACTCCCTCTAAGCTGTGGAGTCCTGTGAGCAAAAATTCTACTTGTGAGCTCCTGACATTAAAGATGTGAGCTACTGCATAAATTAGTTTGCTCTGAGGCTGTTTTTCCTGAGCTATGACAAAA
Organism: Heteronotia binoei; assembly: GCF_032191835.1. Classification (NCBI taxonomy): domain Eukaryota; kingdom Metazoa; phylum Chordata; class Lepidosauria; order Squamata; family Gekkonidae; genus Heteronotia; species Heteronotia binoei. The sequence continues at coordinate 82,159,807 of NC_083230.1, forward strand.
GTATGTGAGCTGCAGGCTAAAAATCTGAGCTAGTTTACGCTAACTCAGTTTAGAGGGAACACTGGTTCACTACACTAAATAAGGCATTTTGCAACTGGATTTTTGCTATTCTTACACAGTAAAAATCCAGTTGCAGAATGCATTATTTAGTGTAGTGTGAACACACCCAGAATGTTACAGTGTTGTAGCCAAAAGTCATTCTATGACAGCGGCAGGTGTTCCTTTATGGGTGCTCCCTGAAAATGCAAAGATGATGCCTCCTTGGTTCTTCTGAAGTACCCTCTTTGCTTTGGGGAAGAGATGCTTTGTTGAAAAAGCAAATAAGCACCAAGAAACCCATCAGCAGACACCATAGTCCCCACATAAACCATGTTGGGGATAACTGCACTAGATATTTTATAAATGGATCTTCGAAAAACTTTCAACCACGTTCTGGCTGTTCTAAATATGAAAACTGAGCAATCATGTATCAGAAACATTAAAAACAGAAGAGATCTCTAAGGATGTGCTTTGGCTCTTGATTCTTGAATGTATTTATAACTGATCTGAGATGAGCAATAATCTGAATTTGATGATGACATCAAACTGTTCAGGATAATACTTACATGTGTAAGTCATGATGCAACTCATAATTATAATGCTGTGAATTTTTGGCACCTACGTGCCTAGGTACTCTGCAAAGCAAAATCAATCAATCAATAAAAATAAAAAGCCTATTAAAAAGAATTAGGCAAATTCATGGAGGATAGATCTATCAATAGCTATCAGCTCTCATCTTCTGGGGGAATATGTTAGAGAGGGGCACATGAGGGCTGTTTATGTCTGCCCTGCTTGTGAACTACCGCAGGACACCTGGATGGCTGCTGTTGGAAAAAGAACACCGGACTAGGTGGATCTTGGAAAGGCAGATCTTTTGCATTTTTAATTTAAATACTGATTGTTATTCTCACTGTAGATACTCCCAGTCGGCAAAACTACCTTGTCACTTTAATAAGGTTTTTGCCACTTCAGGAATTTTGAGAATCATGTTATCTGTTTCTAGGATCTCTGCTATATATCCCTTGCACTGCTGTTACAAAAATACAATATAATTGCAGTGCTCAGAAAATCCTGTGCATTCTTGGGTCTAGCATCCTTATGTTCATTTTGGTGTCATTCACAAATTTGGCTTCTTCACTGCTGGTGCTCAGCTCCAGTAGGTGAATTTCCTTCTGAGATGCCCAGCCATCAAATATCCAGCTGTCAGTGTTTCACATGAAAGGATAATCATCCCTCCAAAGCTTTTTAAGCACAGTAAATTCCACTCTGCTTGTGCAGAGACATTGATAACTACTAGCCCCAGTTAGCCTTCACGTGTCTGAAGCAGGTTGGATGTGGCCAAAATCCAGAATGTCATCTGGCATTGAAGCAAGTGGAAAAGCTGGACATGACCAAGTGCTCCCTCAAAGGAAAGCTGCTTGAAACAGTATCTTTCTGCATGAGTGGAAACCCAGATTGATAAACTGGAGCTGTTTCATGTCTGCATGATTTACCTTTCCTTTCTAGAGCAAAAGAGAAGCCTGATAATTAAAAACATTTAAAAATCCAGGTAAATTTTTAAAAAATGCAGTGGGCTATGATATCTTTTGAGGGACTCATGGGGAAAGAAAACACAGTAGGAATGTTGTTACAACATTTGCAGTGCAACCCTAAGCAGAATTATACTTTTCTTCATAGCAGCATCATGACTTTGGAATGCTCAGCTGAGAAAGGAATGTCTGTTTTATTAGTATCTTGACGACTGTTGAAGATAGTGCTTTCTAAGAGGGCTTTGGGGGTTTAAACTTTTTAAAATGCCTGTCTTCTTGGTTGAATTTATGAGGATAACAACATAAAACACTTTGGATCCCCCTTGAGGAGAAAAACATGGTATAAGTATCTAAATATTTTTTTTCTGCCTTCAAGCCACAGCTGACTTGTGGTGGTGACCCAGCAGGGTTCTCACTTTCACCAAGGTGACTGGCACTTTAAGGTTGAGTGAGCCCTGTCCCTTTGGGTTCCTCCTTGGCCCCCTTTTTCTGCTCCCGCTTCTCTAATACACCCACATTGGTGCTCCCAGTCACACCTCCATCCCTTCTAATGGCAAAAGCCCTGTCACCTTCTGGGTTTCAACAAGCCCATCCCTCCTCTCGGTCCTCCTCCACCTACCACACCCCTGCCAGCATTAATCTGGCTGCCTTCTCTGTCAGCTGCTTCCCCAGGCTCTCCCATCAGCTCCAGCACTTTTTGCCTGGCCCGCTGCATATGGCCAGTGACCAGGCAGGCTCCTGCTGCCTCCCATCATCTGCCCTCTCTCCTTTTGTTCCTGTCAGCCCTGATGCTCCCCTCCCACTTTCTTTTGATGGCCCCACCAGCTGGAATATACCTAGAGCCAGCCCAACCACTAAACAAACTAGGTGTTGCCTAGGTACTGGCCTTCTGGGGGTGCAAAATTGAGCACCCCTCCATGTGACATCCTGCTTGCATGACATGGGGGGCGGGGTGCCAGAGGTTAGCATTGCCTAGGGTGCCAGACAGTCTAGGGCCAGCCCTGAATGTACCTCACTCTTCCATCAGCCCAGCCTTATTTCCTTCCAGATGAGCTTCTCAGAGTGCCCCAACACTGCTTGTACTCTGCTGGGCTGCCTGCACTGCCACCAGAAGATTCAAGGCAAGAGATATTCAGAGATGGTTTGCCATTGCCTGTCTCTGCATAGCAACCCTAAACTTCTTGGTAGTCTCCCACTGAAGTACTAACTAGAGCTGACCTTGCTTAGTTTCCTAGAGATGAGGCTAGTTTGGGCTATCCAGGTCAGGCATCTATTTATCTAAATAAATAGCAAGAAACACCTTAAGGTGTTTTGTAACACCTTAAAAGTTAAGGAATTTATTGTGACACCATGGTTAAGTCAGAGCCCACTTTGTCAGTTGCAAGTTGCAACTGTAGCAATGTGGTTCAGAAAGAAGCTTGGGTAAAGCATTAGGAACTGTGGGCTATAACACTATATATAGTTTATAGTTGTACTATCTATTTCTGTAAATAGGTTCCTTCCTAGGGAGGCAAAGGAAGCCAGCTGCCCAGGTGCAGAGGCGTCACTAGGGTGGGTTGCACCCTGGGGTGTAACTGATTCAAGTCACCCCCCCCATTGGGCATCACCCCTTTTGGAGGGCTGCGTCACCCCCTCCGCACACAACCCCGCCCACTTCACATGGCCCCTCCCTCATCCACCCTCTGGTCACGTGACCAGCCCCCGTAATCCAACCCCGTTGGAGTTTTGGAAGCCCCCCCCCCCATGCACAGAAAGCAAGCAACTCAGCAACACGGCACCGGTTTGGGAAGCCCCTCCGCCCCCCCACCCCCCAGGCACACAGAAAACAGGCAGGACTCACTCAGCAGAGGCACCGTTGGAGTTTTGGAAGCCCAGCCCCCCCCCCCCCCCGCATGCACAGAAAGCAAGCAACTCGGCGGCAGCGTGAGCTGGGAAGCTCAGCCAGCCCGCCCACTCACCCCCGCTGAACAGAATGCTGATCCCCTTGTGGTAGAGGCAGCAACGCGGCCCCGGTTTCAGAATCCCAGCCAGCCCACACAGCAGCAGCGTTCTAGTCCCAGGGCCAGCCCCTTCCTGTTGGGGGGGGGTGTCATGGGTCAGTGCCTGGGGCCAATGAGAATGTTCTGGGGGAGGGCCGATGGCCCCCTTGGCCCCGCCCTAGTGACGCCGCTGCCCAGGTGCCCTCCCTGCCCTACTTCAACATGAGCCCCTCCTGGGAGCTGGAAGGGTGTGGGCGGTGGGGTGCAGCACAACAGGGCAGTGCTGCAGAGAAGAGTGGTGGGCTTGCCTAGGGCACTGTGCACCCTAGGACCAGCCCTGTGTGCACCATCAACTGCTGGGAGTTGGCACCCCATCCCAGAGTCTCCTCTGCCCAACCACAGGACCTTCATTTTAGATGGATTCAGTTTCAGCTGACTCTGTTTCAATCATCCAGCCATGATCTTCAAATCCATAGCCAGAATAGCTGAGGAGGTATCTGGCTGGCTGTCCATCAGGAGATATAGCTAGTCAAAAACTGATCTACCTCACAGAGATGAGGAAAAGAGAGAGGAGAAGGATTTCCTTTCATATACAAATGAAATATTTCCTGTAATTGTCTCACTGAAGGAGTTCATGACATCTTTCCTCTTTTTTAACAGAGTCCTCTTTAAATAACATGTTTAATTGACAATGGCATACGGTTTTTAGAAATATAAATAATTTCATATTGTTATTCATCTGCTATTGCCATTCAGCATCTGAAATTACCTTTATAAAGTTTATATCTCCGTTACCTCATGTTACATTTTATGGCACACATTTTATATTTACGGCACATAATTTCATATTGAAATTATTTAACATAGATTAATAAGTATGGGCTTGGACCAGGTTCGGCTTCCACCTCTGGAAATTGATGCATCTACACCCCTGTACTGAGTGGCTTATACCACATTTCCTTAATGATGGTTAAGCAAAGTACTTAAAGCCTTTAACATTTTTATGACCACTCGCAAAGAGAAAGCAGGTAAAAGGCAATCCTATGATTCTGGTCAAGATGACCAAGAGAAAAATTAGAGTGCAGCAGAAGACATGACTAGTAAAACCCCAATAATAAATTGTTACTGAAGTGAAAATGGTATTGTCAGCTTCTTCCAAGAAAGAACAATCCAAGTTTGAACCCTCTTGGCCATTATGGAACATGACAAATCACCAGTCAACAACCAGATGGCCACAGTTCCGCACACCTCAGGAGCTGATAAAGTGTTGCCAAGGCGACAGCTGCCAGCTTGGTTGACAGCTGGAAGTCAGGCCAGTTGTTTAGTGTCCAGTGCCAGTAGTACATTCAAAACCAGCATTCTGTCTGAGTCTGATAAGACATTTCCCATCCTCTTCAGTCACTGTTTCCCACTTGCATGACATCAAGCATTGCAGGATAGGTAGAAAAAATTACAAATTATTTGCTCATTTGCCCATGTGGTAGCATTAAAAAAAATGTTCATGGAAACCAAGTTCCGACTGCTTCCTTTTGTCTAATTAGTTCTGCTGACCTTTAGACTTACTTTCCAGCCTCAATTTCTGTGTGGTAATTATCATGTGGGCTCTGCTGTCATTTACAAAGCCTATGCTTTAAGACCATTTTCAATGAGGTCTCCTCTTTGTCAAGTAGGCTCCTCCATTAGCAGTCACTCTTATCTTGAACATGCTTCTCATTTGCCTCCTGTCCTGACTGCTACCTTTCAGAGTTTTACTTGAAGGCATGTGAAAAGGAATTATAAACTACACTAGTCTCAGCATTGAATGCTTCCTAATTTGCTGCATAGGAAGTGCAAAATATTTGGAAAAAATAATTGCTCCAATCAAAGGCGAATGGATAAATAAGATAAAACATTACGTTTTGTGTAATAAAAACTGCTTATTTTAAAAATGAAAACTGTGAAGAATATTGAAGTTTGGTATCAGATGATTCAGCATATAGTTCAAAGGAAAACAGAAGACCTGAATTTGGTGGTATTGTGATTGGGCAAAAAAAGTTATATAATTTAGGTAACTATGTAAATACTATATTGTATAGTAACTGTTATATCTAATAAAAAGAAATTATGATTTTTCAGACAAGAATATGGATGCAACATTTACAGTACAATCTTCTAAAGAGTTGCTCGAGTCTAAGCAAACTGATTTCAATGGGTTTAGTCTGCATAGGGTTTCTAATTAAGAGATTAGATCTGGTGAAGTGAGACACATGCATGAGATGAAGAAATATTATTGGGGCCCCAGAGCAACCAAGAGCCCCAGAATTATGCAAAATTAATCTCTCCCACAAAGCAAATACACTGTAAAAGGGCTTTCTGAAAGAAGTGATAGAAATTCCACTGTGCAGTAGGCCCTCGCCATTCCCAGAAGATGCATTCCTGGGGTCACCACCAATAGTGAAATGCACAGATACCAGGAGGCAGGGGTCTGCAGCCTTCCAGTACCAAAACAACCAAGTTTTCTGCAAAAAAATTCTGATGATGATGCAATGGGAATAGAAACAGTTTAAAAAGTGCACTATGTGATTACATCATAAGTAAGTGAAATTGTGAGTCTTGGATGCACAGATGGCAAAGATGTACTCTATAGACTTCTTGACTGTTCATACCACTGCTAGTATAATTTCCATCACAGTGGCTGAATTGGCTTGCTCATCAAATAACAATATGTACCCATGTTTATGGAAATGATGCCACTGTCACCACAAAAACTGGCAATTATTATGCTGGAGTCACTGGCTGGAGTCTCAGGAACAAGGATATGGGAGGTTGCAATGCCTTGGTGCCACTATGTAACCTCCAGGAAATTCTGGAAGTGATATACAGCACCTTTTGGAATTGCTGGAAACTCTATATAGCAGACGCCTGCAGGCTACAAAAGCTTATGATAGAACAAAATGTTGGCATTCTTTTAAGTTGCCACAAGATTCTTATTGATTACTGCTGCAACAGATTAAGGCTACCCCTCTGGATAATTCCCGCTACCTCAAATGCTGCTTTCAGGCATAAATGTGATGAGTAAGTAATCAGAGAGTAATTACCATCACTTTCCTTAGCATTGTCCAAAAACAAATTGTTTTCCCACCAGTGTACCCTTTCCCTCTTTCTTTGGCTTCTTAGATCTGGCAGGGTTTCTCAGCTTTTGCACAGAAACTATCTGGTGAAATACCCAGGGACACTCACAGTGATAGTTATGCAATGGAGAGAGAGGTTTGCTAAGAATACCAGCAGCACATTCCCAAAGCTTGAATCCTAAACATACAGAGAGAGAGAGAGAATTCTAGATTGCTATTCAGTTAGCCCTAGTATGTTTGTTTTTTACAATGATGCCTTATAGTAGGAATTTGTATTTTTAAAATTCTTACCCCTTCATAAGAATAGTTTCAGGACTGACATGTTTTATTTGAAATTGCTCCTTTAAATATGATCCTGTTTAAAAACACAGTTGTTTGACTGAAATGGAACTCAATCTGTTTCCCGTTGTTCTTCAAACAGGAACAATTTGGAGACTGCTACTTCTACAAAGGGGGGGGGGGGATGAATTTGGTTTATTTGCTGAACTGAGGCAGAGCTTGGGTATTCTCTGATATATGAAGCATCCCTTGATTGTGCAAATGCATCCTGATGGTGCCTTTGTGTTCCTGTCACTCCTGATTTATTGGGCCCTTTTCCACTCAGAAAAAAGAATTTGCATTTCAATTTCCATTACTGGTCTCTCTCTCCCCTGCAGTGTTCCACATCTGGAAGGAGTGCGTGCTTCACTTTCTCCACAAATATTTCTCAAGTTTTTGGAGTTCTTAGCTGCTAACTGAAAATGGATTTATGGGGATACTGCCAGGATGCTATGAAAAGAACCTCCCAACACTGGAACAGCAGGTGTCATCTCTTTGATATAGATGGATGCATTCTAACAAAATATTTGCAGATGTGGTAAGCTTGCCAAGAGCCACCCTGCACATTCTGTTAGGTCAGTGCTGATCTTTTAATAGTTAAGCTCTTCAACTGGAGAGTGAAACATTTGAGCATGTGGACATTGTGCTTCTTTTGCCCTGTGGCAGAAAGGAGGAAGTTTGTTCATATTCTTATGCTCAGGGCTTTTGGGTAGAAAAAGCACAACAGGAACTCATTTGCATAGAGAGCCAGTTTGGTGTAGTGGTTAAGTGCGTGGACTCTTATCTGGGAGAACCAGGTTTTATTCCCCACTCCTCCACTTGCACTTGCTGGTATGGCCTTGGGTCAGCCATAGCTGTTGTAGGAGTTGTCCTTGAAAGGGCAGAGCCCTCTCAGCCCTACCCACCTCACTGGGTGTCTGTTGTGGGGGGAGAAGATATAAGAGATTGTAAGCCGCTTTGAGTCAGAGAGAAGGGCGGGGCAGGGCCGGATCAACATTTTTTTTGGGGGGGGAAAGTAAAAAATGGCACCCCTGGTATTTATATATACATATATAAAATCAGATAGTACTGTTTCACAGTGAAGTGCATGTTATAGCATTCCCAAAGATTCCCTCCCCCCCCAAAAAAACTGGCTATATTTAGAACAAAGCTTGAGTTCAGTGACAACCTGAAGATCAACAAAATTCATTCAAGGTATGAGCACTTGTGTGCACGTGCACTTCCTGCACATGCACTTCCCCATATATCCCCCAGAGAGCACTGCGTTCAGGGACAAAAAATCTGCTGTCCACCCCAGGACCAAAGGAGGCCAGGTTGCGTTTTACACGAGCCAGGGCCTTCTCAGTGGCAGCACCAGAGTTATGGAATGCTCTCCCGGAGGCCATAAGGGCCCTGCGGGACCTTCCTACATTCCGCAAGGCCTGTAAGACCGAATTGTTTTGACAGGCTTTCGATGCTTAAACTGAGAGAGAGCTGTCACCTGACATCAGCTAGAGTTTCCAGTGACCAACCATCTGAAAAGCAGAACTGCCAACATAGTAATTGTACAGCACTGTGGAATAGTTTTTAAATTTTAATTGTATTAATGTTTTATAGTTTTATTGACTTATTGTTTTAAATCGTGTAAATGACTGTTGTAAGCCGTCCTGAGTCTGCTTGCGGAGAGGGCAGGATAAAAGTCTAATGTAAATAAATAAATAAATAAGTTGCATCCTGTCCGCCTTCCCTGGCTAAGAAGCGAGGGTTGCCAGGTCTTCCCTGGCTTCTGGTGAGGGATGGAGGGTAGCATTGCTAGATAAATGTTGGGAAAGTCCTGGGAAATTTGGGGTAGAGTCTGGGGTGGACAGGGACTTCAGTAGGCTATAATGCCATGGAGCAGGGGTGTCAAACATGTGGCCCGGGGGCTGAATCAGGCCCTTGGAGGGTTCCTATGAGGCCCCCAAGCAAGTGGCTGTCATCTGCTTCCTTCTCCCTCTCTCTTGCTTCCTCTGAATAACAGCTTGCTTTGCAAGACTTGCTCAATCGCACAAGAGCTACAGAGCAAACCCTCTATTTTCTCCATTGGCTGAGACTCCTCCCTTGGGGAGGAAAGGGGGAGGGAGAGCTTGCTTTGCCAGGCTCTCTCAATTGCACAGCAGAGCTACTAAGCCAAGCCTCTCTTCCTTCTATTGGCTGAGGATCCTCCCCCTCTTGGTCACCTGAGGAAGGAAGGAAAAAGCCAGAGCTATGGGAGAGGTGGGAAAAGGCTACCAAAGGCGGGAAAGGAGGCAAGCAGCTCCCCTGAAGCTGCAGAAGCCCCTTTCCTGCCTTTTCTGTATACTTCCGAATATCTATACGGAAGTATACGGGGAGCCATACTCGGCTCCCGAATCCCCAATTGGATTTGGCTGTATGCGATTCCATATACAGCCGAATCAGGAGTGATTCGGCGGTTGATTCGGTTCGGCCGAACCGAATGCACACCCCTAGTGGCTAGTAACCACTGATAGACTTGTCCTCCATGAATCTATCTCATCCCCTTTTAAAGCTGTTTATTCCTGTGGCTATCACTACATCCCCCTGGCAGTTAATTCCACATTTTAATCATTCTCTTTGTAAAATAAGATTTCCTTTTGTCCATCCTGAACCTACTGCCCATCAGCTTCATTGAATGCCCTCAAGTTCTAGTATTTTGGGAGAGGGAAAAAAATGTATCTTTGTCAGCTCTCTCTACCCCATGCATAATTTTATAAACCTCTATCATGTCCCCCCTTATTCTCTTTTCTAAACTGAAACGTCCCAGATGTAAGAAAAAGCTCCCTACTTTTCATATACATGGACATCGTGATCACTAGCTTGGTTGCCAGGGTGCCTGGAGTTTTGACTCACACACATCTGCTCTAAGAAGTGGACTTTGCCAGCAGTTTCTAAGGCTTATGTGGATACTATATGTCTCAGCTTTGCAGCAGCATTCTAGATCTCTGGATAGGTGTTAGCCGGAACTACAGATGAGCTTCCAGCCGTTCCGTGCATGCACAGCCTTGGTCATTGCAGTGAAAGAAGCTGCGCAGCCATGAGCCGTCAAGGAGAGCACCTCCCAACATGGTTCTGAGAACCAAAGGCTAAAACCACCAGAATCCATCTTGTTTTCTGGACTCCATTACATCGCTACCTGGAGGCTAGCATCCCTAGTTTCCAATAAACAATGCATTAGAACTACAATTACAGAACTGGAGAACAATGTAAACAAATGACTTGGTAAGATGCCATGGCATAACAGAGTCCTGCCAAAAGTGAAGCCCTTTTCTTTGATTTCAGCAGGAGAGATAAGCACTCACTGAAGTGATCCATTGAAATCAGTAGGTTTCAATGTGCTTATTTTGACTGAATAAGACCCTGTGGATTATGGTGCTTGGGGTGCAGCAGTACAAGAAAGGTTAAGAACCACTGCAAATTATTCACTCTCCTGATATTCAATTACAAAAAGCCAATCTGAATACAAAAATCTAAGAGAGATTCCAGGTCATGTTTAACTCAATAATAAAGTATCTTCAATTCCTAGACAATTGCTACTTATTGTTAAAGGTAAAGGTAGTCCCCTGTGCAAGCACCAGTCGTTTCCGACTCTGGGGTGACGTTGCATCACAATGTTTTTACGGCAGACTTTTTATAGGGTGGTTTGCCATTGCCTTCCCCAGTCATCTACGCTTTCCCCCTAGCAAGCTGGGTACTCATTTTACTGACCTCAGAAGGATGGAAGGTTGAGTCAATCTTGAGTTGGCTACCTGAACCCAGTATCTGCTGGGATCGAACTCAGGTCGTGAGCAGAGTTTAGGACTGCAGTTTTACCACTCTGCACCACGGGAATCTTTTATTGTTGTTAGTCCCTGTTAAACTGACATTGAATATATTAATTCTGCACAAGCCAGTTTCCCGTTCCCAGGTGTTAATGTGCTATCACTTGCTACTCACCTGCAGCTGCCTTTATGCATTTGGATCCCAGTGCCAGCCTGCCCAAAGGAGCTTGGAAGAGGGCTCCTCTGTCAAGCAGGCAGCAGGGGCATGGGGAAAAGAGGTGCCATAAATGAGACCTTCTCTGGCTGGGCCATGTATGTCAAAAATGTAATGCCAGGTAATAGAGATGTAAACTTGATAAAGGTCACAGACAAACACAAGTAAATATATTATAGAATCATAGAATTGGAAGGGACCTCCAGAGTCATCTACTGGGCATCAATACTCCCTCAAAGCTGTAGAATCTTGTGAGCCACTGCAGAATTTAGTTTGCCAGAACTTAGCTTGCTTGGAGAGCCAGTTTGGTGTAGTGGTTAAGTGTGCTGACTCTAATCTGGGAGAACTGGGTTTGATTCCCTACTTCTCCACTTGTAGCTGCGGGAATGGCCTTGGGTCAGCCATAGCTCTCAAAGGAGTTGTCTTTGAAAGGGCAGCTGCTGTGAGAGCCCTCTCAGCACCACCCACCTCACAGGGTGTATGTTATGGGAAGAGAAGATATAGGAGATTGCAAGCTGCTCTGAGTCTCTTAATCAGAGGGAAGGGTGGGGTATCAATATGCAATTCTTCTTCATTTTTCCTGAGCTAAGACAAAAGTATGTGAGCCACCGGAGACTAAAAAACTGAGCTAGCTCACATTAACTCAGCTTAGAGGGAACACTGCTGGGCCTATATTTGCTAATAGGTGCTCTGCTATCATAGCGCCCCATGGCGCAGAGTGCAGTAGTGCTGTCCTAAGCTCTGCTCATGACCTGAGCTTGATCCCCGGTAGAAGCTGGGTTTTCAGGTAGCTGGCTCAAGGTTGACTCAGCCTTCCATCCTTCCCAGGATGGTAAAATGAGTACTCAGTTTGCTGGGGGGAAAGCGTAGATAACCACCCTGTAAAAAGTCTGCCATGAAAACACTGTGAAAGCAATGTCACTCCGGAGTTGGAAATTACTGGTGCTTGCACAGGGGACCTTTCCTTTCCTATCATAGATCAGCACAGTATCAAGTTCTTAAAAGTGAGCTTTAGAAAGCAAAGGGGAGAGGAGAGAATGATTTTTTTTGTGGGGGGGACTTACCTATTTCAGAACACTCAGCCATTGGACACAGCTGCACCACCTCGTTCCAGTCCCAAGACCAAAGGAAGGGAGCTGAGCCAGGCAACCCGAGGGGGAGGGAGGGGAGCCAAGTGAGCAAGCTATCTGAGACGATTCCTTGGTGCCCCCTTTTCCTCCCTTCCCCGATTCTGGCAATTCTGGGGTGGGAACTCGCCCCCAAATATGGATGGGAATTAGGGGTGGGGGGAGTCAGGAGGAAGCCAATAAAGCACCTAATTCTGTTGTGAAGTGCTATTTGTAAAACCCTTCAAAGGAAGAAGGGGGAGAGAGGAAGGTCAGAATATGTGTGTTTGTTTGTTTTGAAGTGGGTGGAAGGACAGTGAGGTGCCAGAGTCTGCATTTGGATAATAAAGATTTTGGGCAGCTTCAGGTTCCAATGCGACAAATTAACAAGGGGGATGTGGAAAAATACAGTCCTTCCCCAGGCATCTGCTATGTGCAGCTGCAGGCTTTGATAGCTATTTTCCCTCAGGGCCGTGGGCAGAAAATTTCAGGTGTGGGAGGGCAGGGGGTAAAATTCCAGGGGGTGGGGCCATGGAACCCAAATGAAGGCAACTTTAAAAAAAAATTACAAGAGTTGCCAGCAGCAGGATTCCCCAGCCACGCTTCCTGAGCAGTGGCCAGACAGAGAGGTTGGAGCACTGGGGGAAGGGGGGAGGTCAGAAGGAAGGCTGAGGAGGCTGGCGCCTAGAACAGGGAGACTTGAAGGAAGCAGCATGGGCTCCCTCTCTCTATCTCTCACATGCACACACACACACACTTTGGGTGGAGCTGGCTCTGTGAGGGAGGGCGGGGGTGCCGGCGGCAGGCAGGACAGATGGTGAAGTGAAGGTTCCCTTCCCTGATCACGTGCCTTGCAGCTCTGATGCTGTCCCCCTTTCTCAGCGACCAGGGCAAGCCACACCATGTGCCCTCACCTAAATCTGGCCCTGGGGCGGAGTATGAATCTGCAATTCTTCTTCTTCTTCTTCTTCTTCTTCTTCTTCTTCTTCTTCTTCTTCTTCTTCTTCTTCTTCTTCTTCTTCTTCATAATATTAGGCCACACCTCCCGGTGCCAAGCCAGCTGTTCATAAAAAACCTTGCTTATGCTGCATCAACCCCTGGAGGATAATAAATGCATTTATTTATTATTTTGTGTTGTACTGAATGTTCATAACATTGGATCATTTTGTATTTCTTGCAATACTACACGCATGGCAGTGCCTTCACAATGGACTAAGCTGTATCTGGAAGCCCTAGATGTGGAAAACATCAAGTGCTTCTGGAGACCTATGCTTAAATTACACAGGGAGAACAGTGTGTGAGGATGGGGTGGATGGGTGGATTTGGCACAGACTCCAACTTCTCTCTGTTTTTGGCTCTGTGCCTTACTGTCACAGGTAGTAAATCTCAATAGACAGATACACTGAATAGATAAAATCTAGGAAAGCAAGTCTTGTTTCCACATAAATTTGTAGGAAATAGGGATGGGAAAGTCTTCTTAATTTTCTCTGTCATCGTTTATGTGTTATTCAGAGCTGATTAATCTTGTAAACTATTTTGCAGAGTTACAATATGTATTATTTTACTTTCTTGGTACACCAAAAGTATTAGTGCTTATAGATATGAATCTGTAAATCAGCCTTATACCAAACATTGGGCCATTTAGCTCAATACTGCCTACTTCAGCTCGCAGCAGCTCTCCAGGGTCTTAGGTAGAGAAAAGTATTTACCAACATCCACTAGCTGGAATAATTTAACTGGAAAAGACTGGGATTGAACCAGAATTTTTTTCATGCAAAGTAGGTGCTCTACCACTGAGTTATTGCTACTCTCTAGTGACCACTAAGGCATGACCATGAGGAGTTTCCAAATCAATAGGAAAGAGAGTCAAACAACAGAATACTAACCAAAGAGGTGAATGCTAACACATGTTCACAGGTCCATCCCAAAATGCAATCTAATGGCTGCATGATATTCATGACAGTTGGCTCCCATCAGCTCCTCCAGGCACCATCGTCATGACTGACAAAGTCTTCAATGATCACTTGCCAAATCTTATACAAAACAGACTGTTTATCCATAAAGAAATCTGAAGTTCTTTCAGCATCCCCAAACTTTGCCAAGCATTTCAAACACCAGGCTTCCTGAATAATAAAGAAGGGACACTCAAGGAGTTCATGCAACATCAACTCCCCCCCCCCCCAGTGTTTATCAGCAAAGTTTATCTTTCTTGTTTTATAGATCCCTCCTAGCCTGCTTTCAGAAACTGTAGCACTGCACTGTACAAAAACAATCCACCTCTGTAAGGCCAGAACAACATTTCTTCCTGCTGAACATTTTATTGGTTTGTCTAGTCTTGTTTTAAATGTCACTCGCAAAGGAACATCCATAGCACAGTTTCAGTAGGGCAGGCAAGGCACTTTCACTTCAGGCAAGATTATCTGATTTTAATAATAATAATAATTTTTATGGGGAGTTGGCGGGACTTCGTATTAATAAAGAAAAATCAAAACTTCTATGTAAAAATATGCAAATAAATAAGCAACAAGAATTGCAGAGACTAACGGGCTGTGAAGTTACCTCCAAGGTAAAGTATTTATGTGTGGAGATAACAATGAAGAATATTGATTTGTTCAAAAATAATTATGAGAAGCTATGGCGTAAAATGGATGAAGATATGTTAAAGTGGAATAAACTTAATTTGTCACTGTTGGGTAGAATAGCCGCAATTAAAATGAATATTCTACCAAGAATAATGTATTTGTTTCAAACTATTCCAAATGTGAAAGACAGTAAACAATTTAATAGATAGCAAAGAAAAATTTCAGAGTTTGTGTGGGAGGGGAAGAAACCAAGAATTAAAATGAAAATTTTAACAGATGCAAAAGAGAGAGGCGGATTTCAATTACCAGACTTAACATTATATCATGAAGCAGTTTGCTTGGTATGGATAAAAGAATGGATAATGTTGTTAAACAAAAAACTCTTAGCATTGAAAGGTCATGGAAATAAATTTGGCTGGCACGGTTATATGTATTATGGGGAAAAAAAGATAGATGGCTTTTTCTCTCACCATTATATAAGAAACAGCTTGCTAAATACATGGATGAAATATAAGAAATACGGAGATTAGAGAAAACCGTTATGAATAGTGCCAGCAGAAGTGATAAAAATAACAGGTGAGATGGATGAAGAAAAGTAGTTGTCATATAATCAACTATTAAAAATACAAAGTGGCAAAATAGAATTGAAAACTGCTGAAGAGCTGAATAATAAATATGATTGGTTTCAAATGCAACAAATAAAGAGCTTGGTGGAGAATGACATTAAAACTGAAGGAATAAGAAAAGAGCAAACAGAAATGGAAAAAGTTCTGCTTGGAGACAACGAAAAATTAATTTCAAAATTACATAAATTACTTTTAAAATGGTCTACGGAAGATGAAATAGTAAAATCTCAAATGATTAAGTGGGCAATTAATGTAAATAAAGAAATACAGATGGAAATTTGGGAATATTTGTGGAAGAACTCTATGAAGCTTTCAACGTGTCATAGTATTAAAGAGAACTGTATAGATGGTATATGACTCCTAAGAAATTGGCAAAGATGAATAATAAGATGCCAGACAGATGTTGGAAATGTAAAAAACATGAAGGTTCTTTCTACCATATGTGGTGGACTTGTGAAAGAGCGAAAAAGTATTGGCAGATGATTCAACAAGAAATTTCTAGGATCTTGGGATATGAATTTAAGAAAGTTGCAGAGACTTTTCTGTTGGGATTACAAATGGAAAAATTTCCAAAAGAAGACAGAACTATAATTTGGTACTTGCTTTCAGCTGCTAGGACATTATATGTGCAGTTGTGGAAGCAAGAAAAAATACCAGAGAAATGGGATTGGATTGTAAAAGTTATGACATAGAGTGAAATGGACAAATTAACAAGAATTTTAAGAGACTATGATTTAGAATTTTTTAAGATGGAGTGGAAAAAGTTCAGAAGATATGTAGAAAAAGAGTGGAAAGTAAAAGGACATTGGACAATTTTTGATAATGATTAAGTCTTAGAAAAAAGAAGAATATTAATTTTTGTTTTCATTAGTAAGGGTACCTTTAAACATTAGTACTTTAAGTAAATAACACCGGCGGGGGTCAAGTAACGGGGGGAGGGGTGGGCAGAAAGTAATATATGGGATAGATAAAAGAAGTTATTAATGATGCAAGAAATATAATTCGTTACCATATGTTACCAAATAAAATTGTTTTAACATAAATAATAATAGTAATTTTTAATTTATATCCTGCCCTCCTTGCCAAAGCAGCCTTTAAAGAGCCACTCTTGCTTATGTTCAGAATCAAACTGCCAAAGAAAAGCAGGGCACTTCCAGAGCATTTGTTGTGATTACTTTGATATATGACAGTAATTAAGTTGATGTTATTAAACCTGGGGGGGGGGGACAATCACCCTTATACTTTTAGTGCACATGGATTTTGGCATACATGCCTTGCACGTGGACCCATTTAATTGTTTAGAATGATAGTCATTTACTATGGAAAAGAATCACTGGTTAAATGCTTTTGAGGAGCAATCACACGTGCTTGGAAACACAGGGGAAGCCATGTGTATTTCTTGTCAGACCAAGCTCCTGGATATCTAGTACAATGTACATCTCCAGATGGATAGTCATTCAGATATCTATATCTTCTCATTTGTATCTTATTAGTCTTATTTTAAAAATCTGTATTCATCTAATACCTTTTCATTCATTCTTCGCTACTGATGGAGGCTCTTACATTATTGTCTCTTCCACATTTTGCTGAGGACATTATAACTCATAATGCCATTGCAAGCATCCCACTTCTTCAAGTGGTGAGCAGTTCCACAAGCCAATGCTTACTGGGGGCGATTTCATTTGGAGGAGAGTGAGCAAACTCTATTGGTTTATGGTGCCTTTGTACTATTTGTTTTATTTTAAAATATACCTGTTGACTGAGCACAGGTGGATGCACTCCTATAGGGCAGTAAATCTACTATCCCATAACAGAGACCCAGAGAAAAACCCTACACAACAAGGTGCTTTCTCCCACTCCAACACGGGTTGTCTGCTTCTCTCTACCTTCAGACAAAACTGCTTTATTTTCAGGCAGACCCATCTGCTCACCCCCACCCTCCAAATAGGCAGGAACCCTACCACCTTCAGCCTGAATTGGCCATTAATTTAGGGCCACTGAAGAGATGTACACAGCAATTACGACAATTAGATTCCTCTTTTGTCACGTAAGATAGTCTGAGCCACACCGATTACAATCCAAGTCAATACCTTGTTACACCTTGCCTTGAAATTATGCTCATTGGGTAGGGATAAGATCCATCTTAAATTCTTCTGTGCTAATCTATGGTTAGTGGAATCCTTATGCCAGTAGAGAACTGCTAGCCAGCACAAACAGGAAAACATGAGCAGAGTAAAAGAATGGCAAGGACAGAGCAGAATCCTGCAGTTGTTCAAGACTTCTACAACTGTACAACGTTATACCTAAAAATAATGGTGTATAGTAAAATTCTGCCATTGTCGTCAGTGGATTTCTAACTCTCACCTCCTACCTCTCCAACCCCAGAAACCAAACAAAGGACAGAATTACAGAAAATGTAAATTATGGTTTATATGTTTTATTGGTTTAATTGTATTGACATGATGTTGTGAGCCGCCCTGAGTCCGCTTGCAGAGAGGGCGGGATATAAGTCGAACGTAATAAATAAATAAATAAAGTCTAAAGCCCTATAGATTACATATGAATCATAGAACCACTGAGTGAGTATAAATGGGCAGTCTTTAGGGTGAGTATAAACGGGCAGTCTTCAAGTGTGAGTATAAATGGGCAGTCTTCACAGTGGAGGACGGTAAGCAGTGGGGTGCCGCAGGGCTCAGTACTGGGTCCCATGCTCTTTAACTTGTTCATAAATGTTATCAAAGATTTCAGGTTTTCACGGCTGGTAACATCATTAGGGTTTGTAGAATCTTTCGGGCTCAAGTGCTGTGTTCTACTGGAGAAAGTTTTTCTTCCAGACGTTTCGTTCTCAGCTGCGGAGAACATCCTCAGTGGCATTGCAGCTGGAGCAGGCGCTCTGACCTTCTTTGCTGCTGTGCATTGAGTAAATGTTCATAAATGATTTGGAGTTGGGAGTAAGCAGTGAAGTGGCCAAGTTTGCAGATGACACTAAATTGTTCAGGGTGGTGAGAACCAGAGATGATTGTGAGGCACTCCAAAGGGATTTGTTGAGGCTGGTTGAGTGGGCGTCAACGTGGCAGATGAGGTTCAACGTGGCCAAGTGCAAAGTAATGCACATTGGGGCCAAAAATCCCAGCTACAAATACAAGTTGATGGGATGTGAACTGGCAGAGACTGACCAAGAGAGAGATCTTGGGGTCATGGTAGATAACTCACTGAAAATGTCAAGAGAGTGTGCAATTGCAATAAAAAAGGCCAACGTCATGCTGGGAATTATTAGGAAGGGAATTGAAAACAAATCAGCCAGTATCATAATGCCCCTGTATAAATCAATGGTGCCGTCTCATATGGAATACTGTGTACAATTCTGGTCACCACACCTCAAAAAGGATATTATAGCATTGGAAAAAGTCCAGAAAAGGTCAACTAGAATGATTAAAGGGTTGGAACACTTTCCCTATGAAGAAAGGTTGAAACGCTTGGGGCTCCTTAGCTTGGAGAAACGTCGACTGTGGGGTGACATGATAGAGGTTTACAAGATTATGCATGGGATGGAGAAAGTAGAGAAAGAAGTACTTTTCTCCCTTTCTCACAATACAAGAACTCATGGGCATTCGATGAAATTGCTGAGCAGTTGGGTTAAAATGGATAAAAGGAAGTACTTCTTCACCCAAAGGGTGATTAACATGTGGAATTCACTGCCACAGGAGGTGGTGGCGGCTACAAGCATAGCCAGCTTTAAGAGGGGGTTAGATAAAATATGAAGCAGAGGTCCATCAGTGGCTATTAGCCACAGTGTGTAATATATATAATTTTTTGGTCACTGTGTGACACAGAGTGTTGGACTGGATGGGCCATTGGCCTGATCCAACATGGCTTCTCTTATGTTCATATGAGTTGGAAGCGATCTCCAGGGTCATCTAGTCCAACCTCTGTATAATGCAGGAAAATCACAGATACCTCTCCATAAGTTCACAGAATCAGCATGCTGTCAGGTGGCCATCTAGCCTTTGTTTAAAAACCTCTAAAGAAGGAGAGCCCACCACTTCCCATGGAAGCCTGTTCCACTGAGGAACCACTCTATCAGGAAGTTATTCCTAATGTTTAGCCAGAAACTCTTTTGATTTAATTTTAAACTGTTGGTTCTGGTCTGCTCTTCTGGGGCAACAGAAAACAACTCTGTACCATCCTCTATATGGCAGCCCTTCAAGTACCTGAACATGGTAATCATATCACCTCTCAGTTGTCTCCTCTCCAGGCTAAACATAGCCACTCCTTCAGCCTTTCCTTGTAATATTTGGTCTCCAGCCCTCTCACCATCTTTATTTCCCTCTGGACGCATTCCAGCTTGTCTATATCCTTCTTAAATTGTGGTGTCCAAAACTGAACACTTCTCTAGGTGAGATCTAACCAGAGCAGACTAAAGTGATATCATCACTTCATGTGATCTGGACACTATACTTCTGTTGAAGCCCAAAATCGTATTGGCTTTTTAGCTACCACATCACTTTGCTCACTTGTGCTCAGTGTATGGTTCACTAAGACCCCTAGATCCTTTTTGCACATATTACTGCTAAGGCAAAAACTCCATGTGCTTTTCATTGTTATGGAACTATCAGACAACCACACCTGGATGGATAGTTAAATGTGCCATTAAAAAAACAATCCAGACTGGATCTTACTGTTGAGCTGTGAGGTTGTGCTTGCAGACACAAAAAAGTCAGTGTAAAGGAGCAAAAGGAGGAGCTTGGACAAGAGCTTTTCTATTGGCATGATTTGGTGAGCACAGCATATAAAACTCCAAAGTAAGACTCCCATGGGCTACTTTCTAGATTGGTGGGATGTGGGCACTGAAGCAGCTTGCTCCTCACTGTCACGGGCAGAATTTTATGCCAAAGGAAGAACAAAACAGATATGAAAAATCAAAAACATTCCCTGCTTCTTTCTGTTCTCAGTATACAGAAACTGCCTTGTAGTTTTCGGCACTTCTTTAAGTTGCCAATTACCTGGAAATTCCTTATTTCTATTACTTTAAAATCATCCCTCCTGCATGAAGATGGATAGCTTAGCTACCAACATACTGTTTTTGCATTACAAGTTCAAGCAGCATTAAAAAAAAAAATGTAGTCCCCTGTGCAAGCAACAGTCAGCATTACCTATGTTCTTGTTTCATGTAAGCAAGATTTGACTTTGTTTCTTTCAAATTGCCTTTAGTTTTCATGAAAAAACATATACTTTTAATTGTACCGTAATTGGCTTTACAGGCTGTGTTTTCCCAAAAAGTGCTGATTTACATACCCTGTCTCTTTGGGAACAGCAAACCTAAGGGATGTGTATAGCATTAGAGATACAAGCCAAAGGACATACACGTACTCATAAAGCTGCCTTATCATGAGCCATACCACAGACTCTCAGTATTGTCAAGGTCAGTATTGTCACTTCTGACTGACAGCATCTTTGGGGGGAGGGGTTACAGGCAGAGGGGTCTTTAAACTGGTGGTCTTGATCCTTTAAACTGGAGATGCCAGGACTGAACTCTCTTCTATGGTCCCTCTCATTGGAAGGTTTCGGTATTAAACTTTAGGGCCCTAAATGGTCAATGTATCTACAGGACCACCTCTCCCGGTATATCCCCCCAAAAAATTATACTCAGAGGAGATGACTGGTTATCCCTGATACAAAAATTATCTGTCTGTCCTCAACCAGTGCCAAGACATTTTTCAGCCCTGGTGCTGACCTGGTGGAACTTTCTGCCACATGATACCTGTACCCTGTGGGACGTAATATAATTCTGCAGGGCCTGCAAGACAGAAATGTTCTAAGAGGCCTATGGTTGAGGACATACAATTCAAACAAAACACTGTGAGAACAGGTTATTTAGAATCAATGCATAAACAATATGCTTTATATAATGAACTCTTTGTGGAAAATACAAGATTTTTAAATAAAAACACCTTTTACAAAGTAGCTGCAATTAAATATATAATACTCTTATATTCAGTCTTTTACAATAGCCAAACACAAGGATGTCAGAGGAGAGCACTGGAGGACTCAGTGCCTGGGGGAAACTGTTTAATGGCTAATACATTCTAGAAATATAACTGAATTGGATTTGGTATTGTTGTGCCTTGTGAATAAGCTATTTGTTTTATGAGGAAATTGTGGTTTTGATAAAAGCTAAGCTGAAATGAGGAGCAACTTTGGACTACCCATCAGCCAAAGCTGAAGTTAAAATGGAGAGTAGATTCTATCAAAGTTGAAATTTAAAATCTAAAGGCTAATTGCTATTA
The DNA here is from genome assembly GCF_032191835.1 of Heteronotia binoei. Classification (NCBI taxonomy): domain Eukaryota; kingdom Metazoa; phylum Chordata; class Lepidosauria; order Squamata; family Gekkonidae; genus Heteronotia; species Heteronotia binoei. The sequence continues at coordinate 82,181,373 of NC_083230.1, forward strand.
ACAATATAAGTCATATTGTGTATGGCTACTGTAAGACTGAATGTAAGAATACTATATATTTAATTGCAGATACTTTGTAAAAGGTGTTCTTAAAACTGTTTTGCATTTTTCTCAAAGGGTTCATTATATTAAATGTATTGTTTATGCATTGATTCTAAATAGCCTGCTCTCACAGTGTTTTGCTTGACTTGCATCTACCACACTTTATATCCTTCTTGTTAATTAGTAACTATGGTTGAGGACAGCAACAGTCTCCATTCAGCCTGACTTCTTCCTCCCCCCCCACTCACCCCGGGGCAAGGACACAAATTGGTGTACCTTTTCTTTGCCATCTGTAAACTGTTACTGAATTGCTTAAGGCAGGGGTGTCAAACTCATTTGTTATAAGGGACAGATCTGACATAAGTGAGACCTTGTTGGTCTGGGCCATGTGTGTCAAAAAATATAATGCCAGGTAGTACAGATATAAACTTTATGAAGGGCATAGACAAACACAAAGATTTCTTTTACTTAAAATAAAACATGCTTAAAATATTAGCACTCTTGCAATATTTTGTTTATTTAGCAGTCTCTGATAACTGACTGTTGGTTAAGGAATCTATCTTAACCCAGCTTTGACAGCTCTGCAATGACAGCTGGTGATCTAGCAGGCATGCTAGGTCACAGTGACCTTATCAACAGGCTGGTTTGAGCCGGCTGAAGACAAGAGAAGGAACCTGCTGAGTCAGCATGACAATGCACTGCCAGGATTGGCTGACTGGACTATAAATGAACTGTGTCTGCAATGCACAGGTCTCTTTCTGAGAGTTGACTTGCTGGCGGAGCATTTTGTTCCTGTGATCAATATATTGGGCTGCACTAGTGAGCACGTATTGTATATTCTGTAAATACACTACTTTGGCACTAGCTGCAGGTGTCTGGCTGATTTCTTTCCTGGAGCTCTGTGTCGGGCTCATCACAAAGCTCACTCTGCTAGCTACCGCACCGACAGGGTTATGGGCCCAGAGCGGTTCCGCTGCGCGGAGGAGCACCATGAGAGTTGAGCTGACCGGGAGTTGTGAAGTAGCCGGAGGCGAGGAACGCCGGTTGAAGGACAAAAGTAGCACCAGCTATCTCATTTTGAGAGCCAGAGGGAGGATGGCAGCCAGCTGTGTGGAGGAGTCGGCGTCATGGCTCAGCAGCAGCTTGCAGTGGCCGTCGAGAAGCTTAACTCAGCCAACTACGCGGTGTGGAGCCTGAGAATGGAACACTACCTTAAGCATGAGGGGCAATGGCTGTTTGTAAGTAATCCCCTTGCCGTGTTATCTCCTGCCCAGACTGTGTTAGCCGATAAGGCGCTGGCAAACATCGTGCTAGCAGTAGGAGATGACCAACTAGTATATGTGCGTGGGAAGGACACTCCCAAGGCTGCCTGGGACGCGCTCAGTGGGGTTTATGTTAGTACCACTGCTGGCTCCCTTATGGCCTTGACAAGGAAGATGTTCCGCACTGTAATGCCAGCTGGAGGGTGTGTGAGGCAGCACATCAAGAAGCTAACGGACTGCTTCGTTGAGCTTGAAGCCAGGGGCAAGACTGTAGCTCCCGACGACAGAGTTTACATTTTACTGTCGTCGTTGCCGCCTGAGTTTACTCCCTTAATTACATCCCTGGAGACGGTTGATGTGGCGACCCTGATAATGGAGTACGTGTGTGCCCACCTGCTTGATTTCCAAGAGAGGATTGCAGCAGTGAGCTGTCCGGGGGTGTCGGCTGAGGAGCGTGTGGCTATCAGCTCGTCCGGGAAGGCGTCCAAGAGCGAGCCAGCTTCTGCTGCTGGCAGACAGCCAAGAGCTAAAGAGGAGCCGACTGCACTGGCTGTCCGACGTTGCTATGGTTTTGGATCGTCCTTGCACCTGCTCCGAGCTTGCCCAGAGAAAGGGAAGCGGCGTGGACGGAGGCAGCGAGGGCAGAGGACCACCAGCCCGTGTGAGGAAGAAGCCCGGCTGGTCACGTCTGCAGGAGAGAGCACCGGGTCTGCCTGGATTTTAGACTCTGGTGCAACGAGCCATCTCTGCTGCAACAAGGAGCTGCTGAGTAATGTTGACATTCCCGAGCACAGTCATGTCAGATTAGCTGACGGGACTTCTGCAGCTGTTACTTATTCTGGCAGTGTTGAATTTCCTGTGTTAGATTGCACTTTGCAGCATGTTTTGTGTGTACCCTCACTAAGGTCGAACTTGCTAAGTGTGAGCATGCTAATTGACCAAGGCTATCAGGTGAAGTTTGAAAAAGCCTGTTGTAAAATCCTAGGAGGTGGGGGGAAGCTGCTTGCAACTGGGAAAAGAGAGGGTAACATATATGTGGTTCAGAGTCATTGTGCCCAGGTGGCACAGGTGTCAAATGTGCCGGTGCACAATCAATGTATACATCTGCTCCACAGGAGACTCGGGCACTGTGGGTTTAGTGCGTTAAAAAAGACCCTGCAATTGGTGCCAAGTCTGAAAGTAAAACCCTGCAAGTGTTACCTAGACTGCCAGGTCTGCAAAAAGACCTGGCAGTCTAGCAACAAACATGTGGACAAAGGAGACCCGATAGATGTTGTTTACCTTGACTTCCAGAAAGCTTTTGATAAAGTTCCTCATCAAAGGCTCCTTAGAAAGCTTGAGAGTCATGGAGTAAAAGGACAGGTCCTCTTGTGGATCAAAAACTGGCTGAGTAATAGGAAGCAGAGAGTGAGTATAAATGGGCAGTCTTCGCAGTGGAGGACGGTAAGCAGTGGGGTGCCGCAGGGCTCGGTACTGGGTCCCATCCTCTTTAACTTGTTCATAAATGATTTAGAGTTGGGAGTGAGCAGTGAAGTGGCCAAATTTGCGGATGACACTAAATTGTTCAGGGTGGTGAGAACCAGAGAGGATTGTGAGGAACTCCAAAGGGATCTGTTGAGGCTGGGTGAGTGGGCGTCAACGTGGCAGATGCGGTTCAATGTGGCCAAGTGCAAAGTAATGCACATTGGGGCCAAGAATCCCAGCTACAAATACAAGTTGATGGGGTGTGAACTGGCAGAGACAGACCAAGAGAGAGATCTTGGGGTCATGGTAGATAATTAACTGAAAATGTCAAGACAGTGTGCGTTTGCAATAAAAAAGGCCAACGCCATGCTGGGAATTATTAGGAAGGGAATTGAAAACAAATCAGCCAGTATCATAATGCCTCTGTATAAATCGATGGTGCGGTCTCATTTGGAGTACTGTGTGCAGTTCTGGTCGCCGCACCTCAAAAAGGATATTATAGCATTGGAGAAAGTTCAGAAAAGGGCAACTAAAATGATTAAAGGGCTGGAACACCTTCCCTATGAAGAAAGGTTGAAACGCTTAGGGCTCTTTAGCTTGGAGAAACGTCGACTGAGGGGTGACATGATAGAAGTTTACAAGATAATGCATGGGATGGAGAAAGTAGAGAAAGAAGTACTTTTCTCCCTTTCTCACAATACAAGAACTCGTGGGCATTCGATGAAATTGCTGAGCAGACAGGTTAAAACGGATAAAAGGAAGTACTTCTTCACCCAAAGGGTGATTAACATGTGGAATTCTCTGCCACAGGAGGTGGTGGCGTCCACAAGCATAGCCACCTTCAAGAAGGGGTTAGATAAAAATATGGAGCAGAGGTCCATCAGTGGCTATTAGCCACAGTGTGTGTGTGTGTGTGTATATATATATATATATATATATATATTTGGCCGCTGTGTGACACAGAATGTTGGACTGGATGGGCCATTGGCCTGATCTAACATGGCTTCTCTTATGTTCTTATGTTCTTATGTTCTAAGACTAAGAGCAGGGCTTGTGATGTTGCTAAGCAAAGCAAAAGGGAGAGTAAGCGTGCCCTAGAACTCATCCATTTAGATGTTATTGGCCCATTGCCAAAAAGTCTGTCGGGGAGGCGGTACTGCCTAGTGCCTACTGACGACCATACCAGGTATTCTTGGGTCTTTGCTATGGTGCATAAATCCGAGGTGTACAAGGTGTTCACTAAATGGGTCAAAGCGGTCGAGAGGCAATTAGGTTTACACCTCAAGTCTATTCAGACTGACCGCGGGGGGGAATTCTTGTCTAATGAATTAAAACGTTGGCTGGAGAACAAGGGCATTGCCCACCGTTTAGCGAACCCGGCCACGCCCCAGGAAAATGGGTTATCAGAGAGGCACGGAGCTACACTACAGACTCTGATGTACTGTATGTTAGAAGATGCAAAGCTGCCAATTTCTTATTGGGCCGAGGCCATGTATTCCGCAGTTTACGTGCATCATCGAATTTGGTCCAAAGCTGTGAATGACTTGCCTTACAGAAGGCTGTACAATAAGTGTCCAGACCTAAGGTTTCTAAGAGTCTTTGGGACAAAAGCTTGGGTTGGCATCCCCTCCAAGAACAGGAGGGAGGGTGATGGCCGGGCAGTGAGCCTAACTTTTCTGGGCTACAAGCCAGAAGCTAGGTGTTATCGCTTCTGCGATAAGAGGGCGAAGATAACTCTCAGCAAAACTGCCCAGTTTAATGAAAGCGCCAGGTGGCCGCAGTTACATTCTACTGAGAGAGAACTTGTACTGCTGCCAAGCACTGATAATGGTGCTGGAGTCCTGCCAAGGGTAATTAAGCAGGAACAACAATCTACAGCCCAGGAGGTGGCAAGCAGTAGGCCAGGAGAAGGTGAGCTCCATATTGGCACAGAGCCTCGGATGCAAAGTCAGGAGGTGGAACTTGAAAGTCAGGAGGTGGAACTTGAAAGTCAGGAGGTGCAACCTCTGAGTCAAGAGGCAGAACCAGCCCAGGAGGTGGCAACAGATCAGCTCGAAGGAGACGAGCCCGGTCCGAGCACAGGGCCACGAGTATCCACAAGAGCCACAAAGGGCATCCCTCCTGCCAGGTACAAGGTGCCTTATGTTACACTGGTAGTTAAACCAGACCCACCAGGGTTCCAGGAAACGCTCAGAAAAAAGGCTGAGGCGTGGAAGGTCTGGGTGGCTGAGTGAGAGGCACGGAACAGGGAGGCTGAAGCCAAACACCAGAGGGAACTGGCTGACCAGGACAGTGATAATGAGTTCCTGGATTGGGAATTGTAAATCTGTAAATATGATAAGTGTACAGTACTGCTGTCTGTGAACCAAATGTGAGAGCATGTGTGTATAACAATGCAGAACATTGTGAGTGATGTACAGTTATCAGCTATGAAGGTGAACTGTATCCAATGTTGAGATTCACTGTGGTTGGGTGCACTGGGTTCGATAGATTAGGAGGTGTGTTGGTTAAGGAATCTATCTTAACCCAGCTTTGACAGCTCTGCAATGACAGCTGGTGATCTAGCCGGCATGCTAGGTCACAGTGACCTTATCAACAGGCTGGTTTGAGCCGGCTGAAGACAAGAGAAGGAACCTGCTGAGTCAGCATGACAATGCACTGCCAGGATTGGCTGACTGGACTATAAATGAACTGTGTCTGCAATGCACAGGTCTCTTTCTGAGAGTTGACTTGCTGGCGGAGCATTTTGTTCCTGTGATCAATATATTGGACTGCACTAGTGAGCACGTATTGTATATTCTGTAAATACACTACTTTGGCACTAGCTGCAGGTGTCTGGCTGATTTCTTTCCTGGAGCTCTGTGTCGGGCTCATCACAAAGCTCACTCTGCTAGCTACCGCACCGACACTGACACCTCTTACTCTGAATTATTGCATCGAAATCTGGAGACTGACTATGCTGTAGCAATCTTGAGTATGCTGTTCAGGTGTTGTTCAGCTGTGTGAGTCACAAACCGACTTTTAATGTATTGGCATTCATTACAGATAGCTCATGGTTAATGCTTTGAGCCTAAGACCCAGAGGAAAACATGAAATGAAATGGCTGGATGATGTGAACTTTTGTACAAACGTTGCTTTTTGTGGTGGTCAAGAACATGTAAAGGCACCATGACACAGACTGAGGGCTATGTTTTTGTCTACAAAACTATAGTCTCCCCAGAAAAAAGCCACAACTCCTATGTGACAGTGCAAGAATACAGCGACAGCTATGTATAATGGTCAGTATCAGCCTACTATTTGGGAAGTTTAACTTCAAAATCCCCAATCAATCAAAGGAAGTCAAAGGAAAATGTGAAATGTGAAAGAAAAATCGAGGGAAATGTGCTGGGTGAACTTGGTCTGGACACACTCTTTTCCTCTTCTGGATCATGAAGGCATGAATACAGTGAAAAGGGGGAGGCAAATCCAGTTGCACCCAGGACAGAGCTGGCATAACTAGCCAACAAAACACACTGTGTATGTATAGCAAGACAAAAAAACTCATACCTTGAATAAAACATTGTTGGTCTTAAAAGTGCTTTCTTTGTATTTCTGCCATGTGATCAATGGAGGGAACTGGGCAAAGGAAACTCCTCTATTTCCCTCCCTCCCAACCCAGGGTACAAGGAGGGGAAGAAGCCTCAGTCTACAGAAGGAAGAGAGGCTTGGCTCAGTAGCACTACCGTATGATTGAAAGAGCTTGGCACCTCAGGCTATCTCAATCACACAGCAGAGCTACAGAGCCAAGCTCCTCCATTGGTGACACTCCTCTTTGGGAAGAGGGAGGGGGGAAAGTAAAGAGTTAGAAGCTGCTTTGCTCAGCTCCCTCCTTACAGGGAAGAATTTAAAAGTGGTGATCAATGGAAGCAGGTGAGGGAGAAGAAAACAGGTGATGACCAGTTGCTGGCGGGCCTGATTGGAGCCCTCTGGGGGCTGGATGATGCCTGCAGGCCAGATGTTTGACACCCCTGGCTTAAGGTGCTTAAATTGTTTTTTATTTGACTGTGAGTGTTGGGGTTTTTTGGAAGTTTTGTCCCCCCACTCTGTGCCCTGTTGCACAGGGGAGGACGGGTCACAAATCAAATGAATGAATGAGATGGTTACCTGTTTATTCACTCTATAATGGTACCTTGGGCAAGAGCAGCCAATAAGCTGGTTGGTTAGTAGTTTCATTGATAGGAGGCTATCTTTGTCCTCTGTCCCTCCCAGCTGCTTTAGAAGAGGGTAATGTTTTCATTTTTATTATTTTAATGATTTTTTTAAAATGTTTTTACTGATTTTTATGGTTTTATATACTGTTTTGCTTGCAAACTGCACACAGCAGATCTCTGGAGAGGAAGCATATAAATTTTCCAAGTGAACAAATAACTAATCCATCTGCCCTACAGGTTATCCTCCGAAAACATGCATGGAGGCTATTGCCATCAGCAGCCCCACATCCTTTCATTGAGGAGATGGAGAAAAGAAAAGCACAGAGGCATTTTGCTTCCATCTCACCAAACTTTGCAAACCACCTCCCTCATCCATTTTACTTGGCCTGATATAAATTGAGAATATGTGGGGAGGGGGAGAGAGAAAAAAAGATACAAGTGATAGAAATCAATACTCCCTGGAGCAGTTTCAGTCAAAACACTTAACAGGAAACAGAACAAAATTTACACCTTATGGGGGGGGGGGAGCAGTATGTTTTTGGCAGTAGACAACAGTCCCCCCCCCCCAATCAAGGGTTGAAGGTGGTTTGAAAGAAAGATCACTGCTTGTAGTGATTCACTCCTCATCTCTGCTAAACAAGTTTTATAAACACAAAAACACAAATCCTGTTTGGTCAAGAAGAAGATATTGGATTTATATCCCGCCCTCCACTCCGAAGAGTCTCAGAGCGGCTCACAATCTCCTTTACCTTCCTCCCCCACAACAGACACCCTGTGAGGTGGGTGGGGCTGGAGAGGGCTCTCACAGCAGCTGCCCTTTCAAGGACAACCTCTGCCAGAGCTATGGCTGACCCAAGGCCATTTCAGCAGGTGCAAGTGGAGGAGTGGGGAATCAAACCCGGTTCTCCCAGATAAGAGTCCGCACACTTAACCACTACACCAAACACCAAACATATGAGGAACCAAAGCTTCTCCCCAACCACTCCCATCTCTTCTTTTAAAAAGCCATCTATCCCCAGCCTAATTTTGTATCACTTGCTATATAGCTTGCATGACACCAGGCGGTTCCTCAGTTGTGTGAACAGGTACAGATGGATGAAGGAGATGTGTGGCCCAGGATGAAACTGCAGGAGATGAAGTGTGCTTGTGGAATATCTGCTGTACTTCAAGACTGCTGCAGAGACACTTGAAATTCTGACTCAGCAGATACTCAACAAGATGGGAGTTCTCAATGACAGGCCAAAATCCTCTCTCTTGCCTTCTAGCATTATAGCTCTTTAGGCTTAATTCCTGTCATCAGCCCCATTATTCTTGGATTTCCCCTCCTGCCAAGTGCTGCTCATGCAAGGCCCTCAGACACACACATAATGAGATGGGTTCTGCCACACATATCTCAGCAGGGGTCCTGCCAGTGTCAGATAATCAGCGTGGTCCCAATACATAATTAAAACTTGTGCATCTATCACATATTACAGAGAGACTTGTCTTTGATGTTACAAAACACTGGGACTACTGCAGGCTTAACAAGCCCCCCTGTTGGGCTGACACACATATTGCACAGTTTCCACAACTCTGGACTCCAAGAGCCTTTCAAACAGGATTACCTTTCAATTCCTGAGAGGGGTATCAGGATGCTGAAAAAGTCCTATCATTCTAAAGGTTAGTTAACATACAGATTTGTTTCACTTTTGCATCACTGAAATCATCCTTTACATTCCCCTACAAGGCTGTAGTTCTAGAATCCTTCATAATGCATTTCTAATAATCACTGCTGTTGAACCAGCAATTCAGATGCAACTCTGTTGTTTGCTGGAGAAATAGACAAGCTCCTTTAGCTTCTCTCACAATGTTCTTCTGGTGGGGTCTCAGTCATACTTCTTCTTAGTCACTTCACAACACAGTAAACAGGTAGATATAATGTATTTATCAAAGATTTCAGGTTTTCACGTCTGGTAACATCATTAGGGTTTGTAGAATCTTTTGGGATCAAGTGCCGTGTTCTACTGGAGAAAGTTTTCCTTCCAGACGTTTCGTTCGCAGCTGCGGAGAACATCCTCAGTGGCGTTGAAGCCGGAGCAGGTGCTCTGACCTTCTTGGCTGCTGTGCATTGAGTGGGGCCAGGGCTGCCGGAGAGCTGCTATTTCTAGGCTGGAGGGGGTGTGATTTCCAGCCTAGAAATAGCAGCTCTCCAGCAGCCCTGGCCCCACTCAATGCACAGCAGCCAAGAAGGTCAGAGCACCTGCTCCGGCTGCAACGCCACTGAGGATGTTCTCCGCAGCTGAGAACGAAACGTCTGGAAGGAAAACTTTCTCCAGTAGAACACGGCACTTGATCCCGAAAGATTCTACAAACCCTTATAATGTATTTATTGTAGGAGATCTAGCAGGTCTTCCATCAAGGAAGTGTTTCTGCTTCAGGGACATCACATTTCTCACCAGTATTCAAAACACAATATATTGTTGTTGGGAAAATGCGCCTTCTTCCTAGCTAGTTTGAAATGCATTTGTGGCAAGGTTCATTTTAGGTTTCTTAACTGATTGTTATTCTTTCCTTAATGTTGACTGAATTGGATACTGAAAAGTGGTATGTACATATAAAACAAGATAGTATGAATGCATCATAGAAGCCTCCTGTATCCATGTCTAAAATTCTGTCAGAATCTCAGCGGTGGGTGGGGACTCTTTATTGCTACCAAATGCTGTGTGAACTGATGAAGAAGGAGCAGTGAGCATGGTCATTCTAGAATAATTGTGGCTGTACCATGTTTGTGACCTTTTGTCAGGGTTGGTGGTCAAAGATAAGCTCTAAGCAGGCAAACCGGGACACAAACAAATGAGGAAAACATGTTCAGTGAGTATATTGCTTGCTCTCAGTTCTAGCAACAGGTGGCCCAGACTGTGGAGGTTAGGCCAAGTTTGAGGTTTTATAATGCCAGATGAAACCCTATGGGCTACCTGTATCACTTGGCAGGTTATGAAGTAGTATCTGCAGAAATACCTTCTGAAGTTCACTGAAGTGCAGTAGAAAGGAAGCCAGCAGCCCCTCCTCTTCTTGTATCTCTACAAAGATGAAGAGAGTAAGGTGCTTGGGGCTGGTCTGCAGGCTCCATCACTCTATACCTGAATGTCAGCACTTTGCCTGCACAGAGGAGGTCCACGTAAGATTTGAAATCGATATTTTGAAGCAAGACATGGCTTCACACTTTAAAAATTATTATACTGATAAATTTCTCAGTGGTAGCTTTGTTAGTTTGTTGCAGAAAGAAACAATAACTGTGGTGTGCTAAAATATTAGCATTCAACTCTTACACAAAACTCTTGGTGTTCTATTTTGTTTTAGCAATGTGGTAACCAGTGTTCCCTCTAAGCTGAGTTAGTGTGAGCTAGCTCACAGTTTTTTAGTCTCCAGCTCACACATTTTTGTCTTAGCTCTGGAAAAATGGCCCCAGAGCAAACTGATTTATGCAGTAGCTAACAATTTTAATGCCCATAGCTCACCAAGTAGAATGTTTGCTCACAAGACTCCACAGCTTAGAGGGAATATTGGTGGTAACATTGTCCAATTGCTGGTCATCAGGCCTTAAGAGTTTAGCAGAATGGTGAAACTGACATGGGGCTGCTTCAGACCTGAGAGCCGCTTTCTGTTCCCATGTCAATCTCCTTTTTGTTGCCTAGCTTCTTGTGCTGTAAGATACACACATTTTTAAAAGTCTTTAAGAGGAGAGGGGAGGACAGCAGCAAAAAGATCTTCCGTGAATTCTGTGCAAACTGGATATCAAATTGTTTCCTTTGGAATGAAATTTGCCTCACATAAATGTGAAGGTAGCTATTCTCAACTGTTCACCCACATATTTTTTTTGTTTGGTCATATACAAAATAAAACCTCTTCAGCTGTTTGAAACTATACTGCACATAACTTTCACAACTACTCTTTGATAAACTGCTCACACCAATAATATTTTCAGTGCACCTAAGTGCATAAAATCATTGCTATAAATTACCACTTCAAAAGTGCTTTCATGGATTATATTTACATTCATGCAAAGCATGGTATTTATACAGAGTCCATATTTCAAACCAATCTTCTATTCCCATCTAAAGCAGTTATTGCACATTAAGATTCCAAGCTGAAAACTACATAAGGGAAAAAAGATCCCACCTTTCAAGTTCTGACTGTAGCATTTTGTCTTTCAGATTTTCTATGAAGCAGTCCATTATAGCCACTCATATCAGAAGTGGCCATTAAGATAATAAAATTTGATTTCTTGGAAAATCTGAGCCAAATATTTTAATCAAGGCATTCCCTCGTCAAGATCAATTGGTTAACAGAAATTAATCTTTATATGCCTATTAACAAAACTGATCATCATATGCCACTGGGATATATTTTTTTCTGCCTACAAACACAGAGAATACATCATTGAGTTAGTATCAGCCCTAAGTTACAGTTTCTAAACATAGGCATGTACTTAGATTTCAGCATTTTAAGAACTTCCAGTTGTCTTATATTTTGTAACTGGAAATATTTAAATGTGATAATGTGAACCACAGTTCACTTCCAAGCAGAATCGCACCCTCCTAGGCACATTGACTTCAATGGACTTAGAAGGGTGTAACTATGTTTAGGATTACAATGTGTTTAATCTTTCTAGTTGTGAATTATGGATTAAACTAGGAGGCTCAAATACATTTTTCTGAGTAAAACTACCTTTTTATAAGAATCCAGATTCATTTAAAGGATCTGGGCAGAGATCCTTTTCCTAACCTGGTTGCAAGGATTTGAAAAGTAGATGAAAGGATATTAGGAATCCCTCTGAGGGCAAGGGAACTGTGTTGCGTTGCTTACATCCTGCCTGGTTAGGTACAGGAAACTGGCTGGAGAACTGCACTCAAAGAGTAGTTGTCAATGGCATTTCATCTGAACAAAGGGAGGTGTCCACAGTGGGGTGCCACAGGGCTCAGCTCTGGACCCAGTACTTTTGAATATATTTTATCAATGATCTGGATAGAGGGGCTACTCATCAAATATTCAGATGACATCAAAGAGGGAGGAGCAGCAAACACATGATTAAGAAGAAGAGGAGGAGGAGGAGACGACTGGATTTATACCCCATCCTTTATACTGGGAGTTTCATAACAGTTTACAATCTTCTTTCCCTTCCTCTCCCCACAACAGACACCCTGTGAGGTAGGTGGGGCTGAGAGAGCTCTCAGAGAGCTGTCCTTGAGAGAACAATTCTATGAGAACTGTGACTGACCCAAGGTCACTCAGCAGGTGCATGTGAAGGAGTAGGGAATTAAACCCAGTTCTCCCAGATCAGAGTTTGTGCTCCTAACCATTACGCCAGAAGATAAAGAATTCAATGAGATCTGAACATGCTAGAAAAGTGGGTGGATGTAATTTAACAAGGATGAGTGCCAAGTTTTACATCATCATCATCATTTTGATTGATCACCCCATCCTGGCCAAGGCTGGGCTCTGAGTGATGTACATCAGATAAAAATACACAGGGATTAAAACAACAATTAATTTAAAACAATAAAAATTCCAACCCCAATCGTGTCCTGTTAATGTATGTTCATTCACATCAGACTGTCAAGGCATATGGGTGGGGAAGGAGGAACACTTCTGGAGGGGGGTGGACAAAAGAAAAGGTACCAACTGTTGCTGTCCTCAGTCAGAAGCCTGGCAAAACATCTCTGCCTTACAGGTCCTGTGGAGTTGCAAAAGGTTCCACAGGGCCTGGATTTATAATCCAGTAGAGCATTCCATCAGGTAGGGGTCAGAACTGAAAAAGCCCTGGCCCTAGCTGAGGACAGCCAGCCTTCTTTGGGGCTGGGTATCACTAGCAGATTGCTGCCAGCAGAGCACAATGCCCTACCAGGAACATAGCAGAGAAGACAGTCCCTCAGATACATTTGTCCCAGACATCTGGATAACAAAAATGTGGAACATGCAGAGGGAACTTCCTTCTGGGTAGCAGTGTGTGTTAACAAGATCTTGGGGTACGGGTGGACCATAAGTTAAAAATGAGCAGCCAGTATGATACAGTAACAAAAAGGGCTAATGAAATCTTGGGGTGTATCCAAATTGCAAGATGTCATAGTCCCACTGTACACTGCATTAGTCAGCATGCACCTTCAGTATTATATGCAGTTCTGGAAGCCTTACTTCAAGAAGGATGTGGACAGAATAGAGCAGGTACAGAGGAGAGCAATAAGGATGATCAGGGGCCTGGAGACCAAGCCATATGAGGAAAGGCTGAGGGACTTGGGAATGTTGTTTGGAGAATAGGAAGTTGAGGGGGCACATGATTGCTCTCTTTATGTATTTGTCACTTAGAGAAAGGCGGGGAGGTACTCCTGTTGGCAGCAAAGGATAGGACACGCAATAATGGGTTTAAATTAAGGGAAGGAAGGTACCTTTTTTACAGTAAGAGTTATTCAACAGTGGAATCAGCTACCTAGACAGTGGTAAGCTCTCCCCCAGTGGCAGCACTGGCAGTCTTTAAGTAGCAGATGGAAAACACTTGTCAGGGATGCTCAGGGCTGATCCTGCATTGAACAGGGGTTTGGACTAGGTGGCCTGTATGGCCCCTTCCAACTCTGTGATTCTATGGTATTCCTCTTGATTTTCCTAATTTCTTTCAAATCTTTTGCCACAAATGCAAAAAAGAAAAAAAACGCTCTGGTTACATTAGTTTTAAATCTTATACCAGCCTAAAAAAGATTTTTGAGGTGTGTAATGGTAGTAACTTTTATCATATAAGTAAATCACCAATAAAATATGATTAAAATATCAATATTATATACCAACACAGTAATCTATTAAAATTTGCCAAACAGCATATACACACCCAAAATTAATACAGTAACCATATGCATGGTGTGCAAGAGCTAAAAAATACTGAAGAAACATGCAAGAATCCACAAGATGTTAAAAAAGAGTAACTAACTTTACTCGTGAAACTTTTTCCAGGAAAATCAAGTATCTCAAACGCATCTTCCCTCCAGACTGTTAGATGCCATGCTCTGCTCCACAGGATGATCTCAGTCATACCTAGACATCTGCCTCCCCTGACAAGTAACAAAACCATAAAATTTTATTCACCTCTTGCAATTCCCATGAATCTTGGATTGTTTGCTGCACACATTCCCCTTTGGTTATCTTGTGGCTGAAAAACAAACATGACAGCTAACCAGATCAATTTCTTGTTGTCCAACTTTTAATCATTTCCATGTAGGAAAGTATCTTCTTTCTCATGGACTGAGTTTTTCACCCCATTCTCAATTGTTAAATTCAAGCATTGCCGCAAACCACCCCAATCACTGCCCCTACTTAAGCATTCCTAGGTTTCTTTTGGAACTCTGTGCTTTGTGGTCCACCAATAAATACTCCAATTGGCAATAAGTATGGGATCAATTGCTCAATATATATTCCTAGCAAAACAAGGGCTCATTTGTCTTGCAAACAACAACAAGCCAATTCCCTTTTCTCTCCTCTCCCGCCAACTTTACCTTCCTTACCCATTCTAGTGGAGCTGGACGTTTAGCACCAAAAGACATCTCAGTAATTGAATAACTTTGATGGCTTTGCAGAAATTTAAATGTATTCCTTAATTACAAGTGATCAATAAAGCAACTGCTGGAAATTTTCCTTCCTCTCATTCTTCATGCAGGCATCACTTGCCATTTCTGTGCTCCCCACCCGCCAACCCCGGCTTCCAACTCCTTTGAGCATAGACATTCTTCCACTCATTTATTAGATTGACGCTCTGTCACTGCCATTTCTCCTCTAGAATTTGGCAGGAACAGTCTTCTGCTAGCCAAGAGGAAAGCTCTGAAGAGAAGCAACCTCATACCATCTCTTGGCTTGCCTTCAGCTGCTGCACATCATTTCGCCAAATGCCAAGAATATTTTAATGCTCAGGAATGGCCGGGACAGATAAGCTGGGGCCACGTGCTCACATCTCTCCCATCTCTTTCTCTCTGGCCCATAATCACTACTCCTTGCACACGCATACACCCACTCAAAAGATTTACTAATTTCTTAACCTAGTTGCATGAAATTAACCTGAATTTCCCACATATCGTGCAAAGTAAGTTCTTTAGTAAGCCTGCTGGCCTTTACCTTGTGGCTATATTATAATTATGCTGCCCTAGAAAAACTAGGCAAGAGAAAGCATATGAGAAAGAGGATAAAACCAGGGAATGGGAAAGTGTATGAAGGCACCAAGAAATGGAAGAGAGGATGGAAAATAAGAGGCTTGTCTGTTAACCATCTCATTTTTGCTGCTCAACACTTGTTGCCTGTTTGGTTATTTGTCCTTAGATCAGAAGCACTTTGGGGGTAAGAGATCATGTATATGTCTGGAATTCTCCCAGCACAGTGTAGGCACAGCTGGAGCTAAATAATCAAATTAATGTGAAGGCAAACAAAAGAGAAAGAAAAACAAATTAAGGGGAAGGATTTATCTACACATGGGTGTTACGGTTAATGAATTCATATTAGTTAATATCATTTAACCAACCGGTATTAAACCCATATACTCATTATCAAAAAGACTGCCCTTTTACAGATAACATTAACACTTGGGATGAAGGTGAAAACTAAGATGAAAAACTGCATGTTGAATTTTTAATAAGAGTATCTTGTGGATATTTAATGTGGGCTAATCAACCCCATGAGGGAAAAATCTGCACAGACCATTCCCCAATGCAAAGAGGAGAGGAGCAGTCAGACTAATAGAAAGCAAGAGTAAAAAAGCATGAAATATTACCAGTGAAGAGGGGAAACAGAAGAGAGGCAAGCAGAAAAGGTGGCTTCATGTGATCAGACTGCTCCTTGCATGTGACAGATGGATAGACTTGTTCTTTACAAAGGGAACCTTTCTTTTTGCTCAGTACCACTCAACCCACATTCAGTTTAGAGAAGGCATAAAGGACTGCAGGTTCTGTCTAGGTTGCAAGTGGAGTGGCCCCTTCATTCCAAGCAGAAAGCTGCCAGTATATAAACATAAGAAATAACACAGAGGCCACAAGAAGGACAACTGTATGCATTTGCCTTCAGCTAATGTGAACCCATGGGAAAATTGTGTCTGGGGCAGTCTGAGTTCTATTTTTCTTTTTATCAGAATAATACAACCCTGGCCTGCTGCCTCCAAATCTTGGTAGTGAAACACTTGTACTCATCAGGTTTCATGGGCCAGCCTTCTTCATCTATGTCAGTGACTCACAACCTTTTCGGCACCAGGGACCAGTTTCATAAAAGATAATTTCCACGGACTGCGACATTGGGGTTTTTGCCACCCAGGCTGCCCCCCCAACCCACGTCCCATCCCTGCCCCTCATGGAGGGATCTTTAAATGGGGAGAGGAGACTGGGGCTATTTCTGCTGCCTCCCCACTAGGTGGCCAATCTGCCTTCTCCTCCCATTTAAAGACCTCAGCCAATCAGCTGATTGGTGAGGGTCTATTAATGAGGGGTAGGCTAAGGTTTCAGCAATGCTACCCTTTCTGCCAACTCAGGACCCATGTGGACAAAAGGGGCTAAGTGACCTCGGTCAGAGGCTGCCTCCCCTACAAGGGGATGCAGCTTCAGAGTGAGGCTGTGCTGCCTCTTTCATCTGCCTGGGTCCCAGGTGGGCAGGGGCAGTGTGGTGCCTCTGCCTTGCTCTGCACCCCAGTTGCTAGCAGGCCATGGATTGGTCCCGGTCCGGTGGTTGGGGACCACTGATTTATGTGACAGCTGCTAAAACCTTACATTCAGATTGAATAAGCTGACAATCCTTCTAGACTCTTCCACACAGAGCTCCTACCTGAGGGTTCTTCAGTGTGGCACCTGTAGACACCTGCCAGCATTTCCTCTGATGCCCTCCAAGCTTTTCAGAAAGAGGATGAGACTGTTCTAAGGCAAAGCTTGTTACTGCAACCATCTGCAACCACTGGAGGATCAGGAGGACTTGTAAGCATCCAGGCTTTCCATAGAAAGTGTATGATTCCATTTCCTCTTTAATCCTGACTGCGAGATGGAGCTCTCTGTTAGAGTAAGGTGACTCAGCATGCCTGGACATTGGAGAGTGCAACATTGCTAGATGTTATATGTGTATTATCTTCTCAATGAATGAAATGCCTTTCTGTCTAACCTGGTAGCCTCTCTCTGACTTCTCCATTTCTTCCTGTGGCCTTCTCTCTTTCTCCCCTTGCAGATCTCCAAGGAGCAGGATGCATCTACAGGTATGGTGCACACAGATGTAGCTGGCCACTTGCAATAGGGAATAGTATCCTTTAATTTATGCTTCTATCTCTCCTTTTGACTGCCACACAGATGTGAATTAAATCTACCTCAATAAACATAATTTTTACCTTTTGCAAAATACATTTTTGGGGTTTATTTATGACACGCAATACCATGCTTCTATGACTGCGCAGCTCTGCTATATTAACTAATATCTGTCCTCAATACTCTCTTCTGCTATTAGAATTCAGGGAGCTGGGCTGTCCGAAGAAGGGAGATAAGTGTTCAAGTGTCAAAGACTGGATTTGACAGACCAGTGGTCAGGCCCTGAATAATACAGCTTCATGTTTTATTTGCTAAATCACTATGCAATTATCTTGCAAAGCAAGAAGGGAGGTACTGCATTTGGGTAGCAAGGTGTTACATTCTTGTGGCAGTCAACTTTTGTGGCTCAAAATGTTGGGGACCCCTTCCTTCTAGCTGATTATTATCAGTGTACTGACAGTCAACATCCCTACCCATCTGTAACAACAAATTCCACAGGGCTTGTAAGAACCAGATGTTCCACCAGGTGTATAGTTGAGGACACTGGCAATGAGAAAGATCACCTGGCTTCCCCATTGTTGAGCTGCAAATCTTGCTGTACTTGCTGCCCCTTTAGTTATTTATTTTATTGTATTGCATTTATATCCTGCCCTCCCCTAACGGGCTCAGGGTGGCTAACAACAGTTAAAATACTGAGTATTAAAATCAAAGTACAATAAAATCATTAAAACATTTCGACAGTTCATACAATTTAAAATATGAAGTACAGTTCCAGGTTCACTCGTCAGGCGGGTTTTAATTTTTTTTTTAATGCCACATATAATGATATTATAAGATGTTAATTGGCATTCTGGATTTATACTGGGATGGTTCAGGTGTCAATGCTGTGGGATGGTGGAATAGTGGTCGCCTCCCTGTTATTTCTTAAACACCAGTTTAAGCAATTCTGTCTTACAGGCCCTGCGGAATTGTGGCAAGTCCCGCAGGGCCCTGATGTTTTCAGGGAGGGCGTTCCACATAGCAGGGGCTGCCACTAAAAAAGCTCTTGCTCTGGTAGTGGCCAGCCATGCTTCTTTTGGCCCGGGAATCATAAGGAGATTTTGAGTACTTGATCAAAGTGCTCTCTGAGGCTTGTATGTGGAGAGGCGGTTCTGGAGGTAGACAGGTCCCAGGCCATATAGGGCTTTAAAAGTCTAAACCAGCACCTTGAAGTGAATCCATCTTTGAAGGTTTGTTGGGGCACCATCTGATATGATGTGATAGATTTACTCTTAAGTTTTAACTGAAAGTTTGGTTTTAAATTATAAGACTGATCTATTGTATTGTATTTAATTTGTGGAAGTCACCCTGAGCCCTGCCTGGCAGGGAAAGGAATAGGATTTTAAAAAAACAAACCAATAAATAAATGTCTAATGCACATCATCATGTTCCATTACTCAGACATCTCCCAATCCTTTACTTACTAATCCCTTAAAGATGGCACTCCTGCATCTCACACTAAACACATTAAGACGAGCATGAGGAGGTAAAAGGGTTTCATGGTTCTAAGTTCTCCACTGTGAGTCATCCTAATAATCAAAGCTCTTGCTAAATAAAATACTATTGGCCACAACAGCTTTGTGTAACTAGACTGACCACAGTGTCACCAATTATGGTTGTCGTGAATGGGCTTATTGCTTTTACTTTTGAGCTTTGAATAGAACTGTCACAAATAACACCTTTTACATTTCATGGTCTTTCCACCACCATTGCTCACAAGCCATCCCCCCACCATATCTGCTGACTGAGAAATCACTTCTTGAATCTGAAGTGGGCTCTCCTACAAAAGTTTAAATTACAACATATCTGTTAGTGTTTTAAGATGCCACAAGACTGCCCTTTTGTTTTAATTGCTAAGTATCTGATGTGCATTTGGGACTAGAGTTTTATAATCTAAAGTCAAAGCAGGAGCTGAACTTTGTAGGCCATAGCACTGATCTGGGAAAACTGATACTTTATGTGATGTTCTCTGTAAATTAATTCCTACATTTATTAATATAACTACTTCTATTTATGTTTTGCCTCCTCAGTCTTAACTAGGGATGCCAAGGTCCTGCTGGGGGTGGGGAATACCCTCCCCTGTTGTCTCTCTGATGGCTAATGGGAGGTATTTTCTCTTTCTTTCTTTCTTTCTTTCTTTCTTTCTTTCTTTCTTTCTTTCTTTCTTTCTTTCTTTCTTTCTTTCTTTCTCTCTCTCTCTCTCTCTCTCTCACCATTAGGTGATGTCACAACATCACTTCTAGGGAAAAGAAGTGATGTTACACTGACTCCCTGTGGCACTCCACTTCCCTGGTTGGTTGCCAGGCCTGGCAACCCTAGTAACAGTGTGGGTTTGTGTGTACAAAGTGCAATGAAGTCACAGCTAACTGATGTCACCCCATAGGGTTTTCAAGGCAAGTGATTGAGTTGAAGTGGTTTGCCATTGCCTTGCTCCTCAAAGTTTTCCTAGGCAGGCTCCCACTCAAGTACTTGCCCTGCTTTTCTTTTGAGAACTGACGAAATTGGGCTATACTGTACCATTTCACATCCCAACTAACTAACTATATTATCTATAGCTAAGAACGCATAGCTAAAATCTTTCATCTGCTACATGGTCTCCAGAGGGTTTAAAGAAACTGACCTCTCAGCCATTTATTTCTCTTGGCACTATGCAATTACCTGCAACTTAATTATGGTAACTTCCTTTGAGGGAAGCAGATCTGGCTCAGTATCAATTCAGACATAAATCTTAAATCTTATCTTATTTTATTCCCCCTTCACAGAGCAGTAGGAATTCAAGACTGCCATTGGGGACTGGTTTCCTTTGGAAAATGGAGACTCAGTGGGTGCATTCAGACACATTAAATAGCGTGCTTTGTAATGAGAGTTTTACTATGTAAGAACAGCAGAATCCACTTGCAACCAGTTGCCGTGTGACAGCAACCAGTGTCATCCCATTTAATTTGGTTCCTGTCATTGTGCTTTAATTGTTCATTCAGTGCATATGTGTATACACACACACACAATGTGCTCAGTTCACTGGGCAGGATCCCCAGTCCACAAATGCAAAGATCATGGATTTTTCCCATATTCCCTTCCCCTCAGCAATCCTTTCTGACTCTGATAAAATATATCCTGGGGGTCATGTGAACCACATGGCTTAATAGTCACACAGTTTGGGAGGATGCAATGGGGAGAAGGATAGGGGCATTTTATGCCCCTCCCCTCCCAATGCAGTTTCTCAACACAGGAAGTTATTAGACCATGCAAGTCCCGCAATGCTGGGAATAAATATTACTGGATTAAAAAAAGGGGGGGAGTAATAAAGATCCACAATTGTCAGTACCTTCTGCCTTTATGCATTTGATCTAACAGAATATTGACATAAAATGGAATGTCTGTCTGTCAAAGAGTATGATATACATTTTCAAAGCAGCTTTCAAATTAACAGAGATCCTATTAATATAATTTATAATTAAAATTTTATTAATAAAATTAAGGTGCACTGCTGGATGCCTTGCATCCTTTCTTTGGACTGGACAGAGAGTGGAATATATAGCACAGTTATGTCTTAATTATACTGGTTCTGATTCATCAGTAAGTTTCAGAACATTTGTAGGTGGATCTTCAAGTTGCCAGCAGTAGGTGTTCCAAGACCAATTAACTCAACTGTTTTGACATCATGGTGGCATGAGAAAGCCATCACAAGATGGCCAGTCACTCATCTCTTTTAGCATTGTGATCAAATTCCAACACCCTGACAGGTTTGGCATGATCCGTGATGGCATTTTTTGCATGGTGTTCTTAGCTTGGGAACACTAAGTCACTTCTGACCTCCCTGTTCACATAACCACATTGTCAGGTCTTTGGTGCCCCTCCCGGTCCCCCGGCGTCGCCGTTGCCCCACCCGGGCACTCTGGGGCGTTCCCCGGAGGTCTCAGAAACAGGGGGGTGGGCACTGGGTTACTTCACCGCAGGCCCCCGTTCCCTCCTGGCTGTGCTATGGCTCCTGTCCCTCTCTCTCGCGAGGCAGCCTCTTTGCGCATCAGCCAGCTCTCCTCAGCGACCTCCTCCCTCCCTCCTTTTATGCTTCCCGACCCATCCTCCCCCCTCCCAGGACCTGCCCCTCTCTGGCTCCTCCCCCCTTCAAAGCCCCAGACGCCCAGGAGAGGTGCGTCGGGGCCGGGCTGACTGGGCGTGCCTCGGGCGTCCCAGCCCTCAGCGGCGTGCTGCAAGGGAGCGTCTCGTGCTGCGACGAGCTGAATGGCTCTCCCTCTTGCTCTCCGGCGTCTTGCCCCGGCCAGACCTCACGGACTCGAAGCCGGGCTCGCCGTCTGGGAGGCGTCGCTCGGGTGGCTGCTTTCGCCCCGTCAGTCGAGGTGAGGGGTGGGGCCTCCACAGGGGCTTGGAGAGGTGGGGGGGGCTCTTGGGGCGATGCCGGGGGCTTGGAGCGGCTGGCAGGCGCCGGGGGGTCTCCTCCGCGCAATCCCTGCCCGGGCTGGGCGGGACACACATGGTACTTGGTCTTCCCAGGAACAGTCAAATCCACAGGGGCTGGCTTTTTCCTCACAACCACTACATACAGAATGGTCATATGAACTGCCTTTATGGCTTATCTTTTTCTGAAAAACTTTCCAAATCTCAGTTAAGCCCAAACATTTATCAGTATCTGTTAGAAGCGTGCTGAAACATTCACTAGCCTGGCTACCCTTCCAAAACTGGCTGTAGCTTTGAAACATTTTGTGACTAGGAACCAGAAAAAAATTTCACATCCACATCAAGGACCAGAATCCAGGTTTGCTGAGAGTCCCATAGCACCCCTTCCCAATAAACAGTCATTCTGGAAACACCTCACACCTTCATGACCCAGCCCAAATATGTATTGTATGACTTATCCAGCTACATGGCTGTCCAGGGCCCCTGGAGTTTTGTCCCATTACCCAGTCCTTCGGGGGGGGGGGGATGTAAACAAATACAAGCACTCTGGGAATCAATCTCTTCAGCAAAACACTGGGGGAGGATGCAGAGACTGGTCGGAAAGCACCTGTGACTGTTCTACTGCAAACACAAAGAGGTGTCACCAATACCGGGCAGCTGCATCCATGTGAGAAATGTATATGAGCTGGTCTATTTAGAGGAGGGTTGCCAGCTCTAAGTTGGGAAACACCTGGAGATTTTGGGGGTGGAGCCTGAGGAAGGTGGAGTTTGAGGAGAGGAGGGAGTCTGCCTTCCAAAGCAGCCATCTTCTCCAGGTGAATTGTTCTCTGTCACCTGGAGGTCAGTTGTAATCCCAGGAGATCTCCAGTCATCACCTGGAGGTTGGCAACCTGAATTCAGATGAAGGGTGGGATAAAGGTGTTATACACTTTATTTTAAAAGGTTTTGGAAGCACTGAACACAACCTCTTATCAGATACACTGTCACTGATGTGACAATGAAAAGAGCAAATCTTTATTATACTATTTAATACAGGAAATATTAATTTGATTTCTTAGGTAATAATATGAGAAAGAAGGGGGATACCAGATGGAAGTAGTGGGGAAGAAAGGGGACACTAAAAAGGTGGTAAAGACACTGAAATGGAAATTAATCAGAAGTAAAGAGGGAGAGAGAGAATTTTATTTCTGGAGTGAATATTTTTGAAGTGAGTAACCCAGCCCCCTCCCCCTCCCCACATCCAACAGAGCTCTATTCTGGATTTAATTATAGACTGTACACAGAAGGAAGAAAGAAGCAGTAACCTCCCCATTGTGGAATGCATTCCTCTTCGTTCATCTCCTTGTTCTCTTGTACACCGGTTGAAAAAAAAGTAATTCCTTTGTTTCCTCCAAGACATAAAAAACCCCTACTCTGATTTATTTCTCAACTTTATTTGTTCCTGGCTCCCACCTCATCATCTGAAAAACAGCTATGCTCTTATTGATTAGGAAAGCAGATTCTCAGAAGCATAAATTAAAAATGGGTAACCAAGGGGTTTCTAGAGGAATTTCAGAGGACTACATAAGTAAACATCTTGTTGATAAAGAAAAGTGAAATGCCAATTGTTCTGAGACCCAGTTTGGTGTAGTAGTTAAGTGTGTGGACTCTTATCTGGGAGAACTGCATTTGATTCCCCACTCCTTCACATGCACCTTGTGGCCAATTACAAGTTCTTGCAGAGCTGTTCCTCACAACAGCAGTTTTTGTTAGAGCTCTCTCAGCCCCACCTACCTCACAGTTGTGGGAAGAGGAAGGGAAAGGAGATTGTAAGCCATTCTGAGGCTCTTCAGGTAGTGAAGGGTGGGTTATAAATTCAATCTCTTTTCTTCTTCTCTATAGGCCATGGTGGCGATATGGCTTATATCACAAGTTATTCATGTTCTGATCACCAACAGAATGCTTTTGTAGTCTTCAGCCATTTTGCTTTTCAGTTCACAAGTCCTGTGAATGTCCAACAGTCTTCTTACCCAACCCACAATTCAAAAATGCTATTTTCTGTGAGCTTTGAGGCACTGGATACCATAGTCTGTCTATGTGTTTATATACGATGCTGAAGGAACCAGGAGACATCTGACAGCACTGTCAAAAAGGGTCAGTGTGGATATACCAGCAGCAGGAAAACATAGCAACGCAAAGAGCACAGCATGTTGGCGTATGACTTGGGAAGAAAGATCCTTGCACGGCCATACATTTTCCGGCAGTAAAACTCAAAAGGATCTGTTACTAAGCTTCATCTGCTGATCTTTAATATGAAAATGACAGCCCTTACACAGGCATTATTAATAAGAACTGCTGGATTAAAATATAAAATGAATAAGGACTCTGGCACTCTGGAATAAGGTGCTGATCCTGATCAGGGATATCAGCTTAATTTAATGTCCACTTGTCATAGTGGGGTCTGGCCATCTGAAGTTGCTTTATGTTTTTAGAGGCAAACTAGTGGTCAGATTTAGATCACTGCTGTCTACCGTGTGGGGCAGAAGCTTTCTGCATTTATTTTCCCCATCGGTTTTAAGTGGAGATGTTGGGGATTGAATCTGGGACTTCATGGAATGCAAAACAGGCGCTCTTCACTGCAGCACTATGGATCTCAAGCAGATGGACTACTCTCTCTGTCACAGAGAGTTGATGCCGATCAGTCTACATAGGAGGTGCTTAACACCTTGGGGACCCTAAATTGGGTGGGAAGGTGACATAAACATCTTTTAAATAAAGAGATTAAAATAGCAGGACCAATGATCTGACTCTGGGAAGGCAGCTTCATATCATAACATGCTACCCACTTCCAGAGGCAGCATTACCCAGGTTTAGTTTCCTTTGGTGCCACAGAGTTATGCAGCCTTTGCAGTACTTGCTTTCTTTATGGAGATACAAGAGGAGCACAGATGGAGGTAAACAGGCACTTTCCCAAGGCAGGATCAGCCTCCCCACATCAGATCCCAGTGCCCCTCCTCCCTGTGTCTCCTTTCAGCCAACTGCAGCTCTGCTCATTTCTCTCAGACTCTTCCAAACTATTATTTCTTCACACCCTCTCTCTCTTTTTCACACACACACACACACACATACATACATGCAAGCACACACTCAGCAGGTAGTGGGAATGTTGCCTTCTTCAGCCTCTGATGGGTGATTGAACAAGAAAGCTATATAGAGCTATTTGGAGACCATCTCCTGACCATTAGTATCCTATTCCAGTAGTCCATTCTGGGCCATTAGCCTAACAAAGAAATGTCCAGCCAGCAGCCAACAACAACAGCAACAAAACCCTGTTGCCTTGAAGGAAGACATGAGAACTGTATGCAACAAATGAGAAACAAATGAACTTTTACTAAGCTAAAAACTAATTGCACAGAAAGGCCTGAAGGTTTAGCAGTCTTGCAGGGAGAAAGGGCTTTTTACATGGCAGGGAGAAAGAGATAAAGAGGATTAGGGAGAGATTACAGATACATCTCAAAAACCGCATGCAACCTCAAGGGGGGAAAAGTAACCAAGGAGAAACATTTGTTTGTTATTTACAATGAAAATCCAGCCAATCTCATGTGGCTTTTAAATGAAAGATTCTCCAAAGTGGAAGCAAAATGATCAAGAAAGTCACAGGATGCCATCAGAAGGCGATTCAAGCTTTACCTGAGCTATAATGCCTGTGTCGACTTTGGAATGCAGATATGGGAATAAGTGACTTGACGCTATATGTGGCAAGATGTGATTTCCATTCCTACCCCCTTCAAAGATGTGAGATTAGAAATGAAGCAAACCCAGAACAGCCAGCAAATCAGGAGTAAAATTTCCATCTGACAAGCATGAAAAGAAACTTGGATCTAACTCCCAGGGCACTGGATGGATAAAGACTCCCAATAGAAGTTGCATCAATCACTAGACAGAGTGGAGGATAGGAGCCAAGAACAATCCATGCCTAGCGTTTAATCAGTTATACCATAGATGCAACAATAAGGAAATACTTCCAAACTGTGCTACGTGCTCAAAGTGCACTCTGGGCATTAAGAGAACAGCAATAACATGTCGATCCTTGATCACAGATTTAATAGCATAAAGATTTGCTCACAAATCCTTCCTAAAATCCAAAATTCTTTAAGTTGGAATAGAGGAAAATTTAGCTCTCTCGTCCCACTTCTCCAAAATTAAAACTCTTTCAGTTCTTTGCATTCATCCCCAGTTGTAGAAACCCCTGACATGGGAATATAAACTCCAAACTTTGATACATGCACTCAATTCATTATAGGACTGGAAGGAACCAGAATTATTCATCTAGGTTCCTGGTCTCAGGTGCATGCAGTAGAGATAGGCGCACTCATATGTTTATTAACAGGGAGATATAAGGACATGAGAAACTGGTTGCAAAACAAGCAGGGTTTTCAGATACCCACTAGGAGTGGGAATTCCCTGTTGGCACACCCCATTCCCAGTAGAACCTGGAAGAGACAGCACCATGTCACACAATTCCCTAGGAATTGTCACAATCTCTATGCTTTTTACCATACAGCTTCAGGGAAATCCTAGAATGCCACAAAGTGTGGTGATATTGTTTCTGGTGTTGCAGTCATATCATAGTGTCTCACACAGCTGTTTCACTTGGTGTCTGCCAACCCAGTGTCCCGCCTCTGCTTTGGCAACTCTAACAACAAGGAATCTCATGCAATCTAGAAACAGAACTAATTAAGCAGGGACTCCACCCCATGATACTAAACTAACTCAAATGAACATTGGGGGAGGTGGTGGTGGGAAGCAGACCATTCATACAATACATATACCATGGGACAAGAAGCCAGATGTTCTCAGAACCTAGAGACAGAAGGAACTGGATGTTATTCAAAAGAATAAACAGGCAATGAAGTTTTGGGAAAGGAGCACCAAAGGGGCACAAAATTAAAGCCCAAGTCACAGCAGTTGTCAGACCTGCATTTTTCCATTTGTAGCAGGTCAGGCAACTAGTTCCTTACCTCTCGCCCCATGACCTAGCTACAGTGATGCATGCAATGGCCACCTCCAGGTTGGATTTCTGTAAATCACTTTATGCAGGCCTATCCTTGAGACTGATCCAGAAATTGCAGCTGATCCAGAACGCAGTGGTGCGTGTCCCTAAAGTGACAACACTGAGAGCACATATACGTACCGTGCTGCCTCAGCTGCACCAGCTCCCAGTTGTATTCCAGATCAAGTTCAAGGTCTTGGTTCTAACATTCAAAGCCATATGTGGACTGGGACCAACATATCTGCAGGACCATCTCTTCCAATATTGCCCCTGAGGGGCCTTGTGACCTTATGATCAACATCTACTGAAAATCCCCAGCCCCAAAGATGTATGCCTAACCTCAACCAGAGCCAAAACCTTCTTGGCTCTGGCGCCAGCCTGGTGAAACACTCTCCCTGGGACTTCATGCAGTTTCACAGAGCCTGTAAAACAGGCCCAGTGCTTTTTTTGTAGAAAAAGCCCAGCAGGAACTCATTTGCATATTAGGCCACACACCCCTGACTCCAAGCCAGCTGGAACTATGTTCCTGTGCATTCCTGCTAAAAAAAGGCTCTAGCCAGGTCTATAGTTCAGCCGGTGACAATCCATCTGCAATGGCCACCCCTGCTCTACTCGTTTCAGCAGCATCCTATAGTCCATCATAGCTGCTCCCCATACCCATTCACTTGCCTTGTCCTGCTACTGAACTTCATCTGGTTCACTAAATTGTTCAGTTGGTGTCACTCAAAGGTTTTTATCTATTCGTACTTATCTATTGCGTATTGAAATTGATAAATTTTATGAATTGTATTGTATTTTAAATTTCTGAATCTTTTTAAAATGGTGTAACCCATCCTGAGCCTGCTGTGCAGGGAAGGAGGGCTAGAAATTGAACAAAATAAATAAAATGGGACAAAGCATTTTTTTAACATATGAATTTGAAATAAGCCACTAAGCCTTAATAGTTGCAGATCTCTATACAATTATGTTTAAGTATGCAGATAATAATGATTCATTGTCATATCGATTTTCAACATACCAGAAATATACCAGTTTCTGACATACCACTTAACCCAGCCTCACAAAGAAGTTTTTTGCTCTGAATAAAGACATGGTCCACCCTTCACCCCCCCACCCCCAAGTTCCTTAAGGAAATCATACATTGTGGTTCAATTGCAAACACTGAATAATTTCAGGCATGTTTTGAAGATCATAGTAGTCAGAGAGCGGTAGTGGTGGTGGAGGAGAAGAGTGTATTTACTAAATAAATCACTTTGCTAATATAAGGAGGTGAACTTTTGTAAACCACTTAGAATAGATTGATGAGGTGGGTACACTGTTAAAATAAAATCAAAATAAATAAACTGACAATCTGAATTCCGCAGCTTGGAGTAACCACCCTGGCTCTACCAACAGCAGTGTAGAGGTTACCTAGGT
Source organism: Heteronotia binoei (assembly GCF_032191835.1). Lineage (NCBI taxonomy): Eukaryota > Metazoa > Chordata > Lepidosauria > Squamata > Gekkonidae > Heteronotia > Heteronotia binoei. Next base: position 82,209,514 of record NC_083230.1, read on the forward strand.
TAGTACAATATAGTGAACAGAACTTTTGATTCAGTGGCAGAAGAAATCAGTTTCCTATTCCTAGCACAGAGCTGAATAGATTGCTTTATGCACCACAACAGCAAAAGGCAAGATGGCTTGATGCTAGAGGGTGGTAAGCAAAGATCAGCTAACTGGTAAGGGAGTAAGAGGGCAAAAATGCAATCCAGTAGTCTGAGCGTTGAGTGAGAGACCCATGGGGATGAGCGACAGTGCCAGAACTCTTGAATCAGAGCAGAAAGATATGGAGCTGAAGCCTTAGATGTCAGCCAGAGGTGGGCAGGGGGCATCTGTGGGAGCAAGAAACTTCTGCTGAAGTTCAGACAACCCACAGGCAAGATGATCAGCATGTACAGGAGGGCAACTCATAACCCCCCCCCCCACTCTAGCGGTTCTAAAAAGCCACAGACTTTTCCAGACTATCAATAATGCCAGTGAGCATCACCAAGGATATCGTCATTTGCTGCAACAAGAGGAATATTTATTCATTTCTATTTCATCTTTCAACCATTTGGGTCTTTCAAGACAACTTGGCAACACAGAAAAGGTGGCAAGGGTGGTTTTTAAAAAGGAGAAAAATGAATTACAATTCTGTGGTTGTAATATAAAGGTCAAAGAAGCATGAACATGCTTCGAGCCACAAAAGTAGCATGAAATCATTAATTGTGAACATTATCTGATGAAAACTGTGAAACAGCGATTGCTGCCTGAATCAAAACATTAACAGCACAATCCTAAGGGGGGGGGGAGCTGAAAGTGCTCTGGAGGCAGTCTTACCTCTATGTCAGTGGTAGCGAGAGATACTCCAGTGTATCCTCCTCCACACCAGTGGAAATGGGGTGTGCGCCACTCTCTGGCTGTCGCAGCGTGCTGCCGCCATTGACTGAGGGCGGAGTGCTGCCCGGCCAAGTTTGGGGCATAGCAGAGGCGCAGGACAGCATGTCAGCACAGAAGGGGGCTGACCCAGGGGCGTGGCCACTGCTGGTTGGGTCCCAGAGAGCTTTCGGTGTGGGAACGCCCCCCCCCCCCACCAGGCGCAAACCTGTGCCATGGAAAATGCTGGTGAGCAGTATGATTGCCTCACCAATCCCCTCATGTCTTGGGCTGACAAGCCCCATCCCCAGCACTCAATCACAGTCCCCCCTCCTAGAAATACTTCCACTCTGCCTTGCACAACTCAGTTGTTAGGGACAGATTTGTATGGCAGGAAGCTCTGCCGGCCATACAGACTTAGAGTGAGGGACAGGCAGGCATGTTGGTGACGGGTTTTGCACTGCACAGTTGCTTTGACAGTACCTTTGACTTGCGAGGGGGAGAGCGAGGTCTCTACCCTGGGGCTAACTGCTCTTGTTTCCAGGTCTGTACAAGTTCCGGGCTCCTGGAGGCTCTGCACGCGAGGACTGTCAACCATGGCTGGGTAAGTTGCACTGTGCCCCCCCACTGTCCTCCCCCTTCCCTCGCTCTTGATCACTCTATGTGCAAGTGTCTCTGGCACTTGAGCCAGGCAGTGGGCTCCGGCAGGGGGCATTTGCTGAGCTCACTCCCCTGTGCTGCTGCTTGCCCCCTTCCCTTGGTCTGCCCTTTGCCACGTTCCCAACCCCTGGCAGGGCAGGAGTGTGTGTGTGGCAGCTACCCCAACATGGGGAGGTGGGTCAGAGACTGTCCCTTTAAAAGAGCACCCGGCTGAAATGCAGCCTGCTCTTCCAGCTGCCGCCCCTGCAGGTGCTCTTGATCTTTGTCTCTGTTTTGCAGGTGGGACTCCAACACAGAGACTTCTGCATGTGTCGCTCCACCGCCCCCCCACTCCCTCAGCTGCTTCTGCCCACCGCCCATGGCGAGACTGCCCAGCGCACACCAGGGAAACTGTTGCACTCTGTTCCAGAAAAATAAAGTCTGAGCTGTGCCCTCTGTTGTCTCTCCTGTTTGACATCTGCTGCACATTCCCTAGGCAACCTCCCCCCCTCTGTCAGTGGGCTCTCCAAGGGAATGCCTGAGAGGGTGGGCAGACTTGGTTCTTGGGGGCGGGAGTGGGCTATGAGCCGCCACACTGCCCCCCACATGGCTGGACAGGGGAGGGGGGATGCCGCCCCTCAGTCTGCCCGGGCTGACTGCCTACCCAACCCCACAGGTCTGTTGTGCACAGGGCACTAAGGGGAGAGTGCTGAAGTGGATGCATGCCCAGCAGCTCGCACTCTGAGTTCTGCGGCCCCCAGGAGAGGTGTTCCTTGCACATAGCAGGGGGTGGCAGCAGGACAACACCGGGGGGGGGCTCTGGGTGGTGGTGGTGGGTGTCTTTTGGACTTGGTCTGCCTGCTCCCAGACACACATTCCAGCCGCTGTCTAGGACAGCGAACTCCTGCACTTGGGACTTCCTGCTTGTCTGCACATGCCTCTGCCCACCTGTCTGCCATTGGCAGAGTCTCTGACCGCAGGAGGGAGTGAAAGGATTGATGGCCTCTCAGGCGCAGGCTTTCTGCCCCCTCGCCTGGTCATGTGCAATGGGCTGGCCAATCCCGTGGTTCCGCGCGAGCCTGTGCCTCCCCCGCCTCGGCAGTGGACCAATGGCATGTGCCTGGGCAGAATCACCATGGTGACGGGTTCTCTCTCACTCATTGGGCTGCTCTCCCCCTCCCAGCGTGGAGTACTGTCTCCCCTTTGGGAGCCGACTGTGGCTGCCAATGCTAGTTTTGCTCTTGAGTGCAGCTACACGGTGGTTCTCTGGATTGGGCTGCCCGTCTATTTTGATTTAAGAATCTCTCTTCCCCACTCTCAGAATAACTGTCTTTTAATTCAAAAATGAACTTTTATGGAACCTGGTGGTACTTACTCTGTAAGTCACAGATAGCCACAGTTGCAATTACCCTCAGCCACAAGAACCACATTTACGTCCATCCTTAGCATGAGTTCTGCACATCAGGGAGGCTGGCAGCTTTTCTACTTCTGTGGCAGCAGCTGTTTCAAGGTGGGAAACAACTGTCAACCACAGTTCCTACCAGACAAGGGCCTTGCCCATTTCCCTGAAACATAGGGTGGGTACCCATTGGTGAATGGAGCTCAGAAGATCCACAGGTGCCATGTCAAAGGGCCACATGTGGCTCCTGAGCCACTGAGTATCACTGACATAACCTCTCCATCATCCTCTACCTACAAGCTTTTTTTATGCCCTTCCCATTTTGCTTCTCCCATCTCATGCTGTAAAGGCTATCCCAAAAAACAACTCTTGAGATTGATTAAGGCAGTCTAGCCTACCCTGTTTGCTTCAGAAGTAGCTCTATGGGATTCCAGAACTGTCCATTCCATCTAACACTAGTTCTTCCAGTGAAAATCAGTACTGCAAATTATCCAGGCAACTAAATTGTATGTATTACGAGATAACCACTGAAGTTATTTCCATTCATCCTTTCATTAAAAACATTCATTAAAAGCCACAATTCATTAAAAATCATAGACGCCCGTGTGCTTGTCACTGAAAAGAGGGTGGCCCTCTCATTTGCAGCCTCCTGCCCCTTTGCCACCCCTGCTAGCTCTGCCTCATTATAACATTTTCAGACCTAGACAAATTACAAGGAATATTCATATTAAAATGATGTGAAAATTTATGTTAGATAAAGAATTCTTTGTCTTACCAAACAAATCTATACAACAAGAACTGGCCCAATATGAAAGATGCCATATTTGTTTATTCACGTGAACACATGAATCAGATCCTTTTAATGAATCAGACCATCAGTCCATCAAGGTCAGTACTGTCTACTCAGACCAGCAACAGCTCTCCAAGGTCTCAGGCAGAGGTCTTTTGCAACACCTAATGCGTAGTCCTTTTAACTGGAGATGTCTGGGACTGAACCTGGGGCCTTCTGCATACTGAGCTGATGCTCTGCCACTAAACCATGGCCTCTCCATAGTTCGCTTCAGATTAGAAATTGCTAATTTCTGCAAATTAGAAACCAAAAGGTTCCTCATCCTCTTGGAGAGGAATGACAAGTGGAGTGCCTCAAGGATCTGTCCTGGGACCTGTTTTGTTCAACATCTTTATAAATTATTTGGATGAAGGAATAGAGGGAATACTTATTAAATTTGTAGATGATACTAAATTGGGAGGGGTCAGAAATACAATAGAAGACAGAGACAAGATACAGGATGATCTTGACAGGTCGGAAAACTAGGCTAAAACCAATAAAATGAATTTTAACAGGGATTAATGTAGAGTTCTGCATTTAGGTAGGAAAAACCCAATGCATCATGATAGGATTGGGGAGACTTGTCTTGGCAATAGTATGTGCAAAAAGGATCTAGGGGTCTTAGTGGACTGTACACTGGACATGAATCAGCAATGTGATGTGGTGGCTAAAAAAGCAAATGTGATTTTGGGCTGTATGAACGGAAGTATAGTGTCCAGATCACATGAAGTGTGATATCTTTACTCCACTAAGTCCTATGAGGAAAGGTTGAAGGAGTTGGGCATGTTTAGCCTTGAGAGGAGACAGTTGAGAGGCGATATGATCACCATCTTCAAGTACTTGAAGGGCTGTCATATAGAGCAGGGTTGGCCAACGGTAGCTCTCCAGATGATTTTTGCCTACAACTCCCATCAGCCCCAGCCATTGGCCATACTGGCTGGGGCTGATGGGAGTTGTAGGCCAAAAACATCTGGAGAGCTACCATTGGCCACCCCTGATATAGAGGATGATGCAAGATTGTTTTCTGTTGCCTCCTAAGAGTTTCTGGCTAAACATTAGGAAGAACTTCCTGACAGAGTGGTTCCTCAGTGGAACAGGCTTCCTCGGGAGGTGGTGGGCTCTCCTTCCTTGGAGGTTTTAAAACAGAGGCTAGATGGCCATTTGACAGCAGAGCTGATTCTGTGAATTAGGCAGATCATGAGAAGGAGGGTGGAAAGGGTTGCACCAATGCTTAGTTCTTGTGGCCTTTTCTTATTTGCCCAGGGAAATGTTGATTTCCACTTTTGGGTCAAGAAGCAACTTTTCTCCAGGCCAGTTTGGCCGGGGATCCTGGAAGTTTTTGCCATCTTCTGGGCATGGAGCAGGGGTCACTGGGAATGTGTGTGTGAGAGAGGTATTTGTGAATTTCCTGCATTGTGCAGGGGGTTGGACTAGATGACCCTGGAGGTCTCTTCCAACTATATTATTCTGTGATTCTGTGCTGTCACAATCAAGGTAAAATTTCTTCACAGCTAAGTTGAAGCAACCCTGACCTGGATAGCTCAGGACAGCCAAACCTCCACAGATCTCAGAGGCAGAGCAGGGTCAGCTCTGGTTAAATGGGAGACCATCAAGGGAGTCCAGGGTTGCTAGGCAGAAGTAGGCAATGGCAAACTACCTCTGAACATCTTTTGTGTTGAAAATTCTATGGGGTTACCATAAATCAGTTGTGACATGACCAAAACAACAACAATAACCACCTGAAACAAGCAAACAAAGTTCCTGGTGCAAGGTTTACATAAGATCCCTGGTTCTGGAAATCATCATCATCATCTGAACTGGTTGCTTCAAATAGGCTGTACTTCCACATAGGGATGAGAATGAACCAGCTCATGAACTAAAATTTGGGATGAACTTGGGCTGATTCAGGGCTTGGGAAGTGATGTTTGGCAAAGCATGCACTCTGGAACATTTACCAAACTGCAGGCTGTTTAGTTCAGCTCTCTGGGTCTGTTCAGAGGTCTCTGAGAGAGCCAGTTTGATGTAGCAGTTAAGTGCATGGACTCTAATCTGAGAGAGCCAGGTTTGATTCCCCACTCCTGCACATGCACCTGCTGGTATGACTTTGGGTCAGTCATAACTCTCTCAGAGCTGTTCCTCTCAAGAGCAGTTCTGGAAAGAGCTCTCTCAGCCCCACATACCTCACAGGGTGTCTTTCTGCCACCTCAGCTGTCTTGGGCTCCTTCACGCAACCCCTTTCAACAGACTGCATGAGAGAGCCCCTTTAAATGGACAAATAACTCCTGCTAGCTCCCCAGGGGGCCATTCTGCCATGTCCCAAATATCTAAACTGGTTCAGTCTATAAGAGGCTGATTTGGTTCAGGACTTGGTCTGTGAGCCAGCATGGACCCTGAACCTCCTTTTTTTAGTCTGTGCCCATCCCTAATCTTTATCAGTGTGTGCAGTTGAAACATATGCAACAGCAGATATCTCCACACATTCTCCCTTACCCAGCAGTCCCATTTGACAAGGAGGAGTTTATGCTGGGGGCTAGGGGGCCATGCGGACAAAAAGTCATATGGAGTGGGATGCTGAAGAAATGAGAGAGAACCAAACTCTCAAAACACCCCTTCTGCATTTTCTGCCAGTGATGCCTTCACTGGCATGAGAATCTGTTGGCACAATAGACACAGAGAAGCGATTTCACCCACTTCTTCTTCCTCACTGCAGCCATACATGTTGCAGGTACAGTGGCACCATCTTGTAGTGAGCCTAAAGGGGTGGCAGGGGGAGCAGAAATGTGGGTGAGACCAACAAACGCATTCACATTCCATTCATACTTCATGGGATCCCTGATTTCTGAACTAGTGTGGGATCTTTAAGCTTGCCCTCTATCACGTTTTTGTCCTGCCATTCCTCCAAATATGCTTAAGGACACACACATCACTTCCTCAGGGCTGTAATGAGTGTGGGGACAGTGCCTTCGTCCCAATCTCCCCATTTAAATATGAATTTTGGTGTGGTAGCATCAATAAAGTCCAGCCAGCTCTCCCCATCCCACGCCTCACCTCCCTCCCAAAAGGCAAGCTTGCAGAAAACAAGCCAAGGATCATATCACACAACTCCTCACTACCTGAATCCACCAGCTTCTTGCCCACCTACTTGGCTCAGTCAGTGCTCTGCAGGCACACCCAGATGAGCTGGTGGAGCCTGGGGAGAGCAGAGTTTTGAAAGTGAAGAGACTTCAACAGGGAGTAATGAATCTGCCCACTCCTCGCCTATCTATTTGGCTCGCTCGCTGCCCTGCTGGTGCACTTGGATGAGCTGGCCTTTTGGATGGAGAGGTGTGGGAGCAGGAGCAGGGGTGGTGGACTTGATTACAGTGAGTATGCATTTTATTTTATTTTATTTTATTTTTGTGACATTAGTCAATGATGTCGTGCCCTCTCAGTGCCCCTGCCCAAAAATTCCTGGTTACAGGCCTGCACTTCCCCCTTCCTACATTCTATCTTCATAACAACTATGCAAGATAGGTTAGTCTGAGAGAGACCAATTAGCCAAAGGTCATCCTTCATATCAGAGAACCAGAGATGCCAATGCAGAATCCAGGAAAAATAGCCCCGCACAGAAGGAAGGAAAGTGCTAAGTGCAGAATCTCAACCCCCTTTCCCATGAAAAAAGTCTCTTGCCACTACAAGAAATCAATCAAACTCTAGTTGAAACAAATTAAAGATTGCAGCTTTTTTTCTTATCTACAAAGTCATGGACCTCTTGAGCCTCCTGTAACAAACAAGAACATAAGAAGCACCCTGCTGGATCATCCAGTCAAGTGTCCTGTTTCACACAGCAGCCAAACTAGTTGCACTGATGAGCCACAGAACAGAGGCTAAGGTCTTCCCATGATACTGCCTCCCAGCACTGATATTCTTTGTTTGTATATTGCCTCTGTATATGGAGGTTCCCATTATTCATCGTGGCTAGGAACCATTGAGGGACCTATCCTCCATGAATCTGTCTAACCCCCCTTTTAAAGCCACCCTTGCTTATGGCCATCACTGTCCACATTTTGGAACACAGAATTCTGCCTTACTTGAATTCCTGTTCTGTGTGTATGTATGATCCTGTGTATTCACCTGTTGATTCCACCCACCTTTTCAAATCAAACATTGGTTACTGAATTTTTCTGTTCTTTTGATGCAACAGAGTATATTAACTGGAGGGGGTGTCATGGAGATGAACTCCCCTTTTCAAGCTCCCATCCCCCAATCTTTCTGGACATTTTTTTTCCATAGGTAAGCCACTATGGGGAAGGTTTGAGTTATGCAAAAGAGAACACTATGTCTCAATTTCTTCCCAGGCTACATCTGGAAAAATCATCCTCTCAGGTTCTTAAAGTGTCACCACCTACTCTAGAGCAGTTAGCAGACAAGATGTATGCTCATGACCAAAATGACAAATCTCACCTATATATATAAAAAAGTAAAGTAGTTAACACCTTCTGCCTGATAACATGTATTCCCTCATTAGTATGTCAACAGTAATGGCATGTTTGTGATATTACCTGTTACTTGCAAATATTGAGGATCAGCAGGATTATTTGGTTGAAATACTAAATAAACTAAAACTTTTAGGTTTGATCCATGGAATACTTACTTGAAAGTAAATTCTACTATATTCAGCAATGCTCTCTTGCTAGTAAGTGTTCATATACTATAACCTTATGTGTACTTACTGGGAAGTAGGCCCCAATTAGAAGAATTTGTCTCTGAATCCAGTTCCAGCTACTAGTTTTTTGATATGTGGTGTCACAGGAATCTCTCTCCCCTCTTTTTTTTTTTGCAGTGCGAATTAATATTCATAACACTTGATGTGCAATACTCAGCACTTTATCAGCTACATATAGAATCCTGCATGCCTCTTGCATGTCAACCCGACCCGTACTATTATTACTTTCACTGGCACTTTCAAAATCTTTTTTTGGAAAATTGCACACAATCTGTCATCCTGGTTAGATGCATCTCTAAATGACAGGGCACATTTAAAATCTATAACCCATTTGACAACAAGCCTATGTCTTTCCTTATGGAAATGAAAATGACTCAATGACTAGCCACATTTATCAATGTAATTGTCTGTATATGTTGGTTAAAAATGCAAATAAATCAATCCCAATATGCCAGATCTCTAGATACAAATACTGCATCATTGATCTTAAACTTTCATCAAAAGTCCAAAGCAACAAACAAATAAAACCCATCTCCATTTCTCAAGGAGTTTATGTTTCCGGAACACAGACTTTCCTCTCCATTCTTCCAGAAGATGGGATTTAGCCTTGCAAATTGACTGTACATTTTAGCAAGCCTGTTCAATACTTCCCAAATGCATGATTGCACTCCTCTAGATGTCAATTCATCCTACTGAACAATTGTCTTACCCTTAAAAAATTATGCTTTGTATTCTGTGGTAATTTCCCACTAATGAAAGGAGGCTGGTGACTTATGCTGATTTTCCCTTCTAACTGTAGACCCCCAATTCTCTCCCATGTTGTTCCTGACAGTCCCTGTTCACCAAGAGCAGCATGACAGAGCACATTTGGGAAGTCCCATTTTCACTGACAAGACTGAATACAGGATCCAAACCTCTCTCCCTTCCTCTCAATCACACAAGACAACATTGGATTTATATTCCGCCCTCCACTCAAGAGTCTCAGAGCGGCTCACAGTCTCCTTTATCTCCCTCCCCCACAACAGACACCCTGTGAGGTGGGTGGGGCTGAGAGGGCTCTCACAGCAGCTGCCCTTTCAAGGACAACCTCTGCCAGAGCTATGATTGATCCAAGGCCATGCCAGCAGGTGCAAGTGGAGGAGTGGGGAATCAAACCTGGTTCTCCCAGATAAGAGTCCACACACTTAACCACTACACCAAACTGACTCACTGACACTTCTTTCTCTGAATTATTGCATCGAAATCTGGAGCAATCTTGAGTATGCTGTTCAGGTGTTGTTCAGCTGTGCATCTGTAAGTAACAAACCTACTTTTGATGTATTGGCATTCATTACAGGTATCTCATGGTTAATGCTTTGAGCCTAAGACAAGAAGCCCCTGTCTGAGTTCTGTTTCTACTTTTTCCATACTGAATTTCACATAAATATCCCATATGTTATTTGGGGCCAAATTAACTGAAATTGGTTAAATCAGGGGTGTCAAACTCATTTGTTATGAGAGCCGGATCTGACATAAATGAGAACTTGTCAGGCCAGGCCATGTCTGTCATAAAATGCAATGCTGGGTAGCACAGATATAAACTTTATAAAAAGGATGTAGACAAACACAATAAAAGATTTTTTAAAAACTTTAAACATGCTTAAAACATTAGCACTCTTGTGAATTTTTTTGTTTATTTAACAGTCTTTGATCACTGACAATTCTTTCTCTGAATTATTGTATCGAAATCTGGAGCAATCTTGAGTATGCTGTTCAGGTGTCGTTCAGCTGTGCATCTGTAAGTCACAAACCTACTTTTGATGTATTGGCATTCATTACAGGTATCTCATGGTTAATGCTTTGAGCCTAAGACCCAGAGGAAAACATGAAATGACTGGGTGTTGTGAACTTTTGTACATAAGTTGCTTTTTGTGCTGGTCAAGAACATGTGAAGGCACCATGACACAGACTGAGGGCTATGTGTTTATCTACAAAACTGTAGTCTTTTCCAGAGAAATAATTACAACTCCTATGTGGCAGTGCAAGAATAGAGACAGCCATGTATAGTGGTCAGTATCAGCCTACTATCTGGGAAGTCTAAGTTTAAAATGCCCAATCTGCAAATGAAATGTGCTGGGTGAACTTGTTCTGGAGACACATTCTCAGCCTAATCCACCTCACTGGCTTGTTGTTATTTCTCATCTAAACAGTTCGCATTGCTTTCCTTCTGAGAAAGACTGGATCATGACAGCATGAATACAGTGAAAAAGAGGAGGGGAACACAGTTGCGCCCAGGACAGTCCTGGCATAACAGCCCAACAAAACACATTTTCTCTCTCTCTCGGCAAAAAGCTCATACCCTGAATAAAACTTTGTTGATCTTAAAGGTGCTTTCTTGATACCTCTCCTGTGCTATTGAGGGAACTGGGCAAAATAAGCTCTCACTCTTTCCCTCCCTCCCCAGGAGATAAGGTGAGGGAGGAACCTCAGCCAATGCAGGGCAGAGAGGCTTGGCTCAGTAACTCTGCTGCATGATTGAGAGAGCCTGGCAAAGATATCTGACAAAGGGAGCTTCAGCTCTTGAAAATTTATACCTTGAAAATCTTGTTGGTCTTTAAAGTGCTACCTGGCCTTGAAACTTACTCTTCTACTGCAGACCAACCCATCTACCTACCTGCAGTACATACAACAGAATTGGGACAAAACTATTGAGAGGTAACTTTTCTTGAACCACAAAGAAAGTTAAGATATAAATACTTTAATCAATCAATCAGTCAGTCAGTCAGTCAATCAATCAATCAAGGATGTGCCATATACGACCCAGGGGGGATGCATGCAGCCCACTGGCGCATCTTCTGCAGCTTCCATAGCAGTCTCTGGTAGCTCAGCTGGACTTCATATTCCTGAGTCCCCATTGTGGAAAAGGGCATGATATAAAGGAAGGAAATAAAATAGACAGATGATGAAGGAGGAAGAAAGAAAGCAAGGAAGGAAGGAAGGAAGATGAAGAGATGATAGATAGATAGATAGATAGATAGATAGATAGATAGATAGATAGATAGATAGATAGATAGATAGATAGATAGATAGATAGATAGATAGATAGATATCTCATGACAGCAGTATTTATGGGCTCTGTAAGCAACTGATTTTGGTCCAAGCAACATCTATCTGTTCTCAGGCTCAGCTCATGGCTGGCCTTAATCCCCATTCTGGGGTTTGGATTTCTCTGTCCCTGGTCCTGAAACCATTTCGCTTTTTTGTCTGACTCTCCTGTGGCTCACAGGAATCTAGTTACCAAAGTCTAGACTTTGAGACTGCAGTACCCTGCAGCACTCCTTACAGGTGCCTGGTGAGCCTCAAGTAGGACCATGACAGTTTGATTCAGCTTGTTGTCATACCATGAGCTTCTTGTTCATTGCACTGTATATATTTTCCTCTGCAGTGGTAGCCTAACGGCTTAGGGCTGAGACACACAACTCACATAGCTACATTACAGAATTGATCTTGATTGGAAATAAGAGGGTTGTACTGCTAAAGCATATGACATTATTAGGCCCACCTAGGGATCTGTGCTCAGTAAAACTGAGCTGGGGAAAAAAAACCTGATAAAAACCTTATCAGTATTTATTGGGTATTTTCTCAGCTGATCACTGAGGGGGCTAGTTTCTCAGCTAAAAAAATAGTTGTCCCCAAAAATCTCATGAATATTTAAGATTTTTGGGGGAAGGGGGGGGCACAAGATAGCTGCAGTTTCAGAGTATTTAATAGGCTTTCTGTCTCTTTAAACGCCTTTGGAGTTCACTCACTGCAACACAGAGTCGTGTCATGACTTGGAGAAAGCATTTAAAGGGACCATGTTCCTTTAAATGCCTATTTTCCTTCACTGAAAGCAAGGGAGGATGAGAGCACTTTCTTCTGGGGCCCACAGAATTGGACCCCCAGTCCAATCTTTTTAAAATGTGGGGGAGGGGGGTTAGGAGAGACACAAATATCTATGCTGCAAATTTGGTGCCTCAAAAAACAGCCCCCCCAGTCCCAAATACCCCTGGATCGATTCTCCAATATAGCCTATGAGAACCATTGACCATAGGGTATCATGGAGCCAAAAAATCCAGCTACCCCAAATATTTCCTGAATCCCAATACCATATAGGGATTTGGGAATATCAGGAAATATCTATATATTTCAGGTTCAATATAAAAAAAAAACCCAAATACCATTTTGGTGTGTGTGTGTGTGTGTGCACCCCTAGCCCCAGCCCCATGAATCTCAGGCTTTGGACTGTTGGAGACTGGGAAATACTTCATCTTCTTGCACTGAAGTAAAAAACCCCAACACATTAATCATTAGAGTATCCAAGTCAAAAAGAGGAAGAGAACACAGTAAGTGTCCATGGCAGAGTGGGGATTTGAACCTAAGTCTCTCAAATCATAGTCAAGCACTTTTAAAACTATTATACCATACTGATTTAATTGATGGCTTATATTAGAACAACCAGGGATTTCCCCAACTCTGTCTTGCTCCTTCTTTACTCCTTGTGATTCACTGTGATGCTCTTCCTTCAAATGTCATGGAATTTCAAACAGCAGAAGTCTAAGGAGTAAAGAAAGAATGCTCCTCTTTATTTAGTGGACAAAAAGGAGGATTAAGCAAAGTAATTGATATTACTTTGGCAAGCATGGATGGAGTACTGCTCTGGCTCATCTATGCCTATTCTACTAGGAAATTTCTTGCCACCTTCCAGTATGCCTATTGTGGAAAGGGTCAGTTTATGGCTCTGGAAAGCAAGAATTGCTAGGATCAGGGGATGCAAAGGGAAATGATTCCTGGGATCAGTGACAGACAGGTTGTAATCTGTTTGTGAATCTGCTATCTTTTCTAGTAGATTTTTCTGGACGATTTTCCCCCAGGGCTCATGACACCCAGCATGTGGATTCCAGGAAGGCCTAAGGACAGGATTTGCAGTAATTAATAGTCTCTCGACCTCCTGAGTTTCCTCCTTCAGCATCGATGCACCCTAGTAAGATTGTAAGATTTGGTTCTCCAAGCAAGGCCAGATTGTTGGAAGATCCAAAACCAGGACCGATTTCCCACTAGCCTTATGCCGCTATGTCGGATTTCATGCTATCTGCCCTGGGGCTACAACTAGCTTCACCTTTTTCACACGGCAAACAGAAACCGGTTTTTAGAGGGTCTTGTTTGCTGCACAAAAAAGGCGAAGCAAGTTGCAGCTTCGGGGCAGATAGTGTGAAATCCAACAGAAGCCCTGCTGAGAAGAGGAGCGTGATAGCAGCGTAAGGCTAGTGGGAAATTGGTGCAGATTTTAGCTTCATGAACAAGCAGCTGCAAGAGGCCCTGTCTGAGACTATAGTGTACAAGAGGGTCAACAACTTCCTTTGTAACATTTCCTGACCTCCAGTATCTTCCTGGAACTATTTCCCCTAGTTTGAAAAACAGAAAAATTGCCTGTATGATTCCACACCCAGCCAAAGACAATCAGAAACTTTGGGGAGCCACTTGAAGTCAGGAGAATGGCATGGGGATGGGGAGAGAGCTAAATTTCCTTCTACCAGCCAAGCCCTGATCCAAATAGTGAAAGCAAAAACTCACCAGAGATCTAATCACTGATTTTTCCAGGGTCTCATTAGATCATATTGTAGCAATCCTGGTAGGCATGTGATTGGCAGGCACACCTCTAACTCAGGCAAAACTTTTGTATATATTTACCTGAACACATAAATAAGTAGAGTAAACGGTTATGAACTAGCTATGAAGGCTCAGAACACCTAAACTGTTTTTTATTTCCTCCTTAGCTTTTACCAGGCTAGCCTGTGCTTCTTTGGACAGACAAGGTACCATACCAACACATAAGAAGAACTTTAATTAATGACTGATGTAAAAAAGAAGAAGCACAATGAAACTAAAGAGCTAGCCAAAATATGTGCAGCACAATGCAAAGATTTATGAGGATGATAAATGACTATGAGATATTCATTCCAAATTTATCTATGGTTAATAAGCCCTTAAGGAAACTACTGAAAAAATGGCTTTGCATTTGCATTGCTCAGAGTAGTATCAAGAGGCACATGAGCAGTTAAAACATGCTGATCAACAGTCCATCAATTTTAAAGTATAATTTCACTAAGCCAGTTGCACTGTCAGCAGATGCTTATTCCAAAAGACATACAGAAGGAGCTTTTTACTAATGCAAGAAGAGCAGCCAGATGCATTTACAGCAAGATCCCTCTACAAAGCCAGAAGAAACAGCATACAAACTGAGGTGGAGAGGAAGGCAGAAGATGCTGGCACCCCTGGTTTAGTTGTGCTACATTCCAACAGAATGATCAAAGGAGAGAAAAAACAGATTTAATGGTATGCAAGCTACTTAAAAGATTGGGGGGGGGGGGGGGATCCAAATCTCTACCTTCGGATTTTTTTACTATCTTGCTTTCAGTACAGATCAGGAATAAGCATCCACTGGATGATGCAGGAGTGTCCCCCCCCAAAATCAAAAACAAATATAAAATACCAGCTCACATGCAATGGATCATTTATCACCAAGTGCTTAAAAAAAATGAATAGCATTTTGGGCAACACTAGGAAGAGCTGCGCTTCAATGATTTTGCCTATAACAATTTACATTTTATGCATTATTCGTTCTGCAAATCCAGGTTTCACAATCCACTTTTGCAGAGGTGTGTTAACAACTAATGTCATTATGATTACAATCTTTCACCTAAAATCTGCCTTGAGTTCATTTGCATACCTGAGTGCATTTAAATATATACAGAAAAATTCTTCTCCACTAACATTGAGGCTGCCTGACATAAAAGCACAAACAAACCAGCCAGATAGTAGAAGAAGATATTTGGATTTATATCCCGCCCTCCACTTCGAAGAGTCTCAGAGCGGCTCACAATCTCCTTTATCTCCCTCCCCCACAACAGACACCCTGTGAGGTGGGTGGGGCTAGAGAGGGCTCTCACAGCAGCTGCCCTTTCAAGGACAACCTCTGCCAGAGCTATGGCTGACCCAAGGCCATGCTAGCAGGTGCAAGTGGAGGAGTGGGGAATCAAACCCGGTTCTCCCAGATAAGAGTCTGCACACTTAACCACTACACCAAACTGGCTCTCTAGTAACATTATATACTGTGCAATGTACTGCAGAATTAGACAGAATATCAAGCAGAGACATCCTAACAGTTTCCTGTTAGGAAGAAACATAATAAATATATAAACATAATAATTAACATGAATGTAACTAATTCACTTACATATAATGTTATCTTCATGAACTAATTAAAAGTTTCAGGACTTTTCTGGAGAGATGTCATAAATACTGCACCTAAATAAATATTGTACCTAAATATTTCAACTGAGGAACAAACTCCAGTTTTAACATTTGGACCAACCTGCTTTTAATGAAAACTGTTAGTTATACAGGTGAATTTGGCAGTAGTGGTAAAAACCAGCCTGGCTGGAAGCAATAGCTCAGTCAAATACACCCAGGTCCAGAAATCTGTACATCCTTCAACATAATCTAGATATACTGGGTATCAAATGCATAATCTAGCAGATTATATGGAATTTCTGCCTCTCATGGTGGCAAAAATACTTTGAAAAAGACAGGTGTACATATCCTGGATATACTACCTGCGTTTCTGCTGTCAATGTAGTTCTCAAAGACACAGGAGCTGGACCACAAAGGCTTCTGGGATAAATATCAATTAATAGCAGTAGTTAACCTGAGAGGGTGGATGGCTACATTAAAAGGTGCTAAGCAAAAATTATTAGAATCTGGGATAACTGATCAACATTAGCAACCAACAACTGGGTACACCGGTACAGGATCTCAAATGTTGCTGCAATTCCTTCTGTTATGATGGGAATTTAGGGAGATCCTCTGGGTGTTCCACAATGAGTATATCCCAGCCATTTGTTAAGGAATTCTATAGGTTTTATTTCTAAATCTACAATTTGTGTTTAGAGGCTCTAACTGCCACATTTCCAGCTGCCATCTTAACAACACAGCTTCTTCTTCCCAGACACCACCAGGGGGCAGATGGTCTCTCCTTCAATTATTAACTCTTTCTTAACTGTATTATTATTTGTAACTCTTTACAGCAACTTCTGGGGCTATCTGATACCTTGCCACATGCAGTGCTTGAACCAGGATCTCTAGCATGCTGAACATGTGCTCTGTCTTTCTCTCTGGTTTTCCTGCCCTGACAAATTTCAAGACTGGAGGATTTCAAATACCCCTTGAGTAGTTACTTTCCTGTGTGTTCAGCTGTGTGTGTGATTAAAAGAACAGTCTATAGTTCATAAGATATTGGGTTTAGTCTTGTCTCATCCTCCCATTTTACTGCAGATTGGTTAATTCATGGCCAAAGGTGAATGTTGTCTTATTCTCAGCTTCCTCTTGATGGCATTCAGCTCCCTTCATTCCTGTTTCTCAAATGAATGCTTTTCCTTGGTAAGCTATTACTGAGCTATTAGCATGGTAAGAATGCCTTCTATGAATGGTCTGTTGTGTGTTCTTTTGTTGCTGACTTGGTGTCTCTTTCCTCCTGGTCTTGCAACAAGATCTCCTAGGGACACTCTTCCACCTCTGAGTTCTGAACCCTTGATGGGGAGATGTCACAGGCTTTCCGTGGCATCTTCTTCTGCCAAGTGAGTTGTGGAGGCTTCTGTAAGATATGGTAGGAGTGGCTATGTGTTCTTCTCTGCCTGTCTACATATCAAAAGGGAAAATATTTGCAGGATGAGATTAAAATTCCTGTCTGCAAACTTCACAGCAGTGAGGTTGTTACAGGATTCCAACTGACTATGCCTTAGATACTAACTTGCTATGCCAGCCCCAGTAAGATGCCAGAGCTCAGGGTTTAGGACTGAACTGCCCATTTCCTTATAACCAGGTGCCTCCCAGAAACCAATTAAAATATTCCATTATATTTAGAATGAGACAAAGTGACTTCAGAGTAGTCTTCAGAGTAGGTGTACAAGAGCGGGCGTCTGAGCTAGCAGCAAAAACAATAGACATGGAATCTATGCAAACATATGTAAATTGACAAGACAGCCCAGTCTGGCTTTTCACAGACTCTTAGCCTAAAGCAAAAGGAGCCAGGAATATGGAATTTTCCAATGATGGAGACAGTTTGGTCAATGCATTACAATTCAAGCCTATTTCCATATCTAATACAGTACAGTTCTATATGTACGCCACAGGGAAATACATTTCTCCCCCTGGAATATGCGGGATGGAAAAAAATTGCTCACTAAAATACGCAGTAGTTATCAAGTCACTAGGAAATAGAGATAAATAGCGATATTTTGTACTTGCCATGGAAGAAGCACTCTGATAACAGACATGATAGCTCACTGTAAAACTCTGATTGCTGACAAGGGAGTCCAATTCTCAGCAATGGTTTTGAAGGCCCAACTAATGTAAGCATTTCATTCTATCACTAAGATACTCAAGAGTCTGCAATGTGTCTATAAAGAACAGGACTATGGGGGAAAATCATAAAAATATTATGCATGCAATACTTATCCGTATCTACCACAACTGGATGAACTTTCATTTCCCAAAGCACAGCTGCTAATGAGCAGGCAAACATGGACTTTCCTTCCCACAAGACATTAGTTATCTAAACCCAAGTAAATACCAAGCTTACAAGTACAGCTGGAAGACAGACAAAATAAACTACATTTTTAGTATGACAGATACAAACCCATCGTTCCGAGTGACAGTCAGGCAGTGAGTATGCCAAGGAACAGACAATAACAGCTGGAGGCCAGAAAGAGTTGTTAGCCCCCAAACGCAGCCTGCAATCATATAATGGGGAGGCAAGTGTTCAGAGGAATGAGAAAAACCATCAATATTTTCTCGAATGTTCACAACATCCTAGGTAGCTGTTTCTACAAAAGAATGAGGCAAAAGACACAACTCTTTAGGGAACACAAACAAGAATGAGAGAAGTCACTTCTATGCCAGAAGTTGTTACATGAAGCAGTACTGGCTGGATTATGAGGACATATACTAATTGTTGTATGGAACAGGCATATGCCAGGAGCAGCCAGCTGTGGCCTGGATTACACATGCAATAGAATAAGGCAGTAGTCATGATGTGATAGAATGGACTGTACTACTTCAGATTGCAAGACAGGAGTCAAATGCTGAAATGTTCTTCTATGTTAATCAAAATCTATTAAAGAGGGAGCTGGGATATACAGGTTTCTTCCTGATCAACTTGTTTTTGTTTTCTTGTATAGATGTGACTTAAAAACAAACAAACACTTGAGCAAGTATTCAAAAGTAGGGATGGGCATGAACCAGAAAAATGTGGTTCATGTTTGTTCATGTTTTGTGATCAAACCATCAACCAAATCACAAACTTGATCAAACCAGGAGGTTCATTCATGAACTGAACTGGTTCAGTTTGTGACTCTGCAAACTCAGTTGAAAGGAACTGCAGTCTTTTTAAACAGGGTTTGCAGAAAGTGCAAAAACCCACAGCTGAGCAGCAGGGTGCAGCCTGCTCCCAGTCACTCAGCTGGTTCGGTCTTTATTGTGCAATCCCTTTAAACGGTAAAGGGACTGCACAAGAAAGCCCTAAACAGCTGAGTGGCAGGGAGCAGGCTGTTCCCCACTGCTCAGCTGTTTTTGCAGGTTTCACAAGAAACAGAAAGCAGGGGGTTAAAGGGACTTGGATTCCCTTTAAATCCCTGCTTTCTGCTCTGTTGATGAACTACCATTGTGAAAGTTTGTGACATCATGAACTTCAGTTCACAAACCATGAACAAGGCAAAAATTGTGAAGAATTTTGCTTCATGACTCACTTTGTGTCCATCCCTATTCAGAAGTTGCACACACCAGAAGTGGTACAATAGACCACACAGCCACCTCATTCTGATGCATGACTACATATGTTCCACTGCATGTGAACTGAACAGCAAGCTATTTTCCCTTCTAAGAATATATGAAGAGCCTTGTTGAATTAGGGTAAAAGCCCAATTAGTTCAACATTTTAACGGTATTACCAGGTTATAAGCAGGACAACAGGCAACAGCCCAAGCAAAAGGTATTCAGTGATGCACTACTTCTGGATGCGAAGGTTTCATTTAGCTCTCTTGGTTCATAGCCATTGATAGATCAATCCTCCCATGCCTAATGCATCAGCCACGAATAGTAGTGGCTTTCTCAAGAAGAATTGGACAAAGGATAGTTCTATCGAAAATTACCATTTATAGGGTTAAGTGTTTTGAACACATTACCCATAGCTTAATATCTGTACATTGGCTGAAGTTTGTTCATTTCAAGATGCTGATTTAAAGCTCTTTGCTACCCATATGGGGATCACCTCTACCCATATGTGCCCAAAAGTCAGCTTTGATAATCAGACAGTTCCTTCACCCAGGTTTAGTGAGAACAGTTTCAGCTAAGGCACCCACTTCCTTGGTGGCAGGACCTGCTTTATGGCATGAGCCTCCTGAGGATTCAAGGAAGGCCCAAATGTTTCAAAAATGTCAGAGCTTCAAAAAATGAGAGTTTTTTCCAATGTGCTGGTGGCACTTATCAGTGGAGGTGAGTTATTATGACAGGGTAAACATTAAAGCCTGTTCTTACTGTTTGTATTGCATTTTTGTAATTTTTACTTGGCTTTAATAATGTAAGCCTCTTTGAGACCCATTAATCAGGAGGAAGAAGTAGTATATAAGTATCTGAAGTAAAAAATATTAACTATGACAGCCCAATGTATAGAAGTAGCATGCAGACCCACTCAAGTATGGAATTATTGTCAGAGTTGTTCTGCAGGTGTTTCCACCATGAATCTGAGATAACTTGCCAAGGTGCATTTGCCTGGCCCTTTCCTTATTAGTATTTAGACAACAGCTCAAGACTGTCCTTCTTAAGAGGGATCTCCATATTTAAATTGTAAAGCTGGATGTGCTTTGCTCTGTTGCCTGCATTATTGTTTTAGTCAATGTAATTCAGCCTATTAACTTAATGGGTTTGCATTGTTTTATAGTATACTGGCTTGGATTTCTTGGGGAAGGGGGAAGGTTTTTTTTTGGGGGGAGGGGTTGGCAAATTTCCTGTATTGTTAAAAGTCAAGTTTTTTACTGTTTTAAAAGGATTCTGTGTTTGATTTGTTGCTGCTGTGTTGTGCTGCTGTTGTTCCTTTTCCCTTCTGGTTCTGGTTCTTGGGGGGGCGGGCTGCTTAGCCTAATTTTTATTGTTAAAAAGGTCATTTTTTTAACAGTTGAGTTTGTTGGCCTTTTCTCAGTAATTTGTTTGGATCTATTCTCTGTTGTTGCTGGTTCTGCATCCTGTCCTGTTATCCCTTTTCCTGGTTCTGGTTTTGGGAGGGGGGGGAGGTGTTGTTGACTGAATTGGCCTGAGGTTTTTTTATTGTTGAAAAAGTCACTTTTTAAACATGCTTGTTGTGCTTGGCCAGCTCTCCCCACGTTGTTTTGGGCAGGGCTGGAGAGCTGGCATCTGTAGATTGTGTGTTCTTTGGCAGGGAAGCTGGCACCTGGGTGAGAGAACCAGAACCAGCAGGCTTGTTGTGCTTGGCCAGCTCTCCCCACGTTGTTTGGGGCAGAGCTGGAGAGCTGGCATCTATAGATTGTGTGTCTGTTGCAGGGAAACTGGCATCTGGGTGAGAGACCCAGAACCAGCATGCTTGTTGTGCTTGGCCAGCTCTCCCCGTGTTGTTTGGGGCAGGGCTGGAGAGCTGGCATCTGGGTTTGGTGCAGCCAGGTCTGCAGAGCAGACCTTGAGCAGATTGTGTTTTTGTGGCAGTGACATTGGCAACTGGATTTATATTGGTTCCAGGCCAGCAGGGTTCATAGAGTAGATAGATGGATGTTGGGTACTATAGAGATTTGGGTACTATAGAGATTCTCTGGTGTGAAGTTAGGTTTGGCTTTGGGTGCCCCAGGAACTGGACCCCCTGGTCCAAATTTTTTTGGCCTTGTGGGTTTTGTGTGGGACAGTGCCCTGAAGCTGCACAACAGTTTGGGGGGGGCTCTCCTCAAAAACCCCTGCTCCCAAGAGCCACTTTTCCCATGACAATTACAGTGGGGGAAGTGGCTCTAATTGTTTTTTTCCTCACCATTGGGGTGCCCACAGATGGGTGCAGTCTTTTTGGACCTAGGGGGTTGCATGCAGGGGAGTCCCCTGAAGCTGCCCTGCAGTTTTGGGCCTCTCCCTCAAACCCCCCTCTGGCCAGAACCACTTTCCCCACAGCAATTATAGTGGAGGAAATGGCTAATCGGGCTTTCCCCAGCACTGGTGGCAATGGGCTCTCCCTCAAACCCCCTCCCCTCCAAGCGGCTTCCAATATACCCTATTTTGCCATTGATTTCAATGGCCATAGGGTATAATGGGGCTGTATATTCGGAAACAGCTGCGCATCTACTGCATAGGCAGCTATTCCGAGTACCGGTATTTGGAAATATATGGTATTCCGGATTTTTTGGCCCCGTATATTTCCAAATACGATTTTTTTTTTTTGCACATCCCTAGTTGGGAGCACTCCTGTCACTCAGCAGTTTTTGCTGCTTTCTGAAACCTCATTTAAAAGGACTGCATTCCTTTAAGTGAGGTTTGCTGGACCCACAAACCATGAACTGAACTGGTTCATCAGAGAGTGAACCTCTTTGATTCAGTTTGTGGTCTTGCCATTAACCAAACTGCATTTTGCAGTTTGTGTCCAATCCTAGAGCAGGGCATACATGTTTTAATAAATAAAATAATATAACCTTTGCAAAGTCTCCATGGTCATGTGCATGGAGTGCAAAAATTTAGTTGTCAATAAGACACTTTTCAAGCATGGTAGTAGATGTAAGGTAAGAAGCTGAAGTGGACTGAAAAGAATAAGTAAAGAAGAATGGTGATTCTATATACACCATAAATGTAAAGAACTACTCTTCTATTTGGATTTCAAGCAATCTCTGTTGGGATCAGCATGACCCTGCCTGGACTGTAGTTGTCAGCTGTGCCAATGTATTTGCCAATCACAAAATTGCTCCAAGTGCTGAAGGAAGGACCCCTAAGAAGCAGCTGGGACATTCTCAGACACCATTTGAGACAATATCAACCCAGTAAGTTCTGTTTATTTGGGTGTCAACTTATCAGTATTATACAGCAAATACTGAGGCAACCAAAATTATAGAAACAAGGTGCTGAGGCTTGCGGGGTGGGGGGCAGACACACTATGCCTTGAATTGAAGACAGAAAACAAAGTTTTGATATAACAGGATCCAATGAATGTAGCATTCTTGATTGCAAGAGAAAATTGAGTTACATTCAAAATGCTGAAGTGCTTCCAGTTTCCTTCACAGTTTTCTTTGGCACATCTAAGGACAGAAGGGAATGAAAGGAAAGGGAGTCACAGAAGGGATTATGCATCTACAAATCCCCCGATGCCTGAAAAATGATGGCAAACATGTCGGCATATAAATTCCCTGTTCCATTCTCTTCACTGACAACCTTTTGCAAGAAGTAAAGTGTCCTGCTGAAATACCAGGTCTTTGGGAAATGGGGGAAAGGCAGTGTTTCTCCAAGATAGGGTGCATATTTGCAGTCTGGCTTCTTTTCAAGTAGCCTCTGTTCCATTTAAGCGTTTAGAAATCGGCAATTGAAAATAAATCACCATACACAAATGAGCATATTCTAGGAGAGGTGGCAAGCCAATTGTGTGAATACATGAGTGCACACAATTAATACAGAACACCCAGAGGGAGGGGAACAAAATGGGCATGCTGCTACAGTGGCTTGAACTTTGCCTGCTATTTGAGTGCTCTGTATATAGGGCCAACTAGATGCCAGTAGTCTTGTATCACTGCCAGTGCCCAGAAGGGTATAGGCCAACAAGCTTTAGATAGATATGATGCACAGGAAGCCTCAAGTAAAATAAAAATTGCAATTTTATCATTGTGCACTATGGAATATGCTTGTCTTAAGGCACACTCTCGGGATATCTGTCCTCATGCCCAGTTGAACTGGACAATTTTTTACTGGACAATTTTCCAATTTAAATTTAAATAATCTAAATATTTAAATAATATTAGCATAATTTAAATAACATTAGCAAAAGAAAGGAAATAGACCATATACAAGCACTGGGATGTCCATGCTTCATATGTCACACTGATTTGCAGCAGAACAGACCTGAGGACTATAGATAAAAGAATATATTTACATAAGTGAGGCAGCAAATTTTTCTAGGAAAAAATAGAGCATCAGAAAAATTTCTATTCTGGAAGATTTTCTGCCCTACACCACTGGTTTGGAGCACTCTTTCTCTGCCACTGCTGCAGTGATAACCTGCTGGCACAGTGGGAAGCTGGTTATGCAAGATCATATCATACCCATATTGGTCGATGACTGAAAAACAGCACATGTGGACTGAGGGATGTACTGTAAAATTGATCCAGTCCCTAACACAAGAACACTGAAAATGCTGTTCCTCCAGATAGATAAAACAAATTGTTTAACTCTGTGTCAACAGGAAATAGGAAATTCTTAAGTGGATGATGGAGGCAGAAGTGGGATAAGAATTTCTGCAGGGTGCTGCAGCAAGAAAAGTTTGAGAACCCCTAGTTTTTAGTCCACCTGAAGTTGCTGTCAATAACAAACTTTGCAAAGTAAGCTCTGGAGTAAGACTGTTCCCCAGTGTCACAAACACAAGGATATTTATCTATTTCATTAATAGCTGAATTTTCTCTGCAATGGGGACTCACAGGGGCTTCAACCTTCTCCCCTCGTTCACTTTATCCTCAGAACAACTACCTGTGAGTTGTTAAACTGAGAGTCTGTGACTGGCCTAACATCACCCAGCAAGCTTCCATGGCAAGGAGCCTAGCACAGCACAGCATATGTGATTCTCACCCTTTTTATCTTCATACCAACCTTGCAAGGTAGGTTAGGCCCAGGAGTAACAGGCCCAAGGACACCAAGTAAGCTTCATGAGCGAGTAAGAATTTGAGCCCAGGTATCTGAAGTTTTAGTCTGGCACCACTGCACTACATTGAGGGTGTAAACAGATGAGCAGTTTGGCCCTCCATAGCCATCCCTCTCCTCTGGATTAAATGGGAGTGATCACATGTGTGTATCTGGCTCCCATGCCCCACTCACCCTTACCTCATTCTAAAATGACTCCCATGTGGATTAAATAGCCACCAGGAAATTCCAGCGTCTTCCCCAACAAAGTACCTCCATGGTGAGTTTCTGGCTGTCTAATCACCCCAGCATGCCATGGAAATGCATGAGTGGTGTGATGATTCCACTCAATTTCCGGCACATCTTTCCTCCTCACACCAACCCCACACCATAGAACCAGCCAGGAGCACATGTGCACTTGTCTGTTTCTGCACACACACAGCAGGAATGTGGAAAAAGAACCCAACCCAGTTGCAGATCTGTGGTTGCAGCACATTAGCGATGTGGATGACCAACCAAGAGCCCATGGAGCTTTGACGCCAGCTTAGCAGTCACTGTCTGATTGATGCAAAGCAATACAAAATCAAGCAGCTTTTAAAAAGCTGATATAGTGCCGCAGCAACCTGTCCATCTGATTAAACACTTACTCTCGCTGATATCAGAAATACATCCAGCATAATGATTCACAGCACTTTTTCCAGTTCTTAACTTTCCCTTCCATCAAGTGTTGCTTGATAGAGGCCACACTTCATCTATTCTCTCCACTGCATTTATATTAATTTCACTGAACAGATGTTCCCATAATGACATTTACAGGTTCAAAAATAAACATCTGCATATATCAGTCTGAATATCCAAGACTGCAAGATGCGAATGACATATTATATTTCTGAGAGTTATCAGCAGACTTTAGCTTTGGTGACAAAATCTCAGTTTCAAAACAGCCACAGCTCAACCACCATGGAAACTCAGATACTGGAACTGTCTGCTCTTGAATTACCAGATATTTTCAGCATGTGTCATCTGCATAAACTCTCTCACCAAAATATTACTGATGTGAACTGTACAGCCATGTCCAAAGCTGTCTCACAGTTTTCTCAAAGGATGGGGGTGGTAACATCTGCACAACCTGCAGATCTAAAAATATTATTTCCAATATGAAGCTCTGATTAGACAAGACGAGTGTCCATAACAACAGAAAACAAAGCTGTGCCCTCTCAATGGAACACGTTAACAATCCATCTAACAATCCCAATTCCCATCAAGAAGTTAGCCATTTAAGTGAGCGATTTGCATCTGATCATTTATTAATACCAAGTATCTCTACAGCTCGCTTTATCTTACACAGTCATCAGTACTATGACAGCCAATCAACAATATCCTGTGGTTTTCCTGCTTGATGGTGTAGATTAGGGTCTTAGCAGGTCAGACACAAAGAAACTTTTTTCTAGGTTTTCTGAGCTTCACTAATAATAAGCATCATTTTGTCTAGTAAAGCAGCTCAAGAAGGTGCAGCTGCCTTTTTCCAACCTGGCCACTCCAAAAGGGAAGGAAGGGATCACTTTTAAGGGGGTACACAGTCTAGATCTAAAAGGCAACGGGGGGAGAGACAAATTCATCATGAAATGACTGGGGAACAGAAGAGCCTCATGAAGAGAGTTCCTTTGTGCCATCTAAATTTTCCATTGGACAGACGCAGAAGGGAGAACTCACCCTCTAAGCCTGCCATAAGAATGAATAACAGTTTCAGAAAGGTCTCCAAGTGGTAAGCACATGCAGGAGAAAAAAGTATGGTATTAATAATCACTGATGATGTTAGGTGATACTAGCCAACAAAGACCTGTGACATTTAAGCAGTCACTGTATAGAAACCACTTGCAACACTAAAAGAAAGGTATGACAATTTTGCCCACCCTCATAGGATTTTCTCTTCTTTCTGGCTAAGCTTCTTCTCCCTTTTCTTGTTTTTCTCTGTCCCATTCAGTTGTTTGAATGTATATCATTAGATGCTGACCCAGCCTGGGGAACTGAGGGGAGTCCTGCAGAGGTCCCTCCCCTTTCCAAACTGCACCTTCCTCAAGCTCCATCCCAAAATCTCCAGGTATTTCTCAGCTCAGAGCTGGCAACCCTATTGCAGCCATGTAGCTCTTTTGACTTGGAGAATAGGAGGCTCATGCATGCTTGCTGTCTCTTTGACAATTTTCATACTCATCCACTGTAACCCACTAATAGTTCCCAAGGAAATTGTCTCCCATTTGCTCCCTAAAAATATAAATTCCGCACTTTGGACTGGCTAGTAGTGTGTGTTTTAGCCAAAGATGAAAAGAATCAAGACAACCAATCACAACAAGCAATTTCAAACTTGTGAATTTCTGGCCCATTCATATAATGGAGGACAAGTTGATTACATCTATCAAGGACCTACAACAGTGTTAAAACCTATGCATACAGTCACCAAATAAATGAGGGAAGGAACACCCAGCCACCATGGAGTGCATTAGCAAGGGAAATTCAGTATTGAATAAACAGGTTCTCTATCAAACAAAGAGGCTTTGGCTAAGCTTTAAAGTGGAATTTGATCAACTTCATCATATTTAGAATAATAAATAGTGAAGGTTAGGTTCCCACCTGTTACAGATATTAGTGGGGGGGACACACACACATTGTGGTTTAAAAACTTCCAGGGGTAGGAGTTGGTGATTTCTATGAAATAGCTGCATTTATTAGAAGAAAGACATTTTTACTTTTGGGATTTTTATATTTCAGTTCACCGTAAGTTTTGAGTAACTGTTGTATTTTCCTTCTGTAAGAAAATAATGGACTAGACATGCCATGATAAGGAACTGTGCATCTGAAAACCTAGGAAAGTTGTGATATAAGACAACTCAACATCAACAGAAATTATTCATTTCCACATTCCTACTCTGCATTTTAGATTCCCAAACTGGCTTACAAAATTAGAATTAATATAAAAATATATAACAAAGTCAACCAACAACCTACAAACATTAAAAACAGTGCTTTATTTTTTATCAACAGAGCACAAACTAGATCAAAAGTAGAAAAGCAAATGGCTAAAGAAAGAGGAGTCACACATATCCATACTGAATAACCCAAATGAAGCCCTTTTAAACAGGTCAGTCTTTTTCAGGTTACAAATAGTTACAGGACAGTACTAAGCATTTCACTTTTCATCAGCTTTAACTGGTGAGCCAGGTGCGGTTCTTCCTGGGGTGAGATCTTGTCACTGTAGTGCATGCCCTGGTAACATTTAGATTAGATTACTGGAATGTATTCAACATGGGGCTGTGCTTGAAGACTGCCTAGAAACTACAGTTGCTACAGAATGCTGTGCTGTGCCAGAATGTTGACTGGCATGGGTTGTAGGGTCTATGGGTGCATTCACACACACTAAATAATGTGCTTTGCAATTGGATTTTTACTGTGTACAAATAGCAGAATCCACTTGCAAACAGTTACCATGTGAAAGCACTCAGAATCAGTACAATCATGTTTCATCTACACTGGGTCCCAATTTGTTTCTGAGCTCAATTCAAGATGCTGATATTGATCTTAGAGCCAGCACACCTTAAGGACTGCGCTCTCCCATATGGAATGTTGAATCAGATAAGCCTGGGTGCCTGCCTGCTTGTTTTCGGTGTGAATAAAACTGTCTATCTGTAGAATGATTTTAACTCAGTCATTTTGGGGGCCCGTGCCCGACCGGGTTCTGCTTATGGTGCCATAAAGTAACCCTTGCCTCAAAACCAGAAAGTCTGTGCGGACCTCATTATTTCCCTGCTCCACCATCAGAGGCTAGATGTGTGGCCTTCTCAGTCATGATGCCAGAGCTCTGAAACTCCCTCCCCAGGGAGATTAGCCTATCTCCCTCTACTGTTGTCTTCTGCCTGCAGGTGAGGATTTTTTGTTGTTGTTGTTCTGTCTGGCACATCCCTGTTGGCCCCCTCTCTGGCTTTTGGTGCTATGCATATTTGTATCTTTTTTATTGAATTTCTCTCTCTCTCTCTGTAGATATAGATATATGGTTTTTAATGTTGAAATGTTTTAATTGTGTTGCCCTGAGGACCCTATTTGGGTGGAAAGGCATCACAGACATGTTTTAAATAAATAAATAAAATATGTTTCCTGGAAGAGGAAATTCTACAGTCTTGGCACTGCCACTGAGAAGGAGATGCCCCATATAATCATATGCTGAACCTCTAAATATGGTGGGACAAAGCAAACCTTTCTAGAGGATCTCAGTGTAAGGGTGTAGTCATGTGGGAGAACATGGTCCTGAGGATGCCTTATTCCCAAACTGATAGATCCAAGTGGGCAGCTGTGTTGGTCTGAAGCAATAGAACAAAGCAGTAGACAAGTGCATCTTTAAGACCAACTAACTTTTATTCAGAATGTAAGCTTTCATATTCTCTAAGCAGACTTCATCAGACAAAAATGGAATGGAAAGCAACAGTTCTTAATAGAAGTGGGCATTAAGCTGGTATGTAGAATCATGGGAATGTTTTTAGCAGATTAAAAGAATCACAAATTGGGGTCTGTGTTTGTTAGTTAGTGTTGTTAACTGGGCTGAAACAACATTGGAGAGTGATAAAAAGCAGACTTATGTCGTAGGTGTGAAGTGCCATAAATCTGGGTAACATTCTGGCTTTGTTAGTTTTGAGTTTAAATAGAGGGCATAGTTACTCAAGAGGTTATAACATCATTATAGTTTGCCATTAGAAAAAAAGGAATACATTAAAATACAGTGGAGGATGGGTGTCATAAGATAAACAGCCAATATTCCTTATTTGAGTATGTCAATACAAACCCACCCACCCCCAATATTCTGATACACTGTTCTAAAAGAGAAATACATATTAGTTAGCCATTAGAAAAAACAGGGTACATTAAAATATAGTGGAAGGTGGGTTAGTATATGTAATGAGATAAACAGTCCATATCCCTTATTTGAGTATATCAATTTTAAAAAAATATTATTCTGATAAATTGTTCTAAAAATGAAATACATTGGAATACTGTGGATGTATAGCTATACTCACTGAGAGTGGGTTTAGCATATGTAATGAGATAAAAAAACCAACATCCCTGTTCAGTCCTGGGGAGGTGTTTGTTCCAAGTTTCATAATAATTTGTAATTCAGCAATTTCTCTTTCCATTCTGTTCTTGAAGTTCCTTTGCAGAAAACAGATACTTTGAGGTCACCCACTGAATGCTCAGGAAGGTTAAAGTGTTCTCCTACAAGTTTCTCAGTTCTGTAATTCCTGATATCAGATTTGTGGCCATTTATCCTTTGGCGTAGGGTTTGTCCTGTTTGCCCTATGTAGAGAACTGAAGGGCATTGTTGGCATTTAATGGCATATATAATGTTGAAAGATGAACAAGTGAATGAGCCTGAGATGGTGTAGTTAATACTGTTAGGTCCAGTGACTGTTGTCTGGCTGTAAACTGTTCAGGATATTAAAAGTCAAGAGGAGCACTCAGAAACAAACCAGAGACCAGTTAAGATGTTGCAGAATAGGGATGATATGCTTGAACAGGCTGACCCCTGCTAAGAACCAGTTACATTTTGGAACATCTGAAGCTTCTGAGAACTTTTCAAGGGCAGCCAAATGTAGAGAACATTAAAGTGGCCCAGTCTGGAAATCACCGAAGCATGCTTGACTTATGACCAGGTCAAACTTATCTTCATTATGCAAAGTAGTGAATGTACTGGTCTACAGCCCAAATTCCTGAGCTCAGCTTGTTTAAGGTAGCTATTAGAGTACTCATCACCCAAGCAATATAAAATGGAACAGTGGCGTGAGCAAAAGCACTGATATAGACTCATCAGTAATGCCCTGGGCCCAAATGATAAATACCCATTTCCTTGCTTTTTGTCCCCAAATAGCACTATAATCTGAAATAGCAAAAAAAAAAAAGGGGGGGGGGGAGAAGAAGAAAAGAAACAAAACATTCAGTGATCAAACTAATGAGATTGTAATTATTTTTGTAATAATTGAAGCATAGCCTTTTGAGTTTTGATGACATTTCCAAATGCCTAAGAAAAACAATAGACACTACAAACATATTTATTGTAGCTAATTATGAAAAACATGAAACAAGCTGACTCAGAGATGCAATAATTAAGATATCCTTAACAGTTGTTGTCAATCTGTGACATGCTTTGTCGCTGCGTGATTGATGGATGGTAGAGGTGGTGGTGAACATGGATGCTAGAAAATGCACACATTCAGATGTATCAATGCTCCAAGAGAATCACATATGCTCTCTCAGTAATCCCTCCAACAAACTTCAGTATCATTTTGTGCATATAGCACAGGGGCAGGGAATGGAACTACCTGAAGGCAGTTGGGGACTTTATGGCCAAACTCATATTGGAACCAAAGACTTTCAGCTCATCATGTTTTATGAGTTATTCTCTGATAACCAGCCCATGAGTGAGTTGCTACCCCCAGCATCAACATAAGTGAGATAGATCACTCTAGATACCTTTAAACCACTCACCAGTTATGAAGGCAGAAAGCCAGCAGGGGAGGGGGGTTATCCAGTGTTTTGCAGAAAGTGCTATGTGCACAATTATCTGGGTGGAAATCACGAGTATGTGCTCATGGTATTGAGCTGGTGGCTCTCAGGGAGCAGGTTCATTCCTTTGAGGCTAGGAATACCGACTTGGGGAAGCTGAGGCAAAGAGAGAGGTTTGGGGAAGAGATCCTCATGGACTTACCAGAACAAGTCCACTCCTGTACTGACAGCTCTTCTGTTGTGCGTATAAGAAAGTGGTCCTGGGAGGAAGGGTTTAGATTTGTTAGACACTGGGGAACTTTCTGGATAGGCCCGGTGCTAGGGGTTCCTGCGCCCCAGGCTGAACACCGCCCCCAAGTGCTTTATTAGCGTATGCTTTGCACACACACCTCGATGACCTCACACACCCCACTTTGCTGAAGCTTCCCAGCTCTGAGCGCATTTGCTGCCACACACCCCGACTTCACTGAGGTCTCCTGAGCCTTGGAAGGCCTCAGCGAAGTCTGGATGGCAGCAGGTGCCAATCCTGTAGCCACAGGGGGCCCCAAGGGGCACAGACCCTCTATTAAACCCCTGTAGGGCCCCTCCATTCAGTGCCTCCTCCGCTAGCCCGCCACCACTCACCCCTTCCTTTTGCAATCCCCCCAGCTGCCATCCGCCCGCCACTGCAGCCTGTGCCTCCTCTGCTGGCTCGCCACTTCCCACCCCTTCCCTTTGCACCCCCTCAGCACACCACCCGCTCGCCCACCACTGCAGCCTGTGCCTTCTCCACCAGCCCGCCGCTGCCCACCCCTTCCCTTCCCTGTGCACACACCCCCAGCATGCTGCCCACTCACCCACCGCTGCAGCCTGTGCCTCCTTCACCGGCTCACCGCAGCCGCTGCCCACCCCTCCTTTCCCTTCCCTTTCCATTGCCTCCCCCCCCCCCCACGTGCTTATGGCAGGGCCTTGTTGGTAATCGTGGGTGATGCACACTGGGACAAAAAAACTCCCAAATTCAAGTATAGTCTAGTAGGGCTGAACTTGCTGAGACTGAAGGAGGGAAAGATTTTGGGGTTGTGGCAGATAGTTTAATGAAAGTGTCAAGCCAATGTGCTGCAGCAGTACAAAAGGCAAACTCTGTGTTAGGGATTATTAGGAAAGTATTAAGAATAAAATGGCCATATTGCAATGCCCCTGTATAAATCTATGGTGCAGCCTCATTTGGAACACTGTATACTGTTCTGGTCACTGTATCTCAAAAAGGATATTGCAGAGCTGAAAGAGGAGGACAACGAAGATGATTAGGGTGTTGAATACCTTCCCTATGAGGAAAAGTTGAAGAGTCTCTGTAAGCCAAAATGCCCTCAAAAGAGGTTGGGGAATTAACAGGTGGGCAACTATGGCTCAAAAGGATCTAGAATCTATGTATACAGGATTCAACTTCCAGAAATTCTTACTAAATTTACTATGGACACTAATTAAGTAAAAAAAAATTGCTTTTATTACAGAAAACTATAGAACACACATACAAGATAATGGATACATACAGCACACATACAGACCTAATAAAGATAGAGAGAAGTGACACAAGCATGGACAAACGGTGATAATTACAGATTGTAGTCTTCAAGGAAGGCTCCAATGGTGATGAATGAGGGAGATAGGGGAAGGGACTCTCAACTGATCAGATATCGGGGGTGTATCTAAACAGCAGGACTGGGGTACACGTGCAGAATTTTGGGTCCGAGGTTATAAAGTCTACCTTGAACCCTAAGGGGGTAGGAGGTTCAGGGGCAGATGACAAGTGGTCAGATGGTACATGATGCTGACCCACATGATACATTACCTCAGAAAAGTGGAGGGTCCGAAGTGACCATAGGTGACTTGTGTGGTGGGCAGTGGCCAGTTTATTCTGGGTACCTGATTGGATGCCCATATCCAGCCAATGAGTGGACCTGGCCCTGGTTACCTGATTGGGCAGGCGGAGGCTCCAGTATGACAGTTGAGGGGATTAAAACAAGCTATACAAACTTATCTAAAAGTGACAATAGGTAGCTGAATTGATAACTAAGGTGACACCCGATCTACACAATAGCTCTGGCTCTGGGTGAAGCTGTTCTTCCTCTTCTTTACTCCTCAGCTGGCACCATCCTTTGTCTTGGGTTCTGTTGGACAAAAGCTTAGGCAGTCTGGCAGGATCCACGCCTAAGATAAACTTGATTGCCTTATGCAGAAGTTGAAGCAGCTGTTGGATACGTGAGTTTCTTGCTTTGCTGTAACGGAGTCCAGAAAACAAGATGGATTCTGGTGGTGTTAGCCTTTGGTTCTCAGAACCATGTTGGAAGGTGCTCTCCTTGATGGCTCATGGCTGCGCAGCTTCTTTCACTGCAATGACCAAGGCTGTGCATGCACGGAACGGCTGGAAGCTCGTCTGTAGTTCCGGCTAACACCCATCCAGAGATGTAGAATGCTGCTGCAAAGCTGAGACGTATAGTATCCACATAAGCCTTAGAAACTGTGGGCAAAGTCCACTTCTTAGAGCAGATGTGTGTGAGTCAAAACTCCAGGCACCCTGGCAACCAAGCTAGTGATCACGATGTCCATGTATATGAAAAGTAGGGAGCTTTTTCTTACATCTGGGACTTTTCAGTTTAGAAAAGAGAATAAGGGGGGACATGATAGAGGTTTATAAAATTATGCATGGGGTAGAGAGAGCTGACAAAGATACATTTTTCCCCTCTCCCAAAATACTTGAACTTGAGGGCATTCAATGAAGCTGATGGGCAGTAGGTTCAGGTTGGACAAAAGGAAATCTTATTTTACACAGAGAATGATTAAAATGTGGAATTAACTGCCAGGGGGATGTAGTGATAGCCACAGGAATAAACAGCTTTAAAAGGGGATGAGATAGATTCATGGAGGACAAGTCTATCAGTGGTTACTAGCCACTAGGGGTGTGCATTCGGTTCGGCCGAACCGAATCAACCACCGAATCACCCCTGATTCGGCTGTATATGGAATCGCATACAGCCAAATCCAATTGGGGATTCGGGAGCCGAGTATGGCTCCCCGTATACTTCCGTATAGATATTCGGAAGTATACAGAAAAGGCAGGAAAGGGGCTTCTGCAGCCTCAGCGGAGCTGCTTGCCTCCTTTCCCGCCTTTGGTAGCCTTTTCCCGCCTCTCCCATAGCCTCTCTGGGATCAGGGAGGGGGAAGAGGAGCCCCAGCAGCCAATCCAAAGCATGCATTTGCAAAATGCATTGCAAATGCATGCTTTGCAGGGCTGTTGTGTAGCTGATCCCCCAGCCATCAGCAACCTTGTTGTTCTTTTGATCTTTTGCTTACTTGGGTATCCAAGTAAGCACTGTTCTCTGGCCAATCACAGAGCAGTACTATTTTTTGAAACTGCTCTCTGTAGGGCCAGAGAACCTTTTTAAGGAGTCTGCCTGGCAGGACTCCTCCATTGCTGCTGTGGTGGTGTGAGAGAGAGATTGTGCTGTGCTGGCCCTTGGCCTCAGCTGCTGCTGCTCTCTCTCAGCCTTACCAGACTTGCCTGGAGTAGAGAAGACGTCTAAGGTAAGACAGTCTTGGGGTTCTTGTTTTTATTTTAGTTGGTAAAAGGACTTTTTAAGACTCAGAGTCCCTTTACTTATCCAGATTTGGGTGGTGGGTAGCTTATTTGGGGTTAGGGTCGGGGGGTTCTGCTGGGGGAGGGGGCCTGGAGTGGGGGTTTTTTTGCCAATTTGCCCATATCTTACTTTAGTGAGAGGACTTTTTAAAGTGCAGTGTCCTTTTACTTTTCCTGATTTGGGTGGCTTGGATTTCTTGGGGTTAGGGTGAAGGGGGTTTTTTTGGGGGGGAGAGGTTGGTAAAGTTCCTGTATTGTTAAAAGATAAGTTTTTTACTGTTTTCAAAGGATTCTGTGTTTGATTTGTTGCTGCTGTGTTGTGCTGTTGTTCCTTTTCTCTTCTGGTTCTTGGGGTGCTGTTTAGCCTAATTTCTTCTAAGTTCTTCTGGTGCTGTTTAGCCTAATTTTCATTGTTTAAAAGGCCACTTTTTAAACAGTTGCGTTTGTGTTGGCCTTCTGTTTGGATCTATTCTCTATTGCTGCAGGTTTTGCATCCTCCTGTCCTGTTGTTCCCATTTTCCTGGTTCTGGTTTTAGGGGGGCGGGGGGTTGTTGACTGATTTGGCCTGAGGTTTCTTATTGGTGAAAAGGCCACTTTTTTAGCAGTTGAGTTGCTTGGCCTTTTCTGATTGTGCTGGTTTTTTTGGGTGGGTGGGTGGGTTAAAAGTTAAGTTTCTTTCTGTTTTGGTTTTTTTAAATTACCTCTGGTTGGTGTGGGGGTTGGTGAGGGTGTGTGTGGGCTGGGTCACTTTCATGTTTTTATAGAGTTATTTTTGGAGTCTGAGTGTACTTTTGGTTTGGCTAGAGCCACTAAATAGGCTGCCCCACTAACAAGGGTGTTTTTAGGGATTGTGTTTTTTCAAATTAAAAAAAAACTTAATCCAGTTTAGGGCTTTATCTCCTTTCAAAATTCAAGTAGGCCAGATAGGGGTGATTTAAAAAGATTTTAGGTTTCTCATAAAAGGCAGTGTGACTACTAGGCCACATCAGGCTCCCTTTTAAAGAGACTAATGTTGCAGTGCATCTTGCTTTCAGCCACTCTCCAGGAGCGTTCTGTGGGAGTACAGGGAAGCCAGGCATCTCTGCCTGAGATGTTTGGTGCGGGACGCACCTGTGTCCCAAGAGGGGGAATCAGGTATGGCAGGAGGATGATCGCCTGGAACCTTGCCAGGTTGATCGCCCATGGGCTTCCATTTTCAGTGATCGAGAATCCTGGGGTGCGAGGGTTGCTCGAGTACCTGGTGCCCTGGTACAAAGTTCCTGCAAGAACCACCATTAGCAGGACCATTGTCCCAGCTGTTTTCAGGGCGACCAGATCTGTGCTGAAGGAGCATTTGTCCCGTGCTGCCGGGGGGACTGTTCATTTCACCTCAGATATCTGGAGCTCCCAACATGTGTTCGAGGGATATCTCTCCCTGACTGTGCATTGGTGGTAACCCAGAGAGCTGGGGGCAGTGCAGTGTGGGGGTGGCAGCAGTAGTGGCAGGCAGGGTCAGGGCTGCCAGGATGGCTATCGCTGGGCCTTGCTGCACGCCAAAGCAGTCGATGCACCGCACACGGCGGACACTCTCAGAGTCATCCTCTCATGGCAGTTAGAGGGCTGGGTAGGCAGCGGGGACATCGCCATGGGCTTCGTGGTGACTGATGGTGGCGCCAACATCAAGGTGGCTGTCCAGCATCAGGGCCTAAAATGCCTTCCTTGCATGGCCCACATTCTGCACCTTGTGGTTAAGGACGCATTGGGCCAGACGAAAAGCCAGGATCGTTGGTATCTAGCCGCGACCCATGAGTACCGACTTCTGCTCCCGAAGTGTCGGCACATCACAGTCACTTCTCACACAGCAATACAGACTTGTATCGGCTGCGTGAGAAACAGACACTGACAGGCGTGCCAGGGCACCGCCTGATCGGTGACGTCAGCACACGCTGGAACTCCACCTGTGCCATGCTGGAGCACATGGTGGAGCAGAGAGCAGCCCTGGATGCCTTTGTCTCTGAGACAAGGGTCTTTCGGGATCAGAACCGTCTCACCCAAGAGGATTGGGTGGTCATTTCTCAGACTGTGGAGGTTCTTGGGCCCTTCAAGACCCACACAGAAATGCTCTCGTCTGACACGGCGAGCATCGCACTGGTCGTCCCCATGGTCCAGATGGCCCGTGAGGACCTGGCCTCATTTCTAGTGCCAGCTCAAGGCTGTGCAGACATTCTTCCAGTGGTGCACACCCTGGTTGTTAGGCTGCAGGAAGGGCTTGAGGCCCGCTTTCAGACTTTCACCCAGGATAAGGTCTATATGATGGCGACCATGTTAGACCTGTGCCTTAAGAGCACAGTCACCGAGCGGGCCAACAAGCTCAATCGCTGGCAAGACGAGCTCTCCCAAATGGTCGAGCGTTCCAGAGTCAGGGCAGGCCCAGTGCCGGTAGTTGAGGAGGAGAGGGGTGGAAGCAGCTCATCTGCCACTTCCACTGCTGTTGTTCATCCCCAACCTCCCCAGCTAGGCACTGTTTCCCACCAGACTCACGCCACTAAGAGTCCTGAGATGACACTCATCGGGCGGGTCGCTGGCCCCTCTAGGAGCGGTAGGGCACCGAGAGCGAAGACGGGTGCTGCGATGGTGAGGGACTATCTTTTGGAGCCCCTCGAGCCACAGGAAACGTCTCCTTTGGACTACTGGGTCATGAAGGAGGAGGTCTGGCCGGCCCTCTCCTCCGTGGCCAAGGCGTTCCTCTCATGCCCACTGACGAGCGTGCAGAGCGAGCGCGTCTTTTTGCATATGGGCGACATTGTCTGACCACATCGCAATTGCCTGCAACCCTGGACAGTTGAGCAGTTGGTCTTCCTGAAGATCAACTTGCCTCTGTTCGGCTCCCCGAACGTAGACTTTGAGAGTGAATAAAGTGAGCACCTACTTGTGCCTGCATCCTCTCTGGGCCCGCGCTTGGAAGGTGGTTGTAAAACGGTCCTCCACTAAAAATAGACTAGAGTCCAAAGACAGCCCAAAAACTCACTCACAAATTGATTGGCAGTGCATCCCCCCACCCCACCCCTCATCCCTCCCCAAACCAAAAGTGAATGCTGGTTTAAAATCTGCAAAGCAATCCAAATTTCCCCAGTCCCCCATCCACACATGCCTAATAATAGTGAAAGGGCCATTGCAGCCCCCAACTGTAACCAACAGCACCCACAGGCACAGCCAGGATAACCCAGTTTTTTTTTTTCAGGGGCAGGAGGAGGAAAGAGGGAGGTGCCAGTGATGATGACAGGCAACCAGCAGCCATATCAATGCTGAGGTCCCTCTAATGGGACAGTGATAGCTGGTGTGCTGCTGCTGAGCTGAGAGAGAAGGAATGGTTGCCTTCCTCTCACACAATCTGAAGCCCTCCCAGTGATCTTCCTCATTTGGGGTGCAACTCTGGCTTGCCTCCTCGTGGTGCACCCTGGGTAACGCAAAAGAGCCTAGACCAGCCAACCATCCATCACTCAAGGTAAGTCTAAATGCTTCTTGCTTTGTGTCAGATACAGAATGATGTGGAGCTAGGTGCGTTCCACCACTTCTCTTGTGTTGTTTGGGGCAGGACTGGAGAGCTGGCATCTGTAGATTGTGTGTTCTGTGGTAGGGAAGCTAGCACCTGGGTGAGTGACCCAGAGCCAGCATGCTTGTTGTGCTTGGCCAGCTCTCCCCGCGTTCTTTGGGGCAGGGCTGGAGAGTTGACATCTTGGTTTGCTGCAGCCAGGTCTGCAGAGCAGACCTTGAGCAGATTGTATTTTGTGTGGCAGGGTTCATAGAGTAGATAGATGTATATTGTGCATTTGAGTCCTATAGAGATTCTCTGGTGTGAAGTTAGGTTTGGCTTTGGGTGCCCCAGGAATTGGACCCCCTGGCCCAATCTTTTTGGGACTTTGGGGGTTTGTAGGGGAAAGTCCCCTGAAGGTCCCCTGCAAATTTGGGGGTTCTCCCTCAAACCCCCTTCCCTCCAGGTGGCTTCAAATATACCCTATTTGCCATGGATTTCAATGGCCCATAGGGTATAATGGGGCCGTATATTCAGAAATAGCCGCGCATCTACCGTATCTGCGGCTATTCCGACTACGGAATTCAGAGATATACGGGATTTTGTATTCTCCCCCCCCCCCCATATATTTCCGAATCTGTGTACTACCGATTTTTTTTTTTTTGCACATCCCTACTAGCCACAGTGACTAAGGGGAACCCACATTCAGAGGCACTAAGCCTCTGAATCTCAGAGCCAGGAGGTAACATGAGAGGAAAGTTTCGACCTCCATGCTGTTGTTGGCCCTCCAGAAGAACTGGTTGGCCACTGTGTAAGATAGGGTGCTATACTAGATGGACTATTAGTCAGACCCAGCAGGGCTCTTCTTATGTTCGTATGATCAATTATGGCCCCATCACACTGTGCTGGCTGGCCTTATCCTAACCATGTCTAATAATGAAGCCAACAATTTTTTACACTGAACAAGTGAAGCTAATTTTGTTGAAATCAATATTGTATATGTTTTAGCTTTGTGGCACAATTTACTTTGCTTTGTCATGGGCTTTGTATATGTTTATACCAGTATCAACAGCAATTGTTATCATGATGGCTTTCTTCAGCTCTCAGTTCTTTTAGATAAATTTCAGCACTGGATATTAATCCCAAAAAGCCTGAAGAAGAGTGAAAATCATACACCGAATCATCATATACAGATGACATAAAATCACCTACTAAGTTCAAGCAGACTTGACAGTCTCATAACTTCATTTTCAGCAAAGATATAAAAATGTCATTTGTCTTTCAGAAATGTGCAACTCTCCACACATGTAAACTAAAAGTTAATATCTATATATTAAAAAATCTGGTAAATCATTAATATGTTACCTATACTTGATATATTTTCTTGATCATAATTCCTATTAGACTCGGGATGCATCAGGACAACCTGATAGTCTATTGAAATATATAATCCTCTCACTACCATATCTATACACACAGAGAAAGAGAGTCCTTAAAATAGTGAAAACTGTGCTTACAGCTAAGAATAAAATAAATGCAATTAACACCTGGGCAGTCCTGGCTCTGACTTATTCCATGGGTATAATTAAGTGGTCTGATACTGATTTGAAGAGCTGAATAAGTAATAATGATCCTATCCTCAAATTTTGCTCACTGGGCAGGTTAGAATCACTTTGTAAACCCCCTTTTTGCAGAGAGACACAATGCTTAGGGCTTGGTCCTGTCCCCTGCAGTGCTGTAATGAGAGAGGTATACGGTAAAATAACCGGTTGAAGTCAAAGGACAACCTCAGATGAATGCCTACCCACCTCCTCCCCACAGCAGCACCTCCTCCCCACAGCAGCAACAGAGGACAAAATCTGAACTAATTCTACAACCATGCATGGCACAGAACTAGAGGCACATAAGATCTAGCCAAGGAATTCTGATTTCTTATACCAAGCATGAAAGCACAGAACAATATCCCTCTGCTTGCAAACCCTGTCAGTGGGGACTTGGTAATAGCCACACTAGTGAAAGGAAAACTGGCATCAAACATAACTGTTAGCATAGCAGAACCCCCAGCTGCAGTTTTAATCATGCACCTTATAAAGGAAATGAGGACCACATGCCAATTGGATGGGGGAAACACCAGCTACTCTCTCTGTCTTCCCCTGCTATTGCCGTATTGCTTTTTGCAGGATTTCAGAGGCAGGCGACATTGTGATGGAGCAAACTGAAACTGCAGACAGACTTCATATCCCACTCTCTATAGAAGATGAGTGAGATTGTTGGAGTGGCTGCATTTGTCTTCCCAATTGGTGAAGCTGAGTAGAGAAACCCAAGGGAACTGTCAGTGGGTAGATAGGGAGCTAAGTAGAGGCATGTGGTATGGAAGTCCTCTTTCACCTACTCTCTCAACCAAGTCCTCTTTCACCTATTCTCTCAACAATTCCTGACTTATTATCACTACCATCATCAGGTAAATTGGAGGGAAGGGGGAGGCAAAGGGATGGGGAAAGGATCTCAGAAGCTCACAAGAGTGCCAAGTGGGCCCTGGGGATGTCATTAGGAACATGGTGGGAACCAACATCAGAACTGGTTCAGAAGTAATGCTATTTTTCAAATTTTGGTGGAAAATAATGTTTTAGATAAGTCCATTCCAAATTTGGGGGTGGGGGGGGGTTACTAATCATTCAGAACACTTGTCAAGTACATCAAGTTATCTGTCCACATTTTGTTACCCTCTCTTTGATGAGATTTCAGCCCCAACCTCTTTCCTTTTGCACATCAACATAATTGTAGAATAACCCCTCAGATTAATTCCTGCTTCTGTGTAAACCCTCCATTGTTGCATCTTCCCCTGCTCTGGTTCCTTTAATGCTACTGTCGGGAGCAAGCATGGAGGACATTTAAGTAACAAAAAGTAAAGATGGGGAGTTACTTCCTTTCAGAGGGAACCAAAGGGCAAAAGAGGCAAGGGAATAGTTATATTAAAAACAACATAAACCCTCTTTGTAAATAAACTGCAATGGCAATGTAGTGGCAATGTAGATTGTTAACACACTGTTTAGCTTTCAACATGGACATACATGAAACTGCCTTATACTGAATTAATGGTCAATCAAGGTCACTATTGTCTACTCAGATGGACAGTGGTTTTTCAGGGTCTCAGTCTTTCACATCACCTACTGCCAGGTCCTTTTAACTGGAGGTGCCAAGGATTAAACCTGGAACCTTCTGCATGCCAAGCAAAGGCTCTTCCACTGAGCCATAGCCACAGTCAGCATTAAAGGGCAATAAAGGGGATAGTGCCATGCTAGCCATTTAGTGTGAAACTGACATTTTTCACTTAGTTCCAATGGGCAATCTAGATGGCATCACTAGCAAACAGTTGGATTCTAGTACTTACTGTTATTTTCCTATTATTTTCTAGATCTGATTTGCAGTGGTTTTGCTTAAGATGTAACAGCAGTGCCATGCTGTCTCATATGTACAGTCAGAAGACTGCTGAGGTTTATCAGATACCAAGTTCACTGCCCATTTTAATGTTTTATTACTGTTTTAATGACTTGCAAATTGATTGTTGATTATGTGATTACAAACAATAAAATAAAATTATAACCAGTGAATTTAGCTACAAAGTGTAAACCAGTATAGAAGCCTCCCTTTCCCAAAGTGAACAAGAACCAGTAATTAACAATTTGTGAGTGCCCTGTGAGAACCAGTAAATTAGCTAGGACAGGAAATAATTAATTAGGCAGGAAAAAAAGAACACAAAGAAAATTACAGAAGTAAGCCTCTGCTGATGTACTTCCAAATAGACAGAATCTTCCCCATAGGAATGGATTTTTATGGGGAAAACATAATATACAATAAATGCCGTGTGGAACCACCATATTCATTCTGCTAGCAGCTGGGGAAAAAGGGGATATTTCAGAAATGCAAACTATTAATGTGTAGAACCACAAGACAGAACAGGAAACTTCTCACTGTGTGAATAGTATCTGGAATGGTTCTGTATCATCCCCAAATAAGACTATTTCATAAGCTATATATGGCATGTGTATGGCAAAAGTGCCATCTTGCCTTCCTTCAGGGGTTATTGTGTTTAATAATGGGTCTAGTCTTCCTTGCAGGTGCTATTAATTAGTTTT
The DNA here is from genome assembly GCF_032191835.1 of Heteronotia binoei. Taxonomy (NCBI): domain Eukaryota; kingdom Metazoa; phylum Chordata; class Lepidosauria; order Squamata; family Gekkonidae; genus Heteronotia; species Heteronotia binoei. The sequence goes on from NC_083230.1 coordinate 82,251,653, forward strand.
TCAGCCTGCCTGGTGTTTGGATGGGCCTGACATGCTGTTGCTGTAATGTGTCATTCAATTTGCATTCTGTAACATGGTATTCTATAGGCATCCTGATTCATGGTATCTGCTGATTATGCTTCAGAACTTTCAGTTCTCTCACTTTGACTTATAGTCTGGTAACAGACATGATTGTGTCTCCATTTCTAAGAAATGTGCAGGTGGACTAGGGAGGAAACTGAAACGAGACTGAACTGGAACTTATCACACTGCTTGGTAACCCATTAGGAGGACTTGGCTGTTGATCTTGATCCTCCAAATAGTTCTATGAGGCGCCATCCATGGGAATTAGCCCTAGATTGGCAAGAGACTTTTTGTGTGTGTTTTATTACTATTACTGGATGCTTTGTTCCTGCTTTTGTTATTCCTGGCTGTTCACACTACAAGGCCACATGCTTTGTATCTGAACTCAATAAACCTTTTACTCTTTTAATATGAGAACTGGTGAGTTGGGTTAATAACTGGCAGAACCTTACAACAGGCTTATCATCTTCAAGATCAGAATGAAAGTAGACAATTAGCTTCCCATGAGAGTGTGTCTTCAGTGATGGGAGGGGGGAAGACCAGGAGCAATGACGTAATTTTCCAGAGCTTTCTCCTGAAGATGTGTTGTGATTGGATGTCATCTGCACCTGACTTAGAGGGCCAAAACCATAATTGATATATAACTCCAGAGGCTCTTGATTGCAGGCCTACTCCTATGCTTCACAAATGCAGAGACTGTAAATCACACTTATATTCACCTGGATGTTTGTGCCACCTGAACAGTGTTAGGTAGATAAAGCTAGCTTTTTTGTTTTGCTTGCTGTTTGATCTGTGGTAACCTGTTGGCTATATTTTCATTAAATCATCTGTCTTCATAATAAATTACATAAATATATATATTTTAAAATAACATCAATCTGGTTATTCATGTGCAACTGCCCTGGGAACCCACAGGGTCAGCCCATTGACTCCTTGACATTATGGGATTGTGCAACTACAGTGCCCTTGATTTTAGCTACCTCATAGCATGTGTTAGCAACTTGGAGGAGGAGGATATTGGATTTATATCCTGCCTTTCAGTCAGAGTCTCAGAGCAGCTTACAATCTCCTTCCCTTCTTCTCCCTCCAACTGCTCTTGAGATAACGGCTCTGAGAGAACTGTGGCTGGCCCAAGGTCACCCGGCAGCTGAATGTGAAGGAGCAGGGAATCAAACCTGGTTATCCCAGATTAGAGTCTACACCAAACTGGCTAGAGTGTAAGTGCAGGTCCTTAATTCCACTGCTGTTATTTGCACATCTTTAAAGAGTGCTGAGGGAGTTATGGCAGTTCTCCTTGTCCAGCAGAGCTGCAGCCTCAATTGATTCCAATTGCATTCACTGCTGAGAAAATGTGGGGTCAAAGGGACAAGGGAGGCTTGGAATAAAACAGAGATGTAGAGAGGATAGGGGAGCAGAAAACATCCTCCAACAGAGGAGAGAGAGATTGCAGCGATAAAAGAGAGAGGCTTTCATGGCCTAAGAATATCCAGACAGCGTTTAAAAAAGAGAGATAAGAATGAAGGGGAAGCTGCCTGGTCAGATAAAAGAGATGGGAAGATTTTTTTATATATAGGATAACAACCAACAGAGAGGAGGAGAATACGAGCCACACTGGCAGTGACATTTCTTATGGAAGTAGTGCTCTCATTTACAGTCAATGAGACCTTTTTCCTTATGTGGCACACATTGTATTCCTCCCAGGCAATAAAGAAAAACAGAAGCTGTGGGTGCTTTGAGAAGAAAGTGCACATTATACATTTAAAGCTAAAGCAAATCCATATTACTTTCCTATTTTTTCAGAGGAGGGCATGGTTTGTGCTTCCCTCCCTCATCCTGACATCCCAGTCACATTCCCTGTCTGTCTCCATGCCACATATTGTTAATCTTGTTCTTGTCTGTCTCAGTATTAGAGTTAATGTCTACAAAATACCTGTGACAAGATGGGGGTATGTACAGAACTGTGGTGATCAGATCCGAAGTCACCCTGTTTTATCCCTCAAAATGAGTTTTTAGACCATGTTCTCCAGTTACCTTCCATCTTTTTAATAGCCAATGCCAGGAGTGATTTAGTAGAAAAAGAGATGTTGGCGCTCATTAGCACAACTCATTTGCATAACTCATGTGCATATGCCACATACCCCTGACATCACCGGAAGGTGTACTAAAGTATATCAGCTCAGCATCTACCTTAAAATGCGTCCTGAATACAATTGTTATAATAAAACCCACAGCTTCTGTTACTTTCTCCTATGCAGGGCCACATGTGGCATGATGAAGATTTCCATCTGTCTGCTTTATATGTTTTGGTTATTTTTCCATTTTTTTTAATGGGGGGAAAATATTAGAAAGTTTGTCAACTCTTAGAGTTCTGCAACATTCTCACAGGCCGTTTGAACAATGGAGCCCAGAAGCAAGTATTTTTGGGGTGGGGTAAGAAAGAAAGAGCAGAATAAAATTTAGAGGTTCCGGAACTTCGCTTCTGTGAGCTCCTGCCCAAAATGAGGCCTGGTGTTCACTAGCAATTCATTTACTAACAGATACGGCTGAAAGATCGCCAAAAGCAAGGAGTAACTGATCTGATTCCTCCAAATAGCCAGTATCTATGGCCCATATGCCTAAACTGATGGGGCAGTAAAGGCTAACAAACTAACACAAATGGTAAATGCTTATAATCAGAAGGCTTCCAGTACATTCATCAATGGTCTATTTCACAGCATCAGTTAAACCTAAGAATTTTTTTTTCTGATATCAAAATTACATTTTCTTTTCACATCCTTCTTGAATCAATCTTATCTCTCATCACCTATGCCTTCCTCAGTAACCTGAGAAAGGCTGCCATGTTCTCCCATCAGATACTGCTTAATCAAGTCAAAGACATTTCATGGTTTTTAAAACTCTTCCCTAAAGAGCTTGGAACTCCTCCTGAGAACCTCTTCCAGTGATAGTTTACGCTGTTTGCAGTGTTGTTCTGATGCACACTATGAATCACATTGTCATTTCACAAACAGACCTCCCTGCCTTCCTGTTATATTTTTGAAAATCCACTCCCTTCCAATAATGTAAGCAGAGGTGATGAAGGATACTCGTAAACTGACTAGCTGGTGTTGTTATTTTGGTTTTGTGAAAAAGAGTGACAGGTAGTGTTGGTGCAATGTGTTAGATGCTTCCCATGCCATTTTGCTATGGCACACCAATGGCACTTTATGTCTCCCCAATTCCCCACTGTATCTGTGCTTGGTTTTTCAAACAGCTCTTTTAATGCATGTCACTCCCTGGCAACCTCATACCCTAGAAACTGATATAGTGAGGACTTCATTCATCTCAGTCCTGCCTTTGTAACTTTATTGCTCTTCCAATACTGGCACAAAACTCCAAGCATTGCTAGCAAGGCTACACAATACAACACTTTGATAAAGATGCCTCAAGTATAGCATGTCCTTTATTCACTTTAAAATCTAAATCTGGAAAATAAGGGTTAACATTGTGTGGACCTGAACATTCATTTTTTTTTTCCTTCCTGGTTTCCAAAACTGTGCAGAAACTGTGGAAATGAAAATAGAAAATAGAGTACAAACATGGAAATAAATAAAATTGGCTAGGCTACAATCCCAGCAAAAAGTCATAGCTAAGCGTGCTCTAGGTCTCAATGTGACTGTTGGCCAGACATTGGGTGTGATCAGGTGGGATTTTTGGCATACCATAACCATTCCCACCCCTCGATTAGAGAGGTGCAATCACATGTGCCCATCTGTCCTCCACGGTGCACTCACAACTACTTCATGCTGCAGTGCCACAACAACACATTAAATAGCCACCAGGAACTTCCTGGTGGAAAATTCCTTGTCATGCCTCTGTGGCATGCTTCCAGCCATCTGAACAGCCCAGGCATGCCATGCACATGCTGTGGACACACAGGAGCAGTGGGAACACTCCTCTGGTGTGTGCACAGCCCTTGCCTCTCTCAGAGGCTGGGCAGGCATCATCTAATTGCTATGGTGCACCTGAAACAGCACCAGACCTTAAAGCCTGCAGACCACCACAGCAACTACCTTGTATGCTCACACCCTTCTTTACACTCATATACTTCTTTGTGCCAAAAGAGGCCAGAGACAATCAGGGCAAACCACATCAGCACAGTGCCACTATTACACCAGAGGAAACTACCATCTGCAAACACTTAAACCTGTACAGCTGCCTTATAGTGAATCAGGCCATCAGGGTAAGTATTGTCTACTCAGGCTGGCAGCAGGTCTCCAGGATCTCAAGCAGAGGTCTTTCCCATCACCTGCTATCTGATCCTTTGAACTGGCGATACCAGGGATTGAACCTAGGACTTTCTGCGTGCAAAGCAAAGGCTTCCACTGAGTCACAGCCTCTCCCCCACAGCAAAAACATGAAGAAAAGCAAAAGGGAGACTGGGCAGAGTTTGAGTTATGACAGAGGAAGAATGCAAGTTAAAAGAAAGTCTGCGCTTGTTCAGCAGCCTGTTGGATTTCTCTACTGACAACAGTATAAAACTACACATGCAAAAAAGGCGGCATAAGTCAAAACACTCCCACTGAAGTAAATGGAGAAAGGGCCCTCACCTTCTTTCCCCTCCTTCCCTACAGCTACAACAGAGGACAGAAGTCCAACTAATTCTACAGCTAATGTTAGCATACCACCATGTGATATAAGGCTATCTAACTTTGGCAGCATGTTATTTAGAAACAAACAACTGGGATCTTGGTGATGGAAATTTTACAGATGAGTGCAAAAGGGAACAGGGAGTACAATAAATCAAACAAGCAACTTAGAGAGAACCAATAGAAATAAAGAGCCCTTGACTTCTTCAGACTTTTCCAGATTTGGTGCCTCCTAGACACAGCCTCTGAACCAGCAGTGGGGGGTCACAACATGTACATGGCTCCCCACACAGATAGGTAATACAGAAGGCTCCAGCCCAGAAGAAAAGCCCATACCTCAAAGTGATTTCCTGAACTTCTTTCATCTATCTCCCATTCTTCCAAGAAGAGACAGATATGAAGAACACACAGAAAACCGGGCCACAAAGTTTATCCTCTCATGCAAGTAGTAATAACTGTATACTAGCTATACAGTCCTCATAGGCTTCCCAACCCTCCCGCCCTGGCGGGGGACCTCAGAATTTCCAGCCTCTTCCCCCGCTCCCCAAAAAAACGGAAACAGGGGGAGGGGGGAACGGCGCCAAGGAGCGTGGCGAGCCGCCCCATCTCGGAGCGGGCAACGCCGCTGCACTGCTGCCACCTCTTCTCTGCTTCACCGTAGCTGCTCCTCCAAGATGGGCTCAGGCTGAGCCCATCTCAGAGGAGCAGCTAAGATGAAGCGGAGAAGAGGCGGCAGCAGAGCAGCGGCATCGCCCGCTCTGCTCCGCCTCTGAGGTGAAATCAGAGAAGGGGAGGGTGGAGGCAGGCCAGGAGCGTGGCGAGCCAGACTCGCGGCTCGCCACGCTCCTGGCCTGCCTCCACCCTCCCCTTCTCTGATTTCACCTCAGAGGCGGAGCGGGTGACACTGCTGCACTGCAGCCTTTTCTCCACTTCACCATAGCTGCTCCTCCGAGATGGGCTCAGGCTGAGCCCATCGTGGAGCAGCAGCTACGGAGAAGAGGCGGCAGCCGCGCAGCGGCGTCGCCTGCTCCGCTCCGCCTCTGAGGTGAAATCAGAGAAGGAGAGGGTGGAAGGAAGGAAGGCATTTAAAAAGTTGTGAGGTCCCTTTAATGGTGATGGACAGAACTCTCTTTGGAGTTCAATTGTGCTTGTCACACCCTTGCTCCTAGCTCCACCCCAGTGTCTCCTGGCTCCACCCCCAAAGTCCCCAGATATTTCTGGAATTGGACTTGGCAACCCTAAGTCCTCATTATACAACATGGTAGGAATTGTCTCCTCCACATGCAAAGTTTCCTGTCCAGGGATGCTGTGAGAGTGTCTCTTCAAGATTGCTTTTGTTTCTACACTACATAAGAATATAAACAGAGCCCTGCTGGATTAGACCAGTGTTCCATCTGGTCCAGTATTCTGTTTCACACAGTGGACAACCTGGAGGAGCAACTAATGGGACATAGAGAACAAGGCCTTCCCCTGAGGCTGCCCTCCCTTAATACTGTCTCCTAGCACTAGAATGCAGAGGATTGCTGTCTCTGTATATGGAGGTTCCCTTAAACACACTATGGCTAACTGCCACTGAGAGACCTGTCTTCTAAGAATCTGTCTACCCCACCTTTTAATTTTTTTTTTTGAAAAATTTTTTTATTACCTTTTAAATTTGTCTACACTTGTGGCCACCACTATGTCCATTGACACTGAATTCCACAATTTAAGCACTCACATAAAGAAGCATTTCCTTTTGACTGTCCTAAACGTACTGTCCATCAACGCCACTGGGTACCACCAACATTTAGTATTATGGGAGTTGGAGAAAAAGTTCTTTTTATCCACTTTCTCCACCCATACAGAACTGTATAACCTTTGTCATTCCTCACTTAGGGCCAAGCTAGACATGTCCCAAACTAGATGTGACTGTGTCCATGGGTCCTGTTGCTATTCTGAAATGATTTCAAAATGCCACAAAGCATTTAAAATTATTTTAAAATGCATGGAGGTCTGAAGCACTCTTGTTTTTCTTGTCCAAGACCTTTTAAAATGCTGAAATGGCCCACCCACTCAGTTTTGGTGCTTCAAAAGGTGTGGGGTGGGGGGAGAAGAACACCTCAAGCCACCATGCTGTGGCCTTGTGGCAGCATGGATGCCATCATGTCAAGTTTGTCCCTTTGCTGCATCTTTGTTGTCTTCCTCTATATTTTTCCAACTCTGTAATGTCCTTTTCAGAGATACAGTGACCCGAACTGTACATACTATTCCAAATGAGGCTGCACTATAGATTTATGGAGGGGCATTACAATATCAGTCATTTTATTCTCAATCCTTTCCTAATAATCCCTGACATAGATTTTGCCTTTTTCACTGCAGCAGCACACTGCCTTGACACTTTCACTGATCACCTCAAGATCTTTTTCCCTCTCAGTCTCAGAAAGTTTAGACCCCATTAGCCTATACTTGAAGTTGGGATTTTTTTCTCCATGCTTACAGTTTTTCAATATTTTCATGATAGTCAAGAGGACTAACAACTCATTCACGAAAAATACAATAACAAAAGCTGAGATTCTTAAGGTTCTGAGTGATGGTGGCTTGCCCACTGCCACACAAAGAACTGGCTGATGTGAGAGCCATCCACCACTGTGAAGTACAACTCCTTTGACAGTCAGAGCAGACACATCTTTTGGTAGGGCAGTGCTGAATATCCTCTTCTCCTAGATACACCTGTACCCACCACCAGGTAGATCAGCTTGAAAGTCTACAATCATCAATGTGATGTACAGAGACCATGAAGAAGAAACCAAGGCCTTCATATCTCATTATCTTAACCACTTTGTTATAATCATCTCATCCCAAAGAGATGAAGGGTTAGCTGTTACATTCTACAGGGCAATGGATTAGAGTTGTCCACTGATACAGTGACAAACAATATGGACAGCCTAGCAAGGTCTTGAGACAGCTGGAGGAAGGTTGTGGGCCAAACGTTCCTGGGAAGTTATAGACATTTATATACAAATGCTAGAATGCTGAGGTAAAATTGGGGAGTTAGAATGATTAGTGTTGGGGGGAAACATAGATATTATGGGCATTTCAGAAACTTGGTGGGATGAGGAAAATCAATGGGACACAGTGATTCCTGGATATAAATTATATCAGAAGGATAGGGGGGGGGAGAGGAGGTGGGGTGGCTCTGTAGTCAGAGAGGGTATACAGTCCAGTAAGACTGAAAAGGTAAAATAATTACATTCACTTCTGGAAATGCTAGTGGTCAAAATACTGGGTCCAAAAGGAAGCTTAATTCTGGGCGTTTGTTATTGTCTCCCAGATCAAAAGATAGAGGATGATTACAAAATGATGAAAGAATTCAAGATAGTGGCTAGACAAAATAACTATGTCATAAAGGTGATTTTAACTATCCACACATTTATTAGGTCAGTAAGTGTTCACATCAGGAGAAAGATTTTCAAGACACTCTCAATGACTGTGCTATGAAGTCTCTCTCTCGGCTTGGCTTCGCGAACGAAGATTTAAGAAGGGTGCAATAGTCCACGTCTGCTGCAGGCTCGCTGGTGGCTGACAAGACCAATGCAGGACAGGCAGGTCCGGCCACAGTGGCTGCAGGGAAAAGTCTGATTTAGGGTTGGTGCTGTAGCAGTGCGATTCTTCCTCAATCTCCTTTTGTCCTCAAGACCAGCTATGAAGTAGATGGTCACAGAACCTACCAGGGGAGAAGTGATCCTGGACTTGGTCCTAAACAATTCCCAAGACCTGGTGTGAGATATAAAAGTGATTGCACCACTTGGGAACAGTGACCATAATGTTATTGAGTTCAACATTTGTAAATTAGGGAGTTGCCCAAAAAAGCCAACACAACCACTTTTAACTTTAAAAGGAGTAACTTCTCTTAGATGAGGGGACATGTGAAGAGGAAACTGAAAGGAAAAGTAAAAAGGGTCAAAATCCCTGGAGAAGCTTGAAGACTGTTTAAAGCTACAGTCCTAGAAGCTCAGATATATACTGCATGTTAGGAAAGGCACAAATAGGTATATAAAAAGGCCTGCAAAGTTAACAAAGTAATGGAAGTTGTAAAAGGTAAGAAGAATTCCTTTACATGTTGGAAAGCTAGTCTCAATGAGGTTAATAAAAGGGAACACAGGCTGTGGCAAATAAAATGCAAGTCTGTGATCAGGCAGGCAGAAAGGAAATATGAGCGACATACTGCAAAAAACATAAGACCAGCAATGAAAATTTCTTCAGATACTTTAGAAGCAGGAAACCAGTCAAGGAGGCAGTGGGGCCCTTGGATGACCAAGGGATAAAAGGATTACATAAGAATTACAGGGAAATAGCTGAGAAGATGGATGCATTTTTTTTGCCTCTGTCTTCACTGTGGAAGATGAGAAGTGCTTATCCACTCCAGAACCGCTGATTTCGGGTGAGATGTTGAACGGCCTGAGTCAGATTGAGGTGACAAGAAAGGAAGTCCTATGACAGTTAGACAATCTAAAAACTGATGTCACCAGGCCTGGATGGCATACATCCAAGAGTTCTGAAAGAACTCCAATGTGAACTTGTGGATCTCCTGACAAAAATATGTAATCTTCATTAAAATCTGCCTCCATTCCTGAGGACTGGAAGGTAGCTAATCTCACCCTCATCTTTAAAAAGAGTTCCAGAGGAGATCCAGGAAATTAAAGGTCAGTCAGTCTGACATCAATACCAGGTAAGTAGTTGGAAAACATTATAAAAGAGAGAATTAGTAGGCACACTGATGAACAAAAGATATTGAAGAAAACTCACCATGGATTCTGTAAGGGAAGATCTTGTCTCACTAACCTGTGGACAAGGGGAATACAGTAAGAACATAAGAGAAGCCATGTTGGATCAGGCCAATGACCCATCTAGTCCAACACAGTCACACAGTGGCCCAAAAAAATTATATACATACACACACACACATATATATATACTCACTGTGGCTAATAGCCACTGATGGACCTCTGCTCCATATTTTTATCTAACCCCCTCTTGAAACTATCTATGCTTGTAGCCGCCACCACCTCCTGTGACAGTGAATGCCATATGTTAATCACTCTTTGGGTGAAGAAATACTTCCTTTTATCCGTTTTAACCTGACTGCTCAGCAATTTCATCGAATGCCCACGAGTTCTTGTATTGTGAGAAAGGGAGAAAAGTACTTCTTTCTCTACTTTCTCCATCCCATGCATTATCTTGTAAACCTCTATCATGTCACCCCACAGTTGACATTTCTCCAAGCTAAAGAGCCCCAAGTGTTTTAACCTTTCTTCACAGGGAAAGTGTTCCAACCCTTTAATCATTCTAGTTGCCCTTTTCTGGACTTTTTCCAATGCTATAATATCCTTTTTGAGGTGCGGTGGCCAGAATTGCACACAGTATTCCAAATGAGACCACACTATCGATTTATACAGGGGCATTATGATACTGGCTGATTTGTTTTCAATTCCTTTCCTAATAATTCCCAGCGTGGTGTTGGCCTTTTTTATTGCAATCGCACACTGTCTTGACATTTTCAGTGAGTTATCTACCATGACCCCAAGATCTCTCTCTTGGTCAGTCTCTGCCAGTTCACACCCCATCAACTTGTATTTGTAGCTGGGATTCTGGGCCCCAATGTGCATTACTTTGCACTTGGCCACACTGAACCTCATCTGCCACGTTGACGCCCACTCACCCAGCCTCAACAGATCCCTTTGGAGTGCCTCACAATCCTCTCTGGTTCTCACCACCCTCAACAATTTAGTGTCATCTTCAAACTTGGCCACTTCACTGCTCACTCCCAACTCCAAATCATTTATGAACAAGTTAAAGAGCATGCGACCCAGTACTGAGCCCTGCGGCACCCCACTGCTTACCGTCCTCCACTGTGAACTGCCCATTTATACTCACTCTCTGCTTCCTATTAATTAGCCAGTTTTTGATCCACAAGAGGACCTGTCCTTTTACTCCATGACTCTCAAGCTTTCTAAGGAGCCTTTGATGAGGAACTTTATCAAAAGCTCTCTGGAAGTCAAGGTAAACAAATATATGTTCTTTATCTTGAATTCCAGAAAACTTTTGATAAAGTTCTTCATTAAAGGCTTCTAAGTAAGCTCAACAGTCATGGGGTAAAAAGACAAGTCCTCTTGTGGATCAAAAACTGGCTAATTAATAAGAAACAGAGAGTGAGTATAAATGGGCAGTTTTCACAGTGGAGGGTGGTAAGCAGTGGGGTACCACAGGACTCAGTACTGGGTCCAATGCTTTTTAACTTGTTCATTAATGATTGCTCACTAAATTGTTCAGGTTGGTAAGAACCATGGAGAATTGTGAGGCACTCCAAAGGGATCTGCCAAGGCTGGATGAGTGGGCGCGTCAACATGGCAAATCAGGTTCACCATGGACTAGTGCAAAATAATGCACACTGAGACCAAAAATTCTAACTATAAATATGTGTTGATGGGGTCCAAACCGGCGGAGACTGACCAAGAGAGAGATTTTGAGGTTGTGGTAGATAACTCACTGAAAATGTTGAGACAGTGTGCAACTGCAATAAAAAGGCTAACACTATGCTGGGGATTATTAGGAGGGAACTGAAAACAAATCAGCTAGTATCATAATGCCCCTGTATAAACTGATGGTGTGGCCTCATTTGGAATACTGTGTACAATTCTGGCCATCAGACCTCAAAAAAAAATATTATAGCATTGAAAAAAGTGCTGAAAAGGGTAATTAGAATGATTAAAGGGTTGGAATACTTTCGCTATTAAGAAAGGTTACAGCACTTGGGGCTCTTTAGCTTGGAGAAATGGTAACAGAGGAGTGACATGATAGAGGTTTACAAGATTATACACGGAATAGAGAAAGTAGAATACTTTTCGCTCTTTCTTACAATACAAGAACTTGTGGGCACTCAATGAAATTGCTGAGCAGTCAGGTTAGAATGGATAAAAGGAAGTGTTCTTCACCCAAAGGGTGACACACATATGGAATTCACTGCAGCAGGAAGTGGTGGCAGCTAGAAGCATAGACAGCTTCAAGAGGGGATTGGATAAACATATGGAGCAGAGGTCCATCAGTGGCTACTAGCCATAAGGTATAGATGGAACTCTGTCTGGGGCAAGTGATGTTTGTATTCTTGGTGCTTGGTGGGGTAACAGTGAAAGGGCCCCACTGGTGGACCTCCTGATGGCACCTGGTTTTTTGGCCACTGCGTGACAGATGGGCCATTGGCCTGATCCAACATGAACCTGCTTTGGCAGGGAGGGTGGGATATAAATCCAATTAAATAAATAAATAATCTAATGTTCTTAATCACTATCATTGAGAGTTGTGTGCAGTGGCAGAGGATTCCAGTTTCTTATGTTTGGGTTTGCTGCCTTAGATTCCTACCAGCTCCCAGATTCCTGTGCACAGGTTCCCAGTTGCCCCCCTTTAACAAATGTGATACTCCTGCCACCATCAAACATATAGCAATGTGTACAGTACATTTTTAAACTGTTGATCAATGGAAATCTAAGGTATATATCTTTCCCAAAGCCACATGCAGGGTCTTATTCCACTGCCAGCTAATATTATCACCATATACTGGAAAGGTGGTCCTGTTTGAAATCACATACCCTCTGCATGCATGAGCGCCTTCAAACCACTTTAGCTCCAAGGGCCCGATTATATTAGCACAGCTTGCTCTGAGGCAGGCCGCAGTAAATCTGACTTTCTCTTCTCCACAAATGATGTAAGCTAGTAATTTCCTATTATTATGTGTTCGTTATTACTGTACACATTTACAACAGAGTAATTAATCTCTACAGCCTGACAACGATTTGCACTTCACTTCCTTGCTGTTACCATCTGCTCCCTTCATATCAGGGCAAAGAATAAGAACCAAGAACCAACTCTGAAGCATGGCGTAGCATCGTAACAGAGGAAGCTACTTTCTACTGAGTAAGGCTACTGGTCCAGCTAGCCTAATCCAAGTGACAGCAGCTCCCCAGCTGAACACATGCAGGAATGCACTGCTCTTCTCCATCTCTCATGCAATTCACCACCCACTGGAAGAAGCAATAATGATTGCCATTATTCATGGCAAGAATTCACACAGACAGTTACAAAGTCACTGGTTCAGAGTATCAAAAGTACCATCTAGAGAAGGTGATAACTTGTGCATCCACAAATGTTAGCCCTTGCCTATTTGATGCTTCTTACTTCATTTATTTATTTATAATTAAAATACATACACACATCACCAGGGTCTCCAGGCAGCTTACAAAAATGACAGTAGGTTACAGAACAATATAACAACATCCAAAATAAAACAGCCTCTGAAAGTTTTCAGTAACCCTTTGTCACTTGGCTGCCAAAGAAGGTTCTCTGAAATAATACACCTAGACATTAATGCAAGTGAACATGGATTAGGACAGATAAAGTATGTTATGAAAATTAGGCAGATTTAGATTTATGGCAGAACAAATGCATGATGAGTGGCAGTACAAGAACGGATACAGCAATTTAATTAAGTGAACCAAAGGGAACTATGATTCTTCTGCCATGTAAACCTATTCCACCCCCACTTCTGTCCCACATACACTAAGACTACACCCCCTCAACACACATCTGTTAACATGCAGACGAAATCTCACACTGTTGCCTATGAATGGGCCCAGGCTAATGTCTGGCAGGGGGCACACTTTGGATATCATATGAATAAGCCATAAAAGGAGAGGGGGAATAAAGAAAAAAACACAAAAGAAAATGAGAACCATTTAACAATATCAGAAGCAGAAAGACTGCAAGAGATGTAATGTATCTATTAGACTATCAGGGATCAGCAGGGGCAATCGAGATAGATAAGAATATCACAGACAAGCTAAATAGCTTTGTTATTGCAGCTTTTACTATGGAGAATAATGCATCTTTGTATAGCAAGTTCATTTTGCCAGGGTCTGAACTTTTATATTATTATTATTATGGTACAAGAAAGAAAGGTTGCAGTCACCATAACCTCCATGTAAAATTCTAAATTAGACTCAAAACGTTGCATGGTGCAAAACACCTGTATTCCATGCACTCCCATACACTTCTCTGGCTTTATGTAAAGCAACTGCCCAGAGTCAGACCACAGACTCCAATAGGAGGCCACTGTGAGGATAACAGAGGGATATTTTAAGGTGCTGTCAGTTTCCCACCTCCAAATCAGCAGCTTCCTTTTGGCAGCATGGAAGAAAAATACACATTTGTTTCTTTTCTGCCATGGAGCCAGAAAGCAGCTTGCGGGTGGGAAATGTAGATATTTGATTTTAGAGAATGAGTGGGAAAGAAAGGATGACCCAAATTGCAGCTGCTTTTGGCAAAAACTGACAAATTGGAGGGAGGGAAGTGCATGGGATTAATATCATGTGTTTAAGCCTGAATCCTCCTGCAAACATGGCCAAATACATTGGGATTTGTCTTAATGATACTGGAGGCCAGAAAGAAAAGCCTGCAGGAATGTTCCCAAATCTCACTGCAGGCAAAGAGGATGTATATAAATCTCTTAGGCCTCTCTGAAAAGTCCAGCCAACATTGCAACATCCAAGCACCTCAGTGAAGAGACATTTGGCTTTGAGGATTTCTTTATGTGATCCAGTCTGGCACCCAGTCTTGCTTGCAGCATTATTTCTGTCATTTGGATTAAGATTTCCCCTGCTCGGGGTATGCTGCCTTTTGCTTCTCACTCATGTTTATAGCTAGGATAGGTTCAGCAATGGGGCATAAATTGGTTCCATTCATTTTATCCTTTCATACTGTGTGTTTTTATGGCCTCTTCTAATGCTACTTAGTAGCCTTGAAGATCTTTCTGTATGGAAGGATGGGACACCAAATAAGCACATTATTTTGCTGTCCAGTTCCTTATTGCAAGATGTGATGGACATTTTGGGATTTTGCAAACAGTCTTTTATTACAGTATAAATCTACCCTCCTTTCCTAATCATACATGGCGCTGCTAGACCCTGCCAGACCTTCCTAAATCCAAAATCTGACATGCAGTGAAATCTTGAACAAAGTTACACACTTCTACGCCCACTGATATATGACAATGATAGTTGCCGACACTTGTGAGCTCTGAGTCCCAGAGCTAGCAAGAGAATGCAAGCTCTGTGCATTTTTGAATATGTGCATGTGAAAGAAAGCAAATGCACATTTAATATATGCAAAACATGTTTCTTTTTCCCACAGGGCTGCAGTTACTTTAATTGTTTGTTCAGAGCTTTGTAAAGTCTATCAGCAGAACTAAGTTAAGGTCCAAGATCAAGTTCAGGAATAAAGTTGCCACTCCCCCCCCCAGCCACTGGAGGGAAATGGCTGGGAAATTCCTGGAGATTTGGAGATGGGACCTAGGAAGGACAGAGACCTCTCCAGGAAAACTGATCTCAGTAGTCTGAAGATGAGTTTAATTCCAGAGGATCTGGAATTCCAGGTGACCTGGAGGCTGGCATCCCTAAAAGTTGACCTTAGAAGACAAAAACTGGTTCAGAATTATAAAGCCAAAATGTAGCTCAAGGAAAAATAACCAGAACAGGAATAGGTACATAGTAGGGATGACCATGGAATGTGAAAATGGTGGTTTATTTTATTTTGTGGTTCGTTGAGTTACCTGATTCAGTGGTTCATTTTGTTTCATGTTTTTTTTATTTCTCAAACAATTCATGGTTCATTGGTTCATTCAGTTTAGGAAAGTGTGGAATGGCCCCCAAGAGGGCTAGAAAATGCAGGCACACCACGACATGCCCAGTGCTATTATGTAACCCAAAAGTGACATTATTGCTCTGGGCATGTCACCAGGGGGATGCTCTTTCCCATAGACTTCCCCCCTCCAAGTGACGGAGCATCCCCCTGGTGACACACCTGCAATAATATCATCATGCCAGGCACATCGTGGAGCCTGAGGAGGATCCCCTGCTGATAACAAGACAGATGAACTGTCAAAAAAACCTAAGCCATTTTGTTTTTATTTTGTGCGCAGCGCCATTTGCCAAACTGATTTGTAACAAACCACAAATCAGCCATTTTTAGCATGAATCACAGTACGTGCTTCAATTCGTACCCATCAGAGCCAGTGCATCCCAGTAGACCAGGTAGGCACCTGTCTAGGACACTACCTGACCTCAGGGGTTGCTAGCAGGCACCCCTTCCCCATATGTGCCCCACCACCTCTGGTGCCCCTTCTCCACCATCCTCACCTTTGCCATATGCCTCTCTGCAGCCCTCCTCTGCCTCACTGCATACCTGCTGACAGGTGGGCAGCAGTGGAGCAGGGGCACCAGGGTCAGTGGGGCAGGGCAGCAGCAGGAGCACTTGCCACACCAACCCCACTCAGCCTTTCCTTGCTTCCAAACACAGACCCAGGAAAGGCTAAGTGGGGTCAGGGGGTCGGCACAGCAGTGGGTGCACTCACAGGCGCTCGGAGCCAAACTCCTAGCACTTCTGAATGCACCCACTGCCACACCTACCCCACTCAGCCTTCCTGCTGAGGTCAACAGGTCGGTGCAGCAGTGGGTGCACTTGCAGGTGCTCAGAGTCAGGCCCCAAGTGCCTGCGAGTGCACCCACTGCCACACCAACCCCTCTCAGCCTTCCCTGGATCCAAGCACGGATCCAAGGTAGGCTAAGCAGGGTCGGCACAGCAGCAGGTGTACTCAGAGTCAGGCTTCTAGCCCCTCTGAGTGTTCCCACGGCCATGCTGACCCCACTCAACCTTCCCTCTGAGGTCAGTGGGACAGTGCAACAGTGGGTGCACTTGTAGGCACTCGGAATGCACCCGCTGCTGCACTGACCCCACTTAGCCTTTCCTGGGTCTGTGCTTCCAGCCGGGCCTGGTACCCATGCCTAATACACAGTAATCTCAGGTTGGGAGGGCTAATTGGGTCATAGGAGAGAAAGAACGGCGAGCAAGGCAAGATCTGAAGACTGATCAAAACTGGATTGAGACAGAAGAGACAGCTGGTAATTAGAAACAAAGGAATGAACAGCAAATAAGAGTTGTGTGCCATTCAGTTGGATCCAAGGAAAATGGACAGAGAACGAAGCCTCCAGAAGCCCGCTGCACACAGCGTGGCTGAGGAGGTAATTTTTGCCCCCCCTTGGAGGGAGAGCGGATCTTTCGGCGCGCTTCTGAGCGCGTTGGGGAGTGGGCGGGGCTTCAGCGTTGTTTCTGAAGCCCCGTCCGACGCCGTGGCAGTCTTCCCGGCGTTTTTGGCTTGAGCGGAGCGTGCTTGCACGCTCTGTATGCCTGGCGGCTGCGTTTTGAGCCGGGAGGTTGGGTCGTTGTCTGATCGTCGTGGGACGTTTTAGTCTTGAGGCTGCGTCGTCGTCTGATCGTCGTGGGACGTTTTAGACTTGACAGTTTGATCTTGTTGTTTTGCTTACTCGTTTGCTTGCAGTTCCTGATCTTTAATTGGCTTCTTTGACAGCATTTGGGTTTGGGGTGCCTTCTGGGTGGTTGGTGGCCCCTGCAGTTAGGGCACCTGGCCTTTGGGGTTTTTTCTACCCCCCCTCCCCCCCCCACGCGCCTACCAGCGAGACATTTGGGGGTTCTTCTTTTGAAGGCTGGGAGGCATTGAAGGCTGCAGGTCCAGGGCTGGGTGGTTAGCTGCGCTGGTTTGCCATTCTGGGGTGCTTCTTTTGAAGGCTGGGTGGTCTTAAAGGCTGCAGATCCAGGGCTGGTGGTTAGCTGGGCTGGTCGGCCATTTTGGTTGGGAGCCATTTCCTCACTAATGGGAGGTTGTTGTTTGTCCTTCTTGCTGGCGCAGGGCGGCCATTTTGGATCCTTTCCTGGTGGGAGGCGGCGGCCATTTTAGAGGCTTGTAGTAAGGGTTGTGGAGCGGCGGCCATTTTAGGGTGTGTGGAGCTGTGGCCATTTTAGGTGCAGGTTTTGGCCTGTTCACCCTTCACGTCCCCCCCCTCCCCCCCCGCTCAATTTTTTATTCAGGCCGCTTCCTTGAGGTGCGCATTTCTTTCTTGCGCTTTAATTGCTCTGCACACTTTAGCACAGCATGTCGGGCCGTAAGGGTTCTGGTAAGCCTAAGGGGAAGCAGCCTGCCCCTAGGGCCCCCAAGCCGCCGCCAAAGCGTCCTGCGCCTCCCTCATCTTCGGATGATGAAGGCGATGACGATGTTAATGCAGTCATTTTTCAGCGACTGCAGGCTTTGGAGCGGGCTTCGGGTCTTCCTCCTTCTCAAGTGCCCAATAAGGGGCACGTTTCCAAAAGGATGTTTCAGGCTGATATTCTGACACGCTTGTCTCTCCTTGAGGGTAGGTCAGCAGCGGCGGCTGGTGGTGCTGTGGGGCTTGGCGGCCCTGATGTCAGTGCTGGCCCTTCGTCTGGTGCTGGCAGTGCTGGGTCTGTGTTGGTGCCTGCTGTGCCTTCAGGTAAGACTGGGAATGGCTCCCTACCACACATGGGGCATGTATGGCCGTGGGGTGCCTGGGGGTATGCTGGCAATAGTGGTGTTTGCTCCTCGTTAGGGGCTGCTTCTGCTGGGGGCTTAGAGCAGCCTGTTAGTTGGATGGGGCCTCAGAGTCAGTGGGGCATGTTGGGTCAATGGCCCGGGGCCGGGCAGCAGGGGATAGGTGGTGCCTTGCCTGATGCTTGGGGTTTTCCTTCGCCTTATGGGGCGGTGCCATTCAATGCCATGCCTTCTGGTGAGGTCGCCTTACCCTTAGGCGATCACTTGCTGCCTGCCACGAAAGAAAAAATCTTAAAGGGAGAATATGTGGACGTATTCTCCCTTTTGTATAGAGAGCTGGAAAAAAAGGACAAAGAGGAGCTTGACGACAAAGATAAGGAGAAGCTTAGGAAAAGGAAGGTCGACCGGACCTGGGCCAATTGGCTTCCTGGGTTTCTGATCTACGCGGGAGTTATTGCGCAGGCTCAGCCCTGGCGGGCGGCCGCTCTTATACAATATTTGGACATCATTTACAAAGGGTATACGATGTTCAGTGGCCCTGCCTGGAGCCAGTACGACCAGGAGTTCAGAATGAGGGCCGCATTGTACCCTTCACTCCCATGGGATCGGATCCACCAGCAGTTGTGGCTGCAGGTGATGTCACCGGCACGGCCCAATTTGGGGGATCGATCCGACAGCAGTCACCTTGTTTCCAAGGGCTCCGCTTCTCTTTCAGGTGCGTCCTCTTCCCCCCGCAGTGTTGCGGGGCAGGCGGTTCAACCCCGCCTGCTCTGTTGGGAGTTTGGGTCCCAGGGGGCTTGCAGTCGTAAAGACTGCCACTTTAAGCATGAATGCCCCTTGTGCGCCGGCCCTCACTCCTTCAACACCTGCCCCAAAGTCCGATCTCGCAAGGGTCAGAGAAAATCAGGGGGGGGGTTCTTTGCCTGGAAAAGGGTCCCAGCCTGATAAGGGTGGGGCCTCTCAGTGATTGGCTTAGTAGATACCCTCATAGGGAGGAAAGTTGTTATCTTTTGAATGGTTTCACGTTAGGTTTTAGGATTCCTTTTCAAGGTCCTTGGGTACCAACTCGGTCCAGGAACCTTAGTTCAGTTGTGGGTTTGGAACATATAGTTAAGGAAAAAATTGCTAAGGAGTTGGCTGCTGGCAGGATTTTGGGCCCATTTGCTAGCCCTCCTGTTGTTAATTTTAGGGTTTCCCCGTTAGGGGTTGTGCCAAAGAAAGCACCTGGTGAATTTCGTTTGATTCACCACCTTTCTTATCCTAGGGGTTCATCCGTTAATGATGGCATACCGGAGGAGCTTTGCTCCATCCGGTATACCTCATTCGATCAGGCTGTGGGTGTCGTGCGACGCTGTGGGCAGGGGGCTGAGATGGCAAAATGCGATATCAAGTCGGCATTTCGCCTTCTCCCTGTTCACCCCGATGATTTTGAGTTGTTGGGCTTTTCGTTTGCAGGGCAATTTTACATGGACAGGGCGTTGCCTATGGGCTGCTCTGTTTCATGTTCTGCTTTTGAGTGCTTCAGCACCTTTCTGGAATGGGCTGTGCGCGAAAAAGTGGGTTTGCAGGAGGTTGTTCATTACTTGGACGACTACCTGTTTGTGGGCCCTGCCGGCTCGGGTCGTTGCGCTCAGTTGTTAGCCGGCTTTGTTGAGTTGGCTGCTGAGTTGGGCGTGCCATTGGCCGAGGAGAAAACTGAAGGCCCGGCCCAACGCCTTGTTTTTCTAGGGATTGAGCTAGATACCTTGGCTCAGTCATCTAGGATTCCCGAGCAGAAGCTGTTGGATTTGAAGGGAAGGATTCATTCCTTTCTGGGTAGGAGGAAGGTTACGTTGCTGGAGCTGCAGCAGCTGGTGGGGCACCTTAACTTTGCTTGCAAAGTGGTCGCCCCAGGTAGGCCTTTCCTGCGTAGGTTTTGTGATGCTATGGCGGGCCTTCGCCTGCCACAGCACAAGACTAGGGTTACTAGCAGCATGAGGGAGGACCTGCAGATGTGGCAGGAATTTTTGGAATCCTTTAATGGGATTTCTTTTTGGAGGGAGGACATGAGGCTTGAAGCTGAGCTTCAGGTTATGTCAGATGCTGCTGGGTCACTAGGGTTCGGTGTCTACTTCCGTGGACATTGGTGCATGGAAGAGTGGCCTGAGTCGTGGGTGCAGGCCGGTTTGATCAGGGATCTTACCTTTTTGGAGTTTTTTCCGATTTTAGTTGCGGTTTGGCTGTGGGGGAAGGATATGGCCAATTCCACCGTTCATTTCTGGTGTGATAACATGGCGGTGGTCCATGTTATTAATTCCCTTACATCCAAATCGCAGCGGGTTATGAGGTTGGTTAGGGCCTTCACTCTGCGCTGCCTGCGGCTCAACATTTTGTTTTTGGCCAAGCATGTCCCTGGGGTGAATAACGGAGTGGCTGACGCTCTCTCTCGTAAACAGATGGAGAGGTTTCGTCAGCTGGCTCCAGACGCCGATATGGATGCGGTGCCAATGCCCCTGGAGCTATGGCTGATTGGAGAGCCGAGGCCTGCAGAGCGATAGGCTTAGCCATTGCACCCAGCACCAGGAGGTCCTATGAGCGCGCCGTGCGGCAGTTTGAGGACTTTAGGGCTGAGGTAGGGTATCGGATTGTTTGGCCCATCCCAGTGGAGCAGTTGCTCCATTACTGTGTTGCTTTGAGAGGTAAGGGTTTGGCCGTGCGTTCAATTCGGGGACGCATGTCGGCGTTGGCCTTCGCTAGTAAGGCTTTGGGGTTCAAGGAGGAGACAGCAGATTTTCGTCTTCGAAAGATGCTGGAGGGGTGGTCCAGGGAGGCTGGGCCCAGGCCTGATACTAGGGCCCCTTTGTCTCCTGAGATCCTTAAGGGTCTCAAAGGGGTGTGGAGCGCAGTGTGTGCGTCTCAATTTGAAGTAGTGTTGTTTCACGCAGCCTCCTTGGTGGCCTTTTTTGGTGCTCTGAGGATTAGTGAACTGGTGGCAAGCTCCAAGAGTGATGTGTCAGGTAGGGCATTGTTGTTGAGGGACGTTATGTTGCTGGGAGGTAAGGCGGTCCTCACTGTCCGGCGGTCTAAAACTGACCAAGAAGGCGCGGGGACGGTGCTGGAGTTGGGTCCGTGTTCAGATGGGGAGCTTTGCCCAGTTGCCGCATTGGCCGCTTATTTGGCTGTGCGGGGAGGCTGCGATGGATTGCTGTTTTGTCATGCAGGGGGCAGTCCCCTGACAAAGCATCAATTTTGGGCTGTGACATCAAAGGCTTTAGCCATGCTGGGTTTGACTGGAATGAGGTTTGGTACCCATTCCTTTCGAATTGGGGCAGCTTCTACTGCTGCTGCCTTGGGTTATTCAGCTACGGCCATACGACGCCTTGGCCGTTGGCGCTCTCAGGCTTACAAAAGCTATATTCGCCCTTTGCTCCGCTAATAGGAGCTGGGGGTACCTTGATGTTCTGGTGGTATAACTTGTGTGTTTCTTCTTTTTAGATGCTGTGGTTCCTGGCCGGAGGAGCAGAGTTCTCATCTGCGGGCACAGTTATGTGTTTTGGGCAGCACATCAAGCTCGGAGAACTGCTGTTGGCTCTCAGCTGGGGCTCAGCAAACATGTCACTGTCGAGTGGAGGGGGCGCCGTGGTCTTCAGTGGCCTGGCTTGCTCCCCCTTTTGTTTCACGGGGCGGGGGCCCCTCCTCCGCAGGTATTAATCATTCACCTGGGAGGGAATGATCTCGGGCTAATTAAAGGCAAGGCGTTGATCTTGCAGGCCCGGGATGATTTCAGGTACATAAGGAACAGATGGCCTGGTACCGTTATAGTTTGGTCGGCCATGATTCCACGCCTGGAGTGGCGTTGTGCCTGGAATCCAGCTGGGTTGGAAAGGGCTCGTTACCGAGCGAATAAGGAAATTCGCAAGGTTTTGGAGGGTGGCTTGGGTCACTATTTGCCCCATCCGGACATTTCTAAGGATTGTCCCGACCTCTACAGAGGGGATGGAGTGCATCTCTCGGAAAAGGGTAATTTGCTTTTCCTGAGAGATTTGCAGCAAGGGCTTTTGTCAGTTTTGGGTCTTTCTGTGGGTGCTAAGCCCTAAGTAGAGACTTGGCCTTAGTTGTGGCAGGTTCTACGGGGTTTATGGCACCAGGCGGCCTGGGGAGGACCGGATAGCCTCCCCCTTTTGGGGAGTTAGGGGTCTGTCAGGATCTACCTTTGGTGTGGCCCGAGGTATGTGAATGCAGACTGTCCTGGAGACTCGATTGGATGGGTGCCTTTCACTGAGACTCG
This sequence comes from Heteronotia binoei, assembly GCF_032191835.1. Classification (NCBI taxonomy): domain Eukaryota; kingdom Metazoa; phylum Chordata; class Lepidosauria; order Squamata; family Gekkonidae; genus Heteronotia; species Heteronotia binoei. The sequence continues at coordinate 82,274,055 of NC_083230.1, forward strand.
CGTCTGGTGTTGGGGCCCTCCGGTTTGAGCCTCCCTGCTGGGCCTGCCTGATGGGAGCTGTGGCTCACAGCTCCGGCCGGGGGGCCGGGTCTCTCGCCCGCTGAAAAAGGCAGGGGAGCGGTCTGAGGAGACCCCTGGCCCTGACTTGGCCGCAGCTCGGTTGCCCTTGCCGTTCTTGGTTAATTTTAATAAAAGTGGCCCATAGTTTCACCAAATCATTTGTGTCCGTCTCTTTATTCCGCCTTTGGGGGGGCAACGAAGCCTCCAGAAGCCCGCTGCACGCAGCGTGGCTGAGGAGGTAATTTTTGCCCCCCCTTGGAGGGAGAGCGGATCTTTCGGCGCGCTTCTGAGCGCGTTGGGGAGTGGGCGGGGCTTCAGCGTTGTTTCTGAAGCCCCGTCCGACGCCGTGGCAGTCTTCCCGGCGTTTTTGGCCCACCCGCCCGCCCTGTTGGTTATGCAGGCAATTTGCTGGTCGCTTCAGTTTGGAAGGGCCGGGTAGGAATTTTTTCACTCCCCGGCTATTTGGCTTTGGTCTGGGGGTGTTTTTTGCCTACCCTGCATAGCACTTCAGTGGATTGTGGAATTGGCTCTGGGTTGGTGCCTTGGTAGTGTCGGTCACTTTTTAAGGCAGGTTCTACGGGGTTTATGGCACCAGGCGGCCTGGGGAGGACCGGATAGCCTCCCCCTTTTGGGGAGTTAGGGGTCTGTCAGGATCTACCTTTGGTGTGGCCCGAGGTATGTGAATGCAGACTGTCCTGGAGACTCGATTGGATGGGTGCCTTTCGCTGAGACTCGCGTCTGGTGTTGGGGCCCTCCGGTTTGAGCCTCCCTGCTGGGCCTGCCTGACGGGAGCTGTGGCTCACAGCTCCGGCCGGAGGGCCGGGTCTCTCGCCCGCTGAAAAAGGCAGGGGAGCGGTCTGAGGAGACCCCTGGCCCTGACTTGGCCGCAGCTCGGTTGCCCTTGCCGTTCTTGGTTAATTTTAATAAAAGTGGCCCATAGTTTCACCAAATCATTTGTGTCCGTCTCTTTATTCCGCCTTGGGGGGGCAAAAAGAATGAGCAATGGCAGGCTAAGAGTAAGTGCAACAGCTAGCCAAAGAAAACTATCACCTGTTGCTTGGCATAATTGGATTAGTCCCCAAACCAGTTAGCAGAGATTAGTAAAAAGAAAACAAAAGGGAGATAAAGAGATAAAAGACAGGGAGCAGGAGGGAGAGAGCTAGGGATTAGAGTCCTCTGGTTTTTTTAACCTTCCCATTAAATGTCAAAATATTGTTTCTCTTTTTCCTTTTTATCTTGCTCCTGGCTGCTGCCGAGAGTATTTTTTTTTTAACAGCATACTTTCATACAGCCAATTGGCTCCTCCCTCCATCCTTTCCCCAGCAGCTCTTCTGCTTTATCTATCAATACCCTGGCCTCCTCAATCCCTTTGGAGGAAAGTATAACACCCCCTGGGCCTGCTGTATGTAAGACAGAGCAGTTTCAGTGGTTTATATTGAGAATACTGGAACTGTTGGTGCTTTTTCCTTAATATTCACTTCTCTGGGAAAGAAGAACACAGCCTCTTGAATGGCATTCAGCATGTAAAGGTCAATGAGGTCTAGGGACAGCAGTGGGATTGGATTTTCTGGGATTGAAAAAAGTTTCCAAGCCCCGTGCTCCACTGGAGGGATGACAGTGCTTCTGTGTCTGCTGCACGTAACAGCATCTGTGAACAACACCACTTAGAACTCTGCAAGGGTGTTGACAACTTGCAATACAAACTCAAGTTTTTCTGGCAGAAAAGAGGGGGAAACCAGTAATACCACACTGGGTGGGAATCTTTTGGAGCTATTTTTTCTCCATTCTCTTTTGAATGGCATGTCTCCCTCCCTTCCCACACCATCCACTTTACCTTCTTTTTAAAAATATTCTCTCTTATCATTTGATTTTCTGATTCCCTTGTTGGTCTCTCTTCTCCTCCTATGGGAGGCATTCGTCTGTACTGAGCAGGAACAGCTCAGAGGGGAAACAGTATTTGCCTCCTTCTCTAGTTCCCTGGACGGTTGCTTGGCTCTCCAATATTTCACCTGCTACCTTTTCTTCCTCTGTTATTCCAAACTTCCTCACGATCTTCAATTTGTGGAAGTTCTAGCCCTTCCTGTAATGCCTCTTCAGTTCATCCAGCTTTTCATAAAATATTTACTTGCTCATCCATTTTTCTTTCAAAAGGAAATACACTTTAATGTCTGAATCAGTATTCTTCACTTAACTCACTAGTTAAATCACTGCTGGAATTGAGTTCATATCAGAATGAGTTTAGAAGATAGCAGAAAAGAAAGAGGTACTAGTTTATTTGAGTGAGTGATTCTAGTGGCCTGAGAAATTTTGAGTTGGAATGCCCTGTCAGAGTTCCGTAAAGCGCTGTGGATTCTTAAGGCAAGATGGGTCTTGGGGGAAGATGGATAGGCAAGGTACAGACCAGAATATGATTCCAGAACTTCCCAGTTTGTTTGCTTTTTTTAAAAAAAAAATGGTTCATTTATATAATTCCTTCAACCATGGGTGAACTAAAGGCTATTTTTAGTCCCCTGTTAAGATCAATGGTGGCCCTCATCCTGAGCATAACTGAAGCTACACCAACACTTACACAAAGAGCACTCATGGCGGGTCATTTCATTTTCCTCTGTAATGTCCCTTTCCAAAATAATTTCTCTTTCCTGCCCTGGTAGCTCCCCATAGCATCATTGCTTTCCCTGTGTCTTTCTTTCCCTCCATCCCCCAAACCACTTGCCTTTATCTTTCCTTCCTTTCAGTCTCCCAGCCCCAATCTTCATCTTTCCTTCCTTTCCTCCCTTAGCCATCTCTCCCCTTTTCTTCTCTCTCATCTACCTAAACATTTTCCTGCTTTCCCCTGCAGCATGTCTTTTTTTCTCTCCACTTTCCCTGTTTCCTTCTCTCCCTTTCCCCCCCACCATTTGACAGAATCCATGTCTTGAAAGGCTTGGCAATATTGTTGTGGCTAGCAATTGCCCCCACCCCGCCATGGCCATCAACATGTCAGAATATATATGTTTATTTTTCTTAACACTACAGACTGCTTATATTGTTTGTGGTGTTTTTATTCCCTTTTATGTATCTTTCTCTTTAGATTTCAGATTTTTCTGCAAATCTTGGGCTTCAAGTCTTAGAAGAATCTCCCCATCTGTCTATGGCCCCATAGTGTGTATTAACATTCTAGGGTCCCCAACCTTTTTAAACCTGCAGGGACCTTTAGAATTTTGAGACAAGGTAGTGAGTACCATTCCAAAGTGGCTGCTACTGGAGATGGAGCCAAAAAGAAATACCTCCCTCACTTAACAAAAAAATCTCAGAAGAGGACTGAGAAGAAAGGAAAGCTGACAGTGGGATGATTAAAAAGAAATTAGGGACTAAAAAGAAATAAAGGAAAGCCTGAGGATGGATGAAACCACACACTGAGGAAAGCTGGGATGTTTACTAGTCCCCAGGGCTTTTTTTCCTGGGGGAATGTGGCAAAACAGAGTTCTAGAACCTCTGCGTGAAAACAAATTTCTCAAAAAACATTTAAAAGTTCTTGAGGGAAACCTATGTGTTTCTCCTTCATTTTCCTCTTAGTTCTTCTGATCCTCTAGTTGCTGCAGCTTCTATTGCAACAATGGAAACCCCTTTCATTAAATTGAAGGCAGCCAACAACAAGCCCTGCCTTACAATGTCCCCACCCACTTTCTGAAAAGTTTAGCAAGCACCAGGAAAGTACCGGCAGACACTAGGCTGTCCACTAGCACCATGTTGGGGAACCCTGCTCTTCGGCCTGGTTACAAATTAAATATAACAATAGTGTAGGGCAGCGGTGTCAAACTCATTTGATATGAGGGCTGTATCTGACATAAGTGAGACCTTGTTGGGTCAGGGAATAAAATGTAATGCCAGGTAATGGATATGTAAACTTTATAAATGACAGAAGCACAATTAAGCTTTTTAAAAAAAACCCTTAAAACATGCTTAAAAGATTAGCACTCTTGCAATATTTTATTTAATAGTTTCTGATAACTGACACCTCTTGCTCTGAATTATTGCAACAAAATCTGGAGACAATCTCTGTGCTGTAGCAATCTTAAGTATGCTGTTCAGGTGTTGTTCAGGTGTGTATCTGAAATTGCAAACCAACTTTTGATTTATTGATGTTCATTACAGAAATCTCGTGGTCAGTGTTTTGAGTCTAAGAGTAAAATATGAAATGGCTGAGCATTACGAGCTTTTGTACATAAGTTACTTCATGTGCTGGTCAGCCAATGGCAAAAATAGAGGCTTTGCTCTATACCTCCTGTGTGATTGAGCAAGCCTGTCAAAGCAAGCTGTGATGCAGAAAGAAGCAAGGGAGAGAGAAGGAAGCAGATGAGACTGAGTTGCTTGCGGGTCTGAAAGGAGCCCTCCAGAAGCCTGATCCGACCCTTGGGCTACATGTTTGACACCCCTGGTGATGGGGTATGGTCTTCAACCTATCCCTCTGGACCCTTGGTGAGCCATGAGCCAGTACTGAACTACCATAATTTTTTTCTGCTGTGCACCTACAGAGAGCAAGGGCACCACACGCTATTTGCACATATGCTAAGAATGTAATGGACAATTTTTATGTCTTATTACAATAAGGAGAAAAGACAGTCCCTGCCAGAAAGGACTTTCTAGCTAAATGTTGAATGTGTGGTGGGGTTGAGTGAAGACTGTAGTATATGGAACCTGTATCTTTAAGAGACAGGCTTGGATCCTAAATGGAACTCCCTCTCTTCACATGAATGGGTGAGTTTTCTGGAATATCCTAGTTGGAAACAATACTCTCTCTAAGCTGTGGAGTTTTGTGAGCAAAAATTCTACTTCATCAGCTACATGCATTAAAGTTGAGAGCTACTGCATAAATTAGTTTGCACTGGGGTCATTTTCCTGAGCTAAGACAAAAATGTATGAGCTGGAGGCAAAAAAAAAAGGTGAGCTAGCTCACACTAACTCAGTTTAGAAGCAGTGTTCCCTCTAAGCTGAGTCAGCTTGAGCTAGCTCACAGATTTTTAGCCTCCAGCTCACACATTTTTGTCTCAGCTCAGGAAGGATGACCCCAGAGCACAATAATTTATGCAGTAGCTCACAACTTTAATGCCAGAAGCTCACAAAGTAGAATTTTTGCTCACAAGACTGCAGCTTAGAGGGAACATTGCTTAGAAGGAACACTGGTTAGAACTGGGTTGTTGGTAGTTAGGACTTCAGCTGTTGCTAAGTCTATGTTGTTCCCTGTCTTGCTGTTCTGTACATTAAAGAAGGTTTTGAAGATATCCTGCCTGCTGCATCTCTCTGGTCTTGGGGGAGACCATTGACCAACCTCCACAATGAGTACACTTTACAGAGGAGCTGAACACCACAGAGACAATTCAGGAAGGGGTGAGCACAAGGAGATAAGTGTAACAAGAGATGATGGTGTGGAGTTGCAGTTAAAGGTACTTAAGTTTCCTTTCAGTCAGAGGTGAGGACCAAAGGTAATACCAAAAGCTTCACAGAAAGGGAAGGGGGGCTTTGACAAGAAGCCCATGCTGTTGATAAGAAGAGAGAAAGCCACAGATTTGCAAAAGGTAACTGACACAGTCAGTTTGGTATTGCATTTCTGCTGTATTTGTACTGCTACTCCTCCATAATGCTTGCTTTTTATACATTTCCGTCTTCATGTTTTAACTTCCCTCTTTGAGATAATTAATGACATCATTAAATAATCCCAGGCTGTAAGTACACTGCTTTCTATGCCAAATTATACTGCCAATTTTCCTCATTTATTCAAAGTGAGAAACATCAGTTATCTGCAATGTCCATTCCTTCTTGCTTCTTCATATTTGAAGTTTTGGTGAGCAAAGCTACCAAGTGAAGTTACCTTAGCCCAGGATCATCTAACCAAATTGGCAAGAACCCTCAGGGTCTCAGGCAGAGTCTTTCCTCAGTCATGTCATCTGAGATCCTTTTAATGACTGCTTCTACAAAGGATGTGTGTGAAAATGTCCACCCACCATGGCAATGCCAGCAACTGGTGTGAGACTGGGGGGTGGGTGGGGTGTCTACGCATACATATTTCCACACCACTCATGCTGCCACCACCCTGCTGCTCTTTCCCTTTTCCCTGTCACACCTGCTCAAAAGAGAAAGTGCAGTGAGGTTGCAGCAGGACCTTTCATAGCTGAATCCGACAAAGATGGAGGTCCTCTATCTGAGTAGGGGTGCCCCAGGAAAGGTGATCTGCTTGCTGGCTCTTGATGGGGTGCCACTAATACCAGTCCCTAAGGTTAAGAGCTTGGGAGTGCTCCTGGAGTCCTGACAATGGAGGTCCAGGTAGCAGCCACTACCAAATCCGCCTCTTTTTTTTACCTTCGACAGGCACAGCAGCTGGCCCCTTTTCTGGAGCATGACAACTTAGCTATGGTGATCCATGCTATGGCCACCTTGAGAATAGATCACTGTAATGCTCTCTACATGGGGCTACCCTTGACCCTAACCCGGAGACTACAGCTAGTGCAGAACACTGCAGCATGGCTGCTGATGGGGCTCCCTAGATGGGAGCGCATTCGGCCAGTGCTGAAAGAGCTGTACTGACTGCCTATTGTGTTCCGAGTCCGTTTCAAGGGGTTGGTTATGACCTTTAAAGCCCTTTATGGTCGGGGGCCTGCCTATCTGTGGGACCGCCTTTCTCCACATGTTCCCCAGAGAGCACTACTTTCAGGGACACAAAATCTATTGTCCATCCCCGGATCAAAGGAAGCCAGATTATGCTCCACACGGACTAGGGCTTTTTCAGTGGTGGCACCAGAAATGTGGAATGCCTTCCCGGAGGCCATAAGGGCCCTGTGGAATCTTTCACAATTTCACAGGGCCTGTAAGACTGAACTGTTTTGACAGGCCTTCAACACCTGAATCCGAGAGAGAACCACCACCTCTCACCACTGAGGAGCTACGAATATCACGGGATCATTAACAGAAAAAGAGAGATCATGCCATATCAAAGTGTATAGCACCACAAAATGTTTTAAATGTATTTTATTGGTTTTAAATTGTTTTATATAATTGATTGTTAGCTGCCCTGAGTCTGCTTGCAGAGAGACGGCAGGATACAAATTTAAAGTAAGAAATAAATAAATAATAGCCCAGAAATTCCTCCCTTGCCTCACTGAGCTGTGTTGTAATGCTAGAGCATGGTTTGGCAGGGAAAGGGGGGAAAGCCCTTTAAAGGGCTAACAAGGCAGGTGGATAGTTTGAAGACAGCTCTTACTTTTGCCTCCCTCCCATAGTGGTTATGCAGGGAGCATTCTGATGGACACTCACCCCAGCCCTGAAGCCACACTGAGGATTTCCCCTGTGAATGAGACAAAATTAGTTTTTCACTGGCTCAAAGTGGAGAGCCTCAGGAACTCCACAAACTGTGCTCGGCATGAGCACAACATCATATGGTCATTCTCCTTTGGTCTGCGGGCTTCCTGCTTTTTAGGTAGGGAGGAGGAAAATTGCTACGTGGCAGCAGCCAGTGGATTTATTTAAAAAGGGACCTTCTGTATGCAAAGCACGTGTTCTTTATCTAAGTTATGGTCCTTATGCTGACAAATACAGTTTTTAAAACCCCTTTGGAAAACGAACCCCACATAAGAACATAAGAGAAGCCATGTTGGATCGGGCCAATGGCCCATCCAGTCCAACACTCTGTGTCACACAGTGGCCAAAAAAACCAAAACCCAAGTGCCATCAGAAGGTTCACAAGTGGGTCTAGAAGCCCTTTCAATCCTCTCTTGAAGCTGTCTATGCTTGTAGCCACCACCACCTCCTGTGGCAGTGAATTCCACATGTTAATCACCCTTTGGGTGAAGAAGTACTTCCTTTTATCCGTTCTAACCCAACTGCTCAGCAATTTCATTGAATGCCCACAAGTTCTTGTATTTTGAGAAAGGGAGAAAAGTACTTCTTTCTCTACTTTCTCCATGCCATGCATTATCTTGTAAACCTCTATCATGTCACCCTGCAGTCAACGTTTCTCCAAGCTAAAGAGTCCCAAGCATTTTAACCTTTCTTCATAGGGAAAGTGTTCCAACCCTTTAATCATGCCAGTTCCCCTTTTCTGGACTTTTTCCAGTGTTATAATATCCTTTTTGAGGTGTGGTGACCAGAATTGTACACAGAATTCCAAATGAGACTGCACCATGGATTTATGAGACCGCACCATCGATTTAAAGACACATTTGAGACTGCAGATAACATTCCTAGCTTCCAGTCTGCTATAGTGACTCATGCAGAACATGTGAGCTCACTGAAGAGGGGTGAGAGGGGGTGTGGGCTGAGTAGTGAGATGTCATGGCAAATTGAGAGCTTTCATTCTTTTTAGTGTTTTAATCTGCTTTCCATTCTCCCTTTTCTGAGCAGGATTAGGGATGTGATGGGGGAGCCAATGGCAGCCAGACACACTCCATAGCAACATGCCGGATTTTAAACAGCAAACCAACTCAGACATGCACGAACATGCTGTCTCCTCTGATTTCCTGCTTTCCTCTTCTCTGCTTGTTTTTTTCCCTGCTCCCCAAAGCTACTACTGTCCCTAGCAAACCAGCCTAATGAGCTGTGATTCTCTTGTTGACAGACTGTACACATGTATGTTAAATTTGATCTTCAGCAAATTTAATCTCTAGCATCACAAGTGTCTATGAAATACTGTCCTGCCTACTCAAGCAAGGCAAAAAAAAAGAAGAAGAAGAAGTCAATACTGCTATTATCACCTGACATGTACTTCTCTCCAACCATATGTGTATTCAGGTTCCCTGCTCAGATGGAATGGCATCAATATACTTTTTGAAGGTTTGCATGATAGTGTATTCAACTGCAATCTGAGATCACTTGAAATGTCACAGGATTGCTATGGGAAAAATGTAACTACAGGATAATGTAAGTTGTAAGCAGCTCGGCATGGGCAACACTGGAGAACAAAAAGTTACCAGCGCCCCACCATGTTACAGATGGAAGGCTGAACTCTGTCATTACCATAATCAAGACAGAGTTCTAGAAGACTACTAGAAGACCAAGCTCTACTCCAGAAGAATCAACATGATTTCTTCAAGGAGGAACTCTTCCTCACCAACCTTTTGGAATTCCTTGAGAATGTTAACAAGCATGTAGATAAGCATGAAGAAGAAGAAGAAGAAGAAGAAGACTGCAGATTTATACCCCGCCCTTCTCTCTGAATCAGAGACACAGAGCAACTTACAATCTCCTATATCTTCTCCCCCCACAACAGACATCCTGTGAGGTGGGTGGGGCTGAGAGGGCTTTCACAGCAGCTGCCCTTTCAAGGACAACTCCTGCAAGAGCTATGGCTAACCCAAGGCCATTCCAGCAGCTGCAAGTGGAGGAGTGGGGAATCAAACCCGGTTCTCCCAGATAAGAGTCCATGCACTTAACCACTACACCAAACTGGTTCTCTTGATCTGGTAGATTACATATATTTGGAGCTCCAGAAAGCTTTTTGTTGAAGTCCCTCATCAAAAGACCATGGGATAGGAGAATAAGTCCATGAGTTAGTAACTGGTTAAATGACAGGAAGCAAAAGTTAAGAGTAAACAGGCAGTTCTCATAATAGATGGAAGTAATCAGTGAGGTCCCCTCTGTAATAGACCTCTGTTATTCAATGTGTTCATAAATCACCTAGAATCAGGAGTGATGATGCCAAATTTGCACATGATACTGAATTATTCCAGATGGTGAGAACTAACGAAGACTGTGAAGAGCTCCAACAGAATATCTCCACTCTGAGTGAATGGGGAGCAAAATGAGATTCTATGTAAGGGTAAAATCATGTACACTGAGGCAGAAAATCCTATTTTCACATATACAGGGATGGAGCCTGAACTGTCAGCAACCAGGAAAGAGACCTTGAAGTTGTGGAATGGGGGTGGGGGAGGCAAAGCTCAAGGAAAACACTGTATGGGAGCAGGGGAAAAGACAAATTCCATGCTAGGAATTATTAGAAGAGTAATTAAAAATAAAATATCCAGTATGGTCTTTGGGCATATAGTTGCATTTGGAATCCTCCACACAGTTCCCATAGTCCACGTCAGAAAGAATATGGTAGAACTGAAAAGAGTACAGGAAGGGTTGAACAAAATAATGAATGGTTGGAACACATTCCTTAGGGGGGCGGGGGAAGTCTTAAAAGTTTGGAGCTAGTTTTTATTTCAGAAAAAAAAACATTATTTAAGACCAGACATGACATCATAACATTCATTTCCCTTCTCCCATAATACTAGAATTCAAGGGTGCCAAATGAAGTTAATGGACAATGGATTCGAGACAGATAAAATGCAACATATCATGACCTTATAAAATTCACTGCCATGAGGCATAGTGCTAGCCACTCTCTTAGATTACTTTTTAAAAAGTAGATATGGAGGAGGTCTATCAATGGTGAACAGACAATACAGCTAAATGAAACCTCTATGTTCAGAAGCAGTGCACATTTGAATTTTGAACCCCAATTTGGTGTAGTGGTTAGGTATGTAGACTTTAATCTGGGAGAAGCAGGTTTGATTCCCCACTCTTCCACTTGCACCTGCTGAGTGACTTGGGTCAGTCCAGGGCCAGCCTGTCCATTAGGCAGCCCTTGGCAGCCACCTAATGTGCCTAGGGTGCAGCCCTGGGGAGAGCGCCAGGCTGGGCTCATGCCTCTTCAGCAAGGGAAATGGGTAAGCATGGCGACGCGGCACCTGCACCTCATTGCTCAACCAGGCTGCCATCGCTTCCAGCCTAGGGGTGAGGGAGGAAGGGTATGGATAGCAGGATGGGGGTGGGGGCAGTGAGGTGGTGTCTCACCTCAGGTGTCAGACACCCTGAGGCTGGCCCTGGGTTAGTCACAGTTCTTGAAAGAGCTGCTCTCTCAGTTTTCTCTCAGGTCCACCTACCTCGCGGGGATGTCCGTTGTGGGGAAAGAAAGGGAAAGGAGATTGTAAGCCACTCTGAGACTCTGAGTGAAGGGTGGGATATAAATCCAATCACTTCTTTTTTTCTTCAGTTGCTAAGAAACAGCAGCAGGAGGAGTCTGTTGCCTTGATTCCCTGTTAGTGGGATTTCAGGGGAAATACTGATTGACCATTGTGATAAATAAACTATGATGGTTTGACTCAGCATTGCTTGCCTTATGTTCTCATCATATTTCAGCAAAGCACTGGAAATCACTGTCATTCCATATTCCAGTTGCACTGGTGATTCTAGTGCAAATCAGAAACCTATAGTGATGGGACAGCAAGACAACTCTTCAAGGTTGCCTGAAGTCTGGTCTAAAGAAAACCATTCTGCTAGCCCATTCAAAGAAAGCAAGTTTGGACTCCCTAAGATAGAAATTGGAATCTGCATATTCCACCACTTGCTTAATACCCTTTACTCTCTTGGTAGCTCCCAGCAGAAAAGACAGAGGGTGCAGAGAGATCAGGAAAAGTAGTATAGAGTGAACACACATGAACATGTGAAGCTGTCTCATACTAAATCAGACCACTGGCCCATCAAGGTCAGTATTGTCTACTCAGACTGGCAGCAGCTCTCCAGCACCTAAGGTCCTATCACATCACCTGCCACCTGATCTTTTTAGCTGGAGGTGCTGGGGATTGAACCTGGGTCCTTCTGCATGCCAAGCAGATGATCTACCACTGATCCACAGCCCCTCCCCAAGAGTGAAAAAAGCAAGTAAGGAAATAAAGGGAGATAGACGGCCAAGTCAACGCTGCAGAAGGAATACATTTCAGAATGCAGCTGGAGGACATGTTTGGATGCTCACGCATTTAATGAGCTTCCCGAACATGGAAAAATAGCATGGCAAAGAGGAATATATTTGATGAGCCGTGGTCTGCTAAGCTGATACATGGATACAGCCATTGGCCATTTCTATTATCATTGCATCACTTGTTCTCTTATCAAGCATGTGCTAGAAAAGCTCAACAGCGTATTTGAAAAAGAAGGGCAAGCAGTGCTCTTAGCAAAAACATCAGGGGCAGGAAAAGTGGGTGGGAATGGCTGCCCCTGCATCTTGTTTTATATACAGCATACAACTGCACAGAGTGCATGTTCTTCCATTGTTACTTCTTCATCATCTTGCTCCCTTCCTTCTGTTGCCACCCCTTATACTGAATGTTTGGCCTTAAACTCCCAGGGGAAGGGACTTGTCTTGTTGTTTGTAAAAGATCACACATGTTAACACTGCTGGATAACCAAAAGCACACAGTTTCTCACCCTACCTCATTAGATTGCCTTGGCACAAATACTTGGAATAATTTTATTTCCAAAATGGTAGTAATCTACTGTTGTGATAATTGTTTTTAATAACTAATTTATAGTACTAGTGTTACCTGCCCTGAGCCTTGCTGTGCAGGGGAGGGAGCGCTACAAGTTGAATAAGTAAATATCAGTGGTTTCTGGACTTGGGGGCAGGGTGGGAGAGACACATTACTTTTACATTTGGGGCTCTATTTAAGTTCCTTCTGTCAGCCTCAATGAGAAATCAAGTAGCCCATTCATCAACCACAGCAGCTCCCTTCTGTAATATTATCCTCAACAAACTTCAGCCAAGTGTTTGTGGACCTACTTACAAGCTCTTCCAAGTCAGAATTTCTTACATCTCCTCCATAGGTTTTTCACTGCTTCTTAATTTCTTTAATCTCTTCAGAACCCTTTGCTGAGATAGGATGAACAAAACTGACAGTAGCCTGGTTCACATGTTACAGTGAAGGCACATACGAACTGCATGGATGTGTGAGCAACCGTTCATAAGAAAGAACCCACATGTATTCACTTGACCAATGAAACCAAATTCACTACCTGAATAAACATGGGGTTTAAATTCACACTATACATTCATTGAATGTAACATGAGAATTACCTGTGTAATAAGAAAAACCAAACTTACTTTAAAACAGATATTACATGTATTCACTGTAATTTGCAAACAGGGCAAGCGCAGTCCTAAGGGGTACACTGTAGTAGGAAGGCCTACTGACTTCCGTGGACATAGAAGGGTGTAATTCTGCTTAGGAACAGACTGTGAACATTCCAGCTAGTGGTCGTTTTGTAGAAAAATAGCTGGCGGAGTTCATTAGCATAACTTATTAGTATATGCCACCCACCCACCCCAGCCGAAAGCAACCTGATGCAAGAAAGGAGAGCCCTGGGTGAGGCCTGCTTGGGCTGGCTAGAGATCCAGCCAGTCCAAGCAGGCCTCACTCACCTGCCCTCCCCCCACCCCTTCAAAAGGCCAGCAAACCACCCGCCACCCAAAACCACATAAGAAATGGAGAAAGGGTGATGTGGGCTTTTCCAGGGGTTAATGAGGGCTGCTGGGGGCATGGCAAAGCCCCTGGTGGCTGGTTGACTGCCTGCTTTCCTAATCCAGGGATTGTTATGCAGCTGCGCCTACTATTCAATGGACAAGGTAGGTGGGGAGGAAGAGAGGGAATCTCAGAAAGGTTCAGGAGCTGTGCTCCTGTGAACTCCTGCTGAATCTGAGGCCTGATTCCAGCTATGCCACTGAATCAGTGCTCCCTCTAAGCTAAGTTAGTGTGAGCTAGCTCACAGTTTTTAGCCTCCAGCTCATACATTTTGTCTTAGCTCAGGAAGGATGGCCCCACCCCCCAGAGCAAACTAATTTATGCAGTATCACTCATTCACAACTTTAATGGCAGCAGCTCATGAGGTAGAAGTTTTGCTCACAGGACTCCACAGTTTAGAGGGAGCACTCCCTCTAATATCAATAAGAAATGTGTATTTTCTGTATCTTGTGTATTAATATATATTATTGTATCTTTTGTATCTTCTGTATCTGAAGAAGTGAGCAGTGACTCACAAAAACTCATACCCTACTGTCCCGCCCAGCCCGGGCAGGGACTGCGCGGAGGAGACCCCCCGGCGCCTGCCAGCCGCTCCAAGCCCCCGGCATCGCCCCAAGAGCCCCCCCCCCCACCTCTCCAAGCCCCTGTGGAGGCCCCACCCCTCACCTCGACTGACGGGGCGAAAGCAGCCACCCGAGCGACGCCTCCCAGACGGCGAGCCCGGCTTCGAGTCCGTGAGGTCTGGCCGGGGCAAGACGCCGGAGAGCAAGAGGGAGAGCCATTCAGCTCGTCGCAGCACGAGACGCTCCCTTGCAGCACGCCGCTGAGGGCTGGGACGCCCGAGGCACGCCCAGTCAGCCCGGTCCCGACGCGCCTCTCCTGGGCGTCTGGGGCTTTGAAGGGGGGAGGAGCCAGAGAGGGGCAGGTCCTGGGAGGGGGGAGGATGGGTCGGGAAGCATAAAAGGAGGGAGGGAGGAGGTCGCTGAGGAGAGCTGGCTGATGCGCAAAGAGGCTGCCTCGCGAGAGAGAGGGACAGGAGCCATAGCACAGCCAGGAGGGAACGGGGGCCTGCGGTGAAGTAACCCAGTGCCCACCCCCCTGTTTCTGAGACCTCCGGGGAACGCCCCAGAGTGCCCGGGTGGGGCAACGGCGACGCCGGGGGACCGGGAGGGGCACCAAAGACCTGACACCTACCATAAATTTTGTTAGTCTTTATGGTGCTATTGGACTCTTACTCTTTTCTACTGATATTTGTAATGGCATTACATTTTCTTTATTCTGTTTATTTTCTATCCCATTCTTTATATACCCGGCCGTTTTATATGGCTTTTTTATTCTGCTGATGCACTCTAAACAGAGGCCCTCACTGGCTGTCCCCAGCACCCATCCCCCTTGGGCGTGTCTTCTTTCAGCTAAGAATTTGGACCTCCAAGTGAGATAGGACAATCTTGTTATAGTCCTTTTGAGGCCCATATGCAATTCTGAAATGTAAGGCGCTCTGATTTACAGCACCAGGGATAGTGGTAAGTAAAAGAAAACACTGAAAATTAAATAAACACACTTGAGCTGCTGTTTGATCTCCAGCCTTGGATTCCCTTGGGGACAGATTTGTGTAGTTTCCCTAATTGCTGCTCAGACTGCTGATACTGTAGCAACCTGGCTCCCACGTGACATGTTTTCAAGTAGTTACCCTGCCCACCCGTACCAGTGACCAAAATCTACCTCCATGCCAGGATTTTTCCAGATTTTTGGGGGGAAGGGGGTGTCAATTGAATATTGTTAGAATAACCTAACAATCTGTGTATGAGGGTCTCTGTTTTCCCAGTTTTCCTTCTTAAAAAAAATGCAAGTCCCTAGACGCTTTCATTGGTAAGATATATCTTTCCCCTCATATCTCTGCAAACAAAGAGGGTAGAGCCTTGCTTTAAAAAATAATGAAAACTGGGAATTCAGAGAATCTCTCACACAAATGATTATAACATTATGATGATAATAATCGATGACTGATTAAAAACAAAAAAAGCCCCCCAGAATTGGGGCACAAAATGGCTGCTGTGAGGACTGAGAGAGGGAAATGGCCTCCATGTGGATGGGACCAAAAAGACATTATGTATTTATTTATTTCAATTTATTTCCAGCCAAATAGGGTCCCCAAGATGGACTCACACCAATCATCCAGGATTTGCTGCTATCTTTCTCAAACTTTACAGCAAACCAGGTTTGAAGAACATTGGAGAAAGGCCAGGGAAACCCAGTGGGGTGCACAAATATACCACAATACTGAGGTGAAGCAGGAAAAATAACCACTTCCCAACTGAACATGGGGAAAACAGCCCATGCGCAAATGGCCTTGTACAATTATTCGAATTTTATCTGTCCTATGCCCACAGAACAGCAGCAAGCATAGATGTGACCCACAACGTTTTAAAACTTTCATTTAATTATATTTTATATACTGGTTTTTTGTTACCTCAGAAGTGTCCTAATTCAGGAATACAGCAATTGTATAATTCTTATCTCTCTCTGGGAAAAAGGAAAAAAAAACGAGGGAGTCTCTTAAACAGATTATGCTGCAGCCCTAAAGACATCTCAATTCTATGACACTAATCTGCTTAATCCCACTTGAGAGGCATCCAAATGGATTTTAAGTGTCCAGGGGAAATCTGCAAGGTGCATTCCTAGCTCAATTAAAGGCTACCACACAATATGTGATCTCAGGAGCTGTTTTAAACCAGGCAGCCGGTTCCACATGACTGACCTTGTATGTTTAATGTCCCTTCATGTGTACTAATAAATTGCCATAAAGTATATGAATGTGTTTGGGCTATTTCATTATCAGTCCTTGTTTTCCAGAATGCCAGTTAAGCAAAGGGATGTTTTATGCATTTTGACCTTTTCACCTAGAAAAATGCTACACTTAAGAGTATCATCAACACTTATTAAAGACTCAGTGATCTAGAAAGATGATGAGCCCTATTATTATTGAAAGTTATTGCTGATAAAACACAATTTATTGTGCATTTGTGAATATTCTTACTGCCACAGCGAGAGACAATGCCTAGGAAACGCTCAACATTAGCCATGAAGAACCCTGTGTGCCACCAGTGTGGCTATGAATAAAGGCATAAAACACATTAATCTGACCAACATGGGCATTTATTGAGCTAGTTCACATAACGTGGCCCTATCCACTGGAGTGACTTTGTGACCAACACTGAAGTCCTCAAGCGGGCAGAGGTTACCAGCATCGAGGCACTGCTGTTGAAGACGCAGCTGCGCTGGGCAGGGCATATTTCTAGGATGGAAAACCACCGCCTTCCCAAGATTGCCCTGTATGGCGAACTCTCCACCGGCCATCGAAATAGAGGGGCACCAAAGAAGAGGTACAAGGACTCCTTGAAGAAATCCCTTAGCACCTGTCACATCAACCATCACCAGTGGTCTGACCTAGCCTCAGATCGCAAAGCATGGAGGCACACCATCCACCAGGCTGTCTCTTCCTTTGAGAACACACGCATAGCTGGTCTTGAGGACAAAAGGAGATTGAGGAAGAATCGCACTGCTACAGGACCAACCCTAAATCAGACTTTTCCCTGCAGCCGCTGTGGCCGGACCTGCCTGTCCCACATTGGTCTTGTCAGCCACCAGCGAGCCTGCAGCAAACGTGGACTATTGCACCCTTCTTAAATCTTCGTTCGCGAAGCCAAGCCGAGAGAGAGAGAGAGAGATATGGTAGTGGAATGGGATTACTTCCAAAAGTGGCTATTGAATCTAGGTGTGCATGGCATAGGGCAGGGGTGGCCAATGGTAGCTCTCCAGATGTTTTTTGCCTACAACTCCCAGCAGTCCCAGCCAATGGCTGGGGCTGATGGGAGTTGTAGGCAAAAAACATCTGGAGAGCTACCACTGGCCACCCCTGACATAGGGTTTCCAAGTCTTCTGTTTAATGGAAGACCTCCCACCTGGCAGCCCTGGTACCCCATGACCACTTATTGGGGTGGCAGAAGAAAAAGGGGTGGGGGTCAGTGATAGTCCAGTGCAAATATGTCACTTCCAGTCTGAATCCAAAGTGGCATGATCATGTCAGAGTGATACTTTAAGATTCCACCAAAACTCCATGGTTTTAACATACGAGCTTTAGTGGAATCCTAAAGTGCTGCTTGATGTGATGATGTAGGGTTGCCAGGTTCTTACCTGGCTCCAGTGGGGGGAGAGGGAGCTCTACAGGAGTGGACAGGACATTGCCACATACAACATCCCTGATATGATGACATCATGTGGATGTGATGTCATCATGTTGGGGACATTGTGCAGTGTCACTCTGGTATTTGGGGCAAAACTCTGTGGTTACCCTAGAGTTCTGTCCAGAATACCAGAGCACTGCCATGTGATGTCCCTGGGATGATGACATCACTTCTGCATGATGTCATCATACCAAGGATGTCCTGCAGCCTTGTGGCTGTGGGAGGTGGGTTTTCCCCCTCTGGGGAGGTGGCTAGTGGTGGGATGAAATCCATAAAATCAGGGGATCACCTGATCCTACATGGAGGTTGGCAACCCTATATGATGCCACTTCCAGGTTTCCACCAGATGTGATGTTGCTGTGTTGGAACAACACTGATTAATATATCCCTGCCCCCCTCATAACAAGCTGGTGAAAATTTCTGGAGCTTCACATATCAGGGAGGTGTGTCTGGGCAGGCTGTGAGAGCAAAGGGTCCTACCCTATGGGAGCTGATAGAGTGTGCAGCCCACATCTTACCTTTTTTATTTTGTAGAGCGTTTATCATAGGGGTGTCAAACGTGTGGCCTGAGGGATGAATCAGGCCCCCTGAGGGCTCCTATTAGGCTTGCAAGCAATTCACTGTTGTCTGCTTCCTTCTCCCTCTTGCTTGCTTCCTTCTGTATCACAGCTTGCTTTGCAAGGCTTGCTCAATCGCACAGGAGCTACAGATCAAAACCTCTATTTTCTATTTTCTCCATTCGCTGAGGGTCCTCTGTTAAGGAGGGGGGGGGGAGGAGAACTTGCTTTGCCAGGCTCTCTTAATTGCACAGCAGAGCTACTGAGCCAAGCCTCTCTTCCTTCTATTGGGTGAGGCTCCTCTCTCACCTCATCCCCTGGGGAGGAAGAGAGGGGGGGAGGGAGGGAAAGAGCAAGAGCTTCCTTTGCCCAGTTTTCTCAATGCATGGGAGTAATACAAAACACCTTTAAGACCAACTAAGTTTTATTTAAGGTATGAGCTTTTTGCCTTGCTACAGAGAGAGAGAAAAAGTTTTATTTACTCATTGTGCCAGGGCTCTCCTGGGTGCAACTGGGTTTGTCTCCCCCTTTTCACTGTATTCATGTCTTCATAATCATTCATTCTCAGTAGGAAAGCAATATGGACTATTAGGATGAGGAATAATAAGGCAGTGAGGTGGATTAGGCTGCGAATGTATGTCCAGAACAAGTTCACCCAGTATATTTTCTTTGTAGACTGGGGTTTTTGAATTTAGACTTCCCAGATTGTAGGCTGATACATTGCTGTCTCTCTATTCTTCCACTGCCACATAGGAGTTGTAGTTATTTCTCTGGGGAAGAGTATTGTTTTGTAGATAAGCATGTAGCCCTCAGTCTGTGTCATGGTGCCCTCACATGTTCTTGACCAGCACAAGAAAAAACTTATGTACAAAAGCTCACAATGATCAGCCATTTCATGTTTTCCTCTGGGTCTTGGGCTCAAAGCATTGACCATAAGATTTCTGTAATGAATGTCAATAAATCAAAAGTAGGTTTGCAACTTACAGATATACACCTGAATGACACCCGAACAGCATACTCAAGATTGCTACAGCACAGGCATTGGCTCCAGATTTTGATGAAATAATTCAGAGCAAGAGGTGTCAGTTATCAGAAATGGTTAAATAAACAAAATACTGCAAGAGTGCTGATGTTTTAAGCATTAAGTGTTAAAAAAAAGTTTTTTAAAAAGCGTGAAGTGTTTGTCTGTGTCCTTTATAAAGTTTATATCTCTGCTACCTGACGTTACATTTTATGACACAAAGGTCTCATTTATGTCAGATCTGGCTCTCATAACAAATGAGCTTGACACCCCAGGTTTATCACATAATTCAGAATTAGCTCAAGATAGTTTACAATCCTGATCACATTAAATACCGAATTAAATCAAAAGAGTTTCTAGCTCAACATTAGGAAGAACTTCCTGACAGAGTGGTTCCTCAGTGGAATAGGCTTCCTTGGGAGGTGGTGGGCTCTCTTTCTTTGGAGGTTTTCAAACAGAGGCTGGATGGCCATCTGACAGCAATGCGGATCCTGTGAATTTGGGGGGGGGGAGGCAATATTTGTGAATTTCCTGCATTGTGCAGAGGGTTGGACTAGATGACCCTGGAGCTCCCTTCCAACTCTATGATTCTATGATTCTAGATTTTAAAAACTCTAAAAGCCACTACAAATCAAAACAGTATACAAATAAAATTGCAGGAGGACACTAGTTAACAGCAATTTTTTTTTTAAAAAAATCACCATTATAGTCATTGATTGCCCAAAAACATTCAAGAAAAGTTCTGCTGGAATAGGTCTGCCTTCTAGGCCTCTCAACACCCAGCAGCGGTAGTACCTTGTACACTACTTCCATTGCATAAGGCTGGTGGTATGATGGAAAATGCATTTGAATGGGCAAAGGAAGCATATGCTACCTGCAGCGGTGACACAGCAAACAAGCATGGCTGCAAGGAGTGTAACTGGAGCATGGGTTCACCCAGGCAAAGATGATCCCAACTTGTTCCAGTTGCATTCCACTTCTAAATGAATACTGCAAATTTATTGTAGTGTCCCTTTAAAAAAAAAAACAACCCCCCCCCAAAAAAACCTAAGCAACAATCATTTATAGACAAATATTCATAATTTTTCCCATTCCATCCATTTCCCATCTCACAACTATCAACCTCTAAATAACTCTTTCTAAATTATAAGTACAGGCCAGTTTGGCAATCTTAAGTAGAGTTAAACCCTTCCAAGCTCATTAACTAGAATGGACTTATAAGGCTATAATTCTGCTTAGAATTCTACAGACATTCATTTAAGTCACTAGCTGGTCTCACTTCTCTTGTTTTTCCTTCCCATTTATTTTGCATAGCCCAGGCTATTAGCTGTCTCATATTTTCCACTACTGCCTTTTTTATCTCTAATTTCATACTCCCTGAGAAATTTTTTTTATCCCTTTTTTTAAAAAGCATAACACCCCCAAAGCAGTTTACAGCAAAATAAAATCTCAGTAAGAATACACACAGGTAAACATTTTTAAAACCTATCAAAACAGGAAACAAAACTACCACCAAGAAATCAGAGGACAAAGAACAAACCAAGTTAGCATAAAATATTCAACAGTGGCCAACAGGAGACCAGCCAGTGAGGGGTCTGGAGATCAAGTACTATGAGGAAGGCTGAAGGAGCTGGGTATATTTAGCCTGTAGAGATGACCGAGAGGTGATATAATCACCATCTTCAAGTGCTAGAATGGCTGTCACATAGAGGATGGTGCGAAGTTGTTTTCTATGGCCCCTGAAAGTCGGACCAGAACAAATGGGTTGAAATTAAATCAAAACAGTTTTCAACTAAATATTAGGAAGAATTTCCTGACAAAGTGGTTCCTCAGTGGAACAGACTTCCTTGGGAGGTGGTGAGCTCTCCTTCTTTGGAGGTTTTTAAACAGAGACTAGATGGTCATCTGATGGAAATGATGATTCTGTGAATTTAGGCAGTTCATGAGAAGAAGGACAAGAAGGGTTGCAACAGTGCTTAGTTCTCATGGCCGTTTCTTATGCACCCAGGGTAATGCTGTTTGCCACATTGAGGTAAGATAGCAGTTTGGCCAGAGATCCAAGAGGATTTTTTTTTTTTTTTACATCTTCTGGGCATGGAGCAGGTGTCACTGGGGGGTGTAGGTAGGGTTGCCAAGTCCAATTCAAGAAATATCTGGGGACTTTGGGGGTGGAGCCAGAAGACTTTGGGGTGGAGCCAGGAGACATTAGGGGTGGAGCCAAGATCAAGGCTGTGACAAGCACAATTGAACTCCAAGGAAGTTCTGGCCATCACATTTAAAGGGATGGCACACCTTTTCAATTCCTTCCATAGGAAATCATGAAGGATAGGGGCACCTTCTTTTGGGGCTCATAGAATTGGACCCCCTGGTCCAATCTTTTTGAAACTTGGGGGGTATTTTGGGGAGAGGCACTAGATGCTATACTGAAAATTTGGTGCCTCTATCCCCAATAATAATAATAATAATAATAATAATAACAACAACAACAACTTTTTATTTGTATCCCGCCCTCCCCGCAAGCAGGCTCAGGGCCCCCCCCCCAGAGCCCCAGATACCTGCGGATCAATTCTCCATGATTTTCTATGGGAATAAATCTCCATAGGGAATAACAGAGTTCCCAGCAGACATTTCTCTCCCCTCCCCCCGCTTTCTGACGACCCTGAAGCGGGGGGAGGGCCTCCAAACCGGAGGATCCCCTGCCCCCACCTGGGGATTGGCAACCCTAGGTGTAGAGTTGCCAAGTCCCCTTACATTTCCGGCAGGGGCCTTTCAGGGGTATTCCAGGAGGTAGACAAGGATGCAAATGACATTTTGGACGACTTCTGCTAAAACCAGAAGTAGCCCAAAACAGGAAATGGCTTGGAGCCATTTTAGTGTTATCTAGGTGATGAAAACCAGACCACTTAAATGGCTGCTAGCCATTTCATGGACAGTTTTGCTCCCCCCCCACACACACACTTCTAATTGAGGGGAGAGGAGCAAAACTGATCACTAAAAAGGCTTGCAGCCAGTTTAGGCTGTTAGGCTAAACTAGCTGCAAGCCTTCTCAGTAGGCTTCCCAATTCCCAGCGGGGGATCCCCCAGTTTTACAGGCTTCCCCCTGTTCCCAGCCAGCTGGCCGGCAGAGGAAAGCCCCGCCCCCACAGTCACCATTCACCTCTAGAGCTTCGGCAGATTTAGAAACCTGCAAACAGGTTCATTTTTAAAATGTGTGCCTTTAAAGTTGAGCAGGAAGCAGGAAATAGGAAGTACTTAATGGGGAAGGGTAAGCAGCAATTTCGTCAGAGCACAGACCCTCCGTTAGTTTTGCTTTTGTTTTCAGAGCAAGTAAAATTGTGGAGGAACCAGATCCAGTAAAGTGTGTGTGTGTGACAGAGCAAGAGAGGGGGGCAGGGGATTCCCCGGTTTGGAGGCCCTCCCTCTGCTTTAGAAAGCGGTGGTGGGGAGGGAAATGTCTACTGGGCACTCTATTATTCCCTATGGAGAATGATTCATATAGGGAATAATGTGGAATTGATCCACGGGTTTATGGGGTTCTGGGGGGGTGTTCTTTGAAGTAGAGGCACCAAATTTGCAGCATAGCATCTGATGCCTTTCCTCAAAACACCCTCCAAGTTTCAAAAGGATTGAACCAGGGGAGCCAATTCTATGAGCCCCCAAAGAAGGTGCCCCTTCATTATTTCTAATGGAGGGAAGGCATTGAAAAGGTGTGCGGTCCCTTTCAATGTGATGGCCAGAACTCCCTTTGGAGTTCAATTGTACTTGTTCCAACCTTGCTCATGACTCCACCCCCATTGTCTCCTGGCCCCACTTCCAAAGTCTCCTGGCTCCACCCTACTTCTCCGCAATCAGGATCACTGAAGCCTTGCAGCCATTTGAGTGGTCCTTTTTGCTTCCCCACTCAAATGGCTGCTCTGGGGCAGCACTTTTAGGTTTTCGGGCCACTTCCAGTTTTACCAGAAGTGGCCTGAAAAACTTCATTTTGGGGTGGGATTTCACCCACTGGGTATCTGGCCAGCAGTGAGGAAGCCCTCCCCAAATTGGAGGTTCTCCCACTTGGACTGGGGGATTGAGATCCCTACTGGACTTGTGAGGGGAGGTATTTGTGAGTTTCCTGCATTGTGCAGGGGATTGGACTAGATGACCTTGGAGTAGGGTTGCCAAGTCCCTGATGGCTGTCAGTGAAGAATTTTATTTTGCGTGAGCACAGCATGATGATGTCACCCAGAAGTCACATATCATACTGGGCATGTTGTGCAGGGGTACTCTAAGAAATTGCTGAAAACTCTATGGTTTTGTGCAAGGACACTCTAACAATTTGGGAGAAAGCTCATAAAGTTTCCCCCAGATTGCTAGAGCATCTCTGCATGAAACCATAGAGCTTTCAGTGATTTCCTAGAGTGTCCCCATGATACGTCACTACTGGGTGACGTCATCATGCCGCACAGCAGCAGGACTCTTCAGGGGTGGGGATCACCCCGGCCCTGCTGGTGAGTTGGGGCCCACCAAACCAGGGGATCTACCACCCCCAGCAGGATCTTGCCAGCCCTGCCTTGGAGGTCCTTTCCAACTCTATGATTCTAGGATCCAACACCTTTAACAAACAAAAAGCCAGCCCAGGTTCCATAACACTTTCATGTCAGTTATAGTCCCTCTGAGACACATGAACAGTTTCCAAGTATAAGGTTCTGTTCACACAGACCTCAAGGGACTTTGACTAATGTACCAGAGATGCTGACAAAGGGAGTAGTAAACCCTATAAATAAAAATAACACACTTGAGTTGCTGTGTGGTCTGTTGATTTGTTCAGGCCTACAGCAAGAATCTTAAACCACAATGAGAAGTCAGAAAGTAACTGAGGATGGTATGCCCATCAGGCAATCCAACAATAGTGCTTGTGAAGAAATGCATTTTTTTCTCCTGGGAGGTTGAGATGAGCAAAATTTTCACAGTGCATTTTAAAAGTTTTTTTCCTCTGGATTTCACCACCAGGTGGAGGCAGCAGGGGTGGTGGTGGTATCTATTCAATTGCTTCCCATCAGCACACCTTCAAACAAATGCTAATAGATCTAGCAGAAGAGACAATGGGTGGGTCAAGCTCTTTTCCTTTCCCCAACCAGGAACAGAGATTTTGGAAGCAATGAAATGCTAGAGGGATTCCAGGAAGAAAATGCCCTGAAGATCTCCAGGAAAAGTCTCTTTGACCTGGCATAACCTGATAAGGGGATGAAGAAAAGAGAGATGATAAAAACTCCTTGAAGCATGTAGGAGGTCTCATTTCCTTGGGTGTGGAGGCCATGAGAGGAGACAGGACTCTCAATTGAAAAGGGAGCCAGTGACCATGTGGTTGGCCTAGACAGCTGAAGGGAGCTTCAAGGTAACAGAAACTGTAGAAATCTAGAA
The DNA here is from genome assembly GCF_032191835.1 of Heteronotia binoei. NCBI lineage: Eukaryota > Metazoa > Chordata > Lepidosauria > Squamata > Gekkonidae > Heteronotia > Heteronotia binoei. Next base: position 82,298,650 of record NC_083230.1, read on the forward strand.
CTCCTAAACTAAAGAACCTGTCCTGTATTCTAACATCTGATAGGGCGTGTATAAAGTGAGGGACAGAGGATTTGCATTTTACGTATTTATTTTCTTTTTAATCCCTTGCTCATTCTGGTGTTGTGCTAAATGTATGCTTGTAAACAATTTCTTTTAAATAAATACTTTATAACTTTTGATGCTGGGAGTGGTTCTCTGTACCACATAGATCTCCACTGTCTTGGACACCCTATTTCAAAAGCAGCGCCAGAGGGAAGACAGGCAGTTGTCAAGTGGACTTTATCTGGAAGAACCGGGTTTGAATCCCCACTCCTCCACTTGCATCTGCTGTAATGGCCTTGGGTTAGCCATTAGCTCTGGCAGAGGTTGTCCTTGAAAGGGCAGCTGCTGCAAGAGCCCTTTCAGCCCCACCTACCTCACAGGGTATGTGTTGTGGGGGGAGAAGATATAGGAGATTGTAAGCCGCTCTGAGTCTCTGATTCAAAGAGAAGGACGGGGTATAAATCTACAATTCTTCTTCTTCTTCAAGTGGCTATTCCTCCAGGGGTGTGCAAGGCAGTAAACTGTCCCCATGGTTACCCGGCACTGTAGGGTTGCCAATCCCCAGGTGGGTAACAACTAGAATACACCACTGTGTAATTACATATAGCAAACGAATGCTCTATGAATTTCTTTTATATTCTAATACAAATACATATATTTGTCTCCTACCCGAGTGAAAAGTGGCACAATTATCATCTTTCAACTCAAGGAGTTTTTAGGACAGTGGACTTTAGTACCGTCTTTCAAAATTACTGGAGAAGTACCTGCATTTTGATTTGTTTGTGCTGAATTCATGGACATCGATAAGAATTTTAGTTTGTAAAAATATATATATTTGTATTAGAATATAAAAGAAATTTGTAGAGCATTCATTTGCTATATATAATTACACAGTGATTCCCATCTATTTTCCCTTTCCCTGGAACTTAAAAGCCTATAATTCTTTTATCCTTTTTTAATTTATTCACTAACGGTTCCAATGCTAAAATAAATAACATAGGGGATAAAGGGCATCCCTGCTTCGTACCACTCAATACCTGAACATATCCCTCTACTGAACCACCAACTCCTATCAACGCCTTAGATTTAGAATATATTGCCTCAATCATATTTTGAAATTTCTCCCCAATCCTATACTTTTGAAATATAGTCTTCATGTATGTCCAATCCACAGAATCAAAGGCCTTATAAATATCCAACGCCAAAAGCGTAAGCGGCAAATCCTTATTTTTAGCTAAATAAACCATACCCATCACCTTCCTAACTGCCTCTACTAAATACTTTTGAGGCATAAACCCAAATTGCTCTTTCCCTATCAATTGTGCAATACATTTTTTGAGTCTCATTGCCATAACCTTTGCAAATATTCGATAATCCATATCGGTGATTGAAATTGGCCTATATGAATCCCTTAAAGTCTGATCTTTCCCAGGTTTCGGAATTAACACCAATCTCGACTCCAACCATGTAGGCGGTGTAGGAGATCCATCCAAAATTCCTTGAAACAATTCAGTCACATGAGGCACCAATATATCCTTAAAATGCTTATAAAATACCGCATTAAAACCATCCAGTCCAGGTGCAGATTGCATATTCATAGAATCTATAGCCATCTTAACTTCTTCTTCCGTTATATCCTTATCTAATTCTTTCCTACTATCTTCACTTAATTCTAAAAATTCCAACCCCTCACAGAATTTTTCTATATCTTCCTTTTTAATCCCTTTGTTTGCATACAATTTATTATAGAATTCTATAAAATTCTCCAGTATCATTTTAGGTTCAGTTTCCAAAAACCCTATATCGTTCCTGATTGCCTTAATATTTTTCCTAACCTGAAAATTCTTAATTTTATTTGCTAAAATTCTTCCTCCTTTCCCTTCAAACTCATAATACTTCTGTCTGTTATACCATAATTTTAACGTAGTCCTATTAACATCCAATACATTCAACTCTTCCCTTTTCCTAATTACTTGTTCTTTATCCTCCTTCTTCTTAGATTTCCTAAATTTCTCCTCCAATACTCTAACTTCTTCTTCTACTTCTTTAATTTTCCTATCTTTACCCTTCTTCAATCTCACCAAATTCTGTATACACACACCTCTAATAGTGGCTTTCATTGCTTCCCATACTATTGTTAATGAAGTATCTGATTTCCTATTCTCTTCAAAATATCTTTCCATTGCATTTTTAATATTACACTTACTTTCTTCATCTGCCACTAACCATGGATTAAACTTCCAATTATAAGATCTATTACAATGACCTATTTGCAAAAAGGCTGAAACAGGGGCATGATCAGTAATCTTAATCATCCCGATCTCCATATCTTTTACCCAATTCCTCATTTCTTGAGAGACTAAAATTCCATCTAATCTTGAGTAAGTTCCATGCACGGCAGAGTAAAAAGAATATACATCATCATTAGGAAACATTTCCATCCATAATTCTAGCAGACCAAATTTCCCGCACACTCTTTTAAATTTCTCCGCCTTCCTTTTTTTAACATTACCTTTCCCCTGCAAGTTAATATTAAAATCCCCCCCTATTATTTTAGTATAGGGTGAAAATTTTTCAAACTTCTGCAAAAATCTATACAATACATTCAACTGATGCACATTAGGGAGATATAAAGAAGCTAAAGCCACCGGCTCTCCCTCCAAATGACCCTGTACAAAAATAAACCTTCCATCCTTATCTCTCATTACTTTATCTGCAACAAAATCTATTTTAGAATTAAATACTATTCCCACCCCTCTGCTCTTTGAGGAGCCTGGAGCAATAAATTTCTTACCTTTCCCAAATCCAGGGAAATTCATCTCTCTTCCCCCCCCATTATATACCTCCTGCAAGAACAGCACATCTGCTTTTAACTCTTGAATATATCTCCCAACTCTTGCCCGTTTCACTGGATTTCCTAGCCCTCTAACATTAAGAGTTGTACATATAACATTAACATTTTTTATCATATTATACCTAACCATAGCTCTTCCCCATATCTCTTCTGTTCTCTACCAGCCTGGAATTCTAAACCCCAATCACCCTTAACCAACCCCACCTGATGTTGCTTATCTACCCTCCACCTACCCTCCATTACCAATCCTACCCATCCAAGAAAAATGCAATATTAACAATGTATGCAGATGACATGATGGTGACAATTAAGGATGTGGAGCCCGCAGTGGCACCTTTAAAAAAGATACTACAGGAATTTGAGGAAGTGTCAGGGTTAAAAGTGAATTTTTCAAAATCTTCGATGATGTGTGTTAATGTAAAACCAGGGTTACAATTAGCAGCTTCAAAAATTTTGGGTATTCCCATAGCAAATAAAATGGTGAAATATTTAGGGCTTAATATTCCTAGGAATATTAAAAAAATATTTGAGTATAATTATAAAAAAATTTGGAGTGGAATTCAAGTTAAAATGAGAGACTGGAGGAAGAGGAAGGAGTCAATTAGTACAAGGAATGCCATGGTTAAAATGTTTCTAGTTCCTAAGTTGACTTATTTATTTTATGTATTGCCTTGGCATATACCAGAATACGTACTGAAGAGATGGCAAGGAGATATAGATAGATTTGTTTTTGCATCAAAGAAACCAAGGACAGCCAATAGGTATAGATATTATGGTATTAAAGATGGGGGATGGGGGATTCCCAATATAATTTACTATTATGATGCATATCAATTAAGGCACTTAATGATTTGGTTGGAGGGAGAGTTAGGAGAAGAGCTGAACGGGATAGAAAAGGAAAATTTAGAGGTAGTAGGAGGAAAGGAAAGTTTATTTGATAGAACGAAAAGGAGGAAGAAGATAGGTGATAAATTATCAACCTTTATGGGGCCCAGTAGGGTATGGGAGAAGTGGAAGAAAGAACTCGCTCCGGAGATATCATCTATTATTAAAATGTGGTACTATGATAAATTTGCTCCATTAAGGGGATCACTGTCAAAGGAAGTAGGAGATAAACTGAAGAGGATTACGATTCGAGAATTGAAAGAGGTTTGGGGTACTGATGGGGTGAAGAAAGAGGAGTATAATATTTTGAATAATATTAATTGGTTGTTAAAAAGTCAAATCTCCTCATTGCTGAAGGAGGAAGAACTTAAAAACATTGGTAAAAGAATTAATACTCCCTTTGAAAAATTGGTGAAAGAGTATAGAGAAGATAAGTCAAAAATAGTTTCAAAATTGTATAAGATTTTATTAGGTACAGGGAAATCCCCGAGAGAATTTTTGAAGGAACATTGGGAAACAGATATTGGAGATAAAATTTTAGATGAAGATTGGGAGAGGATGTTTAGATTACCTCCCTTTGTTACAACATCTAGGTTAGTGCAGGAGCAGGGATTGAAGATGATACAGAAATGGTATTATACACCCATTAAGATGTATTATATTTCTAAATCAGGGAGTAAAAATTGTTGGAGGAAATGTGGAGAAATTGGAACTTTCAGTCACATGTGGTGGGATTGTCCCTTAGTGAAAAAATTCTGGATGCAGGTTGGCATAGAGATGACAAAGATTATGGGATGGAAAATAAGTATATCCAAAGCAATGGCAATTATTAATTTGGATGGTGTGGGATTAAGATCAAAAGAGGATAGTAAATGGATTAATTTGATGTTAGCAGCAGCAAGACAAGTGATAGCAAGGAATTGGAAAGAAGCTGAGGAATTGACAATTAATCACTGGAGGGATAGAATGAATAATATAATTATTTTGGAGTATTTAACGATGAAGATACGAAGAATGAACGGATTAAAGGTTAGGGAACAGGAGGAGGGGTGTTTTAGGAAGATGGTGAGATATTTGGAAAAGTTTAAACAATTTAAGACGATTGGTTGGTTAATAAGAAAATGAATGGATAAGATGTTTAAAAAGAGTGACGGAGTTGTATTTGGACGAAATGTTAATAGTTATAAATTTATGGAATATTATAATGTATCTATGGCCTGGGACTCTCACAGAGGTGGATTGGTGTTGGAATACATAACAATAAAATTTAAAAAATTTATATATATATATATATATATATATATATATATATATATATATATATATATATATATATATATATATATATATATATATATATATATATATATATATATATATATATATATATAAAAATAATTACACAGTGGTTTATTCTAGTTGTTACTAATCAGTACACTGCGGTTTCCAGTTTGCCTAATCCCCAGGTGGGGGCAGGGGATCCCCTGGTTGGAGAACCTCTCCCCACTTCAGGGTCATCATAAAGCAAGGGGGGAGGGAAATTGCTGCTGGGCACTCCATTATACCCTATGGGGATTGATTCCCATAGGGCAGGGGTGTTGAACATGCAGTTCAGGGGCCAAATCAGGCCCCCGAGCAACTGGCTGTCATCTGCTTCCTTCTCCCTATATTTTGCTTCCTTCTGCATCACAGCTTGCTTTGCAAGGCTTGCTCAATTGCACAGGAGCTACAGAGCAAAATTTCTATTTTCTCCATTGACTAAGGCTCCTCCCTTCTATTGGCTAAGGCTCCTCCCCCCAGTCCCCTGGGGAAGGAAGGAAAGAGCCAGAGCTTCCTTTGTCCAGTTCCCTGGATCCAGTGGGAGAAATACAAAGAAAGCATCTTTAAAGTCAATGAGTGCTAATGTTTAAACATGTTTTAAGTTTAAAAAATATATATATTCGGGTTTGTCTGTGTTCTTTATAAAATGTATATCTCTGCTACCTAATCTTAAATAGGTACCTAAACTTAAATAGGTACACACATGACCCAGCCTGGCCCAACAAGGTCTCATTTATGTCAGATCCGGCCCTCATAACAAATGAATTCAACATCCCTGCCATAAGGTGTAATGGAGAACTGATCTGTGGGTATCTTGGACTCCAGAGGGCAGGGCCGGTGCAGGGGAGATGGCAAAGCAGGCACTCATCTAGGGTGCCACCTGGCCTAGGGCACGCCACTGGGCACCCCCTCCCCGACGCATGACTCCAGCTCCTGACCACTGTTGCTTCATCCTCTCCCACCACCAAGCCATCCTCACCAAAGCCAAGCCACCCCCTTCTCCCCGATGTGTGACTTGGCCTCCCACCTCGTCCTGTTCCTGCTACCCTCTTTCCCTCTTACTTATTCTCACAATTTTTTATAACATCACATTTATTTTGAAAAACTAAAATTAAAAATCAGTAAATTAAAAATGTTAAAAGTTTCACGTCTGGTGCTCTTCATTTTCCCTATATATATATTTAATACTGGGGGGCGCTAGTGGGTGACTCGCCTAGGGCTCCAGAAAGCTTAGCACTGGCCCTGCCAGAGGGGCTGTTTTTTGAGGTAGAAGCACCAAAATTTCAGCATAACAACCTGTGCCTCTCCTCAACCCCTCCACCCATTTCAAAAAGATTGGACTGGGGGGGTCCAATTCTATGAGCCCCCAAGAAGGTGTCCCTATCCTCCAGTATTTCCTATGGAAGGAAGGCATTTAAAGGGACTGTGATTGCCAGAACTCTTTTTGAAATTCAATTGTGTTTGTCATACCCTTGCTCCTGGCTCCACCCCCAAAGTTCCCAGATATTTCTTAAGTTGGACTTGGCAACCCTACAGCACTGGGCAGTAGGAGACACAGAGGCAAGGCCTCAGAACTTGGAAGCTGGGAGTTCTGACTCTCCTAATAGGTGGTTGCTTTCAGAAGGTTAGGTGGTGGTGGCAAGCTACCTGAAAAGCCTCTCCAAGTGTGGAGAAGAAGCTAGGAGGCAGAGCAGAATATGGCCAACAAACCAGAGCAGGTCTATTCTGCCACAATATCCAAGAAGCATACAACTTAGCCATTATTTTTTAAAAATGAAGCCTGCTCTAAAACTTCAAAGAACACCACAGTCAACAGCAACCAGGAGGAAAGTACATTTATCATATCATTTTTAATACAGTTTACAGCATAAGTTCAAAATACATTATGTTGCAAGACACCACTCAGAGAAAGCAAAGAGCAAAATGTTAAGGGTTGTGACAGAAGCTGCACAACTAAAGCATTCAGTGAGCTCCTTTCCATTTATTCGGAGCAGAAAAGAGTTGTGTTTTAAGGCAACAGTGCTTAAAACATTGCTATACTTCCCTTTCCTTTTTTTTCTGTTCTAATCTTTGTAATATCTTGCTAAAGATATAGATCGTGGTCAGAATTCATGGACATGATTTCCTTTCAAGAATCAGGCTTTTTGTCTAATTAAGGCAAATATATATAATATATATATATAATATATAATATATATATATATAATATATAGGGTGGATCCAGTGGTGACTTCTTTTGTCAGCAGAGCAAAACTTTCTCATTTCCACCGCCATCCTGCTGAAGCCTGAAATGCTTTCCAAAATGCTGCTCCTGGGGGAGAGGGGACCCCTTCCAGGAACAGAATATGTAATAGCCTGAAGTTTGCAGTAGGAAGGGGAATCAATGACCCCCGCATCCCGTTCCCTTAATGGAAATCTACTGCTGGATTCAACACAATGTATCAAATTCAGAATTAATTATATTTGTGTCAGTCAGTAAAGGTTTTCAGTTGGGGACTAATGTAAGTGCTCCTGCTTCACATTGAATGAAATACAATTGCTTGTCACATGAAATTTGCATTGATTTTAAATATTAACAGCAAACATGGCCTTTTGACTTCTGGTTCTGCTATCAAATACTAAAAGCTACATAGTAGAAGACATAAATGATAAAAAGAAAGTTGTATTTTTTTATATACAGAATATCAAATACCACTCAGAAAAAACCACAAAGCTAAATATCAAATGCCATTGCCTGTCAAATATTACTGATGAACTTTGGGTACTGCAAGTCTGACAAATATTTAACCTTAGATTTCACACAAAATTCTTAGAAGATTATTTATTGAGGCAAACTCATCTCAGCTTGAATTCTAAAACGTATTTATGAAAGCTATAGTTCATATAATAGAAACTTAACCACTATACCAAACTGTATGTTATTCCACTATATGGAATAACAAGGCTGCTTCTATGTGAGGAGTGCATTTCCCTCCTTATTGAGCAAAAGCAACTCCCCCCACCCCCGCCATCACTTAGGATTCAAGACTAAGGTTCCTAGGTAGAAGGCCCACTTCTCTAAGGTAGATGTTGTATACAGTATTTATGGAAACATGGAGAAGTGATCTAAGATAATTTGGTACTCGAGGCAGAGAAGTCAAATGCTGCTTCCTCATGGCAGTGGAAAAAAAACATGACAGTAATAAACTATGGTAATTTGCTGTTCTTAACTGGTGTTCCAAAATCAACCATCTCTGCCAGGCCATTTCATCCCACCTAATGGCAGGGATGGCCCAATGAATATTCTTACAATCTTGTGCTGACCCACTCTTTTTATTTTTTTTAAGCAACCCACTACATTCTTACAACGGTTTATATAATCACACAGTCTGGAAAAAAAATGGAACAAAAGTCAATTCTTCTACTAGGCTTTTAAACACACTGTAGCATGAACAACAGAGTGTTTAAAGTATCTTAAGGATTAATTAATCCATTTTAAGTACTGCTCTTGAGGATGTCTGCCAATGCAACTTTCTGTATCTTAAAAGCCTATTGTTTGCTTTTAATCACCATGTCATTCAGAAAGAGTGGTAAATGCACAATCATTGCCATGCTGCCTGAAACAAAATCTTAATTACTAGCCTTTAAATTAAAGACTGATAGGATACTCCTGAAACGTCAACAAAATCACAGTTTTTCTTAAGAACAGTTGGGTGGGAAGGATATTTGAGCAAAAGTATTTTGGAAGAAATAATCATTCAAGTTAGGAGAGACAGTTTTAAGAGAAGTAGCTAAAGTGCAGCATCTTATCAATTATTTTGAGGTCAATGTTGAGAATGACCAACCTCCAATAACTCTCTGTAGTACAATCACACAATACTGTGCTTCTAGCACTGAATAATAATAATAAAAGGCTACAGAGTGATAATCATTAAATTAGGTTGGTATGTAACTGCTGTAGTCATTCTGTCCGTAAACAATCCTAAATCCAAAATTCCCAAGGAGGGAAAGTTTGTGCTTTGCAGGATGGAACTTCAATGCATGTTGGAATACTTAGCACCCATTCAGCACTGATCTGGGTAGCCCAGGCTAACCCAATCTCATCAAATCTCTGAAGCTAAGTATGGTGGGCCCCAAGGTCAGGCAATACCAAAACACTTCTGAACATCTCTTGCCTTGAAAACCTTATGGGGTGATAGGGTTGCCAAGTCCAATTTAAGAAATATCTGGGGACTTTGGGGGTGGAGCCAGGAGACTTTGGGGGTGGAGCCAGGAGACACTGGGGGTGGAGCCAGGAGACACTGGGGCGGAGCCAAGATCAAGGCTGTGACAAGCATCATGAACTCCAAAGGGAGTTCTGGCCCTCACATTTAAAGGGACCACACACCTTTTCAATGCCTTTCTCCCATAGGAAATAATGAAGGATGGGTCACCTTCTTTTGGGGCTCATAGAATTGGATCCCCTAGTCCAATCTTTTTGAAACTTGGGGGTTATTTTGGGGAGAGGCACTAGATGCTATACTGAACATTTGGTGCCTCTACCTCAAAAAACAGCCCCCCCAGAGCCCCAGATACCCGTGGATGAATTCTCCATTATTTCCTATGGGAATACATCTCCATAGGGAATAATAAAGTTCCCAGCAGACATTCCCCTCCCCTCCCCCCCCCCGCTTTCTGATGACCCTGAAGTGGGGGGAGGGCCTCCAAACCAGGGGATCCCCTGCCCCCACCTGGGGATTGGCAACCCTACAGTGGGAGGAGGAGGAGGAGGGCCCAGACCCCCCTCGGGCGACCCCTACCCCCCCGGGCAGGGCGAGGAGGGGATACCTTGCTCGCTGGGGATGTCATAGTCTTCCTCCAAGATGAGCTGGTCCCCGATCCAGATGGCGGCGGCAGGACCAGCCATGGCAGCAGCCCGCCCACCAGCGACTCCCCCCTCACCCCAAGTGGACCCAGGGGGCAGGCAAGGAGCCACCCCCACCCACCCTCCCTGGGAGCCGCACTCCCACCCCCCAGGAGGCCAAGCCAACAGCTGCCGGGTGGCGGGCGAGCGAGCCTCTGCTTGGCGTTGCCCCGGAGACCGAGCAGGAAGGGGAGGCACTTCCGCGCGCAGCCTGGAGCGGCCCTCTCGCTTTTCCTCCCCCCCCCCTCTCAGGAGGCCGCGCCAGAAGGTGGCGGGCGGGCAGCTAAGGCATCTGACTTGGGTTGCCCAAGTAGGAAGAGGAGGAGGCACTTCCCAGCGCAGCCTAGAGAGGCACACTCTCTCTGCCACCACCACCCCCCGCCACGCTCCTGGCCCACCCCCCCCCACTCCACCTCAGAGGCGGAGTGGGCGATGCCACTGCACCGCCGCCCCCTCCCCACCCCATCCCAGAAGCGGAGAAGGGGCAGCTCGCCGCGCTCCTTCGCGCCGTTTCTTCCCCCGCTTCTGTTTTTGGGGGGAGCGGGGGAAGAGGCTGGAAAACCTGGGGTCCCCCGCTAGAGCGGGAGGATTGGGACCCCTATGGGGTGACTTGACAGCACTTTCCACCACCATTCTCTGATTCACCTAAAATTGCCAATTTAAGACTTAACTAATAGTATCTGATCTATTCCAATAAATACCTCATTCCCGCTCAAAATTAATCTGCTCACTAGTTTGTTCATTGGTCAAACTTCAAGTAGATGTTGGTGATAGGTTCTGCCCCTTCTAGGCACTACTCCTGTGGCCACCAAGCCATATGCAGCCCATATCTGAAACCAGAGGATTAAGTTACTTCCTGCTGCTTGCCTTGTCAGATGTCCTGATTAGGGTTGCCAAGTCCAATTCAAGAAATATCTGGGGACTTTGGGGGTGGGGCCAGGAGACTTTGGGGGTGGGGCCAGGAGACATTAGGGGTGGAGCCAAGATCAAGGCTGTGACAAGCATAATTGAACTCCAAAGGGAGTTCTGGCCATCACATTGAAAGGAACGGCACACCTTTTCAATTCCTTCCATAGGAAATAATTAAGGATAGGGGCACCTTCTTTTGGGGCTCATAGAATTGGACCCCCTGGTCAATCTTTTTGAAACTTGGGGGGTATTTTGGGGAGAGGCACTAGATGCTATACTGAAAATTTGGTGCCTCTACCCCCAAAAACAGCCCCCCCCAGATACCCGCAGGTCAATTTTCCATGATTTTCTATGGGAATAAATCTCCATAGGGAATAACAGAGTTCAGCAGACATTTCCCTCCCCTCCCCCCGCTTTCTGACGACCCTGAAGCCGGGGGAGGGTCTCCAAACCGGGGGATCCCCTGCCCCCACCTGGGGATTGGCAACCCTAGTCCTGATAGGTACATTTGGTTTGGTAGATCACATTATTAGGCCTGTTCTAGATCAAAAGGCTCCTTTTCTTTATAAGGAAGTATACTTTCTTAATAGGATGGGTTTTAAATCTTACTTTTATAGAGTTTAATTACTTCACTATCAATTGACCTGAATATATAGAAATTTTTAAGCTGTTCAAACACACAGAGAGAGAGACTAAAAACCCACACACAGCGTTGCTAAATAATGGGTTGGAAAGCCATTGTAAGTAAATAAGCAAGATGACCACAGGTCAGCATGAGCTATATACCTACTGCTGAGGAACCCCAGGAACTCCTGTTCACATGGATAGAACAAAGAGATTAAATTGTGGCAACTACCTGAGTTACAAAAATCCATGAAAACAGGTTAGCTTAGGCTCACACTGTACATTACATGAAACATGATCACCACAGGGAATTATAGCAGGACATGAGCTATGAGTTCCTTGTGATAACTCAATTCTGAAGTGTTGTAGGGGCCTAATTTAAATTGGGTAGGGTTGCCAGGTTCAACTCAGGAAATATCTGGAGCCAGAAGATTTTGAGGGTGGAGCTAGGTACAAGGTTGTGACAAGCACAACTGAACTCTGAAGGGAGTTCTGGCCATCACATCTAAGACGACCATGCTCCTTTTATGCCTTCCCTTCATTGGAAATAATGGAGAATGGGGGCACCATTTTGGGGGCTCACAGAATTGGACTCCCTGGTCTTTTTGAAACTGGGGGAGTTTTTTTTAGGAGAGGCACCAGATGCTATGTGGTAAATTTGGTGTTTCTACCTCAAAAAACCAGCCTCCTCAGAGCCCCAGATACCCACAGATCAATTCTTCATTACACCCTATGGGGAACAGTCATATAGTGGAGTGCCAGCGGACATTCAACCCCAACCCCCGGTAACCCTGAAGTGGAGGGAGAGCCTCCAAACTAGAGGATCTCCTGCCCGCAACTGGGGATTGACAACCCTAGATTGGAACCACAGTATAGATGAGGAGGGCTTCAACCTTTCCTCCTGTGCCATTTTCCTGACTTTAAGTCTGGGAGGAGGAGACATGTAACACTTTCTGGCCATATCAGTTCAGGAAAACATCTTTTGGGGCTGTAGTTTGGGCCTCAGTTTCATTTGGAAGTGTTAAAAATTGTCCCTGTGTAGAATGAGAAGCATGTTTTATTAATATGTCTAATCAGGGCTTTCTTTGAGCAGGAACACACAGGAATGCATTTCTGTCATGACACTGAGGTGTGTGGTCTAATATGCAAATGAGTTCCAGCTGGGCTTTTTCTACAAAAAAAGCCCTGTGTCTAATTTTGAACATAGTCCCAGAGTGTGAATCAATCCAAAGTTCCCAGAACTTCAACTTACTGGGGAAAATGGGTTCTCATTATATGATGTTACCTGTTGGACCTGTCCAAGCCGGCTTTCTGAGCTCCAAGAACAGCTAGAAAGGGGCAGGACCTTATTCTCCTTTCCAGGCATTTTTGGAGCTGTAAGGCCATCTTTGCAGGCATGCTATAAGGGATGGAACAGTCTCCCTTTTCCAGCCATTGTTTAGGTTATGAAATCACACCAGTTGCAGTGGCCCAGCATCCCAATTCTCGGAGCCACAAGGATACCTGGAATGGAGCAGAGGACAGTTACTTTTAATGTGCCTGCTGTGGGCTGCACAGCTGGGGCAGTTTTGACTTTCGTAGTCACCTATGGTGACCAAAAAATAACCCAAATTTGGTGTAGTGGTTTGGTGTAGTGGTTAAGTGTGATGACTCTTAACTGGGAGAACTGGGTTTGATTCCTCACTCCTCCACTTGCACCTGTTGGAATGGCCTTGGGTCAGCCATAGTTCTGGCAGAGGTTGTCCATGAAAGGGCAGCTGCTGTGAGAGTCCTCTTGGCCCCACCCACCTCACAGGTGTGGGGGGGAGGAAGATAAAGGAGAGTGAGACTCTGAGATTTGGAGTGGAGGGCAGAGTCTCTGAGACTCTGAGATTTGGAGTGGAGGGCAGGATATAAATCCAATATCATCATCTTCTTCTCCACTTGTTTATATTAATATTCTGCCTTTCTATTGTATATATAAAATACTCAGATCAACATTCCTGAGTTCTTTTTCTTTTGTATTTTTATGTGCATGTTCTTTTAATAGTATTTTTGTATTTTAATATGCAGGTGTGTGTGCGCACAAGTGTGTGTGTGTGTATACCTGGAAGTCATGGCAACCTCTAGTGATTGACCCCTACTGGGGGCATGGAGGATATTCAGCGAGGTGGCTGAATAAAGCCTGCCCCTGCCCTGCTGCCTTCTGGTATTTCAAGGAGGTCTCCCATCAAAGTACCTGCCCAGGGTTGACCCTGCTTAGCTTTTGAGATCAGGCTTGCCTTGGCTATCCAGGCCAGGGCCAACATTCCTGAGTTCTAAGATCAATGGATGAGGCCTTCCTGCAAGAACCTGTGCTATCTATGGATAGGTTTGATGGTATTTGAGGAAGGAATGTTCTGTAATCACCATCAAGCTATACAATTCCCTCCCACAGGACATTAAGTTCTTTAGATTTTCCAAACCATGCTTAAGACTTTAAAAAAAAATCCCTGAAGGCCTTTGAATAATCTGATGAGAGTGCTGGTTGTATGAATCACATCTGGTTTCTTTGTATTATGATGATTTAAATCATTTGTATTCTGGTATTTTATGATTTTGAATATGATTGCATTTTAGGGCTGTGGATCATTAGCCATCTTGGGTTGACAAGGCAGAACAGCAGCACAAAAATCAAAGAATAGTCAAAGCGATGGTATTCCCAGTAGTAATGTATGGCTGTGAGAGCTGGACCATAAGGAAGGCTGAGCGCAGAATAGATGCTTTTGAGATGTGATGCTGGAGAAGAATCCTGAGAGTCCCTTGAACTGCAAGAAGATCAAATCAGTCAGTCCTAAGGGAAATCAACCCAGACTGTTCCCTGGAAGGTCAGATGCTGAATCTGAAGCTCAAATACTTTGGCCACCAAATGAGAAGGGAGTACTCACTCGAGAAGATCCTGATGCTGGGAAAGACAGAAGGCAAAAGAAGAAGGGGACGGCAAAAGATGAGATGACTGGACAGTGTTACTGATGTAACAAACACGAATTTGAGCAAACTTCGGAGGATGGTGGAAAACAGGAAGGCCTGGTGTGACTTTGTCCATGGGTTCGCAAAGAGTTGGACTCGACTGTGTGACTGAACAACAACAACATAGAATACTAGGTCAGGAATGAAGGGAGCCAAGCAAGTTTCTCGGGGGATATAATCAGTGTGATAGGTTACCCAAATACTGCGTCAAAAAACACAGCCACTCTTGTTTGAATGCTGAAATGTAATCTCCACTCCCTAAATCAGGATCCCAGGAATCAGGTCACCAAATCATCTAGAAATTTCATTGTGTATTTTCAGCAATGATTGTGTATCACAGCATCTCTCAGCAACTCTTGGGGAAATTTAAAGTGTTGGATCCAGTCAGTTTTTCCACTAGTGAAGAAGGGGGTCTGTTTTGATGACCCAAAAAGCCTATGTTCGAGAACATCAGATTTGCATGGCTAAAATTATATGGAATTAGGTCTGAAATAGGGAGCAAAAGTGGCTGAGACTGGGTGGAAACTGGCTGGATCCAACCCAAAGTTTATCATTTCACAGCAGGATGCTTTGCTGTATAGCATAAAAATAAATGTGCGTGAAGTTCTTGTCATTGTTCATTTATATTTACACTTAACTACACCATTCAATGGTTATGAATGAATTTATTTCTTAACCAGATGCTTTCTATACTGGCTCCAAGATTCAATTAAACTGAGCTTTTAAAAGATAACAGAATTATGGGAAACTGAGGAGAATTTAGGTTAAGGTTCAAAGGGTGGCTTTTGGTTGAAGTGATGACAACCAGGGTTACTCCTATATTTTTTTATATATGACAGCACTTTTGTCATAGCTTTCATAAAATTACAAGAAACTGTGAAGAAGTTCAGGATTAGGTTCTGTGGCAACAGTAATTAGAAAATTTGATCATTACAATATGAAACCCAGAAGGATGAAAAATGAGTCCGACTTCTAAATTTTTGGACAGGCTCTGAGAGCCAAACAAAATCTGTCAAGGCTTGTCTTAAATTAAAGTCTACTCTGCCAAGAATACCTTGTGAGGTCACAGGGCATGGGAAAACCACAGGCCATCCCTACATGCACTAGAACAATAGAGATGGACTATACTCACTCAATGGTTCTTTATCAAGCACAGAACATCTGGTAGGATTATACCACCATGTTAGCAAAGCACACTGCAATGTGGTTTCACATCTGAAGGGTCCTCTGCAGTGATTTTCACATAGCACAGAATTTACCACCATTAATGTACTCAGTTGTCACAGTAGTTCACCATTACAGTACACTAGTTGAGGAAAAATGAAGAGTTGAGGGCAATGATTTTCACACAGTGCTCAGGAGTCACATGCAACTCTTTGCCCCCTGCCACCTGTGGCTCTGCTGAGCATTGTACTCCAATGTGACACCTGCCCCATGCTTCAGGAAAAGGGGGAAGGCCCTAACCTAGTGGGTGGCAGTTGGTTTTCAACTCATTGCCATTGGAAGGATGGCCCTGAGGTGCAGCTTTATACTAAGGATGGAAGTAAATGTGGATCTGTTGGTTGAGTGTAATTGAGAATGTGGCTGTCTCTGTGACCCACAGAGTGAGAACCATTGGGTTAGAATATCACTTTACATTGTCCAGTTTGTAATAATGATCTGTGTGAGAATGCCATGTATTATCCAGTTAAGCCTCTACTGAAGGGGTGGCCAAACTGTGGTTCGGGAACCACATGTGGCTCTTTCACACATATTGTGTGACTCTTGAAGCCTCCACCACCCTGTTGGCCAACTTGGAAAAGGCATTTGTCTCCTTAAGTCCTTTTGTCAAGCCAGCTGGCAGCTTGGAGAATGCATTTAAAGTTAAAGTTGTTTCCCTTCTACCTCTACCTCCTTCCTCCCCCATCTTCCTTCCTTCCTTCCTTCCTTCCTTCCTTCCTTCCTTCCTTCCTTCCTTCCTTCCTTCCTTCCTTCCTTCCTTCCTTCCTTCCTTCCTTCCTTCCTTCCTTTTCTCTAACATCTGATGTTCATGACTTGTGGGCTCTCTAACATCTGATATTTTTCCATGTGGCTCTTATGTTAAGCAACTTTAGCCACCCCTGCTCTACTGTTTCTCAAAATTCAGCTACAAATCTCAGAAAACATATTGCCCAACTGTACTGCAAGATTCCACAAACATTTAATATGTTATAGTCTATGCAGAAATATTCTAAGGAAGTAAACCAGTGTTCCCTCAATCCCAAACTTCTTGTTTAATACCAGGCCTGGACAAGCTACAACAACAAAAAAATGTTCTTTCCAAAGTAGGGTTGCCAAGTCCAATTCAAGAAATATCTGGGGACTTTGGGGGTGGAGCCAGGAGACATTGGGGGGTGGATCAATTCTCCATTATTCCCTATTGGAATCGATCTCCATAGGGAATAATGGAGTGCCCAGCAGACATTCCCCAGCCCTGCTTTCTGATAACCCTGAAGTGGGGGAAGGGTCTCCAAACCAGGGGATTGGCAATTCTATTCCAATGGCTTTGTATGTACCATTCACTGCAATGGGATAAGTGAGCTTGTTTTCTTCTTGAATGAAAGTAGAAAGCTAGGAGAGGAAAGAAAGGATGAGACCAAGTTGTATTCTCCACAGGTGCAGCTACAATTCATGGTAATGGTAAGTTTCTTAATAGGGAAGAGCCCAAGGAAGTGACTGGACACAGGACTCACAAAGACCTCACCCATGAGCCCTTTTAAGGAAGGAACCACTGGAGAACACTCTTCTGCAAATTCCTTCTCTGAAGAACAGATGTAACCATCTTGGGGAACTTCACACACCCATCACCAACCCCTAGGAAAGCCTCCCTTCTTGTATCCTGATATGCTAGTAACTCCTCTCCACCAACTGAATCTCTAATAATCTGCCTTCACCACATTGCTATAGCAGAGACAGCAACAGAGGCACGTAAAGGCTTTGGCACTATTGTCAGTCTGTAGTCTCAGGGTCAGAGAAATTTTAAGCATGACCTGGTCTTTCCCAGGAAAGCAAAGCCTGGACTAGATCTAATGCAGTTCCACAAGGCCCATAAAACAAAGATCTTTGCCAGGCCTATGGTTGGGGTGGTGACAATCCAACGGCATTGGCCTCCTATACCCGACCGGACGGGGAGGCCGAGGCGGCAGCTTGGCTGGGTGGCTTGGCTGGGCGAGGACGAGGAGGTCTAGGCAGCGCGGACGAGGAGGCTGAGGTGACGAGGTGGTGCCTCGGCTGGGCGCCGGCTGGGCGCAGTCGACCGACCAACCGGCAGACGAACAAAGTCGGGTGGTGTTGAGTGGAGCCGGCTGACGCCGAGAAGAGCAGAGCCAGACTCTCCCACGGCAGATGCAACTATCGGGGGGCTGGGCTGCTGATGCGGCTGGCCGCCGGAGGGGAACTGGCAGTGATTGAAGTGCCGTCGGCGGAGAGGGGAGCCATTGGCGGAGAGGAGAGCCCGGGAGCTGTTGGGCGCATAGACGGAGCAGGGATTCAAGGAGTGGAGATCTCGGAGATTCGATCAACTCCACAAGAGAACTGTGGAGCCCTGTAGCATGACAGGGGGGACACGAGGGGGGCCTCTACCCCTCCCGGGCCCGCCAGGTTACGTAAGGGATACTGGACTTGGATCCTTGGCTACTGGACATGTGTCACTCTGCACCTGAGTGGGTGACTGCCACTCTCTGTATACCATCTAATACGGCACTATTTCGACGCCTGCACTCCGCACTTCACATTTCACTCTGCACTTTACTCTGCTCAACACTTTACTTCGCACTTTAGCCCGGCTGGGAATAATCTGCACTGATTAGCACGACAGCATTTTCCTGTAATTTCTACCTCCAACTGCTCTTATACTGTTAGTTTAATTTGGATTTAATCAATTAACTCTTTGTTGACTGTTTTTGTACTGATTGGGTCTGAATGGAAAAAAAAAATTTTGGCAAATTAATTTGAAAGTGATTTATAAGGGAGGGATTTATTTTTATTTTATTTATTTTATTTATTTATTCGAGATTTATATCCCGCCCTTCCCACGAATGGCTCAGGGCGGCTTCCAACAATTAATCAAACATAAAATTTAAACAATTTTAAGTATAAAAACAATTAAATATTTAAACAGTTAAAACCTTAAAAAACCAGTAACATTTCAATTTCCTATAGACAGATGGCTGGCCAGCTTCATCAAGTTGTCATCCTAGCTAGGTATAGGCTAGCCGGAAGAGGGTCGTCTTACAGGCCCTGCGGAACTGAGCCAAGTCCCGCAGGGCCCTCACCTCTTCCGGCAGCTGATTCCACCATACGGGGGCCATAACGGAGAAAGCCCTTTCTCTGGTGGCTTTCAAACGGGCTTCTTTTGGCCCGGGGATAGCGAGGAGATTTTGTGTTCCTGACCTCAGTGCTCTCTGGGGAACATATGGGGAGAGACGGTCCTTCAGGTAGGCAGGTCCCAGGCCATATAGGGTTTTAAAGGTAATAACCAGCATCTTGTACCGGACTCGGTATATCACTGGAAGCCAGTGCAGAGTCCGAAGACCCGGCCGAATGTGTCCCCACTTTGGGAGACCCAGTAGCAGCCAGGCCGCGGCATTCTGCACCAGCTGCAATTTCCGGGTCTGGGACAGGGGCAGCCCCATGTAGAGGGCATTGCAGTAGTCCAACCTTGAGGTGACCGTAGCATGGATCACTGTTGCTAGGTCGTCGCACTCCAGAAAGGGGGCCAGCTGCCTTGCCCGCCTAAGATGAAAAAATGCGGACTTGGCAGCAGCTGCTATCTGAGCCTCCATCTTTAAGGAAGGCTCCAACAGCACCCCCAAGCTCTTGACCCTGTCCACTGCCGTCAGCGGCGCACCATCAAAAGCCGGCAGGGGGATCCCCCTCCCCGGGCCGTGGCGACCCAAGCAAAGGACCTCTGTTTTCGTAGGATTTAGCTTCAGCCCACTCAGTCTGAGCCACTCAGCCACGGCCCGTAATGCCTGGTCAAGATTTTCTGGGGCGCAGACCGGCCGGCCGTCCATCAGTAGATAGAGCTGGGTGTCATCAGCATACTGGTGACACCCCAGCCCATGCCTTCGGGCAATCTGGGCAAGAGGCCGCATGTAGATGTTAAATAACATCGGGGAGAGAACCGCCCCTTGGGGCACACCACAATCGAGTGTGCGCCTCCGGGATAGCTCCCCCCCAATTGCGACCCTTTGTCCCCGACCTTCCAGGAAAGAGGAAAGCCACTGTAAGGCCAACCCCTGAATCCCCGCGTTGGCAAGGCGGCACGTCAGTAGCCGATGGTCGACCGTGTCGAACGCAGCCAACAGGTCTAACAACATCAGCACCGCCGAGCCACCCCGATCCAGATGCCAATTATAGTCAATTATTGCCATTTGATTTAATTTATGTGTCCTACCAATTAATGTACAAGGGAGATTTGGGTTTGGCTCGAGCGGGTTGATTGAAATTGGGAGCTAGTGGGTGGAGTAGATTGGGGAGTGATTTAGGGGTAGTGCTAGTCGGCATTAAAGGCGGCGGCTACTGACAATGGCTCCACCAGCGGAGATGATTGGCCCAGGGATTCCAGTGCTCCTGGGGAGGGGGAGGTACGGCAGTGGGAACAGGCAACGACATAGGGGAAGGGGGCTGAGAACAGTCAGTGCTCGATCACCTTCCAGCCTGCATCCCATCCCGATGATGACAGGTAGTGGGGCCAGTTTGGATGACCTGCCTCCGTCATTGGTGTTATGCAATGCCAGGTCCATCAATAATAAGACCTCTGTCCTCCGAGAGTTTTTACTCGAGCAGGACATGGACCTGGCTTGCGTGACTGAGACCTGGGTTAGAGAGGGAGATACACTGGCCCTCTCACAAACAGCTCCCCCGGGTTACTCAGTCTTCCACCAATCGCGGACTAGCGGGCGGGGGGAGGAGTGGCGTTATTCATACAAGAGGCTTACTCCTTTAGGGCGCTCCCGGCCCCAAAGATCAAAGGTATTGAATGTGCCGGTCTGGCATGGGATGTTGGAGAGGGGTTGGCGATCTGGCTGGTGTACCGTTCGCCTAGCGCACCAGCCGGTGCCTTACCGTCCCTGCTCGAGGCGGTGACAGGCTGGGCGTTGGAGCACCCAAGGCTGGTGATCCTGGGTGACTTCAACATCCATGCTGATGACCCAGCCTCCAGTTCAGCGACGGACCTAGTGTCATCCATGGCGTCACTAGGGCTCTCTCAACTTGTTACAGCCCCCACGCATCAGGCCGGGCACACATTAGACCTGATCTTTGCGGCCGGGGTTATGGTGGACGATATAATCGCAGAAGCAGTGCCATGGTCGGACCACCTCGTCCTTAGGGCTCGTGTGAATGCTCCACGCCAAACCTGTCTAGGCGACGAGAGCATTATGGCTCGCCCATGGAACCAGATGGACCCGGCTCTGCGGGATCCCTGGCCCTCTGGCGATTCACTCAATGACCTGGTTGAGACCTGGCATAGCCGGCTCTCCAGAGCCATTGACGAGATCGCACCCTGACGCCCTCTGCAACCCCGAACTAGGCTGGCGCCGTGGTATACCCTGGAACTACGCCAACTGAAACAGGGCCTCAGACGGCTAGAGAGGCAATGGCGACGTACTCGTGATGAAGCGGCCAGAACATCTTATAGAGAGTTTATGAAGTCCTATGAGATGGCAGTCAAGGCCGCAAAGAAAATATACTTTGCGGCTAAGATTGCGTCTGCAAATTCGCGCCCGGCACAATTGTTTAGGATAATTCGGAACCTTACCACATTGCCACAAGGCAAACCAAATGTTAAGGAATTAGAGATAGGCTGTGAGGCATTTGCGAATTTCTTTGCAGACAAAGTCCAGTCGCTCCGCCGCGACTGCCCCACCATATTAGATACAGTATGTGAACTTGAGGCTCCGTGCCTGTCTTCTGGTTTGATTCTGGACCGTTTCGACCCACTCGACCTAGAGGAGGTTGACAGGATCCTCTCTACTGCACGCCCAACAACTTGCGATCTGGACCCGTGCCCCTCCTGGCTAATTAAAGCTTGCCAGGAGGAGCTAAGATGGCCTATTCGGGACATCATAAATAGATCTCTTTCGGAGGGTTCTTTTCCAACCCCTCTGAAGGAGGCAGTGGTCCGCCCCCTCTTGAAAAAAGCTACATCAGACCTGGCCGAATTGGCTCATTACCGGCCAGTCTCAAATCTGCCCTTTTTGGGCAAAGTTATAGAGAGGGCTGTGGCGTTGCAACTACAGAGCTTCCTGGATGATGCTTCCACTCTTGATCCATTCCAGTCCAGCTTCTGCCCGGGCCATGGGACGGAAACGGTTCTGGTCGCCCTCATGGATGATCTCCGGCGACATCTGGACCAAGGCGGTGCAGCGGTATTGCTGTTGTTAGACCTTTCAGCTGCGTTCAATATGGTCAACCACCAGCTGCTGACCCGCCGCCTCGCCAACGCAGGGATTCAGGGGTTAGCCTTGCAGTGGCTTTCCTCTTTCCTGGAGGGTCGGGGACAAAGGGTGGCAATTGGGGGGGAGCTGTCCCGGAGGCACCTACTTAATTGTGGGGTGCCTCAGGGAGCAGTTCTCTCCCCGATGTTATTTAACATCTACATGCGCCCCCTTGCCCAGATTGCCCGAAGGTATGGGCTGGGTTGCCACCAGTACGCTGATGACACCCAGCTCTAGCTATTGATGGGCGGCTGGGTTGTCGATGTTCCTATAAATCTGGACCGGGCGCTGCAAGCCGTGGCAGATTGGATCAGGTCAAGTGGGCTGAAATTGAATCCAGCGAAGACGGAGGTCCTGTGCCTGGGGCGCAGTGCTCCGGAGGGAGGGATCTCCCTTCCTGCTTTTGACGGTGTGTCACTGGTACCAGTGTGCAGGGTCAGGAGCTTGGGAGTGCTACTGGAATCTTCCTTGACAATGGAGGCCCAGGTGGCAGCCACTGCCAAATCCACCTTTTTTCATCTTAGGCGGGCGAGGCAGTTGGCTCCCTTCCTGGAGCGCAGTGACCTGGCAACAGTGATCCATGCAATGGTCACCTCGAGGCTAGACTACTGTAATGCCCTCTACATGGGGCTGCCCCTGTGCCGAACTCGGAAACTGCAGCTAGTGCAGAACGCAGCAGCCAGACTGCTATTGGGCCTACCCCGGTGGGAACATATGCAGGCTAGGCTGCGGGAGCTGCATTGGCTGCCAATTGTTTACCGAGTTCGTTACAAGGTGCTGGTTATTACCTTTAAAGCCCTATATGGCCGAGGACCTGTCTACCTTAGGGACCGCCTCTCTCCATATGCTCCCCAGAGAGCACTACGATCTAGCTCACAAAATCTCCTGGAAGTACCTGGGCCAAAGGAGGCCAAACTAAAAATAACTAGAGAACAGGCCTTCTCTATAAAAGCACCCCAATGGTGGAACCAGCTGCCGGAAGAGGTGCGGGGCCTACGGGACCTTAGTCAATTCCATAGGGCGTGCAAAACCGCCCTCTTCCAGCTAGCCTTTCAAGATGGAGCTTGAAATAAACATCACGCCATCATAAATACTAATAACTGAGATAACAGCGAGTAGAGATTATTTTAGACTGTTTTTAGATTGTTTTAGATTATGTAAAAATTTAACAGTAAATTGTAATTTTATTGAATTGTGTAACTGTTTTATTGTTCAATGGCTTTGCCATTCCTGTAAGCCGCCCTGAGCCTGCCTTGGCGGGGAGGGCGGGGTATAAATAAAATATTATTATTATTATTATTATTATTATTATTATTATTATTATTATTATTATTATTATTATTATTATTATTATTATTATTATTATTATTATTATTATTATACTCTGCTTTGTCCTGTTTGGCTCTGCTTTGTTTAGCAGCATTTGGTCCACCAGAGCTACTTACTCACCCATCCTTTTCCCTTGCAATGCAGCTATATAACAATGGGAACTCCATCCAATTCAGCATATTGTTTTGCTGGTGCTTCTTGAGGTTTTTATATAGTTACATTGCTTTTAAATTGTTTTATGGTTATATATTTTATTTTAATTTTTTTTTAAAATTTTGCTGTAGCCCTCTCTGAGCTTGCTGTGTGGGGAGGGCAGGCTAGAAGCCCAATGACATAAATAAATAAATAAATAAATAAATAAATAAATAAATAAATAAATAAATAAATACCTGAGTGTTTTGACCCCCAGTAGGGCTCACAGCAGGAACACAATGAAATTTTGGCAACCCCACTGATTCAACTTTTAAAAATCTCTTTGTTTTGGTTTTTCTCTTATGCAAATCGAACCCACGAATCTTTATGTTCATGCTATTTGCTGTTTTCTTGTGATAATGTTTTCCCATTAAATTTATACAATTAACATTTTAAATTTTTAGTTCCATATAAATGGCGTAAAAGAAAGCACAAACAAATGGGAAACTCCAGTAGTGAAAAATGGGTGAAACAAAAAGGCTCACTACAAGATACAAAACTGAAAGAGGCACATTCATACATCCTTAGAACAATGCTAAAGATGCACCATTTGTTTTGCTGCTAGCTGTAGTACCAAATGAAGTTCCCTTGTACTTGGCCTGTTGTCTCAATACTTTGTCTGCCGTTTTGAACTTCCCATTCCTGGCAGTTTTGCTTAAACCTGCTTTCTACTTAAGCCCATCACCAACCTGCACTAAGGCCCTTACCCTAACACTTTGCAGTGGCTGCTCTGAAGGCCTCAGAGGAGTACAATGCCACTAGATTGCACAGGTTGGACTACTTGATAGTGGAAAGTGCTATTGAATCATAGCTGACTTACAGCAACCCCAGGGGGTTTTCAAGGCAAGAGATGTTCAGAGGTGGTTTGCCATTACCTGTCCCCATGTAACAAGCATGATATTCCTTGAAGGTCTCCCATCCAAATACTAGGCAGGGTCCATCTTGCTTAGCTTCCAAGATCTTAGGAAATTAGTTCCATATACTAATTCCACCTCTGGTTTTTTGAGGTACAGACTG
The DNA here is from genome assembly GCF_032191835.1 of Heteronotia binoei. Taxonomy (NCBI): domain Eukaryota; kingdom Metazoa; phylum Chordata; class Lepidosauria; order Squamata; family Gekkonidae; genus Heteronotia; species Heteronotia binoei. The sequence continues at coordinate 82,323,152 of NC_083230.1, forward strand.
CCAACTTACAAAAAACAGCTCCAGATTTAAGAAGACTGTGGAGGGACTGAAAAGAAAAGAACAAAAATGGTAGATCCACAGCCTGCCTTATTTCAAATCCAGAAAATCCTGATTACCTGACAAGGTTTACCACATCTCTCTTCTCAAAGCTACACTCCAAAAGGAGAGATTAGAAAACAGAAATCTCACTAGAAGAAAATTATCCCCTTAATAGCATTAACACCAATTGGCTGTGTAGACAACTGCAATCAACATAATTGCCATGAAGTAAAAATAAGACCTTCATTATGAAATATTGGTAATATACTCAAGCTTCAGGCAGTTTATGATATCACCACGACTCTTTCAATTTGGCAGTACAGCTCTCAGAGCCAGCCAAAGTTTTTTGCAATATACATATCTCATATGTCTGTACATTTTCATATTCATTCCCAAAAACGACTACAAAGATTGTTTGTTAAAAACCGCAGCACAGCCACTTCAGCTAAATCCTGGCAAAAGGACATGAATGGAAATTCAGCTAAGCTTTCAAAAGTCCCTGCAAGGCAATTACGTTTCTCTTGCATGTTTATGCTATAGTCCTGGCACTACAAGGGAACTGATTTCTCAAGCATCACATACCTCAGGAAACATAACAGTACATCCATGTAATCTTACTTTTTCCTCCCAAAAGATACCCACGCATTAATGCACTGTTGTAACTTAGTCAGTGACTGAGGAAAACCTCAAGCACAATTCTTGTTAACTCAAGATCTTGCTTCCTCTCGTGGGTGCTATACTGTTATGGCTGCATCATTCACACACTTATACCACCACCACCACCCCCCACACACGGACCTCAGTCCCCATAATGAGCAAATTCGTTTTGTAAATTAGCAGTAAGTGAACACAGACAATAACATTAAAAAGCAAGGATCATGCACTCCAGAATATGCTTTGTTCATTTATTTAACAAGTGCATTTTGGCATTAATTATTGATACCAATGCTTCCTAGGAGATTGGTAAGTGATCTGTAGTATTATTTTTGCAAAACTAATGAAATTTCTTTTCTAATGACACATCATCCCACCATTCAAGGATTAGACTCTTCCAAGGGGTTAGGTGGAGCCAAGAAAAGATAACTTTAACCTGATGTTTCCAAATTGCATGAAGGACTTTTTTCTTTCTTTCTTTCTTTAAAAAAGAAAATATGATGTATCTCACTTTCAAGTGTGTTTGTGAAAAACAAAGGGGAAGAGAAGAGCAGACACAAGACTTCAGATTTCATTGCACCCTTCAATATTTTATATATATTTTAAAAGAAGCTACTTCTCTCTACTCTGGCATACTGAACTCCCTTGCCTCTTCCAAGCCTTACAAGTGAACAGCTGCTGTTTGTTATGAGCTGCCAGTCTGTTTAAATAGGGAGGTTAATATTTTACAATGTGCGCTCTGTTTATCTTTTCTCTCTATGCTTTGCACAAGGGGACAAATTCATCCCTGATTTAACCACACTGCCTTCAATAGGCTTACACCAGGAGTGGGCTGCTCCTGCCTCTATGCCTACAGTTTCTAGAAATTTCTACTTTGGAAATAACTGCATGTATTTGTAGCATATGACTCTTTTCTTGTATTAGGCTGAGATCACACACACACTAAATAATGCACTTTCCAGCTGAATTTTGCCAGTTCACACTGTAAACTCCAGTTGGAAAATACATTGAAAGCAGATTGAAAGTGCATTATTTAGTGTGTGTGATCACAGCCTTAGACTTCTAAAGTGCAATCAGGAAGAATGAAGCTAAGAAAATAATATCTTCTAAACTGATGGTTTAAATTTTGGCTGAGTAGGGAAATGAGGAAATGTTTAAGAATCAGCACAAAGCAATCCACTAGTCCTTCAAGGTGAGTATTATTCATTCTCTTGCGAGACTAGTTTGTTTTGGTTTTGCTGCTGCTTAAAGTAGGTTTGTCACTGGAAATCTTTACCATTTTCATCCATTTATTGTGTATTATTATACTGTTTGTTGCTGTTTACTATTTTTAATATTGGAAACTATTCTGGGAAGTATCTTAATTGAGGTGTGGGATATAAACAGGCCTCAGATTCAGTGGGAGCTCACAGGAGCACAGCTTCTCCTTCCCACCTTGTCTATTGACTAGTAGGTGCAGCTGCATAACAATCCCTGGATGAGCTCCACCACCTTTTTTCCCTACAAATGACCCCTGGATATAAATATTTAAAATAAATAATTATTCATGACTCATGATAGCATTGGTGACTGCTTTCCATCTCAGGAATTTCTTCCTAACACAGTATGTCAAAGTTCAACCATATGCATTTCCCAGTCTTTAAAAACACTGCTATTAATTGTATATTTGTATCTGCACTTTAAATATGGCTTCATTGGGGCATTTATAAAAGATTGCTAACTGATAGAAGTGGGATAAAAATATTAAAACTAAATAAATGCCACCTTTTCTGTCTCATTACATCTTCCTCCCATTCCCATTCTTTGCACAACCACTTCAGAGAATGTGAAGCTGAACTACAGAGCCAGCCAGGCTGCTGAGGTTGTAAGATGGGGCCTACTGAGTAGCTGGCTGATTCTCTTGTTCCTTTCCTCATACAGCCTTGGAGTGGCTAGACCCATGAGTTTTTGACACCAAAGGAACCAAAGGGTTCTTGGCTTATCACCAGTGGCCCTAAATGAGCTGGGCAGCAGATTCAGGATTTCTGATTGGTTGTTGGGGGGGGGGGGGTTGACATGGTTTGTTTAGTTTTAAAAACTTTTATAAGCTGCTTTAGATGTCCACTTGGGAGGTAAGTGGGGTAAAAATGCTCAAGTCAGTAATCAGCAAATATTTGTTCAAGTAGAAGGCTCTCTTTATACTTGCCTCTGTGTCTTGTCTGTACCTCATACCTTCCATCTCTTCCCTTAAGACTACTGAGACTGATTCCCCACTAGCCTTGTACCGGGTCTCATGCTCCTCTTCTCCATGGGGCTTCCGTCCGATTTTGTACAAGTTGCCATGAGGCTGCAACTCGCTCCACCTCTTTCCCACAGCAAGTAAGATCCTCTGAAAACCAGTTTCTGCTTTCTGCAGGAGTGAGTTGCAGTCCCACGGCAGCTTGTGCAAAATCAGACGGAAGCGCGGCAGAGAAGAGGAGTGCAAGCTGCTTTAGATGTCCACTTGGGAGGTAAGTGGGGTAAAAATGCTCAAGTCAGTAATCAGCAAATATTTGTTCAAGTAGAAGGCTCTCTTTATACTTGCCTCTGTGTCTTGTCTGTACCTCATACCTTCCATCTCTTCCCTTAAGACTACTGAGACTGATTCCCCACTAGCCTTGTACCGGGTCTCATGCTCCTCTTCTCCATGGGGCTTCCGTCCGATTTTGTACAAGTTGCCATGAGGCTGCAACTCGCTCCACCTCTTTCCCACAGCAAGTAAGATCCTCTGAAAACCAGTTTCTGCTTTCTGCAGGAGTGAGTTGCAGTCCCACGGCAGCTTGTGCAAAATCAGACGGAAGCGCGGCAGAGAAGAGGAGTGCAAGACCAGTACAAGGCTAGTGGGGAATCAGTCTGAGACTCAGTACTTCAGCATCACATCCAATTCAGATTCCTTTTGTTTGCAGTGCAGCTTCTTGCTCTCTATTCTTTCTTCATATAGGCTGTGAACCACCATCATGAAAGGGATGCTGTCTCTAGGAGGCTCTTCCCACTTAGCTTTTGTGCTGCTACTGGCCTAACAAGCCATATGAATTTTTTCAACTCCAATTTTTGACTCCCCATAGCTGGAAAGTATGATGGTTCTATATTATGTCTTTCTGGAATTTCTCCCTCCTTATCTGGTCCAATTTTCAAATATCACCTTAAAAATCTCCCTTTATTCTTCCTCTCTAAGAAACATTTGTGTAAAGGAGAACGTGGAGCTTTTGCTATAGAAAGATAAGCCATCAACTTGTGAACTTGCCCCATAGGGTGCCTTCCACTGAGAATGACGTAAAACAGCAGGATGTAAAAGCAGAGTCAAAGGAAGGGAATGCCAAAAGGAAAGGAGATGAGGAAATGGCAGTGTAGACAGATGGCAGAAAGAGGAATGGGATTGGGATAGTAGAGTAAACTGTGTGAACCGGAAAATGTCTTTTGCCATTGAATCTTCAACAGAAGCAGAGTTGGAGGTGGACTCAGGTGGTCAGCTGAATACTTCTGTTCTTGCTATGCTATGATAAAAAGGCAAATTCTACACTAGGGATTATTAGAAAAGGGATTCAAACTGCAAGAATAGTAATGCTTCTATACAGCTCCCTGGCATGACATTTGGAATACTGTGTTCAGTTCTGGTCACTGCATCTCAAAAAGAATACTGAAAAGCTGGGGAAAGTAGAGAATAAGAATCACTGGAATGATCACAGAGCTGCCCTATGAGGTAAGGCTAAAACATGAGCAGGCTGAAACTTGACAGCACTTTATATACACACATAAGATTTTATCATGTTTTGCTTTGTGAGCTGGGCTCTGAAGAGGCAGTATCTAAATAAATAAGAACAGACCCTCACTCAACCAGTGTTTTGCACTGATGTGATAAATGTGAGTTGTGCACTGAATTGTGGATGTATGAAAACATACAAGATTACTTGCTTTACTTGAATCCACTCAATGCACATCCACATCATACCCATCTCATTGTGTGAACTGGTTCCAAGAAAGAAGGGAGCCAAGAAGGATTTGGGAGGAGAAAAACTGAGAGATAAACAGCTAGAGAAATCAGAATTTCATGGATGTGGACAAATTTGGTTTCTCTCTGGGAATGGATTTCCATACACAAATGCAATGGCAACATTGTCTGCAGGGACAGATGGTAGATATCACACTGCATTCTCCCCCTCCAGTCCTAAAATTGTTACTTTTTTTGCTTAATTCATATTGAGTAATCTAATTCTCCGAGGGTTTAAGATGAAAGACTTCCTTTTCCATATAATGCAATCCTTTCTATGTATCAAAATATGAATATTTAGAGTGGGGTATTGCTGCTAAACCACTGCAGTGTCACAACACAAGAAAACATGATGCTCTTGCAAAAATGTGTTGCAGGCAATTGCAAAGCAGAAACTTAAATGTTAAAGTGCTGGTTAAACATTTCAACTGATTCCTCACTAGCCTTGTTCTGGTCTCATTGCTCCTTTTCCCGCAGGAACCTCTGAAAACCAGTTTCTGCCTGCCACAGAGGGAACTTGAAAAGAGGCAGGGCAACTCACCACCCCAGGGCAGCTTGTGTGAAATCCAGCAGAAGCACCATGAGAAAAGGAGCAATGAGACTGGAACAAGGCTAGTGGGGAATTGGTCTTTGAGTTGCACTGTCTTCCTTAGTCTCATTAGAATGATGTGTCCTCTGAAATTGATAACCACATGGCAAGACAACTGTAGTAAGCAACATCTTTATTTATTTGGTCCATTATTTTCAGCCCTTTCCCAGACAGGCTCAGGGCGGATCATATACAAATAAAAACCAGTCACATACAATAAAACCAATAAATATAATTAAAACAACAGCATTATATCAACATTAAATAACTAAGGCAGGCGGCACATAGTGCAAATTTAGGTGTAATCATTCAGTGGCCTGGATGTAGTGGTTCAGATGATAGATCACTGCAGATGTATGCTGCAGAACTATTCCACTCTCTACCCAAATTCCAAGGCATGAGATGAATCCAGCTTATCTACCACATAAACTATGATATACACCTGTTCAGTACACAAAGCCTTCATATTCAGTAAGGGTTGCTAGGTTCAACTCAGGAAATAACTGGGGACTTTGGGGGTGGAGCCAGGAGCAAGGTTGTGACAAACATGACTGAACTCCAAAGGAAGTCCTGACCATTACATTTAAAAGGACCACACTCCTTTTAAATGCCTTCCCATCACTGGAAATAATGGAGAATGGGGGCACCTTATTTGGGGCTTATAGAATTGGACCCCCTAATCCAATCTTTTTGAAACTTGAGGGGGTTTTAGGGGAGGCACCAGATGCTATGCTGAAAATGTGGTGCTTCTACCGCAAAAAACAGCCCCCTCAAAGCCCCAGACACCTATGGACTGATTCTCAATTATACCCTATGGGGACCATAGGGTATAATGGAGTGCCCAGTGGATGTCCACACATGCCACCCCCCCCCCTCATTCTAATAACCCTGAAGTGGGGAGAGGGTCTCCAAACCATGGGATCCCCTGCCTCCCAACTGGAAATTGGCAACCCTGATATTTGAAGAATGTTAGAAACACCCCCCTTTTGCTAAAGTTGTATGTTTTGTTATCTATATTTTCGTTACAATTGTAAAATTTGATGATTTAATAAAGGTAAAGGTAATTTTCAAAAAATCCTTTCACTCAAAAATACCAGGATGTGAAAAGCAGCATAAATCTGCCCACAGTGTACTGTGGATGAAGCAAAGCTTCATGCCCCCTATCTGATCTTGCTTAGAAGCAGCCTCAGGTCTCCCATTCTTACTTCAAAGACCCCTTGCTGTAAATGTAACAATAGTCTGAAAAATAACCCTGCTCCATGATTATCTTCTGCAGAGCTGAGCTCTCTGGAATAACTGTATTTAGCACAAAATGTTGTTATTGCCTTTTTTTACTCTGTTCCTAGTTCCATTAGTCAATAATGGCAACATGCGAGGTCAAGGGTGCATACTGATTCTTTTAGATCTATTGGCTGCCTCTGATAATATCAATCAAAGGGATTTGTTGACATGGCTGGGGACCCTCAGCATGGATTTATAACCAGCTCTGTTCTTTCCATTGCCAGAAGGAAACCCTCTTTAGAAAATCTCGTTTTAACTCCCTGTAACTTAAGACATCCTTCTTAAAAACTCAACCCTTTATCTTCAATCCTTTTATAACCTCCAACCTTCAATCCCTGGCATTTGTGTTCAATATAGCCCTCAATGAACTCATTCTTTCTCTTTTTTTCATTCTTGCTTGTACTGATTTCTGCTGTACTGCTCTATCTTCCCATCTCTACAACCCCTCTCTACTATTCTTACTCACCCTCAAGTGACCCATCTTCTTTTCTATCCAGGTGATTTCCAAAACAGTGTGTCAGGACATCCCAGTGCAAGAACTGTTTTGTATAGTTTATAAACCTATCCACCATAGATGTCATGCACATGAAGGTAGACCCTCAAGAGAATCCACAAGTAAGACAAGGAATAGAAGCCACTATTCTAAATCAATAGTCTTTCATTCTTCCTGTTGTTCGGGATATTCATAATGTACACATTATAAGATACTGTTTAAATGTTCCTTGTCTGTGGGACAGAATTGGACTATAATTGGAGCAAGTGAAAGAGCCTTTGGATTTAGGAGCAATAAAGTACTTCCTTACTCAGTTTGGACCAGGGGAGGTTCCAAACCAAAGCTCAGCAGATACCCAATGACAATTTTTCCACCAGATGCTATAACAACAGAGCCTTCTCTTTCAAGTCATGTTTGAAGGCCAAGTAAAAATTACTAAGCATAAGCTCTCAAGTGTTGGTCTATGCTCAGTTCTATTTTTGTTCTATATGGGCTGTTAGTCAAGGATTGGCTTTGACAAAGAGAGTTACAAAAAAAGTTGGACTTTGGACTTCATCCAGATTAGTCCTACACTAAGCTATCAAATCAATTCAGATTTGTTTATATCAACCCAAGGCCATCACAAACAGAGTGAAAATACCATGCATTCCAGTGTCATTGTTTTGGAATCACACACAAAAATACCCTACTAGAGTAATAAAAATATACCTTATACAATAGAGGTAAAACATTAAATTAATATACTTAAATCAATACAATCAAGTTAATAGAAACCAAAATGAAAGATAATCTCTAATAACCTATAATCTTATTTTAGTGACTGCCAATTTCCCCCACATTCAGCCCCCAGCAAGGCTATAATTTCCAAGTATCATTCTGTATACACAAATCAAACTCGTTTTTCTTTAATCACAAAGGATTGCAGCAATATAGCAGAATGACATATCTTTTAAGATAATTCAAGATGACTGAACAACAAATAAATGAGTAACCTACATGAATACCAGCAGAAACATAAACGTCATATAGTCAAATGTGCAAGCCGTATTTGACACTATGTTTTACTTTTTCTTTACACCAGTTTGAGAGCCCCGTGGTTATGAGACAGCACATACATCAACTATATAAACAAGGGGAAAAGTGAAAAAAAACCCCATAAGTTTCATCCCTGCACTTTGCACTAGTGGAGAGCAGGGCACAGAGCAGCTCCTCCCAAGACTGCAGTTGAACCTCTCTCTCCTCATGCCTACTGTGCCCGCAGCGTGTTTGGTGTGCTCCAGCTGCACATGTCTTTCACTTTCAACTAGGGCTGGAAGCATCTGGCTCTTCTCCACCAGCAGTCTCTCACTCCAAGCTAGGAGCAGACCAACATGCAGCAGCCTAGACAAGGGTGGGATGCTTAATATCCTAATATGAGGAGCAGGCAGGCCTCAGTTTAAAGTGAACAGTTTGCAAAATGGTAACAGCCAATTGCCAGCTGCTCAAGAGCCAGAAAGGGGAAGGAAGGTTAAATGGAGCCTTCTCAGAAGCCACAATGTAATTTGCTCTACATTCACTGAGGACTTCAGCCTTAGTCACCAGCACATATTGTCTACTAAGACATGATTCCTTCTTGAACTATGGTTTATGCAACCTAGACCCATTCATTCATTCATCCATTCTCTCTCTCTCTCTCACACACACACACACACACAAATGCATCTGTGGTCCCTTGCCCTGTGGGGCTGATATAAAATTTTCAAAACTATTAAATGCATGGCAAGATGAATATGAAGGCTCTCCCAAGAAGTGTCAGGAAAGAAGAAACAGCATTTAATTATTTAAAAGGAAATACAGTCTCAATAAACAATGAGGATGATATTGCTTGTAATTTAGGAACAAAGCTGGAGTTCCACAGTTCAGATAATTGGATCCCCAAAACTAGCCATCTGGGGATAAGGATCTGCATCAGGGCCACAAAACTGTGGAAGGGGATGTGACTCTCCCCCTCCCCCACTGCACAAAATGCCATTTTCCAGACTAGAAATTACCTTAAGCCCCTATAGGAACCAGTCTTTTCCCCATTTTCACACCAAATAGGCCAAATTACTAACGGGAGTTCCAGTCATGTTGAAACTCCAGTGCCACATACATTGTGGTCCTATTTAATACTTTAACATTTTCGGTGGACCTCACAAGCTGTACTACACCCACCATCTTAAGAGAGAAAAAGAATGATCCAAGCAAGACACATGGAAGGGTTTATTTTTCCTGACAGTATCTGTTTGTCACAGATACTCTCATATCTGGCGAGAGCTGTTCTAGTGATAGTCTTGTTGTCATTCTCAGCTGGAGCTATAATCACTACAGGTGTTCACAGCCATAGTTCCTACTAATGTCGAAGGCCTCAGGAGGGGCATCAGAATATTTTCAGCAAGGTGCCAACCAACCACAGCCTTCATTTGTGACAGAATTCACTGACAGGCCTTTTGGGGGAATGGAGCAATGCAATATTTGCCATTAGAAATCCTTTAGTGAAAAGTTTGCCAGTCAGATGGAGCTGCAGTTTAATTCACATTCTCATTATTGCTGTGACACCCCCAGTTTGGAATCTCTACCCAGTTTATTTCCTATCATAAAATAATATGAGTATTTTAGGTTTCCCTTATAGTACTCTTTCCTCACCTGAGCACACCTTGTATTGTAAAGAATGGTTTGAGAAAAGAAGTATCTACTTTTCCTTTAAAAAAAAAAATCCTACCTAATGCAGATCGAGGGTCTGTCTTCTCTTGAGACTGAATTATGTTCCAGTGAGAGCACACAATATGCTCCAGATGGGTTTTCAGTGTTCATTTTGTTATAACAGTTTAATCTTTTAAAGGAAGAAGGAGGCTCCTGCTTTTAAACCTTCACTGCCTTCACAGGTAGAATGAAGCAAGTTGGTACCATCCTCTTCTTATCCCCAGGGACTCTGTTGTCCATTTTCTCCATCCATTCACAAAAATTCACCTTTACATTTGCTATCTGTACTGATATTCTCACCAACATTTCAACCGGCTCATTACAGGCTCATACTGTACGATGGTTGGCAGGGAACAAGCCCAGCTCTTCACTGATGGCCTGAAGCATGGTGGATATATGCTAAAATAAGCAAGTATATGGCTCTGTTGAACTCTATGATGCTACTGCTATTTTATGCCAGTTGAATCTTTTTGACTCATCCCCCTCAGCCTCTCTTCTCCCCCCCCCCCTCGTTTCTCTCCCAGCCAGCTGTTGGCCCCTCAGGACCCAAATCTGGCTTTATTGTGTTAGGAGGAAGAGGCTTTCACCCATAACCCTGCTTGGGAACTCCCATCATTTCCAGAATATACCGCCTGGTGTTCGATGTTGTTGCTGAGTCTTCCATGCCAGGTTGGCTCACAGCCTTGCTTCCAATTATAAATCCCAGCTTCCCAGTATCAATCTGCTTGTCCCATCTTTTTTTTTTTGCTCACCCTTCTACAGAACCACGTAAGAAGCAGCAGGATGCAGGTTCCAGGAATCTGGCTTTTCTCACTAGCGTGGACATGACAAGGTGAACAAACCAATGCATGCAAGCCAGGGTTCCTGACTGCCAAGTTACAGGAAAGAAAATAAAATACTTTTCTTACATTTATGGAGCTCCACCTGCCGTAATTAACAAAGGAAGCTCCATATTCACACAGTCTTAGAAATGTATAAATAAAAATTGTGTTGGTGGAAGGCGCCATCAAATTGCAGTCAACTTATAGCAGCCCTTTAGAGTATTCAAGGCAAGAGATGCACAGAAGTGGTTTGCCATTGCCTGCCTCTGTGTTGCAACCCTGGCCTTACTTGGTGGTCTCTCTTCCAAATACTAGCCAGGGCTGACTCTGCTTAGCTTCTGAGATCTGCTGAGATCAGGATAGCCTGGCACATCCATGTCAGGGCATAAATAAAAATAACTGGAACAACAACAAACAGAGCAAGACTATCAACTACACTACATGCAATTACAAGTATTAATTAGACCACATAAAATTCAGATAAAGGAGAGCAGAAGGTACTGGCTGGGGGCTCCTTTGCAATGCTGAGTGAACCAGCAGTTTTTCAGCTCTGTTCCCTCAATACATGTCTAACTGTGAGCCCAGTCACACACCCATGAGCTGGCACATGTCTGCTGTTGCTTCTGCAATTCTTTTTTGGACTGTGGTGTTCAACAGTTTGAACGTAGCCTAGCACTCAGCCACTACTCACTGCTGGACAGCTCCCTGATTTGGCTTTAAACTCTCTGTGGTTTTAGGCAGCAGTGGGACAGACAGGGGCCACAGTACTTCAACATTTAGACAATTTGCTTCTTTTGTATTGCAACTGGTCTGTTGTTTGAAGCCTTCATGAAGATCACTGGATTGAAAAGTGGGGTTTAGAATAAATAATTGGGTATATGCTGGGCATGTTCCTTGGACTTTCATCCATATTTTCTAGTGGCATTACTAAAAATATATCGTGAGGTGAACTCCAGCTGTGCATACAACAGATATTACCACACTGAAACTGCATATATAAATGCACATATGTTACCACAACATCCATGGGGGGAGTAGGTTGTCAGGCAGGAACATGTTGCTGTTCCCAAGTTTCTCTGGATTCCCGATTGATTGTGAATGGTTGCTAAAATTCTCCCTAAGACTGAATGGGATATTATAGGTAATCTGCATTCATCCATACTTTCAAGAGAGAAGTTATTTGAAAAGGCCACCTGTGTGCATTGATACTTGAAGAAGCCATTTTTAACAGGTGGGAAAGAGTTAGCAGCCTCCCCTCTCTGCTCCTCAACACGTTTCTTGGGACAGTGAGGCAAAGAACTACCCACCTGTACTTTAATCAGAATGGCAACCATCATGAATGAATGGGTGATATTACTGGAGCCTCACACAATGATCTATCACAGCTTTGAATCAAGTAACAGCAGCATCTATAAACAGCTAAAACTCTGTGCAGGTGCCACAGTCTTCCCATTAGAAGAATACACCCATTGTGATCTGTCAGGAGAGGTTAAATTCACTAAAATTGCTGCTGTGCTGAGAGAGCCTCTGATGGAAAATGGCACAAAGGTAAACAATTTGCTTTTACCACTCTAGCTCCAACATCAAAGTTGAAGTTCCAGAAGGGATCGCTATTTACAATTTGTTTCCACAGCAACAATCTGCAATTTTAATACTGCATTCTTAGAGATCTCACGGAACAGCAAGCCAAAGATTTGAAAGGGAGATGGGACAACAATCATACTTCAGCTAGCTTTCCCTAGGAATGTGGCAGTGCTAATATTGCTTGCTTCTCACAAAGGCATGCACGCACACACCCATAAATATATATATTGCACACACGCATTCCACAGACAGTATCTTGCAGCTGACAAGCATGATAACTCCCATCAAATATGTGATGTTTCAGTCCCTGGTGTGCTGCCAATGGATTTCAGCTTGCCCTCTTATGTTGCAAACATTTTGTCAAACCCTCCTGCTGGAAACTGTCCTGTAAATGAACCCACAAAAATACAACATTCATTTCTTATTCTGAAATCAGGAACATATTTTTGTGGGCCCTGCAAGGTGTGCTTTTGTGTGATGTACACAGCAATGTCTTTTGATGGGAGTAAAATGGCTGCAAAATTCACTTTTTGGTGTATTCTAGAAAATGGCAGAAATATCTTGTGCATTCATTCATTTAAAATAACCATTTCATGATGTAACCATACCTGTTGTTTTCACAGTTAGCATTTTCCCTGCCACTTTCTCTTTTACCTATATGCATTTCAAATCATTTTTGTTTCCCTTGTAACAAATTTAAGATATGCCACCTCCTCCCCCCACCCCCAAAAATATTCAGTCTGCATCTGAAACACACTATTGGTGAAAATAGCATTATTTGCAGATGATCTGAAGTCATATTGAGGTGGGAACATTATAGAACATTCATATATATTCAAATGCATGAACTATTTTGACTGAATCTCCAATAGGAAAGAAAGGCACACAGAGCAAGGGAGCTCAAAGACAACAGGTATAATTCCCTTTTCTGGAGGGAAGAGATACAGGTGTTGGTTAAGGAATGGACATTCAGGCTACTCTGGATGAGTTTGCCCTTTCCATTAAGGTGCATTAGCACTTTAGAGGTGCTAGTAGGTAGGTGTGTAGACTTCTGAATGGAGGGGGGGGGGGGACATGGGGCTCGTCCAGGCCCATACTTAGTTATCTATAGTACATTATTTCAATAGGATTTTATTTATATTTCCAAAATCTGTATGCCATTAAACAATCATGTGGTTTAAAATATCTATTTTTTTCACTTGTAATATTCAAAGAAAGAGGGCTCAGTAAGAGGAGAGGAAAGATGTCATGAAGTCCTTCACTGAGACAATTTGAGTAAAGATTTCATTCATGTATGAAAGGAAATGCTTCCTCCCATTGCCTCCCCAGTCGGAATAACGAGACAGACATAGGAACGGATTAAAGGGCCACTTTATTTAACTTAGCTCAACGGCAAGGGCAATACATTGGGGACAGATCAAGCCAGGGGTCAGTACCAGACCACCTCCTTAACCTGGAACTGGGCGAGCCCCGAGCCCCAGGTGTGAGCCAACCCAACGGCTCAGACCTGGCTGGCCAGGCCACAAGATCCCATTCACCTGAGCTCCACCATCCCCCAAGCCGTACAGCCTGTGATGTGGACACTCTCCAAGTGATGGGGTCCCAAGGCTCCCTGGAGCCAACCTTGGGCTGTACAGCTTAACGGTCACCCCAGGGAGGCCATGCACCCCAATGGTGCGGTGCCACGGGAGCTCACCAATACCCCACACAACATGTTCCCAACAGTAAACAGCCACAAACAGAGCCAAGCCTCAGCTTAGGCCACTGTACCCACACTAACCTAGAACATGTTCCAGCCCTTGCTGCAAATCGGCCAAAAAGGCCTCGTTGCCCTTTACCAAAAGATGGACCCCATCCGGCCTGTACAACTCCTCAAAACATGCCTTAATTGATGGATGCAGAACATAAACTCCAAGACCCCTCCCCAGGGCTATTCACAAGGCCCTGTTGGCCTTCTTCCGGGCTCGCTCCAAACCTGCTGGGTCCCAGGCCGCCCGCCACACCCGGGATGGCAGCATGGTCGACCACAGGATGAGGACGCCCAGCCACCTTTTGCCAATCAAGGGCCTTTCCCTTCATTAGGCCCAAATCATTCTCCCCCAGGTGAATCACCAAAATATGGGGCAAAGGGGCTCTCCTCTCCCTAAAAAGAAGTGAAAGTAGCCCCGACCACTTCATGCCATGGCGGCCTTGCCACTCAATGATGGCCCGCTCACTCAGGCCCAACTGAGAACCAATTGACATCCGCCAGGCCTGATGGGCCGCCCAAAAAATGATACTGTGGCCACATATGAGGATCCTCCTCCTTTCAATGCCAGCCACAGTACCTGGAAAAGAAAAACCATTAGACCTTTCCCCAGCATAAGAACAAAACCTAACAACTTGGATTGAAAGTTCACCCAAGGGGGGGAACCGCCTTACGGCCACAAAGGTTGGATATACATCCGAGAAGCCCCAGACCTCCACCAGCTTGCATGACGAATGGCCTCACCCTCATAACCCATAGCTGTAGATACAGCACCAATTCTGAAGGAATGAGTGCCAAATTTCACGCCCTCAAGACCTAGGGACCGTCTTTCCCCATATGAACCCCAGAGAGCACTGAGGTCAGCCGGGAAAAACCTAATGACCATCCCTGGGCCGAAGGAGATTAAATACCAGAATACTAGAGCACAGGCATTTTCAATCGCGACCCCTACCCTATGGAACCGACTCCCCGAGGAGGTGCGGGCCCTGCGGAACCTTGATCAGTTCCGCAGGGCCTGCAAGACCACCCTTTTTAAACTTGCACACCTGGACTGCTAAGAAGATCGGTAATTAAAGATCCGCCAATGTGGTTTGAAGACCTATACCGCTGAATAACTGTACTTATTGGATTGGTTTTAATGTTATTAAGTTTAATGTTTTAATGTTTTATACTGTTAAATCTAAAGGTTTTTATCTACTATTGTATGTCTTTATAAAATGTTGTTAGCCGCCCTGAGCCTGCCGAGGTGGGGAGGGCGAATATAAATAAAATTTATTATTATTATTATTATTATATTATTAACTTCGCCAATGCCCGGCTAGTAATGGTCCAAAATTGAAATTTAGTCAAAAGAGTTGTGTCATTGTGGCAAAACAAAGCACCCTCCGCCGGCCCACGCAACTCCACATAATGTGCGAGGGCAGCCACCGGACACAACTCCCTCTCCGAGCCAGGTCCCAAAGCAACTGTGCAACCCCTCTGCCTCTGACCGACGTACCCGTACGGCCTCCTGACCACCAACAAATTTGACATCCCCAACCTAAAGAGCCCTAACTGAAGTATCATTGTGGGAGAGCGCCACCAGCTCAAGACACCCGCAAAGCCCTGAAAAAAGCTATCAAGGCAGCTGCATGAAATAGTGCCTCTTCAAAAACTGAGGCACAAACTAAAGCTCAAGTGGCATGTAGCCCTTGGAGGATAGATGGGGAAATCTGTTACCTGTGGTCACGGCGTTGCCCAACCTCCCGCAACCATCCTTCCAGCATCTTTAAAATGCAAAAATCCTTAGTCACCTCCGGATACCCCCGAGCCTTACTAAGGAAGAACAATGCTGCCAGCTGTCCCTTAATAGATTTCACAGAGATGCCTCTCTCTTTCTGCCACACACAAAACTGCAGCAGATGTTCCACTGGTGCCGGCCAGGCCTCAGTAAGCCCCACCCCTTCCCAAAAAACAGTAAACTAACTAGCCGCCTGGTCATACGACCTTTTTGTGCTAGGAGCTATGGCGAGGTGGATTGCCCGGTTAACTTCATCCCTCCAATCTGCCACAATTCTGTTGGGATGCACGTGGGTAAAGTGTCAGCCTCTGGAGCTAGCTGACAAAAATGCACCATTTGTTGGCAAGACAGAGCGTCCGCCACGCCATTACAAATGCCTGGTACATGCTTCGCCAAAAACAAAACATTTAACTTAAGGCAACACAAAGTAAATGCCCTAACAAGCCTCATGACCGGCTGGGACCTAGAGGTCAGGTTGTTGACCACGTGGACGACCACCATGTTGTCACACCAGAAGTGCACCGTGTGATTAGCCAGAGAGTGTCCCCAGAGAAATACAGCAACCACTATGGGAAAAAACTCCAAAAAAGTCAAGTTATGACATAACTCGGAGCCCAACCACTCCCTTGGCCAACACTCGGCGCACCAATGCCCCCAGAAATACACACCAAAACCAGTGGTGCCGGCAGCATCCGAAACAATTTGAAGCTCCGCTTCCAACAACATAACACCCCGCCAAAAGGAGGTACCATTAGAATCTCTCAAAAAGGTCTCCCAGACCTCAAGATCACTGTGCATCCCCTTGGTGACGCGAGTGTAGTGATGGGGTAAACGCAGAGCCACCATGCCGTCACAAAACTGTCTGAGAAACACCCGTCCGGGGGCCACCACTTTGCATGCAAAGTTCAGGTGGCCCACCAACTGCTGGAGCTTGAGGAGAGGACCTTATGCTTAACCTTTACAGCCCTCACTCTGCCCAGCAGATTTTCCAATTTATCACGTGGCAGCCTAGATAGCTGGCGCACCGTATCAAGCTCTATACTCAGAAAAGTCAGAACTGTAGTTGGTCCCTCTGTCTTTTCCCGAGCCAATGGAATGCCTAACTCCTCCGCCAACCACTCAAATGCCTCTAACAAACAGGAACATTGACCAGAGCCCACTGGGCCCACAAAGAGAAAGTCATCTAAATAGTGCGCCGTATCACGCACCCCAGTCCTAAACTGTAACGCCCACTCCAAAAATGTGCTAAACCACTCGAACGCGGCACATGATACGGAAAACCCCATCGGCAGAGCTCTGTTGAGATAAAAACTCCCTTCAAAAGCAAGACCTAATAATTCAAAATCAGCAGGGTGCACAGGGAGGAGGCGAAAAGGCGACTTAATGTCACATTTCGCCAGCTCCGCAACGACGCACTATCCGCACTGCCCAGTCAAAAGACAAATTTAACAGAACACAGTTCAGCGGGAATAGCATCATTAACAGATCGCCCCCTCAGGTAGGACAGATGATGAATTAAACGAAACTCACCTGCCGCTTTTTTAGGTACAAACCCCAAGGGAGAACCCCGTAAATTGAAACCCGTAAATTGAGCAAAGGGGCCCAACACTCGCCCCTCTGCACACTCCTTCTTAATTTTAGCTCTCACAACATGCTCCAAACCGTGCACTGACCGTAAACTTGAACAAGAAAACGGGGTCCGAGGGCCTTGATAAGGAATTCTGAACCCCTGTGAAAACCCATCCCACAAATAACGCCTCTCATCCAAACGCGGATAGTTGTGCAACAAGACTCTAAGAACCTTCAGTTGAACGGGGCTGGGCCCCTTTTCCAGTATGCTGACTTGGCCCCCCTGGGCTGCTTGCCAGCCCCTTTTGGTTTGGACCTCTTGCAAGCCGTGAAGGCATGGGGCCCACCACACAGCGGACATTCGTACTTGTACCTGCAGGCTTTTCTGGCGCAAACGCCTTGGGAGGTGAACTCCCAGCAAAGCAGCCGTGGCTGAACCGACTGCCCCGCAACCACACGGCTGCCAGCAGAATGAACCGTCTTCTAAACAAGATGACCACTATCAGATCTGTCCCCCTCATTTGGCTTCACAGGTGCCATAAGCTGCAGCCAAAGCTGCTGGTTGATCTGGTCCCAAGGAAGACCGGGATTAACAGCTGCTCGCAAACGGAATTCCTCATTGTATTGCAGCCACATGTCCCCCCCCCCCCCCCCGTAAAATCATTATACACCCGATAAATGATATCGCAATACAGGAAGAGCGGGGCGGCCCTCCATGGCTGGGCCCTAGCAATGACCCCCACATATATGAGAAATCCCGGCAACCAATTTGACCATGACCTATCCACCTTTCTCCGTTTCAGCTTCTCTTTATTCTTCTTGTCTAGCTCATCCTTAGACTTCTTCTCCTACTCCCGATATAAAAGGCTGAACACGTCTGCGTATTCCCCTTTTAGTATCTTCTCCCTCGTTGCCACTGTACGGTGATCACCAAGCGGCATAGCTGGATCCCTGAAAGGTAGTGCATGAAAAGCCACTGAACTGTAAGGGACTGGGGGGTGAGATGGAAAACCCCAACTCCCCCACTGTTGCAGGGACCAGGCTGGAGGCAAGGCAGCAGCTTGCTGCCATCCCCAAGATAACACGCCCTCCCGCCGCTGAAGACCCTACTGTCCCCGCATTACCCACCTGCCCTCCTGCTGCTGCAGCCGAGGGCCAAGGCGACCAGACCCCACCCTGGCCAGGAAATGTAAGTGAACTGCCAAACTGAGTTGGCATCGAACCTGTAGGCAGACCCCCGCCCACATAGGACAACCCTGTAGCTGAGGACATTCCCAACGTCCCAGAACACGCTGCCACAGTCGGTCCCCAGGGGCCCAAGGCCACACCATCCCATGCTGCTGGGCCGGTGATTTACCGTCCCCCTCGATAAGCACCACCGCAACTGCTTCAGGCTCCTCCCGCTGCTCTTCATCCAACAGCACCACCGCACTCATGCTGCTACTGCCTTCCTCGCCACCCTGTAAGACAGAAAGCCAAGCAAGCACCTTTTTTTGAAAAGATATGGTGGCGGCC
Organism: Heteronotia binoei; assembly: GCF_032191835.1. NCBI lineage: Eukaryota > Metazoa > Chordata > Lepidosauria > Squamata > Gekkonidae > Heteronotia > Heteronotia binoei. The sequence goes on from NC_083230.1 coordinate 82,341,951, forward strand.
CTGCCGGAACCCTTAAGCCCCGTGAATCTCCGCAATGGGCCCGCCACCCCTTTTTCCGCCTCCAAAACGGCCAGTCAGTCTAAAATGGCCTGCCGCGTCTGAACATCATCCCCTTATCAGCCGGGGGCTGAACGGGAAGAGGCCTCTTAAGGGGCCTCTTAACAGGCTGCTTCCCCTTGGAAGGGCCTTGCCCCTTCTTAGGGCTCATGCTACCTCTCCAGCTACAGCCCCAAAAAGAAGCACAACCTCTTGCCTCACCAATGCCCCTATAAGTGAACTCGCCTCCTTGGTGGAAGAGACGAAGCGGGCTCTACTTATGAGCGAAAGAGAGCTCTGGCCAGCCTACACCACCCTCACAGGTCCCCCATATCAAGCCCTCTCTCCCTCCGACCACAGGTCCCTCTTGATCCACTTGGCCTCCCGCCTCCGCCTGCAGAAACCCCATCAATGGAGTGTGTGGGGGGGGGAACCTTCTCCGACCCCCAAGAAGTTCCCACGACGAGCCCAGGCCACGCACACAGCAATCAGCAGCCACGTGATGCCTTCACACACACACCCCAGACGCTGTGAACAAATGCTGCTCAGGCGCTGGGGCTGATAAGCCGCTTGAAACTGCCCCGCTTATGCGCTGTGGCAACCAACAGCCGCGCGATGCCTTCGCATCCCCACCCCACCCAGCTGCCATGAACACTTCTCCAGTGCCCGGGCCGACGAGCCGCTCGAAACCGCCCAGCTGATGTGCGGCCGATCTTCCCGAGAGCGACTTCCGAAATGCCCACTGGTGGTGGGGCCAGCCTTATAAGGCCGCCCACGCCTCCGAACGGCTCTGGAAGAGTCCACTGCCTCCCATCCTTCCGGGGAGGCAATGGATGGCCCCCAGCCTATAGCAGCCAATAGGCCACTCGGCTGGGTGGGGGCCGAATTCTCTCTTTACCTCACAAATTAGGTTCAGTGTGTGACTGGCCCAAGGTGTTTTGTGTTTTGTGTTTTGTGGCTAAGCAAGGATTTGAAATCTGGTCTCCTCAATCTCAGACCAATTATACCACTCACGTACTGGATACTCAGAATACCACTTGACAGCAAGGGGGGTGGGGTGTTGCTCTGTTGGGAAATCCCAGAGGATCAGTCAAATCCCAGGAGCTTGAGCCCCACTGCTTCTCCCCCCCCCCAAAAAAAAAGTTACACCCCTGCTATTAGATGTCTATCAGCAGATCACATTTGCACTATGTAGCATCTTTTACCAGCCTCTTCAGTGGGTTCACCGGCTGCAGCCCTGTCTTGAGAAGTAGGATCTGGTCATAATTATCCTTGCTTTGGTCACTTCCAGATTAGATTAGATGCAGTGTCATCTACATGGAGCTGCCTTTGAAGATGGTTTGGAAATGTCAGCTAGTCCAGCATTCAATAGCAAGGTTCCTGACAGGTACGGGTTTCAGGCAGCACATTTCACAGGGGCCAGTTGGCTGTTTGTTTTTAATCCCAATTCAAGATACTGGTTCTTATCTTTAAAACATTAATTGGGCTGAGACTTAGGTATCTGCTGGATCTCATGTGAGCCTGAGTATTAAGGTCTTCATCCAACTCCTCCTCAGCATTGAGGAGGGATGGCTACATGGGAAAGGGTTTTCTCAGTTGCAGTCTTATCAGTGAAATTCCCTTCTCCTAGCCCTCTTACTTTTCCAGCATCTTTTATACACTTTTGGGACTGGTTGGCCCTTTCAGATGTTTATAGGTTCTGACTTTTTATATCTGTTTTGGGCTGTCCAATAGTTCTTGACCCCCAAAAAAGTGTTTGTTTATAATATGATGAGATTTTATCTTTGTGATCTTTTCAGAGCTAGAAGGTTTTAGCTCATGTAGTTTGAGCTCTGTAGATTATCCAAATATATGGCTTTATTTATTGGAATTTTATGCTGCTCTTTGATGTTTAATTTTTGGGTTGTCTTCCATTATATTACATTGTGATTTTATGTTCCAGTCTTTGAGCTATTATTGGAGAGGGAAGTATTTAAAGGGGGAGAGGTTACCTAAATAGGTAAGTAAATTGTAGAATGCTATGCCGTACTAATAATGTTCTCACCACGCTCCATTGAGCATGGGTTGGATTCAAAGTTGCTGCTGAACAAGAAAAAGGAACAGAAATCAAAATATGTCCTTCCCCTACAGATTCAGCAGTCTCTTGCACAAGTGGAAGAACAGGCATTTATATAACACAGTGTAAACTTTTTTTAAAAAAATAATATATTCCATAGTGCCACAATGTAAGCTTTTGAAAAAGCTCTTGTGCAAGTATTTGTGGAAGAGCTCTAGCATGTATTTTCTGCACTCATGGTTCTTTGGTTCCAGTTGTATGCATTTGATGATATTACTCATTACAGTGTGGCCATCTTGTGTACTAGGGATGGATACAAAAAATGTCAGTACTGTCATTTTTTTTCAAGATTCAGTTTTGTTATAGTCATTGTTTAGGTTTTTTATAAAGCCATTCATTTTTGTTGTTGTTTCTATTGGTTGGGAAACACATTTCCATCTGTACCCCTTCCCACCTTCAGAAATTCTCCATGGCTTCTCTGCCAGATTTTGGAAATCTTCCCTGGACAGAGGGGAACATGCTTTTCAAGGCACCTCAAGAAAGCAGACAAAATGGCTGAATGGGCAAATAAACAATTTATCAATGATTAGTAAAATACTACAGGGCAAGCATCATATTTTGCAAGGCATGATGGGTATGCAAGGAATGCACAGGACAATATGTAGCTTCGTGATCCTAGCCAAGGGATATTGTTTAATTAGATGGAACCACACGGGCTTGACGCTGTTGTCTCTGTGTATTACTACTGACTTCAGTGCACGCACAGTATGGAGAGAAGACAGCAGATACTGTTTGGCATGGGGGGGGGGGGATTTAGAACTTGCCTTTACCCCCACCTCCAGGAGGCATAAGCAAAACATTTGCCTCTGTTAATCTCAGGGATGCCACTGCAAACAGCTGGGGAGAAGGCAGAGTATAACATTCCTCTGTATTCCTTCCAAATCTGTAGTACTGCATCTATGCCAAGGAGTGCAAGCAAAATGTTTGGCCCTATGCCTGGCAGGCACAGAACCAGAAAACAGAATAGCTTGAACAAACAGGAACCACTGTTTATATAGAATTAAAGCTTTCTGTAAGCTAGTGAGCCAGCAAAGTGCTTGGTATAAATACTTTGAAAAGACAAACTTATCAGTGAAATCCTCTTGGGTGGCTAGATATGTCTAAAAGTCTGCTGATTGGTATGCATCCCTGGTAATTACATATTTGCTCTTGCCCTTTCCTCTACCTGTGAATTCTCAAGAGCAGGCACAAAAATAAAAGACAGATTCCAAGATTCCTAAGAATTACTAGCTGTTCTTAATGTACATCCCTAACATGGGAAGATTTCAATAGACTGAACTAATACAATTCCTTTTGACACTGAAAGCTGCCCTTAAAGCTAAACACAGTCAACTTATGTGGAAAATCAGGTTCTGAGGCCATTTCATGGAAGGCCATGGTGTTCCTTAAGGAAGCAATTGAGGGATATAGTCCCAGCACTAAGGCCCAAATGTTAAGGAATGTACCAAAAATTGGTGAAAGTGCATATGTTTACACTAAACCAAACCTGTGAGCATGGCTTTGGCTCAGAGGTGGTTTTCTGCACTTAACATGCTATTTTTTCTTACTGGTCCTAGAACGCTTAAGTCAACACCAGTGAAGTCAACTGGAAATTTCTCAGGAGCAACAGCTGCTGAAGAAAGAAAGCAGGATGTGTACTTATGGCAAGAAAAGAAAAGCAACTGAGTCAATGAACTGCATAATATGCCTTGTTATTTCACTGTTTCTTATATTGATCTTTTTAATGGCATGCTCATTCTTGCTTTCATGCTCCCATCTATAATATTGACCTCCCAAAAGAGAGGAGTTTCAAGATGTATAAGCCAGATGGAAGAATTTTTATTATAATAGAAACTTGAAAAATAAAAGCGATCATATAAATCCCAAATTCACATTTGGATATGCAATACAGACAATGTCTCAGTGGAGGCTCTGTGTTACTGAAAGAGCGCCCCTAAGAATTCTTGTTCTACAGTCTGTCACAAGCATCTGGCGTGGGCTGGCTGTGATACTTATGCAATATATCATCTAAGACTACCAACTCAGATTGGGAAATTCCTGGAGATTTGGGGGTGGAGCCTGGGGAGGGACCTTAGCAGGGTATAATGCTATAGAGTCCACCCTCCAAAGTAGCCATTTTCTCCAGGGGAATTTATCTCTGTGGTCAGTCAGGAGATTACCTTTAATTCTGGGAAAATAGCTAGAATGCCCCACCAGGAAGCTGGCAACCCTACCACACAGTGACCACTTGTGACACCAGAAAACTTGCTGCTGTACCTGTGGTTGAAATACAGAAAAACAATGGATTTGCAGTTCCTTAGGATAGGCTTCCCAAATCCCCCGCCTGGGCGGGGGACCCCAGTTTTGGAGCCTCCTCCCCCCACTGGCCAAAAATTCAGAAATCGGGGGGGGGGGGAATGGCAGCCCTTCCCACCCAGCCCCGATCCCAGCAGCTTCTCCTCTCCCGTTCCCACCGATCCCCAATGCTTCTACTCCTCCCTTCCCTTCCTTCCCTTCCCTTCTTACCTCGGATTGCAGCAGCTTCTCCTTGCCCCTCCCCTTCCCACCCAGCTCCATTGCAGCAGCCGGAGCTTTCCCAGGCTGCTTCCTGCCCCGCCCCAAAGGACCATGTGCCTTTGCACCTCCGGAGGTGGTGAAAGGCTTCAACTTCCTGTGTCTGTGAAGAAGCTTGCTGGTGAGTAGAGAGGCCAATCCCCTACATTTGCGAGAAGGGGTGTGTGTGTGTGTGTGTGGAGGAGAGGGAAACGTCTTCATTATTCCCTATTTGTGAATTGTTTCTCATAGGGTATAATGGGGAATTGATCTGGAGGTTTCAGGGGCTCTGGGGGAGCTATTTTTTTAGGTAGAGGCACCAAATTTTCAGTATAGTATCTAGTGCCTCTCCCCAAAGTACCCCCCAAGTTTCAAAACGATTGGACCAGGGGGTCCAATTCTATGAGCCCCAAAAGAAGGTGCCCCTATCCTTCATTATTTCCTATGGAAGGAATACATTTTTAAAAGTGTGCTGTCCCTTTAAATGTGATGGCCAGAACTCCCTTGGAGTTCAGTTATGCTTGTCACACCCTTGTTCCTGGTTCCTCCCCCAATGTCTCCTGGCTCCACTCCCAAAGTCCCCAGATATTTCTTGAATTGGACATGGCAATCCTACCTTAGGAGTAGTGACAATGTATGCATCCAGGGCAGTATTTGAATGCCGGGTATGAGAATGAATAGAACAAAATACTAGAGCAGGGGTCCTCACCCTTGTTGAGCCAGTAGGTGCTTTAGAGAAGGAGAACTGTGACTGTGAACCACCACAAAATGGCTGCCATAGAGTCTAAGACCAATTAAAAAATGATAGGAGGTTCCAAGCCCATATCTTTCACCAATGCAGGCCACATCTTCTGACAGCCAGCTGTGGCAATTGTAAAATTTGCAATCTGACCCTCAGCAATCCATACAATCACAGAATCACAGAGTTGGAAGGGGCCATACAGGCCATCTAGTCCAACCTCCTGCTCAGTGCAGGATCAGGTGACATAACTCTTTTAACTATGCTCCGATCACATCCAGGTTACATTACTGTAATGCGCTGTACATATGGCTGCTTTTGAAAATGATTTCACAACTTCAACTGATTCAAAATGCAGCAGCCAGGCTACTGTCAGGTTACAAGTATCAAATCACCCCTGTGCTGAAAGATCTGCACTGTTTACCCATCTGTTTCCAGGCACAATTTGAAGTGCTGGTCCTTATCTTTAAGACCCCAAACTCAGGCGTGTCAAAAATGTGGCCCAGACAGAGTGGCCTGTCCAGGGCTCCTATGAGTCCCACATGCAACTGATATGAGAGAGGGAAGGCAGGAGGCTGCTTGGAGGGGGAACAGGCACAGGGCACACACGGTGAGCTGTGTGTGATTGAAGCTGTCAAAAAATGAAAGGAAGTGGCTAAGGGGTGGGTATGATATCCCCTGGAAAACACATAGTCTTGCATATGAGTATATATATTTATTGGGGCTTTTGTGGATTCCTCACTAAATCAATTGCTTTGAATCCTATGAATCAATTGCTTTTGTTTATATTTTGACGACAAAATGATACCATTAATTGGGTTTGCCTGCATCTCCATTACCTGGCATTACATTTTATGGCAGACATGGCCCAGCCCAGCAAAACAACTTTTATGTCAGCTCTGGCCCTTGTAACAAACAAGCTTGACTCCTCTGCCCTAAATGGCTTGGGACCAGGGTACCTGAAGAACTGTCTCCTCCTCCCATACTTTTGAGCCTGCTAATTAAAATCTGCCTTTCTAGCCCTGCTCTTTGTGCCTCTGCCTTCAGATGTGAGGAAGGTGAAAATACCAGGTAACAGGGTATTTTCTCTGGTGGCTCCCTGCCTTTGGAACACCTTCTCCTTGAGGCTTGCCTGGTGACTACTTGACTTTTTTTTTAGATACCAAGCTAAAACACTTCTTTTTCCCAGGCCTTCAAGCAGGAGTTTTAGCCATTTTTAATAGCCTGCTTCTGTTTTATGGATAGGTTTTGTGCTGCTTATAGTGGGCTTGTGTTTTACTGGCTTGTGTTTTAATATTGTGTTTTTTAATTGTAAGCTGCCTTGAGCCAGACTTTTAAGAGGTGGTATAAAAATAATCTGAATAAATAAATGATGCTCCCTGTGGATACAAAGGTAATGCCTTCTCTGAGGAAGCAGATGAAAACCTAGATTGGCTTTTGGCCGGAGTAAAGAGATGCTGCTTATTTCCATTTGAAGAGAAAGGGGAGGGTTTGTTCTTCTGTGGCCATAGAGAGAATTTGTCGAGCCCAGAAAGATAAGAAAGTCTGTGTCTATGACTGAGCTGAGGGTGCAGTTTAAAGATGCCAACAGTGGGTTTGGTGGATCCTGGGGAGGTCAGCGTTTGAGGAGGAGAGAGACTTCAGTGGGTACAATGCCATAGAGTCCATCATTTCTCAGCAGCCATTTCTCAGTCAAGGAAATCTGTTGTAATTCTATGAGATCTTCAGGCCCCACCTGGAGATTGACAACCCTAGGATGCACAGATGCCATACACTTGCCCAGGATGTGTTTAGAGCTTTGCTTCTTAGTCAGCTATTCCAAAGCTGCAAAAGTTAGGTAGACACCAGGAAACCCATGTGCAGGAGCCAAGGCACACAGGCAAGTAGAGAAGGAGCAAAAGGCTAGTATAAGGCAAGGAGGTTCTATAACAGGGGTGGCCAAACGTGCTTAACATAAGAGCCACATAGAATAAATGTCCGATGTCTGAGAGGCACAGGACATGGGCATCAGATGTTTGAGACAAGGAAGGAAGGAAGGAAGGAAGGAAGGAAGGAAGGAAGGAAGGAAGGAAGGAAGGAAGGAAGGAAGGAAGGAAGGAAGGAAGGAAGGAAGGAGATGAGGGGGGAGAGGTTGAAAGAAAGCAAACTGGCTTGGCAAAGTGATTTAAAGAGACAAATGCCTTCTTCAAGCTGGCTAACGGGGCGATTGGAGCTTCAAGAGGCACATAATATGTGTGAAAGAGCCACAGTTTGACCACCCTTGTTCTATAGCCTGGATGGACATGGTAAAGGTGAAAAGCAGGCTTCTCAATCTTCACCCAAAGGGTGATTAACATGTGGTATTCACTGCCACAGGAGGTGGTGGTGGCTACAAGCATGCCAGCTTCAAGAGGGGGTTAGATAAAAATATGGAGCAAAGGTCCATCAGTGGCTATTAGCCACAGTGTGTGTGTATGTATATATATATGTGTGAGGCTTACAATCTCCTTTATCTTCTTCTCCCACAGACACCCTGTGAGGTAGGTGAGGCTGCGAGAGCTCTCTCAGAAGCTGCCATTTCAAGGACAAGTCTTGTCAGAGCTATGGCTGACCCAAGTCCATTCCAGCAGCTGCAAATGGAGCTTCTCCTGAGAAAGGCTGCAATGAGGAAGGCCCAAGTGCTGGGTGCTTTCCTTCTGTGGGTCAATGCTAGAGCTGCCAATCCCCATATGGGGCAGGCGATTACCTGGTTTGGAGGCCCTCCCCCTGCTTCAAGGTCATCAGAAAGCAGGGGGGGAGGGAAATGTCCGCTGGGCACTCCATTACTCCGTTATTCCCCACGGAGATTAATTCTCATAGGGTATAATGGAAAATTGATCCATGGGTATCTGGGGCTCGGGGGGGGGGAGCTGTTTTTTGAGATTGAGGCACCAAATTTACAGCATAGCATCTGGTTCCTCTCCTCAAAAAAAAGTTTCAAAAAGACTGGACCAGGGGTCCAATTCTATAAGCCTCCAAAGAAGGTGCCCTTATTCTTCGTTATTCCAAATGGAGGGAAGACATTTGAAAGGAGTGTGATCCCTTTAAATGTAATGGCCAGCACTCCCTTGGAGATCAATTGTGTTTGTCACACCCTTGCTCCTGGCTCCACCCCCAGTGTCTCCTGGCTGCACCCCCAAAGTCCCCAGATATTTCTTGAGTCTGACTTGGCAACCCTAGTCCATGCCTCTACCCTGCTCCTTCTCTGTCTTCATTCCCAGTGGTATGGGGAGACTATGGGGGTGCAGGGTGCAGCTGAAAGTCACCCAGAGGCAGGGTTACCAATCTGCAGGTGGAGGCTGGAGCTTCCTCAAAATTTCAACTGATCTCTAGACTACAGAAATTAGTTCCTCTGGAGAAAATGGCAGCTTTGGAGGGTTGTATACCACAGCATACCACATAGTCTAGAAGAAACTGGAGTTCCTCCAAGACATTACCCCCAAATATCTAGGAATTTCCCAAGCCAGAGTTGGCAACCCTAGCCAGAGGTACTGACAGTATGCCGGTCTCAGAACATTTGAGAGGGACTGGGCCTGATTGCTGGAGAAGAACCAAGGCTTTACCTGCAAAGCATTTGGAAGAGCCTGCCCACTGGGCATCTCAAGGCCCATGAGGGATCCTTCTTCATCCAAGGGGTCAGTATTAGCAGAGCTGGAGAGAGTGATGCCACCTTGATTTCCATTTAATTTGGGAAATTCACTGATCTCTATCTGCTGGTGATTGAAGTCAGCCTTCATTGATGATGCAATATACTTCCAGCACTACACATATGCTTCTGCTATCAGTTACAGATACAACACAACAGAAAACATTCACAGATCTTATCACACTCTGTGTTACTTGGGTTTAGTTCATACTTCCTAATTCCAGTTCTAACTGGAGGAGAGCATCACTGCTGGCATAGGACATCTTAACAACTCTCATGGATAGCTGAGGATGGCACTGAAACTGGAGGAGAGCATCACTGCTGGCATAGGACATCTTAACAACTCTCATGGATAGCTGAGGATGGCACTGAAACAGCACAAGGCAATCCCCTTAGCATTTCCACAAAATAAAGGTGACACGTGAGAAAATCCTACACAAGTCTGCTGATAAATGTATACTAGGGATTATAAAATACACCGAGATCCTTGTAGGTAAAAAAATTCTCTGTTCCATCACACACATGTGAATAACTTCTGTTACTTCCAGGTGAAAAGATCCAAGAGCCCTGAGTTCACAGGTACCCACAACAAAGTGTGTCACTTGAAAGCCCATGCCATTCTTCTTTAAAGTTGTTTAATTTGTCTTACATTGCAAATGGACTTCAATATTTGGACTGTAAAATTTCCAGGATCCTCACTAAGCAGCTGCCAGTCCTGAATGCAGGCTACATCTAAGTTGGCAAGTCCTTTGATAACATTAGAACAGCCATGCAAATACATTCCTTCTGTGACCTCAGAGCAGATCAGCCAATGGGATCAAATTAAGTGGAGGCGATCATGCAAAAAGAGGTGGAAAACTTCCAGAAGGGAGATTCAGCGACACTCACAGCTTGCCACACTGTGGGGCCCTTTGCTAGAGAAACATATGGCTGCTGTTTACTACTTCAACTACTTTATCTCTTGAAGCTTTGATTTAAAGAAAAAAACTGTAAAGAATTATCTTGCATTTGTGCCTCATTTTCTCAGGCCTGCTTCGTTTGTGATCTAAGTTTTGATCTTGCCCAAATAAACTTTGGCCAAAAAAACTAGCTTTTGCTAACATAAAATGTTTACACATTAAAAGATCCTGAATGCTTCCAAGGGAAACAGACATCTGCTAATAAATATTTGTGCAATATCTGCAATTCAGCTCCTTCAGCATGTGCTGCTATATGCAAATCTAAAACAGAGGAAACAATAGGGAAACTGTTTCATCTAGTTTCTTTTGTCTAATTGTAAGTAATGAGTCTGCCTTTAAAAACACAGCTTCCTCAGCAGTGGGAAAGGGTACTGGAAAAGACACAATTTGAAAGAAATCGTGGGAACAAATGCATACCAAAATGACCAATTAAAGGCAGACTGACAGATTATATTATAGATATCTTGTTTATATTACATATATACACAAACATTACTCTGTCTTCAGCTGCAAATACCAATGTAAAAATAGCATTTTTTGCCAAGCTCAAAGTATACAAGAAACTGTAGTGTTTCAGTCAAAAGCAAGTGTGATGTGGATAAAGTGTTGACTGGGTTAGGGGGACTCATCCAATTTTCAGATTTCTACTTGAGTTGCCAGTCCCCAGTTGGGGGCAGGGGATCCCCCAGTCTAGAGGCCCTCTCCCATTTCAGGGTTATTAGAAGGCATGGCAGGGGAAGGAAATGTTTCCTCGGCACTCCATTATTCCCTATAGTGACCAGTCTTCATAGGGTATAATGGAGAATCAAACAGTGGGTATCTGGGATCTGGAGGGGCTGTTTTTTGAGGTAGAGGCACCATATTTTCAGCATAGCATCTGGTTCCTCTCCTCAAAATCACCCCCAAGATTCAAAAAGATTGGACCAGGGGGCCCAATTCTATAAGCCCCCAAAGAAGGTGGCCTATCCTCCATTATTTCCAATGGAAGGAAGGCGTTTAAAAGGAGTGTGGTCCCTTTAAATGCTATGGCCAGAACTCTCTTTGGAATTCAATTGGTCTTGTCACAACCTTGCTCCTGGATCCACCCCCTAAGTCTCTGGCTCTACCCTCAAAGTCCCCAAATATATCCTGAGTCGGACCTGGCAACCCTACTACTCAGCCATGAATTCATGGGGTGGCCTTTCACAAGGTTGTTGAGGGAATAATTTACACCACCCAACACCCTTTGGAAGGAGAGAACAAATGTTATAAATAAATCATAACTCTGCAGCTTTCACTTGAGCTCTGTTTAGTTCCTCTCAAATTCCTGTTTGTCACTTTGGATTTGTGTCGAAGATGCCAGTTTGGCTCTGGTTCTTCAGCTTTCCATATTTGGCTTTGGGCCTTTTTTCCTTCTTTACTCATGATGCCTGGTCTATACATGCAGTAGAATGAGATGATAATGAGATGGCAGAGACCTGAGGTAATGCGATCTCTTCAGACTTGAGGTGGGAAATCACAATTTTCTGCTACTCTTAAACACACACACACACACACACCTTCTTGGAAGTAATGAACTGGCATGGTAGGAGGCAGGCTGAACTAGAATCATAGAGTTTGGAGGGAATTAGGGCTATCTAATCCAATCTCCTACTCAGTGAAGAAAATCTCTCAATTTCCCTCTGCTTTCCCCAACTCTGACCTGCTAGTTTAATATTTGTGGATAGGAGTTTTTTACACATGGAACATTAAAGAAAACACTCCTCTCCTCATCTGCAGTCTGAAGTGAAGTGTACCCTCTGGATTTCATTACCTCAATTTGCTGCATTCTGCTGTCACAGACTTGGGTATAAACCAAGCTCATATCATTTACTCTCTAACACTTTTCAGCTTTCTGGCCTCAAAGCCCAGCCTACCACCAGTCACATTTTTCATATTGCCCTGACAACTACTTCATTACTCTCTTTGTGGTCCAGGACTCATAAATCAACTACAAACAGATTTAAAAGGACAAGACCATCATTTTTTTATAAGCCATCTAAAATAGAAATGTCATTGTGCTGAAATGTCCAGCAATTTTGTAATAGTGAGTCAAATACAGACAGCACTAGGAGTCTCTTAGCCAACCAGTGAAGCTGATCAATTTGTGGACACTTTTGGGAAGCATACATGAGAGATGCGTATTTGCACGACCAGTCTAAAGTTTATGGATCTAATCTGCCAATTTAACAACATAAAGTACTATAGCTGGCTCACAAATCACATTGCTCATGTGAATGGATTGTACTTTAGACCATGCTATTGCAAAAAAGTCCTAAGTGAATGTCTGACATTAGCTTCCATAAGAGGCTCACTGCCAAAATAAGTATTTTTGCACAAAGGACAACAAGGAAAAGCAAGGTATTTGAGCTTTCAAAAACCCATTGGTTCTCATTTCTACACAACAGTTATGTTCCTCATAAAGAGTTGAGGCTAGAAAAATGCATGGGCGGTGCATAGAAAGAACAGTGGGATAGTGTGGAATAATGTTCTCTCCCCCCTCCTCTGAAAATATATGTTTAAGAAATGGTCCTTTGAAACAGTAGCCAAGTCATATGAACAACTACGTAATTCATGCTGCTTGCTCAGGTTGCAGTCATCAACAATTAGACCAAGAGAACCATCTCTCTCTTTCTGTTCCCTCTCATTCCCACCCACCACTGAAACATAGGCTATTATCCATCTGTGGCAGCAGCACATTCAGTCATGCGTATTTTACCGAAGTAATTTCCAGATAGCAAAGATGTGTATTCTAATGAAGAATGTCCAGCACAGATCCCAGAATTTTAAGAGTCTTAAACTCAGATACCTTTACAAAACTCAAGAAAGCCTTCCTGAATATCCTCCAAAATGTCACCCAAAATAAAAAGGCAAAGACACAGAGAACCCTTATTATGAACATCTCAAAAGCTAATTCTTTGTTCCTTCTCCCAAACTGGAATTTTAGTTAAAATTGAATTAATATGCATTGCAAATCTGACCACAGAAAAATTATCACTCTTCAGAAATATTTACTATGACCCATTGGACTTATTTAAAAGATTTCTATGCCTCCTCACCAGAGTCTTGCTCAGGGCAACTTAACAATGAAAACAATATATTAACAATACAAAAATAGCAAATCATTTTTTTTAAAGCCCAGAAACATGAAAAGCATAAAACTATCAGAAAACAGACCTCAATCCAGAGCAGACAACTAAAAGGGTTGGAATGATTTTTAAAACCTCAGTTACTAAATATGTTTGGCCTGGTGCCTAAAACACAATAAAACACAGTTTCAAAGGAATTTATTTATTTATTTATTTACTTATTTATTTATTTATTTCATTTATATCCCGCCCTCCCCCACCTTGGCAGGCTCAGAGCGGCTAACAACATTCTATAAAACATACAATAGTAAATAAAACCTTTAGATTAACAATATAAAACATTAAAACATTAAAATTAAAATTAAAACCAGTCCAATAAATGCAGTCATACAGCAGTATAGATCTTTAGACCGCATTGGCGGATTCTTAATTACCGACCTTCTTAGCAGTCCGAGTGTGCGAGTTTAAAAAGGGTGGTCTTGCAGGCCCTGCGGAACTGATCGAGGTTCCGCAGGGCCCGCATCTCCTCGGGGAGTCGGTTCCACAGGGTAGGGGCCGCGATCGAGAAGGCCCGTGCTCTAGTGTTCTGATATTTAATCTCCTTCGGCCCAGGGATAGTCATTAGGTTTTTCCCAGTTGACCTCAGTGCTCTATGGGGTTCATATGGGGAAAGACGGTCCCTCAGGTAGGCAGGTCCTCGGCCATATAAGGCTTTAAAGGTAATGACCAACACTTTGTACTGGACCCGGTATATAATCGGCAGCCAGTGCAGTTCACGTAGCCCCGGCCGTATATGTTCCCGTTTCGGGAGTCCCAACAACAGCCTGGCCGCCGCGTTCTGCACTAGCTGCAGTCTCCGGGTCCGGCACAGAGGTAGCCCCAAGTAGAGGGCATTACAGTAGTCTAGTCTTGAGGTGACCGTTGCATGGATCACTGTTGCGAGGTCCCGGCGCTCAAGGAAAGGGGCCAACTGCCTTGCCCGCTTCAGATGGAAGAATGCTGACTTGGCAGTGGCTGCTATCTGGGCCTCCATTGATAATGAACGCTCCAGTAAAACACCCAGGCTTTTTACCTGGTGCGCTGCTTTCAATGGCGCACCATCGAAGGCCAGGAGAGCTATTTCCCTTCCTGGAGCACCGCGACCCACACACAGGACCTCTGTCTTCGCTGGGTTCAACTTCAGTCCGCTCAGCCTGAGCCATGTCGCAACAGCCTGTAAGGCCCGGTCGAGGTTCCTTGGAGCAGGGTCGGGCCAGCCGTCCATTAGTAGATAGAGCTGGGTGTCATCTGCATATTGATGTGTTCCAAAGGCAAGGTGCCACCACTGAAAATGCCGTCTCTAATCATCTGCCTCACCTCTGAATTTATAGGCTGTATAGTCCATTACCTAGAGTTCCATCTGAGAAAAATGGGGATATCACTATATCTAAAAATAGTGATTGGTGATTGATGAGCAGGGCTGGGGATTGTAAGGTCTTTGGTGATTCAGGAAGGTACCATGCAAGAGGTTCAAGTTCATTAATGATTTGCTGTAAGCAGTGAAGTGGCTAAGTTTGCAGATGACACTAAATTGTTCAGGGTGGTGAGAACCAGAGAGGGCTGTGAGGCACTCCAAAGGGACCTATCAAGGCTGGGCGAGTGGGAGTCAATGTGGCAAATGAGGTTCAATGTGGCCAAGTGCAAAGTAATGCACATTGGGGCCAAAAATTCTAACTATAAATACAAGTTGATGGGGTGTGAACTGGCAGAGACTGACCAAGAGAGAGAACTTGGGGTCATGGTAGATAACTCACTGAAAATGTCGAGACAGTGTGAAATTGCAATAAAAAAGGCCAACGGTATGCTGGGAATTATTAGGAAGGGAATTGAAAACAAATCAGCCAGTATCATAATGCCCCCCCTGTATAAATAGTTGGAGTACTGTGTGCAGTTCTGGTCACTGCACCTATAAAAACGTAGCATTGGAAAAAGCGCAGAAAAGGGCAACTAGAATGACTAAAGGGTTGGAACATTTTCCCTACAAAGAAAAGTTAAAATGCTTGGGGCTCTTTAGCTTGGAGAAACGTCGACTGAGGGGGTGACATGATAGAGGTTTGCAAGATTATGCATGAGATAGAGAAGGTAAAGAACAAAGTACTTTTTTCCCTTTCTCAATATACAAAAACTCATGGACACTCAATGAAATTGCTGAGCAGTCAGGTTAGAACAGATAAAAGGAAGTACTTCTTCACCCAAAGGGTGATTAACACATGGAATTCACTGCCACAGGAGGTGGTAGTGGCTACAAGTTTAGTAGACAGTTTCAAGAGGGGATTGGATAAACATATGGAACAGAGGTCCATCAGTGGCTATTAGCCACAGCATATTGTTGGAACTCTCTGTCTGGGGCAGTGATGCTCTGTATTCTTGGTGCTTGGTGGTGCAACAGTGGGAGGGCTTCTAGTGTCCTGGCCCCATTGATGGACCTCCTGATGGCACCTGGGGTTTTTTGGTCACTGTGTGACACAGAGTGTTGGACTGGATGGGCCGTTGGCTTGATCCAACATGGCTTCTCTTGTGTTCTTATTCTTAGGAGCCTCTGGCTAGAGGGACTGCTGGCTCCTGATGCCTCCAGTAGTTTGCTCCATTGCACCTCATCCCAAAAATTATTTGTCTGCACTACCTGGACTCGTGTCCAAGTTGCTCAGATCATCAAGTATCCAGCCATCACAAGTTAGCTTGTGCTGACAATTCAGGGAAGGGACAGAACTTCCTTTGAATATGAAGCCTCCTGGCTGGCAGAAGTACAGTACCCATAAATGGCTGTGCAGAGAGCACAAGCAAGAGAACAGCTTCGCTATTCTACTTTATGTCTGCAACAAGCCAAGGAGAAAACTTCTGCTCTAGAATATAGTAGCCTTCCAAGGGAATTAGGACACCTGCCACTATTGCAATCACCTGCTTGACTGCTCATTGCACTCCAGCATTATTTTGATATCCTTCAAATCCCATTATCTTAGCTGCTGGTTGGACAATAGTGGAACACAGAGCACAGCCCCACACAGCAAGTGAAGGGTGAATGAGAGGAAGCAGTGGATCTCTGAAAGATGCTGTTTATTATAGTCATGTAGCTAAGATGAAGAATTGCCTAGCAGCTGATTCAGATCTTATCTCCATGATTTGGTAGAGATGAAGGGAGTTGCTGATCATGGTCACAGCCCAAAGGCGCTGCTGCTGCTCAAATCCCATTTAAATGAAGGGATGCTGAATGGGAATGCTGCTTGGAATGGCAGAATAATGTATTGGCCTGTCTGTGCCTGCCCCTAGGATACACTTAGTTCAAAATGGAATAGATTCCTGAAACAAGGATTTCCTCAATTTTGGGTAGAAAGTACACTGAATATTCCTAATGAACATTTCTTAACATAATATTTCTACTAAGGGATTAATTACATGTGAATATAACAACTGCACAAGGCCACACTAGCAGAATAACACGTAGGCACACAAGATCTTCTCCATACATTATGTCAGAGTTAGGGATCAGTATAACCATTACAGTTCTCAATCCAGCTATAGCAAATTTTTCTTTTAGAGCTATGAATATTCCTGTCATCTGTACAGATTTATAGCTGTCAGTGGTACAGGACTTGGTAAAGGAGAATGTACTAGTCATTCCAGAAGCTCAAGGAATTCCCAACCATATATCTATCACATAGTCCATCATATAACATAAATAGATGCATGCCACACAATGTATTCACCTGGAACTGAGTAAACAGCACAACCTCTCACGTTTTAAGCTTTCAAAGAGTCACAATATCACTCCTTTAGTAGCAGAGAAAAGCAAAGAGGGAGATGAAGGGAAAACACATTTTCAAATATGCCTGTCCCCTTTCTTCTTGCTGGCTCCCATCTCTAGCTTTTTTTTTTTATTCCAGCTGTCCAAAGCTCTCTCTGAAGTCCTCCCTTTCACCAGCAACTCCTTTTGATCACACATTGTTGCAGCTGAGGCGCTGTTTAAATGTAAGCAGGGAACAAAGTGATTCATTAAATATGTAAGTAACGCCATCTCTTACCTGTCAGGTGTTCTGCAAGGGCAGGAGGACAAAAAAAGGACTGAGAAGATAAAGAAAAGCTAGAAAGCACAGCTCATGGCTTTGAAAGGATATGGATTGCACACCATCTTGATGCACCAGTTCCGAGGACTGGTGGTCTGTTTTAAGCAGAAGAAAACCACAGGAGCCAAATCAGGATATGGTATGTCTGGGTCTGGTGGAGGCTCAACGTCGTCATCTTCGTCGTCATCACCCAGGTCTGGAGATGGTGGTGGCTGCTCCAAAGGATTTGGTTGCTCTGTAATTCCCAGATCCACACGTTCCAGAGGGCACAGAGTGGGGTTGTGAGTAGATGGATTCACCGAATGCCAGGCAGAGGAAGGGTGGGAGCCCTGTTCTGCCATGCTGGCATGAATTGAGAACCCCTGGAGAGGAAGGAGGAAAAAAGTCAGTGCTCTAGAACAGTCCACCACCAAGCACTCAATGTGACTATTTTTGTTTTTGGTAGCACTGGAATGACAGACTTGCTTACTAATGATCTCCTCATTCCAGGCCATAATGAGCATTTTTCACAACTTCTCCTCGCGCTGTCTCAATAAAAACATTTATGATTAAAAGGCAACATTTTAGCCTGCACTACAGACAGCCATTGGAAGCAGAGTCTGACTGCAAATACATTTACTTACTGCCTAACTAGTCTCAGAAATGGCCCAGATACTTCATGACAGACCTCAACCAAGGTCCAGTGATACCCAATCAAGCTTTTATATAGATGGCCAAACTACATGTTACACTGTTTCTGGACCCACTCCAGGCCAGATCAGACATGTAGTAGGATTTCTATGTGGAAACAATTTTCAGGGCTGTGAGATCTTATTTGGATGAGGACCACAATCTATGATAAGGTTTAAGGCCTAAAATACTCCTGACCTAAAATGCTCATTAAGCCTCTATTTGCCATATTAGGGAAACTTACACAGGCAATTGGCACATGTAAGTTTCCCCAACAGGAATAACAGTGACTCCTTGGGCTATCTGGGGTGGGAGGGGAGAAGCAGGAGATTATTTATACCCTGCCCTTCACTTGAAGTCTCAGAGAGGCTTACAATTCCCTTTCCTTCCTCTTCCCACAACAGACACTCTGTGAGGTAGGTGAGGCTGAGAGATCTCTCAGAGGACTGCTCTTGAGAGAACTATGAATGACCCAAGGTCAACCAGCAGCTGCATGTGGAGGGTTGGGTAATCAACCCCTATTCTCCAGATTAGAATCTGACACTCTTAGCCACTACCTCATAGCTCTTAACCATTAGAATCTGCTGCTCTTAACTGGCTCTTGAAAATGACATGGTACGACATGCTTAAACTCACTGTTTCACATGCCAAATCAGAACCCCATATGCCAGAAAATTTGTTAAAACCATGGAAATTCCATGTTCGGAATATTTGGTTCGACAGAACCTGAAAATTTTGTGATAAACTGTTATGCCCTATATTGTTTGGATCTGTGCAGTTTGGTTGCTAGTTAAGTTTTGTTTCATGGGCTGCTGTAAAGTTGCCTAATGTACTGGAATGCTGCATACGGTATGTGTCATGTTGTGCGCTATGCATACTCTA
This sequence comes from Heteronotia binoei, assembly GCF_032191835.1. Taxonomy (NCBI): domain Eukaryota; kingdom Metazoa; phylum Chordata; class Lepidosauria; order Squamata; family Gekkonidae; genus Heteronotia; species Heteronotia binoei. The sequence goes on from NC_083230.1 coordinate 82,360,755, forward strand.
ATGCAATCACAACTGTTTTGCCACAGTATGAGTGGCGTATGGATCTATCCAACTCATATTTTCAACATGTCATTTGTTTGTGTGACTTGGTGTCTAATCTTCTCAAATATGGGCATCTCACCCCACAGTGTCTTTTAGCCATTTTCTTCATTCACTAAAGCCCATTTAAAATCCTGTCGATGATGTCATATTTCTGGCTGCTTAATTAAACCTCCTAAATCCCTTCTTAATCTGGGTTTTAAGTCACTCTGCTGGTTCTACATAGGCAACACACACAACATTTCATTCAACCTGTCTTCTGCATTTTCAGATTCCTCCAAGATTCTTGCTTCAGTCCTGGGTCAAAGAAATGTGCATTGACGTTAACTCCAGAAAGCACATTTGAAGCGGCAATGTTTGATGTATTAATTATCACATGTCTCAAATACTAATATTTCTGGAACTCAAACATTTAGCTTGCATACGCAAATTTGTGAGATCAGGTTCCAAAGCAAGACAGACATCATCACACTATCCAAATTGGCTGACTGTGATAAGTAAGCTCCTGTACTCTGCACAGATTTAGCACAGCCTATAAACTGATATACATAGTGAAATAATAGACATGGTAGCTATTGATCAGGTACAGACAGAAAATATGCTATTACAAACTGCTTATTTTGTTTCAAACAAGGCTCTGCTTTGCAAAGGGAACAGCTATGAAATACTGCCTCTCTTTACCAAGATTAATCAAAAGGTGGCAAAAGGTTAGAGGAAATAATAGGACATAAGGCTCCACCACAGTAGCCCCCCAAGCTCTGCTGGTCCTGGCACAGTGCCTTATCAAACAGCTGTTGAAGTCATTCAGGAATGCATAATAACCACTGACTGACATAAGAAGAAATGCCAACAATTGTATCTCAAGTAACAGAGCATAGAAAAAGAAGGAAGTTCAAGATTTCAGTTGGATTTATTTTAAGAGACTGGGTGAAAGGCAGTGAAGCATGGGCTGAGACAACAGCTTTAAGGCCAAGGGGCCATAGCAGAGCCTTGATACTCATGGTGCCCCCAGTAGAAAGTGCATGTTGGGGAATCTCATTGTGGTCCCTTAAGGCAGTAGGCAATTATGTTCGTGTTTTGCAGTGTGTAATTCCAGCATCTCTCCAAACATCTATCCTGCTCTTCCTCCAAGGATAGATCCAGGTGTGTAAACATTTTGGTCTGAAGCAATAGCATAAAGTTAGAGTCCAGTGGCACCTTCAAAACCAACAAAGGTGTCACTGGACAATAACTGTATTCTATTTCTCCAAGGACTTTGGAGAAGCATATGTGATCCTTCATTCACTACTTTATCCTAACAATGACAATGTGCTATCTCTATTTCCTGTCTCCATTTTGAAAAGTACCTAAAAATAGCACTCTTCTCCTTGAAGATCCATTGTTGCTTCATTTTGAACAATGATTTTAGAATGGATATTAAATGAAGTTTTAATACATTATTTCTGGGTAAAGTATCTAAGTGCCAACTCATAGAGGCAGGACTTCTACGTACAGTAGCTACAATTTTCCTTCACTAGCTTTTCATAGTTACAACACACATTTTAGTAGGACAAAGTACCATGGTTGGTGGAAGAAAGTACCATGCATCATGTGATATGTTCCAGTCTGCTCTCTGACAGAATGGATTACCTCTCATCTTATTACCAACAGAAGACCTCAAAGACCAGTGCGTCACACATGAATAGCTTATGCAGCAATGCCACTGCATTTTAAAATATCAACTTCTAGTAAAATCCAATTGTCAACAGTACAGGATTTATCAGTGACAAAGATCCAAAACACAGAGCTTATCTCCCCATAATCCTGTCTCAACTCTAAAAGCTGAATGTTATCTTTCCCAGGCTTCCCATATCTTTCTACCCATGCATTTGTCTTTGTTGTTTTAATGCTACATGGCCCATGTTCAATCAATGCTGCTTAATCCAGATGTCTAGCACCTCCTGCTGTTTTGCCACAGATCCCGCCTCCCCATACAGATGTGCTACTGTTATTAGACATTCCAAGAATTACTCTTGTCCAGAGTTTTGCCCACACACCCCACTTTCATCTATGGGCATTCTTTGGTGTATACATGACTCTGTTGTAATATTATATCTCAGTACTTTCTACTCAGAGTTTACTTCTTAGTAGGCATCAGGCTGCATCTAAAGATGCACAGTATACCAAGAACTAAGCCAAAAATACAGGGAAGTTAGTACATCTTGCACATGTGCTCCAACCCACCTTGATTAAATACAGGAAAAGTAGATTATAAAGTTTAATGTTTAAAATAAAACCTAAAAACTATTTTTGCACTTTGAAAATGCAGGGCTTTTTGGTCAGTAAAACTGGGGGAAATAAGCAGAAGAAAAGGAAGTGCTGCACATAAACAGAACTGCCTCTTATTTTCCTGAGTTTTTCTCTGACACATGGCTTAGACTGAGGAAATTAATATGGCAACAAAGGCCAAATTGACAAGTCACATCTGAATTATGAAAGGACAACAGAAACTAGATAATTTTAAAGGGAAAAAAGGAAGTTAGTTCCACATTATTGGAGTCAGCCTTCAAGACAAACAATAATTAATGCTACCGTATTTTTTGCTCCATAAGACGCACCTGAGCATAAGACGCACCTAGTTTTTAGAGCCGTTTGTGTGAATTTAGAGGCATTTGTGTGAATTTTTTGCAGTATTTGCTCCTTAAGACGCACACACTTTTCCCTCCACTTTTTTGGGGGGGGAAAGTGAGTCTTATGGTGCAAAAAATACTGTAATTGTTTCAAGGAACATGTGTTAGAATTTGAATGAACTGTATAAGTAGGTATGTATTGAAATGTGAAGTGGTTTCTATAACTCCACAATATTATAAGGGAGCTCTAAGTTGAGAAATAAATTTGGACAAAATGTTGCTTTTCCATAACTCTATAGAGTTCTTGATAATCCCACTTTCACCCCAACCATACTAAAGCTAAGAGTTGTTATCACATCATATGGGAAAGCCTGTAAAGTTATGCACAAACCTTTCTTCTCCCCCCCCCCCCTTTCCCCTCCTTCTACCAGCTTCTATATATAGCTGCTCACTGTGTTCCATGCAAGGTTCATTCTTTTAACACCAGGACATGGTGTACTGGATGACATTTTAAATATTTTGTCAGAGGCTCACCTTGATCTAAACTCATAAGATTCTGCAACTGCAGTCTAAACAGGAACCCACACATTCCATTACACCAGCTGTTCACTGTATCCACTAAGGTTCTCAAAATGTTTTTTCGCCATACCCAGAGATAAAACTAAAGAACTAGGGGAGAGGGATCCTAGTCAGCAACAGTGTTGCTGGAGGTCCAAGGTCAGTCCTGATATCCCCCGATGAAAGGATCTCAGTTGTGAAAGGACACAATACTGGATGAGATGGACCAATGATCGGACATGATAGAAAGCAGAATGATTGAATCATATATGTTCAAGTTGCGGGAGACCCACAGCAGTTGCCCTGGTGCGATAATATAGGTCAGTGGAGCAATTCAGTGCACTGATGGATGCTTCCAAGGTTTCTGGAGATGGAAGCCACATGTGGACATTGTGTTTGCACTGAGAAATGGTGACTGAGACTCCTTCCATTTTCAGCTGTTGCACACACAAGCCTGCCTCCCAATAACACACATACTAGGCCCTCTTACTGTAAATTCATAAACATTCCAGAAGTCAAATACTAATTTGATCAATATCTAAGAATTTGCCTCATTTGGTTTTGCTAGTTCCTTGATTCAAGGTGACCCAGCATCGACTCTTGAGGTAAGATATGGTACTCAAGCAAGAAGATCCTTCTTTCCCTTCTGCCCATCCCCCCTTTGTCCACTCTGATCAGAGTTTTCCATACAGCCTATTAACATGCTATGCCTGAGTCCAACTTCTATTCCATTAATGATACAGAGGAGGAAAGGTTAGTGAGGACAGCTGGGAGGAAAGACTTGTTTATTATGATGCTCCAAATGGCTTGGCTGTGGAAGCTACAGCAATTCCAAACAGTGCTTTACAAAGCTTTGTAATTAACAATACAATGCAACAAAGGTATGGAAAGCAACCTCATTAGCATATCCCTGTTTTCATTCACAATGTAACACACAGGGTTTAGTTCTACACTCTTGCTGCCAGGCATATGCCTTGGAGAAGGGGGTGGGGAGGTGTCTCTCCTTGTGGCACTGAAGCATGGCTTACAGTTAGAGCATTTGTTGGGGGGGGGGGGGTAAGAACTGGTCTGGCAGTTCACAAGGGATTAATTTCTTTTAAAAAAGGAAAACCACTGCATCAGAATCACTGCATCAGATTATCTACTCCAATTTATGCAGCCTAAAATAACTCATTAGAGGTTGCATGAATGCAGAAGCAGATTAACCCATTTAGGCACCCTGAAGCTAAGAGCACCCTTGGTTGAGAACAGCCCCCTCCCAGTCCAGCTCAGATAAAATCCCTCAATCAGTCCACCTCAGATTCCACTAGGATCATGCTTAGTTGCTTTCTAAAGCAGCAGATTATGAGATGGGAAGAGTTAGACTGGAATCTTTGCCTTCAGGGCCAATTCATATATCCCTTATCCTATTGAGAGGACCTGAGCAAACTGCTTCTGTGCAAGGACACACTAGACAACAGGGTACAATGTCTGCAGCAGCTTCAACCCCAAACAGGACATTTCTGGGTAGTGGCTGACACTGCAATGGAGACCCCATGCAACTGAGTGAATTCAGATGGTAAATGTGGTGCAGATATTATGTCCCACTGTGTAGACTGTCTCTGCAGGGAACTGTTTTGGGCAACCTGCAAATGGAGTGTAAGCACTAGCCCTCAACCAGCATCAATCAACACTGAAAGAAATTGACACCAGGCTGGACAAACTATGATGCTCTCATTTTTTTGACCTCAAAAAAGTGTGGGATAACCCACACAAAGACACACAAAGGCAGTTTGCTCTGCAAACATCTAATTGCAGTGTATCCAGTCTCTATTTGTGGAACAATAATTTGGAATGCATCAGCTGATCCATAGGAAGGAAGGATGAGGCTGGCCCTACTGCCTGGCCAAGCATCTGGATTTTATAGTCATCACACTCCAACCAACTCCTCGCCTAACTCAGAAGAGACATCCTCAGAGAAAGAGGCTGTCATTAGGGCTTTTGCATCCTAGAACAGACCATAATGGCTCAACTTAAGAGGATATCCCTGCAACAGATACTGAAATAGAAGCAGTTGTTCTCCAACTTTGTCCTATTGCTTTAGACGAACATGGCTGCCTAAGATGCTGAGGCCAGGAGGCAGTACATCAACCATGAAGGTGACTCAGTCTTGCCCTCTGCCTCATACAGAAGTCTGACCTGGACATCCTCCAATGTCCTTTATAGGAAATCTATTTGGCTTCAGTACTGGAAGTGAAGCGGGTTAAACTCAGCTTGTCTGCTCTCTTTCCCATGCTGGGCTTCTCCTCAGCCTAGCAGAGGGGGCCCAGGTATATTCTCCTCAGCTTTGTGCCAACTCTTTTAAATTTTTACATTTTAATTTAATTTGCCATTTATACCCCTCCCTATCCTGCAAGGGTGCTCCACCCGTCTAGAAAATCCAAGAGGACTGCCATGAGACAGTATTTTCAGATGAGGGTGTGTTTTATCTCCTAGCCATATTCTGGGCCCGCTGGCAACAGGCACAGCTCCTTAAAGGGGGCATAACCACACTGCCAGACTTACTGAGAGGCAGGCATTTGCTCTCCCCATCAGCCAAACTGAGTAAATACAGAGGTGGGCTCCCTGACTCCAAAGAAGTCACATTGCCAATCTACTACAGGACACCCAGCATCATCCCTTGGACCCCAGAAACAAGCCTTAGTGGAAGTCAATACTGTAAAGCAGAGCAGCTGCCTGCAAAACAGAGCTGTCCTCTTCTTAGCACAACTTTTAAGGAAAGGTCCAGCCTCTGGCATGAGGCAGAGGACAAGGCTGAGACCTTCCATGTGTTCTGGATGTACTCCCTCCTGGGCCCAGCATCTTTCCATATCAGTGGCAGGGATGACCTCTTATGCTGAGCCTCTGTGTTCTGTGCTAGGATGCAAAAGAGCTGGACACAGGAAGAAGTGAAACTACAAGGCCTTCAATACATGTCTGAAATTGGAAGTGGATCTGATCTTTTTGAAACTTGGGGGTGGGGGGTGGGATGAGAAGAGGTGCCGACAGCTATGCTGCAAATTTGGTACTTCCTATGTTTAAAAACAGGCCCCAGGGCCCCAGATACTCTTGGATCAATTTTCCATTATAGCCTAATTGACAAGAGAATTGACTCTAATGGCTCCCATAGGGTATAATGGAGTCAAAAAATTGGCAATCCCAAATATTTATTGACTCCAAATACCATACCAGTATTGAGATTCATGAATATTGGGAAACACCAATATTTTGGGGGGTTCAATATACCTAACCCCCCCCAAAAAAATACTGATTTTTTTTTCCATACTGCAAGTCAGCTGCTTCTAGATAGATAGATAGATAGATAGATAGATAGATAGATAGATAGATAGATAGATAGATAATTTTTATTTGTATCCCGCCCTCCCCGCCGGAGCAGGCTCAGGGCGGCTAACAGCATTATATAAAAACAAAGTTACATCCAGCATTCAAAATTCTGACAAGTTTAAAATCAATCAATCAATTAAATTAAATTAATAAAAGTGCTATTGCTATTCGTTCTTTTGTGGTGGTGGTTATCCTTAGCAGCTTCTTTCTTCAGCGAAGGCCAGTCGGAAGAGGAAGGTCTTGCAGGCCCTGCGGAATTGTTCAAGGTCCCGCAGGGCCCACATTTTCTCTGGGAGTTGGTTCCATAGGCTTGGGGCTACAGAGGAGAAGGCCCGGTTGCGGGTGCATTGCAGCTTCACCTCTCTTGGACCTCTCTTCTGCGCATTGAAGGAGGCCAAGTGCAAGAGGAATGAAGCGGACCTGCCAGTTTTAAGGTGTCCCCTCCAAGTTGTCTTTTCCCAGCAGCTCAGCCAATGCCCTCGTGGGAAGGGAGCTGGAGGCAGTCCCTGCCCCCCTCCCAGCTCTGCAGAAAGGGTCTGGCTTGTAAGGAACTGTGTGCGAGGAGGACAAAATACCTCTAAGATCCTCTTTCTCTTTTGTAGGTTCCCCCAGCTCATTATTTTTCAGACCTCGTCCTTTACCTTTCCCAGATCTGTGCTTTCCTTCAATGAAGGAAATGAATGTACTTCCTTAAGAAGGCATTGTAGCCACGAGTGTTTGCGATACCCTACCTGAAGCATGGATTTGTTCCATGTAAGAATTTTTTTTTAAGAAAAGAAAAGGCTAAGTTGTGACATGACAGCTTCCATTTAAAGCATCTTGTTAAGACAGGAAAATCTGGTTAAAACAAATAAATGTCAGCTGGTGCCCTCCTTCCTCATTGGCCACAATTTCCTCTAATTTAAGGAGGGTTTTTCAGTGAACATTGGGTGGAGGGAGCTAAATGCAGTGGCCATATCTTCAGCCTCCCCCCACTGAGTGACTAGGTGTTTGGAATTAATGATGCCTTTTCAGCTGACGTGTTTCTAGTAGTTACAAGAATGCCACAGAGTTCTCATTTATCTGTTTGACTTCCCAGGTGGAGATGTAGCAGCTTGAGCAGAAGAAACCATAGATCAACACCCAACCTTTCCTCTGAAACAACAGGTTCTGACTTATGCAGTGATATGGCCTTCTCAGTGATATGCAGTGATTTGGCCTTCTCAGACAATAGATTTTAAGTGTCATCCAAATATGGACAGTGGACAATCACCATAAGTTGGCTGCGACTTGATGGCACTTGCTGGCTTGCCTGGGAATATGGGGCAACAGGGAAAAATATGTCAAAATTAAGCCCATTCGTTTGGGAGTAAGCCCTAGTAGGTTTGCCAATTCCAGTTGAGGAAATTCCTGGATATTGGGGGCTGTGCCTAGGGCCGGTGGAGTTTGGGCAGGGGGGAGCTGAGTGGGGAAGTGATCCCTGTTGTGTACCCTAGGTCCACCCTTTAAAGCAGCAGGAGCAGCAGCAGAAATAAATTCTGGAATTCTGACATGTGGTACCTTTTTAGAGCCTATGTGTGCCTTTGGAATTCTGAGTACAACCACAAAATGGCTGTCATGGGAGCTGAAGGCACATGCTCAGAGGAAGCCTATGTGCAAAGGAGAAGAGGGTAATTTAAGAAACACACTGGGAAATAAGAGCAAGAGAATAAACACTGTGGTGGTTGGTGCTGCTGAAAAAAGGTTATTTTAATTTGTAGGACTTGAACCCGAAGCTGGCAGGGGGTAGGTGCACTGAGGAGCACTTGGCAGCCATGCTGGGGGGTGGGGCACAAGTAGGTAGCCTCACTTAGGGCACCAAAAGGTTTGGCACCAGCCCTGAAGCCAGCAGAAGGGGTTGGGCAGTGGCTATTTTGATCATACTAACTGGAAGGGAATTGGATGTCCCAGAGAAGTACCGTCTCCTCCATTACCTGGTCATCAGATTGTTAATCCAGTCCCAGTACCAAAAGAATGCCTGTATGCTTATGAGTATCTAGGCAGAAATTAGTTCTGTCTTTGGACAAATCTTCAGGGCTGCAATTAGATAGTGGACTACAGAGAAGGTAATAGCCTTATCATTACCAGACATTAGATAATCATGTAAACATACAGGAAAGTGTGATATTAAAGGATAAATTTAAAAAATGATATTATTGAGGAATATAAATCACAACTGAATAGAAAATGTGTAAGTGATTCCATCTCCACATTTCCTCATGGGCTGTTTGATCAGACTGCCTGAAAATCTACCGGATAGTTTAAGGCAGGGGTGTCAAACATGCAGTTTGGGGGCCGAATCAGGCCCCCGGAGGGCTCCTATCAGGCCCCTGAGCAATTGGCTGTCATCTGCTTCCTTCTCCCTATATCTTGCTTCCTTCTGCATAACAGCTTGCTTTGTAAGGCTTGCTCAATTGCACAGGAGCTACAGAGCAAATCCTCTATTTTCTCCATTGGCTGAGGCTCCTCCCTTGGGGGGGGGGCAGACCTTACTTTGCCAGGCTTTGTCAGCCAAGTGGTTCGGGTCCCCCGCAAGTGTTCTCGGGGACCCGCAAGTGTTACCAGTGCGGGGACCTGAACCACTTGGCTGACAGGCTTTCTCAATCCCACAGCAAAGCTACTGAGCCATACCTCTCTTTCTTCTGTTGGCTGAGGCTCCTCCCCATCCTGGTCCCCTGGGGAAGGAAGGAAAGAGCCAGAGCTTCCTTTGCCCAGTTCTCTGGATCCCATGGGAGAAATAAAAAGAAAGTATCTTTAAAACCAATGAGTGAAAACGTTTTAAGCATGTTTTAAGTTTTTTAAAAATATATTTGTGTTTGTCTGTGTTCTTTATAAAATTTATATCTCTGCTACCTAATCTTAAATAGGTACACACATGGCCTGGCATGGCTTGGTCCGGCCCATCAAAATCTCATTTATGTCAGATCCGGCCCTCATAACAAGTTTGACACCCCTGGTTTAAGGGATAAAACATTGTGTTGAGCCAAGAAGAAAAGTCAGTATTTTTTCCAGACTAAAGGTGCTGCATCCATTGTTGAAAATCTGTTACTGTTGTTGAGTGGGTCACTGCCTATACTGGAGGGCACAGAGCCAAGTGTGGAACCTAAGCCAGCAACTGTTTTAGCTTAGTAGTAAGAACTAGCAGATGGCTTTTTTCTTCCTTAGCCTCAGGTTGTTTCACAGTGTGGATTTGGACTCAGACTGGAAAGTGGGACACATTCACACTGAGATATCTAGGGTATAGTATATCTTTTGATCAACATGGTAACATTATTACTTATCAGTACACCTCTGAATCCCAGAGCCAGGAGGCAACATCAGGGGAAGATCTCAACCTCTATGCCCTTTTGTTGGCCCTCTAGAGGAATTGGTTGGCTACTTTGTGAGACAGAATGCTGGACTGGATAGACCTTAGTCTGATCCTGTAGTGCTCTTCTTATGTACTTATGACAGTGTAGTGTAGTAGTTCTAGCATGACAGTAGGATTTGGGAGCTCCAGATTCAAAAGCCCACACTGCCATAAATCTTGCTGGGTCATATCTTGCTGGGTCATACCTGTGATACCCTGTATCACAGGGTCATTGAGAGTATAAATGGAGATGGAAGAAGTTAGACCCATGAATACAAAGCCAAGCTTCTTGGAGGAAAGACACAATAAAAATGTACTAGACAGTAGACATAACCAAGCTAGATATAAGGTATAAGGGAACTTGATATAAGGGAATTTTATATGTCCACATAGGGGAGGAGGGGAGTCATGGGCAAAATTTTCCATGACATCTGTTAATAACACTGCCATCAGCATTGAATACATTTGAAAAGGCATTATTCCTATTGAAGTCAAATGAAACAGTCCACTATTTTAGTCAGTGATTAATGTACTAATCACACCAATTAAGTATACAATGATTTCAGCCCTAATGCAAATGTCTAACACCAAATTAAAAAAACTACTCAGTGTTTAATAATTGATGGTAGTCTGGAAAACTACAAGATGATGTCACAAAACCAACCAAGCCAGGTCAGAAGCAACAGGATGGAAAAGTTATTGATGAGGGCTGCTGACTGACTGTATTTGTTTGATGAAGTGCATCAGATAAAAGAAGCAACATTTCAGGGACTGAGAAAGGACGTTCTTTCTCCATACGCAAAGAATATCTGTAGTCTGAAACAAAGATCAGAGGGATGATGGAGCTTTATGAATACTACTAGAACTTCCTTCTATCCTAACTCATAGATGTTGTGCTAGCACAGAGCACTCTAAAAGCCACACCAACTGAATTCACCTAGCAAAATGTTCTCATCAGGGAGGGTTTTACACCTTCAAGGGCTTCTGGTTCAGAAGTTATATATTACCAAGTACTTGCTCAGGTGGACAAATACATAATACTTCCATTATTACAAGACCTGTCCCACAACCACAAAAGCTGTGGCTGGCCAATAGTTGTGATATCCAGCATGTATAGATGGCAAGTACACATACAAAAATGGCTAGAGTAAATAATACAAAAATGAAAAGTAATGTCTGAAACATCCCCAACACCATCCTCTTAATATTGCTACTCTGCATCTCCCTAACTTTTCTTCAGTCACTTGGATTCAGGACACATTATCACTGCCATTCTGGATGCAGCCATACATATAAATCATGCTGGGAAAGTTAAGCAGCAGGTGAGAATTTGGATCTGTTCCATTAAGACTGAGATTGCTCGGGGGCGGGGGGGAATCAGAGTCTTGTACATTAATGAACACTCCGCAGGTCATTGTGAACATCTACAACAAAGCTGAACATGAGTCATGAAACAATCTGCTGTCTCAGAAGCAACTATCAAGAAAAGTGACAGCATTTATCATCTTTGCTTCCCTTTCATAATGGAATATGTCGATTGGGAGCCAGTTACACAGAAAAGTTGTATGTGTTCTTTAAATAAAAAGCTGATGTCAGAAAATTCATTTATGGGCAGGTAAATGGTTTCTCACCAACATCATACCCTTTGTAGCAATGGCTGGGGCCAAATTTGCATAGTAAGCTTATGCAGTTATCGTATTGCAATTGGTGTAACCAAGTACTTTTCTCCCTTTCTCACAATACAAGAACTCATGAACACTCAATGAAATTGCTGAGCAGTTGGGTTAGAATGGATAAAAGGAAGTACTTCTTCACCCCAAGGATGATTAACACATGGAATTCACTGCCACAGGAGGTGGTAGCTGCTACAAGCATAGACAGCTTCAAGAGGGGATTGGATAAACATATGGAGCAGAGGGCCATCAGTGGCTATTAGCCACAAGGTATAGGTGGAACTCTCTGTTTGGGGCACATGATGCTCTTTATTCTTGGTGCTTGGGGGTCAGCAGTGGGAGGCCTTCTAGTGTCCTGGCCCCCCTGGTGGACCTCCTGATAGCACCTGGGGTTTTTTTGGCCACTGTGTTGGACTGAATGTGCCACTGGCCTGATCCAACATGGCTTCTCTTATGTTCTTATGTTTTCTGCAAATTAGCATTTTCACCAGATTCAAACATGGAGTGTCTCCCCCCTCACTTTGGCTGGTATTCTAACTATGCTCAGTTGTAGTCCCTATAACCTGTCACTAGTTGTGATAATGTAGTTGGCATAGCAATAACATCACATCATTATTAACTAATAACTCCATCAACCTTCTTTTCATACAAGAAATAAGATGCCCTCTGAAAACAGCCATTTCTCTTTGATGAAAGACAACCCTTTTCATTTCTTGGAAATGAACAGGGCAGCCCTGTATTTACACAAGCAAGTCATCACACAACCACATGAGAAGACCTTCCGTGAGTGTGGTGGGAGTAATTGTCAATTACTTGGTACTGAGCATAAATTATCATAAGATCTGCATGGGATGGTAGATCTGGGAAGCCAACTCATATGGTTATTTGATTGTCCAAACATATTAAGTGGGTGGGGGGTAGAATAATACTACCTCATCCATAAGGGCAGCAAAGATAGCAAGCATGTACTTTCTCAAGCAAGATTAAAGGATATCCAAGGAAGATTCTCAGGTTTAATCCTGCAGATGTTCCCTTATCCCCCCAAGCCACCTTGATATGGAGATATGGCAGAATAGAAAGATTTTAAATATGTTTCTTCCCCCCATCTTCTGCCTTGCAACTACTCAAAATTTTACTTAAACCATAGGTGTCAGAAACCAGCCCTCTTCCCTTTTTCATATAAACCAGTTAAATCTCTAGTTATTTTGTGCCAGTTACTCATAATTGTTCCCTAGTTTTGTGGATCTCGCATCTCTCTTTCACACAAGCACCAACATGAAGAAACCTTGTTAATTTGCCAGCCACAGGTAGCTGATGGCCTTTGACTTACTCCTTTCCTGTTTCAAAAGCACTTGGTTTTGCTGTCAAAAGCCTGGAGGGTGGATTTTGATTCCTCTGGAGAAAACTAGTCTCAAATGGCAGTGGAAAGCTACACTTCTTAATGAGGAGGAAAAGGAACCTGGCGATATTGAAGGCACAAGAAAGGTGCTTCACAGAGTGTCTACAGAGAGGGCATCTTTATCACAACAAATTTGTACTTTCTCATGATAGACTCCTGGTTTTGCACCCTTCAGAGAGACATTTTATCATCCCGCATCATGTGGCAACAAACAAAATGGCAGGAAGAACTAAGGATTTACAAAAATGGCAGGACCTCTCCTCAAGGACAACAACAAATGATGGTTTCTTCCAGACAAAGGTGCAAAGATACAACCCCGCCAGAGACTTAAACAGAATGAGAACAGGCAGAAATATATCACATCCACACATCCCATTCCAAAGTGACCTGTTCTGCTGCCACTCTGTCATCCCGCTCTCTACTCCTCCCTGTTGTGCCTCCACATTATACAAGCCCCACCAGTGTATAACCTCTCCCTTGAAGGGCTTGCTTTCTTTTCCCCAGCTGCTCTATAAAACTATAGTGCAGTTCAGTAAAGAAACAAACAAACCTCTTCTAAGGGGTGAAAGGGGAAAATATGAAGCTTACCCTTGCCCCCATGGTGGTGATGGATGAGCATCCAGATGAAAGCTTCAGCTGTAGTCTCCCAGCTATTTCCCCTTTACTTCAAAGAAAATGTATTTTATGTTAAAAGGGGGCAAAAATCTCTAGATGGAAGCAGTCAATAACAATGTGAAACCAAAATTTTTATCTGCCATTGCTATATCACTCTGAAGGCAGGTTCACATAGTAAAGTTCCCTTCCCAAGTACTCATTTATGAGGATTAATGTCATATGAGATCATCATGTATGTGACTGAGGTGAAACTTTTTCCAACCAGAGCACATAATAACATAAAATTCACATAGATGCATGCTGGGAACTATCAGGACTGTTTGTATATGCATAAAATATGCAGTGTGTTCCAAGTCTATCTACTCACAGAAGATGAATATCAGCAGTGTGGCTTATTGGAAGGAACTGTTGCCTACTGACCTAAGCAGGACCAGCCCTAGGGCACTTGGAGCCCCAGGCAGACTGAGTGCCTGCCGCCCCCCTCCACAGGGGCACCCCTGGGCTGCCCTCCTCTCCTCTTCTTTGTGATGTCACAACAGGGCGCTGTGCTCCAGGAGCTCATTTCTCCATGCCAGAGAATATAAGGTAAGCAAATGGCATTTGAATTTTTCAGCTGAGGCCAGCCTAAGTGTCTGAGTTGGAAAATTGAGCAGGAAGTGCATTTCTCTCCCATTACTTAACATAGTATGCTTTGAAGTTCTCTTCTGAAAACCTAATTGAAACTGAAGATTACATTCATTTCAATGGAACCTTCAGAGGACAACTTTCTGAGGAACTGGGCTCCATGAGTAGGGCTGCCAGCTCTAGGCTGGGAAATACCTGGGGATTTGGAGGGTGGAGCCTGAAGAGGGCAGGGTTTGAGGAAGGGAAGGACTTCAGAGGGGTATATTGCAATATAGTCCACCTTCCAAAGCAGCCATTTTCTCCTGCGGAACTGATCTCTGTCACTTGGAGATTAGTTGAAATTCTAGAAAATCCCCAGCCACCACCTGGAAATTGACAACCCTATATCTATCTTCCATTCTGCTGCCCTTATCTGCCTGGGAGGAAAGCAGATCAGTGCCAAGGTCCCCTGCAAGACCTTTCTGCTCTGACCTTTGCTTGTTTGATGTGGATGCAGTTTGGGCGCTTACTGCTAATGAGAGAACTATGAGAGATCTCGCCTGCACCATCTCTTACACCACAAAGATGCCTGTGATACTTTGGTTTGGAACAGGTGTAGATTGGATGGCTGATGACTGAGGGAAAGGGCATGATGGGAATCACTACATAAATCTATATTGCAGTGACCTGCAGTGCTAACTAGCCCTCACTTTCCCCCTTATGGTTTCTCTCTGCATCTTCTGACTACATCAAGCAATCTATCTCTTTCCACAAGATTTATAAGTGCCACATGCTTGCAGATTCTCACGGTGTTCTTTCACTTGGCCAGGCTATACATATTTAATTCTTAATCCCTTATTATAAATTAATCTTTCAAGCCCCCTGGTCATCTGCATTCTTCTTCAATAAAGCTCTTTAATTTGCCAGTATCATATTGACAGGCAGTAAAGTGGCAGTGACTGAACAACACTTCATTCAGAGAGGGGTCACAAGTACAGAAAGAAAGAAAGAAAGAAAGAGGAAGGTTCCAGATGCAGGGGGCCCTCCAAAAACAACTATATCTTTTTCCCACCTGCCAAAACTCATATCTGAATTAGCTAAATGCTCTCATACTTCCTCCTTCATTTCTGCTTTAGTATTTTAGCTTTTGAATACAAACATCACATGCCTAACATTATTTATAATTACTTTACTTCCCATCCTCCCCCCTCACCCATTCACTGCTCAGACATGACGGTGGCTTACTTTTCCTTTCATTTTTTAAAAAGAAGAGAATCTCATTACGTTAGTTTTCTATCCATGTGTCTAATCTCTGTGGTTCTCATTGTATCATTTCTATACCCTTGCCGGTATTCGAAAACCTTCCAATTTATTATCATCTGCAAATTTCATTAACATGCTATTTACTCTTTCCAGATCATTAATGAAGATGTTAAGTACGATGGGACCTGAGAGCAGGAGGAGGAAGAGAAAAGCCCGGCAGCTCCCAGGAGGGGAGGGATTGGAGCTGTCCTCACTGCTGTGTGCCTCAGGCCTGGATGTCGTTCAGCACTGGCAGGAGAGAGGCAACTGAATAATAAGCACTTTGCCTCTTCCTAGTAGTCCTACCTGTTCAGTGTATGTGGGGGGAGTTGCTTTCTCCAGGCATATGATTAAAGTAAAACAGTTCATTTGTATAACACTTATTAAAGAAAAAAAATCTTCCTTTCTCCTACTGTGCAGTAATGTTTTACGGCATATTTCACTGGCGGGGATATTCTTTTCTTCATCATCACATATTATGGATAACGGATTGGATCCAGCCACTATTTCATTACATCATGCCCAGTTCTCCTCCTTACTTAAGATCACATCCCACATGGCTTTCCGTGTTCCCCAGCATAGCTTTTATGAACTGTGTGATGTGGTGGTTAAGAGTGGCGTTCTCTAATTTGGAGAACTGGGTTTGATTCCCGTCCCCTTCACATGAAGCCTGCTGGGTGACCTTTGGCCAGTTGCAGTTCTCTCAGAACTCTCTCAACCCTACTTACTTCACAGGGTGTCTGCTGTGGGTAGGGGGAAGGGAAGGAGATCGTACACTACTTTGAGACTCAAGGTAAAGAAAAGCAGGGTATAAAAACCAACTCTTCTTCTTCTGTGGTGGCCAAAGAGGACATCCTCCTCTCTTTTTCAGTAGTGGAAAAGCTGATTGAATCCAAGCCAATGGGCTTGTGTCAGGAGGGCATGACCAGTCCTTGTGAAATCAGAGAATCAGGTTTGCCCAGCATTGGTGGTCTTAGCCATAGAGCACCTGGGGCAGCTGCCCTGGACTCTGGACTGGGTGGCCTTGAAACTACCCATAGCCTCACTCCTTCAATACAGGAGGGAAGAAGCAGCTGCCTTGCATTCACACACCCTCTGGGGCTTAAGCAGTGTCTAACCACCAGCCACAAGCACCTCCAACCCTTTGGGGGTCAGACAGCTGCCGGCTACCTGAGCTCGCCTCTGCGAGGAGGGCGGGATATAAATTGAATTAAACATAAACAAACACCCTGGGGGCCTTGGGCAGCTGAGCAGGAGCCACCCTTTGCTTGAGCCTGGGGTGGCCCAGTGGAAAGGAGTGATTCTGAGACCTCATCATCACTAAGCACCCCCCACCCCCGCCATCCAAGACAGGGCTTGATTAATCCTGATGCAAACTCCACTGCAGAGCAGAGCCTCTTCTGGGGAACAGTTGTCTAAGGGAGGAACATGGTCACCTCTTGCTCCCTGCATTGAGTTTCTTTCATCTTCCTGTTACTGAAAAGTGAGCCGCTGATCTGTCAACACAAACCACGGTGAGCAGCAGTTGTGATCCCAAGAGGAAAGTCATTTTAAATACACATAGAGAACACTGGAATTTCCCGTAGCACACATCTGCATACAAAAATACATACTGGCGGAAATAGACGGTCCAAGAAAAAAAATGGAAATCCCTAAAAATGTGACTCAATATGTTTCGGTTGAGCTCTCAAGAAAGCAAATGCAGGGCTTTAATTACAACTTGGTCTAGATGTAGGATCGCCTCCAAAGTGAATTCCATTCAGCTTCCATTCTTCACACCACTCCCTACACTTGGTCTGCTTCTATTTAGACTGTAGAACATGGGTCTCCACCATGACACCTGGTGACATCTTTCCTGACAGTCACCAGGTAGTTTCAGAAACTGAGCAAGGCCAAGTAGGGCTTATGTCCAACAGGGTTTCTGACTGGAGATTAGAGATATTATTGGCTGGGCAGATTTTTAAAAATTCCTTTGACAGCAGCTGCCACCATAAGCACAAGGATCTTCACTGAAAGTGAAGGAAAGCTGGGTAGATGCATAATTTTTTTTTAAATGAACATGTTTTTAAAATCCAGTTAAACAGAGCTTCTTCCTGAAACACTGAAGAGTTAATATTAGAACTTGTGAGTCCAGCCCACCAACCACCTGTCTTGAAGCCTGGTGGCAGCGGTGTCTAAGAACCACTCTGAACCCAAAGCTGCACCCAGTGGTCTGCTGCTGCTGAGCCTGGAGCCACTATGACAGGACCTGGAGTGGCTCCCAGAGTCTGCCACAACTTCAGCAGGGTCCAGAGCAGCTTCCGGTTACCACCACCACAACATCAGGGTCTAGAGCAGCTCCTGGCACCCACCACAACCATGGACCAGCTCCTCCTGAATGGCCCACTGTGGCTCCCTGACTCCACCAAACAGGTAGTTGGAAGGGAGGTTACCTCCTGTATTTTTTTTAAAAAAAAATCCGATTCTTCTGCACCCCTGGGAAGCAATGCTCCCTCTAAGCTGTGCAGTCTTGTGAGCAAACATTCTGTTTCATGAGCTACTGCATTAAAGTTGTGAGCTATTGCATACATTTGTTTGCTCTGGGGCCATTTTTCCTGAGCTAAGACAAAAGTTTGTGAGCTGCATTATAACTATGAGGGCTGAAGTTACAATAGGGTGCATTGACTCCTTTATAGAGCAAAATCTGTTTTTTAAAAAAAGAACAAGAACAATCAATGTGAAAAAGTGGATGGGGGATTAAAAATTCCCCTCCATGACAATGCTACATCCAGATGGAAAGTCCTCCCTAGTACTGAATGCTGATGATACTTGACTTTCAGCTGGCAAGCAGACAGATTTGACCATTTGCCTAAAGTAGTTATCAAAAGAACACGTGAAAGAAGTTGCTTTTAGCAACCTTGACTTTTTTATGGTGATGGGTGAATTTGGTACCTTGTGATTATAACTCTTAGAAGGGAGGAGGAGGCACAGGGGGTGTGGTGCTGCAGGGTGTGGGGTAGGTGAGTCTGCCTAGAGCACTATGCACCCAGGGCTGGTGTTAATGGTTCTACTGCTAGAGGCAGCCCCCTGTACCATGCCCTCCCCCACCTTCCAAAGGCGCTGCTCAGCGCTGTCAACCCAAAAGTGACCAGCACTGCTAAAACAGCATGCTGAGCTTACTGCAGGGGGAAAGCGATGGCACGGCAGCACTCTTGTGCACTGCCCATTGCTCTCTCCTCCCTGCTGCCCTGCACTGTGCTGAGCTTACTGCAG
This sequence comes from Heteronotia binoei, assembly GCF_032191835.1. Lineage (NCBI taxonomy): Eukaryota > Metazoa > Chordata > Lepidosauria > Squamata > Gekkonidae > Heteronotia > Heteronotia binoei. The sequence goes on from NC_083230.1 coordinate 82,379,535, forward strand.
GGGGAAAGCGCTCCTCCGATCCTGCCTTCAAGGCAGGGTCAAAGGAGCGCTCTGTGTGGGTAAGTAGGTAAGTAGGGTGGGTAAGTAGGTGGGTAAGTAGGCCACCACCTACCCCACCTACTTCCATGCGCTGGCCCTGTATGCACCCAAGGGCCGGTCCTGTGCGCAAGAATAGCAAAAATCCAGTTGCAAAATGCATTATTTAGTGCAGTGTGAATGCACCAATTGCCTGCCTCTGAGTGACTATGGAGTAAAAATATGAAATTTTGCAGAGTCTCTCTTCCTGCCCCTCCCCTCTTTGAACTTCTCTTTGATCAAAAACTTCTCTTTGTATTAATTACAAACAGGCTGCAAGAGAAAAGGACTGTTGGATTTCAGTGACAGAAACTAGATAAAGAGAAATTAAGAACACTGTTCAAAACTGAGCTTCACTACCTGCTCAGCTCCACCTTGTGACCACTCTGGCCCTTAGGTAGACTTGCAAACCCAGTGCTGTTTATTAATCACTAATTGTTAGAGGTGCTAGACCAGACCTGGCAACCAGGAGGAGGGCTGGCTGAAGGTGGGGATATGGGGCCCCTGACATAAGCTGCATCTCTATACTGGAAGTGACATGATATAGCACTAGGAACTGCCAGAAACTCTATGAAGCAGCAGGCAACTAGGACTGGCAACCCTACTGATGGCCTATTTGAAATGTGGGTTTCTTCTTTTTAAAAAAATTGTTGTTGCTTATAAAAAGGGGAAAGTATACATATAGCTAAGCCAAAGAAAAGGGGGTGGGGGATCATGCACAATAATCTACAAAAGGCAGATGGGTAAATCTTGTCACTTATTTTCTCACTCCAGAATGTTGCAAACAGTATCCAATGTTTATTAAATGTAACAGGTTTTTTTTGTTTTTTTTTAAATGTTTGTATTTTATTAGGATTTTATTTATATTGGTTAGCTGCCTTGGGTGTTCTTTGAAGAAAAAGGAAGCATATAAATAAATAAATACTTCTAACACCACTAAGGCAGCATTTACAGCACTAATTCAGATAAATGTACCAGAGCCACTGTTTTTATCCACAGAGTTTAAAGTGTGCTAAGAGGGAGAGCAGTCTTCCCAAGCATATTTATGCGGTGAGTGATTATTCTACTAGAATACTCCCAGTAGTAGTTAATTCCAGATAAAAGGTAAGGGCTAATTCAGGACTGTGAGAACTCTCTCATAAATATTGATAGGAAAAAGCGGAGTAAGGTATCTGCTTCTAAGCTGATTGCATGAACAAAATTGTGGTGGAAATTTATTAGCTACATAAAGCAAACTTGAGAATGTATGTGAAAGTAAGATTATAATAAGTATCAGGGAGTGGTACATATACCAACATTGTTCAATTTAAATGAAAAGTCAGTCCAAATACCCACCAACATCAAGAAAATGGCAAATGCCAAAAAGATGACACAAACTTCTTCCCGTTCTCCTCCAAGCAGACCACAGAGGATATATGCATAGCTTATTCTTTTGCACTGGTTCCATGTAATGTGTATTTGTAATCCTACTATAGTAACACACAACCAGTCCTTAGAAGAGGGGTCTGTTCCTTGGGGTTTTCTCACATGATCTCTTTTTTGCTGGGGAAGATCTGCACTGGTATCTCAGTAAATAGGCCACCTCCCCAGCGATCTCCAGTGCACTTCAGCTCCAAGGTAGAGTAGTTCAGTGGTGAATCTTGACATCAGGCTAGCTAGTGCAGTTACCCCCAAGTCTAAAAAGAAGAAGCCTGGGTAGTTAAGGACTCAGATCAAGGAAGCCATAAAAGACAAAATGGTTTCTTTTAAAAAGCGGGCAGTTTCCCTGATTGAGGTGAACAGAAAGGAGCACAAGTTCTGGCAAAGCAACTTTAAGAACACATGGCCAAAAACACTTAGATAAACAATATGTATTTCTTCAGATATCTTAGGAGCAGGAAACTGGCTAGGGAAGATGCTTGGCCTAAAAGGGTTGCTTAAAGAACATGAGGAGGTGGCAGAGAAAGTGAATTAATTCTTGCATTTGTTTTCACCTTGGAAATGTGGGGCGCATACCCTCACTGGAGTTGCTGTTTTGGGAAGGGTGTCTGAAGAACTGAGTTAAATGGACATGATGAGAGATGAAGCTCTAGGGTTACTAGGCAAGCTAGATATCAGTTGAGACTGCAGGTCCACTCCAGATGGCATATACCCAAGGGTTCTTAAGGACTACATGTGAAATAATTGATGGAGTAACAAGCATATATATAAATTATCACTAAAACTAGCCTCCACGCCCAATGCCTGCAAACTCTAATTTTTAAAAAGGGATCTAGGGGGGATTCAGGAAATTAAAGGTGAATTAGCTGAATAATTCTTCAAGAGAGAATATTTATCCATAATTCTTCAAGAGAGATATCATCATCATCAGGAGAGATAATAATAATAATTCTTCAAGAGAGAATTGTTGAGTACATCAAGGAACAAAGTCTGCTGAGAACAAAATCAGCATGGCTTTTGCATAGGGAAGTCCTGCCTCACCAACCTATTGGAGTTCTTTGAGAGTTTAGCAAGCATGTGGATAAGAGTGATGCAGTAGACATCAAATACTTGGACTTCCAAAAGGCTATTGACATGGCAAATCACCAAAGACTCCTGAGTGAGCTTAACAATCATGGGATAAGAGAAAAGGTAATGTTATGGTTTTAAAACAGGTTAAATGATAGGAAGTAGAGATTAGGAATAAATGGACAGTTCTTCCAATGGAGGAAGTGAGCAGAGGGTCCCACAAGGATCTGTACTGGGGCCAGTGCTATTTAATTTGTTCATAATTTATTTGGAATTGGGGGTGAGCAGTGTAGTTGCCAAATTTGCAGGTGATACCAAATTATTCTGGATGGTGAAACACAATGCAGAATGTGAAGAGCTATGGAAGAGTCCCTCTACATTGGGTGAGTGGGCAACAATATGACAAATGAAGTTCAAAATAGGTGAGTGTAAGGTGATGAATTGAAATAAAACCCCAATTTTAAATAGTCATGGGGTCTGAACTGAGACTGAAAGAGTTCTTGGGGTTGTACTGGAAAGCTTAATGTGTCAACCCAGTGTGTGGCAGCAGTGAAAAAAGCAAACTCTATGCTTGGAATGATTATGCAGGGACTGAAAATAAAATGGCCAATGTTGTAATGCCCTTATATTAAGCTATGCTGCATCCTCATTTGGAATACTGTGTGCACTTCTGGTTGCTGTATCTCAAAATGAAAATTACACAGCTGGAAAAAGTACAAAGGAGGGCAACCAAGATGATTAGGGGATTCCTCTGAGGAAAGGCTGGGGAGTCTGGAACTTACTAGTTTATAAAAGAGATAGCTAATGAGAGAGATGATAGAGATTTATAAAATTATGCATAGGATAGGAAAAGTGGATGGAGGGACCTTTTTTTCCCGTCTCCCATAACACTAGACTTTGAGGGCATCCAATTAAATTGTTGGGAAAGAGGTTCAAAACAGACAAAAGGAAATACTTCTTTACTTAAACTGTAATTAAACTGTGGGATTCACTACCAGTGGAGGAAGTGAAGACCAAGAGATAGATAGCTTTTAAAAGTTCATATTTGTGGCCTCCAGCCATGGTGACTGAAGGGAGCAGCAGAAGGCTCTGAATACCAGTGCTGGGAGGTGGCAGCCAGGGAGGGTCTTGGACTCTATGCCCTGTTTGTTTGGCTCGCCAAGGCAACTGGTTGCTCACTGTAGGCTGGATTAGATGGACCACTGGTGTGATCCAGTAAGGTCTACTTATATTAGGTTCACAAGGGTCCAGAACATGGTCAGGCAGGAAACTGTCAAGGCCAGACTGGGACTGCAGGCAGCCATACCTGAACACAAGCCTGGAAGACCTGCTCTTCATCTCAGGGTCCCAAGGTCAGTGAACTGAACTGAAGAAGCTGAAGCATGCATGTGGCATGCAGAGAAGCACCCTCTTGATTGGCCAAAGGCAGAAAGTGGAGCCAGAATTGCTGTTTTTTATACAGGAAAGTCAAAATGGATTTGGTCTCTATAGAGAGCTACGGTGCTTGCACAGATCACATTTTCTGGAAGGAAACCCAGTTTAATTGTCTACCCCTTCCATCCCTTTTAATGCATAACTTGCATTTTAAAAACTTCTGGGTCTTCAGAACAAGTTTAAAGTAGCCCACTATTTCAGTTTTTCATAGAGAGAGCTTGTGGCTGAAGTACAGAAAGCACATGAGAGAAGGCATTTTTGAGCCCAAGCCTCTTAGGGTCAAGTCCACATTGCCATCAGTAAACAGGTCATTGCTCCTTTCCCTTTTGAACTTTCCCACTCTTATCCTCACTGTATACAAAATTTGGTAAGAATGTGAATGCGGCCAAACCACATGATCTAATGGATTGCATGCTGGACCTCAAACAGCTAGTCTGGTATCTTAATCCAGCAATGATCACTGTTAGCTCTAAGCCACTGGCACTTCATGGATCAGAGAGCCACATCTGCAATTGCCCTCAACCAAAAGACCAACAGGCCTCTGAATACCAGTTTATGCCCTTTTCATCAACCCAAACACAAACAATAATATATAACTATAATAATATAATTCTTTTAATTCCCAGAGCCCCTCTGAGCATGTTGGATTGTCTTGCCCCATTACTGTTCTGACTTGGCCAACCCTTGTATATCTGGAGTAAGAAGACAACCTCGGAAGTCCAAGTTATAAGCTTCAGGATGTCCAGAACCCTATTACTCTGAATATTAAAAAAACAAGAGCTTATCTATGTTAGAAGTTTCTTTCAAGTTTTACTCTAGTTTACAGAAATGAGGTGGTTAGAACATCTTTCCATGCTTGATGTTCTGCTTGTAAGAGATTATGTTTTATGGGCTAGCAGGGCTTTTTTTGTAGCAGGAACTCTTTTGCATATTAGGCCACCCTGCCTGATGTAGCCAATCCTCTTGGACCTTACAGTAGGCCCTGTAAGAAGAGCCCTGTAAGTTCTTGGAGGATTGCCTACATCTGAGGTGTGTGGCCTAATATACAAAGGAGTTCCTGTTACAAAAAAAGTCCTGTGGGCTAGCATTCAGCAGTGGTATTCCCTATTTCATCACCTCATTTGCCTGTATGCATTGACCTAGCCTCATACATGGAACCCCTAATGTTCCACACCTTGATATGATCACCATGGGCATGTAGTGTTCTCTTTTAGAAACAAAACTGTTACTTTAACCTTGGACAACCCATAGCAATAATGAAATTATCAAAAAATCACCCCTTTTCCTGGAATATGGGGTAGGCGCCATGGGAAAGAGTGCTCAGAAGAGCTGCAGGTGGTTCCCAAGCCACTGAGCAAATAGCATTGCTCTAAGCAAACTTCCCTCCCTCTGTCTCCACTTTCAAGACACATGATGGGAATCATGATGAACCATCACATAAGACCCTGTGATGATTGTCAAGCGCTCCAAACAAAAGAGATGAATCCTGAGCACTTTCACATACATTTGAATAATCTAAGCGGTGACTTGAACTGGGTAGCAAATATATACCCAAGTGTAACATACACTTTTTAAATTTAGAATCCTCTAAGCAATTACCTATAGAAACGAAGAGCCATTTTACAGACAAGAACACTAAAGACAAGTTCCTGCATGCACATTCAACACTCAACAAGCGCAATATCACATGACTAGCATATAAGGAAACAGTCATCCTCAGAGTTAATGCACACCTTCTTGGCTGCAAACAAATGCTCCTCAAGGGAGGTGACAAATATATTCAGCTATGACACATCACATGATAAATCACCAAGTGAGATATCTAGCGACTACACGATTGCACAAATTGGCCTTAATACAAGCAAACCCCCATGGTCTTGATGCTAACATCTCGCCCACAACAGGAACAGTACATGTATGTGGAATTTTACAGGCTCTTAACATATCTTGTATGCATAGCCAGCCAGGTCAGACCCCCTGGTATAGTTCTAGAAAGACAGCCTTGTTAAAGAAAATCAGATGCTGGGTACTGTAATGAATTCTGCTGCATTCATACAATTATGAGTCTGAAGGGACAGACTTTTCCCCCTTTATTTTTGAGAACACTTTCTCTTTTCGCAAAGAGAAATAAACAGGAATGAAAACCACCCACGTTTCTGCATTTCAAATAAAAGCAGATATGTAAATGATTTATTTGCACAGCTCTGCCGGATGACTAGAATCCCAGTCGTCCCCCAGAGCTGAAAGTGACACAAGTTCACTGTCTTCTGCCCTACCTTTGGGCATCTGCAATGCATGATTTATTGTAGCTAATTTGCTTTTTGTAGCACAGGACGGTTAGCATTAACAGAAGCAGGAGGGCAAGAGCCAATTGCACAGGAAATTGTGCATTTCCAAATCAACATTTCGAGGGAGATGCTGCAGTCAGGCCTGAAATGCAGATGTGGAATTGAGGCTAGAGACAACAGGGAGCCCTGGAGTGCCATCACAAGTGGGAATGAAGGTCAGGTGTTGAGAAACCATTGACAGAATATGGAGGCAAGCTGAGGAACAGCAGGAGTTTGCCCTACAAAACACACACACACACCAGACTATGAAAGCAGCTTTATTGGCCTCCAGCATTCCTCAAGTCTGAAAATTCCCCTTTCTCTAAAACTCCCTTTCTACTGAATAAATGACATATCTAGTCATTTTACAGAACCATCAGGAACAATTTACACTTCACTGTTGCCGACGCTGTGCTTTGGGGCTGTGTCTGCATGGTGGCTTCCCACACTGCTGGCTGCCCAGTTTAGCCCTCTGTGAAAGCATGGAAAGGTGCACCGAAGAAAGAATCAGAAGATCACCTGTGATTCTGAAAACAGTTCTCCACAAACTAGTTTGTATTGGATCACCTGCTTTGATTCTGTATAATTCCACAGCATGCCTACTTGGGCATGACAGGAAGACATGGGGGAGAATGGCAAAGACCTCAGGTGGCTTATGGACACCAGATATAACCTTGAGCAGCCAATAAATCCTCCATCTGCAAGTGTCTCAGAGCGACTGCATGCCGTTTTGCCCCTTGAATACCTTTCACTAGCTGTGTGTGCCTCCACCTATACAGGTCCCTGCTAGACTGGATAGTTATGCCTGGCTTTTGACTTTCATGGGTCAAGGAAGCTGGAAATGGGTTTTTTAAGCACTTGCCACGGGCTTTCATTAAAAAAACCTTGTCTTTTGTTGCAGTCCTGAAATCTGTGAGATGTGAAAGAATTCTGTAAAAACTAAACAGAAATAATACGGTAGTCATGAGTAAACCCTCCTCCGCACCCCCACTCCCACACACACACAGACCTTGAGGCATGAATAGTTGTAAGGTAACGCAGTTTCATAACAGCCAGTGAGGCACATGGGGAAGACTGGAGGTCAAATGGTTACTGAGCCATAACACTTACAGGGTAGCCTAAACTCTAAAAAGGGTGAGGGTAACCCTATGCACACCATCTTTGCTCCTCAGAGGAAAAGTGGGATATTATCTAAGAACAAAGTCTGGGCCACAGTGGAGACGAGGTTCACATGGTGACCAGCTTTCCAGATACAAAGCATCTCCTTTTACATCTTTGCCAGGCTGAGTGTGAAACATGAATTGAAGGCCCAGATTGAGGTGCCAGACTGTTGTAACCCAGTAAACATAATACAGAAGCGGATGGCAACTCCCCTGAGGATAAGTGGCACAGATCTCTCATGCTCAGAACTCCCCTTTTGCCACACTGGAGATGTACCCAAAGGCTGAAAACCTTAATACAGATTATGAAGTCAGATGTGTTGGTGCCCCCACTGTGGTGAATGGAGGCTACACTTTCGAACTGTATGACAAGACAGTGCTCATTTATCTGAGTGGAGGGAGCTAGAAGGGCTCAGGCACATGCTTTCTAGTGAGAAGTCTTGGAAACCTGTCTCTTCCCGCCCCCGCCCCCCCCCCCCAATTCTATCCAAAAACAGCGACACACACACTGTTACCCAGCAGTTGCTAGATAACTACTGCCCCCTTTCTAGAGTGGGGAAATGTGACATTTCTTCCCAAACTAGTCAGGTGCACAAAGATGTGTGTACATGTGTCACAAGCATGAGGATGCACCTGAACCTCTCTGCAGAAGAATATGACCTTGTGGCTGGCTTGTCTAGACAGAAAGGGAAGGGGTTTTTCTTTAATCCAAATTAAGTTAACAAAAGATCGTATTTGGGAAATGTCATGAAATGGTCGTGGTCTCAGGGAGCCTGAACTGCGCTTTCGTTGCTCAGAACTGTCTCTCTTCTAAAGTAGAGATCCATACAAGATCCCACAGACATCTCAAACCCTCTCTAAAGGGTTAGGTTTTCCTCCCCCTCCTCTCCTGCTGCTTGTCTTTTTAAAGTTGTTTGGAGAGAACAGCAGAAGCACAACCACCACTGGAGGTGTTTCACTGCCAGACCTACATTTCTGGTGTAGAAACAAACACTAAGGAGACAAAAGAGGTGGGAGACAGTTGGAAACCCCCCCCCCCCTCACACACACACACACACACACACAGACACGCACAAAAGAACAAGTGAAAAGAAAGCAAGTGCTTCAGCGCCACCCAAAATTGTAAAGCGATCAGCCAGTTTGCCATAACAACTCTCACGGTAAGAAGAGAGAAGCAGAACCGGAGCCCCGAACGGAACTAGACAGTGCCAAACCTCTCTGGTTCATCTCTCCCCCCCCCCCCTCGGAGAAAAAGCAGCACAACCTGGGTATTTTGCAATTGTCGGTTTTCATTTGGTGGGGGGGGGGAGGCTTAACAATTCTTACTGAAATTGTGCCCCCCCCCCCCAAAAAAAAGCACCAGCTACTTCTCAACCGACTGTTGCTACCATGAAACAAACTGCATCCACTTGAGTGTTACAAAACGATGCTCCAGTTGGGGAGGAGAGGGGGGGGTGGGCAGCAGGAAAGCAGAGGCTGCTGAATATTTGCCAGGAATGGATCCGTGCAGCTCTCCCTTCTCCCCCCGCAACTTCATGAGCTCTTCTGCTTCCAAACGCTCTCAATAATGAGAAGAATTAATCACTTTCTTGCGTTCGCAAAGTGCGTTCCAAGCACCAGCCTCTCCGGGGCATTTCGGGCCACCGCACAGACAATTGCCAGGAAATCACAACAGGCACCTCTTCGGAACCGAAACAAACAAGCGCTCCGAAGAAGCCCAGGCGCGGCACCCACAACAAGCCCCGCGGGGAAGGAGGGAGCCCAAAGGCCATCGCCAAAAGTTCAAGGTGGAGAGCTTCTGCCACAAGACGTTGCCTTCCCCTTCCCCCTCCGCACTCACCCCTCCCTCCCTCCCTCGCAGAAGCAGAAAAGCACCCCTGACACCCTGGTCTCCCACGTCCTTGGTGGAACTTGCCAGATCATCTTTCTTGACACATGAACACATATGTGCCAAGGGACGCGTGAATCCCACGCATGCCGCTCGGGTTCTGATCACCCTCTCCAACAACAACACCGCTACTGGTTTGCAGGCGCTGCCCTCCCCCTCCCCCTCCCTCCCCGCCCCACAGAAACGAGGGGAAGCGAAGAGTGCCAGCGCCCCACCCCCTCCCCCTCCCCAGAAATAACTTTCTTCCTTGGCATGGCCAGCCTGGCACACCAGTCCAGCTCCAGCCCATTCGCCGGGCAAGGAAGAAACAGGTGCTGCTCACCAGCCAGGGTGCCAAAGTTTCCTCAATTTTGCGAAGAGAGGAGTGGGTTGTAGGGGGGGGGGGATTCAGGACATGAGATGAGCCAGGTGCGCTCCTTTCCCCACCTACCTTTGCATGGAAGAGAAATCTCCAAGGGAGGGGAGGAAAGTCCGGGTCAGCGAAGTTTGCAAAAGAAGGTAGTTTGGAGCCAAACAAGAAACCCCCTGCCCGAGCCAGGCAGCCCGGCGGCACATACACCCGTGTGGCCCCCCAGCCCGAGAAGCCGATGAGGATCAGCTGAGCGCCGCCGGGGAGTGGAGAAGCTGCAGGCGAGACGCAGGCAGGGGGGCTCCGGGATCCATCGCGGGAAGCCTCGGGCGCCGGCACGAAGAACGAGCAGGTTCGAAGGGGGGGGGAGGCATGTTAAGCAACGTGCCCGCTGCTGCTTGAGGATCCGAAGCCTGCGCTGGCAAGACAGGGGGCGGGTGGGAAGAGGAGGAGGAGGAGGAGGAGGAGAAGGGCAGCGAGCCGGCGGGCCAGGCTGCCTCCGAGGAGAGCCAGGTGAGCCGCGGGAGGCGAAGGCAGGGAGGGGCGGAGGGCGACCGCAAAAAAGAGAAGTTTGGCCCGCGAGCCTGGCGGGGAGAGGGAGAGAGAGAGAGAGAGAGAGAGAGAGAGAGGTGCGCGCTGGTTCCTCCGCTCGCCCTCGCTCTGTTTTATGGTATGCTCAGGAGAGGCTCGCCCGCCGAGTGGATGGCACAGCCAGAGCGACAGAATAACTCAGCAGACAGAGGAAGAAAGAAAAATGCTGTCCTTACAGTGACACCAAATGTCTTTAGGGGAAACCTACAATTACTGGGAATGCAGTTTTTCAGGAGGGAAAGAGAATCTATCTTCCCTCTCCCCCCGCCCCCCCACACGCACACCTCCCCCTTGGGTAGGAACAAGGAGAATGGGACACACACACACACACACACACACACCATACCCTGCCCTGGCACCATATACCACCTGAAAACGACTTCAAGTTTCCCTCCATCCCTAAAGCAAGTAGACTATGAATTTGCTCCTGGCAGACGGAGAGAAAATTTCTAAAAAGCCCCTTCTTCAAGTCCCCAGATGGTCACAACCAGAATGAAAACGATTGGCTATGGATGTATTTTTGTGTCTTTTAAAGGCAGACAAATCAGTTTTGGACTGATTATTTTTGGTCTAAGGCTTTAAATTAGGAGAGTGCCACTTAAACCAGCAGGCCAGCTGGTAATGAAGTGACCCAGAGGCTCCATCCTACAAGCTGTTGCAATTCACTATACCAACTTCCACCTCCTTTATCTGACCATAGTCTTTGAAACTGTTGCAGTAGCCTTACTAAGGCTGCCATCCTACTTGCTCAGGAGCAAGCCCTACTGAATTTGCAGAGATTACTTCTTAGTAAATATGCACAAGGTCAAATGGATAAATATATGAAGGGCATTGCATAGGGCTAATTGCTGGCAACAAGTCGAATCAGCAGGCATGTTTCGCTGTACAATTCTGTTTTGTTCTCTGCTTCTTATGCAACAAAGATGGCCACAGGTGGAGCTGGGATATCAAAAGGGATGGATGTGTCATGTAGTGGGGGGGGGACCCTTAAGAGAATTTAAGATGATCATGCAAGCAGCAAAATTAGCAAACACATCCACGCAAAAAACTGGTGAAGCATATGCTAAACTCATTGGATGTGGCAGGCTACAGAACAAATAAAAATGTAATTAAGATCAAACATTGTAGTTTCCCAAGAATATGGCACCCGTAAGAATATGGCACCCGTAACTTTGATAGTCTCGCCAAACCTCGCTGTCATTTTATCTAACCTGCCTTGTGTTTAACCATGAAGCTTTAATTGTTTACACTTTATTACAAATACAGGATGCTCTGTTTGTATGGGCTGCGACATAATCTCATGATACAGGATGTGTTCAGGATTCTTAAATACTACAAATCCCACACTGTTGTGAGATCCTGATATGTAAAAAAAAATGCACATTAAGATATCCAACACATTTTAACTTTGACCTGGAAATTCCTGTCGAAATCTGTCTGCTGGTTCCGGACAGTGGTTGCTTCGCCTAGCAAATTGCAGCTTCAAGCAGCACCAGATATGAACATGATCTTTGGTGTGTGGAAAGATTTATTTCCTAAGTCATTTTTTGACTGACATGACTGGAAGTTGTTTCTGTATGTACCAAGAGGCACAACTTCCTTTTTAGAATATAGGCATAGCAGCAAACCTGACATGTTGAAAAGATAGGATAAGACGTGAGCAGTCCTCTGAACACAGCAAGGTGAGTGTGCTTTATTGCACTCCCAGTTCACAGTTCTGTGGAATTTATCTGCCTATCATGCCACCAGTCACCAGACAGGTTTTTGGTGGAACTGTTGGTCTCGGTTCCACTGGGCATGTGATGAAGCCTCTCATCAATGTACCCATCTGAATGGGCGCTTGTCCCTGGATCTGGAAACAGCTCTGGTATGCCAGCACCTTGCATGCTCTGAGTCTCTGTGTGCATCTGGATGATACAATCTACCTATGAGTACAGTCTGTTGGGTACAGAAGATCCTGTCTCATGAAGCAATGCTTCACTTTCCTTCAGCTTTGCAACCATTCTAATAAGAATCCAATTGCGTCTCCATCAAAACCCAGCCAATGACTCACTATTTAGGATCGAATAATTGCAAGTCCATTAAAGTAAATTGATAGGAACCACAAACTGGATAAATCATTTTAGCTCTAATGCAGTCAACAGGTCCTTGAGAATGGTTTGGCCAACAGCCTTAATGAAACAGCAACCAGCAACTCTCTCCTGCAAAAACCAAGTATGATGCAGGTATGATGTATGATACTATATCCAGTATTTTTTGTCTGTATAAAGTTTTTTTGGGGGGGAGGGGGGTGTTGTAGCAGATAAAGGTTATTTACTGTTCAATACTGAATGGTATTAACTACTTTTTATTAAAGGACTGATGCAGGACTTTAAGCTTTCCTACTGACAACCAAGGATTCATAACCAGGGATACATAAGCCTTCAATCAGGTCCATGTAGGTAAGGCATGGGCAGGGGTCTTTTCAAGCCAGTTATCTCCCTCCCCAGGGCTTTAGAGTGATGTGGAGAGTTGCATACAGACTCCTGGTTGCAAGGTAAACTCAGATGTCTTGTTTTCCACAGTAGGCTGCAATAACTTGCAGGGGCTTCAAGGTCTTAATATTCTCTCTATTATCTGGGTTGTCCTTGAGAAAGATTCTGCATCCACCTCCCATCTGGTTCCCAGTGGTGCATACTGCAAAGTGGACCAGGAACAGTTGCAGTGAACTCCAGTTTGGTGTAGTGGTTAAGAGCGGCATAATTTAATATGGAGAACAGGATTTGATTCCCCACTCCTCCACTTAAAGCCAGCTTGAGTCAGAGCTGTTCTCTCAAGAGCAGTTCTCTGAGAGCTTTCTCAGCCTCACCTACCTCACAGGGTGTCTGTTGTGGAGAGGTGAAGGGAAGGAGATTGTAAGCCACTCTGAGACTCCAAGAGAAAGACAGGATACAAATCCAATTTCCTCCACCTCTTCTTCCTCCTCTTCTCTGGAACATTCTGAAAATGATGGTTAAAAGTAGCAAAATATGAGATTGCGGCAAGATAAAGGGTCAAAAAGTGTGAATAAAATGCAGCACTGGGCAGATAAAAAAATCATCCAGGAAAAATATAAAATTAAATAGAGGAAAGAGGAGCCAAATATATGATGTAACCAGTTAGTAGCATCACTTGCTTTCCAGATTTGAAGGTATGCAGTGATAAGATGCTAAACACCAGTCAGTGTGACGATGTGCTACAGAAGGCTAATATGACTTTAGGGTGTGTGAACAGAAGCATCACCTCCAAGACCCAAGAAGCAGGAGCATCAGTCTGTTCATCACGGTGTCTGCTTCTGGACACCACAGTTCAAGGTGGATTTAGAGTGCATTTAGCTGTAAGAATGAAAGGGAGTATAAAGGCTAATTCATAAGCTATGAATCAGCTCTAATGCACATTCTGCAGCTTACCTGAGCTGCCGAGTCATGTGAGCTGTGCAGTGTATGAAGAAGGTGCTTGTGCACAATGACCCTGAATACTTAAAGGAGATTCAAAATCATAACATTCCTTTTCATGGCATCATCCTCTGCAGTCCTGTACTAATACCATATGTTACGGTGTTCATGCAAACAGAGTACATGCTCAAGCAGCAAAATATATGAGCTAGGGCTGATTCATAATATATGATTCTGTCCTAAAAGACAAATTATATGAATTACTGACTAAAAATGGTGTGTTTAACCAAAGGTGGTAGGTGGATTTTGTGGGGATGTATTGACAGTTTTGAGTAACTTAGAACTTGTGTCTGAAGCAAGAAGATGAACAATTGTTCATAATACCCACTGAGGGCAAGACAAGAACCATCTATTTAAAATTACAAGGCAGCAGGTTGAGGTTAAGCATTGGGGAAGTCCCTGATTAGCTCCCAGTTTCCTGACTGGCCTTGAAACACCATTTCCAAGTATTTATCCATGTGCCAGACAGTGAAAATGCATTTTCCTTCCACAGCAAACTAGCAGCTCTGGGGGGCTAATGGGGGTAAAGAAATGGCAAAGGAATTTTTACAGAGGTGGCTCTGCCCCCTGCCTCTGCACTTACCTCCTCAGGTGAGAGAAGAGCCAGCAACTCTTCCCTGTACTGCAAAGGACAGAAGACAGTGGAGTCAAGGGTTGGAGCCAGATGAGGCCCACAAGGATGTTGGGGAGGCAGCTGGAGTCAGAGGATGCTCTGGGTGGGTGGGGAACCATGTGATGGTGGAATGGGGAAGAGGGCTGTCAAGGCCAGCTCTGTTGGCAGCCAAGTGGTTTCCAGCCTTGTAATGTATAACAGGCCAGCTTTGTGGGGAATGGATAGTCACATGTTCCCTAGCCTTAGGTATGTCTAGCACCCAGACCTTCAAAGAGGCTCAATGGGGTGCGGCCTAGGAGAGAGAATCATCAGATAGTGCCCCAAAGGGCTAAAGGCTTGTCAGTCATGAAGGCCCCTTCTTTCAAGAAAGGGATTTAGAGGAGTCCAAGGAAGATCCTCCCTGGAAGGGTCTTTAAAAAGCAGGCTGAGGCATGTGTGGGAAGGACTGGGGAGCAGCAGGGGAGGGTTTTGTTTGTTTGTTTTTGCTTTACTTAGACTCTTCTGAGGGTCTGGCCAAGAAAAAAAGAATTCTGGAAGGTGCTGTAGCCCTGGACCTTACCCATGAACTCCTAGAAACATAAAACAACAACTTTCCCCCCTGTGTGCTCTGAATCAGAGCCATGGTGGTTATTATTTATTTTTAACCCACAAAGATCAATTTACAGATATCATGATGTCATTGCTAGCTTGATTCTGAGATAAATATTTGTCTTGGCTGCACCGCTTTAGATCACAGGTGGGGTTGTACGTGACTGAATATTCCTCCGTATTATAAAAAAGATCTAAAAATAGATATAAAGAGGAAAAGTTCTAGCCTAGCCTTCTCCTTGACATGCTAGTTTTCTATATGGAGGGAGGTTTTATGTGGGGGAATATCAAATCATGTGAACCTCCACATCTCACAAAAGGTAAACAATGCACCACATTTGCAAATCTAGGCCTCAGGTCACATGCAACACTGTCCAGACAGGAAGGAATGCAAGAGACCTGATTCATGTGCTACCTCTGATATGCAAGGTTAAAAAAAAGGTAAAAGTAGTCCCCTGTGCAAGCACCAAGTTGTTACTGACCCATGGAGTGACATCACATCACAGCATTTTCTTGGCAGACTTTTTACTGGGTGGTTTGCCATTGCCTTCCCCAGTCATCTACACTTTACCCCCAGCAAACTGGATACTCATTTTAACAACCTTGGAAGGATGGATGGCTGAGTCAACCTTGAGCCAGCTACCTGGCACAAAACTCAGAGGGGCAGAGGTTCTTCTTTAGTATCTAAGGGCCAAATATTTGTGGGCTGAGCTTTGCCACCTCCCACACTTTCTCTGAGAATAAACATACTATGAATATTGTGATGTATCCAGGCATCACGATGACCAGAATCACATAAATATTGGAGACAAGCAAGAGTATAAAGATATACACTGGTCAATATCTCAGACTGTAGATTTCAGAGATGTCAATAAACAGTCATGGTGTAACTACTTTCAGGCATTCCAAAACTTAACTGCTAACATGTTAACTGTATTGTGAGAAAGACTTTTAATACTGAAAGTTGCTGTGAATAGATTATTGAGCAGATGTACAAAAGAAACAAACAAAAAAAACCCCAATTTGAATCTATTGAAAAATGGACTATTGGCAATCTAGATAGTGCCAACTCAAATCATTTTTAAAAAATGACAAATATTCTTGGTTTTATAAATCTCCAGGGACTGAGATGAACTTTACAAAACTACTGAAACTTTACACAACTACAGAATCAAACTTTGATAACCAGGGGAAAGATCAAAATCTCAGGGCTTGTTTACACAACCAAACTAGAGATGACAGAGGATTGTTACCTCCTTGAGAGTAACCTAAAGTAACTCTTCTCTAAATAAACAAGGAATTCCTTCCTATCAGTTTTAACTGGAGCCCCTTGGTGTTTGTCTGAGGTCATTCACAGGTCACTTTGGAATGCTAGCGAATTCAACATTCCACCCATCTCAGTAAACTAGAAGCAAGAGCATTGCTCACTCATTCACATATCTGGGATAAAAGCAGGCCTCATTTTGGGCAGGAGCTCACAGGAGCAGAGCTCTGAAACCTCTAAATTTTATTGTGCTCTTTCTTTCTCACCCCACCCCCCAAATACTGGCTTCTGGGCGCCATTGTTCAAACCCCCTGTGAGAATTTTGCTGAACTCTAAGATTGCACAAAAAATGGGAAAATAACCAAAACATATAAAGCAGGCGGATGGAAATCATCATGCCATTGTGGTCACATAGGAGAAAGTAATTTTAAAAGTATGATGGAAGTAAGGTTTTATTATGACAAATTCAAGAAGCTGAGCTGATGTCAGGGGTGTGTGGCACATGCAACTGAGTTATGCTAATGAGCTCTGGCACCTCTTTTTCTACAAAATGACCCCTGGGTAAAAAGGATCATTTGATCTTGCCAGAGATTGGTGAATTCTTTTAAATTACTTCAACTTCCAATTCAGTCCTTAAAGGTGTAAATAAATCATGCGGAAACTTTAAGGAATCCCCCAACCTCTATCTCACTGCTAAAATATAGGAGCAGAAACCCAATGTGTTACATCCGAAACTTATAATTTCATACTGGAGGCCAGTGATCAAATACTTGAATACTCCTTCTCATATCACCTAAAATGGATATGAAAGATTAACTCAGAACTTTCTGTCTCACATGCAAGGCTTGTGTGCAAGAAGTATTTATTGCTCTCAGGCTTTCAGCCCTCTATATTAAATGGATAAATGTTCTTTTTTACTTAGAAACCAGGATATTTTATTATAGCAATCAGACAGTATGCATGCTTGTTCAGAAAATCTGAGAAGGGGGGGTGTCATTTTTTCCTTGTTGATTTAAATAGGTGATTTAACTTGCCATGATTTAAATCAATCTTTCCATTTTCACACCACTGAAACTCCATTCAGGCATCCTCATAGGAGATAAATTATTGATATGGGGTTGGATCTTATGAATCCCCTCCACCAAGATTTTCTCCAATACAGAAAGACTTTCTTCAACAGTCATCAGATCCAATTTAGCAGGAGGAAGGCATAGGATCCAGTCCATACATCTTTACGCATCCTCATGCTAGGCAGCTTCCAATCAGCCATAAGAAACATTTTTATGCATATATACATTTTATACATTTTTACAATAATTCATTTTGACCAGATTGGTTTTTGTTCCAAAGAGATTCAAGAAGGAAAATGTTTGTTTTGTAACTAATGCAATGGAATTGGAGAGGGAGGGGGGGGGACAAAAAGCAGCATTTATGTTCATTGATGCTGAAAAAGCATTTGATAATCTTTCTTGGACTTTTTAATGAAAAGTATTACAATAAACTGCAGATTCAGATTCACAAATTGAATACAAGGAAACTATATGAAACAGAATGTAAAAATGTTTATTACTGGAGTAATAACAGGTGGATTTCAAATTGGAAAAGGGACAAGACAGGGGTGTGCATTATCACCACTGTTATTTATTTGTGCAATGGAAATTCTTGCCTCCAGAATAGGACAAGACTCTAAAACTGAAAGATTGAAGGTAGATGGAGAGGAATCTAAATTGAAATGCTATGCTGTAAAAAAAGAAAGAAAGAAACTTGAGGTTGAACAGCCCTATTTGAGAACTGTACCACCTCAAGAAAATAGTTAAAACAAGTATTTGAACTAGCCCTTGTGTTCCTTAGATTTAGATATTGGATTTATATCCCGCCCTCCACTCCGAAGAGTCTCAGGGCGGCTCACAATCTCCTTTACCTTCCTCCCCCACAACAGACACCCTGTGAGGTGGGTGTGGCTGGAGAGGGATCTCACAGCAGCTGCCCTTTCAAGGACAACCTCTGCCAGAGCTATGGCTGACCCAAGGCCATGCCAGCAGGTGCAAGTGGAGGAGTGGGGAATCAAACCCGGTTCTCCCAGATAAGAGTCCGCACACGTAACCGCTATACCAAATTGGCTCTCCACACCAAACTGTTGTATTCTATGCCTATTTGAACTGTATGCTGGTCTAAAGACTATAACAAACAGCTACTATTAGCAGGCTGCACAGTTCTCAACTTTTTCCCTCACTAGAAACATCATTGTTACTTTCATACTGGGACTGGCTGAGAGAGAAGCATTTCAGTTCTATTCAACAAATGAGAAATCAGAGCATTATGATTTTAAATGTCTGCAATTCACCAACAAACCCCTTTCCAGGGAGGGGGGGGGGGGAGAAAGAAAAATGTAACTGAATTTATTCATGCATGAATATCAATGGGGTGGGTGAGAGAAAGTGAATAGTGAAGAGACGGTCAAAAGGCAGGGGGGGCTGAAAATGGAAAGAAAAAAGAGAGAAAAATAATAAGCTTTAGAGAGAAGGACAGGGAACAAAATGATTCAGCTACATCTTCAAGGCTGTCCGTTGATTCACACTGGCTGACATTACTGTGAATCTCTGGATTCTCAAACTCTTAAAATAATGGGGGGTGGGGAATCTAAGAAGAAAGATAGGCCAGCTGGGAAATGAATGTTTTGATTTATCTTTACTGAATGCTAGTTTGTGAAAAGAATTAAAATAAGCATGTTGCTTCTGTTCAGTCTCCGATGGAAATCCAATTTAGGACCCACATGGATTTCAAAGGGTGGGGCTGCATTCAGATGTCACAATAAATCACAGTTTACTAATCAAGATCTCATCAAACTCATGTTATCTGTATGGACTTGAAACTAGACAAACTGCATCACACCAGTAATTCAACAATTGGGTTTGTAGCTGAGTTACTACGATTAGTAGCTGTTTGTTATAGTCTTTAGACCAGCATACAGTTCAAATAGGCATAGAATACAACAGTAATGCGATGGTAAAAAATTTAAGAACTTTTAAAGTGCAGTTCCCATGATTTGTGAATGCACAAAATTTAGCAATTTCACATGTGATTTTAGAATTATTATCAGATAAAACCCAGTGATGCCTCCTTTACTAAGATTGTGGTTTGTCATTTTCAGATGTGAAATTCCCAAAGACTCTGGAGCCATTAAACACACAGACACACACATTTTCCCTGTTTTTAATTTAACTGTAATGGAAATTTGGAAGGATTGGGTTGAAATATATGCTATATTTTCTTTCTTATAGAACCTAAAAGTATTTTATTAGTTTAACAGCATAAAATGCATAACTTGTAACTTGCTTAACATATAAAATAGTGCTATTTGGCATATTTATAGAATTAAGAGGTACAAATGCTTCACTTTCTATAAGCAAAACTGCAAATATACCCCACACTTGAAAGATTATGCAAAGAAACAAAGGAAAGTGTATAATTTCAGCATAACCAATCTTTTACTATTTCTTTTTTCTGAATTTTCCCAGGTCTTCACATTACTAGTTGTGATGCTTCAGTAATTGTTCAACCCCTTGTGACCACCTGAAAGATAACAACAGAGGGAGGATGTCCTCCATATTGTGAGGCAGGAATGAAGGAAGAAGCAAACAAACCAGGGGTTGGTAGACAAGCAGAGTATGTTGTTCCACAGTTTATAACCCCTGAATGAAGAGAGAGAGAGAGAGATTCTGATGTACTTATGTGCAACACATACCGATACATGGGCATCAAGTTCTGGTCCATCTGGTTGCAGGGGGAAGGGGAATAACAGCAAGAAGTTCTGCCAACATTCTTGAGCTAAAGGCTTGCAGTACCCACCCTCTTAGTACCATCCACTGTGCATAAGCTGCTATTTCATTTATGAAATCTGCCCTTGAGAGACATCTTGAAACTGGAGGATTAGCATTGTTGACTCCTGGAAGGGGGCAGAACCAAGCCTCTTTCAGAGCCAGTTTGGCAGATCCAGTTTCGTGTAGTGGTTAAGTGCATAGACTCTTATCTGAGAGAACTGGGTTTGATTCCCCACTCCTCCACTTGCACTTGCTAACATGGCCTTGGGTCAGCCACAGCTCTGGCAGAGGTTGTCCTTGAAAGGGCAGCTGCTGTGAGAGCCCTCTCCAGCCCCACCCACCTCACAGGGTGTCTGTTGTGGGGGAGGAAGGTAAAGGAGATTGTGAGCCGCTCTGATACTCTTTGGAGTGGAGGGTGGAATATAAATCCAATATCTTCTTCTTCTTCTCTTTCAATATCAGTTTTTTACGCTGGAGGCAAACACCTCAATGGGCTTCAACATCAGCTGTTCCCTGGCTCCTCTCCAGCAGTATGGCTTTTGTGATAAATAATGAAGTCAGTGACCGTCTTTCTTTTCATCACCTTAATCAATGGTGCTCACAAGAAAGGAGGAGAGTCTGTGCTTCTGCTTTAAAGAGCCCAGGGCCCTGGAATACCTCCTGGACATCTACTTCAGTAGCAGCTCTCAATTTTTTTACAGTGGGGGCAATTACCATCCATTGTCATTTATCTGCAAACAGCTTCAGGGAAAAGGTGGTGGCAGTGAGGGACAAGAAGGGAAGAAAGGTTCCTACAGATAAGAAGCAGCTTTGGGATCCTTGGATCCTCCTCTGCCCAGTTTTTCCATAATATGTCTAATCATCAGTGTCCCAAGACAAAACACAAGCATCATAGCTCCTTGGCTTCTCTACTGACTGACACTAAGTTGGTCTAAAGCTGGTTTCAGACCTGAATCCATAGAGCTGCTTTATGCTTACTCAGATTATGAGTCTATCAAGGTCAGTATTATCTATTGTAACCAGCAGCAGCTCTCCAGCCTCTCAGATACAGGGGTCATTCACATCACTTACCACCTGATCCTTTTAGCTGGATATTCCAGGAATTGAACATGGGACCTTCTGCATGCAAAACAGATATTCTACCATGAAGTCATTGCCTTACAGAGCCAGTCTGGTGTAGTGGTTAAGTGCACAGACTCTCATTTGGGAGAACCAGGTTTGATTCCTCCCCCTCTCCTCCACATGCACCTGTTGATGTGATCTTGGGTCAGCCACAAGTTCTCTCAAAGCTGTTCTGCTCAAGAGCAGTTCTGGGAGAGCTCTCTCAGCCCCACCTACATCATAGGGTGTCTGTTGTGGGGAGGCAAAGGGAAAGGAGATTGTAAGCCACTCTGAGATTCCTTTGGGTAGTGAAGGGTGAGGTATAAATCCAATCTCCTCCTCTTCTTCCAACACATTTATTCCCACCACCATATAGCAACCCATGATTGCACAGGATTACTGCCATTTGATGTTAAGGTGTATATTTTAGCAAACATTTGTCTGCCACTTGCCCTTCTACTCTATTGTGATCACTGGCAGCACACATGTAAAAGCCTCTCAACTGGTAATTGTGCTCAGCTCTTCTTTGAAAATCACTAAAATTTATGTTCAATGCTGAGCAGAATAGTAACTCTTGAAAAGTGGGATAACCTGGAACATGCTCAGTTCATTCCCTACATGTTAAAAGGTAAAAGTAGTCCCCTGTGCAAGAACCAGTCGTTTCTGATTCTGGGATGACGTTGCATTATGACATTTTCATGGCAGACTTTTTATGGGGTGGTTTGCCATTGTCTTCCCAGTCATCTACACTTCCCCACCCCCCAGCCCCCAGCAATCTGGGTACTCATTTTACTGACCTCGGAAGAATGGAAGGCTGAGTCAACCTTAAGTTGGCTACCTGAACCAAGCTTCCGCTGGGATCAAACTCAGGTACTGCAGCTTTACCACTCTGAGCCACAGGGTTTCTTCCCTAAATGTTAGCCATGGACAAAGAATTTACTTCTGTAGGTGTTCCATGTGGCAAACGTGTTTACTTTAAGAAGTTTTAACTGCATGCTTACGGCCCATCACTGAACTCTCACTTCACTCTATCCTTGGAGGAGAATAATGAAGCAACCTTGCCATTAAAAAAATAAGTAGGTCTGAGTCTTGTCAGTGCCCAGATGAGATTTTCTAGGAAACCTAATGGCCTGGATTTCCTGGAGATTTTCCATAGACAGAATGAGAGGTAATTTTTGCCAGTTTGTCCCTTTCTACTACAAAATTCCAGTTCCTCCCCTATGGAGGTCCTCTGTCTCCCATGAGCGGCATTTTGGAGGGAAGAAGTGAAGTTGGCCTCTGTAGATCAAGGGTGTTGAACTCATTTGTTACGAGGGCCGGATCTGACATAAAGGAGACCTTGTTGGGCTGGGCCATGTCTGGTTGCGCCGAACCATGTCAGACCAGGTCATGTGTGTACCTATTTAAGATTAGGTAACAGATATAAATTTTATAAAGAACACAGACAAACAAAAATATATTTTAAAAAAACGTAAAACATGCTTAAAATGTTAGCACTCATTGGTCTTAAAAGTGCTTTCTTTGTATTTCTCCCATAGGATCCAGGGAACTGGGCAAAGGAAGCTCTGGCTCTTTCCTTCCTTCCCCAGGAACTGGGTGGGGGAGGAGCCTCAGTCAATAGAAGGAAGAGAGAGTTGGCTCAGTAGCTCTTCAATTGAGAGAGCCTGGTAAAGCAAGCTATTCCTCCCCAAGGGAGGAGCCTCAGCCAATGGAGAAAATAGAGGTTTTGTTCTGTAGCTCTTGTGCAACTGAGCAAGCCTTGCAAAGCAAGCTGTGATGCAGAAGGAAGCAAGATATAGGGAGAAGGAAGCAGATGACAGCTGGATGCTCGGGGGCCTGATAGAAGCTCTCCAGGGGCCTGATTCGGCCCCCAAACTGCATGTTTGACACCCTTGCGTGTAGATGGAAATCATTTCTGCTCATAGAAATTAACAGTGAATTCAAGCCCATGTAAGGTACTTTGAATTCAACAATGAAAGAAAAATACGTTATAAATGTAATAAATAAATAAATAACATTTCTTACTTTCTCCTAGCTCTAGTGACTTCTGCCTCTGGTAATAACACCAACATTTCTAGATATGCCTCACTCATGCCTCTGGGAAAACACCCATGTATGCATTCAGCATAACACTGAAAAGCTGTTTAGGAGTTGGTCAGTACATATCCATTGGGGAAGATCCAATCAGTCGCCAGGGAGCCTTCCCCTAGCCTATGGAAGAAGCACTGAAATCAAAGGAAGGCTTCAAACTTGGCTCTGCACCATCCCCATTACTCAACCCATCTTCTGAATTACCTGACCTGGGATATTGTCTATATGCCCATATAGCATTCACACACCGTGTGGCATTCAGTATGAATGGAAATCATGGGGTAGATGCTACCCCCGTCCTTTGTGTCTGTGTGCCATCAAGTCACAGCTGACTTATGGTGATCCAGTAGGGTTTCAAGGCAAAAAGATATTCAGAGGCAGTTTGCCATTCCCTGCCTCTGCATCACAACCCTGGTATTTCTTGGAGGTCTCCCATCCAAATACTAGGTGGGGCTGACCCTGCTTAGTTTCTGAGATCTGAAGAGATCAGGCTAGCCTGTCCTACCACTCAGCTAAGCCAAGTTTGAAGCCTTCCTCTAACTTCAGTGCTTCTTCCATAGGCTAGGGGAAGGCTCCTTGGAGAATGATTGGATCTACCCCAAAGGATATGTACTGACCAACTCCTAAATAGCTTTTCAGTTTATGCTGAATGCATACATGGGTGTTTTCCCAAAGGCTGCATCTCCTTTAAATAGGTTCTTACCTTGACAGTGTATCCCTAGGCTGCTGGATGAAGTGGGGAAATGTTTATCCTAAATCTTACCTGGGAGAGAAATATAAATTCCAGTCTGATACAAAGGTAATGAAAGCTGAGTAGGTGATTTCATACCTTATGTCTCTAATTGCTAGAAATTCCATCCCAGCCCCCAGTAAATGCCACAGTTATGCACACCAGCGTGAGCTCCTATGAGTCATAACCATTGTGCATGCAACTGCTGGCACGAACCTAGAATGCCGAGCTGCTGAAGGTCAGGATACAGCCCTGCCTGAGACAAGAAATCAGTATATGCAATGCCTAGGCAAAGGCTGATGCAGTCGCTACCACCCACCCAGTCGCTTCTCCCCCCCTCCTTTCCAGAAATCACTTGGTTTTCCCCTCACCCATGAAAATAGAAAGAGACTAAGGGGGGGAGAGAGAGAGACTGAGAGAGAGAGATAAAACTGACATGAGCCTAACTTTAGATCTCAGAGTTGATGACTCACTCCATTTGGGGAGGGTTGAAGCGGCTGAGTTGGCTGTAGATTTCTGTGTATATACCTCGCTGAGCTAAATATACAAATTGAGAAGTTCTTCTGTTCTGGTCTGACAACTTCAATCTGCATTGGATTCATTTCCTACTTAATGCTCCCAATTCCTTTGAAGCAGTCAGTCTCTCTCCCCCCCACCTCCCAGTACCGCCTTTCCTAATACCCTTCATTGTGGGATGCTGAGAAAGACCTGCTGACTCTCATTGGCTCCCTCTGTTTAGAGTGCAAACTAGCAGAGGCTTTGTACAGCTGATGCTTCTGTCCTGCGATCACACTTCCATGTTCACCACACAGCTCTGCCAGTGCAGGCCATTACTGACCAGCAGGCAATCTTAGCCCAGGTGATTTGTTACCAGTGTCCCTGTAGGTGGCATTTGGTAGGCATTTGAGGACATTTGGTCTTCTTGCTCCTTCTCATTTCCACCCCTACCCCCAGTCTCATGCTGTGGAAGATGATGAGCATATTCACTTTGCAGAAAGAAGACTTGTCTTAGTGTGCATAGGAACATGGCAACATCCAGAGGAAGTGAAGGGAGAAATCGATCCAAAAATAGACATGGCCCCACCACAAGGAATGGTAGAAAGTTTGAGCTTGGGAGAGGGCCTGAACTGGGCTGGTTGACAGGCAAGAGAAACAAGTTATAGGGAATCTGAGTAGCATTTTTATCCTTTTGTGAACTATCTGTTGGAGCAGGGGTCCCAACCCCTGGGCCATGGACCAGTACCGGTCCATGGCTTGTTAGCAACCGGGCTGGGAGTTGTATAATTATTTCATTATATACAACAATGTATATATTGGAGGGGAGGGGAGGGACGGTGGCTCAGTGGTAGAGCATCTGCTTGGTAAGCAGAAGATCCCAGGTTCAATCCCCGGCATCTCCAACTAAAAGAAGGGTCCAGGCAAATAGGCATGAAAAACCTCCACTTGAGACCCTGGAGAGCCACTGCCAGTTTGAGTAGACAATACTGACTTTGATGGACTGAGGATCTGATTCAGTATAAAGTAGTTTCATATGTTCAATGTAATAATAATAATAAGACGACAACACTGGATTTATATCCTGCACCCATTCCAAATCTCAGAGCAGTTTACAATCTCCTTTATCTTCCTTCCCCACAATAGACACTCTGTGAGGTAGTTGGGGCTGAGAGAGCTCTCCCAGAAGCTGCCCTTTCAAGGATAGCTCTGCAAGAGCTATGGCTGACCCAAGGCCATTCCAGCAGCTGCCAGTGGAGGAATAGGGAATCAAACCTAGTTCTCCCAGATAAGAGTCTGCACTTAACCACTACACCAAACTAATAGAAATAAAGTGCACAATTGTATCATCTTGAAACCATCCCCACCCACCCAGTCCATGGAAAAAATGTCTTCCATAAACCGGTCCCTGGTGCCAAAAAGGTTGGAAACTGTTGTGTTGGAGAAACCAGTTAAAAGGGTAGTAAAGGAGGACATGGAGCAGGAATGAGGGATTCTTGTGGGAAAGAGAGAACAAAACATGAATTAACTGTATTAGTGGAAGAGAATTCTATTACTTTTTTTTTCTTTTGTACCCCTCCTTTGTACAATGTGAGTGCAACACCCAGGATGGGCCATGACTCAATGGTAGAACATCTGCTTTGCATGCAGAAGGTTCCAGGTTCAATCCCCAGCATCTCTAGCTGGGGATTAGACTCTCCCTGCAGCTGGGTACTTGGCAACCAGATAGGAAATCACTCCAAACAAATATTAAATCATATAAGACACTGTTTGGCCTAAAGTTGACCCTAAATATCAGTCAGGAAACCAGCCTGGGAAACTATTTGGAAGTGGTTCAAAAGGACTGATTCACAAAGCATTTCTCTCCCATCCTAAATGTAATTCATACTTTATAACAGTGGGCTTCTTGGGAAAACCAGCACCTTACTTTACATTAACTGCTTTCATCCCTAATCCTGCTTCCCCTTTAACACATTTCCCTTGTTAGTATATCCATAACACCAGGAAGTATCTCCCCATCCTCAGCTTCTGAGGGTCATCTCTGATATTATCAGTCCTGGGAGAGCCATCAAGCTCCTTCCAGGAGAACCATTTGGTGTTGTCCAAGTCTTTGGGACAATTCTGGTGAACACATCAAAGCTATTGTTTTAGGGGAGAACTGTCATAGTGCTTCAGGCAGCATTTTCCCTATAAATACATGCACTCATATTCAGTGTGTGCTGTGTGTGTGTGCATTCTCAGTGCTACCATGCAACCCTACTTGCATGCAGGACGTTCTCTGGAGTGAAGCCCTGGAGGTTTCTTTCGTCTTCAGACCTGAATCTTCAAGACTAGTAAATATAACCTTTCCTAAACATTATTTCCCACTACTCCTTATTATTTCTTGGTTAACTCTTGTTTGTGTGTTTACAGTGCGCTTTGTGTGTATATGCTTTTACGCTTAATTATATTACAATAAAACACTATCAATGGAACATCAGTCTGGTTTATTTGAGGAGTGCTCTGGGGAAGGATTCTGGTATATAAAGGTGATGATCCCGAGTTACCCACCTCTCACAAAACTAAATTCCCCAATCAATTAATTATTAGTCCATTTTGGGTAACAGTAAGTGATGTGAAAGACCTCTACCCAACAACCGGGAGAGCTGCTAACAGTACTGACCTTGATGGACCAGTGGTCTGAGCATAAGGCAAGTTCATATGTTCATGATTACAACATAAAAACAGGCTTGAAAATAGTCACTTGCCTGGTCACCTCTAGCATGTAATAATTACTTACAAACAATTGGTCAAGGGAAAATTTAGGAGAAAACTGTTATTCTAAGCTAGATGATTGCCAAAAGCATGTTCAGGTAGATTAGTAGAATTAATAGAATTTTGTGGACATAAGCAAGGTTGGACAACGTGACAGTTAACATCTACAAATGTGTGATGGGTTTTGTTGTCGTTAAGGATGCAGCACTTTTGCTTGTATTACACTTTAGGTTAGGCCAACAATACAAATTCTTGTGAGCTCTTCTCTTCTATGCAAAATTTCCCTAAAATCAGTGTGGCTTATTCAATCAGATTTGCTGCTAATGGACAATTAGTATACTGTTCCAAATATCTGCAATATGAGCCATATTCATGCTCTTGGGAAACCAGTTATTTCCAGCCTGGAAAAGCATATAGCTGAGTGAGCAGTTTGAAATTAATTTTGGCTGTAAGAGAGGCGTTTTCAAAGCTAGGCAAATTTTTGGTTTGGAGGAATTCCAGAATGGTGACAGTGTTATAAATCCTTGCTTCTGTACCCCTATGCTTGCTGTACCCCAGTAACACCTGTTCAGCTGGTACCTTTATAAACAGAGCAGATTACTAGGGCTTCTAGTCATCCCATTATGGTAGGAAGTCTTCTGCCAGAAACCTGCTTTGCCCACAACCACTCAGAGAATCATCAAGATAAATTTTAAAAATTATGTCAGCTGTGTTATCACTTCCAGTGAAAACCCAGCTAACATAGGGTAGCTCTAGGACTTGGCAGAAACTGTGGTTTTACTACAGAGTTTTCACAGATTCCTTGAGCTACTGTACATCACTTCCAGTTCTCCCCAGAAGTGATGCTGTGATATAGCCAGTGTTGTGCATTCCTCCCCTCTTTCCTTATCCCCAACCCTCCTGCTGATTGTCAGACTCAGCCACCCACCCACCTGCTCTTCTATACACCCACCCACTCCAGCATTTGTTCTGTCCTAGAAACAGAACATGGACTAGAAAGAGCACCAGAAATGAAGCAATTAGCTAGGCAGTGCAGCAAAGAATTCTGTGACATAAAAGCTCTTTAAAAAAAATATCTGGAGCATATCTTTTTGTGGACCTTCCTGTGTCTTCTCAGGGATACCCAAACAACTCTACAGCACCTAACAGACTACCAGTAGCTCACAATCTACTTGTTCAAGACCTCTGTTCTAGAGAATTCTCCCCCGAAAGTGATTTACCTCACAGAAACTCACTGCCTCAAGGCCTCAGCACTCATTTGGGGTCCATTCTGGGTCCTGTCAAACAAGATGCATGCTGGGTGTTCTGTGCTGAAACTTAATTCTGAGGTACAAAGAAGACCATTTAGATCAGAACTATGGCACACAGAAAGAGGGCTTTAAATCTTCACCCATGCTGTTTTCATGGTCATATTTATTATTGGGTCATATTTATTAATTTTCAGCTGAACAGTAGGCCATATACAGCACTTGGCAGTTGTATAGCACATGTTAGCAAGTGTATTAAATAACTTGCAAGGGTATTAATTTTTGTTGTATTCAATATTCTTAAAGAGACTCTTGACATGGTGGTTACAATATTGGTGATTTGAATACTAAATAGTGTCATTAGTATGATATATATTTAACACTGTTAGGAGTTTTGTATTTGATATTTTGATACTAATTTGAGTAATAATGACAATAGTATTAATTTTGATACAAATTCATTTATTAATTGAGTTTTTCTTATCTTTCATGGTGTGAGATTCTTGGTTTTCATGGCTCACAGCAGCAAGCGGTGCCTTTATCTCCCTTTCTCCATGCAATAGCCCTACTCTAAATTCATGCCCCCACATACCAGAGCTAAACCCTGCAACATCCTGCTTCTTTCTCTGGTACCTAAAGCACATGTTCTCCCAGTCAGGTTCCAACAGAGGAAGGGCTGGGAGTAATATCTGCAAAGAAATGAATTGAAGTGAGGACAGAATTTAGGTCCTGTACATACACACACTTCATGTTTGTAATGAATGAAATGTATCCCCACCTGTGGCTTCAGGCTCCTGAAAAAGGAGGAAAACCTTTACTTTCCTGCAAGTGAGAAATCCAATTGCTCATAGAAAAGGCAAAGGATACTTTCTCCTATCCACAAGGAATTTGGAAAGGAGGATGCCTCGGATACAGAGTGCAATCACAGAGAATGTCGTGCTAAATGGGTGGGAGTGGGAGGTAAAAGAAAATGTGTTTTGCATTTAA
Source organism: Heteronotia binoei (assembly GCF_032191835.1). Taxonomy (NCBI): domain Eukaryota; kingdom Metazoa; phylum Chordata; class Lepidosauria; order Squamata; family Gekkonidae; genus Heteronotia; species Heteronotia binoei. Next base: position 82,409,010 of record NC_083230.1, read on the forward strand.
ATTAATGAAATTGGCTAAGAGACTGATATTGGAAGATGGCCAGTTTAATCCCAATGTTAAATTCCCATTTTTCAAAATACAGCCCCACTCCATATCTGATTGTAAGGCATACAGCACTGCCCTTTGATCATTCATTGTTCAACAGATCACAGAACATTGGACAGAGACAGCAAGGCAGTAGGAGCTGGAGAAGTGACATATCTCTGGGTCCTAGCACAAGCACTCCTGCCCAATTGGTTAAAATCTGGGACAAATTAATCCACTTGGCAAAAGAAACCGGCCTTGGCAAATAAGGCTCTCTAGAGGAGAGACCCTGAAATACTCAGATCTCATGTGAAGAAATGAAAACCCTTTGCAAAAATCTACACCTTAGAAAACAGAAGCTAGAGACAAAGTATAAAGCAAGAGAGGAGAAGAGTAATGAGTGTGTTAGTGTTCCAGTGGCAGGAATCACCCAACGGTGGAATTCAATTTAGTTCCTCAGTTCACTTTATTGACAAATAAAAGAAACCAGATTTCAAAAAGTATACTGGGAGATGTGCAGAGAGACAGGGCAGAGGAAGATTTACTAGTAAACATGGACACAGTTTATACTGATCAGCAGTGCTGGAATTGGGTTTTGACTATTGCACAATATAGCTATCTAGAAATTGCCGCACCCTGCCTCTTTCGTGTTATCTCCTTTCATATTTCCTGCATCCCTGTTCTTGATAAGAAAGACACTGGAAGTCTCTAGTTCCTTGGTCAAGGGAGTCCATCCTCCTCTCCCATACATCATTGCCCCCTCCAGGATAAAGCAAACTATTCTCATGCACTTTATCAAATCACCGAATAACCAACCCGTCTTTCTGCAGAATAACTGAATTATGTAGGATAGCTCATAATTTTCAAGCAGACAAGGAGGAGGAACAAAATATGCTGAGCCCAGAGAAGCAGGATCAAATCTTCTAGCAAAACCAGATGCTATACCCTGTACAAAGTAATTTAACAGTGCTAACCATGGTCAGCCAGGGGCCAGAACCAAGTTTCCATCTTCTCACAGATGGAAAGCACACAACAAATGCTAAAACTTATTTTGGGGAACAATAGGACTATGAACAAGGTTCCAAAAACAGGATGTCTCTCAGTAACAGAGAGCAAAAACACGAAGAATATTGATCATAGCATGTTCTTATAACATCACCAGCACATACTCATAACATATTAACCAGCCCTAACTTTGGAGGACAGTATTTCAAGAAAAATTTTACAGGCTAATTGAAAATGGTTGCTGGGAGCTGTGGGTCAAACAATAGTAACCCACTTTCATTTAGATAATAAATATTGGGGCTTAGGCTACTAGAATTTTGTAGTAACCCGCTATTTTTCGAAGAAACCACAAGAGTAAAAGAATACTTCCAAATAATCTCTCCCCACCACACTGTCCAACGCAGGAGATATTTTAAAACCTTAATTAGCTAAAATTTTTGGCCAACCATTCCCAATAAATATGAGGAAATACTGTTTGTGTAAACTTCCATATAGATTGGTTACGCTACTGCTTGGCCCTGCCCAAGTAACTGCCATTGATCAACCTGTTCATGAATTTGCCAAGTTGAGTGCTTTGGGGCAATAAATTCCATCAGCTGACTGAATTGTGTGACAAAGTACTTTATCTGTGCTTAATCTATTGCCTATCATTTTTTACTGGGTGTCCCCCAAGTAATGTAGTATTATGGGAGAGGGAGAAAAAGTTCTCTCTACCCACTTTCACTCAATGGCTTTTAGCCATAATAATCCAATGAAATCTCCATGCTCCCAGGCGTATGGTGGAGACTTCTTTATTTATTAAATGTATATTCTGCTCTGTCCCTATGGCAGTTTTCCTAAAAGCAAATAATTCCATCCCTAAATGGCTCACTAGATTAATTACTTAATTAAATGTTTTCAGAGATATAAGCAGCCAAATGAAGTAAAAACTGACAATTCATATCTATAAAATCTAGCCAGTACAATAGCTAGTGGGCTAAGGCTAGGCCTGGGAAGACAGATTCAAATCCTTGGTCAGCCATAAACTGAAATTGGGACAGTCACTCTCAACCTAACCTTTTGCACTGTAATGTTGTGAGAGTAAAACAGAGGAAGGGAGAGCCATGTACATTGCCCTGAGCTTTCTTTAGAGATCAAGTGGAAATCAAAATGCAAGAGACAATAACTCCAAACAACCATACCACATCATACATAGCCAGTCACAACAGCCATGAAAAATCCAGGGCTTCTCTATAGGCATGATAGACTACTAAATGGCTTCTGTTTGGGAGGCGGGGCTGCAACACAGGTTGGATGGGCGATAGAGCACAGTCCCAGATGTGACAGCAATAGTATATCTGGAGTTCTTCACAGCAGGTAGATAGATCACAGCAGGTAGATATAATTTTTACAAACTCCTGGAATGCTCTTCAAGTCAGTGGCATCACTGTTGCTGAATTTAATGAACAGCCATTGATATGGAAAGCCACCAACCAATTGTACTTGGAAGCACATTCCTTCCTGACTCCAGGAGTATTAATGGAGGAGGCTTTAGGGCATGTGACTGACATTAAGATCCATCTCCTGAGGAACCCAGAGCATATGCTAATTTCTGTTATGGCCAATTTTTCAAAGCATGATTTGGGGGAAAGGTTTATCACCTCTGCAGAGCAAAGAGACAAAAGCTGTCCTTTGGGGATTAAGAGGTGAGATATCAATATTTTAAACAAAACAAAAATCTCTCACATACTGCTAAAGGGCCACCTCCAAACATTACTTTTTTACCGGCCTGGAGCTTACATTGCCTGGATGAACATGACAAAATGGATTCAAAGAGCACATAGAACCATGGAAACAAAAATCATATCAGAAACCACCCCCTTCTGGAGATGGAGGTAGAACAGTTTCCCAGGATAACGTAGGATCAGAGAACCCAAACACTTCCCCAGTGAGTTGCCTATACTGGAATTCATCTGTGTAAGTAAGACTGGTGTATTGCAGTTCTGAGACCCAGCCTGCCCTTGACCTATTGCAAGGAACGTCTTTCTCCCAACAGCTTCCTTTGCCATAGTTGTTGGACTCCAGCTTAACCCCTCAACAAGTGGGCAAAGAACTCAGATGAAGGGACCAATGGAGGAATGAAGCTAGAGCTGCAACAGCAACCTATGTGACAATGATCTGCAGGACTGACACTACTTTGTCTGCATACTTCACACATTTCTGATAGATGCAGGTGTATTTGCACAGCAGCCAGCTCAATGCCAAAAGGTCTTTGGTGCAAGAGGTTGCTCCTGGCTTTGTTATCATCTTTTGATAGGGAAAAAATGCCTTACGATCAAACCCTGCTTTTATTTATGTAAGTCAATCTCAACCAAAACGGTTCACTGAATAAAGCTCACTTACAGAATTTAAATCAAAGTTTTGTTTATAGAGATGGCCAAGCTGCAGAAGTGTTGAATTCATTGATATTTTGTTTATTATTCATTTATTATAGTTGCAGCCTATCCTTCTCTAAGGAGCTTGGGGTGCTTCAGATTACCTCCCTGGCATCAAGCCTGCCTGGCTCTACCGCAGCATTTGCTATCCAGAAATACTGCCAGGGGCCGCCACTGCAAAGCCATGGGCTGATTCAAACATTGGGCTGCAAGACAGAAATTTTGGGAGCATGCCCAGGCTGCAGGGGATATTGCTGAGAGCCTGCTATAAAGGATGCAGGTGGCCTCTGGGAGAGAAGTCTTGGAGCCAAATATTCAAGCCCTGAAGTGGGCAGGGAGACAGGACCTCAGCAGACTGCCTGTTTTCCTTGAAAACCCTAGGGCTATACAGCCCTTGCCCTGACCTGGATGACCCAGGTTAGCACAATCTCATCAGATCTTAGAAGCTAAGGAGGGTCAGCACTGGAAAGTATTTGGAAGGGAGACCACCAAGGAGTACCAGGGTCATAATGCAGAGGAAGGCAATGGCAAATCAACTCTGGACATCTCTTGCCTTGAAAACCCTACAGGGTCATCATAAGTCAGCTGTGACTTGACAGCAGGAAAAAAATACAGCTCTTGAGGAGGAAGAATGAAGGTGGGGGGTGGGGAGTCTTTCCTCACCTTTCCTCACTTTTGTCGATGTGAAGTCTTTTCTGGATGCAATGCTATTACCTCTGAAAACTGCCACTAAATGGTCTAAAAAACCATCCAGGAAGGAGGCTGAGAGAAGGGAAGGCCAGCTCTGAGCACAGTGACAGTCTTGAGCCTCATTTAATCCTCATAACATTTCTCTGAGGTAGCTGAAGAGAGAGTGGCAGCTGAACCCAACATACACAGAATGTTCCCGCCATTTCTGCAATCTCTTCTGACCTCTGGAAAGACCATACCCAGGGTCCTTGGACTCAAGAGGAGGAACAGCTACAAGAGTTGGTGTGAGGAAGAACAAGAGAGCAAGATCAGTCCTCCTTCCTCTTCCACTAGTGAAGAAAAAGACTGCAGATTTATACCTTGCCCTTCTCTTTGAAGCAGAGACTCAGAGTGACTTACAATCTCCTATATCTTCTCCCCACACAACAGACACCCTGTGAGGTGGGTGGGGCTGAGAGGGCTCTTACAGCAGCTGCCCTTTCAAGGACAACTCTGTGATAGCTATGGCTAACCCAAGGCCATTCTAGCAGGTGCAAGTGGAGGAGTGGGGAATCAAACCCAGTTCTCCCAGATAAGAGTCCGCACACTTAACCACTACACCAAACTGGCTCTCAGAAGTGCAGCACTGCTTAGGAAACGGGTCCCTTTCATTCCCTTGCCCTCTCCTCTCCACACACTAACCAACATGCCTGTTCCTCTGCATGGATCCTGCAGCCCCTGGAATTATCTTTCTGGGGACTGGAAGGGGCAACAGGAAAGGAAAAGTATGAAGGGAAATGCTGTGTGCCTTCTGTGCATGGGTGGTTGAAATAAGGTTGCCAGCTTCCACATGGAGGCTGGAGACCTCCTGGGATTACAACTGATCGCCAGACCATAGAGATCAGTTTACCTGGATAAAACAGCTGCTTTGGAAGGGGGTCTCAATAACATTAGACCCAATTGCCTCCCTTCCCCTTCCCCATCCCAAATCTCCAGGTATTTCCCAACCTGGAGCTGGCAACCCTAGATTGAGAACAAGCCAGGGACTACCTCAAGGCCCTCCCACAAGCTTCATGACAAAGCAGATGTCTGAACACAAGATTCACAAGTCCAAGTCCAGTGCTCTGTGTGCTGTGCTATCCACCAGGACTATCCACCAGGTACTTTCTGTGCCTGCTTTGGTATAGTTCCCTGTAATGGTGTGTGTGTATGTGTTTTTAATTAAATGAAATGTTGATCCAAGAAATGAATATCCCACATTCTATCCATGGCAAAATTAAAAATAAGCAAGACCAGAAACATACATGATGCCAAATGATAATAAACACACACACACATATATGCAAAATATCTACTTTAACTGGGTAGTCATTGCAAGTAATGTTCCCTCTAAGCTGAGTTAGTGTGAGCTAGCCCACAGTTTTTTAGTCCCACACATTTTTGTCTCACCTCAGGAAGAATGGCCCTAGAGCAAACTAATTTATGCAGCAGCTCACAACTTTAATGCCAGTAGCTTACAAAGTATAATTTTTGCATACAAGATTCCTCAACTTGGAGCATTGATTGTGAGGTATTTTTTTTTTTTTACAAGAATGTTCCCTGGTCATATAGAAAAAATCCCATTCTAGGAAACGAAGATGTCAGAGCATTGTAAAGTAGGAATGAACGTATATACAAATGTCTGTTTTCATAGCCAGAATGAACAGAATTGCCACTGATTTTTTGCAGCTCAGCAAAATTCACTGCTGAATTGATTCTGTTTTAGGCTACTGCCATAACTGTTGCTTAAAAGGTTAACAGTCAGAAACTCTACAGCAATGTGAATTCTATCCAAGTGCTACTTTTGAGAACAAAAAGTCTGCCCTCAGCTAGCAAAATGTCCTTCGGTATATTTAATTTATTCAACTTCTGAGGATTCTTCTGCTGCAAGGAATGTTCATTTATTTTTCATTTGGAGGTAGATTTTTCAAAAGCACTAACTGCAATTAGATGTCTTCTTCTCAGTAAGCAACATATTGTATGAACCTTTCAAAACTGACCCAGCCACAGCTGAATCACAGAAAAAGCCAACTCCTGTCCTCATGTTACTTCAGTAGGATTGTCAAAAGTTCCATCCCCTCTGAACAAATGTCCAGGTCTGTGCTTTAGTTCCCTCCCTGGATACTTTTTATTGTTTGTGTGTGTGTAAAGTATTGTCAGTTTGCAGCTTTACCTATGGCAGCCCCCATAGGGTTTCCAAGGTGAGAAAGGAATAGAGGTGGTTTGCCATTGCCTTCCTCTGCATAGTGACCGTAGAATTCCTTGGTTGCCTCCCATATAAATACTAATTAAGGACAACACTGTTTAGCTATTTATAGGCTCCTGAAATTTCATAGGCATGGATATGAATTAGAGAGAAGAATCCAACACCACTATTACTGAGCTCTGATACAAGTAACTTAAGGCTAGCAGAAACTCCTGTTCCCCATAGTAGCCACCAGGGCACCTGTGGTAAGTGCTGGAAGAGAAGGACCAGACACTGTCTCTCAGCCTCCGGGGAGGGGGAGGGGGTTACAAGAGAGTCAGATAGATAGGCAGACTGTGGGTTTCCATCCTGCTTACTCTTCTGCCTCTGTCCCTTTGTTGTATAGACTGATACTCTCAGGCAATTGCTTCCTTCCTTCTGTTCTCACTCTCCCTCCCTCCCATACACAAAAAGAAGAAACTGACAAGTGTCTCTGTGTAACCCTGTACCTCTGTTACCACATACAGAACAAAGAAGCTACTGCGATGTGTAGCCAATAGTGCACTCTGATAAATAAGAGATTATTGGCTTCCTATACCAGTGAATTTTACAGTGAGAACTATTCCTCAGTTACCCACCAGTCACAGACAAAGTGCTCCATCACTGGTCATGTTTGGCCCAGAGAACTTCCTCAAACAGAGTGACAAGAATAGAAAGACAAGTCTTTCTTCACAGTATTTTGCAGCCTGGTATGGAGTAGTGCCCCATACTCTGCTTTTCTGCTCCATCCAAAGGCTTCCCTCCTTATGGGAATTCTTCTCCTCCACAACAGCATTTCCTCTTCCCCCTGTAGTCTTTGTTGTATGAAGAATTCTCAGTATGATCTCCCCTTTGAATATCTGAAGAAACAAGCTGTGACTCATGAAAGCTCCTAAATTGAAATAAATGTTCTTATTCTTTAAGGTGCCTGGCTTTGGTGGTGATCAGCCCAGTTTTGTATAAATAAAACACCATGTTTCAGGGTGTCACTAGGCAGGGCCACCTACAACAATGTGCTATAAGGCAGCAAAATACTTTATTCATTCATCTCCTCTGTCAAAGGAGAAGATCTGGGGTGGACTTGACTGATCTGGCATGGCAGCCCTTCTGTTTCTAAACCCTTTTGTGTCCCACAATCCTCTTGGGTAGGCTTTCCACATAAGAAGGGAAAGGTGGAGAGACAGGAAGATATAAATATCTGAGTTGATGCTTGAGCTCTGGCAGCCTGAGGGAGAATTTCAAAACCAGTGTATGAAAACACAAGGTTAAATAAAGGAGACTTTTTATTAAAGGATATTTAGTGGAGGTTTTCCCCCTTAAAAACAGTACAAGAGTTTGTAGTTTCTTACCACCCATAGCTCTCCAGTTTTACCTCTCTTTGTTTCCCCTCCTGCTCTGCCGCTTCTACTCTATCGCTCCACATCAGCCTGCTGATCTGACACCAAGTGTTTGCCTCATGTTAGTCTGCCCAGATGCACTACATGTTCCTTGTCCAGAAAATACTGACCACCTCCTCCCAGATGAGATCAGCCCAGTGCAGACCTCCTCCCAGATGAGATCAGCCCAGTGCAGACCTTATCTTCAAGGAGAGGGAGAACAAGTGCTCAAAGCTGACTGAAACTAACTCTCCTCAGAGCAACAGAAATTCTGGAGAAAACCTTTTCACGTTGACCAAACCCACAAGAGAAATTAACCCTTTCCTATTTACTTCAGCTATTCATTCTCATGTAACCTACTCTGTAACATGAGAATGGAAGTAGAGTTGCCTAACTCCCTCATTTTCAATTTTTTCATGGCTGTTGGAAATTCTCATTCTAAACCATCTCTCTAAGAAAGGCCAACTGAAGCAACGAACCCTGTCCAGATCGCCTCCTTTGTTCTTGGAATATAACCGTTATTCATTTATCCATGTTAGTCAGCTGAGTGCTGAAGCCACTCCCCAGGCATCAGAAGGTAGCCATCTCTGTTCTATACTGTGCTGCTCATGGAAATTGGCAGCATCACATTATCTATGCATTAATACTGTGCCTGCATCTTATTTACATTTTGCTTCAGTTTTGAGACTGGAATCTTCTAAGTTACAAAAACATATAAGCCATCTTTTTTATGAACATAGGTTCTTATAAGCAGTCTAGTGAGTCGTGACAACCATGATTGGCCATTTTAAAAAAATAATTCATCATATTTTGCTTCTATGGCTGAAGGAAATCTATTCCCCTTAAAATCTATTTGCCTTGAGAGAAAAGGCAGGAAGTGGAAGAAAGGGTATCCGTGTTCTGGAGGGGCAGGAACTGGCCAGCCAGCGACAAATAGGACATGTAGAAGCAGGTTGAAATCACAGGGATCAATAGTTACAAGCATAGAGTTGCCCTGAATTAATGGATTCCCTGGAGTACTGCTGAAGGCCCACAAGGGAAATGCTGGTTCAAGATTTTATCTTGGGAGAAAGAGTTCACCTCATATGCATCACCAAGAACTGCTTGGCCATAGTAGGAGTAGGGATAGTTCTCTTCCAGCTGTGCCCATCTGGTTTCTCAGTGAAGATATCACCCTCTCCTGGTGTTTCGGTCTTCCAACAAGTATCTGTACCTGGTGCTGGAGAGAAAAGGCAGATTAGGGGTTTTATTGGTGTATTTCTTAAAAGTCTTCCTACCTGAACTGCTGGAGGTAGTCTTGGAACTGGTGTTGACAATCCCAAGGTTTCTAGATCTTGGGGACCTCAATATCCTTTAATTGCTACAGCTTAGGACTTCATGGTTGCAATGAGAACTACAGAGCAATCCAGACCATTTTAGCTCCCACACCTCTGGGGAAGTGTTATGTTTGACTTGTAGTGATCCAGTCCTAAATGGTCTGGTAATGGCTGACCATTACTCAATGAGGTTTAATCTTCAAGGGGTAGGGAATCAATTAGAATGGTCTGCCCCAGAGGTTGATGGCCCCTGGAAAGATTCCCGCTGACAAAGCTGGAGCTCCTATCAAAGCTCTGGCATGTCTGCAAAATACAGACATGACCCAAGCAGAAGACACAGTCGCTCCTAGTCATCCGTTGCCAGAGCCGATTTTGCTCCTTGATTTACTGATGTGCTTGGGGCAATGAAGCAGGCTGAAAGGCAGCTTGAGCATAAATGGAAGAAAACTCGAATATGATTGAACACAAGCTAAAAGTGCCCTTGCTTGCCTACTCTGTGGTGATGATGGTTGGCAAAGCATTTCACTGACACTGTGTGTGTAGAAAGCCATCCAGCTGAGCTTCTCCAAATTGTGACAGGACATTGTTTAACAAGCCCCTGATGATGTTCATATTTGAGGAATGACTTGGAATGAAACTGAGGTAGGTTAATTCTCTGCTATCTTCACTTACTATGTGTAAAGACCTCTTCCATCTTCTCCATTTTATCCCTCTACTGACGACAATAAGTCCTCTGTGCAGGGACTGTGTTGCAGCTAATTCAGTGCAATATCTTGCATATCCTGTGAACACAAAAGACAGAAGGCAAACAAAACTGAGCATATGTAAATCACACACACTTCTCTCTCTTCCACTAAGATCAATGGGTCTCTGGAATGCTTAATTTTGTCTGGATCATGTTTGAATGTTTACTAGTGCTAAAAGAATCAGCAAGCTACGCTCAAGAAGCCTCCATTGTGTATGGAGAATTGCTAATTGTCAAAGTCCCCTGGAAATGGCAAAAACAGAAATCCATTCTGACCACAAATTCTTCCACGAGCCAAGAGCTACAAGTTATAACAGCTCAGCAGAATCCGGGATGTATGTGTCACTTCAAATGCAAAAGCAAGCATAAGAAAGCTGTTTTCACACTGCAGTGCTTTCACTGCTGATATTCTTTGCTCCAGCAAGAGCATATTTAGCCTTTGTGAGTCTTAGCAAAGAGCTGTGTAAACTCAACAGCCCTCCCCAGATGAAATTAATGGTGTGCATTGCCTTCTGATTAAAACCCTGTACCCATTAATGAAAAATTATATGCAAATGAAGGGCAGCCCTCAGGCTTGCCACAGGAACCTGGAATGCCACCAAGGTTACAATGTGCCGAGATGGTGCCGTCACAGTTCTTGAAAAGATGACAAGATGGTAATTTTTAGAGGTTTTTAAAGAAATGGCAGAAGGTGTTTTTACACCATCAGTAATATGTCACCGCAGTTGTGTCATGAGAAAAAAGATGGGAGGGGGGGGACAGTAACTGATGGAACCGACTGAAATGCAGAATGTATGTATACAGTCATCTGTATGGTGGGAGAAATTAAAAAGCAAGAACTGCTTAAGAAGTGGGAGATTATCCCCATCATCAGACACAATGAGTCCATTAATATAGGATCCCTCGCCTGAGCAACACTGAAATGCTTTGGGTTTTTAGAAGGGAAGAGCAGAGATACAACAGAGCAGAGCAATGTGATGCCCATGGTGACACGCTTTCCTGGCCACAGCCAAGAGCTTTTAGAAAGTGAAAGAGCATTTGTCCAGCAGGGCTTTAATTTAATTTAATTTCGATTTATACCCCACCCTATCCCGCAAGTGAGACGGGCACTAATTGCTTGCAATCCGATGGGCATTTTGGCCCACCATAGCCACCCCACCCCTGGATTTAATGTGTGTGATCTAGGGTTGCCAAGTCCAATTCAAGAAATATCTGGGGACTTTGGGGGTGGAGCCAGGAGACTTTGGGGGTGGAGCCAGGAGACATTAAGGCGGAGCCAGGAACAAGAGTGTGACAAGCATAACTGAACTCCAAGAGAGTTCTGGCCATCACATTTAAAGGGACAGCACCCCTTTTTAAATGTCTTCCTTCCATAGGAAATAATGAAGGATAAGGGCACCTTCTTTTGGGGCTCATAGAATTGGACCCCCTGGTCCAATTGTTTTGAAATTTGGGGGATACTTTGGGGAGAGGCACTAGATACTATATTGAAAATTTGGTGCCTCTACCTCAAAAAACAGCTCCCCCAGAGCCCCCGAAACCTCCAGATCAATTCCCCATTATACCCTATGAGAAGACGTTTCCCTCTCCACCCCCTCCCCCCCGCCCTCCCCCTTTCTGGGAAATCTGATGCAGGGGACAGAACTCACTCACCTCCGGAGGTGCAAAGGCACATGGTCTTTTGGGGGCGTGGCTGGGCTCCCCTCCCTTCACCGGCCAGCTGACTGGGGGCGGGAAGCAGCCTGAGAAAACGGAAGAGCTCTGGCTGCTGCGATCGGGGCTGGGTGGGAAGGGCTGCCGTTCTCCCCCCTCCCCCCGCTTTCCCTTTTATGGCCAGCGGGGGGAGGAGGCTCCAAATCGGGAGTCTCCAGGCCTAGCGGGGGATTTGGGGACCCTAGTGTGATCACATGTGCACATGTGTTCCCTGAGGCCCACTCATCCTTACCTCATGGTACAACGCCCCAGGAATGAAGTAAATAACCACCAGGAACTTCCCAGTGGCAAAGTCCTGGCACTTCCATGGCACATTCCCAGCCTCCTGATCAGCCTGAGTATGCCATCATGGCATTGCCATATATGCACAGGAGTGGTGTAATCACTCCACCCTGCACATGGGTGGCCCATGCTTCAGCCACTAGGCGGACAGGCACCATCTTCTCACCACAGCACATTTCAACCAGGATCAGCTTTTTTAAAACCAAGAGATTGCCGCAGCTAACTCCTTGTCTGACCACGCCCGTTAACTGTGCAGATTAAAAGGCATCCTGTTAAACAGAGATTCTGTCTGAAATGTTGTATTTACTAGTAGAGTTACGTATAACCTCACTTCTTGACAGCAGCCATTTTGTGACTGGTACCACTGTATGTTCCCATATAAGTTAATCAAAGATATTGTCTGTGGGATGGAACCGGCCTGCTGAGGTCTTTAATCCAGACTGCAGGTACAGAATGCCTCCCCTGATCCTGCATTAAAGATTTCTGGTGGCTATGCTAAGTCACTCCCTCTTTTCCCATGCAAATCCCACCTCCTCAGTGCTTGGGTCTGCCTCCCTCTCGCTTTGCTACTGCAAGTCTGTGTGTGTGCAAAACAACATTTGAATCCAGTGGCATCTAAAGCCTGACAAGGTTTTCTTCAAGATAGCAACTTTACTGTGCTTTGCTCCCCACTCCAGGTTCTGTATGCTGCAGGTCTCCTGGGTGCAACTGTGTCCACCTCCCCCACCCCTCCCCCTCACCTTCCTATGTGCATCTGTATGTGTGCAATCAAGCCAGTGAGGTGGATTAGTCAGAGAATATGTGTCCAGACCAAATTCACCCAGCACATTTCCTTTTATAGACTGGGGATTTTAAACCCAAATAGTAGGCTCATACTGACTACTATACATTGCTGTCACTTTTATTATTGCACTGCCTCATAGGAGTTGTAGTTATTTTTCTGAGGAAGACTATAATTTTGTAAACAAACACTCAAGTTTAGTTTTGTAGACTCCCCACTCCAGGGGGCATCAGCAACAAAATATTACATGAGTGTTAATGTTTTAAGCATGTTTGCATTTTAAGTAAAAGATAATATATTAATTTTGTTTGTGTGTTCTTTATGAAGTTTATATCTCCATTACCTGGCATTACATTTTAGAACGTGTGTGGCCCAACCTGACAATGTCTCATTTATGTCAGATTCATCCCTCATATCAAATAAGTTTGATAACCCTGGACTACAATAGCAGTGCACTCCTAAATAGTTAACAACATTCTGTGGAAGGCAATTGGTTTAGAAGGGTGTGAGTCTGTTTATGATTACACCTTAAAGCAGTTTATGATCTGATTTTGTTTCTGAAGAAAACTTTAATCAACATTTTCTAGACGGGGGAGGGAATTTGGAGAAAAGGTAACATTTCAAGTTATTTGTTAACATGCATTTCAAAAGGATTTCAAAAGGAATTCCCAGAGACTAGAATTAATGGCACACCTTGATTTTCATAAAGCAAGGTGTTTTCACACAGTCTCCAGCTTGTTGCAGACTGAATTAATGGACAGTTTTGGAACCCCTTACCTGTGTAGATGCAGGCGCCGGTGGTACAAATACATAGAACACAGATATCTGAGTCCCTATAGATACATGGAATCTCCAGTGAATGAACTCAAGCCAACTTCTCAAGGGGATCCTCTGCTTATGCAAAGTCACTTTGCCTTTCAAAGCAAGCAAGGGGTCCTAACAAACCTATGCATAACCCCTAATGCAGTCTGGGCACTTGTTCTGGTGTGCTTCAGCTTCAGAGCAATTTAATGGGTTGTCTTCACACAAGTCACTCTAACCAAACAATGTCTAGGGATCCATGTCACAAAACTGGGGGCAAAGGTCATTATTGGAAAAGAAAGGAAAATACAGGGAATAAAAAGGAGTTCCAAGATGATATAGTGCAAGCAAAAGTGTAAATTTCCCCATTGTAGAAAGTCAAAAGAAGGTCACATCCCACTTTGTGCACTTGGCCTTTCAAAAACTTTCCTTCTGCTTCAGACAATTATTTTTATAAGCAAATCATATTTCTGATTTAAAACAAAAATAGGATCTGAGATGGGGGAAGTGGAGAGTATAGAAATTTGCAAGAAAGGAAAGTAATTTATTTTCCAAGGCAGAGAATTCGAGGCCAGTCCTCCTCAGGAACTTTATATATATTGTCTGTGTTATATAATTGCTAAGTGTCTCAAAATCTTTCACGGACATACCGTCTTTAAATAAATAAAGAGTACGAAAGCAGCATTAGCCTCATTTCACAACGAGAACTGATGCACAAGAGGACACAGCCTAGCATCCAGTTCTAAACAATGGGTAATTCTTTTGTTTCAGTGGTAGTTAATGAGCATTGAAGAAGATCCCTCTAAGTGAATGGAACTGTTGTTCAACAATTGTGTCTGTTATTCAACAATTCTGCTTTTTAGGTATGTCCTTCACTGTCAGCCAAAATTTCAGCTCTTGTTTGGATCAGTAAATGTCAGCAGTAGCAGGTGCACTGAACCCAAGGGACAGGGCAAGCTACACACTGAAATAAGCAGACACATAAATGAATTAATATAACTTCTTGTCTGTATCACTGAAGCAACAAAACACCAAGTCTCATCTTTTGAAATGCGGACTCAAAAGAATAGCACAATTTGCGGTTGGTGGGAAGGTGGGCTCAGGAATGCCTGATTCTGATTTGAGGCACCAAGTAAAACTAAATGGCTTTTGCAGTGCCATCCTGAGCACAGTGACACCCTTCTAAGTGCATTTCCTTTAATACACATAAAAGGCTGTAACTTTGCTTAGGATGGCACTGCAAGTTCCTTCCAGATGTAGGATTCTTTAATTACTGCCCAGCAGTTGCATTGTTCTAGTTCACTTTTGCTTCCTGTAATCTACATAGGATACAGAGTACAATAATAAATCCAAATGAAGTGATGGGGCTAAGCCAGGGATGGGGAACATCTGGCCCAAGGGCCGTTTATGTCCCTTGAGATCACTTGGTCTGGCCCTCAGGGACTGCTGGGCCAAACCGAGCCACATGGTGGCCTCCTGGGGCCTGGCTGGCCAGCCAGGATCACTGCAGAGCCTGGAAAAGTCACTGTCACAGTTCAGGTAAATTTCCTCCTCATTTCTTTATATTCCTTTCTTTCTATTTCTTCCCCCCATTTCTTTGTTTCCCTTAATTCCCCTTTCTTCTCCCCTTTCTTTATTTCCCTTTCTTTCCATCTCTTCCCCCATTTCTTTATTTCCCTTTCTTTCCATTTTCTTCCCTCCATTTCTTTATTTCCCTTTACTTCCCTTCCTTCTCCCCCTTTCTCCTCCTCATTTCTTTATTTCCATTTATTCCCCTTTCTTCCCATTTCTTTATTTTCCTTTATTCCCCCCCTTTCTTCCCTCCATTTCATTTCCCTTTCTTCCCCCCATTTCTTTATTTCCTTTTCTCTTCCCTCCTTCCTCTCTCTCTCTCACTTTCTCTCTCTCTTTTTCTCTCTGTGGAGCCTGAGTGGTGGGCATTGTGAAGGACTGCTGCTGGGGTGCCTTTAAAAGTCTGCTGGGAGCAGCTGCAGTTTCCACAAGAAGGGAGGGAGGGGGGTGGGAGCCAGCTACCACCAGTTAAATTTGCACTTGATTTTCCCAGATGGTGTGGCCTAATATGCTAATGAGTGTGTGACCTATTATGCTAATGAGTGTGTGACCTATTATATAACATTAGGGGATGTGGTCTAATATGCAAATGAGTTTCTTTTGGGCTTTTTCTGCAAAAAAAAAAAAAGCCCCGGACCTAGGCATTTGCCTAGGGTGGCGGGCTGGGGTGTGTGTGCACCAAATTAGGCTCTCCCCACATAATTTCAAACAGAAAAACAATTATTTATGTTAATTTTGCTGGCCTGAATCATTCTCTCAGGGGAGCACTGTTTTTTAAGTTGATAATTTTGTATGGCCCGTGAATGATATTATAAATATCCAAATGGCCCTTGGCTGAAAAAAGGTTCCCTACTTGATTTAAACGGAAGAGAACTGCCACGTTAATACTGCTAAGGATCATTATATGGGGACCATCATACAGACCACTGTCAGAAAAAGAATAAATTATAATAAAGATGTCATAATTTATTCTTTTTCTGACAGTGGTCTATATGATAGTCCCCATATTAATAAATTGGACTGCCGATTGAAGGAAGCTAGAATTCTACCTTTATTAAAATTCTGAAGTAGCACCATAAATGTAATTTTAATTGCTAAGTTTTATTGTTTTGATATTGTAACTTCTAATTGTTGTTTTAATTATTGTTAGCCACCCTGAGTCCATTTGCAGAGAGGGTGGGATAAAAATTTGAAGTATATAAATAATAAAATATAGGGATTTCACAGATCTGGATTTCACAGATCTGGATTGGATTTCACACACAAAACCTCACCCCCAGTGTCTCCTTGGTAGCAGGAAAAAAATAGGCATATAGGTACATATTTTGGCAGTCGAAGGTTTACAGAGAAAGTGTATTAAGTAGAAATTGTAATCAAAGATAGAATTATTAGGCACTTGGAGGGACAAAGCCTGCTGAGAGAAAATCCACATGGCTTCTGCAAAGGGAAGAAATGCCTCACCAACCTTTTCTTTGAGAAAGTGAAGAAGCATGCAGACAATGGAGATCCAGTAGAAATTATATACCTGGACTTTCAAAAGGCTTTTGACAAGCTGCCTCACTAAAGACTCCTGAGTAAACGCAGCACTCATGGGATAAGAATATGGGTCCTCATATGGATTAAACATTGTTTAAATGACACAAGGAAGCAAAAAGTAGGAATCAGTGGGCAGTTCTCACAATGGAGGGGTCCCACAAGGATTCGTCTTGGGGCTGGTTAATTTATTTAATTTATTAATAAATTATTTGGAACTAGGATTGAGTAGTGTAGTGGCCAAGTTTACAGATGACACAAAATTATTCAGGATGCTGAAAACCAAGGTTGACTGTGGAGAGCTCCAAGCGAATCTCCACAAACTGGGTGAGTGGGTGACAACATGGCAAATGAAGATCAATGTTGGTAAGTATAAGGTGACCAATATTGGAATTAAAAAATCCCAACTTCATGTATAGGCTAATAGGGTCTGCTGAGATTAGGAGGGGAACAGATTTTGGGGTGGTAGTGGATAGTGAGCTGCAGCAGTGAAAAACGTTATGTTAGGTATTTTAGGAAAGAGATTGAGAATAAAATGGCCAATATTGTAATGCCCCTGTATAGCTCTATCATGTGGCCTCATTTGGAATACTGTGTACAGTTCTGGTCAACATATCTAAAAAAAAAAAGACATTGCAGAGTGGTGGAAAATACAGAGGAGGGCAGAGGATGTTTAGGGAGTTGGAGCACTAAATACAGAGGATGTTTAGGGAGTTGGAGCACTTTCTCTATGAGGAAAGGCTGAAGAGCCTGGGACTTTTCAGTTAAGAAAAGAGACAACTAAGGGGGGACATAATAGAGGTTTATAAAATTATGCATGGGATGGAGAGGGTTGGCAAGGAAAAATGTTTCTCCCTCTCTCAGAATATTAAAACTCAAGGGCAAACAATGAAACTAATTAAGGATGGACAAAAGAAAGTACTTTTTTTGCACAGAAAGTGATTAAAATATGTAATTAGCTAACAGAGGATGTAGTGATGGCCACAGGAATAAACAGCTTTAAAGGGGGATTAGATAGATTCATGGAGGATAGATCTATCAGTGGCTATTAGCCATAATAACAGAGGGGAGCTTCCACATTCAGAGACATTAAACTTCTGAATCCCAGAGCCTGTTATTTATAGCCTGGTCTTTCTCCACAATGGGGACCCAAAGAGGCTTACATCCATCTCCTTGCCTCCATCCTCCATTTTATCCGTTAGGTTAGACTGAGATTCTGTGACTGGCCCAAGGTCATCCAGTGAGTTTCCACAGCAGTGAGGATTTGAACCTGGGTCTCCCAGATCTTAGTCTAACCACTCTCACCACTACACCATGCTCTAACCACTACATCAGAGTTCCTGAAGACCTTGATGTGTTTTTTCAAATACCCTAGAACTGAAGAAATATGTTCCAACAGATCTCATAAATATTTTGCCTGTTTGTGTTTGGCCACTGTCCAGGAACCTTAATGAAGACTGGGTGTGCTTTTCATATAGTCCCTGAACCATGGGGCTGCAAAAGTGCCTATTCACAGAACTAACCCCTCCTTCCTTGTGTTCTCGTACCAAATATCCAAATAAAACCATTATCTGGTTTTTCCTTTAGTTCTGCATGTGCAGCCTTCAACAGGAAAAGACCAGAGCATAAGCCAACTGGTCACCAGAGAACAGAAAACAATCAGAATGAGGGAAGCCACTGAAATGTAACAAGCCCTTTAGCAAGTGCTAGTCATATAAAGGCTCCAAGAGAACTTCCCAGTGGTTTGTGCCCTGAATGAATAACAGTCTGCACAATGCCATGTTGTCTGGACTGTCCACTGGCTGTGGAATTAAAGCATATAGCCAACCAGAACTGGATTTTGAGACAGGAGGATACATTCTGACAAATTGCGATAAAGATACAGTTCCAGGCAGGGCCACTGAGGGGAAATAAAATTTGAAGCTGTTCCATATCAGCTGGAGGGCCCCCGAAACCAGTCATGCTGTATTAATGGAATGCATTTTTTAAAACCTCTAGTACAGTTATAACTGTAGCCACTAGGGGCTCAGGGAAGACAGAGAACAGTAGACTCAAGAGTTGGACCTTTTGGCAAAATAAACTAATACCGTTTTCACACACAGCTTACCTCGCAGTCACAATCCTGTTCCCTCCGCAGCATCCGGTCGGATTTCCCACCATCTGCGCCGGAGTTACAGGAAGTGCCGCGGCTTTTGCATAGCAAACGTAAACTGCTAAAACCCAGTTTACATTTGCTATGCAGAAGCTGCGGCACTTCCTGTAACTCTGGCACAGATGGTGGGAAATCCGACTGGACGCTGCAGAGGGAACAGGATTGTGACTGTGTGCGAAAACGGTTTAGGATTCTGAGGGAAACCCTTGCTTCTCAGATCCTGCTAGATCCATCAGCCAAGCCAATTTTGGAGCAAGGCAAGACAAGCCAGAACAAGCTACAGTCAATGCCAGGATGCAACCTCCTATCAGGGTCATTATCTCTAACACTCTATGTTTTCTTTTCTTTTTTTTTAGTTCCACCCGCTCCTGCACAGCCAGATCTTGCAAAGGGGCAGCCCTGTTGGTGTGTGGTAGCAAAATAAAATAAAAACCCTTTATTGTCTTTCCCTACATTTCTCTCTTTTCCACACTTTTCTCCTCCTTCATTTTGCTCTCTTCCTGTTGTGATCCACCATTCTTCTATTGCCACTTCTAATTCCCCTCCTTATTTTTCAGTCTCAACTTCTCATCCATCCTGCTTGGCAACTCAGAATGTATTTAATTGTCATAAAGTAGCAAACCTTTGCTAATATTATGTACAGGAGTTAATATTTCCTCATAATCTATCAAAGTAATAAAATAATGCTTCTCCCCCCTCCAACCTTTACATGCATGATAATAAATGCCAACCTGCCTCTGAAGTAATAAATGAGGAACAGAAGCTAGAACTTATTTGTTTACTTTATTTATACCCTGTCTTTCTCCCCAATGGGGAACCAAAACAGCTTACATCGTACTTGCCTCCTCCATTTTATTCTCACAACAGCCCTGTGAGGTAGGTTAGACAAAGAGAATGTGACTAGGCCAAGGTCACCCAACAAACTTCCATGGCAGAGTGGGTATTCCAAACTGGGTTTCCCAGATCCTAATCATACATTTTAACCACTAAAGAGGCTTAGCTTCCGTTTCATATGGAGGGGGGGTGGGATCTGGAGATAACCTAGGCCAGGATATTCTGAATCCCTTCATTTTTGGCCCTGGAACTCCCACAATATCCTGAAGTTGGTGGCCAAGTTTGAGATTCCAAATTTTATTTTCTGCTGAGATATACCTGCCACATCTGGAGAGGCAGATAGATGTGGATCCATTTATTATTATAAAATGTGTGGTAACAGCCAGCCAAGTGATTTATTTTGTTATGATGTTTGGTTTGGAAAAGAAGAAGAAGATATTGGATTTATATCCCGCCCTTCACTCTGAATCTCAGAGCAGTCACAATCTCCTTTACCTTCCCCCCCCCCACAACAAACACTCAGTGAGGTAGGTGGGACTGAGAGAGCTCTTACAGCAGCTGCCCTTTCAAGGACAACTGCTGCGGGAGCTATGGCTGACCCAAGGCCATTCCAGCAGCTGCAAGTGGAGGAGTGGGGAATCAAACCCAGTTCTCCCAGATAAGAGTCCACACACTTAACCACTACACCAAACTGGCTCTCAAAGAGTCATGGGGGGGGGGGGGGGCAGATGGTATCTTTGGCCAGGAGTGCATGGCAGCTCTCAGAACCCCTTGTTCCAGGTATTGCAAGAATCCCAGCAGAAGTATCTCAGAGGCAGGAGTGGAAGGCAAAGGGGGGTTATGGGGAACCTTAACCTTAAATCCAGGGCTTTTTCTGAGCAGGAATGCACGGGATCGCAGTTCCAGCTGCCTTGGTGTCAAGAGGTGTGGCCTAATATGCAAATTAGTTTATGCTGGGCTTTTTCTGCAAAAGGCCCTGTACAAACAAGGGTGACATCAGGGGTGTGGCCTAATATGCAAATGAGTTCCTGCTGGGCTTTTTCTACCAAAAAAGCCCGGCTTAAATCTAATGAAACCATCAGGCAAGGGAGGAGACGTGATCAGCTCCATCCTGCAGAGATAACCAGAATGCCCAGCTCCAGAGACAGAGGGTGATTTATCCTTCTTCAAAGCAGCATGGTTTAAAGCACCATATTATCACATGATGGCAGGCTTCTACATAGCCATTCCCCTGGTTACCTGTGGCAGGTCTACTCTCTGGTAAACAAGCAGGAAAATTTATGAAGAAAAAAGTGCTGGTTCTCTCTCTCTCATTTCAAGATGTCAGTGTGCCACAAATAACTAGTGTAAGTACTCTGAGCATCAGATAAATGCAACATTTTTAACAGGGTAGCACATGCATGGCACAACACTAAGCATGTATACACAGAAGTAAACTTGTTTACGAGACTGAATGATGGGCACTGATACTCAGATGTTCTCAGAACAGGCTCAGCTGTGCCTCAGTGAATGTGGACAAGCCCTTTGGCTCTCCTTAAAGTAACAATGCACCTGAGCAATTGCCCCTCCCTGCAGCTCAGCCTCCTGGTGACCGAACAGAAGAGACAGCGGAAAGTAAGCTGCCAATTCACATGAGTCCAGCGATAATCAGTCTGGCAAGGCTGTGCAGACCACGAAATCAGACAGCAGGAAATACTCAGGCAGGGAGCCAGCGATAATTACCACGATACTGTAACCAGAACACACACACACAAGGGCCGAACTATTTACCATGCTAATTACTATTTATCCTTGTTTATGAATCTGGATGGTGTTTGGGACAGACAGATTGACAGACTTGAACAAGTAAGCTCTTAAAGGAGAGTCTGGCTGCGACTATAAAGGCTTCTGCTGTGCATTAAGTTGCCTCTTGCAGGACTGACAACACAAACAAACAAGACTGTCTTTCTCTGGGGAAAGATTGAGGAAGCTCATGGTATAAATCCCAGGAGACGCGGCTAAAAACAAAATATACAGGGATTGCCTGTAGATACACAATGCAGTGGCTGTTTTCATAACCATCAGAGCCTTATCTGTATTCAGTGAGTCTCTAAACCTTCATTGTTTCCTCTAGGAAGAATGTAACACCAATTTAGGGCGCTTCTTTCTAGATAGATATTAAATGTGGTGAGTTTTTTTTTTCTTATGTGAGGCAAGTTATCTTCTGTATTAAATATTTTAGCACAGTTTAATTAGGACATTGATGATTGTGAATTATTTTACTGTGCTTATTGATGTGATGTATTGATTTTTATAGCTGTTAGCCAGCTCACAGTTTTAGAAAAGGCAGGATAAAAAATTATAAATAGATTTTTTTAAAATTAATAAATGTTTCTAACAGGTTTTTTCTCCTAAGCAGCATCTATACAATTTAACAGCTTTCCACTAAACAGTTTATATTTGCCAAGCTATTTGCAAACATTATAATAGAGTTTATTGCATATGAAAGTACTATCTATTTGGCAAAGAAAGATGTAGGCAGGTGAAGTTGCGGCCCTTGTGCAAGCAGACAGGTGCGGTGCGTACTTAGTAAAATAAATAAGATATAAATATGTTGATTTATCCAAAGTCATCAAAAGGCAGGCAAGCATATTAGAAGTGGGTACAATTTACAGGTCTATGATGGGCTGTGACTTCTCATCAGGTTCTGCATATACACAATTTAAAAAAGATATATAACAATGTTACAGTCTACAAAATGGTTTCACATGAATCCCCTAAAAATATAAGGTGTCAGTCTTGAGGATGTGTTCATACTGGCTACTTATAGGTTGATGCATTCTACTGTGCACTGCTACAGAAGCTTGTACTTTATGGCTGTGATCACACACACTAAATAACGAACTTTCAATGCACTTTCCAACAGGATTTTACTCTGTGAACTGGCAAAATCCAGTTGAAAAGTAGATTGAAAGTGCATCATTTAGTGTGTGTGATCGCAGCCTATATGTGTAACACCTGTGTTGGAACCAACCAGTGTTTTTGCTCAACCTCACCTAATTCTCCACCTTACTACAGCCTCCACCCTGCCTGGCTTTTGTCCATACAGGTGACATGATCCATAGCATAGCCTTTTGGATGGCCAAAAGGGATGCCCTCCACCCATTTTCATCAGTGGATTCAACCCCATCTCTTGTCTTGGTTTGCATTCTGTTTACAGTTGAAAAGAAAGAAAGAAAACTTGCTCTCTAAACTACTTTTCTTTTCCAAGCTCTCTCCACAGGAGCCTGCATAGATTTGCCCTCCCTCCAGCTGACCTAGTTTGACTTCTCCTTTGATAATACTGTTGATAATCTAAATTCACCTGGCACATCCTTGGCTTTTCCTGGCTTGGTGGAATTTTGGATTTGACCCCTGGCACCCTACTTTCAAGCCAAGCAGTATCACCAGTTTTCTTCCATCAGTTCATTTATTAAAAGTCAGCTGTAACTAAAAACTTACAAAGACTCTAGGTACCACATACACAAACCAAGAAGCCATGCTAACAAAACAAATTTAATTCAGGGTATATATAGCGATGATCATCCACTTCTGCAGACTGATTCTTTGTGGCACACCCCCTCAAGAATCAGTTTTTGAATCTTCACTACACAATCAATCACCAGCAAACTGGCAGAGACACAGGTATGTTCAAAACACTAGCAAGATGCCTACCAAATGGAGGAGATGTGCACTGAAATGGTATCTGCAGTCCCCCTTTCAAGTGATCCCCATCCACATTGTGCAGCAGCATCTCCCACCTGCCTCTCATTTTTATCTTGATCACTCCCATTAGCAGAAGTGTAAGGCTGACAGCTTGGAATGTGCTTTTCCTAATACATCTCTAGAATCACTGGGCATATTTCCCTTCCAAAATGCTGGTAACTAGTCTTAGTCCTCAAGAGACACAGGTAACACGTGGCAGAAAGGGCCAGCCCATTGCTGAACAACCTTGTGAATTTGCAGCACAGAATCCTCAGAACAAGATTGCCAGAGTGAGATTTTTGATGACGATGTGTATTTATACTGCTGTTTTCTCCACTGTGGATACCAAAAGTGGCTGACAACATAATTCTCCCCTCTTCTGCTTTCTCCTCACAGCAACAATCTTGTGAAGTAGATTAGGAGCCCCGTGGCACAGAGTGGTAAAGTTGCAGTACTGCAGTCTAAGCTTTGTTCATGACCTGAGTTCGATCTTGGCAGAAGCTGGGTTCAGGTAGCTGACTCAAGGTTGACTCAGCCTTCCATCCTTCTGAATTGGTAAAATGAGTACCCAGCTTGCTGGGGGGTAAAGTGTAGATGGGGAAGGCAATGTCAAACCACCCTGTTAAAAGTCTGCCATGAAAACGTAATGATGCGACATCACCCCAGAGTCGGAAACAAGTAGTGCTTGCACAGGGGACTACCTTTTTTTGAGTTAGGTTGACAGAGTGTGACTGGCCCAAAGCCACACAGCAAGCTTCCATGGGAGAATGAGAAGATGAACCTGGGTCCCCAAGATCTTAATCCATCTCTCAAACCACTATATACACTGGTTCTCTGGGATTTCTAATTATGTAAATGTGAGGTTAGAGAGGGCTAATCTGTTGTCATCTGAAACACAATGTCTTGAACTGATTTTCCCATTTGAATGCCTTGGAGGAAGGGACATATATGGGACCTTGTCACATGAGAAGGATCACAGATTCCCAAATACATCCTATTACATTCTCTTTTAGAGTAATACCTTTTCTGCCTGTGCTGGTGCAGAGCCATGTAAGCATGCAGAATTAAGAATATGGAATTTTACACATTTAAGTGGTTCCTTGCTGCATGGCCACATTTAGAGATATCTTAAATATCTGAAAGTTCATTTGCACTCCCAAGGATGTGCTCTAAAGATGTGTACCCAGGCAAGCCACAGGCATGTACTAAAGTCCTGCAAAACTTCCAGGGGAAAAAAGTGATGGCATGAAGAGAACAACCTTCACTGAAATAATAATAAAAAACAACCTTCGCTTTAAAAAAACATGGTGTCTGCAACTTCCTGCTACTGAGATCCTTCCACTTCGAGCTGACAGGCACCCATCCATCTATTAACTCATTAAAAGCTATGTATTGTCATTGATCAAGGAATGGGCTTGCTGGGGGTAAAGTGTAGATTGCCTCCAGGGTGATGGTGTTTTATAAAGTTCCAAGGGGAACTGAAGGCTATGCAACCTGGATGGCTGGAACAGGAAGTCCAGCTTTGTCACTCCATCAGAACTGTCAGGAAAGCTTTGGCATTGTCATTTCCCATCTTTTATCTGCAGAGTTATTAATGAGAAAAATTAGCTTCCTCCAAAAGACTCCCAAAGTCAAATGGATCACACCCAGGAGGCAATGAAACAGCTGAGCAATGTCACCTCTGGTGGGAATCTCACCCTTGGCTGTCCAGATGGCAAGTTTCTTTTTCTCTTGTTGTGGGTGCATCGTTGCCCTATTGTGACAGGCTAAAAATAACAAACATTACATGTCAGTCCAGGAGAGTGACAGGCACTTATCCAGATGCATCCAGCATACATAACCTAGGTCATATGGGCATGAGAAAAAGTAATATGCATTATAAATGGAGGCAGAGGAGGAGCAGACAACAAAGGCAACTGCAGGCTATAAGCCATGCCACGCAGCACTACATCAACTTGAGGCAAGATAAGTTCCTTCGCAATTATATCCCATTTCTTTCATTCTGTGCTATCAATGCAGCCATGGTGACCTGGTCATCAGAAGAGTCACTTTGCCAAAGGCCAAGCCTTCTGCTCATGAGGGGCCGTGTAGTGTAGTTAGGTATCACTCAAGGACCAGGGAGACACAACTCAAAACCCACTTTACAATGGAGCCAACTGGCCAAACAACTTCAATGAGCCTAAAATACTTCACAGGGCTGCTGTTAGGATAAAATAGGGAAGATGCTCTTTATGCTGTTCTGAAACTCTTTCAAGGATGGGCAAGAGTAAAACATAATTGATTTTTTTTAATTGCTAATTCCAGCAAGTGCTAATAAATAAGGGGGCAAGGTAAAGGATCAAGGCTGGGTGAGATTAAATTAATCAGTGGAAGGAAAAGATGGTCAGATGGATCCTTTGTTGCTCAGATTAAGGCATCACCCTGATCCAAAAGCTTTGCATTACATGATCTCTTCTTGTTGCTTCCTTTGGCCAGAGTTTCATAGGAGCATAAAGAGCTACATCATAGACTGCTTTTAGCATGACAGGACATATATTGTGCAGATCAAATGTAGTCAGTGTTCCTTCCCAAGAGACCATGTCAGCCCACCTGCCTCTATTGTAGAAGAGGCTCCATCTCACCTGAAGTGGACAACTAAGTCTTGTGGTGTTTTTCCTCCCCACCACACCAATACAATTTGCCTGCCTCCCCACCCCCCATCACTTGGCCTGGAGTGGAGACAGGCCGGTAACTATGCCAACTCACCTCTACCACTAGAAGGGGTGGGTGGGAGAGGAAAAACATGCTTGCCAAATTATGCTGCACCAACTATAGTGATGTTTACAGAGCTGTCCAAGGTACTGCTGAACCAAGAACAGATCAGATTCTTGGCAGCAGTGTGATGTGCAAAGTGGCTTCTTAAAAATATTAAAGGCAGCAGCATATGCCTGACTTCTCACTAACTGCTGGCAATTACCCAGCCCTGGCCTTGGATGTTTTTGCAACTAAAGCAAGAAGTCAAAATGACTAATACCTGTGGAACACATCATGCTGCCTTATACTGAATCATACCACTGGTCCTCAAAGATCAAGATCGTCTACTCTGATTGACAGCAGGTCTCTGGAATAAAAGGTTTTCATACCAGCTACACAGTGTCCCAAAAATTATATATATATAATTTTTGGGACACTGTGTGACACAGAGTGTTGGACTGGATGGGCCATTGGCCAGATCCAACATGGTTTCTCTTATGTTCTTAAGATCCCTGTCAGCTGGAGATATCAGGAACTGAATCTGGGATCCTTTGCATATCAAGCAGATGTTCTGCCACTGAGCAATGGCCCCTTTTCCCTCCTAGGACTAGGACTTCTTTTTAAATACATGACACAAAGAGATGCAGACTAGAAGAAGAAAACACACGCAGAGACACACCACAAATACACACACAAATGACTGCTTGTCATTGCTTAGCAGCTCTTTGATCATTAAATCCTTGTTTTGGTTTTTTTTTTTTTTTAAAAAAGACCCCTTATAAATAACAGTAAATGTTACAGCAGTACTACCCAATCATAGTTAATATCATTTATTGTCCCTGAAGACTGTGGAATTTCAGTCAAGTGAAACACACATCCAAGATCAAGGACCATCACATCCCATTCATATAGACTGGGACAGTTCATACACCTCTGCTTGTCTTGCACATTGGAATGCCATTCCCTCCCTCATTCCCAGCCTTCCAGGAGTGTGCATGCATGTGTAAGGAAAAGGGTGTTTCATACCCAGCTGACTGGAACATTCAGCTGATACACAACCTCTATGAAGGATATTCACTTTCCTGGAGTCCCAGCACAGGGCATCCCAAGTTGAAACCCTTGCTTACCGGAGGCAGCAAAAAGAAAGAAAAGAAACTTGGAATGAACTAAAATTGCCTGGCAGTGCAATATCTGAATTGCCTGTGACAATTCAGGGGCGGGCTTATTTTCCCTGGTCCCTTATAAAGACAATGAGTCTTGACTGCCTGTCAGAATATGCCCAAGACATGTCACTGGCAGAGAGTGGGGCCCCAGGTGTTTCAGCCCTGTGCAGCTGACACTGCTATGATGGCTGAGGTCAGGGGTGGCATTTCCCAGAGAAAGGCAGGAAGGCAGTGGCTCAAAAGCCAAGTGACTACCTTGCCAGGATTGCCATTGTTGAGTGGAACACAAAGATAAATCCTTTCCCTGGATGGGCCAGGCTTGCTCACTGGAGGGAGGGACAGGTGGCTGGAGCTTTTATGCCTTCAGGCAGGCAGACATGTTCTCCATTAAGGATCTCGGATTTCAGCAAAATAGCTGCAGCTCCATTGCCGGTTTGGATGATTTCCTCATGGTTTTTGTTCTCTCAGGATAATGTGTGCACACTGGGAACTTCCAACAATAAGCCAGATAAATGGCTTCCAGCCCTATGCCAAAGCACCAGGACAATTCTCCTTTCTTAATTGGCAGGTTGCGACTGGGCTGAGGGGGATCTGCACAGTCTGATGTATGCTGAAGGAATCATGCTTCATGCTTTGGGGCTCATGCTTCATGCATGACTCAGGCCAAATTGACACTCATCCTTCTTCCTACAATGCTGCTGTGGTGTGGCAAAGGTTGAATCACAAGTTCAGTGCATATTGAAGCAATAGCACTACTGGTGTGGTGCTGGAGTAGGATCTGGGAGAGCCCTGTTTGAACCCTCAACCTGTCATGGGAGCTCCCTGGGGAACTTGGAGCCCATCACTCTCATCCTCAGCCTAACCTACTTCATCAGGTTATTGTTGTACAGAAGAGGAAGGAAGGGGAGGGAGAATGACAGGGAAGAGAATAATGTTGTAAGCCATGTTAGGTCCCCACCGGGGAGAAAAGCAACAGTTTAAATGTAAATAAAGATACTTCAGCATCTGCCAAATTCTGCACAGATCTAGTCAATTTCCTTTCCCACCATTGCCATGCTGAAGAGGTCCTCAGTTAGCTGCCACCAAGCCCAAAGAGTTTCCCTGCTAACCAAGTCCATACTAGACTCCCTCCTCTTCTTGTATGATCTTAGGATGGTGTACAAGGCACTCTAGTCACCTCTGGTCTTGTTCCCAGACTCAAGAAGCTGCCTGTCCAGGGACCAGTCAGCCTTGAACATTCCCTGCTTGCCTTCCGACAGCACGGGTCAGCTGGCGCTGAACCAGAGCTCCCCTCATCAGTAGTCTTAACCAGCTTGCAGAACACCGCCTGTGAACTTGCGTCTGGCTGTAACATTTGAAATAATTGCTGCCAATTAAATGGCACTGATTTGGAAAATAATTGAAATTTAATTTATACTAATTATTGAGTTACACAGAAGGCTCTGTGTGATGACAAGTTGGCACCAATCAAGCGCTGGCTCTTGAGGTCTCCCAAGTAGGCACCTGGGAGACAGCGGCAGCACAGAACCTGGAACCCACTACTCCTGCCCACCCCCACCCCCTGCACTTCCAGGATGCTGCCACTGTGTCCCCTTCCTCCAACAGTGCCCTGGATTCCTAACACTTGCATGCCACTTTTACACAGCCAAGTTGTGAAAGCACCTGCTACCAGATGGGAAAGGGGCTACTCCCCCTCTACCACTGCATTCTCCTTTCTTTTTAGCCTGTGTCCAAAGGGTCCAGCCAAATTTCTGGCATCCAGGTTCAGTGAGTTTTAGGAGCAGCCCATCCCCCATAAACTGACAAGTATTAGAATTAGATTATTCGATATTATGTGGAGGGGCTGGAATACTAGATAAGTGAATCATTCCTTCTCTTCCCCTATGCAAACATAATGTCTGCTGCTTGCACAGCCTCACTCCCCCACTGGCTGTCATGGTTCTCAGGTAAAATACTAAGTTTTTCTATTAGAGAAAGTCCAGCTTCTGAACCAGATTCTCACAAATAGAATCAACCTTACAATGTGCTCAAAATATGGAGGGATAGCCTAAGGGGTGTCAGAGCACTGGCAAGGCAGATGGTATACAATTTATAACATCAAGGAGAAGGACTCTGCTACTCAGACTGCGCAGATTTATCCAGGGAAGCTCATCTGCCTGTCAATTTCCGATTAAATGTAATAGGAATGGACAAAGTCAGCCTTAGCTTCAAAGCAGGGAGGGTAAACTGGATTTCCTGCTAATAGCGAAGAGTCAAGATTTGGTGCCAAGGAAGCTAAATTCTGGATTTAGAATAAAATATACTAATTAATCAAATCTGCCAAGAAATATATGTGCAAATATGCCCTCAAAGGGTAGGTTGACAAAGATTTTTTACATTTTTGACAAGGACTAAAGTGACAATGAAGTGCAAATGGCCTGGACACAGGAGCCTCTGTAAAAGGAGTTGTTCAAGGCACCAACATACCATGGGGAAGGACACAGAAAAGAAAGCACCAGGTTGCATGGGAGTTAAGGCACCTTATCCCTCCAAAGACACTATTAACTACCACTACATAACCATCTTACTTCCCTGGTTTGGGAGGACTGGATGCATTGGCTATGGGCATTTAAGCGCTGCACCAATTTTGAGCACCAATCCCCAACAATTTGTATGCACGGACACTAAGATGAGGGTGGCTGGGGTACCAAATTCCAGGGCCCCAGATTATGTTGTGGGCTCCAGGAATCAGGCAAAGTGGTGCCGGGGGACAGTAGCAGCATACCTGTTCTAATTAAGCATCTTTTGAACATGAAGAGGTCCAGGTATGGTATGGAGAAGGTCACAGAGGGAATCTTTATCTGGGATCCTGTGATGGCTCTTAGTAGCCCTGCTTACATGAAGTTCCTTAAGGCTGGAACTGCTATTTGGAAGGTGGCAGTCACTTGATACAAATCTAAACAGCAAACTTCAGTCTGGGGAATTAGACTCTCCCCACCCAAGCCACTCAAGAGCTGGAGCCCGGCCAAGCCATAATATCATTGGGACCCTGATGCCTATTCCAACTTAGCACAGGGAAGAGCCCTAGCTGGAAGGAATCAGAATCACAAGGCATCAGCTACCCATTTCTGCCCTAACACAAGGCATCAGCTACCCATTTCTGCCCTAACAGAATCACAAGGCATCAGCTACCCATTTCTGCCCTGAAGTCCTGCAGAGATCCTGTTGCTACTTTCATTATAGGTCTTTTTAACCATACTTGGGGGCCAAGAATCCCAGCTACAAATACAAGTTGATGGGGTGTGAACTGGCAGAGACAGACCAAGAGAGAGATCTTGGGGTCATGGTAGATAATTCACTGAAAATGTCAAGACAGTGTGCGTTTGCAATAAAAAAGGCCAACGCCATGCTGGGAATTATTAGGAAGGGAATTGAAAACAAATCAGCCAGTATCATAATGCCTCTGTATAAATCGATGGTGCGGTCTCATTTGGAGTACTGTGTGCAGTTCTGGTCGCCGCACCTCAAAAAGGATATTATAGCATTGGAGAAAGTTCAGAAAAGGGCAACTAAAATTATTAAAGGGCTGGAACACCTTCCCTATGAAGAAAGGTTGAAACGCTTAGGGCTCTTTAGCTTGGAGAAACGTCGACTGAGGGGTGACATGATAGAAGTTTACAAGATAATGCATGGGATGGAGAAAGTAGAGAAAGAAGTACTTTTCTCCCTTTCTCACAATACAAGAACTCGTGGGCATTCGATGAAATTGCTGAGCAGACTTGCTTGCATCATTTGGAATATAGAAGCATTACTGTTTTAATGAACAGTTTACCCAAAGTCCATGGCTAGCCATGGTGTCCAGGGCTTGCCCTCCTCATCTGACAGGT
Organism: Heteronotia binoei; assembly: GCF_032191835.1. Taxonomy (NCBI): domain Eukaryota; kingdom Metazoa; phylum Chordata; class Lepidosauria; order Squamata; family Gekkonidae; genus Heteronotia; species Heteronotia binoei. The sequence continues at coordinate 82,439,975 of NC_083230.1, forward strand.
TGAGGTGCATTAACTGCTCTCCTAGTTTCTAGACTTTCCTCTTGGGACAAATGTCATACCTCTGAAGCTCATTCACTAGACAAACTACATTCAGCCTACGCAGAGACCATTTGGTAGGTGAATAATAAGTATGATGATCATCATAGAATCATAGAGTTGGAAGGGACCTCCAAGGTCATCTAATCCAGCCCCATCACAGAGTTCTCTAAAATTGCCAGCTCTGGGTTGAGAAATACCTGGAGACTTTTTGGTGCGTGTGTGTGTCTGGAGCCTAGGGAGGGTAGGGAGGGTAGGGTTTGGGGAGATGAGGAACCTCAGTGGGATATAATGCCATAGAGTTCACCTTACACAGCAGCTATTTTCTCCAAGGGGAACAGATCACTGTCATCTGGAGACCAGCTGTAATATCAGGAGATCTCTAGCCACCCCCTGGAGATGGGCAACCCCAGAGATATCTGGAGATTTGGAGGTGGGACCTCAGCAGAGGTCCATCCTCCAAAGTCCATTTTCCAGAGTAGCTATTTTATCCAGGGGGGGTCGATCTCTGTCATCTGGAGATCAATTGCAATTCAGGGAGATCTCCAGGCTCCTCCTGGATCCTGGCTATCCTAGCTCATCATCTTCTCTTCTTCTTGGAACTCATGACATGGTTTTAACATTCTGGAAATTTTCTTTAAAGAGTTATCATCAATTACACCCAGGGCTTTTTTTTTGTAGCAGGAGCTCCTTTGCATATTAGGACACACACCCCAGATGTAGCCAATCCTCCAAGAGCCTACAAGGTTGTTAGTACTGGGCTTACTGTAAGCTCCAGGAGGATTGGCTACACCAGGGGTGTGTGGCCTGATATGCAAAGGGGTTCCTGCTACAAAAAAAGTGCTGACTACACCTATGCAAAAACTGAGCTTATCACACAATGTGAAACTCTTCTCTGCATAACTCAGGTCTTTTGAAAAGTGATTTGCCGTTCTGGTAAGCAGCTTCCCAGAACGGATAAAAGGAAGTACTTTTTCACCCAAAGGGTGATTAACATGTGGAATTCACTGCCACAGGAGGTGGTGGCGTCCACAAGCATAGCCACCTTCAAGAAGGGGTTAGATAAAAATATGGAGCAGAGGTCCATCAGTGGCTATTAGCCACAGTGTGTGTGTGTGTGTGTGTGTGTGTGTGTGTATATATATATATATATATATATATATATATATATATATATATATATATATATTTGGCCGCTGTGTGACACAGAATGTTGGACTGGATGGGCCATTGGCCTGATCTAACATGGCTTCTCTTATGTTCTTATGTTCTTATACTGTTATATTACCAAGTATAAATGTATTGCATTGGTCTCCACAACACAGTGAGCTTGGTCATTATTCTTCTTCTTTTAAGGAAGGGGAGGTCAAAGCTGAGAGAGAGGAGATTGGCTCCAGGCCATACCACAACATTACCATAATTTTTTTCTTGATCCTGGATCTTTCCAGGTCCAATCAAATACTGCCTGCTAGACCACATTAGACAAACAAGCCCACACTTAAGAGCTATAAAAGAATACTGAAGGCTTCACCAAGACAGCTTGTGACAAAAACACAACTTTAGTATGGGGTTGTGATGATAACTGGGATTATTTTGGTGATGAGAGTGGCTATCTACTGGAAATGGAATTGACTGAACTAGTAGCCTGGGAATGAAAGGCACATCTTGTTCTTACTTTCTGTATGATTCTTCTCTGTTCCAGTATGATCAAGCGACAATAAGGCTGCATTCAGACAAGACAATAAATCATGAAGAACAACAAACTTGGGTTAGTGCATCAGACATAAGTACAGGCATAACCCCCAGTTTGGCATCTTCTTGCCTCTCTTCTATGTCTCAGCAGGGAAGACCTTCCTCTATACGTGAGGACTCTGGCCAGATGTTACAAGATGCTGTAATCATCCAGGAATATGCTGAGGATCTTCTTAAATAAACATACTGAAACTTCAGTCACAATAAACACAGAAAGGAACACAAGCCCTAACATAATCTTTCACAGCAGCTTGCCTGGGCACTTTACCCTGAGCCGCCCTGAGTCTGCTTGTGGAGAGGGCGGGATAGAAATTTAAATAAGCAAACGAACCTGGTCTGGAACTGCTCTGGGTTCTGTTCAATGAACAGCAGTTTGTGAATTCAGATATCATAACTAACCAGAGTTCATATGAACTGTGGCTACCAAACCATTTACAAACACCCCTCAGTGGGTTTGTTGACTGGTACCTAACTGGAATTTCAGCACACTATTTGCAAACAGTATGTTTATTTAAGAAGATCCTTAGTGAGGAGCAGTACAGCATGAGTATGCAGCTTGCGCCTTAACTTTTCTTCTTTGGCATGCAGGTGGTTAAAACATGCTTTCTTCCCCTGAAGCCCTAAGCCAACTATGAAATGCAATCTCAGCAACACCCCGGGCTTTGATGTAAAGAAAATATGTCACAAGTGATAACAGACTTTAAAGAGCAAGGCGGAGGGAAGAAGCACGCTAGGAATCACGAGCAGTAATGCCAGGCAGAGGCTGTGGGTTGGAAGCGCCTGGCTCCTCACTAAGGCAAGAATGTCCCTGGGAGAACAACAGAAGGACCTGGACAGCCTCCCCTCACAGGACAGACTTTCTGTGTGCCAACAGCTTCCCTTCGTTTTCTCGCCCTGTGTTTCATTGCCATTTGATTCTAAATCTGCAGTTTGCTTTCAGCCCTTCTCCCTCTGCCCTTTCTAATTGGGCTCACCAGGGGAGAGACAAGGGAAGCAAAAAGTCAGCCCGGAGCTGGCACAGAGACGCTGGGGACAATTCTGGTCACCCAAGCTCCCAGCAGAGCTCCAGATTCAAAGAGAGGGTCTTGCATTCAACTGCTGCCGTCTCTTCTTCCCCCTCCCCTCTCCCTTCCCGTCTCCCCCCTTCCCCCACCCCTCTGCTGGGGTGATGTTGCTGCTCCTTTGAAGAAGCCTTTTTATGTGTTTTAAAATGACTGGTGTTCCTCCTTGATCTTCCTTTTCCTAAGCCAGACATGCCAGCCAATGTTTAATTGTTGTCCAGTTTGAAAGGAGAGGGAGTTACAGAAAGGCAAAAAAGCCTCTATCCAAAACCAAGAATGAAATCCATGTAATGCCTTTTATAAGGGCCAACCAAATTGAAACAAAACATTTTGTAAGCTTTCCAGCTTACCAGAACTTTCCAATTGGAAAGGACGTAGAGGGAAGAAGCAGATTATTCAGGTCACAATCTTGTGATCTGATCTTGCAGACATTCTCTGTGAGATGCAAACAGGCAATTCCATCCTTGAAATATTTCACTGAAGTTTTTAATGAAATACGAAATCCATGAAAGTAGCCATGTTGGTCTGCAGTAGAACAGTTTGATTCGAGTCCATACATGATGCTTCCATGATACACCTGTACTATCTGCATTCATATAATTAACAGAAAGGTCCTTTAAAAAAAATTATTCACTTCACTTACCCACCTCCTATCTCCCCAGTGGGGTCCCAAAGCAGCTTTACATCATTCCCATCGCTTCCATTTTATCCTCACAACAACCCTTTGAGGTTGGTCAGGCTCAGAGTGCATGACTGGCCCAAAGTCACCCACCAACCTTCTGTGACTGAGTGAGGATTCTGCCTTGGGTCTTCCAGACCCTACTCCTTCACCTGTGTATAATTTCCATTCCACAATGCTCAGGGTTTTTCTTATATTAGGCTTTCTGCAAAATGGTACATATCTTCCCTATTCTGGTACCTATTCCATTACAATTCTTCGCAGTAACCAAACCATTGGTGAACATGGTTTTCCCGAGGCAAATGGCACCCTGCCTAAAGCCTTTGTCATCACTGTTGCCCTTCTCTGGAATCTCTTCTTTTGTTGTTAGCATTCTTAACCTGCATACCACAGCCTTGATGATTTAACTGAGGTCTGTTTATTTATACACAACACTGCTGACTTACCTGTGCATGCCTTCTGCTTGGATACTGTCTCTTGCAGCATGTGTCAGCTCACGCACACCACACAGTGACACCACTCTGGTGGTCTGCTGCTTGAGAGGATGTGCTGCCCATATGCTAATGTTGCACACTTTAGGGCTGCCCCACTCAACAAGTATATATCTAAGAAGATGCCAAACAGAATACTCATAGGAAGCACTTAGTCTGTGTTGCATCAAAACAACAGACCATGCCACAGCATCCCAAATTCTCTTCTCCATTTATTTTATTTATTTATTCTATTTATATCCCGCCCTCCCCACCAAGGTGGGCTCAGGGCGGCTTACAACATAAAATCCAAAACAATTAAGATTAATAAATATTAAAATACATTCAATAATTTACAATAGTTAAAACAGTAAAACAAGAAGAAACAGTCTAACAGTTCGGTGCTATTCTCACAGCCTTCCTCTGCAGTTTTTAAATACCAGTCAGTTATATGCCAACCGGAAGAGGACAGTCTTACAGGCCTTGCGGAACTGCCCAAGGTTCCGCAAGGCCCTCACCTCCTCCGGTAGCTGGTTCCACCAGGAGGGGGCTGTGATTGAAAAGGCCCTATCCCTAGTTGACTTCAGACAGCCTCCTTCGGCCCGGAGATTACTAGCAGATTTTGGGAACCAGATCTGAGTATCACTCCTCCCTTCCATTAGTCCGCTTCCCTCCTTTTGTACATCTGGTTGACCCAACTGCAAAGCTGAAGAATGCTGCCATCCTCTCAAGGGAATGCATGATCAGTCTCAAGGTAGGGAAGGATTCTTCCCCCCCTGAAGCTGAAATCCAACACTTTAGTCTCTCCTTTCTTATACTAGCCCATGTGAACTTTGTCCTCTCCACTGCAGACCACTTAAATCCCTGCTCCATCCATGAGTTATATGGGATGGGTACCTCTTGAGCTGTCCTGGGAATAGTGTTTGTATAGTGCTAAGAATAAAACATCCCCCCGCCCCCGCCTTCAACTAGAAAGCACCCAGGAACTCATTCCAACTCGTTTTGTAAATGATATGCTTTTTATGGCACACCCTGCTGGGATATGTGGAAGAAAACAAGCACACCAAGGTTTTAACTTTGGCAGTCTTCATTTTTCTCATTCTAGCTCAAGGGTCTCCCCATGCTAAGTCACAAAGGCACTGAAGATCTCTCCCTCATTCCACAAGCTCCACAGGCAACAAGCCCCACCTCATTACAGCCAATGAACCCAGAGTCTGATTCATGCTTTTCATACAGACACACAAGCAAAGCTGATTTCTGGACCACAAGCAGAAAGTTATTTAATTTTGACATTAGAAAGGATGGTAAGCAGGACAAGTTCTTCAGGAGAGAGAGAGAGAGAGAGAACGGGTTGGGAGAGACGGATCATCAGCAGTTGTGATGGTGCAGACGATGTACAGATCTTCATGCTTTATTGCCCAGCACAGTTATTAAATTTTCAGTCAACAATCAAACCAGAGATGCACAATTTCTCCCTGAAAATGAAATCATTTACTCCCTTCTCATTTCTCCCCACACTTCTTTCCTTCCAATCCTCACTGCCCAATGAGACATTTCAGCCAAGAAAAACAATATTGAGAATGTTCTAAACCTCTTCTCCCCCCCCCCACAAAAAAAGATAAAGAGAAGATTCTGCAGCAGAAACATCTCCACTGCTCCCACCAGCAGGTCCTGTTGCCCTTTGCAAAAACCCCACAGTGCACTGGGCTTAGGTCACTAACATGTGTCATATTTCTAAGCCTTCAAAAGAAAACCCAGGCTTTCTTTTTGTAAAATGTAGAGGTCACTACTGCATGAACTCACTGGGTGATGAATCCAAAGACAAACACATACAAAGGACAGGTCACCTGACAATAACCAAAGGCATTATGTGCCCTTTCATCTGGCTGGCTTCAACATGCTTTAACGGGCCACCTTTAATATACTCAGTTTCATAATACAGTTATTAGGACTGAGTATAACGGGCTTCCTTCTACTTGTGTCTGATGAAGGGAGGTTTGACTCTGGAAAGCTGACACCCCAAGATCTTGCTGGTCTCTAAGGTGCCACTGGACTCAGATCCAACTGTTCCTTCTAAAGCAATCACCTGTGATCCTTGGTGGGCATACAAAAGTGAGCCACATCAGCCAATGGCCTGCTTTTACTAGGACAGTAGTAATGCCAGAAAAGCTTTACCAATACCCTCTCCCTTTCCTAGCAGATTATGATTTGATCTTGCACCTTTTTCACAAAGGACAGCAGATTTCAATTACCTGGAGTTATTCAGCAGGGATTCTGTCAAAAGATGCTCCAGGCCCACCTCTTCCAGTCCTCCACCCTCAAAGTCCTGTTGCCATAGCGATGTTACTGACAATTTCAAGCCATAAACCCAAATTTGCATTTTAATGGGACACAATTAGAATGTTGAGACAAATGGTTCCTCCTCTCTTAAAGGTAATGAACACGTACATAACACCCTCCATGAAAACAGTTTCAGGGGGCAGTTGTGTTGGTCTGCAGGAGAACAATTAGATTTCCTACACATATCTCACAAAGGGAGCTTTGACTCTCAAAAATCTTTTTTTGGTCTCTAAGGTGCTACTAGACTTGAATCTAACTGTGCATAAACCCCATATCACATAGCACAAAGGTGCCAGGCAATATAGTACACTCACAGAACATCGAAATAATGAGCATTTGGAAAAGTTGCACTGTGAGGGAAATGGCTGCATGACACAGACTGCAACAGTGCTCAAAGTGAAAGGCAAGAGGAAGACCTTGGCTATCCTGGAAACCTGTTCATGTCAAAACACCTTGGTCTCTATGGACAATTCTCTCCATGGACTAATATGAACAAGGAAGGATAAGGACTGGCTGTATGTATATGTATGCTCCACTTGTGTGGAGTGTGCACACTGAATCAGTGGTTTCCAAACTCTATTCCAAAAGTTTGGAAACCATTCAGGAGCTCATCAATGATACATCAGTAATGGTGGACAAGCTTCTATGAAAGACTGCTTGCCCACTGACACCAATGCTGTGAATGCATTATAGATTACTTTCACAGTTCACACAGAGCAGTCAAGAGGCCTACAGGCTTGTCAGCATTCATGTAAACTGGGTATATATAAAACCTAGAAGACTTCTTGGAATCCCCTGTAAAGTAGGTGGTTCCTTGTTCTACTGAGGAACCCCAGATCATAAAAAGTCTGAAAACTCCTGGAATAAATCAGTCTTCGGCTGGAGCGGGCCAATATCAACAGATTACACCTGTGCTACAGATCCTCATTGGTAGGTTATTTGATTCTGAGTCCAATTCAAGGTGCTGATTTTTACCTTTGAAGTCCATGAAACTGAGGGTCCAGTATGAACCGTACTCCACTTTTGTTCCTTTCAGCAATGCTTGCTTGCTGAGCCTTCCATTAGGTCAGTAACATTTGCCTTAGTCCAAATCATGAGAATATAAGAAGAGCCCTGCTGAATTAGATCAATACTCCATTTAGCGCAGCATCGTAGCTCATACAGTGGCCAGCCAGTTCCTCTGTGGATGGCAAACAACAGGGGATCGAGGGTGAGGCCTTTCCCTGATGCTACCTCTTGAATCTGCGATTCAGAGGGTTCATACCTCTGAACATTGAGGTTCCCCTCAGTCACCATGGCTAGTAACCATTGATAGACTTATCCTCCATGAATCTGTCTAATTCCCTTTTAAAGCTGTTTATAACGGTGGCCATCACTATATTTTCTGGCAATGAATTTCACATTTTAATCATTCTCTGTGTAAAGTAGGATTGTCTGTCCTGATTCATTCTAGTATTTTGGAGGAAGGAGAAAATGTTCTCTTTATCAACTCCACCCCATGTATAATTTTATAAACTTCTATCATGTCCCCCCTTAGGTGTCTCTTTTCTAAATCAAAAAGTCCCAGACTCTTCAGCCTTTCCTCATAGGGAAAGTGCTTCACCCACTAATAATCTTGGTTGCCCTCCTCTGAACTTTTTCCAGCTCTGCAATGTCCTTTTTGAAACACAGTATACAGAACTGTACACAGTATTCCAAATGAGCATGGAGCTATACAATATTGGAGCTATACAGTATTCCAAATGAGGCTACAGCATGGAGCTATACAATATTGGCCATTTTATTCTCAATCCCTTTCCTAATAATCCCTAACATAGAGTTTGCCTTCCTTCACTGCTGCAGTACACAGGACTGACACTTTCACTGAGCTATCCACTACAACCCCAAGATCTTTTCCCCTCTCAGTCTCAGCAAGTTCAGACCCCATTTGCCTATAACTGAATGTCAGATTTTTTGTCCCAATGTGCATCAATTTATACTTACCCACACTGAACTTCATTCACCACATTGTCACCCACTCATCAAGTTTGTGGAGGTCCTCTTGGGGTGAGGTCAGACGTTCATAAAATCCCACTACGGGCATGAGTGGAGTCCGGAAGCATGTCGTATTTTAAGCGGTTGTCCAAATGTCAGCATCTGCGAATGGTGGTTAGCTTGTTCGAGTCCCACGTTGAGACGACTGGGGTGCGGACTAATTTGATACTGCTTTAAATTTGGAACAAAATTCTTCTGATGGTTCCTGAGTGGAATTTCTCTGTTTGAACGCTCCATCATTGGCGACTCGTCAGAAACGCACCACCGCTTCCCTCCCAAATCCCCCTGCAAGTGATATCACTGCGCCAGTGAATGAGTGAGCGAATGTTGGCTCGATAAATCGTTTACCCGCCCCTATGTCCGAAAACAAAACTCACTTTTGAAAGTAGATGTGAACTAGATGTGAACTGATTTGAATTCCTGGGTTTTTTTCTGCACGTGTAGTGCTCGTGCTGGAAAAGTAGTGCCAACGGACTAGCAAAACTGTTAGTGATCCAACCCATTTAAAAGCGACGCACTGCAGATAGCGGGCATCACTGCGCCTGCGCTAATGCAGATTGACGTCTCATGAAACGAGATCCGGTAGAGCACTCTGATCGACCAGCAACGGGACCCACATGGGATAGAACGGGAGCCTGGCTGTTGTCTGATCGGAAAATTGATTGTGTGGATTATAATAGAGGTGTGTTGCAGATGAATTTAATGGTGAGTGTGACCGCACCCTTGGAGCTCTTCACAATCAGCCTTGAACATCCTGAATAACTTTGTGTCATTTGCAAACTTGGCCACTACTCTAAACTCTAGTTCCAGATAATTTATGAATAAATTAAATAATACTGATCCCACTACCGATCCTTATGAGACCCCACTACTTATTTCCCTCCATTGTGAAAACTGCCCACTGATTCCTACTTTTTGCTTCCTCCTGTCATTTAACTATTTTTAACCCAAAAGAGAATCCATTCTCTTATCCCATGACTGCTAAATTTACTCAGAAGTCATTGGTGAAGCTTTTTCAAAGTTCAAGTATACAATGTCTGTTGGGTCACCATTGTCTCCATGCTTATTCACTTTCTCAAAGAACTCCAAAAGGTTGGTGAGGCAGCCCTTTGCAGAAGCCATGCTGATTTTCTCTCAGCAAGCTTGGACCTCTATGTGCCTAATAATTCTATCTTTGATTGCAGTTTCTATTAATTTGCCTAAGAAGAACATTAACACTAACTGGCCTCTAATTTCCTGATTCCCCTATGGATCCCTTTTAAAAATTGCTGTAACATTTGCTACTCTTCAGTCTTCTGGTACAGTGGCTGCATTTAGTGATAGGTAGAATAGGAAAGGATTAGTAGATCAACTATCTTATATCTGAGTTCTCTAAGATGTCTTGGGTGTATGCCTTAAGGATGTCTTGGGTGTATGCCTAGAGCCATATTAGTTTTTAATTTCCCAAACAGGTCTGGAACTTTGCCTCTGGTCACCTGAATTTGGTTCAATTCTTCAGACTCCCTTCCTGAAAACAGGCAGTGGCATGGGACTGTGCCCCAATTTTCTACAGTAAACACGGAAACAAAAAGGTCACTGAGCTTCTCTGCTATCTCCCCATCTTTTCTGGCAGGTTTCCTGATCTGGACACATTTTAAAAAAAACATTTCTTGTTTGTCTTGATTTTTAGCAACCTGCTCATCAAGATCTCTTTTTGCATGTCTAATTATTTACTGACATTTCTTTTGTCAGAGCCAGTGATTCCTCCTGTTCAATGCATTGGGGTAGACTTTCCACTTTTTAAAATAATCTCTTTATCTGTTTTATAGCTTCCTTCACAGCATTGTTAACCATGCAGGCCTTCTTTTAGACATGGCAGTACTTTTCTTAACCTGTGGAGAGCATTCTATCTGGGTTTCAATTCGTGAGATTTTAAACAGATTCCAAGAATCCTCTAGGGATTTGACTCTCTTGTGTTTCCCCTTCAGCTTCCTTTTTACTATTCCTCTCATTTTTGTAAAGTTTCCTCTTTTGAAATCTAATGTTTTAAAGCCTTACACGCCGTGGGACTGATATACCGTAACCTGCAGGACCTCCTCTCCCCTTATGTGCCCCAGAGATCATTGTGTTCTGAACAGCATCTTCCAACCATCCTTGGCCTGAAGGATGTTCGACTTGCCTCAATCAGGACCAGGGCCTTTTTGGCCTTGGCTCTGGCCTGGTGGAATCAGCTTCTTGTGAAGATCCGGGCCCTACCTGATTTAATGCCATTCTGTAAGGTCTGCAAGATGGAGCTGTTCCACCAGGCCTTCAGTTGAGGCAGCGGATGTCCTTATTCCATCTGCTTGGCCTCCCTTGCCTGTCATGATGCTATCTTATTTTAATCTTATCTTAATCTATTATTCCATCTCTGGGCCTACTGCTGTACTGCTATATAGAATGCACCCAATGGAAACCGCCGCTGTGACATATATGCTGTTTGTTTTATTGTATTTTATGGTTTTAGCGTGTTAAGTTTTAATTGTTTTAACTTTTGTTGCTATCCACCCTGAGCCCACTCACAGGAAAAGGCAGAATACAAATTAACAGAAATAAATAAAATGTGGCAGTTTTGGATTTTGTTTTGTTGTGTTTTGTTTTATTGTATTTTATGGTTTTAGTTTTTGATTTTTTAACTTTTGTTGTTATCCACCCTGAGCCCACTCGCGGGATAAGGTGGAATACAAATTAACAATAAATAAATAAATAAAATGTGGCAGTTTTGGATTTTAGGGTAACTTTCCAATGACCCGAGTGCTGAATAGTATTGTGGTCACCGTTCCCAACTGATGTAACAACCTCTACATCTCTTCCCAGGTCCTGAGACTTGCTCAGAACCAAATCCAGGATACTACCTTCCTGGTTAGCTTTTTGACCAACTGTTCCACTGCACAGTCATCTATAATGTCCAGGAATCTCATTTCTACAGCATGACTTGAGTATATGTTTACCCAGTCAATGTGAGGGTAGTTGAAATCCCCCAGTATAACAACATTATTTGCTTTAGCTACCTCCCTTATCTCTTTCAGCCTCAAAGGTTTGATCAGCTGGTGCAATGACACCCTCTGACCTCAAGAAGCTCACTCTCCACACCAGCAGAAGAGATGTCAGCACTGTTCTGATATGTTACTGAGGGTCTCTTACATAACATAAGAACATAAGAAAAGCCATGCTGGATCAGGCCAATGGCCCATCCAGTCCAACACTCTGTGTCACACAGTGGCCAAAAAAACCAAGTACCATCAAAAGGTCCACCAGTGGAGCTAGAAGCCCTGCCACTGTGCCCCCCCCCCCAAGCACAAGAATACAAAGCATCACTGCCCCAAGACAGAGAGTTCCAACACTAAACTATGACTAACAGCCACTGATGGACCTCTGCTCCATATGCTTATCCATTCCCCTCTTGAAGCTGTCTATGTTAGTAGCCACCAAAACCTCCTGTGGCAGTGAATTCCACATGTTAATCACCCTTTGGGTGAAGAAGTACTTCCTTTTATCAGTTCTTACCCGACTGAATGCCCACGAGTTCTTGTATTGTGAGAAAGGGAGAAAAGTACTTCTTTCTCTACCTTCTCCATCCCATGCATAATCTTGTATTCTCTACCTTCTCTATTCCATGCATAATCTTGTAAACCTGTATCATGTCACCCCGCAGTCGACGTTTCACCAAGCTAAAGAGTCCTAAGCGTTTTAATCTTTCTTCATAGGGAAAGTGTTCCAATCCTTTAAACATTCTAGTTACCCTTTTCTGCACTTTTTCCAATGCTATATCTTTTTTGAGATGCTGTGATCAGAATTGTACGCAGTACTTCAAATGAGGCCGCACCATCGATTCATACAAGGGCATTATGATACTGGCTGATTTGTTTTCAATTCCCTTCCTAATAATTCTCAGCATGGCGTTGGCCTTTTTTATTGCAATCGCACACTGTCTTGACATTTTCAGTGAGTTATCTACCATGACCCCAAGATCTCTCTCTTGGTCAGTCTCTGCCAGTTCACATCCCATCAACTTGTATTTATAGCTAGGATTTTTGGCCCTAATGTGCACTACTTTGCATTTGGCCACAATGAACCTCATCTGCCACGTTGACGCCCACTCATCCAGCCTTGACAGATCCCTTTGGAGTGCCTCACAATCCTCTCTGGTTTTCACCACCCTGAACAATTTAGTGTCATCTGGAAACTTAGCCACTTCACTGCTTACTCCCAACTCCAAATCATTAATGAACAAGTTAAAGAGCATGGGACCCAGTACTGAGCTCTGTGGCAGCCCACTGCTTACCATCTTCCACTGCGAAAATTGCCCATTTATACTCACTCTCTGCCTCCTATTAATTAGCCAAACCTGTCTCTCTCTCTCAGATTACACTCCTACTTTTAAGTAACCCTTAGAGTATTTCCACCCATATCACTTCTGTTGGGCAGTTAATTTCCCTGATGTTTTCTAACTTATTTGATTATATGCCCTCTTTGATGTATAGTGCAACACCAACAACAACCCACCCCTCCGTTCCTGCCTATAGAGCTTATATCCAAGAATTACTGTATCACATAGATTTTCCCCGTTCCACCATGTTTCTGAAATGACCTACTACATCTAAATTGTCATTGAACACCAAGCACTCCAACTCCCCCACCCTGGCTCAGAGACTTCTAGTATTGGCATATAGAAGACACCTATAATGTATTTCCCTCTCAGTAACCGACCTTGGCATGGCCCTCAGTTGCCATCATGCCCTCAACCCCAAGTTCTATTACACTCCTATCAATATTATGAGTGTTTATGCAATCATCCCCTTGGACTGACCTGTCCCAAATGGGGAGCTCCCCAGCTTCCCCCCCGCCCCTGGATTAGTTTAAAAGCTGCTCTGCCACCTTTTTGATATTAATTGCCAGCATCCCAGTTCCCTTTTGATTCAATTGAAACCCATCTTATGTACAGGTTCAGCTTATCCCAGAAAGTTCCCCATTGCCTAACAAACCTAAACCCTTCCTCTTGGCAACACTTTCTCATTCACTCCTGATCTGTTTCTCTCTAGCTGGCCCTGCACATGGAACCAGCAGCACTTCTGAGAATACTATCTTTGAGGTCTTGGTCTTTAATTTTCTGTCTAGTAACCTAAATTTTTCCTCCAGGATCACACAACTACATTTGCCAATGTCATTGGTTCCAACATGCACCATGACTGCTGACCCCTCCCCAGAACTATCTATCAACCTACCTAGACAGTGTGTGACTTCTGCAATCTTTGCACCAGGCAGGCAAATCATCATGCAGCCAAAAAAACACCTGCTCCAAACTCCACTCTTTATTTTCCTAAAGACTGTATCACCCACTATCAGAAATCCATCTCCCTCAAACTTCCCAGGTGTATTCTCAGTATGAGAAGATATCAGTCCATTGCCCAGGAAGGGGTTCCTTCTACGGATCACATCCCTTCTCCTCAGACTAACACCCTCTGACCTCAAGAAGCTCACTCTCCACAACAGCAGAAGAGATGTCAGCACTGTTCTGATAAGTCTCTGGGGGTCTCTTCCCCAAACCTGTTTCTCTCTGCCTCAGATTCTCCAGGTTGGTGACCCTAGCCTCAAGGGAACAAACCTGCTTCCTGAGAGCCATAATCTCCATGCACGGAGGACACACCCAAGATTTCCACCCAGTGGGCAGATGATTGTACATGTGGCACTCTCTGCAAATCACTGGATAGCCTGCATACCCCTGCTGGCTTTCTACCTTCATAACTGGTTAGTGGTTTAAAGGTATCTAGAGCAATGCAGGGTCCTCAGGCCTGATTCCCAGGCTAAGAACCACAGGCCAAGAGCCCTTTGACTCTTGCCCTTCAACTCACTCCAAAGGCTCACACCTCTGCCCAGGAGGAGCCTTATAGTTCAGAAGCTCACAGCCCCTGCCTCCCAACAGCAGAGGTTGGGGCCTGCTATCAGCCCCAAACAAACAGACCTTGCTCAAAGAGCAATAGACCAAACAAGGGACCCAAACAGGCCCAGACAAAAACACCACTCTCTAGCAGGCTACAAACACCCACGCAGCCATAAACTCTGTCCTCTCACAAAGCAACCTCAGTTAATACTCTCCAGTAGTTTAGCAGTTTAGGAAAGGCCAGGGGGGAAAAACCCAACCAAAACCATTCACCTTTCCAGCAGCTCTCTCCTGGGTTCTCCTAGCTCAGCTGGCTCCATTTTTAGTGACCTCAAAGAGGTGAGGATACCTACTCTGCCTGCCTTTAGAAAGTCCTGGGCTGCGGTCACACACAGGCTAGGCATGGTCTGGCCAGGCCTCTATTTTTTCCAGTGTTATTTGTTCTGGAGAAGTTTGTCCAAACATGCCACCCTTAACCTGCCTCAGTGTGTGCTCACTCTGCACTTGACTATTTATATTATTGCTGTGCTGTAACCACAGAGTGTGTGGGAAGATTGCATCATTGTTTTTGTTTGTATTTCACATATGCACATAAGCATGTAGCCAAACCACCAGCTCCTTTTTAACAGCTCCATGATCCCTCCACCAAGTACTGAGGCACCTCTTAGCCTCCTTCACTGTGCCTCTCATCCTTTGAATACATGGTGGGGAAGTGTCTCATGTAGATTTACATGAGAGTAGCCCCACTGACTTCAGTACATTTACTCTTGTATGGGATGCCCTCAAACAGCAATTCTGAAGCTGAAAAAATATGGGAACCTAACTAGGGGCTATTTACACAACTTTCTAACCCCAAGAAACAGGAGAAAGGGGTTTGTGGGAGGGGATTTGTCACTCAAAAGCAACTCCCCCTTGGACTCCCAATCCTGACAGAGTGTTTGGGTGCAGAAATGTGCAAGCGATTATTCAAAACCCTGGGGCAAAGTTTCTGTTATACACACATCACTAACTGATCCCAAAAAAGAAAGGAGGTGAAAACAAAGGGGAAGGTTCAGACTTCCCAAATGGCTTGACTTCACAACTGAGGAGTTCAGACAGTCGAAAATGCGGGGTGAAAGCGCTGACATCCAAAAAGACCAGACTTTCCCTGGTATGAAATAACTCCAGTTTGAAGATGGGTGAGAATGGGGTGCCAATGACTGGGGAACAAGAGGCAGACGTTGCTGTCTGACTATGCATTTTAAATCCAGAAGGGAACACCAATAACACTGGATCAAACAGCTCATTTGATCGCAGCCCCGGAAAGCTATTGCTGAGGAGGTTACTTTACAGATGTGGTGGACTACAGTGAATGGAATTTTTCTGGCTGTTTGTATCTGGATGGTAAAATTTTGTATTTGGATTTACTCTCTCTGATATTATGGTTATTTTTTCATACATCTTATATGAAAATATATAATCATATACTGTAACTTACTTAGATCACTTTCAAGGAGAGGAAGAGCAGGATAAAATATTCAGACAGATTCCAGGGCACCAACAGTGGGTGATGGGGCAGCCAGAGAGTATTACCAAAGTCTTAGTCAAGTAAAATCAGAAACCATCCACAGAGCAAGTAAGTGGATGCCGTCCTATCACTGGTAGTCAAGTGTGACCTTTCATGTGCTCTGAAGTACCCCCCTGTCCTAGGCATTAACATCTAGCCCAAGCAGCAGGATAACCATTCAGTTTGTTGGATCGGAGAGAAATACTGTTGAATAACTGTCAAGCACTTGCAGCAGATGGGCAGATTTTTGGAAAGGGCAAAAAGAGGTGACATTTTAAACACACACTCTCACACACTTCTGAGACATTCTCCATTTAATCCTGCATCTATTTTTTTTCCTCTCAAAAATCCACTCTATACAAAATAAAAAGGCAGAAAATGAATTTCTCTTGCCCTCGGTACAAACGAAATTCAAAGCAGGCAGCTGGCAAGAGTGAATAGGAAAAAAAGAGGGGGGTGGAGAGAAATAAATTAAAAATAAAAAGCTGGAGAAAAAGGGGGAAGTGCAAAGGGAGAAAAGCAAACAAGGGAATCATAAAAGCTGCAAACCGCCTGGAAATTTCATTTGGCTTTTCAATTTGAAAATGCCATGACATCTGAGCATGAAGGCAAATGCTGGAGGGGAGAGAAGAGGAAAAACATGCCAAGCTAAAGGGGAAGCAGCCCAACTGCCCCAATAATCATACTGGAACTCATCCAAAGGCTTGACCAGATGAAAATGAACCCCAGCATGAAACCTCCCAATCCTTCTGCTTAGGGGTTCTGAGCACCAAGAAAGAGGGATGGTTCCAGAGTACGGGCAGTTGACTGCACGGCAAGAGGAAGTGTCTGCAAATTCCACGTAAATAGGCAAGTGATAATGAACTGCTTAACCAGTCCCTTGAGAGGAAAGAATCAGAGGCTGGCAGTGTTTGAAAAAGAACAGCCTGTTTAATGGGCACATGGACAGAGCAGATTAGCCAGCCAGGGGGGGAAAGGGGGGAGGGGGGAATCTAAAGACAAAGCACAGCAAACTGAGGGGACCTGACCAGGATTTTTTTCAGGGGGGACACTGGGACATGGGGGGGGGGGCAAAAATTTAATTTAATTTAATTTTAGGGGGAGAGAGGAAGAGAGAGAGAGAGCATCCCCTCCCTTCCCAGCTGCTGCTCTGCACTTGTGAGAGGGCAGTGTAGAGGCAGGAGGAATCTCTTCCCCAATCCCTTTGCCCCACCTTCTCCTGTTACCACAAGAAAGCAAGAAGTCTGCTCAACTTGCAATCCAGAATCTCAAAGTTCCTTCCTTCACTGGTGGTGGAGCTCATCAGCAAGTCAAAGGAAGGAATTTTAAAAGACATATGTCCCTTTAAAGCCCTCTATGGCCAGGGGCCAGCACACCTCCAGGACTGCCTCTCTCCATATGAGCCCTGTAGGACTCTACAATCCACAAACCAGCATCTCCTGGTGATCTCTGGCCCCAGGGATGTTTATCTTGCCTTTGCCTTGACTAGGGCCTGGGCCTTCTCAGCTCTGGCTCCCACCTGATGGAATGAGCTTCCATTAGAGATCAGAGCCCTGTGGGACTTTCACACGACTGGTAAGACAGAGTTCTTCTGCCAGGCCTTTAGTTGAGGCAGGCATTCACTCTATATCTGGCCTCCCCTCCAGTGAGCCCAGGCCTGAGTGACCACTTGGGTCCAATTGGGTGGAGATCTGTTGAGGCTCTGGTTACTTTTAATGATGATATTCTAATACTTAAGATGCATTTTAAATGTTTAATGGTTTTTATTCTGTGTTTTTATGATTGAACTTGCCCTGAGTCTTCTTGCAGGGAGGGCGGGATATAAATGGAATAAAATAAAATTAAAATAAATACGTTCTCTTCTCTTGCTTGTGTGTGCTGCTGCTGTGGCATGCCTCAAGGAAGGGAAGGTATTTAAACTTTAAATACCTCCCCCCTTTCCTTCCTGAGTCACACCACAGTGGCAGCATGCATCTGTAAGAGAAGGGAACATATGTCTCTTAAAATTCCTTCCTTTTACTCACTGATGTGTACCACAGCCCTGCTCCCCTTGCGTGGCCTTGCAGTAAGCATGGTTGTCACTGGTCACCCCAGGCTCCCTCCTTCTTCAGGGGGAGGGGAGAGGGCAGGGCCCATATGGGAGGGGGCATCACCCCCAACATCCCACTGCTGGCTACAGCCCTGGAGCTGATCCTGCCACAGACATCTGGGTCTGGCTGTTGGAAGAGGAAGCTAATACACATCTCTACAGACATGGCAGGACTGCAAATCACAGAATCTAGCATATCAGAATGGAATCTGTCACTTTCATAGAATATTGTCACTTTCACAGTTTAGTAGTTTCTGCACAAGTCTTGAAGACAATTAGCTTTTTAGTTCTTTAACAAGATGTATATATTTATTAACATATTTACATCCTGCTTTTCTCCCCAGTAGGGACTCAAAGTGACTTACAACATTGTTTGTCCCTCCTCCATTTTGTCTTTACCAAAACAACCCTGTGAGATAGGTTAAGATGTGTATGTGTGACTGACCCAAAATCACCTAGCCAGCTTCCGTGGCAGAGCAGAGATTCAAATCTGAGTCTCCCAAATCTTAGGCTGACTCTCTAACTACTACACCACTATGACTCAGTGAAAATACTTGAGTAGCTTTTGTCAGACACCATCAAACTCAGTCTCAGTGGACATTCAACTACTAAGGGTGAGCTAACTGAACTCAGAACAGCCATTTGATTCTGCATGGCTTGCTTTTCATGTCCCCCTGGCTCTATACACCTAACTTTAAGGTGGGCTTAACAATTGTTGCACTCCATGCATGACTAACTAACCCAAACTCTCTGAACTGTGGCTCCACTCAGCTGCAGGTAAGATGCACCCCACTGCACAACTGAGCACCAGGGATCCAGGTGACAGAGCAGATCCCAGCTAGCATCTGCAAACGTCACCAGAGGGGTAGCACGAGAACACTCCACCTCATTCCTACTTTGTGCTGCAATGTACTTTGCGACCCTTCCATTGGCTCCTTCCCATAGAGGAGAAACAACCTGCAAACACTCTGACATAACTCTCCTATCCCCACAAAAAGTCTGTGGGGGAAACCCTCAAAGTCTGTGAACATAAGCACATCTACTGTATATGAATCCCAAATTAAGTTATCAAAATAAAGCATGCCAATTATGTAGCTAAGGATTTGGGGCTTTCTATTCCCAGAATTTGGTGGAGAGGGATTAGAGCAGAACCAGAAGGCTGGAAGGAAGCCGCGGATCAGCTATTTATTTGTTACCCTAACATTGCCAGAACAGGCATCATTGTGACAGGCAGTATATTATGAATGAAGCACTTGCATATTTCCAAGGACCTTTAGAGGAGGGAGTACTTTGCAAATGATACATTTCACCTTCCTGTGGGGTCTCTTCAGTGAAGCCAGGCCACCCACTGGTACTGTGAAAGGGCAAGCTTTGCTCCCACCTTAGCAGTATCCCCACATATGGAGCCTCACTTGCCCCACACAATAGCAGACTGCAACCATTCACTTATATGGGAGAACTAACCAGGTACAATAGGGAACTGCATTTGTGTGGGGACAAAACCTGCTCTCTTTCATTAAACCTGCTCTTAGCTGCTATTATAGTGAGTTCAGTCAGTCTGAGGTAAGCAAGAATGTTCATTGAACAAGAGCAGAACCAAACTGAACACAAACAGGCAGCTCCTTATATACATTTGGCCTGAGTTAAACACGCCCCCTTATGTGGGCAGAAATCCACCCTATTGGTCTCTCCAGGATCCTTCATTTGCATTTCCTGAGAAAAATACCTTTCAATGACTTTTGGCGATTGCTTGTAACTGGATGTTCGTATCCAGTTGCAAAATGACTGCTAAACTGTTCTTAACTGTTTTATTATGGCTGTATTTTAACTGTTTTATTATGACTGTGATCCACCCTGAGCCCATATGGGAAAGGGTGGAATATAAATCAACCAAATAAATAAATAAAATGCATTGAGAGTGCCATATCCAACTTGTGAAAACAGCCTATTGTCACTTGAAAGTCCAACCATGGGTTCAAAAGAAGCATGTCTCCACCTCCACTTTGACAGTTTTGACCAAGCCCTCCTTTTCTTGCAATGACATAATGATAACTGCAGAAACTATGAAGGGGAACACTCACACAAAATTCCCCAGATCCAGCAACCCTCCATGCAGTCACCTTTTCAAGCAGTACCATGCTACTAATTGTATGTGTGACTTTTAAGTGAGGGGCCATTTCTTGGTGATTTGTGGCGTTGTGTTCTAAAAAGTTGGCACTTGGCACATTCCTTTATATACGCGTGTGTGTGTGTGAAGCATCACACAAACCAACACATGTGGCTATTTGGCATGTAAGTGCATATGCCCAGCTAAACCCCATTTAAGGGGAGAGGGATTATTACAAAAGTAAGATGAGAGAGAGAGCATGTGCATTAGCATGCTTAGTTTATGAGGCTCTGGATCATAGAAATGTCCTTTAAAAACAAATGAAAAATTAAGGGTGCATAAAGTCACTTGTGACACAGAGGCACAGAGTTTTATACCTGAGCCCTGTCAGACTTTGCAACCTAATGGAATGCGCAAAGAGTGCTCTGAAACTAGAGGTGCTCATTCTGATCTTTGTGAGTCACTGAAGAAGTGCACTCAGTATGCCATCCATACAGGGGAAAGTAGAGGTAATCGTCATGGCTCCCCCCCCCCACCCCCAATTAGTGGAGGGAGGGAATCCAGCACAGAGCTTGGAAAGTTCATGTATACATGCACACATTCTATCTGAGCCTGCTCTACACTTTAAAGCAGCAAGAGAGGGCCTGCAGAAAGTGGTAGTGATTCAGAAGGTAAAACCTGTAAGGGGGTACAGAAGGGCTTTTTCAGTCGTGGCTCCAATAGTATAGAATTTATTACCCAAAGAGGCCTGCCTCAGCCAAGCCTACAGACTTTTAGGGGATAATGTAAGATTAAAAAAATTAAAATACTTTTAAATGAGGTTGGTATGATATATAGTGAGGACCCCATCAAATTACCTCCATATATTAGAATTCCCCGAACACCATAGAGCTTTTACTGTGGTCCATTTTAATGTTCTGCCCTTCTTGAAGGGAGATATGTGCACACCACATATGCACAACAGCTCGGTTCCTGTCAGTCTGGTATGATAGAAAAAATCAAACATGTTCAGTATGTATATTTGCAGTATGTATATCACCCCAATTACATACAAATACTTAGGTAAACCCAATGATTTTCATATTTCTCTTCTTGCTGATGGTTTTAATGAAACTACCTTCAGGATAACAAGATTTTGTGACTGGCATGTTCCTAGAGGAAGCAACTGGTCTAGTATTCTAATAATTTTATTATTATCATTAATTGTATGACTTGAAAAGAACACTGGTTTTATGTATCTTATGTATATCACACGTGGTTGGTTTTGTTTTGTTTTTGATTAGCTGATCATGGATCATAATAAATGATTATGATATATATACCATATACCAATTTGAAGGAAGTTATGATACTTTGATAGGTTTTACATGTGTATTTCAATTGTGCTTTATATTATTTGAGTGACTTGTTCAAAAATAGTCTGTGACTGTTAATTCCCTTGAGCGTATTGTAGACAAGGCAGGATATAAACTTAATAAACTAAACTGTGGAAGGCATTTGCCTTTTTTGTACTGTGGTAATTTATCCCCATGGTACAGAAAAGCGCAACATCTGCCACAGACAAGCTGGTGCACTTTTAGTAGTCAATAAGGTGGGGAAATATACCTCATCCAATATAGCTATCCTCTATGGACTGATTAAGAAAATTGGGTTGCAGAGGCCAAAGTGGGACTGCTACTTGCTAGTTTAATCAAGACACATGAAAGGTATGGGTATCCCTTGATATCTATGCCTACTTTCCTCAAGAACCCCACCAAATTTTGAAAAATACTGTGCCAGCCAAGAAGCTGGAATGCAGTTTAAAAAAAAAAATCTCCTCTAGCTTTTAAACTCTCAAGCATCCTATTGTCTGCCAGTGCTTGGGCATGAAAGCTGGAAAGCCCTTAGGCAACCAAGATGGGCTGGTAATAATTAGGAAGGCCAGTGAAAATCAGGTTATGTGATCAGTCTATCTGAAGGAACACAGGAGGACTGGGAGCTTCATAGTGCTACTTTCACCTGACTTCCAGCCCCAAGAGCTGTCTAGCCTTCTGGGTCTTGACTTGTGACATTGCCCCAGCTTAAACTGCTGTTCCCTCCCCTAATCAGCACCCTCAATGGTGCAGGAAGCAGGAAATGACTAGGGTTGCTAATCCCCAGTTGGGGGCAGGGGATCCCCTGGTTTGGAGGCCCTCCCCCCATTTCAGGATTATCAGAAAACAGGGAGAGAGGGTAGAACGTCTGCTGGGCACCCCAGTATAGGCTAAGGAGACTGATCCCCATAGAGTATAATGGAGAATTGATCCATGAGTATCTGGGGCTCTTGGGAGGGGGGGTTGGGTTTTTGAGTTAGAGGCACCAAATTTTCAGCATAGCATCTGGTGACCTCAGAAAAAAACAAAAAGAAAGTGCCCCCATCCTTTATTATTTCCAATGATGGGAGGACATTTAAAGGGAGTGTGGTCCCTTTAAATATGATAACCAGAATTCCCTTCAGAGTTCAATCATGATTGTCACAACCTCGCTCCTGGCTCCTCAGGTATTTCCTGAGATGGACCTGGCAACCCTAATTGAGCCTCAAAGCAACTGACATTTACAGTCAGGGCACTCTTCTTGTTATGTCTAGTTATGTCACATCAAAAGAGGACTTTGGATAGGCTTTCTGTCTCATGGCTATGGAGCAAAGGAGTAACACTGCCATGTAGGCAGGGTTGGTTAAAGGCTCAGATTTAAGTAGGACATTTTATACAAGCCCAGTGGTGTGACCTCTGGACTCTGCTCTTGAGTGTAGTCCACTCATACAGTCACCACCCACACATTGCCCATGCATTTATTCTTCTCCACAATAAACTGTCACACCACTCCAGAGTTTAAAGACCAGCATTTGTGCCTGGAATAAAATGAGCAATTTAGAAAAATATGATCAAATCACCTAAAATGAAGACAGTTTGCTTTGAGGCCATATTCCGGATTTTCTGGTGTGAAAATGCACATCTTTAGTATCTCGACAGCCTTCTTATGGAGTCCATAGTATGGCAAAGGGCTACATAAGCTTACCTTAACAGTTCCCATGACAAGCTATGCAGACCATGGAGGGCTGTTTCCATAGCTGCACTGATTACTTGAAGGGGTGACAGGATGGGGAGAAAAGTCAATGGCAGCTGCAAGTTCCCCTTTAGTAAGAGCTTCTGACTAGGGCTTGAACAACCCCGCTCTCTATTCCACACAGCTGATCCCTTTTAACCCTTCTGCCCTCCTTCATTTGCTGGAATCAAATATTAATTGCGTGGTACCTTGACAGAGCACAGGGTGCACCCTGTCATTTTATCAAGAAGAGTTGTATCCACCCTTCTCCCCCCACCCCCGCAAAAAAAACCCCCTGATGAAACAGAAATGACAGTTGATGCCCTGGAATTTGGAAGGGGCAGGTGTCTTCAAGGCAACTTTACCTCATTTGTAGGGAGTTAACCTCAAAGCCTTCCTGAAGACTCTCCAGAGAACCTTCCGTTCTCTTTTCTCCCTTGTCTTCTGACTTCAAGAACATCTAGAGCATAATCTGAGTGAGGAATCAGTCATTCAGCAAAATTATCAATGACAGGTAGTCTGTACTAGCAAATTTGCCGCATGAGAAAACAGCAAGCAAGGCAAAGCATAGCAGATATCAAACAGCACTATAAAACAATTCAAGTGACAGTGGCCCAGGGTAAGTAGCCCAAAAACAAGGGGGACATTTGATGAGAATGTTAAAAGAAGGCAGCAGAATGATCTTAAATGGTGAGGAATAGGAGGCTATTCTAGATTTAGGCACCAGTATGAATCCAAGGCAAACAAGGGCCCTACCATCCTATGATCCAGCAAACCTGTTTGGGAAACTGGCAAATTTGTAGGTTTCCTTGCTCATGCAGAAAGCCCTCAGGTTCCAGGACCCAAGGCAATCTCCTACAGCTAAATCTTAAGAAAAAGCATGGCTAAAATGGAGAAGCTATCTGCATTATTGCACTGACTTGCAGCTACAAAATGAAGGAGAGAGGCATACAGAGAAGGTAACCATTGTTTTGGGAATGGAAGTTCTGCTCTACTTTTACATGCCAATGCACAGAAGTGCAATAAAGGCTTGTTTATCACTGTCAGAAAACCTATGCAGATTTTTGAAATTCTGTTGTCTTTGCTTTTGTGTGCCACGTGACCATGCCATACATAATTGGGCATTTAGCTTCACTTTTAGAGTTTCACAGGATCTTTACAAAGCTCTTTTCCTGTTTTGTATAGTTCTGGAAGAAGGGAGCACAAACAGAAGGTTTTAAAGCCCAACCTCTCACTGGTCTCTACAGTCAGACTGCTGTTTATACAAACCCCCCCCCCCATCAGGACTGGATCTACATGTTTTTTGAGGGGGGGCAAAATTTTTAAAAATGACCCCCCCATATGGGCCATTCTATCTTATGGTTCCATAAAATACAATGGACCCATACCCAATTTGCCCCCACCTCTGTCAGCACCCGGGGCAAGCACCCCCTCTCCCCCCCCCCCCGAGATCCAGCCCTGCCCCAATATGCACACACACACCCCTCCTAGCACATGCCCAGTTGCCATTCCTACAGGTCCAGCCACTCTTGCTTCATCCAGTTCCAGAAACCCTGGGATGGCTGTCCATATCCTTGCAAGACATACTAGCCTTCTCTCACCTAGCCCTTTGCAACCTGAACCACAACTGGCCCTTTCTCTCAGGCCCACAACAAGGGCTCTCTGCTAGCAAGAGTCAGAAATGCCTGAGAAGAGACACAATCTCACCACTTCAACCCATATTGCCACATGGTTGTGCCTCATATTCTCTAATATGGGTCCCTTCAGCAAGAGATCTCATTAGAGTAAAGAAATATAAATGACAACAAACAGAGGAGCATGAAAGATGAAGGGCAGTTATTCCTTTTTTCAAGAGGCAGGGCGGTCCAGCCAAATGCCTCCTGTGCAAGAACACAGCAAGCCCCTCTGTAAAAATAATCACTAGGCAGGGCTGAACTTTGAGGGGAAGAGTGAGGGTGGAAAACAGAAGAAATGGGGTGGGGGGTGGGAAGAGATGACAATGGAATAGAAATGAGACTGACACGAGGAAGGAGGATGAAAGTGAGCTCAGGCAGAAGGGAGTAAAAGAAATAATGGAAACTCAGAGGCAGACAGGGAGAGAGGCTGCAGAACGCTGGCTGTGCTAGAAAAAGCAGGTTATGCAGGACCAAGACATATCATCAGCCCCTACTGAGCTGGACCCATAACAAGCATTTTTGTCCATTTAATTGGACAGCCGCCCTTCTGTGCCTGTGCGCGAGCCAGAATACAAATGGGGATTTGGGTCTGCTTATTGGAGCCCTCTAATCGCACACTATTTGTGCGCTAATAGAAGGAGAGAAAGAGTTAGGCAAATTGCTTGGCTCTCATTCCAGCAATGCAGCAGGGTGGGACAATTATGACCATGGGAACACACCAGGCTTCTTCACTCCTTTCCCCCCACCCAGTTAGACTAGAGGCCATAGCAGAAGGGAGAAAGCTGCCTTAAGGCCTTTCCAAACATTAAAGATCTGAGTCCTGGAACAGCTAGGATTCTCTGGATCTGGCTTATACACGTAGCTGCTTTTCTGTTGCACTCTTTATTTTTCAGACAGCTGATAAAATCAGACATATCGGATTTCCCAGAGAATCACAGAGCGACAAAGTGTGCTACTAGTATAGCTGCCAAGGAAAGCTTTCACGGCACTCTGGGCAGATTTTGACAGTGCTAATGGCATCTGCCCATTGCATGGGTGCCTTCTACCACCCCAAGGCCATGTTAAACACCAGCATCTCCATCACTTTGAAAAATGATTTGGGGAGGGTGGGAATGTTGGGAGCTGTGCATTTTCCTGAGCAGACTGCAAACCAGTCTCTAGGACTGTGGAAGGCAACTGGAGATGCGCAGCAGAGCAGGTTGTTCAATGCTCCTGTTTCGGGGAACACACCTCCAGGGATTTTAAAAGGAAACTTTCCTTTAAATAAAAGAAGGCAGGTGGGAGAAAACAAAGGTGAAATAAACAGGGCTTTTCTTTTTTAGCAGGAACGCACAGGAATGCAGTTCTGGCTGGCTTGGTGTCATGGGGTGTGACCTAATATGCAAATGAGTTCCTGCAGGGTTTTTACTAAACAATGCAATGTCAGGGGTGTGGCCTAATATGCAAATGAGTTTCTGCTGGGCTTTTTCTACAAAAAATGGCTAACCCAATTGTGTGTTAGCCTTACTGAGGAACAAGGTTAATTCCTATTTCTGAGCAGCAACAGCCCACCATAAACAGCTGCAAGACCCCTATACACACACACACAAACATATATATAAATTTAAATAGCAGAATATGGTATGATGGCATGAACCTTAACATACACAGACAGCAAGCACCAACACTGCAGTGGCTTCAGAGTATGAACTATAGGAACTCTTTCCACTGATCATGTAGAAAAGCTCTGCCAGTATAGGGGGAAAGGAAGAATCACATGAATGCACCACAGGTCAGAGTAAGCCGTATATAGGCAAGAAGAGAGGACTGCATTCCAGGAGTGTCTCGTACGGATTTTGTTGGGCCTTACAGAGTGGTTGCTGCTAATGAATCAGTTTTTCAGAAAAAAAGTCCGTGTGAGACAGCTACTGCTTTGAGGTACCTCACATACAGGTACATGCACCATTTTGGAAAGGGCAGAGGCAGCTCTCAGTCAGCATCCTGTGTGCCTCTTGCAAAAAATGTTACTGATTGGAAAACTAAGGTGATGAGATTAAAATGGAGGCTAAAGCTCCAGCATATTGGGTTGAAGGGGAAATTTCAGCAGGGGCAGCTTTTCTCATGTGTGCATGACAAGTGACACATGATAAAATGCCGCTTCTCCTACAGAAACCTTAAAGGTACTGGGTGCTCTGTCCTTGTTTGCATTTGGCCACCCTAGAAAGATTCAGTCTAGACGAGAGGACTCAGCCCAGGGCAAACCAAACTCTCTCTGCCCAAGTGCCCAGTATGTAAAGTGACCTAATCTACAAGGCTGCTGCAGGATGAATGAGATTATGAAGTGCTGACTTCATAGTAAGCAACTCTCTTGAGATAGATATAGCCCTTATCATGCATGAAATGTACAGACCTCACTATAGCCCAGCGCTTGTTGTCTTCCTTTACCAGTCTCTTCTTCCAAAGGACCAGCTGCAAATTATTTAGCTTTGTTTGAGACAGAAATTCTGCCTCACACTGACATCATGTGGTGAAAGCCAGCCATGGCAACAAGCTTCAGTTCAAAGTAAAAGTTGCTGGCTCACGATAGCATAGACTTTATAATAAAAAAGTAAAGGTAAAGGTAGCCCCCTGTGCAAACACCAGTCGTTTCTGACTCTGGGGTGATGCTGCTTTCACAACGTTTTCATGGCAGACTTTTTATGGGGTGGTTTGCCATTGCCTTCCCCAGTCATCTACATAATAGTTTCCTTCAAAAGAAGCAGGCCCAAGAAGTTGTGAGGTACATAGTTACATTGATATATATTATAGCAGCAGCCAATTCTTTCCAATGTTTAACACAGTTAACAATTCTCCAGGTAAGTTCATGAGCACACACATATATTGATTAATATTTTCAGAGAGGAAGCCAGTAATATTTTATGGCAAACAGAAGCCCAGCAGCATTTTAAAGGCTAACGAAGTTTACTCCAGCATAACCTTTTGAGAGTCAGGCTTCATTCTTCAGTAGGCTTCCCAAACCCATCACCCTGCCGGGGGACCCCTGGATTAGCAGCCTCACCCCCTGCTCTCCAAAAATGTGAAAGCGGGGGTGGGGGGGTGGGGAAATGGCGTGGTGTCTCTTTTCTTGCCTGCCTCCCTCCCTCGCAGGCTTTAGGCTTCTCCCTTCCTCCAGGTCACAAAGACCCGCCCACTGCTGGCCTGCTATTCGCTCCAGTCCAGCCTCCCTTCGCGAGGTGCATGCTGGGACTCATAGTCCTTGCATCCCCTCCAGCTGCTACAGGCGTCTCCTCGGGGAGTCTGGCCGGCGGAGGGGGGGGAACTCCGCCCCCAGAGGATCATGTGCATTTCTACCTCTGGAGGCTTCAGTCGCTGATTGAAAGGCTTCCTCTTGGGATGGGGTGTCTGTGTTACTTTGAAGAAGTTGGCAGCAACTCGTGAGTAGAGAGGCCAAACCCCCTTCAGTGTTGCCAGAAATGGGGGGGGGGGAGTCTGCTGAGTACTTCATTATTCTCTATGTGGAGATCGGCGCTGTTTTTTGAGGTAGAGGTACCAAATTTTCAGTATAGTATCTAGTGACTCTCCCCAAAGTATCCCCCAACTTTCAAAACGATTGGACCATGGGGTCCAATTCTATGAGCCCCAAAAGAAGGTGCCCCTATCCTTCATTATTTCCTATGGAAGGAAGACATTTAAAAAGGTGTGCGGTCCCTTTAAATGTGATGGCCAGAACTCCCTTGGAGTTCAATTATGCTTATCACACCCTTGTTCCTGGCTCCACCCCCAAAGTCTCCTGGCTCCACCCCCAAAGTCCCCAGATATTTCTTGAATTGGACTTGGCAACCCTATTCTTCAGATGTATAAAGTAAACACTCTTTTACAGAAAAGATAAGGAAGAAAGGTAGGTAGGTAGGTAGGTAGGTAGGTAATTTTATTTATATCCCGCCCTCCCCGCCGAAGCAGGCTCAGGGCGGCTGACAACATCATTCAATTATACAAAAACAACAAAACAACAAAGTTACATTTAACGTTAAAATTCTAATAAGTTTAAAATTGATTAATTAATTAGTAATAAAAGTGCTAGTGCTGTTTGTTCTTTATATGATGGCGGTAATCCTTAGCAGTCACTTCCTTCATCAGCAATCACTTCCTTCATCAGCGAAAGCCAGTCGAAAGAGGAAAGTTTTGCAGGCCCTGCGGAATTGTTCAAGGTTCCGCAGGGCCCGCATTTCCTCTGGAAGTTGGTTCCATAGGTTCGGGGCTACAGAGGAGAAGGCCCGATTACGGGTGCATTGCAGCTTCACCTCTCTTGGTCCGGGGGTGGTCAGCAAGTTTTTTCCAGCTGACCTCAGTGCTCTCTGGGGTTCGTATGGGGAAAGACGGTCCCTAAGGTAGACAGGTCCTCGACCATATAGGGCTTTAAAGGTGATGACCAGCACTTTGTAACGAACCCGGTATGTAACTGGCAGCCAGTGCAGCTCGCGCAGCCCAGGCTGTATATGCTCCCATTTAGGGAGCCCCAGTAACAGTCTGGCCGCTGCGTTCTGCACCAGCTGCAGCTTCCGGGTTCGGTACAGAGGCAGCCCCATGTAGAGGGCATTACAGTAATCCAGTCTCGAGGTGACCGTTGCGTGAAGTACCGTTGCCAGATCTTGGCGCTCTAGGAAGGGAGCCAACTGCCTTGCCCGCCTCAAGTGGAAAAAGGCTGACTTGGCAGTGGCTACAATCTGGGCCTCCATTGATAATGAAGGCTCCAGTAAGACTCCCAGACTCCTAACCCGGTGCGCCGCTTTCAGCGGCGCCCCGTCGAAGACCGGAAGAGGTATTTCCCCTTCCCGGGCGCCCCGACCCAGACAAAGGACTTCTGTCTTCGCTGGATTCAGTTTCAGCCCACTCTCCCTCAACCATGTTGCCATATCCTGCAGGGCCCGGTCTAAATTCTCAGGGACGCAGTCAGGCCGGCCGTCCATCAGCAGATAGAGTTGGGTGTCATCTGCATATTGATGGCACCCAAGTCCATATCTCCTGGCAATCTGGGCAAGAGGGCGCATATAGATATTGAATAACATTGGTGAGAGAACTGCCCCCTGAGGCACTCCACAATCCAGTGTGCGCCTCCGGGACCGCTCACCACCAATTGCCACCCTTTGTCCCCGATCCTCGAGGAAGGAGGAGAGCCATTGTAAGGCAGACCCCCTCACCCCTATATCGGCGAGGCGGCGGGTCAGTAGCCGATGGTCGACCGTGTCGAACGCGGCCGACAGATCTAACAACATCAGCACCGCCACACCGCCCCGATCCAGATGCCGTTGGAGATCATCTACCAGGGCGACCAGTACTGTCTCCGTCCCATAACCCGGGCGAAAGCCGGACTGGCAAGGGTCTAGGATGGAAGCTTCATCCAGAAAGCTCTGCAACTGCGACGCCACTGCCCTCTCTATTATTTTACCTAAAAACGGTAAATTAGAGACCGGTCGGTAGTTTGCCAATTCGGCCGGGTCTGCTGTACTTTTTTTCAAGAGGGGTCGGACCAAAGCCTCTTTCAGGGATGATGGAAAGCGCCCCTCCGAGAGGGATCTATTTATGATGTCCCGTAAAGGACATTCAAGCTCCCTCTGGCAGGATTTAATTAGCCAGGAGGGGCATGGGTCCAGATCGCAAGTTGTAGGGCGCGCAGAGGAGAGAATTCCGTCGACTTCCTCCAGGTTGAGCGGGTCGAAATGATCCAGAGTTAAATCAGAAGACAGGCATGGGGCCTCGGGCTCATGTACTGTATCTAAGGTGATGGGCAGGTCCTGGCGGAGCGACGTGATTTTGTCTGCAAAAAATTTCGCAAAAGCCTCACAGCCTATTTCTAATTCTCTGACGTTTGGTCTGCCCTGGGGCAGTGTAGTTAAGTGTCCAATTATTTTAAACAATTGTGCCGGGCGCGAATTTGCAGACGCAATCTTGGCCGCGAAGTACTTCTTCTTCGCGGCCTTGACTGCCATCTCATACGACCTCATAAACGTTCTGTAGGATGTTCTCGCCGCTTCGCCACGAGTGCGCCGCCACTGCCTCTCTAGTCGTCGGAGTCCTTGTTTCAGCCGGCGTAGCTCCGGGGTATACCAGGGAGCCAGCCTTGAACGAGGGCGCAGAGGACGTCGGGGTGCGATCTCGTTGATTGCCCCAGATAGCCGGTCTTGCCAGGTATCAACCAGGGCATCAAGGGAATCGCAAGGGGGCCAAGGATCCCGAAGAGCCGTTTGGAACCGTTCCGGGTCCATCAGGCTCCGCGGGCGAGCCAAAATAGGCTCTCCGCCCTTACAGGGTTGTGGTAGCGTCTCCATACGAGCCTTGAGGGCTAAGTGATCCGACCATGGTATCGCCTCCGTTGCGATTTCGTTCACTTTAATCCCGGCCGCAAAGATCAGATCTAATGTGTGCCCAGCCTGATGCGTGGGAGTCGTAACAAATTGGGAGAGTCCCAGTGTCGCCATGGAAGACACTAGGTCCATCGCCTGCATGGAAGCCGCGTCATCGGCATGGACATTGAAGTCACCCAGGACCAGAAGCCCTGGGTACTCCAACGCCCAGCCGGACACCGCCTCCATCAGGGATGGTAAGGCGCTGGCCGGTGCGTTAGGCGGACGGTACACCAGCCAGATCGCCAACCTCTCCCCGACATCCAACACAAGGCCGACACATTCAACACCGTCGATCTTTGGGGCCGGGAGGGCCCGGAAGGAGTAAGCCTCCCGTATGAATACCGCCACCCCGCCCCCCCGCCCGCTAATCCGCGACTGGTGGAAGACCGAGTAGCCTGGGGGAGTCATCTGGGAGAGTGCCGTTGTCTCTCCCTCTTGAACCCAGGTCTCGGTCACGCAAGCCAGGTCTGCATCCTGCCGAAGCAGGAAGTCCCTAATGGTCTCGATCTTATTATTTATAGACCTGGCGTTGCATAACACCAGTGTCGGACGCGGGCAATTTCTCTTGGTCCCCCTACTTGTCACCGTTGGGATGGGAAGTAGACTAGAAGGGGGCCGAGCACTGTTTTGTCTCTGTCTCCTTCTCTCATATCTCCGTCCATTCCCACCGTCATATCTTCCCCTCCCCAGGAGCACTGGAATCCCCTGACCAATCATCCCAAGCCTATTCCTTGATGGTTATATTAGTTCAACTGACTAGTTTACATGCACAGCACAAGTCCCCAGCCCACCCCCGTCCTCGGATCCCAATTATCCAGATCACCAAAATCTTTCCTAATTGATTAGTAAAAATAATTCTTACTTAGCACAATACTAAAACCTAATTCTTAAAATTTAAAGTGCTAACATGAATAAATAATCAATTAAATTAATTAATCCTATATGCATTTAAATACATTTAAATACATAAAATACGCAATGATAATCCAATTTCTAATGAATATAAAATTCCTAATCCAATTTCTAATCAATTTAGATCAATTCATTATTAATAATTCTATTAATAATTAATAAGAAAGGTCACATTAAAAGAGTACGGAAAATATTTTTCACTTTATACATCTGAAGAAGCAAGCTCTGACTCACAAAACCTTATGCTGGAATAAACTGTTAGCCTTTAAGGTGCAACTGGTCTTCTGTTTGATTCACAGTATATTCAATAAATTAATGTGTGCTCTTTTACCGTTGCATCAAAATGTACTATTCTCATATTAAAATTACTATTCTCATATCACAGCTCAACACAAAGAAAAACACTGTTTAAAAATATCACAAATTAACCATGCTAGAATTTCAACAGACTTCCAGAATATCCCTTATGCTGCTTCTGGATCCCACCATACTACCAGACAGTCTTCCAAGCTGCTCCTGATTTCTTGGAGAGGCTGCCAGCTGAACTGAGAATCTGCCACTTTTGCTACAATTAAGCTGAAGGACTTTGCTTTGATGGTTGTCTTCATCATCATCATCTCACCCAATCCCTGCTACTGCAGAGCGATGTACAAATCCATAAGAAAACATGCAAATAAATCAATCAATACTTTAAAACATTTTAAAATCAGATGGCAATAATTAATCCTGGTTCAGACTGCCAGCTATTTTTCAGGCAGGGGAAGAGGCAAAACACATCTAGAGAGCTGAGAAGGCTGCCAGCTAAGATGGCAACCATTGTTGTCTTCAACCAAAAGCCTGGCGGAACATCTCTGCCTTACAGGCCCTGCAGAATTGCATAAGGTCCCACAAGTCTGGCAGAGAGTTCCACCAAGCTGGGGCCAGAACCGAAAAGGCTCTGACCCTGGCCGAGGACAGCCAGATGTCTTTAGGACTGGGGACCACCAGCAAATTTGGTGTGGAGAGCCAGTTTGGTGTAGTGGTTAAGTGTGCGGACTCTTATCTGGGAGAACCGTGTTTGATTCCCCACTCCTCCATTTGCACCTGATAGCATGGCCTTGGGTCAGCCATAGCTCTGGCAGAGGTTGTCCTTGAAAGGGCAGCTGCTGTAAGAGCCCTCTCCAGCCCCACCCACCTCACAGGGTGTCTGTTGTGGTGGAGGAAGGTAAAGGAGATTGTGAGTCGCTCTGAGACTCTTCGGAGTGGAGGGCAGGATATAAATCCAATATCTTCTTCTTCATCATCTAAGGAGAATAATGCTTTTCTGGTGGTCCCATAGGTATGTTGGTCTGTGATTGCTCAAGACCTTGTAGGTCAATACCAAAACCTTGGACTTGACTTGGTGCTCCACCAGGAGCCAGTGTAGCTGGCACAGCATAGGCTGTATATGTGCCATCCATGGCTTTCCCATCGGGACTCACGCCACCACATTCTGGATCAGTTGGAGTTTCCAGATCAGTCTCAAGGGTAGACCAGTGTAGAGCAAGTTACAGTAGTCTAGCCTGGAGGTGACCATTATGTGGATTACCATGGCTAGATCAGGGTGCGACAGAAAAGAGGCCAATTGCCAGGCTTGGCGCAGATGAAAAAAATGTCAGTCTGGCAATGTGTGTGACTTGGGGCTCCATGTTCAAGGAGGGATCCAAGATCACTTCCAAACTCTTACAGACTGTGCCTGTGTTAGTGACAAAAATGTGCAACCTATGCTCCTATCCTGAAGCTCCCCCACCCAGCCACAGAACCTCTGTCTTGGTTGGATTCAGTTTCAGCCTACTTTGTTTCAACCATTCAACCACAGCCTCCAGATCCACAACCAATTTTTGTGGGGCTGTATCCAGGTGGCCTTCCAATAACAGATACAGCTGGATGCCATCAGCATATTGATGGTACTCAAGCCCAAACCTCTGCATCAGCTGGGTGAGGGGGTGCATATAAATATTAAACAACATCTGGAAGAGAGGTGCCTCCTGAGAGATCCCATATATTAAGGGGTGTCTAGAGGACATGTTCTCTCCTACAGCAATCCTCTGTCCCCATCCTCGGAGAAAGGAGGCAAATAATTGAAGGACTAGCCCCGAACTCCTAAGTCAGTGAGGCGCTGGGTCAACAGGTCATAGTTGACCATGTCAAACACTGCTGTAAGATCTAATAATAGTAGCACCAACCCACCTCAATCCCACTGTCTGCAGAGGTTGTCTGTCAAGGTGACCAACACCATCTCTGTTTCATGGCTGCGGCAGAAACCAGATTGGAATGGGTCCAATGCTGATGTGTCCTCCAAGAAGCCCTGGAGCTGTTCAGCTACTGCCCTCTCAATTACCTTATCCAGAAACAATAAATTCAAAACTGGGCAGTAATTGGCAGGATCTAAAGGACCCAAAGGACCAAGAAACTGGATGGTGGGGGGGGGGGGGCGGGGGAGTTCTTGCAAGGCAACACTTTCACCCTCTCATACCCTGGTCTTGATCACACAAGCCAGTTCCATATTCTGCACTGACAGATAATCCTGCAGTGTATTGGTCTTATTATGAGCATATTTATATCTCTGTCTCCTTCCTTCCCACAGCCTCCCTATGCCCCAGATTACTGGGATCCGCAGACCACTGCTGGCACCCTGAGTGATGTTCACTATTTCCATCTTCTAATTGCCTCCTCTACCCCTGCCCCACCCCCCAAACAATCCACAGTACAGTAAATAACTATCTAAGTATACAGACATATTGGAATTAGATTGGCTGACTTAAGAGTTCAGGGGGCTTTAAACTTAATCAATCACATCATTCTGTCCTTTGTGCTATCCTCATGCAAGTTCCACTGAAGTAATAATAGGAAATATTCCATCCACATTTAATGGCTGCGAGGGAGAATAGTCATGATGCTGCAGTTTATCCACTTAAAACATGCACACACAGACTCAGGCATTGCACTCTGTCATGGGAGAAAGGGAGTATGCAGGCCCCAAAGAGGCAAAAAATGATTTACTTATAATTCATGCAAAGACTGATAAAACTCTGAACCAGCAAAATTAGCTGACAATAGCCATGTTTCTCTTTGTTGAACACCATGGACAGCACATATTCTACCTGTGCTACGCCAGCTACACTGACTTCCTGCTGAGTACCGAGTTAGATTCAAAGTTCTGGTTATGACCTTTAAGGCCTTGAATGGTCAGGGACCAACATATCTATGGGACTGCCTCCTCCACTATGACCCTGGAAGAGCATTATGCTCTACAGGTCAAAATCTACTAGTGATCACTGGCCCCAAAGAAGTCCAACTGTCCTCAATGAGGGCCAGGGTCTTTTCAGTCCTGGCCCCAGCCTTGAAGAATGCTCTGCTGGGAGATACTAGGGCCCTGCGGGATCTTCTACAATTCCACAGGGCCTGCAAAGCAGAGATGTTCCACCAGGCTTTTGCCTGAAGACTGTAATGGTTGTTGGGTGGGCACCCCCCCCCCCACCCCCCTCCTCAAGGGGGGATTCTCTGCTCCCGATGCCTTGAAAGCTGAATTGCTGCACATTATAAAGAATGTCATTGGGCTGCAAATTGTTCTTAATTAATTGGATTTATTGATTTTGCATGTATTTTATGCTGTCATACATCGCCTAGAGCCCAGCATCAGCTAGGATAAGGCGACTCATAAATCCAATAAATAATAATAACTGAATACACTTATAATACCCAGCTTTATTTGTTGATGAGAGGCCATTGGATACTGCCTCAGAAAATTTGGCAGAGGGGTTAGAGGCTGTGGTAGGATGGTTACAACAGAGTTGGCTGAGATTGAATCATTCAAAGATGAAGGTTCTGTGGCTGGGGAGACAGTGCCGGATTAAACCCTGTGGAGGCCCCTAGGCAGTCAAAATCTTGGGGGGCCCCTTGAAAATGAGATCTGAGTGCCCACCCCACTGGAGTTTTACCACCTGTGCTAGGCCAAGAAACTGGTCCCCTACCTGTCTCATCCTGACCTAGCCACTGAAATCCATGCAACAGTCACCTCCAGATTGGATGACTGTAGCTCACTATATGTGGGCCTACCCTTGAGGCTAACCCAGAAACTCCAACTGGTGCAAAATGCAGCAGCATGAGTCTTTAGGTGGACACCTCACACAACACATATCCATCCAGCGCTGTGCAAACTGCATTGGCTTCTGGTGTACCAAATCTGGTATGCCTCCAGAGGAGTGTTACACTCAAGAGACTAGAACTTATTGGTGGTCCCTAGCCCAAGAGACACCCAGCTGTCCTCGACCAGAGCCAGGGCCTTCTCTGTCCTGGCCCCAACCTGGTGGAACTCTGCCAAATAACATCTGCACCCTGTGGGACATCTTACAGTTCCAGAAGGCATGCAAGGCAGAGATGTTCCACCAGGCATTTCATTGAGGACAGTTCTGTCTTGGCACTCTCATTTTCCATTTCCCATCCCCCCCCCCTTTCCCCATGAGATAGCAATGCTCTTAGGATTTTAGCGCCATCTGTAGTCAATGAAGACAAGCAATGAATTAGATGTTTTATCTTATTTATTGAAATTTTTATGACTTTGTTTTACACCATCCTGAGCCTGGTTCCAACTGGGAGGGCAGTTGATAAATGTATTATATAAATAAATAATAAGTGGATGTTTATTGTGCCAAGAAAATTATCATTGGACTAGTGGGGGAAAGCTATGAACTAGAGCACATTAAAAACCTAGCAAAAAGAAAAACAAATCGGGAAGCTAGAAAAGTGATTTGCTTGGAACAGGCAGACTCTGCTGTGGAAACAAAGTTGCTGCGTCGCCCCTGGCCACCAACAGGGGGGAGGGCTGCCAGCTCCAGGCTGGGGAAATCCTGGAGATTTGGGAATAGAGCCTGGAGAGGTCAGGGACCTCAGTGGGGTACAGCACCCCAGAGTCCACCCTCCAGAGCATCCATTTTCTCCAGGGGAATTGATCTCTGTAGTCTGGAGATGAGCTGTAATTTCGAGGAATTCCCAGGTTCCACCTGGAGGTTGGCTTCATGAGGCCACATTCTCTTATACAAAGCACCCACTCATTTTAAAGGCATTTTTGCCTCAGAGAATTTCTCTGTGGATTATATCCTTGGAAAGCAGGCTCAAAAAAGGAAGGAAGCAATACGACTTAAGCAAAAGAACAAACTGGTTCACCTCACAAATGCTTCTGAGGAACATGCAAAAGACCTGGACTGGAAGGCCAAGTCATTTACCTGGTTAGTCAAGCCCTGCCAAGCCTTTCATTATTTATAAGTATTTCTGGAGAGAAGAAATGAGATAGGAACTGAATAACTAACTGATGGGAGGGTAAAGGAGAGCAGGGTTTGCCTTTCCCCTTTCGACAGTCAAAACTAACTATATGCTGGATACATTTAGGAGCAAAATCAAAGAAAATACCTCCCATTTGCTCGCATCCACTTAGCTTGAATGCAATGGGGGGAAACAGCAGTTTTCAAAGCCATGTCACTCGGTGAAAGCCAAATGTCTCCACCACATGCTTGCAGAACAGTAAAGCAGTGAACCGAATCTCTTTGTAGGCAGAGCGACTGCAGAGCAAATTGCCTAAGGTTGGCAAATACAGATAAATATGAATAATGACCGAGTTGGATGTTGACACATAATACAATGTTATTCTAGGGAAAATGTATAATGTTGTAACTAATGGAACCCTACAGATTCCACAGGAAATCGTGTTTCAAATTCAGGCTCTGCAGCTCCAGTACAAGAGGTGCTTTAACTAGCCCTATTTTATCTTTAAAAAGCAGGTATGTGCAAATTAATCATTGCTAGTCATTAGGATTCTATTTTTTAAAGTGATTAAAACACATCCTGCAAAAGTCTTGAATGTATTTGGCACAAGAGTACATGGGGAGAGGGAATTATGGAGATATTGAAGGAGATTTCACATACATCTTCAGGGGCCTATGATTTTTTTTTTTAAGCAAAGCAGGCGTTATTGGAGGCTTTGGCAATTTCTGTGCTCACATACCTCCCACATTTCAATGGGGGCTGTGCAGGAACACTTTCCAGTGGACCATGCACCCTTCTGGGGTCTGCTGAGGCACTCCTGAAATAGAATCATAGAGTTGTAAGAGACTTCCAGGGTCATCTAGTCCAACCCCTGCACAATGCAGGAAACTCACAAATATTGCCCCCTAAATTCACAGGATCCTCATTGCTGTCAGATGACCATCTAGCCTCTGTTTAAAAACATCTAAGGAAGGAGACCCCACCATCTCCTGAGGAAGCCTGTTCCACTGAGGAACCGTTCTAACAGTCAAGAAGTTCTTCCTAATGTTGAGCCAGAAATTCTTTTAATTTAATTTCAACCCATTGGTTCTGGTCCTACATTCTGGAGCTACAGAAAACAATTCCATACCATCCTCTATACAACAGCCCTTCAAGTACCTGAAAATGGTGATCATATCACCTCTCAGCTGCCTCCTCTCCAGGCTAAACATGCCCAGCTCCTTCAACCTTTCTCCATTGGTCTCCAGACCCCTCACCATCTTTGATGCCCTTCTCAGGACCCATTCCAGCTTATCTATATCCTTCTTAAAATGTGGTGCCCAAAACTGAACACAATATTCCAGGTAAGGTCTTACCAGGGCAGAGTAAAGCGATACCATCACTCCACGTGATCTGGACACTATACTTCTGTTGATACAGCCCAAACAAAATTGCATTTGCCTTTTTAGCCACCACATCACACTGTTGACTCATGTTCAGCGTATGGTCCACTAAGACCCCTAGATCCTTTTTGCACATACTACTGCTAAGACAAGTCTCTCCCAGCCTATAACCATGCATTGGATTTTTCCTACCTAAATGCAGAACTTTACATTTATCCCTGTTAAAATTCATTTTATTGGTTTTAGCCTGGTTTTCCAGCCTGTCAAACCTGATAAGAAGCTGCAAGCTGCATTCATGGCTGCTTCCTTTGCAGACAATCTACATTCCAGCTGCATAGCATGGGACACTAATATCAGTGGAAGTGAGACCCCATTCAAAAGTGGGCACTTACGGGTCACTTGTGCTGAGTTCCGTCTCTCTCATCTTTCAAATGCTCCCAAAAAAATCATGGTTATAATTTCTACAGCACTTTTTGTGCTCAGCGCTTTAGGCCTTCTCTCAACCGCCCTAATAGTAACACTGTTCAAAATATGTCTTAAGTACATGTCCTATTCAGATAGAACAGGGAATCATTGAACACCATCTTTGAACTCTCTCTGATGGGCTTAGAATCAAGGACAGACAATGTGGTATAGTGACTAGAGTACTGAACTAGGATTGGCGGGGGGGGGGCGCTGGGTTCAAATCCCATTCTGCCATAGAAATTATTTCAGTTATCTGGGCCAGTCACTTTCTCTCTACCTATCCTACCACAGTGTTGTTAGGAAGATAAAATGAAAGAGAAGAGAACCACATTTCCTGCCTTTAGCTCCTTGGGAAAGCAAGATGAAAGTCCCCTGCTCTGGCGGAGAGGGTGGGATATGAATGAAATAAATAAATAAAAAGTGGCAGATATGTAGGTTTTCAGAGCTCAGGGCTAATCCACTGACTGGACCATGTCTCTCCCATAATAGCTGGCCAGGAAAATACAGTGCCAACCCCATTTATATCTTCACTCCTTTAACCACTTCTGACCATCTTCTTTAGCATAGACTGGAACTAAGTATATTGTATTTTACAATTGGAAGATGCCCCTGGCTCACTCACTTAGAAGTCTACACTCCAAATGCCCTGACCAGGATGGCCCAGGCTGGCCCGATCTCATCAGGGTTGGCCCTGGTTAGTATTTGGATGGGAAACCACCAACAAAGTTCAGACTGCTATGTGGAGCCAGGCAATGGCAAAACCACCCCAATCATCTCTTGCCTTAAAAACCCCATGGAGTTGCCAAGCTGGCTGCAACTTGATGGTACTTTTCATAAACACACCCCAAAATAGGCTATTCTATATGTAAATGCCTCAAGCAAATAGCCTTCCCTTTTTTAAACTCTCCAATATGACAACAAAATATGGCACAACCTTGATAGGAAGGAGTGGAAAAGGAAAGATGCATTAAAATTCTTGATTGTGGCAGTAAAACTTTTACGATCTTGGCTAAAACTGCAAACAGTAAAAAGCCGGAGACACATCAAATGTTTTACTACTCAACAGAAGTAGCATTTTCTGAAGAGCATTCCAAAAGATTAAAAACAAAACAAACCCTTAAGGATCAGTTAAGTAGTATTTAGTCAATGCTAAAAAACTAATTACCTGTTACTCACTAACAGGTCTCCTGCCTTATTTCAAAAAGCAAGGCCACTTCAGAAGAACGGAATGTAGAGCAGAAAAGCAATGCCACAGACTTCCCTTTTAAGGAGACATGGCAGATCAGGACCAAGGGGGTCCCAGAAGTTGCCCAATTACCAAAATAGATCAGTTTTTATCCACCTAAAAAGGGGAGAATTTTAATACAAATTAACTCTCTAGCAGAAAATAGAAATGGACCTGAAGTCATGGCTCCTTTAAAAATATATAGGTATTTTAAAAGGATAGCAGATTAAAGAACAAGCAAAGATAAAGCAAAACAATCTCTCTGGCATCACTTTCAAGCTCTCGTCCCCCTTTCACCCTCACCAAGCAAAAGTCAGTGAATGTTCTCAAAACATCCCATCATACCTGGTCGCTCTCTTTCAGATAATATAAGGAAAACATTAAACATAGTCACACACTGTAGGAATAAAAAAATATCTTGTTATTCTGTCATTAGATGCGGACAAGGCATTTGATTGGGTTGAGCCTTTGTACTTGCAAACCCTCTTAACCTCAATGAATTTTGGCCCTAAATTTTTACAGACATTAGCAGCAATATATTGTAAACCTACCACAAGAATTAGTATTAATGGCTATTGCTCTAAAGACTTCCCCTTGTAAAGAGGCACAAGGCAGGGTTGCCCGTCTCCTTATTTATTTGCACTATCCTTAGAACCCCTTTCATGTGCTATTAGATCAGACAAAGAAATTCATGGAATAGAAATACACACAAAAAAACCCCTTTTAAAGCAAGCTACTTTGCAGATGATGCAGTGTTTTACCTGTCAAATCCGGTCTCTTCACTACATAAGGTGGTAAAGGTGAAAGATGAGTTCAGTAAATATTCAGGATTTGTCATTAATTATAATAAATCTGAACTATACTCCATATATCTTGATAGTACAGAAAGAAACTCTAGAGAGGAAATAGTACGTTCCTTTCCCTTTAAGTGGGTGAAGGATAAATGGAGACACCTGGGAATTCATATTCCTCACAAGTTAAAAGATCTGTACAAATTTAATCTTAACCCAGTTCTGGAAGAGGTAAGATCATGTACTTTAGCATGGGCCAAAATGACATTCTCGTTAGTAGAAAGAGTAGACCTAATTAAGTCTTTTTTATTTTCAAAATTATTGTTTGTATTTCAAAATTTACCTATAGTAATACCTAAAGAATTTTTTACTAAATGGCATAAGCTGATTAGTTGGTTTTTATGGGTGGGGAAAAAGGCAAGATTATCCAGGAATCTACTAGCAAAGCCACCAAAATGTGGAGGCGTAGGTCTTTCTGACATATACACATATTATATGGCAGCTAACCTACGTTATATTGCTACCTATGCTAGTTCAGGTCAAAAGGAATCCTGGGCATACATTGAACAAAATTTCTTGGTCCACCCTTTATTGAATGAAGCTCTATGGAATGAAAACAAAGATAGAAAAAGGCAGGACTCACATAATCCTTATCTTGAATTCACCCTGAAATTGTGGGATAAAGTTAGGTCAGCTAGCCCCTCCTACATCACCTATGATGGCATTTTTAGGTCATACTTGGTTTACACCGGGATGAGATTCTATGGCTTATTAAAATTGGAAGGAGAATAACCTGTTTAGAATAAATGACTTAATTATAAAAGGAAAACTAGGTACAAAACACAACTGGAGGAAAAACATTATTTTTATATACCTTGGCTTCAATAGCGGAAAGATGGTTTCCTTACCTTGATTATGTGAATTCCAAAGCCTCTGTTAATGAAGTATTATTTGCAGAATTATTATATTTTATTGTAATATAGTTATGATGTAATATTATAGTAAGCCAATTACAAGTTCTATTTATAAGATTTGGAGTAGAAAAGTGTTGAATGTTTAATATTATTTTTATTTGTAAA
Source organism: Heteronotia binoei (assembly GCF_032191835.1). Classification (NCBI taxonomy): domain Eukaryota; kingdom Metazoa; phylum Chordata; class Lepidosauria; order Squamata; family Gekkonidae; genus Heteronotia; species Heteronotia binoei. The sequence continues at coordinate 82,482,244 of NC_083230.1, forward strand.
TTAAGCTTATTTTTGTTACAATAAAGTATTGGAAAGTTAAAAAAAATCCCATCAAAGTTTAGACCCCCAGCAGCAGGGCAGCCTTTTGTGTAAACAATATTGCCAGAATAAGGTGGTCCACTTAGTGGGTACCCCTGACCTCAAGCTCTGACACAGAGATCAGCTCTCAAAAATGTGAGCAAAGTTCAAACTGACTCACTCTGTCATAGTTCAAAACAGAAACTTCTTAAGGCCTAGAAGGGTTAGGAGAACATAGATACCACAACGAGAGGAGGGAAGGAATTCCACTTCACACCTGTCTCTGTTCCTGATTAGTATCCTCCTAAGGAGGCTTATCTCTCGTAGAGTTTGAAGTAAAGGAAACCGTGGCCTCCAGTCTGCAAGCAAGGCTGGCAATGACAGGATGTTTGAATGGTATTTAATTCATAGGGTTAATGTAAGTTGGAAGCAACATGACAGCACATATCACACATGGTATCATTCCACATACAATGAAATGGCTGCATTCAGTAGTAAAGAGCAAACACTCATCTTAACTACTGAACTGTAAACAAGCACCATTTGATACCAGGTGTTATGTCTTGAAGCTAAGGTACCGCATGGCGATCACTACAGAGGCGACCCAGGCAAACCCACGGATCCCCGGATGTAGCTCGCTGTACGCCCCGCTCATCAAGATCTGTGGTGGGAAGTTTGACTGGCCAGGATTGGACTGGTCAGACTGGGGGGGGGGGCGTTCCGGGGAATGTATATAAGCGGGACCCGGCCCGCATGTTCCCTCTCTTGTAATATACCACCGAATAAAGTATGTTGCCTTCAAACCGTCTCTTCACTCAGTACATTACAGTGGTGATGAAGGTGGGATACTAGTCAGGTAACTCCCGAAGAGGGACTTCGCAGAGCTGGCCGGAGACAAAGAAGGCACACCATCTAGGGAGACGGAAGCACCCGCCACCACAGCCACCATGGCTAACCTGGACGGAGTGAAGGGTCGTCTTGAAGAATTTAACCCCGCTAAACCGAAGAGGTGGGAGACCTACATGGAGCGGGTCGATAGCTACCTTCGAGCAAACATGATAACAGACGACAGCCATAAGAGAGACGTGCCCCTGAGCGTCTGCGGTGAGACCACATTCGAGATCGCCAAGGGTCTCTGGGCCCCCGCGAGGTTCACCGAGAAGACGTACGAGGAGATAGTCCGACTCCTTACTGGGCACTTCTTGCCCCAGCCCTCAATCATCGCCCGCCGATTCCTCTTCCACAAGAGGGACCAAGAGGCAGGAGAGACGGCAGCCGAATACCTGGCCGCTCTCCGCCAAATCGCGGGAAACTGTAGCTTCGACAAGCTTGAGGAGGCCCTAAGGGACCGTTTTGCCTGGGGCCTGAGGGACGAAAGACTACAGCAAAAGCTCTTCGCAAAGGAAGAGCTCACCCACCAGGGCGCCTTCAACGAGGCCACCGCGTTTGAGAGAGCCACTAAAGCTTTCCACAACCCGCGGGCAGAAGCTGTCCACCAGGAGGAGATGGCACCGAGCCACCCAGAGGAGGAGGAGATGCACCAGCTATGCCGCCAACCAGGGATGGGACTGAGAGCGACCCAGCAGCCATGAGCGACGGAGAAACCAACCATCACCAAGTGCGCAAGCTGCGGGGACCCGCACGAGCGTCGGGACTGCCCCTATCACAATGTGGACTGCAGGAACTGCGGGAAAATGGGCCACATTGCGCGGGCTTGCCGGGCCAAGGCCTCCCGCAGACGCCAGTCCACCAACTAAGACTCGACCGAGGACTACTCGACCACCTTGACCAGCCTGCAGGTAATGAACTTGCCCAGCAATACCCCCGAAAAGGTCAAGGTATCGATCAGGATCGAGGGCAGCCCCTGCCTGATGGAACTGGACTTGTGCTCCTCCATCTCCATAATTTCGGAGGGGTCCCTAAAAAAAACTGTACCCACGTGGCCGGCCCAGGCTGCCCCTGGCTGGTTTCATACTACGGGACTTCCAAAAGAACCCCGTACAGATCCTGGGATGGGCCATGGTGAGGGTGGAGCTTAAGAGCTTTAGGGGGAAACTGGATATACTTGTGGTCAAACGCCAGCTCACCACACTGCTGGGCCTGGCCTGGTTTCAACCGTTGGGAATTCAGATCGTGGGGGTGAAGCAGCTGGGAATGCAGGGGTTCGAGCATGTGTGCAGGGAATTTCCGGAGATGTTTGATGGGGCCCTAGGGTGCTACAAGGGCCCTCCCATATCCTTACCCCTCGACCCCCTCGTGCGGCTGATACGGCTAAAGGCCAGGCGAGTTCCGTTCGCTCTGAAGCCCAAAATTGAAGCAGAGCTGGACCGCCTCACAGCCCAGGGAGTGCTGGAACCCGTTTCCTACCATGTGGGAAACCCGATAGTAACCCCGGTGAAGCCAAATGGGGACGTGCACATATGCGCCAATTACAAGTGCACCATAAACAAGGCACTACAAGATAACCCCTACCCCATCCCAGTAGTCAGTCATGTTTTGGCAGCACTAGCGGGGTCAAAATTTTTTGGGAAGCTGGACTTGGCCCAGGCGTACCAGCAGCTCTCAGTGGACGCCGAGACGACGGAAGCCCAGACCATAGTGACCCACAGGGGAGCTTTTAGGGTGCGGCAGTTGCAATTTGGGGTGAGTGTGGCTGCGGGGGTCTTTCAGAGCCTGATGGATTATCTCCTCAAAGGAATCCCTTGGGTGCAACTGTTTTTCGATGACGTTCTGATCGCCGCACCAGATGAGGAGGAGTTCAGCAACCGTCTGCAAGAGGTTCTCCACAGATTCCAGGCGGCCGGACTGAAAGTCAAGTGGGAAAAGTGTTCCCTCGGGGTGCCGAGGGTGGAGTTCTTGGGGTTTGCAGTGGACGCGGCAGGGATCCACCAGACGGCCAACAAAACCAAGGCCGTAGTGGATGCCCTGGCCCCCACTTGAAAGGCGGAGCTACAAAGTTTCTTGGGGTTATTAAAATTTTATCATTCCTTTTTGCCCCACAAAGCAGCCCTAGCAGAACCCCTCCACAGGCTCTTAGATAAAAACGCCCCGTGGGTCTGGGGAAAGAAACAGGCAGCCACTTTTCAGGCGGTCAAGGAGCTCCTCATATCCAATAACGTGCTCCACCATTTTGATGAAGCCCTGCCGGTGGTCTTAGCGTGTCCCGATAGCATATTACTCCAGGACCCTGACCCCCGCAGAGCGCAACTACGCCCAGATCGATAAAGAGGCCTTGGCAATCGTGGCGGGGGTGCATAAATTTAATGACTATCTGTACGGTAGACGTTTCACGATCACCATGGACCACAAGCCGCTCCTGGGATTCCTCGCCCCGGACCTCCAGACGCCACAGATTCTGTTGCAGCGGATCCTGCAGTGGAATCAGTTCTTGAACTCTTATTCGTATGCCCTGGTCCACCGCCTGGGCAAGGCGATGGGTCACATGGACGCCCTCAGTCGCCTGCTGCTGCCCTCCATGGGCCCAGATCCAGCCCCAGCCCACCATGTGATGCTCATTGAAACGCTACCGGAGAGACCCCTCCACACCGCCGAGGTAGCGAAGGCCACGGGGCGGGACAAAATACTCGCGCGGGTTCTCGACTGGGTGGGGAGAGGATGGCCCGAGGGAAAACAGGCCGAAGAATTCAGGGCATTCACAACACGCAGGGAAGAACTGTCCACGCACAAGGGGTGCCTTCTCTGGGGAAGCAGGGTGGTAGTTCCCCCCCCCCCATTGCGGAAACAAGTGCTGAAGGCTCTTCACGAAACTCATCCTGGTATTGTACATCTCGGATAATGGGACCGCATTCACCTCCCGGGAATTCCAGGAGTTCTTGCAGAGATACCTAATAAAACATATACGGTCCGCCCCCTTCCATCTGGCCACCAATGGCCAAGCAGAGCAGATGGTATGTACGACAAAAGAGGCCCTGGGACGCATAGTACAGGGGGACTGGGACCACCGCCTGGCCGCCTTCTTATTTGACAATAGAATCACCCCCAACCCAGTCACAGGAGTGAGCCCAGCCGAGTTGTTAATAGGAAGGAAGCTGATCACAAGGCTAGACCGGTTGCATCCTGACCGGGCCACCGACCTCCGCAGCTCTCCCAAGATCAGGGAAGCGGCTAGGAGGTTCTTTCCGGGGGATCCGGTGTACGCAAGCGGCCTGCAGTGGGTAGCGGGTCGGGTGCTGCGCGTGACCGGGTCCCGCCACTACGACGTCTCAATGGAGGGGGGCCAAATCCTGCGGAGGCATATAGTTCAGATGCACCGCCGCACCTTGCTGGAAGAGCCGGCTGTAGTACGGAACGAGGATAAACCAACAGCCGCACCCACACAGAGCTACCCCGCCCCTGCCGACCGCTCCGACCGATCGGGCAGAAGAGCAGCACCGGGCCAGGGGCGACCCCCCAGAAGGGCAACATGTGGCGGACAGCCATAGGCCGGCGCTACCCCCACATGGGGAAACCACCGCCCCATCCGCCACAGCAGCCATGGCCCCGGCCACCCCAGTAACCACTCCTTCTCCACAAGCAACTCCAAGGAGGTCGACCAGGGAACGCAAGGCCCCCGCTTACTTGCAGGACTATGTGTCCTGAACTAGGGGGGGAGGAGTGTTATGTCTTGAAACATAAGCTAAGGTACCGCATGGCGATCGCTACAGAGGCGACCTAGGCAAACCCACGGGTCCCCGGATGTAGCTCGCTGTACGCCCCGTCCATCAAGATCTGTGGCGGGAAGTTTGACTGGCCAGGATTGGACTGGTCAGACTGGGGGGCCCGTTCCGGGGAATGTATATAAGCGAGACCCGGCCCGTGTGTTCCCTCTCTTGTAATGAACCACCGAATAAAGTATGCTGCCTTCAAACCATCTCGTCACTCAGTACATTACACCAGGGATGTTCCCAAGATATTTCACTAAAGATGGCTCTGACTTTGATCAATCCAAACTAGAAATGGCTTAACCTTTGCAAAGTTTAGAGAACATCCACTCCCATACAAACTTTCCACCTCATGAGACTATCCAGTGAAGGTTGTCTACTTTGGCTCCTCTTTTGAAGGCTGTCAGCAGCATGGAGGTTTTTCTGGAATCCCCACTTATGTTATCCTCACCCAAAGGAAGCTGATCCAGCATAAACCTCGAGGACTTCTATGATTAGGATTTTATGACTTTCAGAAAATATGGCCAAGTTGATGTTCCAGCCTTATGGAGTGGAATAACTGTCATTCTTGCTCTTGATATATTTTTAATGTTGTATTATTCCAGATTTTATTATGGTTTTAGAGACTTTTAAAACAGTTGTAATCTGAGATTTCAGGTTTTCACGGCTGGTAACATCATTAGGGTTTGTAGAATCTTTCGGGCTCAAGTGCCATGTTCTACTGGAGAAAGTTTTCCTTCCAGACGTTTCGTTCTCAGCTGCGGAGAACATCCTCAGTGGCTTTGCAGCCGGAGCAGGCGCTCTGACCTTCTTGGCTGCTGTGCATTGAGTGGGTGTTCTCCGCAGCTGAGAACGAAACATCTGGAAGGAAAACTTTCTCCAGTAGAACACGGCACTTGAGCCCGAAAGATTCTACAAACCCTAAAGTTGTAATCCGCTTTAAGGTCTTGTCTAAAGAAAAATAGGGTATATAGTTCAGGTTTTTAAAAATCTAATATTACAAGATGGGAAGTTATCAAGTCTGTAGCTCACCTCAGCCACAACTCTGCAGGGGGCTAGGGAAACCATGTTGCAACCCCACATCGGCCATAGTGGTCTAATACTGGTTGTAAAGATTACTGATAAAACAAACTGCCAGATAAATGCTATGTAGTTTATTTTAAAAAGGATTTTGAATGTAGGCACATTCATATTACTTTACAATGCAACCCTGATTTTTTCAGGCAGGCTGGCATTTTGCTGAGCTACTGCAAAAATCACTGAGAGTTGGTCTGTATTAGCCTAACATGATATCATCTTCCACTGAAAAACTGCTTTCAGGATGCTCATCAAAGCAAATCCATGAATGCTTCACCAAGCACCCCAGTCTTATATTTACCACACCCCTGTTAAAACTTCTCAGTCCTTCTTTTAAGACCCACACTTCAAAGTCTCCATTTGAATAGAGACACTAAGACAATATAATGACCATTTTTTTTCCAGAGAGCAAGATGACTTTTAAAGCCTTATTTTATGCATGTTAACTCAGCAACAAGTCTCAATGGATTCAGTAAACAATGTAACCCTATCCCTGTTTGTTCAAAAACAAGTCTCAGTGTTGCTCAATGGGTTTTGCATCCTATAAGAATCTTTAGGATTACAACCTTAGTCTCAAGTGACTGTCCATAGAGCTGCAGTCTTACATCAAAATACAAAGAAACTCATTCTGACCAGTTCTGATCTGAGCAATGGTGTCTCAACTGCTGATTCAGGTAAAATAACCACTGTTTAAAAAGAAAAAAGCACACTACACAGTATAAAATATGTCTTCACATGCATTTGAGATAATAATAAACCATCTAGCAAAATTAATTCAAAGCTTTTGGTCAATAAACTCTTTAAAAGACCTGGCACAAAACGATGCTGTCTGGCACCAGCACAGCAGAAATAAATTTGATTCCTTGAGGAACAGAAAATGTAATGAGAAAAATCTCTTAATAGCGCCAGCATTAGCATTACAAGGACAAGCGCTACCGAAGTCACCAATTTCTTTCAAACGCTGCGCTGTTCCAAGTAGGCTGAAAACAGAATAGAATGATAAAGAGAAAAACCTGCAATGAGGGGGTGTTGGGTGGTGTTTCCAAGAAAAGCTGCCTGCTTGTAACTTAGAACAAAATCAACTATAATTGACTAGTGTAAATTACATTGAAAAACATTTGCTAGGTTTCTTTGCTGCTCCAGTGAGTTGTTTCTATCAAAATGTAACATGCTTTTTCAAGAAGAGATTACCTCTTCAACAATGTAAAAGAGATAATGATCAAGAGCTAAAACTAGCTTAAGCTTGGCTACACTGATGCGGTTATACAAACCTGTTTCTCATTTATAGACTTTTCAGAGGATGTTCCGCATGCCCAAGGAAAAGCTCATCCATACATGCGAGGGAGGTAGCAAATATTAAAATTGATACTAGGGGTGTGTTTAAGACCCAGTTTGGCTGGATGAAAATCACAGTTCTTTGAGGGAACTGGATTTAATTTTATGATGCAAGAGTAACTTAAAAAAAAAAAACCCACTTGCACTGTAAAATTATGTAGCAGGCCAATGGTGACAATGGAATTAGAACACCAAAGCCATGGCCTTTGGAAAGAAAGCTTAAGAAAGTTTACAGCCCCTACCGGCTCATGGTTAACTCCGCCTTCTATCCTTCTGAGGTCAATAAAATTAGTACCCAGCTTGCTGGGGTAAAGTGTAAATGACTGGGGAAGGCAATGGCAAACCACCCCATAAAAAGTCTGCCATGAAAACGTTGTGAAAGCAACATCATCCCAGAGTCAGAAACGACTGGTGCTTGCACAGGGGGATTACCTTTACCTTTTACCTGCCACCTTGGCTAAGATAACAAAAGCCAGGGCTTCTGCACATCTGGATTAGGCCACCATTCACAACGATGTCTATCCCCATGTAACTCCCCCTGCTATGTTCATCAGACTGCTAAGGAGACTGACAGCTCCAACTGCAAGTCTAAATACACCTGCTCAGAATATCATCCATTAACAAGCAATGGGATTTACTTCCAAAGAGGGTGGAGCACATTTTGTTTATTTATTTACATTATTTATTGTCTGCCTTTCTCCCTGAGATTCAAGGCAGAGTACATAGATCAAGTCAAACAATGCTTAGCATTGTAGAAACCTGGAAACCAAAAAACAGAATTGAAGCAAAGTGCTATGTATTAACATGACACATTAAGTGATGTGAAATTACATAATAAGATCCTACTAACACAGCAAGTTGTATTCATTCATTTAAATCCTTTTGATGCCTCCTTTCCACCAGATCAGGGTTCACAAGGCAGCAAACATAAAAACATTTAAATAATTAGAATAGTTAAAATTCAACTAAACACACATGAACAATTCAATTAAAAGCACATGAACAGACAGCACTAGAAGGAAGGGCTGTATTGGAGGTATTGGAGAGAGACCAGACAAAAGAAAAAGGTTTTCACCTGCTGGCAAAAGCCACTGATAGCAGAAGGCAGACAAATCTCTCTGGGTAGGTAGCTCCAAAGTTTTGGTGCCACAACAAAGAAGACCCTTTATTGGGTCACCACCCATATAGCCTCAGGTGGTGGAAGCAACCAAAGCAGGACCTCCAAGGATGACTGGAGTGAGTGGATCTTCAAATGGGAGGCCATCTTTTATTGGTCCCCAGCCATACAGAGCTTTAAAGCACCTTGAATTCAGCCCAGAAACAAATTGGAAGTCAGTGTAGGTGGAACAAGACTGGAGTGTTATGGTCCCTCCCTAGGGCCTACCCTAATCAGTACTCTGGCCACAGTATTCTGTACCCACTATAGCTTCTGGATAGCCTTCAAGGGCAGCCCCATACAAAGTTAACTGCAGTAACCTAATCTAGATGTTACCAGGACATGCACCTCAGTGGCAAGATCTTTTTTGCCAAGGAAAGACTGAAACTGGTAAAAGGCACCACTAGCGAGTGTTGCCACCTCTTTATTCAGCAGGAGGCCCAGGTCCAGGAGCACCCCCAAGCTACAAACCTGCTCCTTTAGGGGCAGTTCAACCCCATCCAGAAAAGGAGATAACCCATTTCCCAGGTCAGACCTCCTCCCCACCCCCCACACACACCTGAAGCACCTCTTTTTTTTAGGATTACATTTCAGCTTGTTAGCCTTCATCCATTCCACAATGGCCTTCAGGCCCTCCATGGTGCAACTGCTTTTTTTCTTTTTCTTTTTGCTATGGCTGAGTTAGCAAAGCATCATTAGTGGCAGCCAGAGCTGGGAGGGCTGAGTAAGGCACCATGCACTGCAGCAGCAAAAGCAGCAGGTGAAGAGGAGGGAGGCAGAGGAAGCTGCATGGAATGGGTGAGGGAGGGAGGGAGGGGGGCAGATGGAGCTGCTGACTGCAAAGTGCTGGGGGGGAGGGAGGTGGAAGGAAACCCCCCTGCTTGCATGCAATGTGCAGTTCATTCTTGATTCCAAAGTTTTAGGGTTGGCTGCCTTGTTTTGGTCAATTTCACAGCCTCCAGCTTTTGCCCCTACTGCAGAAAGCTTCTGAGAAGCTGCAAACCCCACAGTAGATGGAAAAGGGTGCCCCCTGACTTTTAAAAAAGCCCCCCAACTTTTAAATCCTGGCTACGGCTCTGCCCCCAATTTCATCTGAAAACCCATCAGATCCATCAGGCTATGGAGGCAGATTATCTTAACTGATCTTCCACTTCTGCAGAGTCTTGGTATGTCTAAACTTGTATGTCTAAACTTCAGCAAGTAGTGCCCCATCCAAGACAAGGAGACTGTCTTTAAACCCCTCCCCCACACCTGCAGATGATCTTTTTCCTGCTCAGAACAAAAGGCCATATCAACAATGTGACCTGCACAGTGTGTGGGGCCTATTATTACTCGAGACAATTTAGCATGGAGTTGAAATTCTCCCAGACAACCAGCCTAGGAGTCCTCAGCACCAAGCCTGTGACCACCTCCACATGTCCAGACAGTGAGACAGCTGGGCAATACAGTAGGTAATACATCAACAGAATCCTAATCCTGTCTTGCATTCCTTGCACTGGATACACACACTCTATTACAGCAGAATCCCAGACAGAACCAGGGGGATAGAATCCCAGTAGACTGCAGCAACACCACCTCCCCATTCACCAGATGCTGATGCATCACTGACTACTCCAGGCAGCGTAGTTGAGAAAGGTCAGCCCCTCCCTCGTCCCCCATCAGGTCTCATGGATACATGCCAGGCCAGTCCTCTCACCCAGAATTAAATCATGGATTCCTGCTACTCTCCATGTAACTGTCCTGGCATCTAAAAACAAGATATTAAATCCCACTGGGATACTGAGGTGGTCACCAGCATCAGCCTGGCTGGAAAAAGAACCAGAAGGGACAACAACACACAAACATCTGCTGTCTCTTCCCCTTGCCTGGCCTTCTCTCACCACGATGTCTCCCCCTACCCACACTCTATTGATTGTGACGCCATCCTCCTCCCCATTCTGCTCCCCCAGCCAGCAAGTGAGATGATGAAGAAGAAGATATTGGATTTATATCCCGCCCTCCACTCCGAAGAGTCTCAGAGCGGCTCCTTTACCTTCCTCCCCCACAACAGACACCCTGTGAGGTGGGTGTGGCTGGAGAGGGCTCTCACAGCAGCTGCCCTTTCAAGGACAACTTCTGCCAGAGCTATGGCTGACCCAAGGCCATTCCAGCAGGTGCAAGTGGAGGAGTGGGGAATCAAACCCGGTTCTCCCAGATAAGAGTCTGCACACTTAACCACTACACCAAACTATCTTACAAACAACAGTCCAGATATCAGCTCTCTTCTGGATAGGACAAACAAGCCAGAAGACAAACAAGATAGGACAAACAAGCCAGAAGACCAGCTGTCACCTGGCTCTGGGCAGGACATAAACACAACCTGGTACGACAAACAACAGAAAGGCACATCCCCATCCTCCCTCCTGTATAGAAACAGAGGCTCAGGCTCAGCTTCTCTCCACGTGCAAGAGGCAAAATTCTCTCATCCACTGCAACTCATCACATGGTTTTTTCGTTTTAACAATTTATTAATAACACATGGTTACAATATTTAATTAACTCTTTCTTATACTAAACCATATGATATTTCACCCCCCTCCCTTCAATGTTGACTTCCCCGAAGTTATAAATTTCCAGTTAATTCTTAAGGTACCACTAATCTATCAAAATGTAATACTTTTGATTAATACTAAAAGATTGTCCAATGTCTTTTTACGTTCCACTCTTTCTCCATATATCCTTTGAATTTCTTCCACTCCTTTTTTAATAAGTCTAAGTCATAGTCTCTTAAAGTTTTAGTTAATTTGTCCATCTCACTCCACAATAAAACTTTCACAATCCAGTCCCATTTCTCTGGTATTGTTCCTTGTTTCCAAAGCTACGCATACAATGTCCTAGCAGCTGAGAGTAAATACCAAATTAAAGTCCTGTCTTCCTTTGGAAATTTTTCTAATTGTAATCCAAGCAAAAAGGTCTCTGCAGTTTTTTTGAAGTCGTAACCCAAAATTTTGGAGATTTCTTGTTGTATCATCTTCCAATACTCCATCACATGGTTTTTTCATTCATTCTGTCCACAGGTTATGAGCCACTGATTCACACCTCAGCCAGACTGCCTTTTTAAATAGGCAAGGTAGTATAGACACGGTTTTAAAAGACCAGTTTAAATAAGAATAGTAGTATAGACCAGGGCTTTTGTTGAGTAGGAACCCACAGGAATGCAGTTCTGGCTGGCTTGGCATTGGGGTATGTGGCCTAATATGCAAATAAGTTCCTGCTCGGCTTTTTCTACAAAAAAAAGCCCTGGTTTAGACACTTTAGTATAGACCACAGTCCCTAATCATTATCCAAGTAGCTTTGTGAATCACAGCATATAGTACTACCCTATAGCCTGCATTGAAAATCCCTCTTGAATAATCCAGTTTTAGTTTGTAAAAGTCAGTACAGTGGGAACCTTCCTGACCTCCTTAGGCAGGCCATTCCATAAGGCCACAACAGAGAAGGTATGAGCAGCTGTTAAGGTTGATACCCGCACAAGCCTCGCCTAAGAGGAGTGAGGCTGTTAAGACATTGCATCGGGAGAGGCAGCCTCACAGATATGAGGGACCAAGGCTGTGAAGGGCATTGTACATGATAGCCAATTTAAATACTTTAAATTGAGTCCAGTAACTGATGGGCAACAAGTAGAGTGAGTGCAGAACGAGAGCAATGAATGCTCTAACTCCTGGTAACAGCCATGAGACATCATTCCAAACAATGGGAGTTTCTAGACCAATGTACAATGCATTGCAGTACTCTAGTCTCTGTGTTAGTGTAGTGTGGAGTCAGATCTCAAAGTAGAGGATGTTCTTACAGGCTAGATTGAGTTGGAAGAAAGCCTTTTTTTGTTGTTGCAACTGCATTAACTTGCTTCTTCAGCACTTTCCCTGAATAAGGCTTCACCTGCCCATTAGAACTTGTAATTTCAGAAACATAATCCGATTCAAAATAATGCAGTGAAGGCTAAATTGACAGTCCTGCCACCAAATCAATTTGAGTTGGCCGAAGCCGGTTTTATTCAAATGTGATGCTTAACCCTGAGGGCACAATATAGGGGCACAAAACATGTAGACAACTTCTTTGCTGCGGTTTTTTTAAATTAAAATTTATTTAGTTTACTTACGCCTCGGTATCATATATAGCAGAAGTGGCTAACGGTAGCTCTCCAGATGTTTTTTGCCTACAACTCCCATCAGCCCCAGCCATTGGCCATGCTGGCTGGGACTGATGGGAGTTGTAGGCAAAAAAACATCTGGAGAGCTACCATTGGCCACCCCTGTTATATAGTCTTATTCACCTCAGGAACTCTGACTAATTAAAGCACATCAGTCATAGAGATCTTTGATAAAATCACTGGGATAGTAACTTTGTTTAAAACAAAGCTTTAGACCAGCAGAAAGGTTGTATGCTGTCCCTTAAGCTACTTGGAGACCCAGAACTCCCTTGAGGGATTTTTAACATGTATAATCTCTTTAAAAAGATAGGTGAATAAGGCATTTCAGAATCAATTTCCTTGGTATAATAATTGTCTCATCATATTGTGTCCTCAGTCTCATCTTACGGACTGCCTATAACGTGTCCCACATATTAAAAAAATACTTTTAACCATCTCCCATGCCGTCATTCTCATAAAGGTAAAGGTAGTCCCCTGTGCAAGCACCAGTCGTTTCCGACTCTGGGGTGACATCGCATCATGAAGTTTTCACGGCAGACTTTTTACGGGGTGGTTTGCCATTGCCTTCCCCAGTCATCTACACTTACCTTACCTTATTTTCACGAACAGGCAACCAGACCTCCGCCCGGTAATATTTAGAAAATTTAGGTAGAATATAATATACATGTGTGCATTAGGAGGGCATTTAAGTACTACAATTAATGCTTTAGATTTTTGTTTTCGTTATAATACGTCTTAACTCTGATTATGTTTTCCTCGTTAGACACGTAGAATTCTCTTAAAGTAGACCGGAGAGAGATTTCCAAAGAAAACAAATTAAAACAAAACTAAAGCAATAATCTTTAATGCTAACCCTGCAAACAAAAATCAGTCATTAAGGCTGGCTGTGAACTTCCTTCCCATTTAAGCAATAAACAAACCGGAACGGAAACAACCGCTCGCCATTCTAAACAAATACAACATACTCTGAGCGAGAACGAAATGCTACTGCCGGAAGTGTGGCAAAGTCAAGCATGGAAAAGCTTGGGGAAACCGGAAGAGAGGCAAGACCAAATACGGAAGTATCTGTAACCATTGAAAACATCATAGAGTTGAAGCTGAAAACACTATAGTGTAGTTCACGTGTGTGAAGGGTCAAATATGTCGGCTTCCTTGCTAAGGAAGGGTTTGGAGTTGCTGGAGGCATCGACAGGTAATAAATGAGAGCTGGATTAAGCAATTTCTCTGTTTGTATTGCGTTTAGCTTATTGACAGTAGGATTCATTTGCTTGCTTCAACAGAACAAAGTAGGAGTTCAGTAGCACCTTTAAGTAGCACCTTTAAGAGCAACAAAGTTTTATTCAGAATGTAAGCTTTCGTATGCATGCTTACTTCAGACAAGGAATGAGGTACAGTGAGCAGAGCTACATATAGCTGGTGGGCAGTGGTTTAGAATGCAAAATGGTACAAAGTTAAAACCCAATGGCAAAATAGTGTATTTAAAAAATTGAATGAACATTTGGTCTGGATAGCATTTGCCTGGGAAACCAATAAAAGGTAATAAAAGCTGTCTGTTAATTGCCGTATTTCTAACAAGTAGGGTTAAACTAAGGGCACGTTTTTTCTTAAAGATGTTCTTGTCCACCTAATTTACTTTTTAAAATGTAACATGCATTATCAACATCATTCTAGTTTGTCATAAAAATACATTGAAATATGGTATTGTGTGTATATACACACACATATACATATATATTATAATATATATTATATATATATCATATACTATACATATTGTATACTATATATAATATAGTATATATATTATATAAATATAGTATGCATGCATACGAAAGCTTACGTTCTGGATAAAACTTTGTTGGTCTTAAAGGTGCTACTGGGCTCCTACTTCTGTTGCTTCAGATCAGCACAGCTGCCCACCTGGATCTGTGTTCAATAGAGTTAATTTCTAGATCTGGCCTTAGCAGTTTTTTTTTCTTTCTCATTTTTGCTAAACTAGCGTCTGCCTCCCAGCCCAAAGGAATGGCGACTACCACCACCCAGCCCAAGAAGCAGTTGCTGACAAGGAAGAAAAAAAAGATTCTCTCAAGACGCAAAAGAGATAAAGCTACAGTCAAAGGCAAAGTCACTAAATCTGTATTAGGTGAGAGCCTCTACCAGGGGTGGGGAACAGTGGCTCTCCAGATGTTTTTTGCCTACAACTCCCATCAGCCTCAGCCATTGGCCATGCTGGCTGGGACTAATGAAAGTTGTAGGCAAAAAAACATCTGAAGAGCCACTGTTTCTCACCCCTGCTCTAGTCCAAAGGATCTAGTGCAATCATTGGTGGGGGAAGCGTTCTCCTGGGAATCGACTGTTTTCTCAATATCCAAATCAGTTCTTGGTATGTACTTAACTTGTACTGTTTCCCTAGTGCATTTATGTTTAAAAAGCTGAACAAAAGATTTCAGTCCATAATGTAAATAAATAAGCTGAGAGTATTTCCTATGAAAATTTAAACTAGTCTTAACCAATAGTCTCAAAGAGGCCACAACATTCTTTGTACTGTGTTAAGATATGCTGGGTTTCTTCTATTTTGTAGAAAAATAGGTGGTAGAACTCATTACCATAACTTACTAGCATATGCCACCACCCCCCCCAGCCAAAAACAACCTGATGCAAGAAAGGAGTGTCCTTGGCAAGTGAGGCCTGCTTGGGCTGGCTAGAGTTTCAGCCAGCCCAAGCAGGCCTCATTTGCCTGGGACTCCTGAATTATATTCCACACACACACACACACCCGGTCAAAAGGCCAGCAAGCCACCCACTGCCTAAAATCACATAAGAAGTGGAGAAAGGGTGGTACGGGCTTCCCCAGGGGTTAATGAGGGCTACGGGGGATGTAGCAAAGCTCCTGGTGGGTGGGTGGCTGCCCACTCTTCTAATTAGGTATTGTTATGCAGCTGCACCTACTATTCAATGGACAAGGTAGGTGGGGAGGAAGAGGGGGAACCGTCAGAAAGGTTCAGGACCTGTGCTCCTATGAGCTTCTGCTGAATCTGAGGCCTGGATTTCTCAGTTATAAAATGCTTTTAGTCAAACTGGGATCAGTTTAAATCTTTCTGAATTGGCAGCTATTAGAGATATGCATGCACATTCTCAAGTTTATTATTTAATTCTTGGTATTTGCTTTATATTTTGATTACATAAGACATTTAATGGCCTCAGTGACATATCTACATAGACATTATATTAGTTACAGTATTACACAGCTGTCTGCTGACACAAATTCCCAGTTCCCTAGGCATATCAGCTTAGTATATTAAAGAGTTCTGAAGGCTTCCTCATTCTCAGCTGTCTGAAGGAACTAAAATGATTCACATTGCTAAACTTTACATGGAGAACAAATTTTCCATTTTACGTTACAGATGTTAGTAGTTGGTCCAAAAAAACCCCCACCTGACTAACTTTACTTACCACATGTAACTGTGTAGCCCAGTTATAGCACTCTGAGTTCATAATATGTGGCTCACCAATACATGTGATGTGCAGTGCAGCTCCCATAACAGTTTCTGCTGGTTCAGCAGGTGTCACTGGACTTCATACCTATGATTGGCTACCTAAAGAGGTCCAGTTAATAACATCAGGGAAACAGCACCACAAGAAACAGGTGGCCGTTCTCAGGCAAGCTGCCAAGAGTCGTAGGTGTCTAGGATACTTGTTAAGGCAGCCCTTCTGGCTTCCAAGATGCTGTAAGAGCTCTGACTGTTATGACATACAGGAGATTTGATGGAGGATCTTTGGCTTTACTTAAATAGGGCTGGCTATACAGCTGATGAGGACACACACTGCCTCCTATTTTGAGAGGCAGCAAGCAGGAGCTGCAAGAAGTAGGGTGCCAGTGGTGGCAGTGGAATAGGGAGGGAAGAAGGAAGAATAGAAAGGGCCCCAACAGAAGGAAAGGGAAAAACAAAATGACCCCTGATGGAAGTAATGCCATGAGGGCAGCAAATCTATACCCCATCCTTTCTGCCCCTCAGTCACCCTTCCTGGCCTTCACCAGGTATCTGCTCTCTCTCAGGCCAGGCTTGCCCTATCTTGTCTGCATCCACAAGTAAGAAGGGGACAGCCTGCCCAGTGAGAATGAAAACAGCAGCAACAGCTCTGAGGAAGAGGAATTTTGCTGCCAGGGGTGTTTAGGGACCAGGTTATCCAAAGGCTTAGTTAAAGGAAAGGACTAGGTTTCATGGCACTGGAAAGAACAGCTTTGCAAGGATTCTACGCATGAATGCTCTATTCCTAGGTGTGCAGAGGAATGGAGCTAAGATCCTTGATGTCCATCTTGTGTTGAGAGCCCAGTTTCCTGTTTTGCTGTAGTTGCTGCATATGAGGCTTGGGGAGTGCTTGGTGTCGGCCTCTTTCTGACCCTACTTCTCTGATGAGTATATTATACCACTGCATTGCTAAAATCAATTGCATTTTAGTTTTGCCGAGTCTCCAGCATTCCTTCTAAACAACTCATGGGGCAGTGTCTATTAATGCCTGTGGTTCAACCCACTTATTTCCAATCACGATGAATTCTGGCCCACATAACTGTTCTGAATTGTGTACCTTTACCATAGGATGTGATGACTATATATTTTCCCATTCTAAGCTGCAAGTAGCAGCAGTCCTACCATCTTGATTTTTTAAAAATACATAAGCTGAAAATACAATACAATCATA
This sequence comes from Heteronotia binoei, assembly GCF_032191835.1. Taxonomy (NCBI): domain Eukaryota; kingdom Metazoa; phylum Chordata; class Lepidosauria; order Squamata; family Gekkonidae; genus Heteronotia; species Heteronotia binoei. The sequence continues at coordinate 82,499,381 of NC_083230.1, forward strand.
AGAACTTTGGGCACATAAGCACAAACTCAACATGTTTCAAAAACAAGGCATCCTCATACTTATGTCCTTAGAATACAAGCATGTCATATGGATGAGACTTAAGAAGAACCCTACTGGATCAGACCAGTGGTCTCCCGAGTCCAGTATCTTGCCTCACACAGTGGCCAGCCATTTGCCCCAGTGAGCTAACAAACAGGACATAGAGGCCCTGATGCTGTCTCCTAATATTCAGAGGTGTATTGCCTCTGAATGTGGAGGATCCTCTTAGTCACCATGATTGGTAGCCACTGATAAACCTGTTCGCCATGAATCTGTCTAATCCTCTTTTAAAGCCGTCTGTGCTCGTGTCCATTACTATATTCATTGGCAGTGAATTCCATAATTTAATTTTAAATAGAATAAAGAAGTACTTTTTTTTGCCTAGCTTGATTCTGTTGCCCATCAGCTTCACTAGATGGCCCCAAGTTCTAGTATTATGGAGAAGAGAGAAAATGTTCTTATTAATTTCATCCACCCATATAAGACTATCAGGAATGCATTATGTTTTCAACTTCTGAATAAATGTAAGACATTGTGGTGTATCAGTAGTATCTTTCTACATGTTTTTCAAATTAATCTTGATAATTTTCAGAGGTCTTGGGGGTTGTTTTTGTTTTGTTGATTTTATTATTTGTTTTTTAGTTAAGTATCCATGAAATCTCTGATGCAAAGGAAAAAAAGTCATGCTTTGCAGCAAGTAATATTGCATTCCAGCTAGGCAGAATGTTCCTAAACTTACTTGATTGTGTCTTTTATCATCTCTGCAAACTTGCTTACAATTTTCTCACTTCTTCCCAGAGGAGTATCAGAAACTCCAGGCTACAGACCATTTTCAGGAAAACCTGCAGTACATGATGAATAGTCAGTTTGTGACAGAAGGTGCCATCACTCAGAAGGTGAGTCTTGTACTCATCATGGCTCAGTGGTTTTGTTTTTCTTCCCTTGTCATGCCATACTCGCTCACAACCTCCTCCCTGCCACCCAGACCTTTGTTCATCCTAGTTGAGTTTTTATTTAAGCATTTTTAGGTCACTTTTCTTATTGGAGGAACCCAGAGCTGCTTACAAGAAAGAAGAGGTTTCAAAATACAAAAACTAATATATGTACAAAACAAAATCTAGCCTGGGTTGTTCCACCAAGCTGTATATCACAAGTCCTGAGCTAAGCCCTTTGGCTTGCACCCAGGTTAAATACCTGCAGGAAAAAGCTAGGATGGATCTCAGCTGCCCTACCCAGGCTAATACCAGCAGGGAAAAAAAAGTGCAGGGGGGGGGGGTGAGTTAGCCTGTCTGGGTAAGCCTCAGCCGCTGGTAGCCTCTTGTAGCAAGCCAGTAGGATTGTCTTCATTTTGTTCCCCTTTGGATCAAACTTGCCTGGGAAAAGTGCTGTATATATTTCAAAACTAGCCAAGTTCTATATCTGTAGTTACAAGATACAAACGGAGAAAAAATGAGAGAAGTTTTGGGAATGCTTCCCTGTTTGGTATAGCATAATGATAACATATAGATTAGACTATTGCAGTGTTATCTGCATGGTGCTGCCCTTGAAGAGTGTCCAGGAGCTACATTACAAAATGCAGGGACCAACAGCACAGTGGGGAACACACAAGAGCTTGCACGGGACACATCATTTCCCCCTGTGTATCCCCTTCTTTTTACTATTTCTTGCCCTTCTCCTGGTGACCCCCATATTTTTTGTTCTTGCTTCTCTCCCTCCTACCCACTAACCAGCCTGCTTTTTATCTGCCCTGCAGCTATGTTAGTTATTTACTTCATTTAAACCCCAGTTTCTCCAAAATGAAGACCCAAAGCAGTTTATATCATTCTCCTATCCTCCATTTTATCCTCCCAATTACCCTGTTAGGCAAGTTAGGCTGAGAATGTATAACTAGCCCAAGGTCACTCAACTTCTGCAGCAGAGTGATGATTCAAACCTAGGTCTCCCAGAGCCTAGTCTGAAACTCCAACCAATACACCACTCTGGGTTGGGGGTTTTTTGGGGGGGTGGGGGGGGGTTGTTTTTTGAGGTGAGAGGCTGCTGGTGAACAGTAGCAAGCAATCAGTCCTGGGCAAGTCACGCAAGTTGCATTGCATCTAGTCTTTCATTGGCTGCTGTTAAGCCAGGCCCAAATGAGTCATCTCTCAAAGCTCTGCCTCATCCCCTGCCTTTTACTGACAGAAACCACGCCTGACAGCTGGAAATACAGTTGTGGCTGCCTAACAATGGCCACTAAAGGCGTACATTTCTTAAAGCTAATGTTACTTGGAGATTTTTTTTTTTTGCAAGTACTGGGGTGTTGTTCAGGTTTGTAGAACTGTGTTGCCTGTCCATGGTTCCAGTCTCTGGATTTAAGTATCCAGAGATTTGGTTATGTTGAGGGGGACCCTGCACTGGTCAGAAAGGCAGTGTTAAAATGTTTTATATAAATAATGAATACATCCTGCCTTTTTCTTTGCTGTTCTTGCAAAAACACTTCACCTCTTGAACAATGAGTGTATATTTAGAGCAAAGAATTCAAGTTTAGTGTCAGTTTGGAGCTGGTAGCCCACCTAAATGAAAACTGTCACAATCCCTGGAGATGTATTGGTACTGGAATGTAAATCTGACTTTTTGGTTCAAGTTTCTTTAAAAAGTGTCACAATTTTCTTTCCTTTTGTGCCACTATGCTGGTACCTTGGTCACAAACTGAAATGTAATTTGATCTGAGTCCTTTTACAATATAGAATGCCTGTTTCCTAAATACCTATGAGAACAGGAAATCCATTCAAGTATGTTTGGTAGACGATAACAGAAATAACTAGCACAGAACTTGAATGTATTCTGTATCCAAAAAAGTTTTACCGCACTAACTTAAATTTTCCAACCTAATTATATAAACACAGTAGAAAGGTTGTAGAGTGTGCTAGTCATGGAGAGGAGCACTGAACCCAGGGGCTAATAAAACCTGTCATGGAGTTGAGGGGACTCTCTTAGGATAAAGAACAGAAGAGGATCTTTACAGGGTCAGATGAGGAGTGAGTTAAGATTACCGGGTGGAGATAAGTTATGGCCAGTTGAGAAAGACATACCTAGCCAATGTCATCACTGGACTGAAAAGAAGTTTTCAGGGCCATTGACCAAAACAGGGAAAATGCTGGGGCAGAGGGAGAACATAAGAGAAGCCATGTTGGATCATTATTTGCTGGATATAAGTTATATTGGGAGGATAGGGAGGGAAGGGTTGGAGGTAGGGTGGCTCTGTATGTTAGAGAGGGTATACAGTCCAGTAAGACTGAGGTCAGAGAATTAGATTACCTTCTAGAATTGATTTGGGTCGAAATAGAGGGCCCAAAAGGAAATTTAACTATGGGAGTTTGTTCTCGACCACCAAATCAAAATATAGAGGACGATTATAATATGATGGAAGGATTAAGATAGCGGTTAAACGTAAAAACTGTGTCATAATAGGTGATTTTAACTACCCGCAGATTGATTGGGTCAATATGTGTTCTAGTCAAGAGAAAGTTTCTAGCCATTCTCAGTGACTGTGCTATGGAGCAGATGGTCACAGAACCTACCAGGGGTGGGGTGATCCTAGATTTGGTCCTAAGTAATGCCCAAGACCTGGTGAGAAATGTAAAAGTGATTGCACTGCTTGGGAGCAGTGACCATAACGTTATTGATTTCACCATTTGTATAAATAGGAAGTTGCCCCAAAAGACCAGCACAACCACTTTTAACTTTAAAAGGGGTAGATTCTCTGAGATGAGGAGGCATGTGAAGAGGAAACTGAAAGGAAAGGTAAATACAGTCAAAACCCTTGGGGAAGCTTGGAGGCTATTTAAAACTACAATCCTAAAAGCTCAGATAAAATATATACCACAGGAAAGGCACAAACAGGTATAAGAAAAGGCCTGCATGGTTAACAAACAAAGTTATGGAAGCTGTAAAAGGTAAGAAGGATTCCTTTAAGTGGTAGAAAGCTAGTCCAAGTGAGATTTAAAAAAGGGAACACAGGCTGTGGCAATCAAATGCAAGACTGTGATCAGGCAGGCAAAAAGGGACCATGAGGAGCATATTGCAAAAAACATAAAGACCAACAATAAAAATGTCTTCAAATATATTAGAAGCAGGAAACCAGCCAGGGAGGCAGTGGGGCCCTTGGATGACTAAGGGGTAAAAGGATTACTGAAGGAGGATAGGGAAATTGCTGAAAAGCTGAATGCATTTTTTATCTCTGTCTTCACTGTGGAAGATGAGAAGTGTTTGCCCGCTCCAAAACCATGAATTTTGGAAGGGGTGTTGAAAGACCTGAGTCAGATTGGGGTGACAAGAGAGGAGGTCCTACAACTAATAGACGAATTAAAACCTAATAAGTCACCAGGTCCAGATGGCATACATCCAAAAGTTCTGAAAGAACTCAAAATTGAACTTGTGGATCTCCTGACAAAAATATGTAATCTTTTATTGAAATCTGCCTCCGTTCCTGAAGACTGGAAGGTAGCAAATGTCACCCCCATCTTTAAAAAGGGTTCCAGAGGAGATCTGGGAAATTACAGGCCAGACAGTCTGACTTTAATACCAGGAAATTTGGTAGAAACCATTACCAAGGACAGAATGAGCAGGTACATTGTTGAACTCAAGTTATTGAGGAAGACTCAGCATGGGTTCTGTAAGGGAAGATCTTGCCTCACTAACCTGTTACAGTTTTTTGAGGGGATGAACAAACATGTGGACAAAGGAGACCCAGTAGATGTTGTTTACCTTGACTTTCAGAAAGCTTTTGATAAAGTTCCTCATCAAAGGCTCCTTAGTAAGCTCGAGAGTCAGGGAGTAAAAGAACAAGTCCTCCCGTGCATCAAAAACTGGTTAATTAATAGGAGTGAGTATAAATGGGAGATTCATGCTTATATGTTTGCACAGAACGAGAACTGTTAACTGCCACTTGGTATTCCATGTCCAACCATTCTGTGGACACATTTTCAGAGCATACTTACCATAAATCCCATCAGTTTTTCAATATGGCCAGGAAGCCCTTACGGAAGTTCAGCTGGGACTTGATTTCTATATCATGTGGATATGTGACAACAAAGTTTGGAGTCTATCTAGACTGGATTTGCATAAGTTACTCTGAATACGTTGTGATCCGCCTTGAGCCCGTTTACGGGAAAAGGCGGAATATAAGCCTATTAAATAAATAAATAAAATACAACAGCTGACTTTCTCTTTTTTTTTTTAAGCACTGAGTACAGAGGGTCCTGCTTCAGCTTTCATTCTGTGGTCAAATGTTTTCCTTGGTCTGAAACAAATTGGGTTGAGACTTAAACAGCCATAACCATTTGTGCTGTATTAGCAGAGAATGCAACTCATTTCCTTTTGTATTGTCTGAAGGTTCTGGCCCAAAATAGAGGCAGAAAAGCTAGAGACAACACAGAGGAAGAGGCGAAGAAGAAGCCTGAAGGCACAGTCTTTACTGATGAAGATTTCCAGAAATTTGAGAAGGAATACTTTGCTGGAGCAGTCAGCCCAAACTGACTTGTCTCTTGTTGCATGAGAGAAGTCATCAAAGATAGCAGTGCTTGGTTTCGTTCAGTGGTTTGGGAGCCACATTTCTTGCAGCATCTCTCCCTGTGACTTGCTTTGTCCTATGTTCAGGTGTCATTATCTGTACTTGTGCTAAAGACCTCACATCTACTGTTCACCCAGAAAACAAATTTACGTATTTTATAATACTTTCTGTGTAAGAAAGAATTCCTGGCTTTAGCCAAATGAAGTAACTTTTCCCACTGCTTGCAGGCCAACAATTATTTACAGTACTATTATGCACAGAGTGACTTCAATTCCATTTAAATCATTGGGCGTAGAGTGGATTAATTCTGAATAGGATTGATACTCATTGCTGTAGAGGAAAGAGGTGAACTGAACTTGAATGCTTTCTGGTACTTGCACAGGATTAATTTGGGGATCAAACATTTGCTTATATCTACATAGATCAAGATGAGTATCTGTGTTAGTGTGTCTGTAGCAGTAGAAAAGAGCAAAAGCCCAATAGCACTTTAAAAAAAAAATGGGGCAGGGTATGAGTTTTCATAACTCATGAATGTGAGTCCTTCTGTCCTCATAGTTGGAGAGTAGAGTGATTTCAGATGCCAAATGCTATTGTCATCTGTACCTCAGAGGACATCTACAATGCTGATGAAAACTTGGACTCCTTGGGCATTTTTCCCCAACAACTCTTGTTATTGCAGGTGAAGTTTATACACATGGATTCAAGAGAAATGAGGACTGTATCACCATCACATATCCAAATGCTGCTGGTAGTACACAAAATCAACTTGCTGTGGTCTCAAAGTTCAAGCAGCCTATGGATCAAGGAATTATAGAAAACCTAAAAGGCATCTACCAAAGGGATTTTATTAGGAAGCTACTCAATTTTGATGTTACAGTTCAAGAGTAGAACGTAATTTGACATTCTACTCTTGAATTGTATTATGGTTTATATATACAAGCTTTTCTTATATATGATTCAGTAGGCCTCCAAGATCCCTTCCCTAAAACATGTCTGGTTTGTTTCCAGTGATAGATGTATGGTTTTGCATTAATCCATGGAAAGGGTCTATAGTTTATTTCTGCAAGCACAGTTAAGGTTTAAATTCTGTTTAAAAAGCACCACGCACCCTTTGCTATCAGAGGGTTGTATCCTTGGCACACTGGGAATCCTTTGCCTGTAAGTGTAAGAATCTTATACATGTGTGTGATTTTTAACATCGAGTGCTAGAACCGTATACTGCTTAAATATTTTTGCAACTCCATGAAAAACATAATGGGGTAGAGGCAGTACTTGAGTTACTTAGTCTTAATTACTTGGGTGGAACCATCCAAAACATTGCTTAGTTATATAATCAGATGTGCTTCCTTCACAATCAGCAGCCAATGATGACGAAGCAGTAAATTATGTCTTAGGAAACATCTCTATCAGGCAACACTCTCCTGCCTGGCAGTATGCTGTGCAGTGTCAAGCCTGGTCCACACAGTTCTATGTACAGCATCTAGGTACTAGCCAAAGGTGACTGGCATGTTTCTTGATCCAGGTGGGTAGAATACGATTAGAGTCCAGTGGCACCTTTAAAACCAACAAAGTTTTATTCAGTATGCTTTCATTTATTTATTTAATTCGATTTATATCCCGCCCTACCCCACCGAGGGTGCTTTAAGATACTTTGAATAAAACTTCGTTGGTCTTAAAGGCGCCAATGGACTCTAATTTTATTAGCATGTTTATTGCTAATAGAAATCACAACCTTCTCCAAATTTTCTGTGGAAAAAGCCTCCCAAGTGGTCTTCTGTCTGCCCACAAACTAGCTATACTAAAAACAAGCTGGTTATTCTAGAGCAGGGGTGTCAAACATACGGCCTGGAGGCTGGAACAGGCCCGCAGAGGGCTCCAATCAGGCCCTCCAGCAAGTGGCTGTCATCTGTTTTATTTTCCCTTGCCTGCTTTTCTTGGTTGCCATTTTGTGTTTCTCCCTGGACAGGCCAGAGCAGCAAAGCAGCCTTTCCCTCTCCCCCCTCCCTTTTCCCAAAGGGAGGAGGGAAGAGCAGCCTCAGCCAATGAGGGAGCTTGGCTCTGTAGCTCTGCTGGATGATTAAGTTTGCCAGGCTCAATTAATCACACTGCAGAGCTATGAGACAAGCCTCTCTTCCTTCTAATGAATGGTTGAGGCTCCTCCCCCCTCTTCATGCCCCAGGGAAGGAAAGAAAGAGCTAGAGCTGCTTTTGTCAGTCCCCACCATCAGGAGAGCTACAAAAAGTGCTTTTAAGACTAGCAATGTTTTCGTGAAGGTATGAGCTTTTTGCCTTACTTCAGAGAGAGAGAGAGAGAGTTTTGTTGGACTTGTTATGGGTGTAACCGAGTTCCCCTCTTCTTTTTCACTGTACTCATGCCCTCCAGCCTTTCTCAATAGGAAAGTATGTGAACTATTTAGAAAAGAAAAATCAAAATTAGGCTGAGAGTGTGTTCCACCCCAGGTTTACCCAGCAAATTCTCATTAATTTTTCTTTTAACATTTTCCTTTGATTGGGGGTCTTGAATTTAGACTTCCCAGATAGTAGGCTGACACTGACCACTGTACATGGCTATCTCTCTGTTCTTGTAGCAGGTTTTTTTTTGGAGGGCGGTTGTATTTTTTTTTTAGTTGTAGTCATTTTTCTGGGGAAAATTAGTTTTGTATGCAAGTACATAGCCCTCAGTCTGTGCCACTGTGCCTTCACATGTTCTTGACTAGTGCGTGAAGCAACTTCTGTGAAGCTCAGTGTCCAGCTGCTTCATGTTACTCTGGGTCTTAGCCTCAAAGCATTGACCATAAGATATCTGTAATGAATGTCAATGAATCAAAGGTAGGTTTGCAACTTAGAGATGTGTGCACCTGAACAGCACATATTCAAGACTGGTACAGCACAGACATTGTCTGCAGTTTTTGATACAGTAATTCATAGCAAGAGGTAACATTTATCAGACAAAAACAAAATATTGCAAGTGTGCTAATATTTTAAGCATGTTTTATTTTAAGTTAAAAAAATCTGTGTCTGTGCCCTTTATAAAGTTTATATGTCCGCTACCTGGCATTGTTTTATGATACACATGGCCCAGCCCGACAAGGTCTCATGTCAAATCTGGCCCTCATAACAAATGAGTTCGACACCCCTGTTCTAGAGGATGAGGACTGAGGTGAGGGTTGAATTTTCATCCCAAGGGAATCTGAAACAAATTTGTCTCTGTGCTTTCCTGACTTCAGTTCATTAAAAGAATGTTACAAAAGTGTGCCATGAAGACCACACTGGTGAAAGTCAGGGATCCAAGTCTGCCCCAGAGAGCAAGCAGTGACCACAGAGGAATATGCATAGACTCATGGGTTTTATTAGAATAAATGGGAATGATTAAGTACAATGCACAACACAGCAACAAAACACCGAAGTAATAAACCCTTCAGAGCAAGAAAACCGGTATAAAAATGCATAAAACATAGGCAATTGCAGGGGGTGGGGGAAGTGTACAAACTTCCAGTGTCACATGCAAAGCAATTCAGCGGTAGTGGTGGAAAGCGCCAGGACTTTTTTTCCTGTTTTCTTCAGGCCTTGTTTGGCTTTCATGCTGTCCTTTTTAAAAAAATTTGATCTTGCAACATTGTATTCTTTGCATGTGTTGCTTCATGTCTGATTTGCAATGGATTCTTGGGCATTTGGCTGGGGGTTTGCTTTGCTTACCCTGTGTCTTTGGCTATTCTTTGCCCTCATTATTGAGATGCCCCCACCATAACAAACAATGGAGGATGGCTGGGTGCAGTTTGTTCAGGGGGCCATATAATTGCGCCTCTTGGTCCAATTCAACTGAAATTTGGAACTTTGGACAGATGCCAGCAATTCTGCAGTTTTGGTGTGGTTTGCTCAAAACAGCCTGCACAGTCCTGTAGAAAGTTTCCCCCAGGGAATGGATCCAAATATTGGGTTTTAAAAAAAACCCTGCACACTGAACCAGTATTTGAAACCTAGATAACTGGGAATACAGGTATTTTTCAGCTCCCCGATACCTAGATATGAAAAATACCATTTTTACATGCCACCTGTCCTTTCATTGCTCCAGGCTCCAGAGATCACCTGGTTAAAGCTACTTACAAAAAAAAATTGTCCATCAGTAGCAAACCAAATTCAGTGTTTAGAATGATTTTTACCAAACTCTTCAGTATTCAGAAGCTGTGGGGCTTGCGTCAACAGCTGATGAAGTACTTAAGTGTTGAGTAAGAGACCCACATTCAAATTCTCTCCCGGTAACCATACTCATTTTCTTCCGAGCCCAAGCTACCACACAGGATTGTTAGAACTAAGTTTGCGTCCAGTGGCATCTTTAAGACCAACAAAATTTTATTCAAGGTGTAAGCCTTCATATGCTTGCACACAAAAGCTTATACCTTAAATAAAATTTTGCTGGTCTGGCAAGTGTCACTGGACTTCGTTATGCTTCAGACCAACAGCTACCCACTTGAGTCACTGGGATTGTTGTAAAGCTAGAATGGAGGCAGGGGAAATGACATATACTGTCTAAGTTCCTTGAAGGTAGGTTGGGATAAATTGGTAAATAAAGCTGGAGTATCAAACATCTTGGTTCTTCTCACATCTTTCATGGCCAAAGTGCTGGAAGGGGAGCCACAATGGTTAGCATATTTAAGTTTTTCTGAGGTATGCTATAGGGGGATACTTACAGCAAAATTTTCATTGCCTGTTTGATTTTACATTTTCAAATATATAAGAAAGTAATGGATTGGGAAGGCTCTTTAGGCTGTTTTATCTTTTTACTCACAATAGCACTTACCCAGCAAGGGGGTGTTTGAAGCAAAATTAACATTCACCCTCTCATTTGAAGATGACACTTTTAATAATGCAGCCATCTTTATTTTCGCTTATTGTCTCATTTGAGGGAACTTGAATGCTTTAGTATTTTGAAAATACAGTAACAGATTACAGCATTAGGCTACTATATCAAGGTTCAAATAAACAGTGTAACCAATTTACCTAGCAAGTTTCCTCACTGGTAAAAACTACATTTCAAGTAGCCTAATTAAACATATTTCACTACTACTCTTATTCATGGAGTATCTTAATTAAAGTGCTTAGTTTCCAGGGCCACATGCTCTAAACCACTGAGCTCTAAGTATTTTCTGAGACACCTGCAGAAAAGGCAAAAGAATTGTCAGCTTAACATGGCATCAAAACTGGAACTACACTACCCACAACTTCCCCTATTTTTGTTGTGCACAATTTGCCTTTCCTTCAGGCACACAACTACAGGAAAACTGCAATTAGTACTGCAGACAGATGATTAATCTCAGAATTGTCCATTGTATGTTACACATAAAAACTACTTAGACAAGTTACTAGACTGGTATGGCAAGGAAGCTATATAGATTTTCCAGTCTTCTCTCAAATATTATGTATTAATATTTCAAGTAGTTTCACTTTGATAAATATTCCCTTATTTGATTTCAATACTTTTAAGCAACCAAATCAGCTAAATGCGTATGTGCATGCTGTAAACAACTATTCACTCCAAGCACAATTCATGTATTAGAAAATAATTTATTAGGCAGTAATACACAGCTGTTTGTACTAAGCTTATATACATGCATGTAACATCTATTCTTTGACTACCCTTATTCTGGGACTTTAACTTTTTTACTCTTGGCCTTACGGACCTCTTCAATCAGATCTTTCAAATACTGGATTTCTTTGCTCAGGGAATCTGCTTTCTCCCTCAGGGCCTCATTCTTCTGTTCTTCTTCTTTGCATTCTTTTGATAATGCTTCCTGTTCTGCCCTTTTTTTCTGCCTATAGCGTGTAGCTGCTGTTTTATTTTGCTCCATCTTCTTCAGTTTTTTGTCCACTCTTTTTTCTCCCTTCACTTTTGCTGACACTATCTTCTCTGCAGGGAAATCATAAGGCTTTGGACGCACAGAACTGTCATGAAGGACTGTAACTGACTGGCCATCACTAAGGGAACTAACTGAAGTTGTAGGACTTCGCTGGGGTGTCCCTAAGTAAGATGGGCTCATGCCTATTCCACTATCATTGTCTGAATGGGTTTCTTCCTCCTTTTCACACTTGGGAATTACCACCAAGATGATATGGGCTTCTGTTTTCTTGTCACCTTCAAGAACATCCACTTCACTGCCTAGTTCTAAGCTAAGAGAATGGTCTGCAGTGGAAATCAATGACTCTGGAGAAAGTGGAAATGGCAACAAACGGGTTAGTGGGGCTACTTGGTCTGCCACAGGAGGGGACATGGGGGATTGTATAACTGGTTCTGCTGTCAGTGGAGTTTCTTTCTTGAGAATTTCTTGGATGGAAGGGTCAAATGGTTCACACGTGTCTTCCAACGTAGCCATAAGCTCATCTGGGGCGACGGTGGCTTCAAGGTCATCAATACCTAACAGTGCATCAAAATCAAACTCCTTCAGATCCATCTTCTCCACCATCCAATCCATGCCAGAGAAGGCATCCTCTGTCAAGTGAGAAAAATAATTGATAATAAAACATTCAAAAAACCAGATTTTTAGCAAAAATTAGGAACACTGATTTTGGTCTTTCATATAGACTGGCATATGTTGCTAGCCATGTCACTTCTAATCTTTATCATTAAAGCTGCGATTCATGCTTTCTTTGTACTACCACTCTGCATTACCACAAATCACAATTTGTGATGCCATGTACACCTTACCCTGGCTGTTGTCTGTGGCATCGTTCAAACTATCCACAGCCAGCCAATTGGAGGAGCCCACTTTAGCCTTGTCGCTGGAGAACCCATGCGAACCGAGGTTCTTGGCCACCTCCAGGTAGTCATCTAGGAGTCCCAGACCTTCCTCAGCCACCAAACACGGCTGGTTGAAGGGGGACAGAAAGTCCCCCATCATCTCTGTGTTTGAGAGGCTCATTTTTGCCAAGTTTTAGTACTCTGTGGTCAAAAAGGGTAGACACGTAGATGGTCTTTTTCTCGATTACAGCAAAACTGCTGTGCGTTGCCTTGAATAACCTGAAAGATAAAAAAGCAGGTTTGTCATTGACATGACAAATGAGGCATTCTTACTGCAGGCAAAGACAACCATTATTTTGTATTTCACATTTTTCTAAAGAGCAGGATAGTGTTAGTGCTGCACTTTTGCTTTTTCGAGCTATTATTGTATCCTCTCCAAGTCAAGAATTCTTATGAATGCCAACAAGCACTATATACAACAGCGCCAACTAGGATTTGTCAAGAATATCCTTGTGTGTGGCAGCCTGCTTAAGTTCCTCATGACCATATATGGTCAAAGCTAGTTGCAGCTCCACCCACCAATTCACGCGTTCACTAGCGTCAACGACAGCTGCAGCCATTTCATGATCTGCCTGCTGTGCCTGTCCCCACCCTATATATAGGCCACCATTTTGTATCTTGCCACGTTTTCACCAAGGTTACTTAAGCCTAGCCTTGACATTCTGGTTCCTGTTCACTCAAGAAACATTAAGAGGTGTCAAATAGTTTGAATTCACAACTAGTGATCGAGGAATGGACATTCTTTCTACATATAGGCTGTGCAGGGAACAGTCTCCCTACAAACTCAGCCACTCACAAGGTAATACAGACAAAGCCCCACACCCCAAGGAATGCTACTTAACAGTCAAATCAAAAACCAGGACTACCAACATGTTTTCCTCCCTGGAACGTAATGCCTTTTGCAGTTTACGAGTACAGATTCAGGAAATGTATTTCCCCCTGTAACTTTCCCTAAGCTAAATAAACCTTTATTTGTTAAATGTCTGCTGCCAAGCAGCTGTCATGAAAAAATGCGGAGAACAAGAAAACAGGAGCCCATTCCTCAAGCTCCAGTTTTACTCTACATGTGCCAGGAAGGCAGCCTCCCAAGGGACTTCGCATAGACACTGAGGGCTTTCTAATTAGCCAAGAAAGGCCAGAAGCTCATTAAATCGCGTCTGCGATCAACAAATACAGCCCTCTCACACACCCTTGCCGTGTACTGTCACCCCCCTCCCTTTTCCCCTTAATTTCCCATTGGATCTTCCCACTGAGAGACTGGTGATCCATTCCCAAGAGGAAAGTACAATACACCCCCGCCCTCTCCTACCCCACCTTTCAAATGGGAGAGAGATCAAACACATGCCATATTATTATATCCTCCAACTTGTCCGAGACTTTCCCTCTCTCCCAGCCCCCGGGAATAAAGCGCCCCAGCCTCCCAGCCATGTATCCCGTTCCCTCTTCCAATACTCACGCCATGGTTGCAGTCGCCGGGAGGTGCCGAGGCCGCGGCCGCTGATGCTGCGCCTCTGCAATTGCCGCCGCTGCCGCTTGCACTACCACCCCTACACAACCATGGTGGCGGCTGCGGAAGCTGAAACTGCTCCTAGCTAGGCAGAGCCGCGCCTTTAACAGGACGACTCACTATAAAACCCTACCGTCTTCTTACAGTCTAACAATGAGAACGCGGCGCCCGCGTTTTCCTCTTTTATACTCAATGAGATCCGGCATCAAATGGTTCGAAGCTTCATTTCGGTAACCTTCCGCCAACTGTGTCTAGAATTTTAAGCAGGTTCATTCAAAAGACCAACGTTGCCATCAAGACCCTCTCTAGACTCCGGAAATTAAAACACCCACTTTCCAGGCCCTTCGAATCCGGTTATTTAAACCAAATCAAAAGCCAATGGAAGGATTACAGGGACTATATCATGCACAGGTATGTTAATACCGCTCCGCGTCTCGCCTCAATTAAGGTCAGACCACGTGACGCAAAAACTGACGGTTCCCTTCCCATTCGTTTTCGTTAGTCTGGTGGGAGTTGAAAACCTGCTGCTGCAGTGGATTCCTTAGCTCGCTAAAGCACGTGGACATTCAAAGTCTGATTGGCTGACATGACCTTGTTCACGTGCAAGGTGAACCACGATTGGCTTAAAGAGGAAATACGTCTGTAGATTCTGTGAGTAGTAGAGGAATGAGGGTGGGGTGAGGCTGTTCTTTTTCTATCTCAGCCTCACGGAAGGCACTGCCGGGGATGCAGGGAGGACCGTAGCCAGAATTTGGAAGATCGGGGGCATTTACATTTTTCGGGGGGAGGAGGGCGGCACTGATGCCCTGCCCAGTGCCCCAAACGAGCTTCCCTCTGGTGGCTCCCTCCCTGCCTGCCTCTCTCTCTTGCCACTGCCCTCTCCTCTCCCCCCAACCAACTTGCTTCGGGGCTGGGGACAGAAGCAGCCCCTGGGCGAATTAAAGAACTCCTGGAAGGGGGGGGGGTGCTGGGGACTGCTTCTGCTGCCAGCCCACAGTGGTGTTTTAGTGGCAGGGAACGGAGGGCTGCGGCCAGCTCACCACTGCCCTCTCTTCCCCACCAGTAAAATAACGTGGTCAGCAGCAAAAGCAGGCCCCCACGGGAGTTAAGGGTCCACGAAACTGCTGATCCATGGGCCCTTTAAGTAGTGGGGGAGCTGGGGTCTGCTTCTGCTGCCAGGAGCGGCTCTAGGGCAAATAGGCCCTAGGCAGGTGCCCCCTTTGCCACCATGCTCCGCTTGTCCCCATCCACCACGCAGTGCTGGGCTCAATCGCACCCTGTTGCCGCGCTCTGCTCACCCCCGCCACAGTGGCGTTCTCCCGCTCGCCGCCCCCACCCCCACAACTGCTGCCAGCCCTTGCGCTGTTTTAGTGGCAGGGAACGGAGGGCTGAGGCGAGCTCACTGCAATCTCTTCCCCACCGGTAAAATAACGCGCGGGCCGGCAGCCGAAGCAGGCCCCAGTGCATTAAGGGCCCGCAAAACAGCTAATCCACAGGCCCTTTAAGTAGCGCGGGGGGGGGGCTGCTTCTACTGCCAGGAGTGGCTCTAGGCTGGGCAAATAGGCCTTAGGCAGGCGCCCCCCAGCCACTGTGCTCTGCTCACCCCCACTGCTGCGGGGTTCCCCCCACTTGCTGCCGCTCCTCCCCCCCCCACTTGCTGTGACTGCTGCTGGCCTGCGTGCTGTCATTGTGGCAGGGAACGGAGGGCTGCGGTGAGTTCACCACCGCCCTCTCTTCCCCACCAGTAAAATAACGCATGGGCTGGCAGCAGAAACAGGCCCCTGCTCAAGTTAAGGGTCCGCGAAACAGTTGATCCATGGGCCCTTTAAGTAGCTGGGGGGCTGCTTCTGCTACCAGGAGCAGCTCTAGGGCAAATAGACCCCAGACAGGCACCCCCCACAGCTGCTGTGCTCTGCTCACCCCCACCCGCTGCCACAGCACTTCACTCGCTTGCCCTCTGCTGCCACCCCTGTGGTACTCCCCCGCTCACTGCCCCTCCTCTTGCTGCAAGTGCTGCCAGCCCACACACTGTTTTAGTGGCAGGGAACAGAGGGCTGCAGTGAGCTCACCAGGGTTGGGCTGGGGACTGCTGCTGCTGCCAGGAATGGCTCTAGGGTGAATAGGCCCTAGGCAGGCGACCTCCATCCCTGGTGCTCCCCAGCCACTGTGCTCTGCTTGCTCCCACCCGCTGCCGCAGCGCTCCACTTGCTCTCTCCCTGTCGCCACACTGCTCGCCCGCCACTGTGGCACTCCCCCCACTCGCTGTGACTGCTGCTAGCCCGCACGCTGTTTTCATGGCAGGGAAGGGAGGGCTGTGGTGAGCTCACCACCACCCTCTTTTCCCCACCAGAAAAATAATGTGCAGGCCGGCAGCAGAAGCAGGCTCCTGCGTGAGTTAAGGGCCCGCAAAACAGCTGATACACGGGCCCTTTAAGTAATGGGGTTGCTTCTGCTGCCAGGAGCGGCTCTAGATCGAATAGGCCCTAGGCAGGCGCCCCCCCACCCCCCCCCGGACACCACACTCCGCTCGCCCCCACCCATCACCATGGCACTCCCCCGCTCGCCGCCCATCCTCTCCCCGCGGATCAGCTGTTTTGTGGGCCCTTAACTTGTGCGGGGCTGGGGGCTGCTTCTTCTGCCGGCTCCCATGTTATTTTACTGGTGAGGAAGAGAAGGCAGTGGTGAGCTCGCCACAGCCCTCCCTTCCCTGCCACTAAAACAGCATGTGGAGCTGGCAGCAGAAGAGCCCCCCCCCCCCCCTGCTGAAGTTAAAGGGCCTGCAAAACAGCTGATTGGTGGGTCCTTTAACTCATGCCAGAGTTAAAAAGAATTTTTCAGAGTCATCCTTAGAAACGGTGTTTTTGTTTGGGACTTAATGTTCTCTATATGTTTTGAATGTTTGGAATGGATGTTTTTGCACAATATAATGTATAGATTTTTGTAAATTTGTCTATTTGTATTCTTGACAAAATTGTTTTTAGATTTTCTGGGCCAGGCCTGGCATGTGTTCACTCTGATTGGCTCTGCATCATTTTCTGAAGGTGCTGCCGCCCCTTCTGCCTTGTTTCCCTGGGGTGTGCCTGTGAGTGAGGGAAGCGGCCCCGCCCCAGCCCCTGCTCTCCTGCAGTTTCCCTGTCATTAAGAGAAGAGTGGCGACTAAGCTGTGCTGCAGACAGACCCATAGGGCTGAACTGGACGCCATCATTCGCTTAGAGCTCAGTCAAAGCCATGGGGGTGTCTCTTATGTGTTTTACATTAAAACAGCAACACGAAGAATACTGCGTTGTTGTCCATTGCTGCTCGTGTGAATTATCATAGTGCTTCTCTTCTACCTATTTCAATTTTGGAGATGTCATAGACTGGACATCTGAGGTTTCATGGGCTTCTGTTTTACTGCTTACAGCCCATCACCTTGCCACATTTCTAGCCTGCCCTTCTTCAAAGAAATTCATTGTGATCCACATGGATCTCCCTCCCACATTTATCTTCAGAACAAACCTGTGAGAACAAGGCAAGTGGGCTCTAGTACACAAAAATCTATGCCACAATAAAGCTGCCATTGACATGCGAAATGACTCATTTGGTTATGCTGTTGTTACCAAACGCCTTCACTGTGCACTCTGCCATCTGCGCCATATATTATTAAGACAGTCTTTCTTCCTCCACCCTATGCAATCTTCCTACCAGTATTTTCTTGTCTACTTAAAATACTTCCCAATTTAACCAAACCCTTCCCCTCCTCTCCTTGCTTTCCCTCAGCCACCTACCACCTGCTATGCATTTTTCCCTATTATTTCCTAGTCTCTTTTCTTGCCTCTCATTCTTCCCCCCCCCCTCCACCAGCTGCTCCCCATCCCCACACTGAACCCCACACCAAGTCTGCCCCCAATATTATCCTGGCTACTAAACACATTCTTCTTCAAAAGTTGAAAGTTTTTAATCCTCATTGCAGGAGAAGGATGGAAAATATGGATGTACTGGAGGCATTTTTGTGCATTTTACTTGGAATTCTTTGTGCTATGAGGTTGGGCAGTATTTATTTTGGGATGATTTGACCATAGGATTCTGTGCCTTGGTCACTTCTTGTGCCTGTTGATTTGTTGCACTGCCCTCAGATTTTTATGCTGTATGCTTTTATGATGCTTTATATTTTAATTTGTAAGTATATTACACTTTTGTTGTAAACCATCCTGAGCCTGCTTGCGGGAAAGGGTGGGATATATATCTTGAAATTAAATTAAAACTAGGGTAGCTTATATATGCTTTATTCTGGAACTGCTTCTGAAGACTGAAGATCACAAACTTAGCTATTCCAAAAGTGTCAGCCAGAACTGTCGCATCCTACTAAGAGCCAGTTTGGTGTAGTTGTTAAGTGTGCATACTCTTTTCTGGGAGAACCGGGTTTGATTCCCTCCTCCTCCACGTGCACCTGCTGGAATGGCCTTGGGTTAGCCATAGCTATTGCAGAGGTTGTCCTTGAAAGGGCAGCTGCTGTGAGCCCTCTCAGCCCCACCCACCTCACAGGGTGTCTGTTGTGGGGGGAGAAGATAAAGGAGATTGTAAGCCGCTCTGAGTCTCTGATTCAGAAAGAAGAGCGGAGTATAAATCTACAATTCTTCTTTCCACGATTTTATCAGATTTACTTTTCCTCATATAGTAAAACTGTGAATCTGAGCAGCCTAGTCTGACACACTGACCCCCTAGTCTGACACACTGACTTCTAGATCTTTGGGGGTACAATTCCTTTAACCAATATTCACCTCCTTTCTGAATTCATCATTGTATTAACAAGCTAAAGTAATGCGACTTTTTTGATACCTGTAAATGTACCAGCTTATAACTAAAAAGACTTCAGAACTGTCCTTTTGAAAGTTGTGCATTTGTTTGGAGCACCATCTGCACAGCCAACAAGAAATAATAAACTAATTTCTAAACTCATCTATATTTGTTTCTTTCTGAGAATTTCCGAACATTTTATTTTCCCTAAATGAGATAGAATCTTTAACAGAATATAGAAGAGGAACTGTATTATCCAAGATTAGGAAAGGGTGTGTGGGAGAGTAATTGGATGGACATGTCAACATCTGTTTTTTTTCTGAGACAGCTATAGTTACACTGTTTACTTTAAAAGGTCACACTAGATAGTTATCAATAGGCACAGGTCATCCTGTTACTGTAATTGTTTAGAAATAGAGTTCTCAGGAACAGAAATGATTATGTAACATTTTGGATCCATTAACTCATTTGGCAGATAAACTGAACCTTTTCCTATTGCCACCTGGACAGATTTAATTTGAAGAAATGTGTTATCTCACCTGTATTTGTTCATGTCACAGATGAGGGACTTAAGTGGAGAGTGGTTTGCTTACAGCCTCCCAGGTGGTTCAGAACAGAGACAAAATTCAAATCAGGGATGTACAGAGTGGACTTTCAGCCACTACACCAAAAATAACCATTTCCTCCTTCCACTGTCAACTACATAAACAGGCTGTGTTTCTTTCATTTTAAGGTTCCAAGACTGAAACAGTCTGTCATTTGAAAACCATGGGACAATGATGCAGAAAGGAGTTCTGTGTATCAACTGGGAAAGGTATCCAAGCATGAAAATGCCCCCGGCCAAGGCTGTTCTTATAACATCAGAGTAGGCAAATCCATAGTCGCCAATGCAGACAGAAGCTAACCATGTAGATTTGCTTATGATACTGGAACAGATCAACCATCAAACGGGCAGTAAGAGAAAATAAGAGAAAACTGCAAGAAGGCAAGAGAGGTTTGATGGCTAATATACTAATAATCTATGTGTTTATTCCTGTTTTGAACAATACACTATACACGGCTGTTAATGGGGCTACCACGATGGGAGCACATTCGGCCAGTGCTGAGAGAGCTGCACTGGTTGCCTGTTGTGTTCCGAGTTCGCTTCAAGGTGTTGGTATTAACCTTTAAAGCCCTTTATGGTCAGGGACCTGCCTATCTACGGGACCGCCTTTCCCCATATATCCCCCAGAGAGCACTGCGATCAGGGACAAAAAATCTGCTGTCCGCCCCTGGCCCAAAAGAAGCCAGGCTATCCGCAACAAGATCTAGGGCCTTCTCGGTGGCAGCACCAGAACTCTGGAACACCCTCCCAGAAGCTATAAGGGCCCTGCGGGATTTGTCGGCGTTCCGCAGGGCCTGTAAGACCGAACTGTTTAGGCAGGCTTTTCTGGTTGACTGAAAATGGGCTGCCACCGGACATCCTACAGAAGCTGGTGGTCATAGTCAGAACCTAATACCGCCAGACTAGACTGAGATAGCGTAATAGTTTTTAACCTATAAATGTATTATGGTTTTATATGTTTTTATGGAATTGATTGTTTTTATGATATTGTAAGCCGCCCTGAGTCCGCTTGCGGAGAGGGCGGGATATAAATATAAAGTAATAAATAAATAAATAAATAAATAAATAAAATAATACTATCCTGGAAACTTGCACTCCACGTGTCCAGATGCCTCCACAAGATAAAATTTTGAATTCTAAGGCAACATACAGACCTAGTCTAAATCACATTTATAGATTCTGGCCTGTTGAACTAAGTAGTACTTTATATACATAGTTATAATCTCAGCAGAAAGATCTCTTATATCCCTTCAATCAGGCTGTCATGTTGTGAAAAAATGCACAGCCATTTTTCTAGAGCTGCTGTTTTGCCTTCAGTGAGCTCTGAACACTCACACATTATTAAGAATAACCTTTGATTAAGAATAATCAAAGATAATTTGACCAGGCTTAAAAAATGGCACGATACATACAGAAAGCTAAAGTTTAACTGATAGAAACTGGATTTTAAAAGTCCAGTGACTTTATGGCTCTTATAGATAACTGCATTCCAGTTTTTAAAAATTGCTTTTACGAATTCTGAAATGAAGCCTAAATATCTGTTTCAAAATCCCAGGTAGGCTGCCCTGTAAGCTTGAAAAAAGAAAGTAATGCTTCTGAACAGCTGTTTTACTGTGATATTAATTGGTTATGTAACAGTCTTTTCAAATACATACAAAAGATTTTAGTATTTTTACTTTGATTCAACAAGGGTGAGTCTTATTTCCCTTATAAAGAGCTGCAGAAAATACCCATTATTCCTAGCTCAAGGTTCTAAATGCATATTATTAAAAGAAAAGAAACAAAGACAACATACACTGCTTTTAAAGTTCATGTAAAGAATACATACACAGAGAAAAAGGAAAACTGAATTAAACTAATTGTAATAGCAAAACAGGCCAGAAGTGATGGCTAATGATTTTCTAATAATTTGCCTACCTCGCCATATGGTATGCAAACTCTGGAGGCAGAAGATGGTACCGAGAGAAAAACAGGCATACAAGATTTTTTGCTATCTCCAGGCACAGGTTACAAGATCATAACATTTGTGGCTATGTTGACTTTTCCAGGGCACTGTTGTAAAAGGCAGCCAAAATTGCAGAAGAGTCCTTGGCTGTAGAGTTGTGTGGCAGTAGAAGTCAGCCTGATTGAAACTTAGCAAAAAAAAAAAGTTTAACATCTTTTTATTATGTCCTAAATAGTTTATAATTTAAAGAATAAATAAGAAACAGAATGAAAGAAAAAGGAGGAAATTTTGTTGTTGTTGTTCAGTCGCACAGTAGAGTCCGACTCTTTGCGACCCCATGGACAAAGTCATGCCAGGCCCTCCTGTCTTCCACCATCCTCCAAAGTCTGCTCAAATTCGTGTTTGTTACCTAAGTAACACTGTCCAGCCATCTCATCTTTTGCTGTCCCCTTCTTCTTTTGCCTTCTGTCTTTCCTAGCATCAGGATCTTCTCCAGTGAGTGCTCCCTTCTCATTTGATGGCCAAAGTGTTTGAGCTTCAGCATCTGACCTTCCAGGGAACAGACTGACTGATTTGATCTTCTTGCAGTCCAAGGGACTCTCAAGAGTCTTCTCCAGCACCACATCTCAAAAGCATCTATTCTACTGCGCTTGGCTTTCCCTATGGTCCAGCTCTCACAGCCATACATTACTACTGGGAATACCATCGCTTTAACTATACAGACTTCCGTTGGCAGGGTGATGTCTCTACTTTTTATTATACTGCCCAGGTTCACCATAGCTGTCCTCCCAAGGAGCAAAGTCTTTTAATTTCATGGGTACAGTCACCATCTGCAGTGATCTTGGATCCCAGAAATGTGAAGTCTGTCACTACTTCTATGTCTTCCCCTTCTATTTGCCAAGGTGTGATGAGGCCAGATGCCATGATCTTAGTTTTTTTGATGTTGTGTTTCAAGCCTACTTTTGTGCTCTCTCCTTTCACCCTCAACAAGAAGTTCTTTAGGTCCTCCTCATTTTCTGCCATTAGAGTAGTGTCATCTGCATAGCTGAGGAAATACGGACAGGCAAATTGTGATAGAAGTCCTGAACTGATAAAAGGAAAGCACTTACTAAATTAGTTTATAAAGCAAGCCTTGGAATACAAGAAATCAATGAAGATTTTCTAAGTAGAACACGCATTTTGAAGATGTTTCTTAAATCTAGAAAGAACAAAATTAAAATATATAAGAATGCACATGCATCTTGCATGTACACGTGTTTGTAAGAACCAGCCAATGTATATTTGACTGATAAAAATGGGGACCAGAATCTCGATAAATGTGGGATTTGAAATTGCATGTTCAACTGCACATACAGTGAATGTACTTTAAGAATTCCTCAGTGCATGTACGAAAAAAATCACAGGTTGCTCATGTATTTACTGTAAAGCAAGCAGTGCTAAGAAGTTAGCAGGGGTGGGTAGAGTACACAGAAAGTATTTAATGGGATAAGAGATTTTAGGCCTAATGCCAGTGTTCACACACCTAGAGGCAGATTACTGGAACAGTGAAATTCTTTCTTCCCTTAATCCTGGGCAGCAGATCCTCAATTACTCACTTTAGGTATGGGAGGTGACTCTAATCCTTCTGCCTCAGAATCCCAACTTGATTTGAGGCAAAGGGAACTCAGCTTGGGCTGGCTATTTATGCTCAGGATTTCACCGAGGAGGGCTTAGGGAGGAGATCGTCAAATGAAGTTGAGGGTTCCTGCATTCTCATTGGAAGAAGAGATGGATAGTGGGTGGGTTGGGTTAGAATGAGAGGACCCAAGATCAAAACCAACAAAGAACCCTGTGGCATCTTGACAATTTAAGGCATTTATTGTGGCATACATTTTCCTGAGTGAAGATTCATTTTGACAGACCCTGAAGTAGTATACCCCCCTTTTGGTTGCTAGTGGATATTACATGAATAAAAACAGGGAAAGGGGGTGTGTGAGGTGGGTGGAGCAGGGGTAGGTATTACAGAACAAGACCGGAAGCCTTAGATGCAGGTATTTACATGACTATTCAGAGAATGAGTGAAAAAATGTTCTGTCAAAAATGCAAATTATACATAGTAGAAGTAGACTACTCTGAACAGGTGACAAACCAGCAAAACAAGATGAGTAATGTACATACCTAACAAGACCTAACGAGGGCTAATTACTTTCTATAGTGAGCAAGCCCCTCCCACCTCTGCCAAAACTATCAAACCTGAACATTAATTCTTTTCTTGGTAGCTTCACAATGGAGTTTCTATCAGGTGTTTTTTTTCTTTTTTTAAGAGGATGAAACTATTTCTTCTGCTTTGAACACCTGGTTTGTGTCCATTTCATCTTTTGTGTAGACATTGTCTAGTTTGGCCAATGTAAATGGTAGAACTTTGCTGACACCTGAGAAGATATGCCGTTGACTGAGACTCTTGGTACAGCTGATGGCATCAGGCCTCATGATATTGGTCCTTGAACAGACATGGGGAAGCTTTGGTACTGGAGCTAGTTCCTGGGTTAGTACTTTCACTGGAGCCCATTCTTGGTGAGTAATTATTTAAAGTGTATGTACAGTAGGCACCAAAGGTTATGCCACAATAAGCTTATTAGAATTTAAGGTTCCATAAAACTCATCATTGCTTCTGGAACCATTTCAAGAAGTTTGAGATAAGCCTGCTTTAAACAGAGTCAAGATGATCAAATAGTTTAGATTGGCACATAAATAGAAATCAAAAACAAGCATTTGCTATCTTGAAGATTTCTTAAAAGCTGCATGTAAATATCAGGGACCAGATCACACAGTCTTAACACTGAGACAACCAGTAGACACACCAAGGTAGTAGGAAGTAAGGGAGATCTAATCTTCAGCTTAATAGATGTCCACTGTAATGCCTGCTAACTATTGGAGCAGATCCACAAAACACAAGAGTATCGTATCTTTTACAATCTTCTACCCTCCTCCATCATCTCTCTTAACTGGAATTGGATTGCAGTTGTTCGGCAAGAAGGAAGAATTACAACACTTGGGGAAGTACAAACTGTACATTCTGTATCTTCTTGGCGTTGGGAAAGCTGCTATGCAAAATCTTGAGTAAATCTGGGGGGGGGGTTTGCTATGTACTTATTTAGCATAATGTACTCATGAAGCCAATAAGTTTTTCAAGCCCTACTGGCAGATCAAAGCAACAGTAGCACCGCAAAGAAATGAGAAGTACAGGAAATTGAGTGGAAAGGGTATATCGTCTTCATTACAAGCAAAAATACAATTGCTGTCAAATTATGCTGAGTTATAAGGGCGTACATCAGCGGATCACTATTATGCTTCCAACACATACCTGAAATACATTTGATGGCTTTGAAAGAACATTCTTGTCTTGGGGCTCCTCATATTGCACAACATCCCAGTTTTTCCACCTGTACAATCCCACCACCACCAAATCACTGTTAAACTGCTGCAGTTACAAACTAGACAGTCTATTGCTGTGATATTAGCATCCTGACACTGGCAGACCAGCTTCCAAGAAATGAGATCTATCCAGCATTATAAAAACAAGGAGCGACGAGCCATTCAAGACCAGTTTTCCTTTGACTCTGCCTGAAGCCCTATTTCTTTTATTTGGATTTTAGATTTATGGATTGCCCAGTCTCTTGAGAACCCAAGGCTTTGAGCAATGAACAATAAAAATACATAGATTATTTCCGTTCTCAAAAGGTTCTAGTACATCAGATTCCAGAATGTGTTAACACTATGTGGGAGAAGTTGGAGGAAGCTGGGGGGTGGGGGGACGATAGAGTGCCAGCCAAGATGGTGCCCATCACTGTCCTCAACCAAAAAGCCTGGCGGAATATCTCTGCTCATAGGCCCTGTAGATCTGTTTCAGGCCCTGCAGGGCACAGATGTCATTTGGCAGAGAGTTCTACCAGGTGGGAGAGGAAGAATGTTAACTGGTTTTTAAGGTTTTAACTGTTTAAAATATTTGTTTATATACTTAAATTGTTTAATTTTTATGTTTGACCAATTTCTGGAAGCCGCCCTGAGCCACTCGTGGGAAGGGCGGGATATAAATCACGAATAAATAAATAAAATAAATAAAAGAAGAGATTGGATTCATCCCCTGCCCTTCACTCGTAGTCTCAGAACAGCTTACAATTTCCTTTCCCTCCCCGAAACAAACACCCTGTGAGGTAGGTGGGGCTGAGAGAGCTCTTTGAGAACTGCTCTTGAGAGAGCAGCTCTGAGAGAACTTGGGACTGACTCAAGGTCAATCAGGTGCATGTGGAGGAGCGGGGAATCAAACCCAGTTCTCCCAGATAAGAATCCGGGCTCCTAAGCACACCAAATTGGCTTGAGGGGGTGAGCAGGGAAGCAGCAGGAGCCGGCCAGCTGAGGAAGTCCTGGCTCTGGTCAAGGACAGTCAAATATCTTTGGTCCCAGCGATTCATTGCCATCAATATGATAGTGCTGGACTTCATAACATCACCCATGTTTTCAATGATCTTCAGTTACTCTCACAAAGAGGTGGGAAGGGCCACAAGCAATGGGTATCTGGAAATTTACCATGATGGGATTTATAGTCTTCAGTATGGGCCAAGCCCTTTTTCTAGCAATAAGGCCATCTTTGACCTGCAGTGAGTTAATTGGAAAGAGGAGAGAAAAGGTTGCAAGACCCAGGGCCATCTAGAAGTGACAAGACAGACAGAAAGCATGCAAGAAAGAAAGCCTGCAAGATGATACAAATATAGACATCCACCCAGAACTGTGTGAGCATATACTACCCAGTGGGAGTAAAGGAAGGGAGCTAAATTGCTACAATTATAATGAACATCAACCACGTGGCAGCAGTGTCACATATCTTGTCCCTTTTGCCATTATGCATCAACTAATTTGCATTTGGTTGCTGTCCAGCGAAGTAAGCAAGGGGATGTCCTAACAATGCCAATCTGCAACAGGAGGTATATCAGTCTTAAAAAAAAAAAAAAAGGTAAAGGTAGTCCCCTGTGCAAGCACCAGTTGTTTTCGACTCTGACTTTTTACGGCGTGATTTGCCATTGCCTTCCCCAGTCATCTACACTTTCCCCCCAGCAAGCTGGGTACTCATTTTACCGACCTCGGAAGGATGGAAGGCTGAGTCAACCTGGAGCCAGCTACCGGAACCAACTTTCTGCTGCGATCAAACTCGGGTCGTGAGCAGAGGGCTCCGATTGCAGTACTGCAGCTTTACCACTCTGCGCTACGGAGCTCTTTGTATATCACTCTAACAGAGGTCCAAATTATGTGAACATCATTTTTATACTTAGAATTACACATATTGTTCTTATTGTTAGGAAGAACAAGGCATTGAACTAGGTCAGAAACAAAAAAACAGGGGTGGGAAAGCCAGAACAGGGATTTACACAAAATTCTATTTGAATTTCATTTGACAATAATATTTTTGTTCCTACCCCCTTTGAGCCACAATCCAAATGATCTTGGTGTATTCTAATGAGCAGCGTGGTAGAGGACAGGCAGGCTGATTGCTTGTTTCTTAAATATTTCCTTGCTTAGTATTCACATACTTCAGTACAAGGGTGTTTTTTTGGGGGGGGGGTGTATTTTTGAAGTCCAGTGGATAAGTAATGTCACAATCCTGTAGTCAGGAAACCAAGAAAACTGTATTTATGTCTAGTAACATAAAAACGGGGGAATATAAGTGTCTTCAAAATTAGAGGGCTTAAAAAACAAACAAACCAAAGGATTAGCTTGGGAAGGGATCCTGTGATTTTAGGTGGAGGCATTTGTGAATTTCCTTCATTGTGCAAGGGGTTGGACTAGATGATCCTGGAGGTCCCTTCCAACTCTATGGGTTTCTTTCCCCTCAGACAGAAGTGTGTCCCTCCCCATGATCCTGGAATGTGGAAGTCTACTGTTGCCATGGAGACCAGGGAAACGGGGATGAGCACTCTCTCTACTCCTTGAAGTTTAGCAAATTCCATGGAAGATCAGAGTGAAAGCCCAACTAGGATGGAGCTGGGGAAGATACATTCATCTCTAGCGCCAAGCACAGAACCCTGCTGTCTCTGTTCAAGGCCTTCCCCCCCCCCCACCATAGAAAACTGCTCCTTTGAAAAGTAGCACTAAGACACTTAAGAGATCAAACATTGTAGAACATCCTGCATTGTCACTGCTCTCACTAACATAACATGCAAGTGCCACATGGATTTTGACACAGGCCTGCTCAATTTCTCATATCCCAAATTGTGCAATAGCCTTCACATTCAGAAGCACAGGGGCCAATATGTTTGGTTCCACACACTTGTAGGCTGATCAAAGCACTGCTGAAATACCTTTTCAAATCATCCCTGAGTAATTCAGGTGAAGTAAACAGTTAAAACAACCATAGTGTTGTGGAAAGTTATTTTATTTCAGAATTTCCACATACTTTCAAAGACCATGCACTAGACTTTCCTCCTCTAATGCCCTTAAAGAGCATAAGGGCTTGAGACAAGCTAAAAAGATCCCATTCCTTTATCTTCAGCATCACAGGTACCTAAGCGTCTTCCACTTTGTATCATTTTCATAATTGTTTTTTTCATGTTAAGAATTTTATCTGACTCAGAATCAGTAGAGTTTGATTGCACCAAAAATCTACAGTTGTGCTAGTTGGTTCCCCACCCTGAAGGTCAGGGAAAAGTTATATTGGTTTCCATGACACAAACATTAAGGCATCACACCAAAATATTCCCATGACTCAAGGGTCCATGACAGCCTTTTGACCCACTGAGCTTTCTACCTCCATGAGTCATCAGCTGCAATCCAGATTTTGTTCTGAAGTTTCACAGAAGTTCACAGATACTGAAGACCAAGCCCTCCATGCTAGAATCAGCTAACGTTACCCATGTGCATTTTTAATGAATACTGATAGGTGTCAGCTTAGCATTTCATAAGACTGAATTCTCTAGTCTTGTAGTAGCATTAGTGCAAGATTCTTAAGAGCTGCCCCGCTCAACACGAAGCCTCTGCCCTGTGCAAAATGTATCATTCCCCCCCCCCCAACTGAGGAAACTGGACAGTCCAGCTTGTTCCGTGCTTTAAAGCTCTGGTTGTTCCACTGAATGCCAGTGACTCTAGTACTTGTTGCTTGCAAGATTACAAATAGCACTCTTATCACTATGAAGTAGGCATCCTTTTTCAGATATCTACCCCAAACACATTACTTTTCAGGGTGAAACAGCTACAGTGATAAAAGTGAAAAAAGCAAAATAAAGTGTCTTGCTCATGGAAAAGCCTCAAGTCTACATTCCATACAATCCAGCTTGACAGCAACACACATACAAATCTATTATGTTTCTAATAAGTTAACAAGGGGATTCTATTTAAGATGAGCATGTAATGATGTGTGCTTGACAAGTGGAAGGGCAGGGTCTTTCTGTCAATGCAGTAGCCTCCTTTGCTACTGATCCACTTGTCTACCACTTGGAAACAAGCACCAGAAGGGAGAGAAAGAAACCACCACAGAAAGATGTGACAATCTGGCTTTGTGCAACTTTTAAAAATATTAGTTCAGATAGCACTCTGTTTTACACCTGCAGCTTCACTCATCACCAAGTGTGACAGGAAGATTTATACTAGAAGGCAAGCAGAGAAAGAAGGAACATTGATTTAAAAGAAAAATAAAGCAATCAAGCAACCACTGGAGTAAACATTAAGCGTAGAAAACAGGCACATGGTCATGGATGAGTGACAGCTTCACACCTTGGACCATCTCCTGAACTGCCCTTACGGTGCCACCTGGTGAGGAATTAATATTATGATGGTTGTGACTGTTGATTGTAACCTATGTTATATTTAATTGTGATGCTGTGTAGGGAATGGTGGGCTATAAGTTCAGTTTAATTAATTAATTAATAATAAAGATGGCAGAATATCCACACCAAAACGTTCCAAGTCTTGGGCTAGCAGTCTGGTGAAGCTTAAAAAGCTGCAACACTGTTTCATTGGTGAGAAACAAATACCGTCTTGCAAACATCTGGCTTGAAATAGGTGGAATTCCCTTTTAAGCAGGGAATATAAATTAAAGACCATCCTAAGGGTTTACTTGTTAACATAAGCATTATCTTCAAAAGGAAGAACAGGGAAGACAAGTTCTTTCCAAGTTTTCACAAATTACCTCCATATTTGTGCTGCCTTTAAATAGCAATGGCAGGTACTGAGGACATGACAACCCACAAACCATCTATACAAGAATTACATGGATACAATTCAGGGGATATCAGAAGGGTGACAGTGGTAGAAGTGAATTCCTGAGAGATAACACATTCACTGTCTATGTCAATTTCATGACTACAGAGGAGGAGATATAAGCTGGAGTGGGTGGTTACTCCTCAAAAAGTAGTAGGCAGGAGCAGAAAGCAGGGCTGAATAACTACGATAGCGTTAGCAGAAAGCTAGTGGTTCCCCAGAAGCAACATGACCAAAGTGTAAAATGTGCCACCTTCTGCAAATTCGTAAACAGTGCAATTTTAGTGTATGTTGCCAGCTCAGAATTACATTCGCCTTCCTCCAAAACCTTGCATCTTTATATATCTGGCTTCTAGCAGGCAGACAGCAGGCTCATCAGTCTCCCATTGTTTTGCCAACATATGAAAATCAAGGACTGACTCTTAAAACACACTTTACTCATGTAATTAGCTGCTCTCAGCATAAGTGCTCATGATGGAAACATCCACAAAAGTTCTCTCTTGGTCTTCAGACTTCAACACTCCATGCCACAATTAAAGCTGGCATAGAGCTCCTCAATAGTTCCTTGCTTTGGAAATGATAATTAGGAACAGAAAAATAATCTTAAGAGCAACCAATGGGGGAAAAATAATTCCTCCAACATTCTTCTAGAAAGGTAAATTAATACACTAATTTTTCAAATGTGTGGGTGCAACAAGAATTGCATGTGTGTGCAATGAAGGGTACTACAACGGCAAGAGAGCGCACCCTGAATCAGGACCACCCAGCTTCCTAAAGGTGGGATTACTGATCAGAGCTCAGTAATGGCAAGAACTGATGCAATAAGCTGGGTCTCCCTGGAAATTCTCCGTTCCTCCAAACACTATAAATACAATCACTGTAACAGCATTCACACAAATACATCCCCTGCTATAAATACTTTTCTACTGAAACATCTTTCAGGATGCCATGCACATTTTCTGTGTAAAAGTGACCAGAAAAAAAGCAAACAATCAGTAGGGGACAGAACCCATGAGGGTTCCTAAAATTGCCAGCGGTTTTACTGGCCCAGTTCCACCCTTACCTGGGATGGGACTGTCTGTTTTCACTGCAGCACCAGTAACAGAAAAAGGAATGCACAGTGTTGAAGCAGGCAATTGTGACAGCATCAAAGACTTCACACACAATTCTGAATGTCAGTTTCCACACTCCCTCTTGCCCATTCAGACAGCTGCTATCAAAGCAGTAGAACTGGACCAGTAGCACCAAGAAATCTAGAGGACCACACAGAGTATATTTAAGAAACTGGGGGTGGGGACAAATTGCAGAAAGAACTAGACAGGGTGTGCATATATCACTCAGAAAGTGTCAGAAAACCTGTAGGTCCCAACACCATTCTTACACATAAGGCAGCTGTTACATCTGCAACAGGACTTCCGGTTCTGAAAGAGAAGAGTACAGGGTGTAGCCTAACTCATCCACTTCCTCGGGAGTGAGCTCTGTAAACAAATTCACCTTTGGATTCAGAGCACTGGGAAGAACTCCCACCTCTAAGTAGCTTATCAGTCCTCTCAGTGCCTGCAGAAAACGGTCAGCAAGCACATCTTGGGACCAGTCCGTCTCCTCCTGGGCCAGGTGCAGTATGACGTTGGTAAGCTGGCTGGCAGAAAGGCGACTCAGTGCCGGGTTCAGCTTGCATATGGCCTTGAGGATCTTGAGGCACAATGAACGGCAGCCAGAGTCAGCCTGGTCTAAGGCCCGGAGGCGAGCCGTCTCTGCTGGCCGAAGACTAAGTCGCCACAGATTATCATACTGAGCCAAGCGGTGTGGCTTGGCCACCAAGACAGTATCCCCTAGTGTCACAGATGGCAAAAAGTCTATTAGTAGGTGCCGGTCTCTTTCATATTGTACCTCCAACGTTAGAGATTCCAGGGGTGCTGCTGGCCGTATGACATAATCTAGGAGGCTCCCAATAGCTGGCCAGTTGATTGAGCCTGCCACTACTTTCTCAAAGGTGTCAGCCACAGACCTAGGTGAGAGGTAACCCCCCACCACACAGCGGTCCCAGTAACTGCTCCCACGAGGGAAGTACTCTGGATTTTCCCGACGTACCAGGCAAAAGCCAGGGATGTTCATGATAGTATCTTCTCCTGGAATACATGACCACAAGTTCTTTTCCAGCACCAAAGGAACAATGAGCTGGATGTGATCAGCTGTTACAACCTACCAGGGAGGAGAAAAGTTAACTAGTTAAAAATAGATGCCAATAGAAGTCACAGCAACTATATGAATGGGGAGAAAGCTTGGATGCAAAGAAAAACTCAGCTGGAATCTCTATCATTATCCAAAGTCCTGATAAAACATGCTGATGTACCAGCCAAGGCATAAAATTATTTTTTAATAAATGGGGGGGGGGGGAGAGTGCAAACAAAAACTTGAAGCAGAAGCTCTGCTTCAAAACTATGGTAAACAACAAGACTTCGCCTGACTATTTATATGCTAAATTTGTCTTCCTCTCACTGGGAGTATTTAAAACCTGGGTGCGGCCAAAGGAATTTCTAGGAGGGTGGAATACAAAAGATCTTTTTTACAGCAATGGAGTTCTATTTGGGATAAATTTGTCTTTGTCTCCTTGCAGATACTTGCAGTCTGGGTGGAGCCACCTTCATGTGCACGCTATCAGTTTTTAAGGATGGCTTCAAGTTTAAGTTTCACCCATGATAAAATATGCAAGAATCTATATGATGCGAACTCATAAGCTCATTCTGAAGTGCTCACTAAAAGATGGCCCTATCACTAAAGTACTAAGGACAGTCAGTGTTGTGTAGTGGAGTGTTGGACTGGGACCCTGGGTGACCTGGATTCAAATCCCCACTTCTACTATGTAAGCCTGATGAGTGACCTTGGACTTGTAACAAAAACTCAGCTTGGTCTAGCTCACAGGGGTGTTGTGAGAAAATGGAGGGGAGAATGAAGACCCTCTGAGTGGCAACTGTGGAGAGAAAAGTGGGATATAAATAAATGCATGCAAAATACCAGTCCAATGAACTGCACAGAGAAGCTCCCCCATCCAAACCTGCCATACCAGAAAAGAACATGAACAGACTCTGACATTCTTGGAATGGAAGTAGAAGAGAAGAGACACAGGCAGTGTGATACTGGACAGCCAGAAAGAGCTGACAATGAGAACCGCAGAAAGCAAGGTGAGAAAAAGGTGCTTTTTAGACTCTGGCAGAATAATCAATTCAATCTGCAAGATGTCTAAACCATGCAAAGGTGCTTTCAGTAGAAAGCTGAGCTACGTTTAAACACAGTGCTGTTTGCATAGGATCAAAACAACTATAAAGAAGTGAGCAGCATGCTCAACAACATCAGATACATCCAAGTTACCTGCAAGTCGTCATAGAGGCTCCCACTCAGATACATTTCACGCAGAGGCATGTCTGGCAGCTTGGCACGGAGGAAGCCACGCAGCTCAGCACAAATATCCACAGCAGCCTGCTTGGCCCGAGCTTGTTCTTCAACTGGGATGGCCACCTTCCTCCGGTAATAGGCAAACAGCTTCTCTTGCAAGGACATTCTGAGGCGCGACTTCTTCAAATCCACTTGGCTTCTTTTGACAGATGACTTATGTTTCGTGGATTTGACCAAGTCTATCACAATAAGATTAGAGAGAAGCATAACAGGCCCCAATATTTATTTACTTAATGCAGCAATATTCATTAACAGCCACAATCACAGTTACCATCAACCAGAAGATCTACATTTACATCTATCCCTGTCAAAAGGCCTGCACCGCAGGGAACCTCGCAGCTTACCCATTCCTCCAGTGGTGACTGCTTCAGTGCAGAAACCACCTGCCAACTACTGGGCAAGGGCCTGTCCTTGTCCTGGGAATGGTGCTCAGAAGAGCCATATGTGGCTCCTGAGTCACTATGCATCAATGCATTTTGATCCTGTCTTTCCTCCAAGGAGTTCAGAGTGACATATATAGATCTCCTCTCCTCCACTTTATCCTCACAAACACCCTGTCACACAGGCTAGGCTAAAAGAGAACAGCCAGCCCATGATCACTTGATAAGTTTCATGGCAGGTAGGAAAATGAATCCGGGTCTCCTAGGACTTAAACACTCCATAGTCACTACACTGGCTCCTAATATTTACCTGTGAAATTCAGCTGAATTTAATGACACCTGTCTTTTGCATTTTGATAGGTATTTTATGGGCTCTATATGAGCATCTGAAGGAAGCAAGAAAACCATTAAGTGATAACAATTAAACAATCTTACTTGCATGAAGTAAGATTGCAGAGCTGCAATTCAATAGAGCAGCTAGCAAGATTGTTCATTTCAGTTTATAAGGGGATCAGAGTCCAGCAGTCCTGAGCATATTTATTAGGAAGCAAATCTCATTGATTTGAATCATGTTCATCTCCAAGGAAGTGTTTTTTGAAACTCAACCTAAAATATCCTTCAGTTACTCATTTTGACCTGCATATAATTCTTTAGAAATTAATCATGTATTCGGTTTGCAAGACCTAAAGAAGGATGATAGAATGTTTTGGTCATCATTGAGTCACAGAGTTACTATAAGTCAGAAACAGACAGCACACCACAAACACAAACTTTGTTCTGTTGATCCTTCAAGGCAGAGTTTTGGACTACCTGATCACTGGGATCCCTCTGAAAACTAAGATTTTTTTCAGTACCAAACCAACTGAACACACATAAAGGACAACATTTACTGAACTGTACAGCCAAGTCACACACTGGTAAAAGTTTAAGGCCACTTCTCACCTATTTCAAATGCTGAAGAATCTGTAGGAAGAGTCTGCAAAGAACGGCTAAGATTAGTCTTCATATCTTGGTTGAGTAACCGTGATGATGACCCAAGCCAACTTGGCTCCTCCCAGCTTCTTTTTCCTGACTGGCTCAAGCGCGTGGGACTAGTTGGGGCACTGATTGCCCGATCATACATCTGGGGGGTGGGAGATAGGAAGCATACTGTGGAATCTCTTCAAAAGCCCCAGTTTCCACAGCTCCCTCCCTCAAGGCTCATCTCTCCTTCAACCGCTCTTACCCGTTTGACAGCCAAAGTGGCAATCCCCAGCATGGCAGCACCTCCCACACCCAAGACAAGCCGAGCATTGGACAGGACAAAGTCAATGGCTGTACCAATGCCATTGTCATCCTTTTTTCCTTTGCGCTCTCCAGCGCCTGCCATCGCCCTTTACATGAGGAGAAAAAAAAATAACAGTTAACACATTTAATTTTCCTATTATGCCATTCATTATTCACTGAGTTAGATTTTCCCCTTCCTCTCTTTCTCACATATCACTATTAAGAAACACATTATCCAATCTATAACACTTACGACATGCTCTTCAGCTCTTTTATCACACACAGTCAGCAAAACTGAGACACAGCCTGGGCAAAATATGACCCAAGGTCCCTCAGTGAATGTCATAGCTAAATGGAGATTCAAACCTGGCCTCTCCACATCCAAACTTCTTATATTGCACATTATACTGCCCAGTAAAGACAGCTAAACCCCAGTACATATGAAAGTAACTGCTTAACATGTGTCTTAATCAAAAACTGATTTCCACATTGTTAAGTGGGAATCACCGTTTGAACACTACTATAAGACAAAAGCTTTCTTCCTAAAAAAAAAAAAAGTAAAGGTAGTCCCCTGTGCAAGCACCAGTCGTTTCTGACTCTGGGGTGATGTTGCTCTCACAACGTTTTCACGGCAGACTTTTTACGGGGTGGTTTGCCATTGCCTTCCCCGGTCACTACAAGCTAGGTACTCATTTTACCAACCTGGGAAGGATGGAAGGCTGAGTCAACCTGAGCCGGCTACCTGAAACCAGCATCCACTGGGATCGAACTCAGGTTGTGAGCAGGGCTTAGAACTGCAGTACTGCAGCTTTACCACTCTGTGCCACGGGGTACTTCCTACTAAAAATCAGCAAATCTAGATGGGAGTTTCTCCAGTCTCTGCATGTCTTCTTACATTTAAAATGCTCAAGACCATCCTTGCAATGTCATCAGAGCTGTCTCTGCTCCTTGGTATCTTAGCTGAATTACCTTCACTCTCTTAAAACTGAATTTTAGAACTGAATTGGCAATCAACAATAAACACAATGAATAATTAACACAGCACTCCATGGCTGTACATAACCCACCTGAAACCTAAAGCATCTGTGATGAGGACAGAGTAATATTCCCAGAGACGTATACAGGAACCTTTTAGGTTTCTTTTTTTCAAATTTGCAACAACTACCCAATATTAACCATACAGAACAAGTGATCAAAGGGCCTGAGAAAAAGGGGACAGAAGAATGGAAAAGGAAACTTCTAAACCAAGCCACCAAGTTTGGTATGTAGGAAAGCCTGGCCCTTTTCCAGTTGTCTCTCCTTATCTTCAAGCTGTTCAAGATGTTGGTTCTTGCGGAACTCTTTCCGGATTGAGGTGAAATAGAAATCCCGATCAGTATAGCGCAGGCCACGCCCCTGACGCAGCAAAGCGCGGTAGAGGTTCAGCACTGCTTCACGAGTCCACGCTGCCATGGAGGATGAACGGAGGAAGGGTGAACTAAAGGTACACAGGAAAAAGAAAAACAACACTCCCTTTTGTTGATATATTTCACTTGTATGTTCCTACCTATGCCTCATATATAGAATGGGCTGGAACAACAATAATTGATAGAATGAGAAACATCTGATTTTGGTCATTGTACTTTGAAGCACAGCTTTCTACTTCTCCCTCCTCCAACAAAAAAAGGGGGGGAGCGGAAGACAGAAGAAAGGTAAAAGCATCCAGATGTGAGATTAAACGGCCTCCCAGCGCAAGCGGGTGGGGGGGGGGGGACCGAGAAGGAAATTCACAGGCCAGGAACACTCACTATGCCCATACATACATCTTGAATCGTGCATGAAATCCTCAAAAGGGAAGGGATGTGATTAAGAAGCCTGGGCCAGATCTGTCTCTTTCCAGACAGTGTTCAACAGGGACGTGCGGGGGGAGGAAGCTGGAGGGCCAAGAGACACCAACGGCCTGCGGATCTCGCAGAGTGGACATGAAGGGACAGCTGGAAAAACAGGGGGTAACGGCCGTCTTCTTGGGCACACGGGGCGGGGGATGAGCGAAGGAAGCACCATGGTGGGGCGGCCGGCATCCTGCTGCTCTCAAGGGGCTCACCTCCGGGAGGGACGAAGGACAAAAAACCCTTCAGCGGCTTCTGACTCCTTCACCGTATGGGCTGCGGCGCGTTTCAGAGGTTTCAACCCCACCTCTTCCCACTCCCGGGTCACTCGGCAACATGGCTGCTTCACTTCCGGGGCATGACCTCCTGCGCTATGGCAATTCAAAGAGGAAGACGGAAACCCTGCAGAGAGCCTTCTCTTCCGGCTCCTGTTAACAGTCTTCCCTCCGCAAGACACAAGTGGTGAGAACTCCTTGTCTCCATTGAAAGCACAGTTGTCCTTCTGAGAAAGGTGCTGTGGAGGAA
This sequence comes from Heteronotia binoei, assembly GCF_032191835.1. Taxonomy (NCBI): domain Eukaryota; kingdom Metazoa; phylum Chordata; class Lepidosauria; order Squamata; family Gekkonidae; genus Heteronotia; species Heteronotia binoei. The sequence continues at coordinate 82,536,310 of NC_083230.1, forward strand.
TCATAAATAATCTATCTAAGTTTGCACTTTTGGGATCGGAAACATAGCGTTTGAGTTTAATGTGTAAAAACTAGTCCTGTCCCGCACATGGAAATCCTGTTGACTGTAAGTAGCCCCTCAACTTCGAGAGTGTAGAGATAAAGCACAAAGCGCGCAGAAGGATTCCCGAGAAGCTGCAGGTAGTTTTCTCGTTTTACTGGAGATGGAGGGTCTCGATAGTGCCGCCTACTGACTGTTGTAAGGTAATTCGCAGCTGGCACACTTCGTTTGGGCGTCCTTTAAAACTGATTGAGGAAAGAAAGGGCCGCAGTGCGGAACAGCTCCTCTTATCTGTGGGAAAGAATGAGTTTACCGAGACGTTGTTGTCTGAAAGAAAGAATGAAGGATATAACTTTAACTTCTGGTTGTTTTTGGATTACGCACCCCAAAGATCTTAGATAAGTGCTTACTCTCTGGCAGCAAAATAAAGCAAGAGTCCAGTCGGTAGTTTAAAACTAACACAATTTATTCCAGGATAAGCTTTTTATGGGTTAGAGGTCACTTTATCATATGAACAAAGTGTTCATCCATTACACTGACTATTTAAATTTAGCATAAATACTTCTGCTTAATGGATTAACTTTGCATGCATCTGAGCTCTGGCCCTTTCAAGCTTTCAGGCTTATGCAGAAATAAATTCTCATTTCTTTATATATTTATTTTACTTTATATCTTGTCTTTCTTTCTTCCCAGTGAGGACTCAAACCAGTTTACATCATTCTCCTGTCCTCCATTTTATCTTCACAACAGCCCTGTGAGATATAAATTAGGCTGAAGATGTCTGGCTCAACTAAAGTCACCAACAAGCATGCATGGCACAATGGGGATTCAAACCTGGGTCTCCCAGTCCCAGGTCTTAGTCCAATACTTTAATTTTAACCACTGCACCAATGTTAGTCTCTGAAGTGTCATGGATTCCTGTTCTGTGTAACTTGAAATACATTCCAGCACAGAATGTACAATTTTGTCTATAGTAAAATAATAACTGTTTATACAAACATTTTTTGAGAGCCAGTTTGGTGTAGTGGGTAAGGACGCTGACTCTTAACTGGGAGAACAGGGTTTGATTCCCTACTTCTTCACATGATGTGACCTTGGGTCAGCCACAAGTTCTCTCAAAGCTGTTCAGCTCAAGAGCAGTTCTGGGAGAGCTCTCTCAGCCCAACCTACCTCATGGTGTCTGTTGTGGGGAGGGGAAGGAAAAAGAGATTGTAAACTGCTCTGAGACACCTTCAGGTAGCGAAGGGCATGGTATAAATCCAATCTCACATTCTTCTGTATAACAAAGCACTAATACCATTTAATTCTGACTTCAGTGGCATTACTGGCATGAGGAATAAGCCATTGGGTTCTTGATCTTTAAGAAGACCACATCTTTCTCCTTGTACTGCACATGAGCTTTTTGTTCATATGGAGCAAGTTCTTTATAAAGTGTCACTCTTTATAAAGTGTCAGGTATGTCAACTGCTTTACAGATTCAGACTTACTCCCCTCCAGTGAACTATGAAATATCTGGGACTTGGGATATCTTTGCATAACTACACAGGGCATAATACCATTTGTATAATTAAGAATGTGCCATTGAACATCCCATGCCTTTTGCTGTGTTGTGACATCTGTAAAAAACCATACTGTTTTTGGTGTTTGGCTGTTCCCACATGGTTTATATGCCCAAGGTTCAAACTAGTTGGGAAGGGGGATCTTGGTTCCCCACAGCATTGTGATACATCTGTGCACCGCCCAGTTTTCTCGTGATCTTTTCCTAATATTTCCCAAATTCTAGGGGTGGGAAAGTTTGGGTTTTCACAGGCCTGGCCACATAGCAACTATTTTCCTTGACCTTTTCCCTGCAGTGCTCACCCCCACTATTTGGGGCTTTTTGAAAAATAGGCACATTAATATGTTATGACAATATATGAGTCATTTCCTTTGGATTCCCAGCTTTCGTTTATTGGAAAAGTACATCTCTTAATTCCTTTTGTAGCAGAGATAGGCCTTTCCCCCCAACAACATGGGCTAGATTTAGGGCTGCCAACTCCAGTTTGGGAAATTCCTGGAGAACTGAGAGCTGTGCCTGAGGCAAAAGGAGTTTGGGGGTGAGGAGAGAGCTCAGCAGAAGAAATGTGATGCCATAGAGTCCACCCTCAGAAGCTGCTATTTTGTCTCCGGAAACTGACCTCTGCAGTTTGAAGATCTGTTGGCATTCCAGGACAACTACAGGCTTTATCTGGAGGTTTGCAAACTTAGGAAGAGACTTACTGTCTAAAAATCTTTGCTTTATAAACATAGAAATAGAGAATAAATGGAGGCATACAGACCCATTTAAAGGCACATTGACATTCACAGTGTTGGAGCAAGAATCTACATAAACCCAGTCTGACAGCTACAGTATGACAGCTGGTGATCTAGCTGCCAGGCTAGGTCACAGTGACCTGATCAGCAGACCGGCTTGAGCCGGCAGAAGCCAAGTGATGCAATCTGCTGAGTCAGCATGGCCAGGATTGGCTGCTTGGACTATATATGATCTGTGTGTGCATCACACAGGTCTCTCCCTGTGAGATGGTGGTTAGGCGAAGCACTTTGTCCGTGGAGGTGATATTGTATAGACTGCACAAGAGAGCACTTGTCGTGTATATATGTTAATACACCTTTTGGCACTAGTTGCACGCGTCTGCCTGATTTTCTTTCCTGAAGCCCTGTGTCGGGCAAGTCATCTCCCTCACTCTGCTACTCCCGCTCCGACAGGGTTATGGGCCCAGGGCGGTTCCGCTGCGCGGAGGAGAGAGTTGAGAGTTGAGCTGACTGTGAGTTTGGAAAGAGCCGGAGGCGAGGAACGCCGGTGAAGGACACAGAAGCACCACCGTTCTCTGTTTGAGAGCCAGAGGGACGTCGGCAGCCAGCTGTGAGGAGGAGTCGGCACGATGGCTCAGCAACAGCTTGGAGTAGCCGTTGAGAAGCTCACCTCAGCCAACTACGCGGTGTGGAGCCTGAGAATGCAACACTACCTCAAGCGTGAAGGGCAATGGCTGTTCGTGAGTAACCCCCCTGCTGACTTATCTCCTGCCGAGACTGTGTTATCGGATAAGGCACTGGCCAACATAGTGCTGTCTATAGGAGATGACCAGCTGGTTTATGTGCGAGGGAAGGACACTCCCAAGGCTGCCTGGGACGCGTTGAGTGCGGTGCATGTTAGCACCACTGCTGGTTCCCTCATGGCCTTGACAAGGAGGATGTTCCGCACCGTTATGCCGGCTGGAGGGTGTGTGAAAGATCACATCAAACGGCTAACGGACTGTTTCGTTGAGCTGGAGGCAAGAGGCAAGACTGTAGCTCCAGACGACAGAGTGTACATTTTGCTGTCGTCGTCGCCACCTGAGTACACTCCCCTGATAACTTCTCTGGAGACGGTGGACGTAGCGACCCTGACCATGGAATACGTCTGTGCCCACCTGCTTGACTTCCAAGAGAGAATTGCGGCCGTGAGCTGTCCGGGGGTGTCGGCCGGGCAGCGTGCTGTTATCGGTGTGTCCGGGAAGACAGCCAAGAATGAGCCAGCTTTTGCTGCTGGCAGGCGTCCGAAGGTGGAGGAAGTGGAGCCGACTGCGTTTGCAGTCCGTCGCTGCTATGGATGCGGGTCGTCGCAGCACCTGCTCCGAGCTTGCCCTGAGAGGGAGAAGAGGCGGGGGCGTGTGCGGCGAGAGCGGAGGACCGCCAGCCCGTGTGAGGAAGCAACCCGGCTGGTCACGTCTGCAGTAGAGAGCACAGGGTCTGCTTGGATTTTAGACTCCGGGGCAACGAGCCATCTCTGCTGCGAGAAGGAGTTGTTGAAAAACATTGACAGTCCTGAGCATAAGTATGTGAGATTGGCTGATGGGACCACTGCCAATTCTGTTTGCTCAGGCAATGTGGAATTTCCTGCACTGAAATGTATGTTGCAAAATGTGTTGTATGTACCCTCACTGCAGTCTAACCTGTTGAGTGTTAGCACACTGTTTGACCAGGGATACCAGGTGAGATTTGAGAAAACCTGCTGCAAAATCCTGGGAGGTGGGGGAAAGTTGCTTGTGACAGGAAAGAGGGAAGGTAAACTGTATGTGATCCAGAGTGATTGTGCCCAGGTGGCTCAGGTGCCGAATGAGCCTGTGCACAATAATTGTATACATTTGCTCCATAGGAGACTTGGGCACTGCGGATTTAGGGCGTTAAAGAAAACCCTGGAGCTTGTGCCTAGTTTGAAAGTAAATCCTTGCAAATGTTACTTGGATTGCCAGGTCTGCAAGAAGACCAAAAGCAAGGCGTGTGCTGTTGCTAAAGAAAGCTCAAGGGAAAGCACACGAGCCCTGGAACTAGTCCATTTAGACGTTATTGGCCCATTGCCAAAGAGTCTGTCGGGGAGGAGATACTGCTTGGTGGCCACCGACGACCACACGAGGTACGCGTGGGTTTTCACCATGGTGCATAAGTCTGAGGTGTATAAGACATTCACCAAGTGGGTCAAAGCAGTGGAGAGACAATTAGGGGTTAATCTCCTAGCTGTACAAACCGACAGAGGGGGGGAATTCTTATCTAACCAGATGAAACGTTGGCTGGAGAACAAGGGCATCGCCCACCGTCTGACGAACCCGGCAACGCCCCGAGAAAATGGGCATGGGGCTGTATTGCAGAATGTGATGTATTGCATGTTAGAGGATGCACAACTGCCAATGACCTATTGGGCAGAAACCATACATGCAGCTGTTTTTTTGCAAAATAGGGTTTGGTGTAATACTGTGAAAAATGTGCCTTACAGGTTACTGTTGAACAAGACCCCAGATTTGAGTTCTTTAAAAGTCTTTGGGTCACGGGCTCGGGTTGGCATCCACTCCACGAGTAGCGGGGAGGGGGATGTCCGGGCAGAGAGCCTAATTTTTCTGGGCTACAAGCCAAGGGCCAGGTGTTATCGTTTCTGCAATAGCAAAAGCAAGATAACACTTAGTAAGAGTGCCCAGTTCAATGAAGAAAGCAGCTGGCCAAGGTTGCACTCCTTGCAGAAACAATTTGTCCTGCTGCCAAGTAGCGATAACGATGTTGGAGCGCAGCCCAGAACTCCAGCCCAGGAGGTGGCACCCAGTGGGGCTGGAGAAGGTGAGCCGAATGCTGGCACAGAGCCTGACGAGCAGAGTCAGGAGGCAGAGCCTCAAATGCAGGAACTGGAGGTAAAGTGTGAGAGTCAGGAGGTTCAACACCCAATTACAGGGGCAGAGCAACCAGCCCAGGAGGTGGGAACAGAGCAACCCGAAGAAGACAAAGCTGGTCCAAGCACAGGGCCACGGGTGTCTGCCAGGTCCACCAAAGGCCAACGTCCCGCTAGGTACAAGTGTCCCTATGTCACTCTGACTGTCAATCCAGACCCACCCGGATTTGAGGAAATGTTAAAAGAAAAGGCTAAGAAATGGAAAGCCTGGGTGGCAGAGTGCGAGGCAAGGGAGAAGGAGGCTGAAGCCAAGCGTCTGAAAGAGCTGGCTGAACAGGAACACGATGATGTGTTTTACAATCATGATGAGTTCCTGAACGAATTCCGGAAAGGGTTCCGAGCTACGTAAATATGAACTGTAATGTTGCTGGTGGACATGTATGTAAACTGTGTGAAGTGTCTTGGTGCACTGGGTTTAAATAGATTAGGAGGTGTGTTGGAGCAAGAATCTACATAAACCCAGTCTGACAGCTACAGTATGACAGCTGGTGATCTAGCTGCCAGGCTAGGTCACAGTGACCTGATCAGCAGACCGGCTTGAGCCGGCAGAAGCCAAGTGATGCAATCTGCTGAGTCAGCATGGCCAGGATTGGCTGCTTGGACTATATATGATCTGTGTGTGCATCACACAGGTCTCTCCCTGTGAGATGGTGGTTAGGCGAAGCACTTTGTCCGTGGAGGTGATATTGTATAGACTGCACAAGAGAGCACTTGTCGTGTATATATGTTAATACACCTTTTGGCACTAGTTGCACGCGTCTGCCTGATTTTCTTTCCTGAAGCCCTGTGTCGGGCAAGTCATCTCCCTCACTCTGCTACTCCCGCTCCGACACACAGAGCTTGGGATTCCCCCACCACACTCCATGTTTCATTTAACTGTAGCTAGAAATTCTTTTTTATTTGGTTGTTTGAAACTGGTCTCTCCAATTTTGTGGGCATGTGTACAGAAATTCCTTCTCTGTTCTCTCCCCTCATGTCCAAGCTGTGATGATGGGTGTCTTTTGAAAAAACAGATTCACTCACCTATGGAGAGTAAGGTTGCTAGGTCCCCCTGTCCGCCAACATGGGATGGGGGCTAGGGTTGCAAGATGCAGGTTAGGAAACTCCTGAAGACTTGGGGATGGAGCCTGAGTAGGACAGGGACCTCAGTTGGGGACAATTCCAAAAAGTCTACCATCCAAAGAATCCATTTTCTCCAGGGGAACTGATCTCTCTAGTCAGTAGATGAGCTGTAATTCCAGGGGATCCCCAGGTCCCACCTGGAGGCTGGCATCTCTAGGAGCTCTTGTTAATGACAAACGTGCTCTTGTTGACAGCATTCAAACCATCCATCCTGGTCCATTAACCAGCAGTCTGCTTCACAAAGGACCACCAGTCGTATCAGCACCATTCTGATCAAACTGAATCTGGACTTCCAGGGATCTTTTTCTATAGTGATCCATCTGCCTTGACACCCCTATACACATTCAACATTTCTGGAGTGTTTTCAAAGGACACACTTTTAAATTCACATGGAGTATTTTACCATTGCCTAGCATGAACTGGATGTGAGCCCGAGAATGCGCCCAGCACTCTCTGATGTTTGCACATTACAGAACAAGCAATCTTGCACATTACAGAACATCAACAGGCAAGCAATCTTTTGAAGGAACAATGTATATGATTTTACAGAACCCAAAAGTTCTTTGCAGTGGAATTGCTAGCAGATATGTAAGGGAGTTCTGTGTAGGCAAGCTACTCCTGTTGTTAGTCATGTTCTGGCATTCAAAACCCTTTCCTAAGAAGGGAATATCTGCACGAGAAAGACTTGTGCTCCTGCTTCAATGCTGAACAGGAAGTGTAGGAAAACATCTTCCTTCCCCAGTAGAACAGTGTGTCAAATTCCCCTGCAGATGTTGATGCTTGAGGAATGCAGATAACACTTGGCATTTATCTAGTGCTTTAGAGTGTACAGAGGGGTTCGCATCCATTGTGTCTCCCTTTGTGCCTGACTGGCAACCACATTTACAGTAAAGGTTAGCAGAGGCCTGCATGAACTCAGCACAGGCAGTCTGGATCTGGGTGTGTTCCATCATTCATATGCAGGTGAAACACAAGCTGGGTTTTGTTTTTATTTCCTTTCAAGGAGAGAACATGACCTGTTTGCCTTGAGTTTAAACGTTTTGCATTTTCACATCACCAATGTACAAAAGCAGGTCTGGGCTAATGGGTGTATTAGAAAACAAATGTGTGTGAACATGCCCTTTACAGTCACTGTTTAGAGACATTAATATGTTCACTACTTGGTTTGCCAATTTTCTCCAATTGCTCCTAATAGCAATTTGATCTGCTTTATCTCTGCCTTGAAAGCTGCACTTGCTGATTTCTGCAGATGATGCTGGAATAGGCCAGGCTGCCCCCCTCCCCCACAATTTGGCAGCTTTTCTCAGGGCCTAGACCACTATCTAATAAAACCCAAGTGTTTGGTGGAACTGTGTTGAATTATATTGAATTATTTTGGCTGGACTGGATTGTGGATTGAGTGGCTAATTAATAGGGTCATGATGCCTGCAGAATCAGACCTACTTAATTGCAAAGTACAACGCCTGTTGTGATCCTGAGCACAAAACTGGGATTCCTCAGACTGGAGTGCAGTGGGATTTAAAACAGTGGCTCCCAACCTTTTTGGCATCAGGGACCATTTCGAGAAGACAGGCAACCGGGCAGTGGAAGCAGCCAATTTGCCCCCCTGCTGATCAGCGGGAGTCTATAAATGGGTGGTGGCTCCATCTAAGTCAGGTGGCCAGAAGAAGAGGGATTCTCCATTGAAACATACAAATATCTGGAATGTATGTTGCCAACTTACCAAGCCACTTCGAATAGTTCTGCATATTTGGGATACATTCATGACACTTCAGTGTGACTTAACATTGTTTTGCTTTGCGGAGCTGGTTCCCAGTGTGAAATTGAGCCACATCAACATTGAAGTCAACATTGGAAACTTATTTCACATTACATGAAGTTCCGCACCAGTGTTCCCTCTAAGCTGAGTTAGCTTGAGCTAGCTCACAGATTTTTGTCTTAGCTCAGGAAGGATGACCCCAGAGCACACTAATTTATGCAGTCGCTCACAACTTTAATGCCAGTAGCTGACAAAGTAGAATTTTTGCTCACAAGACTCTGCAGCTTAGAGGGAACATTGTTCAGCGCCCACCTGGGGATTGGCAAACCCACTTCCTTTTTACTATTCCCCTCAAGTTCTCTCTTTTGAAATTCTTTTTACTATTCCCCTCATTTTTGTAGAGTTCCGTCTTTTGAAATCAAATGTGATAGTTTCCATTTACCTGAAATGCTGAAAGTAATAGCATTGTGGTCACTGTTCTAAATTGGTACAACAACCTCTACATCTCTTATGAGGTCTTGAAACCTACTCAGAACAAAGTCCGAGATCACTATCACTCTATTTGGCTCTGTGACCAACTGTTCCAGTGCACAGTGATTGGCTGAGCAGATTTTTATTAAAACATTGCTTTGGAAGCATCTGCCACCACAGCACAAGGACTCAGAATTTCAAAGGTGCCTCTAGGCTCAAAAAGGTTGAGGATCCCTGCTTTATAGAAAGGGAAGATGAATGCCACTTGGAAGCAATTATAATTTTGTAGTTATTAATAAAATTTGAACCTGTCTATGGTATTTCTTATAAAAGAGGCCAGGCAGAAATATGCACATGGCATTACATGCACACTCTTGTTCAATACTTGGTTTGATATTAGAGATAACAGTTTTTCCAGAAGTCTCCCAATTTAGGAAACCCACCACGTATATGAAAAATCTGCTGGTGACTTTCCACTATACCTGCAGACATCTTTTATATTTTACCCAGTCTAGGATGCAATGGTACCAGATCATTTTCTAGTGTCTTTTCTTGAAATTTATGTAGCATAAGACTGAAGGTTCTTTCCTAAACATTTGAAGGAATTGTTGTATAAGGCATTCTATCTTCATTGGCATTTGAAATGTTGCCTTTGTATTTGCTAATTCCAACAGTGCAGGGTTCAGCTACCTTATATAATTAAAGAGCCAAACTATCGCAAAATTTAGATTGTTTGAATGACGGTTGAGAAACCTCTTCTTCAAAAGAGAAACCTCTTCTTCAATCCCATTGTTGACAAGCAGCCAAAGCACAAACCACAAAAGGCTATGCTGGTACAGAAAACTTAAAATACAATCCAGAGGTAGAAGGGAGACGCTTGGAATAACACAGGTGAAAATAATAGTGAACTTCAAACAGTCTTTCTCAAAGGAGGAGCTAAATAATCTCACAAAATGCACAACTTGGAAAGGTTCCTCTGCCAAGGGTAAACTTCCAAACCTAGACTTTAAAAAAGACATAAAATCCTCTGGCCGAAGTTTCTTAAACTCCACTCCCGGCAGTAAATGGACGGCAGATAATTGACTCCTCGTTAGTGGAGTAAGATAAGATAAAACTTGTCCACCCTTGCCAAGAGGGAAGAACAAAGTTGTAAGCTGCAATAGATGAGTTTAAAATATCAATTGAAGGTTTAAAAATTTTGATAACTTAGCTTTTTAATCAGAGACAAAGTCACCGCCGTCCTTAAGCTGGGCGTGCCGGAACTGGAACCAACTTTGTAGGTCTTAAAGCAGAGCAACAGATCCATGAAAAGCCAGGATAAGAAATCCGCTTTGTATAACTGGCCATATACATCTTAACATTGCTTATAATTTACATGTAGTTTGTGCAGCTGAAACACTAGTTGTTGCAAGTCATTAAGTGGCAATAATAATAATAATAAGTAGTAGTAGTAGTAGCAATAGTAGTAGTAGTGGCTGAGAGCTCTGAGAGAACTGTGACTGACCCTCTTAATCACTACACTCTTAATCACTACACCAAACTGGCTCTTTATAGTATAGTATAGTATAGTATAGTATAGTATAGTATAGTATAGTATAGTATAGTATAGTATAGTATAGTATAGTATAGTATAGTATAGTATAGTATAGTATAGTATATACACAGGAACACCCAGAACTGGTATAAATCTGCTCATGGTTTATACTTGGATTATGGCAACTGTTCACCTCTATCATTTGACCTTTAATCCTGTAAACATTTGTGTCTGCCATTCCCTTCACATACTGGTTATTCTAGCATCCTACCTACCTAGGTTGGAGACTTTGGGGGTAGATCTGGGAGAGGGCAGGGTTTGGGGTGGGGAGGGATCTCAACATGGTACAATGCCATAGAGTCCACCCTTCAGAGCTGCCATTTTCTTCAGGGAAGCTGATCTCTGCCAGCTGGAGATCAGTTGAAAAAGTGGGAGATCTCCAGGCCCTATAACCTACCCTTAACATAATAATTTGGTTTTCTTTTTTGAAGAGGCAGATTGGTTCCATACATACCCACAGTAGGTAACAAGTATCAATGTTCTTTGTAGTTATCTACTTACTATATTTAAGGCATAATATGCTTTCAGATGAAAGTCTTTCTAGAATAATGCCAGTTTGGTTAACATATATCTAATTTTCTATACTATTATTTATCCTGTTTGCCAAGTGAATTTGTAAAGGTTTTATAACCTTGGTTGAGCACAGGTATGAGATCCTACTGAAATGGACAGTCTCCCTTTCTTATAAATTATCAGGGTTAACTTTCATGTTTTGAGAACTAAGGATTATTGCAAGCACTTAGTAAGTAAATATGTTAATGACCTAGATAGAACATCCACAAAAAATGTATGATGTTCATACCACAAGAACCCAGTGCTTTGTTTGACTTCAGATGTCTAATAGTTTGTCTAACATCTTGTTATTTGTATAGCAAATTCCTAGGGTTTTGTTAGTGATTTGCCAGCTTTGTGGCCCCTTTCAAAGAACTTTTGTGCAAGAAAACACACAAAAATTGCAGCTCCTTGTACGTTAGTGGAGAATAATTGGCTCCTATAAATTGTCATGTTTCCCACAAATTCTGTCCTCTTTGCATTACAGATATTAATTTTGTAAGCAGAGATCTTTATAAACTAGTCTCTTATTAAAACATTTGCAATGTCCCAGATTATAAACATTGAGACATCTGGAGTGGAATTCATTTTAAAATGTTTATGAAGTGTCTTTTCCTCCCTTCTGCAGGAGTAATATACCCACGGTGCCATCCTAAACAGAGTAACATCCTTCTAAAATTTGTGAAACTCAGTGGTCTTAGATGGATCATTCTGTTTAAGATTGAACTACACATTTCCAAGGGTTTTATTATTATTAGGCGGAGCACGGCATTCAGGCGGAGGAGAGGGTGGAGTTGGGGGCACGGCTAGGCTTAGGCAGCTTCCTGAACAGTTTAGCCCATGACACACACACACACCCCCGAGAGGCGCAACATTACTCTGGCAAAAGTAGCAGCATGCCCCATAGGCACTTGTTGAAACCAAAAGGCTGCAGAAGCTCGCAAACCCCTTAGGGAGCAGTGTGATTGCCTCGCCAATCCCCTCATGCCTCGGGCTGATGAGCCCTCTCCCCAGCACCCAATCGCTGTCTCCCCACTCCTAGAAATACTTCCGCTCTGGCCTCGCACAACTCAGTTGTTAGAGAAAGGAGCGCATGGCGGGAAGTTCTGCTGGCGAGCTCCCAGCCATACAGACCTAGAGTGAAGGATTGGCAGGCACATTGGTGACAGGTTTTGCACTGCGCAGTTGCTTTGGCAGTATCTTTGACTTGCGAGGGCAAACTGCTCTTGCTTCCAGGTCTTCACGGTTCCAGGCTCCCGGATGCTCTGCATGCAAGGACTGTCACCCATGGCTGGGTAAGTTCCACTGTCCCCCCCCAGTCTCCCCCTCCACCCGCTCTTGACCGCGAATGTCTCTGGCACTTGAACCAGGCAGTGGGCTCCAGCTGGGGGCATTTGCTGACTCCGCTCCTCTGTGCTGCCGCCTGCTCCCTTTCCTCGGTCTGCCCTCTGCTGTGTTCCCAACCCCTGGCAGGGCGCGGGGTGTGTGTGTGTGTGGCAGCTGCCCCATTGCGGGGAGGTGGGTCAGAGACTGTCCCTTTAAGAGAGTGCCCGGCTGAAATGCAGCCTGCTCTTCCAGCCGCCCCCCCTACAGGTGCTCTTGATCTCTATCTCCGTTTTGTAGGTGGGACTCCAACCCATAGGCTTCTGCATGTGTCGCTTCACCACCACCCCACTCCCTCAGCTGCTTCTGCCTGCCGCTTGGAATGGAGCCCTGCCTACGGCGAGACTGCCCAGCGCACACCAGGGAGACTGTTGCACTCTGTTCCGGAAAAATAAAGTCTGAGATGTGCCCTCTGTTGTCTCTCCTGCTTGGCATCTCCTGCACGTTCCCTGGGAAACCTCCCCCTGTCAGTGGCCTCTCCGAGGGAATGCCTGGGAGGATAGGCAGAGTTGATTTTGGGAGGGGAATGCTGCCCTCCGCATGGCTAGACAGGGGAGGGGAGAGCCGCCCCTCAGTCTGCCCGAGCTGACAGCCTACCTGACCGCACAGGGCTGTTGTGCACAGGGCACTAAGCGGGGGGGGGGGGGCTGATGAAGTGGACTCAGAGTTCTGCAGCTGATGCACTCGCACTCTGAGTTCTGCGGCCCCTGGGGAAGGTGTTCCATGCACATGGCAGGGGGCGTCAGGGCAACATAGGGAGTATCTGGGGGGGGGGGTGTCTGGTGTTGGGCTACTCACTCCCAGACACACATTCCAGCCACTGTCTATGACAGTGAACTCCTGCACTTGGTACTTCCTGCTTGTCTGCCTGCCATTAGCAGAGTCTCTGACAGCGAGAGGGTGTGAGGGGATTGACAGCTTCTCTGTGGTCCTGTTTTGCCCACACCCCCGCCTCGCCACCAAGCCAGGCTTTTCGTGCGCACATGCCCAGCCTCACTCCTGTTCCCTCCCCGTGTTGGTGGGACGTCTCTCGTTTGCCTTTAATGGTCTGCCCATCATTGGCTCCATTCTCTGTTTGGGGGCAGGTTGGGGATGGCTATCAGCCTCTCTGGGGCCGCCTCTCCCCATCCCTGACTGTCATGAGCCACGGCGCATGCGCCAGGACTGGTCAATGGGGGTGGTGGTGGGCTGGCCCTCCAGCTGCCTCCGCTTCCCTTGCATGCTTAAGCCAGTGGCATTGCCATGGCGACTGTCTCCCTCACGGCAAGCTACACCTCTCCCCTCCCCACGCTCCAGCGTGCCAAAGTCCTCAGGAAGTCTACCACTTCAGGAAGGCCGCCATTTCTGTCTGGATTGGGCTGCCCACATCCGTCAGTGGCCCTTCCGGAGCAAACTGAATAGGTCCCCAGATTTGGACAAAAGATGTGAGTGGGTACTAATTATCAATTTTTATCTCAGTATCCTGGGGAATATGGCAGGAAGGAGGTATAACACAAAAGGGATTGGGTGGGGTACTGGAGACATGAGATTAGCCAGATATTGCCAGCCAGTTTTGAGCATGCAGATACATTACCTGGTGGAACTCATTGTCACTTTCATTCTATGAGGGGGAGGGTGGCAACTGGAGATTGCCCTCGAGATTGCCTTTTGCAGCCTTAGACAGAAATCCTTTTGTGGAGCCATTGCCGGCATGCATCACACCCAGGTTTCAACAGCCCTACTGCAGACCAAACAAGCAGACAACCCGCCCCAAAAGAAAGGAATGATACAAAAACACCACAGTCACATTCCCTAAAAAATTCTAAAAATGATCTATGACTCATAAGAGCCTATGACAAAGAGAACATCATGTTGCTGAAAATATGATCTGATGCTGAAATAGCAGAATGCGCCATTTATATATGTGCTGTAGTCAAGAGGCACTGGCTAACTCATAAGAGCACCCCAACAGTAATGGGGTCCCCATTTCTTTACCTGAGCCAGAGACCCCAAAAGACAGGCCAAGAGAGAACACACTCAGCTTAGGCCAAGAACCTGGGTGTGATGCCTGCTATGCAGGCATGAGTTATATTTTGATTGTGATTTACAGACCAGTCCTATGAGCCTGTGTCAGTAAAGAGTTTGAATTGAGCTAGATCTGCTAATACGTTGCAGTTAAGGGTGTGTTTGTTGCTTTGGCTATGGTGGCGTTAGAAGTTGAATGCTCTCTTCTGTTATAAGGCTTCCCAATCCCTCGGTCCCAGGAGATGATCCCCTGTTTTTACAGGCTTCCCCCCACCCCCAGCCAGCTGGCTGGCGGGGGAAGCCCCGCCCCCACAGTCACCATGTAGCTTTAGAGCTCCGGCAGGTTTAGGAACAGGTCCGTTTTTAAAATGTGTGCCTTTAAAGCTAAGCAGGAAACAGGAAGTGCTTCATGGGAAAGGGTCAGTAACAGTTTTGTCAGAGAACAGCCCCTGCCTTTGTTTTGCTTTTGTTTTCAGAGCAAGTAAAGTTGTGCAGGAACCAGTGTTTGTGTTTGTGTGTGTGAGAGAGGGAGGGAGGGGGCAGGGGATTCCCTGGTTTAGAGGCCCTCCCCCCGCTTTAGAAAGCGGGGGGGGGGGGCGGGGGAGGGAAATGTCTACTGGGCACTCTGTTATTCCTTATGGAGAATGATTTCCATAGGGGATAATGGGGAATTGATCCGCGGGTGTCAAGGGCTCTGGGGGGGTTGTTTTTTGAGGTAGAGGCACCACATTTTTAGTATAGCATCTAGTGCCTCTCCCTAAAATACCCCCCAAGTTTTGAAACAATTGGACCAGGGGGTCCAATTTTATGAGCCCCCAAAGAAGGTGCCCCTATCCTTCATTATTTCCTATGGAAGGAAGGCATTTAAAAAGGTGTGCTGTCTCTTTAAATGTGATGGCCAGAACTCCCTTGGAGTTCAATTATGCTTGTCACACCATTGTTCCTGGCTCCACCCTCAATGTCTTCTGGCTCCACCCCCAAAGTCCCCAGATATTTCTTGAATTGGACTTGGCAACCCTATCTGGTATGCTGATGAAGAGGCAAAAATCTGTTTTTCAGCTTCTGTTGGATGGAGTTTTTATGATATGCTTATAACTTTTCCTTGCAGCACTAGTGGTTTAAGGTTGGAGGTTTGTTTGTGTGCTTTGGGTGTTAAAATGCAGTCTGAAAAACTACTTTACAAATGGCAGGATTATGGCCCTTGATCTCTCTATGTAAAACATACTCTTGGCAAAGAAGAAAAAGTTGTTTTCCTTCAGCTGTCTTCATTGCAACCTCTTTAGAACTGAAGATTAAATTTGCTTGAGGACAATAAGAACATCAGTTGCTATGCCAGACTCAATCCCCCAAACTTTGCAGGTATCCAAGAAGTAAGTGCTGAGTTGCATAGCAACCTCACATACATCCCCCCACCCTGCCCTGAGACTCCTGACAGAATAGACCTGTCTAGTGGACAGGATTATGGAGACTGCTTAACTCAACATTGATAGGTGGATGTCGGTGGCTACTCAAGACTGATGGAAAAGGCCATTAACGAGTCACTATGCTTCAGGCCACCACCAAAAATAGTCAATAAGCAAACCTAGGGTTGCCAAGTCCAATTAAAGAAATATCTGGGGACTCTGGGGGCAGAGCCAGGAGACTTTGGGGGTGGAGCCAGAAGACATTGGGGGGTGGAGCCAGGAACAAGGGTAATTGAACTCCAAGGGAGTTCTGGCCATCACATTTATAGGGGCAGCACACCTTTTCAAATGCCTTTCTTCCATAGGAAATAATGAAGGATAGGGGCACCATATATTGAGGCTCATAGAATTGGACCCCCTGGTCCAATCGTTTTGAAACTTGGGGGGGTATTTTGGGGAGAGGCACTAGATGCTATACTAAAAATGTGGTGCCTCTACCTCAAAAAATAGCCCCCCAGAGCCCCCAATACCCGCTGATCAATTCCCCATTATTAGTGCCCAATAGACATTTCCCTCCCACCTCACACTTTCTAACGCGGGGGGAAGGCCTCCAAACCAGGGAATCCCCTGCCCCCTCCCTCTCTCACACGCACAAATACTTACTGGGTCTTGTTCCTGCGGAACTTTACTTGCTCTTAAAACGAAAGCAAAAGAAAGGGAGGGGCCGTTCTCTGAGGAAACTGTTACTGATCCTTTCCCATGAAGCCCTTCCTGTTCCCTACTTCCTGCTCAGCCTTAAAGTCACACATTTTAAAAACTGTTTGCAGGTTTCTAAACCTGCAGGAGCTCAAAATCTACAGAATGACTGTGAGGGCGGGGCTTCCCCCGCTGGCCAGCTGGCTGGGGGCGGGGAGAAGTCTGTCAAAACGGGGGATCCCCCGCTGGGACCTGGGGATTGGGAAGCCTAAGCGAACCACAGGGCCCACTGGATGACTAGAGAGACACAGATGAAAAATGTGGAATAAAGTTCACAGAAAAAAGACTGAATGGAACAAGGACTGGGTTTTTCCACATTTTTTTTTCAGTTCTGCTTCAGTTTATTCCCTGATTTCTACAAGCATTTTTTTATTTATAGTTTTTGCTTCAGGTAACGCCCCCCCCCCCCCCTCCGGTTTAGTTCCAGCTTTTTGGAGACCACTTTTACTCTGATCATTTTTTGGAAGTTGAGTTTGAGTCGCCTTTTCCCTCATGCCTAATGTTTCTGTAGCTTTTCTTTGTCCTGCCCCACTCCTACCCACATCCATCCCACTTTTCTATAACTTGACTATCATCATTGTCAGACCACTGCCTCTCCTTCTGTTCCCACCCTGACTAGTAGTTTCAGTACTACAGTATTGATATAGCATTGCAATGATAGTTTAAGCAGGTTTTCTGAATTCTCAGCTTTCATTTAAAAAAAAAACCTCATATCCTCTTCTCTTGCAAAGATGTAAGAACAATACGCAATTTCCACAAGGGAAGGTGCTAGAGTCTGTTTTTTTTCCCCTTTCAAATGAAAGATGGGGATTCCAAGAACCTGTTCAACATATCATTACAATGCTTCATTGATAGATCACTATTTTAGTGCCTTTAAATGCAGCTGTGATATTGATATAACAACATTAGCATCGCAAAAAATAAAAGCGGGGGTTGTTGTGATGCCACTGATTATGACAGCACCCTCTTTTGAAAATCCTGATGATTTAAGGCATGTCTGTAAAAAGTAATAATAAACTGACTCCGTAGCTGTGAAAATACAGTGGGAGAACAGACATACAGAACAAACATGGCCAAACCAATTCCAGCACTTGCGGATCAACTGCCAAGAAAATCAGGAGTAAGTTGACTGTGCAGAAAAACCCAGTGCATTTTGTGGTCTGTTTGTTCAGTTAAGTACAATTCCTTTGTTAAAAAAAATACATGTCTTTACTGAATAATATTTCATAGGACAGGAGTATATGCAAAAGATTTTGAGAGGGGATGCTCATTGAAAGATTAAAATCAAAGCCCCTGCTGCTGTGTTTCTAGAAATCCTTTTGTGTTTCAGCTCTGAAGCTTGGCCTTGGTTCTCAGATCTTTATACAAATAATAAAATTCAATGAAAGAAATGTTGAATGAAAACAGTTTCATGCTACTGGGACAGCAACTATTTAGAAAAACTTTTTAAAAGAATATACTACTAAAGATACAATGGAGAACTACTGGTATTAATGGCTAAAATACTTTGCCCTTTGTACTTGTCTCAAGAGATTCCTATGTCTTCTTGTAGAGCAGGGGTGGGGAACCTTTTTTCTGTCAAGGGCCATATGGATATTTATGTCTTCTTGTAGAGCAGGGGTGGGGAAACTTTTTTCTGCAAAGGGCCATATGGATATTTATAACATCATTCATAGGCCATAAAAAGTTATCAGCTTAAAAAACAGTGCTCCACTGAGGGAGAATGATTCAGTCCAGCAAAATTAATGCAAATAATTGTTTTTCTATTTGAAGTCATGTAGGGAGAGCCTAATCTGGCCACCTAGGCAAATGCATAGGTCCTGGGCTTTTTTGTAGAAAAGGCCCAGGAGGAACTCAGTAGCATATTAGACCACATCCCCTAATATTAGTATATTAGGTCACACGCTCATTAGCATATTAGGCCACACCATCTGGGATAATCAAGTGCAAACTGAACTGTGACAGTAACTTTTCCAGGCCCTGCAGCAATTCTGGTCGGCCAGCCAAGCCCCAGGAAGGCTGCCACACAGTACATCTGGGCCCTGTGATCCCTGCCTGGCCCTGGGGAGGCTGCTGCACAGTGCAGCTGGGCCACATGATTCTCGCTGGCCAGCCAGGCCCCAGGGAGGCTGCCACATGGCTCGGTTTGGTCCAGCAACCTCGAGGGCCGCATATGGCCCTCGGGTTGGAGATTCCCCACCCCTATTGTAGAGTCATGCTTTCCTTTTGTGATACCTCTGAGACCCACATTATGTGTAGGCCTTCATGGATGAACCTTCAGGAATATGTGCCTTTAAACTAGGTATTCAGTAACACTGCTAAAGATAAATAGGGGATAAGTCACAAATGGTTTCCCCACTACAGTACTACAGGTAGAACATTAACCATTATCTAGGCATTCCTGAGGTCACAGCTGTAGTCTGCAATGAAATATCTAGTGAGATCTAATTCCCAGAGCCCCTTGGTTCCTGCAGAGTAGGGATTGCTTGTTTCACACAATCATTTTAAATATTGGGATTGAGCTGTATAGATCTGGTATCACATGAAAACCCCTGGACTCCGCCCCCCACAAGCCTCTTGTTCTTATTAACTTCCTTGATTTGACCACCAAACTTCCTTTTCTTAACCTGACCATCAAAGAACATTATCTGCTTGTTGGAGAAGCAACAGCCTGCTGAGAGTCTAGTACTATAAATACAGCTGAGAGAGTAGTTAGTCCACTTGTACCTAGGGGGAGCTGTAGTGCATTCTCTACTATTTAGGGTTTATTGTTTCTTTTCTCTTGCAGTTCAGCCTACCTCTTGTTGGTTTTCTCTCGGCTGTGTTAGTTGCTTGTACCCTGAAGGCCTTTCGGTTGTATTGACTTGCTGTCAGTTACTGTCTTTTTTAGGGTTACCAATCCCTATTTGGGGGCAGCAGATCCCCCAGTTTGGAGGCCCTCTCCCTGCTTCAGGGTTATCAGAAAGCAGGGGAGGATGTCCAAAGGCACTCCATTATACCTTATGGAGACTGGTCCCCATAGGGTATAATGGAGAATTGCTCTATAGGTATCTGGGGCCTGGGGGAGGGCTATTTTCTGAGGTAGAGGCACCAAATTTTCCACATAGTATCTTATTCCTCTCCTCAAAACAGCCCCCAAGATTCAAAATGATTGGACAAGGGGGTCCAATTCTTTGAGCCCCAAAAGAAGGTGCCCCCATCCTCCATTATTTTCAAAGGCATGCAGTCCCTTTAAATGTGAAGTTCAGTCATGCTTGTCACAACCTTGCTCCTGGTTCCACCCCCAAAGTCTCCTGGCTCCAACCCCAGAATCCCCAAATATTTCTTGAGTTGGACCTGGCAATCCTAATCCGTTTGCAAAACCATGTTGCAGTAAATTGATTGAAAACAAACTCCAAAGTGTGGATTGCATTGTTTCCTGAACTCTGCCAACACTACTAACCCCTCCATTTCCCTGTCCCAAGGATCTCTGTATAAATGGGCTGATGATTGATCACTGTCATAAGTAGTGGGCAGCAAAGCTGATTAGATTTCTAGCAACAGCACTTGAGTATTCGTCTGGTTAAGTGCTGTGGGCATTGTCCCTGCTGCTTTTAATTCACCTCTTTACTTTTGTCATGTTACTTTACTTCTTCTATCACTGCCTCTTCAGCCAATCCTGAGGATTCTGTTTCACTTGCCCCAAGCTCCTATGTCTCTTTTTGCACTCATTTGACAAACCTCTGCTCCTTGCACCCCTTCTCTAGCCAGAAACTGTTGCTGCCTTCCAATAGTACTGTGATGAGGTTTCCACTAACTGAAACTTCTTTGGAACTGCTAAAGAACCATAGTTGTTGATTAGCTATAATCAGCTAGGTACCCACAAGGAATCATGAGGAGGGAAGAAAAATTAACAATTTGAAATTGAGAGTAGTGTAGTAAAACTAGCGGACTCTTATCTGGATAACTGAATTTGATTCTCCGCTCCTCCATGTGAAGCCTGCTGGGTGACCTTGGACCAGTCACAGTTCTGTCAGAACTCTCTCAGCCCAACCCACCTCACAAGATGTCTGTTGTGGGAAGGGAATGAAATTGTAAACTTTGAGAGTCCTTAAGGTTGAAAAAAGCAAAGTATAAAAACCCCTTCTTTTTTGGAATGTTTGCTCCCACCACAGCCCAAATTCCCCAGTGTAGGATTCTGTGAGTTCTCATGAGAATGAGTTGGCCAGTTTACCAAGCTTCCTGATTATCGTTGTTGTTGTTTTGAACCCTTAACTGGCTACCAACATTCTGTGCCTCTTGAGTCCTGTGCTGTGACATTCAGCAATCATCGCACTAGGGTTTTCTTGGTCGTTTGGATTATTTTACAAAGTCCTGTTTTTCTGGATCCCTGGTGAGTCCTTCCAATATATAGAAACACCTGCCTTTTTTGAGAGGTGAGCTGATGTTACTGCTTTTGTGACTTGCACAACCAACCACTTAACAGTTAAAAATGGTATCCAATTGGATCTGATGCTGGAAGTTCCATGAGTGAGCTCCCAAGCATTTTTCCCCCTTTGAAAAAGCAGGCACATAGGACCTTGGTTCAGGTTGAGACTGGTTGGAGGGAGTTTAAGCCTTCCAGCCCCTCACAGCTTTCCCAATAGCCTTGTGGAATGGTCCTTTGCCATATTGCAGGGTGGGGAGGACACTATATAAATTGTATTTAGGACTGGGATGTTTGCTGAATTAGCTAATTGTCTGTGCGGTAATAGCCCCAGATGTACTCCTGGTTTTAATGGGAGGAGGAATATCCACACTTAATTTCTGTACCCAGAATTTTACTATGCAGAGAAAGTGGAAAATCTAATAAATTTGTAGGCCTCTGCCTTATTGACAAAATCTTTCCAACTACTCAGATGGCTATATAAAGTTATATTTAGATCATAATGTTCCTGACAGTATCTGACCCAGATCCAGCACACCATTTAGACTGGTGCTTAAATTCAAGTAATCTCATTGCTGGCTGCAAAATACTTAAGTGTGCCAGACTGCCACTACCAGTGCATGGGGTGCTTTTTGGCTTGCATTTTATTGACTGGTTTACAGAAGATGTAAGCCCTAATACGGCTTTATGCATCTCACAGACATTCTCTTATGAGCTTGCAGAACTCTGTCATGTATTTTATCCAAGTAAAAGAGCATTACCTCATTCAACTTTTTTGACCATTACAATCCATACACTGACACGTTCTCCCTCTGAAGCTATTGCGAAACAGAATGATTGCAGGCAACAGCACAATTTTAAAAATCTCACATACAGAAACATGGTGGAGAATTGTACAGAACATTATTTTAATGAGAGGGAAAGGCATTTTGAATGGGGCAAACATTGAAATAGCATTTCAGACATCACAGTTGCAACTGGGAAAGCAGAGGTGGGAACATGACTTGTGACATCAGCAGCAAGCCATAGCATGCAGAACGTCCCAGGTTCAATCCCTGGTAGACAATACTAAATTTGATGGACCATGGGGATCTGATTCAGTACAACGCAGCTTAATTTTGTAAACAAAAAAACCCCTTAGCCGTGCAGCTGATTTTTTAAAAACCTCACATGGAGAGAGAGCTGATTTAAATAGGATACCAGTTGTGTAAAACAAATTTACTTTTACTACCAAATCTTACTGAGCCAAGCTCTCAATCAATATGCATGTGGCATTAGCATGTGAGAGTTTCACCTTCCCTAGCAAGCTAATGCTGTATCCTAGATGAGGCAAATCTGTTTAACAGAGACCCTAGCTGCATGGGTAAGTTGTTGGTTTTTTTACATGTGATGCATATTTAAGTTGTATAGCATTATCTCCCTAAGACCTATTAAATAAAATATTTGCCGTTGCCAATTAGTTTGATAATAAATACACATTCCTGCTTTGTGAAATTGAAATGCATAGATTGATCATACAGATTCTTGTATAAAATAGATAATGCAGACTGGTTAGGCCATCCCTACATTGACCAATATTGATTAGTCAAAATAGGCAGAAATATATAAAGAACCAAAAATATTACGGACTTCACTTCACTGCGCATGGACTAATAAAAAAAGGGAGTTCTGGAAAAAACATGTTGTCAGACTTCCCTCTTAATATATGTAATGCTACCACCAAGGATTGAATTCAAATACTTTAGCATTTCCAACTGAATTGTGCCCAAGTTGTAAGGCTTCTTCATTGGACTATGTGGCCCAGAGGATGAGACTCTTATAATTTAATATCATAGGACTCCAGGTTAATATAAAACAAAATCGAACTTTATTTATACAATAAGCGTATTGGTTTCAAGATGTTTATAGCTTAATTCTTCAGTGAATAACAACTTCTGACTGAAGTGTCACTCTTTCACTTCACATGCCCTCTTAGTCAAAGTAGGCAGAAATGTATTTGTTTTGTTTATTTATTATTTATGTATATAGTACCATGTATAAAGTACAAACATGGCTTGTGACATCAGTGGATCCAGGAGAGGGTGGGGTTTGCAGAGGGGAAGGGCCTCAGTATGGTACAGTGCCACAGAATCCTCCCTTTAAAGCAGCCATTTTCTCCAGGGGAGCTGATCT
Organism: Heteronotia binoei; assembly: GCF_032191835.1. NCBI lineage: Eukaryota > Metazoa > Chordata > Lepidosauria > Squamata > Gekkonidae > Heteronotia > Heteronotia binoei. The sequence continues at coordinate 82,559,203 of NC_083230.1, forward strand.
CTGCCGACTGGAGATCAGTTGTAAAAGTGGGAGATCTCCAGGCCCCACCTGGAGGCTGGAAACCCTAATTGCTGTTAGTCTTTAAGGTGATACTGGACTTTTATTTTTATATTATCACAAGCCTAATTCATTTGCATTTTCTTTCTTGCCACGTGATCTCTGTTTCCCATCAATTTGCTATCTTGAGGTAGTCTCCCCTCCAAAAGACAAGCAGAGTCCAGTGATAAAATAAGAAGAGAGGGGGAACGCCTGTAGTCTCATAGCAGGTACAATACACAAGCTCATTTAAGCTTCTTTCCAGTTTCCTTTTTGCTCTTCAGCATTCCTAACAAAGTTCTGTTTAATCGCTCCTATTTTCTTGAGAAAGGTGAGGTTATGTTTGCGATCAAATTCAGGGAGTCAGAATTTGGGTTCTGTGCTAGTTTAGTAATATTTTTAACCAGGTTTTTTTGTAGGGAAAAAAAAACAGAAGGAACTTATTTGCATTTTAGGCCACACTCCCTGATGTCACCATTGTTTCACACCGGGCATTTTGAGGAAAAAGCCCAGTAGGAACTCATTTGCATATTAGGCCACACCCCCTGATGCCAAGCTAGCCAGAACTGTGTTTCTATTAAAAAAAAGCCCTGTTTTGTACTCTGTGGTTCAGTTCTGTTTCAGACACTAACTTTAAAAAGTGGTTTGGTAAACAGTTCAGAAAACTCCACTTTCCTCGATTTCAAATGATATTGCTTTTCTGCAGTGGAAAGTGTTTTGAACACATATCTTATGACCCTTAATTTATTTTGCTGCTACTGATACAACAATGTCTCTACTCCTTCAGAAAAAAAGCATAAGCATGTGAAACAAGTGGCAGTGTGAAATTTGACTGAGCCTTTGAATAAGTGGAGGTTAAAACGGATAAAAGGAAGTACTTCTTCACCCAAAGGGTGATTAACATGTGGAATTCACTGCCACAGGAGGTGGTGGCGGCCACAAGTATAGCCACCTTCAAGAGGGGTTTAGATAAAAATATGGAGCACAGGTCCATCAGTGGCTATTAGCCACAGTGTATGTGTGTATATAAAATTTTTTGCCACTGTGTGACACAGAGTGTTGGACTTGATGGGCCGTTGGCCTGATCCAACATGGCTTCTCTTATGTTCTTATGTTGGTTCAACATATCGAGTACATTTTCAAAATTAGTCTGGTGTTCCTCAGTCTAGCTGCTTGATTGGGAAAATGTTTGACCTTGTTTATCACAAAGCTTACTTTTTCATATTGTACCACTACTAACAGTCTTCATGCTGAGGTGTGAGACAGAAAACAGACCACTCAGTAGCCTTATTGGCTTTGAAAAGTTTTTAATAAGTTAGTGATACTTGTTCCAAAATCTTCTTTGGTACTCCTATTGTGGAAGGTTTTTTTCCCCTCTTAGCTTCAGTGGTCACCATTCTTTCTAATTATTTCACCTCTCTTTTAAGCAAGTCACATTCCCCTTCTTTGACTTTAATTTCATATTTCTGAAACCACTAAAGGGCTTTGTCAATGTGTTTAACATGATCTTTAAAAGTCCTGCTACGGACCAGAGTGTCATTGAGATAGGAGACACAAATATCTTAACCTTTCCAGATATTCTTTCATACATCTTTGGAATGCATCAGGAGCATTAATGAGTTCCAATGGAATACTAACCCATTCATATGGCCCACAAAGGGTAATAAAAGTTGTAAAGGGGCTGCTTTCAGCACATGACATGCCTTACCCTCTAAAACTGTCAACCCGCTATTTTTTTGAGAAACTATACAGCTTTCTATGCTCCAGTTGGAATATTTTATGTCCTATTAAACAGGGATGTAGAAACTTTGCATATTGAAGCTCTATGGACATTGTTTCAGAACTAATACTCTCCTTGCTATAATTGTTCTTGAAACTGTTTCCTGTTGTGGATATTGTTGTATAATAATCACATTACCCTCTAAAACTGACAGCCATAACATCCCTCCCAATGCTTTAACATATCTTGGATTCAAGGTAAAGTTGATGATCCATCTGCCTTTGATTCAGTTCACAATAGTAAACACAAAGCTGAAAAAGACTATCCTTTTTCCTTGAACAGACCTCTGGTGATTCTAGGAGGAATGGGATTTAGTAACCTATCAATAGAGTTGCCAGGTCCAATTCAAGAAATATCTCAGGATTTTGGGGGTGGAGTCAGGAGACATTGGGAGTGGAGCCAGGAGCAAGGTTATGGCAAGCATGATTGAACTCTAAAGGGAGTTCTGGCAATCCCATTTAAAGCGACCGCACACCTTTAAAATGCCTTCCATTGGAAATAATGAAAGATAGGAGCACCTTATTTAGGGGCTCATAGAGTTAGACCCCCTAGTCCAATCTTTTTGAAACTTGGAGGGTATTTTGAGGAGAGAGGCACAGGATACTATGCTGCAAATTTGGTGTCCCTACCTCAAAAAACAGGGCCCCCACCAGAACCCCATGGATCAATTCTCCTTTATACCCTATGGGAATCGGTCTCCATAGGGAATAATCGAGTGTCCAGCAGACATTTCCCTCCCCCTACTGCTTTCTGATGACCCTGAAGCAGGGGGAGGGCCTCCAAACTGGGAGATCCCCTGCCTCCAGCTGAGGATTGGCAACCCTGCTTATGAGTGGTACCATAACACATGCTTATACTCTTTAATCTCCTAATAAGTGGTCTTATAAATGTCTAATACCTTTTCTGTATTGGACATGGGTTGTTGAGCTCAATATGCATTTTTACATTTTCAACTTGGCCTAGGTCTCTGTCATTTTTAGAAAAGGTTCCAGATTCTCAAAAGTGTGTTATTCTCGAAATCTGTTGTTGATCTGGTGTGAGATGATATATTTTCATTGAGGGAAATCGATGCTCTCAATGACTGTGCTATGGAGCAGATAGTCACAAAACCTACCAGGGGTGGGGCGATCCTGGATTTGGTCCTAAGTAATGCCCAAGACTTGGTGAGAGATGTAAAAGTGATCACACCGCTTGGGAGCAGTGACCATAACATTATTGATTTCACCATTTGTATTAATAGGGAGATCTTCTTCGTGGTCTCTGTGCATCACACTGATGGGATATAGGCGCCCGCGCCGATCTCGATCGGTATTCTTGAAAGCTGCGGATTTCCGCGCCCCAGGCCCAGTGCGCATGCGCAGAAGCCCCACCGCGCATGCTCACAGGGACCGGAGCGGACATCCCGCCAGTTCTCTTCTGACCGCCGCTTGGATCAGTCGATCTCTCGCCACGGTCGGTAGAAATCCTTTTTGAAAGTTGCGAGCTATACTTTTTAGATTCTATTGAAACTTTTCTTTGGCTAAGACCACACAACAGTCTTTTTAAAGACTAAAGAGCGTGGGGGTAAGCAGCTTTATCTTCTCAGAATTCGCCTCAGCCCCCCCCCCGCTCCCTCCCTCACCCTCCCCGCATGGAAAAGCGGTGGGGATTTTTCAAAAGGTGCAAGAACTGTGGAAGCAAAATCGCCCCTCCAGACGGGCACGATCTCTGCCTTTTCTGCCTAGGGGAAACACACATCCCGGAGACGTGCACCCACTGCGCGAAGTTTTCCCGCCAAACGAAGAAAAACCGCGCGGGCCGTCTGGCAGCGGCACTAATGGAGAAGGCACTCTCGCCCAAGAAAATGGCGGCGGAGACACATAAGCCGTCGACATCGGGACAAAGCGGCACCGACAATACCGCCCCCGACGCCGATCGCCCTTCTAAGGTGGGCTCGGCATCTAAGTCCGACTCCTCTACTCCTGTAAAACGGATAAGGGAGGAGAAAGGACTTCAGCCGGAAGCAAAGAAAAAGAAGAAAGCGGACAGACATACATCATCCGCAACCTCGCTTCCGACGTCGCCATCGAAGTCGCTGGCGAAAATACCACCTCTGAAGCTCTTTGCTTCACCACGCCGCCGGTCAAGCCCCCCGGTATTGGCATCGATGTCTACACAAATCGCCATCTCCTCGGACTCCGATCGAGACTTGGACTTGACTCAACAATCGGGAACGGAGGACAGCCCGCCAGACCACACTGTCGAAGACACCGCTCGGACCCGAACACCGACTCGGGACCCATCGGTCAGCCCTGATCGTCGACGAGCCCGGACCCCGAAAAGAGACCGGCCTACCTCACCCAGACGGAGAAGCGTCGGGCGCGATTCTTCCGACAGTCCTCATAGACATCAGCGCAGCCCTCGGGGTCGTCATCGATCCCGAGACTCGGAGGAGAGATCCCACGATAGGGATCGTTCCCCCCTTCACAGACCACCACCACCACCCATGTCATGGGACCAGAGGCAGTGGCAGTATCTGTACGGGTCCTGCGCCATGCCCTCCATGTTCCCGTGGTTCCCTCCTAAACATTTAGACTGGGACCAACAGTCCGAAGCTTCGGTAAGATCGCGGACGTCGTATCGGCCCAAACAAGCATCTGCATCAGCTTCGAAATCTTCGGACGCGACGCCTCCAAAGAGACAAAAAACCCCTCCACGTACGGGGAGCCCGGATCGCCGAAAGACGCCTGGCTCACCAAAGGTCCCAGAGACACCCAAACGTTCTCCCGGACGTTCTGAATCAGGAGACGCCTCTCCTGAATCTAACGAAGGTTCCCTTCGGGAAGAACAGGATATCTCCTCCCCGGACGAACCTACCCCATCGAGCAAAGTAGGTGAGGAATTACCCATATCTCCTTCCGAGGATTTAAAATCCTATGGGGACTTAGTTAAGAGGATGGCGATGACCCTATCGCTACCGACGGTCCAACCGACGCCGATAGTTACGGACAATGTATTCGATGTTGTACAGCTAGATACCTCGACGGCTATCGCCCTACCGCTCACGACGGTCATGCTTCATACGACCAAATCCTCATGGGATAGACCAGCCTCAACACCGATAAGCTCCCGAAGGCTCGACCACATGTATCGGGTGCAGGAATCCACAGCAGAATTTTTATTCAACCATCCAAAACCGAACTCTGTAGTGGTAGCATCCTCCTCAAAGGCCAGAAAAACGCACGCTACTCCCCCAGATAAAGAAGGGAAGAAACTGGACAACCTAGGTAGAAGATTCTACACTGCAGGTTCGTTAGGCGTGAAGGTGGCAAATTATGGTGCATGTATGGGTCGCTATCAGTATGCCCTATGGGACCAGTTGTCATCCCTCCCGGACCTGTCGGAACAGGCTAAACAGGCAATAAAGAAGGTCCAAAAAGAAGGTATCGCTCTTGCCAAACAGCAAATCAATTCTGCCAAGCATGCAGGTGACATAGCAGCAAAAACACTCACCTCAGCGATTACTTTGAGACGTCATTCCTGGCTCAGATCAACAGCACTCCAGCCAGATACTCAATCCTATGTTGAGGACCTCCCTTTTGATGGAAATGGATTGTTCAGCTCCAATACAGATTCTGTATTACAGGAAATGGACAAAAGCATTAGAACGTCACGCAATTTAGGGGTTCCCATCTCGGCTAAGTCCCAAGGCAAACGCAGTTGGAATAAGCCATGGAACAAGAAGCAGTTTCCCAAACAACCAGCTGAACAACAATGGAGGCCCAAGGGCTCCACATCATACTCCAAACCACCTTACAACCCCAAGTCAAAATATTCGCCGACTTCTTCACAATCGGCCAGGCAAAAGGGGAATAGGCCCTCCAAACAGGGCCTTTGACTGCCTTCTCCCCTATTTTACCCCTTCCCCCCTCCACTCGGACCATACCAGACTTTTCCCATATTTCCACACTTGGTCCACAATTACTACGGACAAATGGGTTTTAAGTATAATACTCAAGGGCTATCAGCTAGAATTCAAGGAAAGGCCGATAGTTCCCACCGTCATCCACACCAGAACATCCACCACTCTGCAGATGGAGGTCCAATCTCTCCTCCAAAAAGATGCTATCGAGCAAGTACCAATCAACCAAATTGGGGAAGGTTTCTACTCCCGATACTTCACCATCCCCAAAAAGGATGGTGGCCTTCGACCCATTATGGACCTCCGGGGCCTGAACCAATTCATACTAACCCAAAAATTCAGAATGGTCTCCCTACAAAACATCTTGCCCCTACTAAATCAAGGGGACTGGATGGCCACCCTGGACCTGCAGGATGCATATTTCCACATAACTATACACCCAGATCACAGGAAGTTCCTCAGGTTTACAATCGGAAACACCCACTTCCAATACAAGGCCCTACCCTTTGGCCTCTCCACGGCACCGAGAGTGTTTACAAAGACTATGGTGGTGGTGGCGGCTCACTTGCATCTACAAGGGATCAATATCTTTCCCTATATAGACGATTGGCTGATAGTGGCAAATTCCAAACCTCTGTTGCTACAACACATACAGCGCACCCTAGCCCTTTTGGAAAATCTGGGCCTACGGGTCAACCCTCGGAAATCAGCACTACAACCCTCTCAAAGGGTACAATTCATAGGAGCCATACTGGACTCACGAATCTGCACAGCTTTCCTCCCGACTCAAAGAGCGGAGGACATCGTCTCACTGACGCGTGTGTTTCTTACAAACCCGACGGTTACAGCGTTCCAAATACAACGCCTTTTGGGCCTAATGGCATCGACCACAGCAGTGCTCAAATTTGCCAGATTCCACATGAGAACATTGCAGTTATGGTTCCTGCGCGTGTTCAATCATCAAAGGGATCCACCCTTATGCCAGCTGACCGTCCCGATGACTGTACTCGAGACCCTGTCTTGGTGGCAGGAAGAGGAGAACCTCCTCCAAGGAGCCCCGTTCCACAAACAGACTCCCACGGTGACCATAACGACAGATGCGTCACTATGGGGCTGGGGAGCCCACATGAACGACATATGTGTGGGGGACAAGTGGCCCCAGGATCTCCTCCGCTACCACATCAATTTTCTAGAATTATTAGCCATACACCATGCCATTGTCTCATTCAAACATCTAATTGGGAGGAAAACGGTGGCGATTCTGACAGACAACACTACTGCCATGTCTTACGTAAACAGACAGGGTGGCACAGTCTCGAGGAAGCTGTGCTCCCTAGCCTTAAGAATCTGGGAAATTTGCAGAGAATCAGACACGACCCTGATAGCCACGCATCTTCCGGGCACTCTAAACACCTGTGCGGACTATCTCAGCCGCGGGGGAGCTTCGCTCCACGAGTGGGAGCTCAATTGGAAGTTTCTCCATCCCGTGTTCCAGAAATGGGGCACACCGGAAGTAGACGTCTTCGCCACACGCAGCACCTCGAAATGCAACATGTTTTGCTGCAGAGGAGGCGCGGACCCCCTAGCACTGGGAGACGGGCTGTTGATAACATGGACTCACTTACATGTGTACCTCTTCCCACCGGTACCGCTAATCACGAGGGTCGTCCACAAGATCCACCTCGAACGCCCCAAAGGGATCCTCATCACACCATGGTGGCCCAGGCAGCAGTGGTTCTCCCCTGTAATGACGCTGTCTCACGGGATATTCCATCAATTCCCGACGAGCTCGGACCTTTTATTGTCCCACGAGGGGCAAGTAATCCATCACGATGTGCCCCACTTGAAACTGACGGCGTGGAGGCTGGCGTAACAAGTCTCTCTGACAGGGTTCTACAGGTTATACAAAACTGCAGAAAGTTATCTACTAGGAAGTCATATGAGTACAAGTGGAAGACATTTGTCCGATTTGTAACCGGAACAAACAAAGAACCGAGGAAGGCAGGCCTTCCTCTAATATTGGACTTCCTACTCTCACTTCTGGATAAAGGGCTAACTGTAACGTCAGTGAGAGTATATTTAGCAGCCATATCTGCCAACCACGATCAGGTTGAAGGCTACTCGGTGTTTTCACACCCTAATGCCAAAAAGTTCCTGAAAGGGTTATCGAGGTTATACCCTGCGGTGCGAGACCCAGCCCCTGCCTGGGACCTCCCAGCTGTATTACAAGCACTAACGGGGAAACCCTTTGAACCCATGGCAACATGTTCTTTACAGCTGTTATCCTGGAAGACAGCCTTCCTAGTAGCGGTAACTTCGGCTCGCAGGGTGGGAGAACTTGCAGCCCTACGCTGTGACGAGCCATATCTGAAGTTCAATGCTGAAGGAGTAAGGTTGCGACCTGATGTAACCTTCCTGCCGAAGGTGACATCGCCCTTCCATCTGAATGCGGAAAAATGTCTACCCACATACTTTCCTAACCCAGGTTCAGACCTGGAACGAAGACTGCATACCCTCGATGTGAAAAGGGCACTCTCATTCTACCTACATAGAGTAAGGCCGGAACGCAAGGACACCAGGCTCTTTATTTCGTATTCCACTACACCGCGAGGTGTTAGAGTTTCGTCACAACGGATCTCGAAGTGGATAACTGAGACCATAAAGTTATGCTACTTACTCAACAAAAAACCTCTGCTGAGACAAATTAGAGCTCATTCCACTAGAGCCCTAGCAACGTCAGCAGCCTTCATGAGAGGGGTACCACTGAAAGACATTTGCGACGCTGCCACGTGGTCAGGGTCTCATACGTTCGTGAGACATTATGCATTGGACCTGCACTGGCGTAGTCGTTCTTCAGTGGGCCGTGCGGTGCTTCAAGAGGCCTCTCGCTGATGGACCGTTGCACCCTCCTCCAGGTATGACTCTGGCTTGCTAATCTCCCATCAGTGTGATGCACAGAGACCACGAAGAAGATAAACAGGTTTCCTACCTGTAACTGATGATCTTCGAGTGGTCATCTGTGCAGTCACACTACCCGCCCTCCTTCCCCTCCGCTGCCGGTCCATCTCTAAGGGCTTACGCAGCGGTCAGAAGGAACTGGCGGGATGTCCGCTCCGGTCCCTGTGAGCATGCGCGGTGGGGCTTCTGCGCATGCGCACTGGGCCTGGGGCGCGGAAATCCGCAGCTTTCAAGAATACCGATCGAGATCGGCGCGGGCGCCTATATCCCATCAGTGTGACTGCACAGATGACCACTCGAAGATCATCAGTTACAGGTAGGAAACCTGTTTTTGCCCCAAAAGACCAGCACAACCATGTTTAACTTTAAAAGGGGTAAATTCTCTGAGATGAGGAGGCATGTGAAGAGGAAACTGAAAGGAAAGGTAAATACAGTCAAAACCCTTGAGGAAGTTTGGAGGTTATTTAAAACTACAATCCTAGAAGCTTAGATAAAATATATACCACAAGTTAAGAAAGACACAAACAGGTATAAGAAAAGGCCTGCATGGTTAACAAACAAAGTAATGGAAGCTGTAAAAGGTAAGAAGGACTCCTTTAAGTGGTGGAAAGTTAGTCCAAGTGAAATTAATAAAAGGGAATACCGGCTCTGGCAAATCAAATGCAAGACTGTGATCAGGCAGGCAAAAAGGGACCATGAGGAGCATATTGCAAAAAATATAAAGGCTAACAATAAAAATTTCATCAAATATATTAGAAGCAGGAAACCAGCCAGGGAGGCAGTGGGGCCCTTGGATGACCAAGGGGTAAAAGGATTACTGAAGGAGGATAGGGAAATGCCTGAGAAGCTGAATGCATTTTTTGTCTCAGTCTTCACTGTGGAAGATGAGAAGTGTTTGCCCGCTCCAGAACCACTTCTATTGGAAGGGGTGTTGAAAGACCTGAGTCAAATTGAGGTGACAAGAGAGGAGGTCCTACAACTGATTGATGATTTAAAAATTAATAAGTCACCAGGTCCAGATGGCATACATCCAAGAGTTCTGAAAGAACTCAAAGCTGAACTTGTGGATCTCCTGACAAAAATATGTAATCTTTTATTGAAATCTGCCTCCGTTCCTGAGAACTGGAAGGTAGCAAATGTCATCCCCATCTTTAAAAAGGGTTCCAGAGGAGATCTGGGAAATTACAGGCCAGTCAGTCTGACTTCAATACTGGGAAAGTTGGTGGAAACCATTATCAAGGACAGAATGAGAAGGCACATTGAGGAACACAAGTTATTGAGGAAGACTCAGCATGGGTTCTGTAAGGGAAGATCTTGCCTCACTAACCTGTTACAGTTCTTTGAGGGGGTGAACAAACATGTGGACGAAGGGAATCCAATAGATGTTGTTTACCTTGACTTCCAGAAAGCTTTTGATAAAGTTCCTCATCAAAGGCTCCTTAGTAAGCTCAGGAGTCATGGAGTAAAAGGACAGATCCTCTTGTGGATCAAAAACTGGCTAATTAATAGGAAGCAGAGAGTGAGTATAAATGGGCGGTCTTCACAGTGGAGGATGGTAAGCAGTGGGTGCCACAGGGCTCAGTACTAGGTCCCATACTCTTTAACTTGTTCATTAATGATTTGGAGTTGGAAGTAAGCAGTGAAGTGGCCAAGTTTGGAGATGACCGCCTCGGTGGGGTAGGGCGGGATATAAATCAAATAAAATGAAATTAAATTAAATGACACTAAATTGTTCAGGGTGGTGAGAACCAGAGAGGATTGTGAGGAACTCCAAAAGGATCTGTTGAGGTTGGATGAGTGGGCATCAACGTAGCAGATGAGGTTCAATGTGGCCAAGTGCAAAGTAATGCACATTGGGGCCAAGAATCCCAGCTACAAATACAAGTTGATGGAGTGTGAACTGGCAGAGACTGACGAAGAGAGAGATCTTGGGATCGACTCACTGAAAATGTCAAGACAGTGTGCAACTGCAATAAAAAAGGCCAATACCATGCTGGGAATTCTTAGGAAGGGAATTGAAAACAAATCAGCCAGTATCACAATGCCCTTGTATAAATCGATGGTGCGGTCTCATTTGGAATACTGTGTGCAATTCTGGTCACTGCACCTGAAAAAGGATATTATAGCATTGGAAAAAGTGCAGAAAAGGGCAACTAGAATGATTAAAGGTTTGGAACACTTTCCCTGTGAAGAAGGTTAAAATGCTTGGGGCTCTTTAGCTTGGAGAAACGTCGACTGCGGGGTAACATGATAGAGGTTTACAAGATTATGCATGGGATGAAGAAAGTAGAGAAAGAAGTCCTTTTATCCCTTTCTCACAATACAAGAACTCATGGGCATGCAATGAAATTGCTGAGCAGTCAGGTTAAAATGGATAAAAGGAAGTATTTCTTCACCCAAAGGGTGATTAACATGTGGAATTCGCTGCCACAGGAGGTGGCGGCGGCTACAAGCATAGCCAGTTTTAAGAGGGGATTGGATAAAAATATGGAGCAGAGGTCCATCAGTGCCTATTAGCCACAGTATATATATATATGTGTGTATGTGTGTGCGTGTGAATATGTATGTGTATACACACACACATATTGGCCACTGTGTGACACAGAGTGTTGGACTGGATGGACCATTGACCTGATCCAACATGGCTTCTCTTATGTTCTTATGAAATCCTAACAATTTCCTTCACATGCAATTGCCCCAGTAACTATGTCACTATTCGTTATTTCTGTGTCCCATGATTCTTGATTACTGCTTCATCTGATGCTTTTAAGAGTACAGACAAAAGCATCTTTAATGATCCTAGCATAAAGTGAATGAGCAAGGATGTTTGCCAGCAAGGATGCTAATGTACCGTGCAAACCCAAGGGAGATTTTGAGGAGAGTATCCCTGACCTTCAGCCCTTTTGCTAACAGTTCCTATGCTTCAGGATCTAAAATAGCCCAATTGCCAGTATTGATGTAATGTACTGGGAGACGAGACGTGGTGAAGGCATAGGTCTTTATTGGCTGGTACATCACACGCAACAACGAACACGCGGCCGGGTCCGCTAATATATACATGCCTCCCGGAACATCCCCTTCGCTGGCCAGCCCAATCCTGGCCAGTTAAACTTCCCGCCCTTGGTCAGGATTGGCGGTGGCTTTTCCCGCGCTGCGCACGGCGACCCGAGGGTGGCTCGGGTCGCGCGGCGCTTGCGCTGAGTCCGATACACTACACTCCTCCCCTCCTAGTTTAAACTACATAGTCCTGTAGGTACGCTGGCGTCCTGCGTTCCCGTGTTGATCTCCTCGGGGTTGCCGTTGGTGCGGGGCCCGATCCCAACGTGGGTGGCGCCGTTTCTGGCTGTTGCCGGCCCGGGTCGGGTGCTGGCTCCGGTTCTGGTCCTGCGGCTGCGGGGGCCTCGTACGTGGGTAGCTCCTGTATTGGCGGGGCCCCTTCTGGCGGTTCCGTTGCTGGCGGTTCCCTACTCTCTGCCTCTTCTGCCTCCTCGGGTAGGGTGCGGCGGCGCAGCTGGTCGATGTGCCGTCTCAGCACCTGGCCTCCGGCGGTGGTTACCTCGTATGACCGGGAGCCTGTCACCCTCAGAACCCTTCCCGCCAACCACTCGGGGCCGCTTGCGAAGTTTTTCGCATACACGGGGTCGCCCGGAAAGAATCCTCTCACTGCTTCCCGGACCTCGGGGGACCCGCGGACATCCGGCGCCCGGTCCGGGTGTAGCCTATCTAGACGAGTGGTCAGTTTCCTCCCCATGAGCAGTTCTGCGGGGCTGAAACCGGTTACAGGGTTTGGGGTGATCCTGTTGTGGAACAGGAATGCTGAGAGGCGGTGGTCCCAATCCCCATGTACTATACGGCCAAGGGCCTCTTTGGTGGTCCGCACCATGCGCTCCGCCTGGCCGTTGGTGGCTGGGTGGAATGGGGCGGACCTTATGTGCCTTATGAGGTACCGGTCGGTGAACTCCCGGAATTCCCGGGAGGTGAATGCCGTGCCGTTGTCCGTCACCAGGGTGTCAGGGATCCCATGTGTGCAGAGGACCCTTCTGAGCGCCCTGACTGCTGCTGCGTGGAGGTCGAGGCCACCGGGATTACCTCTAGCCATTTTGTATATGCGTCCACAAGTATAAAGAAGATCTGGCCCTGATACGGCCCCGCGAAATCCACATGGAGGCGGGACCACGGCCGCCCGTTCGACTCCCACCTGTGGACCGGGGCGGACGGCGGATTGGGTCTGGACTCCTGGCATGGTTGGCACCTTCTTACCCACCCCTCTATTTCGTCATCCATGCCCGGCCACCACACGTAGCTCCGGGCCAGGGCTTTCATTCTCACGATGCCCGGGTGGGTCTCGTGGAGATCCTCCAATACCTGTCTGCGCAGGGGGGGGGGGCACCACCACCCGGCTCCCCCAGAGTATGCACCCCTTGTGTGTCGATAGCTCGTCCTTCCTGGACGCGAACGGCCGAAATGCTTCTTCCACCTTGCCCGAGGGCCACCCCCTTCCCACCCAGTCCCTGACCCGTGCGAGGATGCGGTCTCTCCCAGTCGCCCGAGCCACCTCGTCCGCGTGCAGTGGGCGCTCGGGGAGCGACTCAATGAGCATCACCCCATGTGCCGGGGCGGGATCTGGGTCCGTTGTGGGTAGCGGCAGGCGGCTGAGGGCATCTGCGTGACCCATTGCTTTACCGGGGCGGTGTATCAGTGCGTAAGTGTATGAATTCAGGAACTGGTTCCACCTTAAAACCCTCTGAGACAGAATCTGGGGGGTCTGACGATCGGGGGCTAGGAGGCCGAGGAGCGGCTTGTGGTCAGTGGCGATGGTGAAACGCCTACCGTAGAGGTAGTCGTTGAACTTTTGCACCCCCGCCACGATCGCCAGGGCCTCCTTATCGATCTGGGCGTAGTTCCGCTCAGCAGGGGACAGAGTCCGGGAGTAGTAAGCGATCGGCGCCTCTCTCCCGTCCGGGAGTTGGTGCCCTAAGACCGCTCCTACTCCGTAGGGGGAGGCGTCGCAAGCCAGGATCAGGGGTAGGTTTTCATCGTAGTGATGCAGTACCGCGTTAGAGACCAAGAGGTCTTTCACTGCCTGGAACGCCGCGGCTTGGCGTTTACCCCAGACCCACGCGGCCTGTTTATCTAACAAGCGGTGCAAAGGTTCCGCCACGGCGGCTTTGTGTGGCAGGAATGCATGATAAAAGTTCAATAATCCTAAAAAACTCTGTAGTTCTGCCTTGCATTTGGGGGCAGGGGCCTGGACTATGGCCCTGGTCTTGTCCGCCGTCGGGTGAATTCCAGCCGCGTCCACGGCGAACCCCAGGAACTCCACTCGCGGAACACCCAACAAACATTTCTCCTTTTTGACTCTCAGCCCCGCCGCTTGGAACCGTCTGAGGACCTCTCGCAGGCGGCAGCTGAACTCTCCTTCGGTGGGGGCGGCGATTAAAACGTCGTCAAAGAAGGGTTGAACTCCGGGGATCCCTTTCAAGAGAGAGTCCATTATGCTCTGGAATATTCCCGGAGCTACACTGACCCCGAACTGCAGCCGTTTAACCCTGAACGCGCCCCTGTGGGTCACGATCGTCTGCGCCTCCGCTGTCTTAGCGTCGACCGGCAGTTGCTGGTATGCTTGTGCTAAGTCCAGCTTTCCAAAAACCCTCGCCCCGGCTAGTGCTGCTAGGACGTGGCTAACCACCGGGACTGGGTAGGGGTTGTCTTGCAGCGCCTTATTGATCGTGCACTTGTAGTCAGCGCAGATCCTAACCTCCCCGTTGGGTTTGACTGGCGTTACTATGGGGGTCTCCCATTCCGCATACGTTACAGGTTCTAGGACGCCCTGGGCTGTTAGGCGGTCCAGTTCTGCCTCTATTTTAGGCTTAAGGGCGAACGGGACGCGCCTCGCTTTAAGCCTTATGGGCCTGACCATTGGGTCTATCGGTAAGGTGATGGGCGGACCCTTGTAGCTCCCCAAGGACCCGTCGAAGACCTCGGGGAACTCCCGGCAGACCCCGTCGAAATTGCTGGCCTGCAAGTGGTCCACCCCCACCAGCTGGATCCCCAGTGGATTGAACCACGCCAACCCGAGAAGTGTGGTCAGTTGGCGCTTGACCACTAGGATGTCTAGGGGCCCCCTAAAACCCCCTTTCTACATGCACCCGGGCCCACCCCACGATGTGTACTGGGTTCTTCTGAAAGTCCCTCAGTACGAAGTCCGCTGGCCTCGTTTGGATGCGGCGGCGGGGACATAGTTTCTTGAGGGTTTCCTCCGAAATGATAGAGATGGAGGAACCCGAGTCTACTTCCATGATGCAGGGGGCGCCCTCGATTAGGACCGACATTTTGACCTTGTCTGGGGCCGAGAGGGGCAAGTTCAATACCTGCAGACTGGTGGATGCCGTCGTGTGTGTGTCCAGGGAGTCGTGATGCGCTGACGGTTGGCGGCGGCTGTTCTTGGCCCGGCAAGCCCGGGCGATGTGGCCTGTCTTTCCGCAGCTGCGGCAGTCCAGGTTGCGGTACGGGCAGTCCCGTCGCTCGTGGGGGTCGCCGCAGCTGGCGCACCTGGAACCGGTGGTGGCGGTGGCCCTCTCCGTCGCTCGTTGTCTCGCGGGGGCCCGTGTGTCCGTTCTCTGAGGCCTCCGGAGCTGAAACGCTTCTTCCTCTGCTCGGTCTTCCAGCTCTGTTTCTCCTTGGTGGACTGCTTCGCCGCGTGGCTGGCCGAACGCCTTGGTGGCCCTCTCGAACGCCGTCGCCTCGTTGAAGGCTTGTTGTAGCGTGAGCTCCTCCTTAGCGAAGAGCTTCTGCTGCAGTCGTTCGTCTCGGAGGCCCCAGACGAAACGGTCCCTCAGGGCTTCGTCCCTTTTGTCAAAATTGCAGTTCCCGGCGATCTGCCGAAGGGCCGCCAGGTAGACCGCCGCTGTCTCCCCCGACTTTTGGTCCCTCTTGTGGAAGAGGAATCGGCGGGCGACGATGGACGGTTGGGGCGAAAAGTGGCCCGTGAGGAGTCTCACGACTTCCCGGTAGGTCCTCTCGGTCAGCTTAGCTGGAGCGGAGAGGCCTCTTGCGATCTCGAAAGTTTCTTCTCCACAGACGCTCAGCAGGACGTCTCTCTTCCTGTCGTCATCTTCGATCAGGTTCGCCCGCAGGTAGCACTCGACCCTTTCTGTGTAGGTCTCCCATCTCTCGGGGTGCTCCGGGTTGAATTCCGCAAGATGGCCCGTCGTTACCGTAGAGTTCGCCATGGTGGCGGCGGGCTGTGCGATCCTGCGGTCTCACGCCTTCCTCGTCTCCGGCCCGGTCAGGTTCCCCTCGGGGCGGCCGGACCTATCTAGATCCCATCCTCGTCGCCAGTGTAATGTACTGGGAGACGAGACGTGGTGAAGGCATAGGTCTTTATTGGCTGGTACATCACACGCAACAACGAACACGCGGCCGGGTCCGCTAATATATACATGCCTCCCGGAACATCCCCTTCGCTGGCCAGCCCAATCCTGGCCAGTTAAACTTCCCGCCCTTGGTCAGGATTGGCGGTGGCTTTTCCCGCGCTGCGCACGGCGACCCGAGGGTGGCTCGGGTCGCGCGGCGCTTGCGCTGAGTCCGATACACTACAATTGAACTTTGTAAGACATTTGACCTTTTCACTGTATTACACTTCCTCTTTTGTTAATGACTCGATGCCTTCCTTGGTTTTTTTTTTTAGTCTTAAATTTCTTGGGTACTAGGAAAAGCCAATGTCAACTCTCTATAAAGACACTATTTCTCTTCCTGGGCATATTGCTCAAGAATTTCTTCAATAATATAATCCGTTAAAGAACTTCCTGTCCCCTGGGCTGTGACTAACGCTGGAACAGTGAATATTGGCCACTGTGTACAGCTGAAACTAAACTTCTATCAAGATGGGTTACCATTAGCTGCTGTAAACCTTAATATTGACCAACTAATTCAGTCAATTCCTTCACAAATATCTCAGGAATGTGAGCCTTTATCCATGATCTTGGCATCAAACACAGCTATGCACCTGTGTTCCCTAAAGCCTTCACCGTTACAATGTTTAAATAGTACCAAGCCATAACCCTGTCCTCTTCAACTTGAGTTAACTTGTTTTACAGGTGTTAAGGAGCAATAGATTACTGTATACTCTTGAGTATTATTACTCTCAACCATTTTTTCTGTTCATTACAAATAGCTTAGCAATGCATTGATCTTGCATTTCATTTCATTTCTGGGACACTTTTCTTTTGACAACAAGCAGAATCCTTTTCAGTTCAGGCAAGGACATAGCATGATTCTCTTCAACATAGCTTCTCAAACTATTACAGAAACATTTTGCCTCTAATACTTTTGTTTCTGCTTAAGCCAATAAAATTCCTGCTTCAGTCTGATGCACCAGACTAGAAAAATCCCATTGCTCCCTTTTAACTCGAAGCCCCAAACTGTCCAGTCACCATAAAATCTTTCCTGAACAGAGCTTCACAAGGAAACGTTTACTTAGCTGCTGCCATCACATCACATCTTCCATTGGAGTTACTAGCTGTGTAGCACTGTTCTGTGTAACAAAGAAAGTCGCTGCTCTTCAATGTCAGCAACTTTTTCACTGTCCAGTGCTAAGTAATGTGCCTCAGAATGCCAGTCAATTTCCCCCTTCCATTTGACCCTCTTCTTCGGTGATTCTGAGGCAATCGCACAAACTTAGGAGCATCAGTCTTTGAAGTCTGGCAGAGCAGTCCCTTTGTTTCAGTAGGAAGGTGGTCCATCTTTCTCTCCCCTTTTATGGCTTGAAGGTGTCTTCCAGATAGCCATGATGTTCCAGTTTAATTTCCCTTTGTTACCTTCTTTTTCCCCTGTTTCCACACAGCTTCATTAACAGTACCTTGTGTCCTGGTTTTTCTTCATTTTTTCCTGCATTTTCTGAAACCTGTTTTCCCCAGATCTTCTTTTTCTGACATTGCTTTATTTCTGTTGTGGGTGGCAAGCCAGCAGTGAGAGAGCTGGTAGCCTGACAAGCCCCATGTGGACAGGCATGCTGAGACTGTAACCCCAGTTTATATGCTGGTTGTTGAATCCATTAACTGCTGTATGTAATTCAAAAAGGGCAGCATAGCCAATTGAAACAACCAGTCTAATGTAGGAAAGCAAATAACCAATCAAAAAGTGTGACACACACATAGAGAAGTTCCACATAAAAACAGACAGTGTGGAACAATCACTTCAATTATGCTATGATCAGAAGCACCCCAGAGTCAGGGGAAATCCAGATCACAGTTGCAGTCTGGGATATACTGAAGACTTCTAACTAGGGTTGCCAGGTCTGTGTTGGAACATACCTGGAGACTTTGGGGGTGGATCCAGGAGAGGGGGGGGGTTGGAGAGGGGAGGGGCCTCAGCATGGTAGAATGCCATAGAAACCACACTTCAAAGCAGCTATTTTCTCCAGGGGAGCTCATCTCTGCAAGCTGGAGATCAGTTGTAAAATTAGGAGATCTCCAATCCCCCCACCCCACCCCGAGGCTAATAATCCAAGAATACCACAAGTATAGCTAAATAACCAGAAAAATGTGGGGGGGGGGGGGATGAAAGATATATCTCAAACAATAATTATACAATGTGAAAAATTATGTATTTTATAAACAATCAACCTTCAGTGTGCAATTAGTAACATACAAATATACAATATTTACAAAGCTGAATAAGGGAGTTCATAATCTTAATATTTTACAAAAGTTTAAAGAATTATGCATGCACGTCAAAGTCTGACTTCAGATGCTTAAGACCACTTTGGCTGCTCCCGCGGGTGTGTTAAAGTGCCAGTGCAATTGGGATTCCATGTAAAATAGTCTTTGACCTTCCAAATCGCATGATTTTCAAGTGTCAGATTTTCAAGAAAACTTTTAAAGCAGTGGGGCTGAAAATAGCCTCAACAGCAACATGCATATGTTACTGTTTCTGTAATGACCTTCTTCTGAGAGGCGTAGCCCACGCATCTAAAATCATACAATCACACAGAATATCTCACAGAGTGATTCTGTGATTACCAAATTTCATAAAAAGATCACTATAGCATACAATCACTCACCAGCACAAAACAGACCACTCTACATGGCACTGAACACAGAGAAAAATCTCTCAAAATATTCAGACGATCTCCCATATATTCCATTAATTAGAAACAGGTGCATACAACTTAAAGTAACAGAAACATTATTGAAATCTCTGGCTTCCTAGGTTCCCAAAAGAACTCAGTGTTTTATTATTTTACACCTCTTATCATTGATCATTGATCATAGAAAACAAGATAGTTCCAAGGCTGAATTGAGACCTGTGGGTTCAAGAGAATGCATTTTAAAAATCAGAGATGCTTCTTCTCTGAGAATTTTCTTAATCTCACTGTGTCTTATTACTTACCTGATATTTACAGTATGTCACAGAAGTGAGTACACCCCCTCACATTTTGTAAATATTTAAGTATATCTTTTCATGTGACAACACTGAAGAAATGACACTTGGCTACAATGTAAAGTAGTGAGTCTACAGCTTGTATAACAGTGCAAATGTGCTGTCCCCTCAAAATTACGCAACACACAGCCATTAATGTCTAAACTGCTGGCAACAAAAGTGAGTACACCCCTAAGTGATAATGTCCAAATGGTGCCCAAAGTGTCAATATTTTGTGTGGCCACCATTATTTTCCAGCACTGCCTTAACACTCTTGTGCATAGAGTTCACCAGAGCTTCACAGGTTGCCACTGGAGTCCTCTTCCACTCCTCCATGACGACGTCACGTAGCTGGTGGATGTTAGAGAACTTGTGCACCTCCACCTTCCGTTTCAGGATGCCCCACAGATGCTCAATAGGGTTTAGGTGTGGAGACATGCTTGGCCAGTCCATCACCTTTACCCTCAGCTTCTTTAGCAAGGCACTGGTCGTTTTGGAGGTATGTTTGGGGTCGTTATCATGTTGGAATACTGCCCTGCGGCCCAGTCTCCAAAGGGATGGGATCATGCTCTGCTTCAGTATGTCACAGTACATGTTGGCATTCATGGTTCCCTCAATGAACTGTAGCTCCCCAGTGCCGGCAGCACTCATGGAGGCCCAGACCATGACATTCCCACCACCATGCTTGACTGTAGGCAAGACACACTTGTCTTTGTACTCCTCACCTGGTTGCCGCCACACACGCTTGACATCATCTGAACCAAATAAGTTTATCTTGGTCTCATCGGACCACAGGACATGGTTCCAGAAATCCATGTCCTTAGTCTGCTTGTCTGCATTTGCAGGCTTTCTTAAGAACATAAGAGAAGCCATGTTGGATCAGGTCAATGGCCCATCCAGCCCAACACTCTGTATCGCACAGTGGCCAAAAATTTATTTATTTATATATACACAGACACACACATATATATATATACACACACTGTGGCTAATAGGCACTGATGGACCTCTGCTCCATATTTTTATCTAACCCCCTATTGAAGCTGGCTATGCTTGTAGCCGCCGCCACCACCTGTGGTAGTGAATTCCACATGTTAATCACCCTTTGGGTGAAGAAGTACCTCCTTTTATCCGTTCTAACCCGACTGCTCAGCAATTTCATTGAATGCCCACGAGTTCTTGTATTGTGAGAAAGGGAGAAAAGTACTTCTTTCTCTACCTTCTCCATCTCATGCATAATCTTGTAAACCTCTATCATGTCACCCCGCAGTCAACATTTCTCCAAGCTAAAGAGCCCCAAGCGTTTTAACCTTTCTTCATAGGGAAAGTGTTCCAAACCTGTAATCATTCTAGTTGCCCTTTTCTGCACTTTTTCCAATGCTATAATATCCTTTTTGAGGTGCGGTGACCAGAATTGCACACAGTATTCCAAATGAGACCGCACCATTGATTTATACAGGAGCATTATGATACTGGCTGATTTGTTTTCAATACCCTTCCTAATAATACCCAGCATGGTGTTGGCCTTTTTTATTGCAGTCGCACACTGTCTTGACATTTTCAGTGAGTTATCTAACACGACCCCAAGATCTCTCTCTTGGTCAGTCTCTGCCAGTTCACACCCCATCAACTTGTATTTGCAGCTGGGATTCTTGGCCCCAGTGTGCATTACTTTGCACTTGACCACATTGAACCTCATCTGCCACGTTGACGCCCAGCCTCAACAGATTCCTTTGGAGTTCCTCACAATCCTCTCTGGTTCTTACCACCCTGAACAATTTAGTGTCATCCGCAAACTTGGCCACTTCACTGCTTACTTCCAACTCCAGATCATTAATGAACAAGTTAAAGAGCATGGGACCCAGTACTGAGCCCTGCAGCATTCCACTGCTTACTGTCCTCCATTGCAAAGTTTGCACATTTATACTCACTCTCTGCTTCCTATTCATTAGCCAGTTTTTGATCCACAAGAGGACCTGTCCTTTTATTCCATGACTCTCGAGCTTACTAAGGAGCCTTTGATGAGGAACTTTATCAAAAGCTTTCTGGAAGTCAAGGTAAACAATATCTATTGGGTCTCCTTTGTCCACATGTTTGTTCACCTCCTCAAAGAAATGTAAAAGGTTAGTGAGGCAAGATCTTCCCTTACAGAACCCATGCTGAGTCTTCCTCAATAACTCGTGTTCATCAATGTGCCTACTCATTCTGTCCTTGATAATGGTTTTATTTATTTATTTATTTATTTATTTATTTTATTTGGTGACGTCTATCCCGCCCTTCCCACAAGTGGCTCAGGGCGGCTTACAACAACAATAAAACAATAAAACAGTAAAATCAGAGCAAGTTATTACATTTAAAATCAGACAATTAAAACCTAAAAACCTTAGAATTATAACATTAAAACTATACAGTATAATCACAGAAATCTGGTAGCTACATTATCTAATCAGGCATAGGCTAACCGGAAGAGGGTTGTCTTACAGGCCCTGCGGAATTGAGCAAGGTCCCGCAGGGCCCTCACCTCTTCCAGTAGCTGGTTCCACCACATAGGGGCCATTGTGGAAAAGGCCCTGTCTCTAGTTGCCTTGAGACGCACTTCCTTGGGCCCGGGGATGGTGAGCAGATTTTGAGTGCCAGACCTCAGTACTCTCTGGGGAACGTGTGGGGAGAGACGGTCCCTCAGGTAGGCAGGTCCCAGGCCATATAGGGCTTTAAAGGTGATGACCAGCACCTTGTACCGGACTCGGTATATTATTGGAAACCAGTGCAGAGCCCGAAGGCCCGGCCGGATGTGCCCCCACCTTGGGAGGCCCAATAACAGCCGGGCCGCGGCATTCTGCACTAGCTACAATTTCCGGGTCCGGCACAGGGGCAGCCCCATGTAGAGGGCATTGCAGTAATCCAACCTCGAGGTGACCGTAGCGTGGATCACTGTTGCTAGGTCGTCGGGGGCCAGGAAGGGGGCCAACTGCCTTGCCCGTCTAAGGCTTTCTAGGTTTCTACCAACTTTCCCGGTATTGAAGTCAGACTGACTGGCCTGTAGTTACCCGGATCTCCTCTGGAACCCTTTTTAAAGATGGGGGTGACATTTGCTACCTTCCAGTCCTCAGGAACGGAGGCAGATTTCAATGAAAGATTACATATTTTTGTCAGGAGATCCACAAGTTCAGCTTTGAGTTCTTTCAGAACTCTTGAATGTATGCCATCCAGACCTGGTGACTTATTAGCTTTTAATTCGTCCATCAGTTGTAGGACCTCCTCTCTTGTCACCTCAATCTGGCTCAGGTCTTTCAACACCCCTTCCAATAGAAGTGGTTCTGGAGCAGGCAAACACTTCTCATCTTCCACAGTGAAGATGGAGGCAAAAAATTCATTTAGCTTCTCAGCCATTTCCCTA
Source organism: Heteronotia binoei (assembly GCF_032191835.1). Classification (NCBI taxonomy): domain Eukaryota; kingdom Metazoa; phylum Chordata; class Lepidosauria; order Squamata; family Gekkonidae; genus Heteronotia; species Heteronotia binoei. The sequence continues at coordinate 82,581,697 of NC_083230.1, forward strand.
TCCTCCTTCAGTAATCCTTTGACCCCTTGGTCATCTGAGGACCCCACTGCCTCCCTGGCTGGTTTCCTGCTTCTAATATATTTGAAGAATTTTTTATTGTTGGTCTTTATGTTTTTTGCAATATGCTCCTCATAGTCCCTTTTTGCCTGCCTGATCACAGTCTTGCATTTGATTTGCCATTGCTTGTGTTCCCTTTTATTAATTTCACTTGAACTAGCTTTCCACTGCTTAAAGGAGTCCTTCTTACCTTTTACAGCTTCCATTACTTTGTTTGTTAACATTGTTTGTTAACATAAGCCTTCTCTTATACCTGTTGGTATATATTTTATCTGAGCTTCTAGGATTGTATTTTTAAATAGCCTCCAAGCTTCCCCAAGGGTTTTGACTGTATTTACCTTTCCTTTCAGTTTCCTCTTCACATGCCTCCATATCTCAGAGAATTTACCCCTTTTAAAGTTAAACTTGGTTGTGCTGGTCTTTTGGGGCAACTCCCTATTTATACAAATAGTGAAATCAATAACGTTATAGTCACTGCTCCCAAGCGGTGCGATCACTTTTACATCTCTCACCAGGTCTTGGGCATTACTTAGGACCAAATCCAGGATCACCCCACCCCTGGTAGGTTCTGTGACCATCTGCTCCATAGCACAGTCATTGAGAACATCTAGAAACTCAGTCTCTTTCTCTTGACCAGAACACATATTGTCCCAATCAATCTGCAGGTAGTTAAAATCACCTATGACGACACAGTTTTTTCGTCTAGCCACAATCTTTAAGCCTTGTGCATCATCTTTAGAAGAGACTTCCTTCTGAGATGACAGCCCTGCAGACCAATTTGATGCAGCATGCGGCGTATGGTCTGAGCGTTGACAGGCTGACCCCCCACCCGTTCAACCTCTGTAGCAGTGCTGGCAGCACTCATACGTCTATTTCTCAAAGCCAACCTCTGGATATGACGCTGAGTACGGGCACTCAACTTCTTTAGTTGACCATGGCAAGGCCTGTTCTGAGTGGAACCTGTCCTGTTAAACCACTGTATTGTTTTGGCCACTGTGCTGCAGCTCAGTTTAAGGGTCTTGGCAGTCTTCTTATAGCCTAGGCCATCTTTATGTAGAGCAACAATTCGTTTTTTCAGATTCTCAGAGAGTTCATTGCCATGAGGTGCCATATGGAACTTCCAGTGACCAGTATGAGGGAGTGAGAGTGATAACCTGCTCTCCCTTCACACCCGATACCTTGTACCACTAATGAGTCACATGACACCAGGGAGGGAAAACGGCTATTTGAGTTCCATTTGGACATTATCACTTAGGGGTGTACTCACTTTTGTTGCCAGCAGTTTAGACATTAATGGCTGTGTGTTACGTAATTTTGAGGGGACAGCACATTTACACTGTTATACAAGCTGTGGACTCACTACTTTACATTGTAGCCAAGTGTCATTTCTTCAGTGTTGTCACATGAAAAGATATACTTCAATATTTACAAAATGTGAGGGTGTGTACTCACTTCTGTGACATACTGTATATAGCACGCAGAACCTCATGTCATTTTCTGTATGATTATTTGAGACAAAATGATCTGTAAGAGGAGCTTCCATATTTTTAAGGCGAACTGGAGATTGGTGCTCCAGGATCTGGACCCTTATCTATCTGGTCGCGTTTCCTATGTAAATTTTCCCACATCCACAAAGAATTGCGTACACCACATGAGAATTGTGTACACCTGGAGGCTGGCAATCCTACTCCTAACACAGTTGTGAGGGTCCTGATCAGTGTTCAGTTCAGTTCATTTATTGTAGTTATCCATTGGATGTTTCAAGCCTGCAAGAATCTCAAGGAAAAGGAAAGTAAACTAGAAGTTAATGAACATACAAGGTATCATGTAAAACAAAGGCTATAACAACAAATGTAATACAAAAGCAATGACAGTAGAGGTATACACATAAATCTACAAATCATCCCTTGGTATTGCTACCTTGGCACGTATTTTCTTTGCTACGAGGACAAAGACTGAAACTTTCAGGGAGATGTTAGCATCAATGTCAGATAAAATAAATACTATTTTTTCCTTGTCTGAATAAGCACTTATGATAGGCCTTTTGAAAAACTTTTTGATTGTCATTTTTCAGTAATTAGGAGCACTAAACCATTAGCTGCTATCAAAATACAACACACCCTATCACTTTTTAAGCGTGAAACAATTTAAAAAGCTAAGCACTCCCCATAAATAATATAACGACAGTGGTTTCAGGCTCCAGATGTTTCCCGCTATCAATATTTCCTCTTTACACAACCCCAGACACTTCTGTTTTAACAACCACAGCAGGAGTTGACAATGGATCATCATATATCTAATTCTGAACTTGACCTCAGTGTGCAAATCAAAAATTCCACACAATAGAAAGAGGAGATAGTCATATAGATTTGGAAGGAAACACGAGTTTGCAGGAAAGATCCTTTTTTTTTCTAAATAGGGGTTTAAACTTTCCTAAAACAGGAGAAATTATTATTGTGAGCTTTCAGTGCAACCACATGAGAGGTGGCTTGGAGCATAAGTTTGCCCTCTACCAATCAGATAGTCAGCACTTGTTGGGAGTGCAGTTGTACATTCTATATAATGCAGTTTCAATCCACTTCAGATACTGTTTGAAAGTGGATGTGGCCATTTCACACAGCAAAATCCAATTGGAAAGTGCATTGAAAGTGGACTGAAAATGTATTATTTAGTGTGTGCGACTGCACCCTGGGAGAGGAAGAATTGGAACAGAAAGTGTGTCAGGCAGACATTCGGCTCCAAGTCCAAGGCTCCCTTTCCTCAGCTGCCAGAACAATCCCAAAAGTTCCCTGTTCATACAATTCTCTAGCTCTGCTTCCTTCTATATACACTTGGTTACTGAAGTTTGCATGCAAATATGAGTTCATAAACAGCTGAAATTCCAATGGTGAAAAGAGGTCCAGGATAGAAAAAGCAATGGTCTGGCATCAGCTACTTTTGTGGTATGACTTTAACCACTTGCAGGTAGAGAAGTTTGTATCTCTCAGTGCTCCATCTGCCTGCAAGGTATAACAGTGTGTGTATCCCTCTGCTGGGTGGGCTTGCAGGCTTTGTGTAGTTGACATAGTAACCATAACATAGCTCTAGAGTCTAGACCTTTGTACCTCTTTTGTGGAGTTACTTCCTTTCCCATTTGGCTTGGCACTATATACTTTTCCAGTTTCTTCACAGAGGAAGGCACTATCTCTTCCTTCCTGCCGTCGTACGATGTGCCTGAATTTGCTAGGGATTCTCAGAGGAAGAGAGGGACTTTCTCTTCTTCTAATACTTAGAGGTTTAATGGGAAGGGAGATGCCATGCTTCCTTTTTATTATGATACACTCCTGTGTTGTGCCTTAGGAGAAAGATCAAAATAACTAAAGACATTTGTGACTTCAGCAGTAAGCCATTTCAATCTTTCCTGCTTTTGCAGCTCCTATGGTTTTATCTTGAATAGTGTGATAATAACCACATTGGTTTTGAATCAGCACAGAACTGAAACCTATGATTTCTTTAATCATTTCTCTATGTGCCAACCAGTACTGAAATCTCCACCACTTTTTTATTGAGTAAAATTTTGAGCTTATTTTTTAAAAGAATCATTAAAACACAATTAAAATCCCAGCTTCAAAAACTTCACCACAGAAGCCAGCCCACTGTTATCACCCAGTTTTAATGATGGTATCAACTGCTTTTTCTGTTAAATTTAAGAACTCACCTACAGACTTGGATCAGAGAGAACAAACCACATAATCAAAAGTTTTGCAAAAAGAGGCAATTAAGTAAGGGAATTAGAACTAGGCCTTATAGCCCACCAGATGTCTTACCCCCAGACTGCGCTAAGGAAGTGGTAATCATCTATCCCTTCCTGTCTGTAGTCAACCCCAAGCACCCAGCCTGCTTGTAGGCTGCACGCACGTATGCACACACACATACACACACAATCCCTTTTGGGTTTAGATGTGACCAGTTGCAAAGATTCAAGCAACAATAGAGTACCTGTTTTTTGTTCACTACATCACTTGCAGGGAATGGTCGTCCTTCACTAAGACATTCCCACAGTTAACAGTTGAGGCAGACCAGAGTCTGAGAAATTTGAAAATTATATACCATGGGTCCGCAGCTTATTTGAGCTTGTGGACACCTTTGGAATTCTTACACAGGTTAGTGGGTGTACCCACAAAATGGCTGCTGCTAACTCTAATAGTAATTCTTCAACATTTCAGGCAGAAGCTGTTTAACAGGATGCTTTTTCAAAAATGAACATATTGGCCCTGTTCACACAGCGTGTGACCCCATTAATTAAACTGACCCGGTTCTGTTCCGAATATCTTTGTTCCGGATATTATCGATCAGGCTGCCATACTGCAATTCGAATCACTCCGCGGTGAAACCATCTTCTGCCGACCACACAGCAGCACCATGCAGTTCTTTTTCCCTCCACTTTTATGTGCATTATGCGCTTGTGCATATTATGTGCATTATGCGCATGCGGATAGCTTAAAATTATGTGATTATGCAGTTATGCGCATATCGCTAAGTAGTAAAAAAAAATGGCGACTGTAAACCAGATGTCTGAGGCTCCTTTTGCTCCGGGACAGCCTTCAGACATCCGAAAGTTGGTCGAGAACTATCCAGACAGAGAAACTACGAAGTGAAACTGGGGAACTAAAAAAAAACACCACAAAGGAGCAGGTAACAAAATACTCCGGTTCCGAGAAAGATTGGGGGGGGGGGGGGTACTATGAGTTAATACCGGGAGGCAGATGTTGCTGTCTGATCAGCCACGTTTAATTCGGTATGAAACAGCAGCGACAACTGATTATACTGTGCGTCTGAACAGCCCCATTGTTTAAAATATTTTCTTGCATACACACAGCTTATCTTCAGTAATACAGTGAAGGTCCTTGTGCGGTTGTGGCAGCTACTGCTGAAGTAACTTTTAAAAAATCTCCACAGCCAATCAGATCTTCAATAGCTAATTTCCCACCTGGCCCCACCCACCTTCTAAAAACACTTGGGACCCCTGTGATAAGCTATAGCTCTTGTTACAAAAATCTCTTTAGTTCCATGGTTATATTCGTCCAAATAGATTTTGTGGATTCCTGAAGCAATAAAACCCTAACAGAGAGCACAGGACAGCAGGACACAAAACAATGAATAGGTACACCATGAGTTTAAAGAATATCTCCTGTGTCTCACATTTAACACAGCATGGGGACCCCAAAGCATCTTTCTCTAGCCTTAATTGGGAGAGGTCAATCAGTTCTTATTCCCAACTATCCCATCCTTCTGCTAAGGTTGCCAGCCTCCAGGTGTGGCGATCTCCTGCTTTTACAACTGATCTCCAGCTTGCAGAGAAAATGGCTGCTTTGAAGAGTGGACTCAATGGCATTCTATGATGCTGAGGCCCCTCCCCAAACCCCGCCCTCTCCTGGATCCACCCCCAAAGTCTCCAGATATTTTCCAACACAGACCTGGCAACCCTGCCTTCTACCTTTCCATTCTACCACCATTATTGGTGCCTTTTTTGTGGAAAGTTTGTACCTTTACATATCTGCATTCACAGCTTCACTATCATCTTTATTTCCTTTGCCAATTTTTAACAGAAGCCAAACCAGCAATTTAATGATTTCACCTCAGGCTGCCCTCTTTCTTGATACATTACACAGACATGATTTTGCAAAGTGTTCAGTTACGGGAAACATACTGAACTTGCATTCCCAAAAGGGAAGGCATTTAAAATATACTAATGCAGGCTACAAGCTAAATTGTGCTACATGTTGCTGTACAACTGTGAGGAATATGATGGGTTGTCATTTGCGGGTTGTCATTTGCGGGACTAGGTCTTGTATTTCTTTTGACATATCCTCCACCCTAAGCTGTTACTGCAATAATATTAAAAATACTGTTAAACATCAGCCAGGTTAAGCAGATAATCTTGAAGATGTTATCTGGACCTTTGATCTAATTAATGATTTATGTAGCACTCCGTAGTTGATTCTTTCTAACATTTGGAGATCTCGGTAATGTATAACAGCTATTGGCTAATAGCAGACATATAAAGCTGACTATTGTGATCTTTGAAGTGAAACTTTAAATGCGTGTTCTAATCAGTGACTGCAATTTTGCTGCAGTCAGGATGTATGCATTCTCTGAAAATAAACTGTCAGGATGAAGATAGGTATACAATCCTAGAGTAATCACAGCTTGTTGCAGTGTGGATCCCATGCAGAAGTTTTCTTGAGTGACCAGTGATGGACCTCTCCTTGAATCTGTCTAATCCCCTTGTAAAGCCATCTATACCTATGACAATCACATCCACTGGCAGCAAATTTGATAGGTTAATCATTTGTTGAATGTAGTATGTTTTGGTCTGTCCTGGATCTATTGCCCATCAATTTCATCACATGGTTCCACTGTTCTAGTATTATGGGAGTCAGAGGGAAACCTCTCTGAGTCCAACCTATGCATATTTTCATAAACCTTACCTTAGTAAACTTTTCTCTAACCTGAAATGCCTCTTACTCTTTAACATTCCCTCATAGGAAAGGTGCACCAAACCTCCCCCCCCCACAATAGGTTTAGCACTGCAGTATATTTTTGAGGTACAGTGACAAGAACAGTACCTTCCAAATATGGCCTAATCATACATCTGGGATCCCCAAACTTTTTTGGCCACGGGCACCTTAGCAATTCCAATGCAGTTTGCTGGGTGCAACAATAAAATGGCTGCAATGGGAAACAGAGCGAACCATAAAATGAAAGCCACAGGAGGTGGAGCCAACCACAAAATGTCATGGAATGAATGTTGTGTGCTGCCTCTTTAAAAGGCTATCACAGAAGGCCTCAGAGCAAGCTGGAGAGTAGAAAAGACTGTGCTTCTCTTCTTAGGCCTTTTATGCACACACAACTTACTGCAGAGAATCTGAGCTGTCAAGACTTCAGTTCTTTTTCTCCAGTATTTTTACTTTGCAGTTGCTGCACTGCCTTCTCCCACAGCCCAACTGAAACTGGATTGTGGAAGAGGGCAGCCCAGCTGGGATGATAGCAGTGCATGGTGTAGGGTTGCCAAGTCCCCGGCTTCCTGTAGCAGGGGACTTTCGTGCACGCGACACAGTGATGTCACTCGGAAGTGATGTCATCAAAATGGCGGTGCGCGTGGGGGCCACTTTAGGTGTTTCTGGGGAAACTCTATGGTTTTCCTGGACGCTCTAGCCATTTGGGAGGTAATAACTCTATGGTACATATTGGCTAGAGCGTCCAGGAAAACCAGAGTTTTCCTGGAAACACCTAGAGTGGCCCTATTTGTGCACCACCATTTTGATGATGTCACTTCCAGGTGACATCATCATGCCAGCTATGTAGGGGGAGGGTTGGGAGCCTTCCGGGCAGGGGAACCCCTGCCCAGACCGGGGGCTTGGCAGCCCTAGCGTGGTGCGTCCTCATAAACATGGCTTTGCCTTCTTTGGCCACCTGGTTGAAATTGGGTGGCAAGAGAGGGCAGCCCAGCTGGAAGTCATTTAGAAAAATTTCTACAAGCAGCATGAGACTAGCGATAGACTCATGTGGTTTGTAAAAAAATGTAAATGTGAAACGATGAGAGACACACCGATGAATGGCGGAAGGTACATAGTGGGTGGAATGACCTCGTTGTGGGTGGGAAGTGATCTTCAAGTGTCAGCAAAGGGGGGGGGGAATCTGAGAGAATCTGTATGTTTTTGAATTATCTTTGGCTCAGAAGTGAAATGAGAAAAATCAGCCCAAAACCACTCTCAGAAAACCCAGGGAAACCCGGGAAAGCAAACTGTGTGTTGAAAGGGGTGAGGGTGAGTGGGAATCAATACAGAATGGGAAAAAAACCTGATAGAGATGCATGGTGATAGTGAGGCAAAATGCCCATGCATAATAAGCCTAAATCTTCCCGCTAGCAGCCTGTAGTTGTGCGGAGCCTACTAAGAATCTGCAGAACCAGGCCAGGACAACCCTGACCTAGAACTCTAGAAACAACTTAATTAAGTATTGTTACTCCTTATTCCAAGAGCCAAGTTACCTGCCCTACAGCTACTGCTAATAAAGAGGCCTTCAGCCAAATGAGACTGGTTGTTTGTTGTTTGCTTCACTACACAAACATGCAGTTATGCATGATTCTGGTAGGAGGTCTTCAACACTTCAGGCAGAAGCTCTGTTTAACAGGATGCCTTTTTAAAATTAACATTTTATTAAAATTATTTATATATATAAACTATATATATATAGTTTGTTTCCATTTGTATCCCACCCTCCCCACCAAAGCCAGTAGGCAAACTAAAACATTAAAACCAATAAACAATCACACAGTAACATTAAAGTGCTATAGTACTGATGGCAGCATTCATATCCTCCAGCTACACGTCAGGTCTGAGGGCTGGATTTTGTGATGACCAGATCAGTCTGTCCAGGCAAGTACTAGATTCAATCAAAGGCTTGGTGGAAGAGCTCTGTTGTACAGGCCCTGCAGAATTGTAAAAGATCCCACAGGGCCTTAACATCCTTGGGGAGTTCATTCCACCAGCATGGGGATGCAACTGAGAAGGCCCTTGCTCAAGTTGTAGCCAGGCTGGCATCTTTGGGAACAGGGATCGAGAGCAGATTTTGAGACCTGGACCAAAGTACCTTTTGGGGCACATATGGGGAAAGGTAGTCCCATAGGTATGCAGGTCCCTGGCCATATAGAGCTTTAAAGGTAATAATCAGCACCTTGAAACAAATTTGGTATGCAATGGGTAACCAGTGCAGTGCTTTCAGTGCAGGCTGAATGTGTTCCCATGAGAAACCCAATAACAGCCTGGCTGCAGCATTCTGCACTAGTGGAAGCTTTCAGATTTGAGACAAGGGCAGCCCCGTAGAGAGCATTGCAGTAGTCCAGTCTTGAAATGACCATAGCATGAATCACTGTTGTAAGGTTGCTGTGGTCAAGAAAGGAAACCAACTGCCTAACTAGCCAGAGATGGTAAAAGGCCAGTTTGGCAGTGGTTGCTATCTTGGCCTCTATTGTTAGGAGCACTCCCAAACTCCTAACCCTTGGCACTGGCAGCAACTGTGCCCCGTTGAACATCAGGAGTGAGATCCTCATCCTCAGACACCATGACTCAAGTACAGGATCTCCATCTTGGTCAGATTCAGTTTCAGTGAACTCAGTGTTATCGGAAATGCTTTGAGTCTCTTATTTTTAATGGGAAATTAGCTAAGAGACTTGGTAGAGCGAATTAGGAGTGAAGGATCTTTACTGCAATGATACGGAGTTCAGGTTTTTAGCAAGAATACTCCAGGCAAGTATATTTTATAATGTTTTACTCAAAATATGTAAAAAGGTACATTCACACACACAAATACACAATACAAGCAATCAAGAAGCTAGGAAGGATAGAGGGTATCGATAGAGATTTTAGGGATTGTTGAGGAGTGTAATAGTCACCTGATCCAGAAGAGGAGATGTCCATTTCAGCAGGAAAATTGGAGAGAGGGACAAGCACGACCAGCGTAGCAAGCCCTATGGACCCAATTACAGGAGTAACGGGGGGGGGGGGGTACAAACTGCAAATGGCACCCTACAGAATGCACATCTAAATGGGTTTCCAGCTTATGTTATATAGAGTTCTGAGGGGTGGGAGACCCTTTAGTAACTAAAGAGCCTTTAATGGCCCGGAGATGGCTCTCTTGAATAGATTCTTAATCAAAATAATTGATCAGGATTTCAAGGTATTCACTAAGAGGATGGCTCAAGGTGTAACTGGGTGCTTTGGTACCAGTTTGGTTTGACACTCGAAGAAATCTTCTGAGATAGACAAAAACTTGGAAAGGCAGGGTGGGTCTAATCAAGTAAGTGAATAGAAGTGGCTGGGTGAGGTAATGGGTCGAAAGAAGAGGCTATTGATAAGCAGTAGAAAATTAGGGTGTGAGCAATACTTACCAGCAGTCCCCATTGTTACTATGCATCCTGTTTGGGCAGAGGTGGAGGAACTAGGTGAGGTTGCACTTAGAGAGGCCTTCAGGTGGTAACCAGAACAAACTCTCTGCTGGATCCACTCCATTTTAGATGGAGTGTTTTCTTGGCCTGTTCCTGGTCAGACTCCATTTTGTTTGAGAAAATGGGAGCCCCACTCTTTCTCTCTAGGTATTGGGGTGCTTTGTATTAACAGGCAGCGCCTCTCAGTATCATCAGCCTGAGCCAGCCAGCTGACCACTGCTTATAACTCCAGGTCCAGATTTTCTGGGTCTTTGTGAGACTGGCTGCCCAACAGCTGGGTGTCATCTGTACATTGGTGACATCCCAGCCTGCGCCTCCAGGCAGTCTAGGTGAGGGAATGCATGTAGATGTTAAACAACATCAGAGAGAGAACAGCCCCTTGTGGCACACTGCATAATAGCAGGTACCTTTGGGACAGCTGCTCACCTACTGCCACCCTTTGTCCCCAACCTTAGAAAAAAGAAGAGAGCCACTGTAAGGCAGGCCCCTGAATCCCAGTGTCAGTGAGGTGGTGGATCAGTAACTGGTGGTTAACCATGTCAAATGCCACCAACAGGTCTAACAACAACAGTACTGCTGATGTGCCCCAATCCAGATGCCTTTGGAGGGCATCTGTGAGGGCGAGTAGTACCAACTCCATCTCATGACCTGGGTAGAAGCCTGACTGGTATAGATCTAATATGGAAGAGTCCTCCGTAACTGAATTGCCACCGCTTTCTCAATAATCTTGCCCAGAAAAGGCAAGTGTGACACCTGATCAATAATTTGCCACTGTGGCCAGGTTCAATGATGGTTTTTTCAAGAGAGGGTGAACCACTGCCTCCTTGAAAGCCCCAAGGAAAGTCCATTCATATAGGGACTTGTTGACAATTTCTTTTAAGGGGTCTTGAAGCTCCACCCAGCTAGCTTTTATGAGCCATGATGGGCATGGGTCTAAACTGCAAGCGGCCAGGCAAACAGTAGAGAGGATTCTGTCAGCTTCCTCCAGTCAGAGTTGAGTGAACTGATCCAAAAATGGACCAGAAGACATGCATGGATCCTTGAGCTCTCTTACTGTCTCAACTGTGGTGGGGACAGCATGGTGGAGCAACAGGGCTTTATCTGTGAAAAAGCTTGCAAAAGCCATGCTGCCAATATCCAAGTCCTTAGCATTTGGTCTACCCTGCGGCAAGATAGTCAAGGACTGAATGGTTCTAAATAATTGTGCTGGACACAAGTGACTTTTGAAAAGGAAACAAAATCTAATGTAGGGATGTTATACTTCCACCCTAGTTATAAAAATACATTTAAACTGGGAAGATCTGATGACTTCAGGAATAGTTCTAGTTGGGTACATTGTTTTATCTGTGCAAGTTAGAATAAAGTCCCACTGTGTTTTTAGAAATCATCCTGTTTTTACGCAGGTAAAGTACTGAGCATAAAGCCACTGCGTTATACCATAGACATCAAAAACTAAAAAAAAAAAAAAAAACCCTCATGGCCTCAACCATTTTGCAAAAAAAAAAACCCAAACCCTTAGCAGGTGCCAGGAAATCCACCAGCAGACACCATGGCAGCCATGGGCACCAGGTTGGTAGGTCTGTACAGAGGCTATACAGTCCCAAAAATCAAAGAAGCTTGTTGAGTGGAGACTTTAGAGAGGGCCTTTTCAGTGGCACCTCCAGGACTATGGAACAACCTCCCAAGGAACATGCACCTTTTAAACTTTAGGAGGCAGTTGAAGAAGGTTTTATTTGGGACTGCTTTTGGTTAAGCTTACTAGCAGTCCCAAGTTGTGATTTTAATTTTGTTTTTAATGTATTTTATTCCACGAGTTTTATCTAATGTTGTAAGCTGCTGTGAGCTGTGTAAAAGAAGAAAAGCAGCTAACAAACGTTTTAATAAATACTTGACATTTTGTTTTTTGTTCCTTTCTAACAATCCATAGCATTGTTTGCTTTTTTCTATGCCCCTGCACACCATTGACATTTTAATTGAGCTGCCCTTGACATCCCCAGCATCTTCAGTCTCAGCCAGTCCTTCTGACTTCATCAGCATATATGTGCACCACCTTAAACTTACCAATACTGAACTCCATTTGCCACAGTTGCACACTTACCTGGTTTAGAGTAATACTCTTCAAGTTCTTCATAATTTGCTTTAGTTTACCCCCATCTCATACAATTTAGTATCATCTGCAAACCTAGCAAATGCTCACTGTGATGCCAGCTAATTTATGAATTAAATAGCACAAGCACCAATCTTTGTGGGATCCAGTGGGTCACTTCTCCCTATTCCAAGAATTGTCTATTTACTTCTTGTCATTCAACCATTTTTAATCAATGAGAGGACCTGTCCTCTTATTCTATGACTTATGAGTTTGCTGAGGAGTCTTTGATGAAGTACCTTGTGAAAGACATATGGTATAGCCCCATCTTGTCAAATCTCAGAAGCCAAGCACTGTCGGTACTTGGAAAGGAGACCATCCAGGAAGACTGCAGAGGCAGGCAACGGCAAACCACTGTTGCTTTCCACTTGTCTTGAAAGCCCTTTGCTGCACATACTTTGTCTTCTAAGTCTCATATAATACCTACCAGATACCCATATCCGCATGCTTGATAACCCTCTTTTGTGTGTGTGTATGCATGCATGCGTATGCCTGGAAGTCATGGCTCACTTCTGGCAACCCCTATTGGGGCTTGGAGGCAAGGGACTTTCAGGGAGTGGCTTGCCATTGCCTGCCTGCCTGCGTCATGGTTCTGGTATTCCAATAGGGTTGCCAAGTCCAATTGAAGAAATAGCTGGGGACTGTGGGGGTGGAGCCAGGAGACTTTGGGGGTGGAGCCAGATGTTAGGGGTGGAGCCAATATCAAGGCTGTGACAAGCGCCACAGCCGCAGGTTCCCGCGCCGCAGCCGCACTAGCAGCTGTCCCTCCCTCCTCCTCCCGCTCGACCTCCCCGCCCCTCCGCGGCCGCCTGAGGCTGGAGGCCTGGGTGAAGCAGGGCGGTGGCGCGGGCATGGAGAGCAGGGCCGGGGGCTCGGGGCCTCCTCCTCGGCCTCCGGCGCTGCCGCGCTGGTGCTGGCGGGGCTGTGCTGCACCCCTCCAAGAGCTCCCTCACCGCCCTGGGCCGCGCCTGGCTCCGCCGCCTTCGCTGCTCCGGCGCGCCCGATCTCCTCGCCACGCTCCTGCTGCCCCTCTGCTGCGCCAACGCCGCCAGCGAGGCCCTTGGCCGACAGCTCCTCCGCCGCCGCCACCGCCTCCTCCTGCTGCTGGGCGCCAGCGGGCCTGCCACCTACGGCTTCACTGGGCGGGGAGGGGGCGGCAGCGGCTCGCCATTCCCCCCTCCCCCCGCTTCCATTTTTTGGGGGAGCGGGGGAAGAGGGTGGAAATCCTGGGGTCCCCCGCCAGGGCGGGACGGTTGGGACCCCTATATTCCAAGGAGATCTCTCATCCAAGTACTTTCCAGGATTGGCCCTACTTAGCTTCCAAGATCTGACAAGATTGGGCTTGCCAGGGCTATCCAGGTCAGGGCACTTGTTAATCCTCTTAAAAGAACTCTAACAACTTGATGGCATAGGACTTTCCTTTGCAGAAGCCATGCCAATTTTCCCTCAGGAGGCCTATTCCCTCTTTGTGTTCCTAGTTCTTGCTAAATTCAGCATGGAATAGTTTGAAGAAAGCAGCACCAGTTGATATAATCATGTAATAACAAGAAGGGCCATGTCTCAGTGGTAGAGTATCTACTTGGCATGCAGAAGGTTCCAGGTTCAATCCTTGTATCTTCAGTGAAAAGGATAAGGTCATAGATGACGTGAAAGATCTCAATCTGAGACTGGAAAGTTGCTTCTGAACTGAGTAGACCAGAGGTGGGGAACTTTTTTTCTGCCAAGTAGGCTTCCCAATCCCCAGGTCCCAGCGGGGGATCCCCCGGTTTTACAGGCTTCCCCCCTCCCCCAGCCAGCTGGCCAGCGGGGGAAGCCCCACCTCCACAGCCATTATGCACCTCCATGAACAATTCCCATAGAGAATGATGGGGAATTTATCTGCGGGTATCGGGGGCTCTGGGGGGGCTGTTTTTTGAGGTAGAGGTGCCAAATTTTCAGTATAGCATGTAGTGCCTCTCCCCAAAATACCCCCCAAGTTTCAAAAGGATTGGACCAGGGGGTCCAATTCTACGAGCCCCAAAAGAAGGTGCCCCTATCTTTCATTATTTTCTATGGAAGGAAGGCATTTTAAAAGGTGTGCTGTCCCTTTAAATGTGATGGCCAGAACTCCCTTGGAGTTCAATTCTGCTTGTCACACCCTTGTTCCGGGCTCCACCCCAACGTCTCCTGGCTCCACCCCCAAAGTCCCCAGATATTTCTTGAATTGGATTTGGCAACCCTACTGCCAAGGGTCATATGGATATTTATAACATCATTCGTGGGCCATAAAAAATTATCAGCTTAAAAACCAGTGCTCCACTGAAGAAGAATGATTCAGGCCAGCAAAATTAATGCAAATAATTGTTTTTTCTATTTGAAGTCATGTGGGGAGAGCCTAATCTGGTGTGCGCGCACACACACTGGGCCCGTTGCCCTAGGCAATGTAGAGGTCCAGGACTTTTTTGTAGAAAAAGCCCAGCAGGAACTCAGTAGCATTAGACCACATTCCCTAATATTAGCATATTAGGTCACACACTCATTAGCATATTAGGCCACACCATCTGGGATAATCAAGTGCAAACTAAACTGTGACAATAACTTTTCCGGGCCCTGCAGCAATTCTGGCCGGCCATCAAGGCCTCAGGGAGGCTGCCACACAGTACATCTGGGCCCTGTGATCTCTGCCTGGCTCTGGGGAGGCTGCTGCACTGCGTAGCTGGGCCCCACAATACTTGCTGGCCAGCCAGGCCCCAGGGAGGCTGCCACACGTCTTGGATCGGCCCAGCAATCCCTGAGGGCCACACCAAGTGACCTCAAGAGCCGTATACAGCCCTCGGGACAGAGGTTCCCACCCCTGAAGTAGACAATACTGATCTTGGTAGGCCAAGGGTGTGATAAAGCAGCTTCATATGTATTCAACAGTGGTTTATGTTCTCTGCAGCCCTCTGATGAAAGGAATGCAAATAGAACTGCATGTGCCCTTGGCTGCTTTTCTGTCACACTAGAAGAAGGTAAGTATCCCAGCAGAGCCTTCAGAAGAGTTATTTCTCTTGAGAGCCTGTGTGGTTTAGTGGTTAGAGTGTTGGACTATGGTTTGGAAGGCCCAGGCTCGAAAGGCCACACTGGGTGACCTTGGACCAGTTACAAACTCTCAACCTAACCTACCTCACAGGGTTGTTTGTAAGGATACAATGGATGAGGAGAATGATGTGAGCTACTTTGTGTCCCCATTGAGGATAAAAGTAGGATATAAATTAAGTAAATAGGTACAAACCATCATTGTCAAGTTGGAAGCAGATCTCTCCTTTTCTTTTTTCATGAACATCTTCCCATTTTCTGGTGGAAATAAAAGCTGCGACACTAGCTGATTTCCCTTCATGTTTTTGTAATTTGTTTTATTTCCTCCTTTAAGCATCCCTTTAAGGGTGAAATGAAATCCAACCATTTACAGAGAAAATGATTTCAGAATGTACACTTTGATTTATCCTTACAAAAAAGTTATTAATATTGGTATTTATAAATTAGACTTTATGGGGCTTGTTCTACATATTTGGTAAGTCCCAAATATTCCTTAGCTAACAAAGGGCATAACAGTTATTCCATTCGCTAGTGATCCCATATAATTTCCTTGAGAAATTGGCCCCATTTCCAGGACAGTGCCCTACAGAATACTGCTTGTTTCCCTCAGGATTACATTGGATAGTGGTGTGTACCCTTGTTGCTCATTCTTCTTCATGTCCCTTTTGAGGCTGATTTATCTGCCCTGGTATTTCCAATAAGAGAATAATGCATAACTGCCTCCGTTTCTTCATAACGTAATTAAGGCCCTTCAATTCCTCCCACACACCAAACTTCACCACTTCCATATTTGCCCCTTTATAATTTTTCCAGAAAAGTTCTGGAGGTTAATAGACATATATAGACTCCCATTTTTCTCTCACACACAGCTTAAGGCCTATAAATCCATGGCAACTGGTTCCTTGCAACCCAGTCCACCATGGGACTGCTCTATGCCTCTTCAGATCTCCACCAGTAGAAGTCAGAGAAGAGAGAGCAAGAGAAGTGAAGCAAGGCAGTTGTCTGGAAAGAAAGAGCCAGAGAAAACAAGTGCTAGTTTAGATCCAAGCTGTGATCAACCCATCACCATTTCAAGTTAACTCAGAATGTCCTTGCATGCCTGCAAAAGGAAAACAAATTGAGTATCTTCCAGTTTTCCTGTTCAGCAAGTTTTAATGCACATATTGGGAAGACAGACTATGGAACTGGTACCCAATATGGAAATAAACATCTTTCTCCTTCACAAAGAGTCAGAACTAGGACAATTTATCCAACTCTCTGAGCAATATAAACTTAACCTTGGGTAAACTGGATAAATTGTGAAAAGCCCCCAAAGTCCCAGAGAACATGAGAGAAGATGAATACATATGAACAACCACCAGAGAACTGCTAGGACCAGAAGTAACATTGGTCACTCCTTCTATTAAAAGGCAGGTTAAATATGCTGCTGTCTAGTACCTAGTTCACACAAATGATCAGATGAGATTGCAAAACTATCACTTCAGGTGGGGGATTGCATGGACAGGTGTCTCTGCAAGGGGGAAAACAAGTCCTACATACACAGAACAAGCATATCAAGGAGAAGGCTACACTTTTCTAGTTTTCCGTGTGCAGGGAAGTTGTTGGGATTTTTTTTCCAGTATGGAGGAGCCTCCCCACTTTGTCTGCAGTCCAGGAATCTCTTTACAACTTCAGTTGTCATTTGCATGAAATAAGTAAGTTAAAAAGGGGAATGTTGCAGTATAGAAGAGCACAGACTTCCTAGTCCATTGAACAAGTGGGAAACATTCTGGCCACAAGCAGGGACATTTAGTGGTCAGCATCTGTGCATGCCAACTCCCAGTGGCTGCAACATCAACACTTCAAATCATCTGGGTGGCAAAGGGGAGGGAGAGAAACAAACAGGGCTTGTTGTCATCAGGTAACATGTACTCCCAAGCCCCCTCCAGGTATTCACAGGATCCAGAGAAAGATTTAAGCTAGACTTGTGGAGGGCATTTGAATGTCTCCTGCTGGTCAAGAGCAGCTTTCTGCCAACTTCCATGTGCTGTCAGGCACAATTATACACTTTTAAAACTTGCTTGGTAGTTGTCTTTTTCTGACCTTTTCTGTATAGTAGGGGAAACCTCTGGTAATACTTTAAAAAGCCAGTCTACTCTTTCCCCCGCCATTAAATTGGAGTGGTTTTAAAAATAAATTTCCCTTCACAGCTCTATTGTTACATCTCTAGTAATACACTGAAGACATCATTACTGCAGCAGTGAACCCCACTGTGTGCATCCATTCCACTGGCTTTATGAAAAAGGGCCAACAAGGATGCAGTGGGGGCACATGGCAGGCACTTTATGCCCATAGCAGTAGTTTCTAATTTATTTGGGGATAACCACTAACACACACATCCCAAAGTGGGGTGTTCTGCATGCCACAAACCCCGTTAGCTGAGCTTGCAGTGACATGCCACAAAGATATCATGTTCTCTCTATGGTACCTAGTAGACATGATCAACGCACTACAAGTGGGGTTTTTTGGGGGGGAGGGGCGGCGTTCCCTGATTTGTCCATATCAGTCTTTCCAATTGTGCACAAAGCCTTTGCTTAAGATCTGCTCAATTAGACCAGGCTTTTGAAAATCCTCAGCGGTCCCCAACCTTTTTGGCACCAGGGACCAGTTTTGTGGAAGACGTTTTTTCTTCCACAAAAGGGTGGGGGGATGGTTTCAGGATGATACAATTGTGCACTTTATTTCTATTAGTTTGGTGTAGTGGTTAAGTGCACGGACTCTTATCTGGGAGGACCGAGTTTGATTCCCCACTCCTCCACTGGCAGCTGCTGGAATTTCCTTGGGTCAGCCATAGCTCTTGCAGAGCTGTCCTTGAAAGGGCAGCTTCTGAGAGAGCTCTCTCAGCCCCACCTATCTCACAAGAGTGTCTGTTGTGGAGGAGGAAGATAAAGGAGATTGTAAGCCACTCTGAGATTCGGAGTGGAGGGCAGGATATAAATCCAGCGTTGCCTTATTATTATTACATTGTAATATATAATGAAATAATTATACAACTCACGGCCCAGTTGCTAACAAGCCATGAACCAGTACCAGTCCACGGCCCAGGGGTTGGGGACCCCTGATCTAAAGATTCTCTACCATGGCTTAGGAAAGAACTACTCTCCTCTTCTGCCTCTCCCACCCATGGAGGGCTTCCTGTTCTCATATTCCAATAGCTCTGTGAATCCTGTTGTTTGCAATGCATGCTTAAGTTGAGTATCTGCTTTCTACAAACTGGGGGTGAGACAAGTTCCCTTAAAATGCTGGCTTGCCAAGGCATTTCCTAAAGTCATTTTCTTCTTTAGATCCCATTCCCAGCAACATAGAAGCCCAGAGGCATTAGTGCAAAGTTCCTTAATGAAGACTTGGAGGGACCAAGTTCTAGCTACATAATAAATAATTAAATAGACTGTCCTTTTAAACTGGAAGCTTAATAAAGCCATCCAAGGCTAAGGGCTTGTTTCCTTTTGAATGGTAAAGCTTGTTACTGCAAATTCTCTTCCCCACCCCCACCCCGAGGTCAGTTTCAAGTTTCTCTTTGGTGCAGTCAAGGAAGGAGATCAGAACAAAAAGTCCTTTCAGAGTCCCAAAGGAATTCAGTGCTAACTTATCCAATTACAATGGGATCTGTTCCTTGCACACAACAGTGGTGGAGGGGAGAAGACTACGGCAGTAGAAAAAACCAAAGAGAATTGCAGAATGGATAAAGGAGGAGCTGTGCGCCTGGTGACAAATGGAGGCTACAGACAGCAGTGATAGGAGCATTAAGGATTCATGAGCAGTAATTGTGAAATCCTAGATACATACACAAAGCATGCCCTGTAGAGCAAGCAGAGGAGGCAGAACAAACGGTGGGCTAGTCTGAAGAAAGGAAGTGGCAGGATGCTGAAAGCCACGGTGGCATTGGTCTCCCAGGTTGTGGTTTCTTGAGTTGGCATATGGACTTTCAGAGCTCTCCCAACCAGGGCCTGCGGTGCGACAAACACGCCACGTTCAAAAGCATCTCACTTGCTCATGCGCACAGTCAGGAAGGACAAGGAACATATTTTTGTTGCGAAGGGTAGATTAAGGTCATAGCTAGTTCTTCCCCTCTGTTTCTCTGCACAGTCCCCCTGGGCTGAATCCAGACCTTGCTGGTTCCCCTGCTATGGTTGTATTACAGTGATAATTAGCAAATGGATTTTCCTGCAGGATGAGCCAATCTGCCTGCAAAAGATCGTTATAGCACTGTGATAACAGGATACACAATGCTGTACAGATGCAACCGTGGTGTAGAACTACTGGGAGCTATTAGTGTTTCCTTATCACCCTAGAAGTTCCTTGCTTCTCCCCTGCATTTGCTTTAGCAAAGCAGCTTAGACAAAGCACTATCACCCCTACCAAACTCCTCCACTGGGTCTCAAGTTCCCTATTAAGCGCCAGGGCCAGCCCTAGGGTACGTGGCACCCCAGGCAGACTCACTGCCTGCCACCCCATGCCCCTGAGGGTCCTAGGTGCATGCACACCCCCAGGCTGGACCGGCCCCCTCCCCTTCTGCAGCATCGCACTCCGCCACCCCCCCCCCGGGCGCACTCAGAGGAGCACCATTAGACTTGGCCCTACCTGCTTCGACGCGGGCATCTGAGCGTTTTCTCTTAAGAGAGTGCTGGAGGAGGCTTCACTTCCCTGAGCAAAGCCTCCTCCAGCACTCTCTTAAGAGGGAATGCTCAGATGCTGTCGAAGCGGGTAGGACCAAGCCTAGCAGCACTCCTCTGAGCACACCAGGGAGGGGGCAGAGGAGCATGGCCCTGTGGAAGGGAAGGGAGGGGGGAGGGAGGGGGCAGTGTCCCGGCCTGAGGTGTGCACACAAACAGCAGTGACGGTGGTAGTGGTGGGGGAATTAGGCATTTGTCTTGGGTACCAGGAAGGGGGGGAGCCCAATTTGGAGCCCCCTCACTTGCCTAGTGGGCAAGCTGGGCCTGCTCAGGCTCTTTTTGAGCAGGAATGCAAAGGAATGCAGTTCCACTGGCTTGGCATCAGGGGGTATGATCTAATATGCATATGAGTTCCTGCTGGGTTTTTTCTACAAAAAAGCCCTGCTATTAATAAACAAGGTGAAACCTCCTAGGTGAGGGTGGGTTCAACACTGACAGAGCAGCTGAGGAGGCACATGGAGGAAAAGGTTCTTCAGAGGAGTAGCGCTGATTAGGAATGCCTCATCATTACCACTCTGTGGTTACAAGGCTTAGCCATCCATCTTCCCAACAAAAGCTAAAAGAGATTCCAAGTGAGTATGGGGCAGCTTTCAATTGCATCCTCTGTAACAATCTGACAAAGGGGAATTCACTTCATTTTCAAAAGGTGTAAAGGCCAAGCCACACAATCCGTGGACATGGCATAGCTAGCACTTGACAACCCGATTGGTATAAAGAGCCATCCGGCAATTGAGCAAGATGCATCTGACAAAAAGTTGAGAACTCAAACCTGTACCTCAGGAAGATGAGCCATCACCATTGCTGGATATTTTCTGATCAGCCATTATATCAAAACTGGAGTCAATGCACAGGAATTTCACCATGAAATTATAGTAGAGAGTGAACTAGCTAAGAGTTTTATGGAGACAGAAGAGAGCAGACAGCTCGTTTGACAAAAGGAAAGCCATGGCACATGCACAGCACTCTAGAGAGACTAGACATAAGGGTGGGGGCAGTAGGTGTAAGCAGGGGGGAAGCAGAGATAGAAAACCAACCACATACTAAAATCAGTTTCTCCAACCAGTGATTTTTTTTCCATAGTTGGGGGCTTCTACTACTACTGCACATACATCTTCCATTTCTTGCTTTAGGCACAGGTGTTCAAGGTTCACTTACTTCCCTAGCAGCAAACATAACATGATGTTTTCAACATGCTTCACTCTGACTTAGAGTTACCAACCCCATCAATCAATTTGGAAAGGCACTAGGCCACCCCACAGAAGGTAGGTGGATGCCAGCAATAACGAGATACTTAAATGCTTGGCATCTAGTTCTTGTTGCTGGGGTCCTGCGTCTACTTCATCAAATGGGCTCCGTTCACCTATGCGAGGGTAGCCAGGTCCAACTCAGGAAATATCTGGGGGCTTTGGGGGTGGAGCCAGGAGCAAGGTTGTGGCAAGCACCGCTGAACTCCAAAGGGAGCACTTGCCGTGACATTTAAAGAGCCCACACTCCTTATGCCTTCCCTCCAATGGAAGAGGAGGGGGCACCATTTTTGAAGCTCATAAAGTTGGACCCTTTGATCCAACCTTTCTAAAACTTAGTGGGGTTTTTTGAGGAAAGGCACCAGATGCTATGCTGAAAATCTGGTGCCTCTACCACAAGAAACCCTCCCAGAGCCCCAGATACTCATGGATTGATTCTCCATTGTACCCCATGGGAACCAGTCTCCACAGGGTATAATGGAGTGCCCAGCAGACATTTCCTCCCCATCCCTATTTCCCGAACACCTTGAAGCGGGTGGAAGGCCTCCAAATCAAGGGATCCCCTGCCCCCAACTGGGGACTGGCAACCCTAGCCTTTGCTAAGTAATCATTTTAAAGGCCTAGCTCTTGCTCTACCAACACAACAGTATTCTTCTCAAAAGGGCAGCATCCTAGAGCCTTCAAGTATCTTCATATTTCTCCCACTCCATAATAGGATGGGCATTCTAGCTGGGTATATTTATTTAGAATCCTAACCTCCTGTTCCCTTGGAAGCAATGCCATCACTCACACACATACCATTTTAGTTGAAAATGCAAGTATCACATTTTGTTGTTATGGAAGAGGGAGAGTTTACCCTCAAGGGGTTTTGCCATTGCAAATCTGCTGTCTTAAAGACCATACTTGCAACACTTGAGACTGGGTATCAGCACATTCACTTACTGAACAAGCCAGACAGCCTTCATAACCTATCAGTTTGTAGGTTTTCCCTGAATTGTCCATGATCAGCAGATGAAAAGCAGAGTTCTTTGGTGCAACCATGCTCTCACAATGTGCTCACACACACTCTAACGTCACCCACATGGCAAAATATACATATCTTAACAAGAGCACAGCGACTCCTGTTGTCCTCTACCAGCATTCTCACTCTCGTACATGCAAACACACACCTTCTTCTTAGTTAAGGTTCTAGCCATCTGCAGTAAGGGCACATAGAGCCAGAGTCTGCAAGAAGAGTCCAGGCCTTGTTTGCCTTCAGCTCCCTTTCCCTTGTCTGCAATCTCTCTGGGCTGAACAAATGACAGTGTGTCAGACACGGACATCCTAAGTTTCATGTGACTTAGAAGACCATCTCTTAAAGTGGAGTTTGACACCATCCTGATTGAAACTGAAAGGACTGTAAAGGTTAATTCATGTTCACATCACCATGCTTCCAGCTGTTGTGCCTTACTGCATGTCCCCATATCTCAAACACAGAACAGATCTTTCCATCTGCTACCTACATAAGATTTTTCTCCCATCCTACAGGAGAGGTGAAGGGGCTTTGCCAATCTCTCCTGCAAGTTCTGGGGCCAATTCCTACTCCTCCTGGTCCTCATTAACATGATTAGGAATTCCACCCCCCCCCCAAGGTCTCATTTCTGGAATGAGGCAAACAGAGGCTGAAGAGAATGTAAACTTCCCCAGCTGGAGAGGAGAGGAGAGGAAAAAAGGAAAAGACCAGAGTTATGCCTCATTTCTCCCAGTTTATCCATGAAGTTCCAGTTTCCCATGCAAGCCCCCCACTCCCATCACCCAGCTCCCTCTGCTTTCTGGTAGGGGTTTTCCAGTAAGTAGCGAAAATGCTGGTAGTTCTTCAGCAGATATTTAGGGGCATACATTTGTTCTTTGGGGTCTGCAGGAGGGTACTCCTGAATGGTACCATCAAACCACCCACCAGTCCGGATTAGTTCCTGGATATAATTGAGGTCCCGCTTGTCTTCATAGTCCCCCCAGCGGGGAAAATCCCCATTCTGTGCTGACACCAGTTTAAAATAGATTCCCTCAGGTGTGAAGCACCAAGAGCAGTGCCAGCCAGCAAAATGGAGAGGGCTGCCCAGGGACCATTGTACCAGGATGTGGCCTGTGCTGTTTTCATATTGCCGGAAGCCAGGCATGGTGTAATACTCCCTCCGACGAAGACGGATCCCATCTGTGGCATAAACAGTTTGAAGCATTCCAATCGTGCAACCGGAAACCACCTCTAGGGTGCCAGGCTGCTTCCAGAAGAAACCGTAGAGAGATTTGCGCATATGGAAAGCAAAGGGCTCTGTCCAGCCATCATATAGTTTGAGAAAGAGCACACCATCTCGGGCTGGGATTTCATCTGCATCATCAATGATGAAGACATCGTCAGGCCGCAAATTGCGGAGGCGAGAGACACCGTCCCGAGTCAGAAATGTGCGCAGATAGTCATCAGCGATCCAGCCATCCTGCCGGCCGCCAGGAGGGAAGTGATCCAGGAAGACATAGAGTACCTTGTGGCGGATATAGTCAAAAGACCCATTGAGCAGCATCTCACGGAACTTGAGTGGGCGGGGCTCACCGTAGGCCGTGAAATTCGATTCACAGACAACAAAGGCATCCACCACATCTCCCAGTTCATGGAAACGCACATCCAAGAGATCAAATTCATGGTTCACATTGATGGCATTAATGACTCTCCTGGGTACCTCTCGTGGTGTCAGACGGTCTTTAGTGGGGAGGTTTGAATACTGGACCACGGTGGGCACCCCACAGCTAGGCCCATGCCAACCAGGCAGGCATACACACTCCACCCACTTCCGCCGCTTGGTCCCATTAGTGCTCAGAGGTTTCCGGCCTGCACGCTCTGAAGCGGCTCCCTCTAGTTTTTCTTCTGGCCGGCCTGCTAGTGGTTTTTCCAGCACCTTGGTCCCTGGCTTGAAGCAGACTCCTCCAGCTTTGGTATGTACAAAGTATTCCGAAATGTCTTCAGGCAGCACAAACTCCACTCTGTGCAACTCCTCGCTGGCTCTGCTCGGGGAAAGAGGCTGAAGTAAAGGTGAGTGGGAATAGAGTGGCGTGCGGAGGAACTCTGGACTCCCTGGCTCTGGGCTGACTTGAGGAGTGACAGGTGCATTGTTCCAGAAAAAGTTAGAAACCAAGTTGGGGCTCAGTGATGCCAGCTCCCTAGGGAATGTGACATAGGAGAGGGCCTTCAGGAAGTGAAGGAAGGAGATGAGGCAGAGACCAGCCATGCACAGAGTCAGAAAGAGCTTGTGGCGTCTCATCTTCATCCTAGGACAGGAGAAAAGGATAGAAGAAATAGTAATGTTAATCTTTTACTAGCCTACAGAGATTTTTTAACCACTGAATGGGGAAAAAACCCTGATGTGCCGGGATGATAAACATAAATTAAATTATAATCCAGTCTAATTCCCCACTTCCCTTATCTCTGCCTTTTGTCCCCTCGCTCCCAAATCCAGTGACCCCCACACTCAATTAGAATCTGGAGGAAACGCCACAGACAAGTACTTTCTTCATGTATCTACAGCTTGCCTAATTGCAAGGATTCTGACTGGGGAACAGCAGTTGTATACATCATGTGAATGAAAGGGGTCCTTCCTTCTAAAGGAAGAACTCTATAGTCAAACATACAGTGCATGGGCCTGATCCGTCCCCTGCAGGGCTGGTATCCATTCCATGAGCAACTGCCTGTCTCCTGCTTCCTTCTCACAGCTGATTTTGCATCGCCCAGCCTCTGAAGCGGAAGGAAGAAGAGAGCATATGTCGTGCACCACAGAAAAGCTCCCCCTGCTCTCTTTCTGCGTCCTCCACTGTGACTGCTCTTGCATCACCAAGCCTCTCTGAAGGGGAAGGAAAAAGAGAGTGCATATCTGTGCATTAGAGAAAAGCTTCCCCTGCTCTCTTCTTGCTTCCTCCACTGGGGCTGCTCCTGTGTTGCCAAGTCTGGATTCCCTCATTTGGAGAGGGAGGAAGGGAGAGAGGTGGAAGGAAAGGGAGTTCCATGGAACTTTAAAGACCACCAAAGTTTTATTCCAGGTATAAGCTTTCCTGTGCATGCACACTTTGCGGGGAGGAGGAGGGGAGGGAGATTCTTATGAAAAGCCCTGCTCTGCTGTTTTCTTTGAGTCCTGTTCACACATACGTGCACCTTAAAAAAAGGAAGGGGGCAGGAAAGAGATGCATCTGGGATAAGGACAATTAAAGGGAAATTATTCTGAAAAGTTATTTTTGTATGATTAGATTTCTATGTGCCTATCTGGGATTTAATTTTATTTCAAAAATATCCAAAAATATTCAAAAACAGCACTTGGACTGGATTCCATAGACTAATGACTGGAAGTAGATAGCTAAGTATTTTAAAAATATATTTATGGTTCCATATATTCCAGTTCACCATGTGGTCTCCCTCTCTCCCCTCTCACCTCACTGGTTGCCTTTCTTCACATTACCTTTCTTCCCTTTGCTTTTTAAACTTATTATCACTAGCAGTGAGTGGATTTTGTCCAGGCTGAAAGCAACACATTATTTCACATGGAGTGATCCCCCTTTCTGATTCTAACAGCACAGCTTGCAATCTTTATTAGTGGAAAGAAGCATGAGTCCAGTAGCACCTTAATGCCTAACAAAATTTGTGGCAGGGCATCAGCTTTCATGAGTCACTACTCACTTCTTCAGATACATCTAAAATGTGAGCCCATTTGTCTTTATATCTTGGAGAGTGAAGTGGTTTTAGATGCCAAATAACAATAGCAGCCACTGGTAATGAGAGAAGAAACCTAGGTCTCAATTCAGCCCAGGAGAATGCATTGAGCTTCATTATCTGTTGTAATTCAGCAGTGTCTCTAATCTCCATCTGAAATTCCTTTGTTAAGAGAACTAGTACTCTTAGATCAGCAACTGAGTGTCCTGGAAGGTTAAAATGTCCCCCACGGTTTTTTGAATGTTGTGGTTTCTTATAGCTGTAGAAAGACTAAGAGTCCAGTAGCACTTTGAAGAATAACAAAATTTGTGGCAGGCTATGAGCATTCATGAGATGCTGCTCACTTCTTCAGTCTTGTTCATTTATTATTTGCATTCTCCTGGACCAAACTGAGACCTTGGTTTCCTGTATAATTACCAATGATGATATATCCATGCCTACTAAAAAGGTAAAGGTAGTCCTCTGTGCAAGCACCAGTCGTTTTCGACTCTGAGGTGACGTTGCTTTCACAATGTTTTCACGGCAGACTTTTTACGGGGTGGTTTGCCATTGCCTTCCCCAGCCATCTACACTTTCCCCCCAGCAAGCTGGGTACTCATTTTACCAACCTCGGAAGGATGGAAGGCTGAGTCAACCTGGAGCCAGCTACCTGAACCAGCTTCTGATGGGATTGAACTCAGGTTGTGAGCAGAGGGCTCCGACTGAAGTACTGCAGCTTTACCACTCTGCACCATGGGGCTCTTCAATGCCTACTACTTCTCTGCATATCACACCTAACCCAATCAAGTCTGTTATTGCCATTCAGCATCTGAAATAATCTTTATAAAGTTTGTATCTCTGGTACCTCATGTTACATTTTATGGCACACATGGTTCAGCCCAACAAAGTAACATTTATGTCTGATCCATTCCTCATAACAAATGAGTCCAACACCTCTGCTATAGAGGCTCAACAAATGGGTGTTCTCATAGTCATTGTTGCTGAAGAAATATGAAAGTGTGGGGACAGATAGGATAGAAGGGAGCTGTTTAACTGTTGGTGTAACGCTTAGAAGTCCACAGCAGATTTTCTAGTACAACCAGAGCTAGGAGCAGGTTTATAATGCAACCCTAAGAACCCTTAATTGGGAATAAGCCTCACTGAATAGACCCTGATAGGATTCTGAAGGATTGTTCTCTTCTCTTCCTTCCACCAAGCTGGACAGTTAGACAGTCATGAAAGACTGCTTCCAGACTAGTCATTTAGTCTGGAATTACCATCATTCATTCAGTTTTAGTACAGAGTACAAGCACCATTGGCAACACCATCACATCAAAATATTTTCCTGTTGTCCTCCCATCTTCTTCCAGACCTAACTGGTGGCATTTTTTTAAAGTGCCACTGAACTGTTGAGCTTTCTGTGTGGGCAGTCAAAGTTATTTTGAGGTTTCTTAAGACTTTAGTTCCCTTAAATTTGGCTACCAGTTCTGTTGGTACACTTCTGTGGGGGACTCAACCCAAATCTAAACAGTGTAATAGAGGGTCAAGCTACCTATAACACAATTCATAAAAATGTATAACATTTAATATAAAGCATATACAGAAATAAATTTTAAAACATATTGTCTGAATATCAGACTGTGTAAAATTTGCAAACCATATACAATTTCACATATACATTTGATGGAGTCAGGGCTTCTTTTGAGCAGGAACACACAGGAATGCCGCTCCGGCTGGCTTGGTGTCAGGGCGTGTGGCCTAATATGTAAAAGAATTCCTGCTGGTCTTTTTCTACAACAAAGCCCTATGTGAAACAATGGTGGCATCAGGGGGTGTGGCCTAATATGCAAATGAGTTCTGCTGGGCTTTTTCTACCAAAAAAGCCCTGGATGGACTTCCAATCACCGCAATAACCATACACATTTGGTATGGTCAATATATACTTCTTACTCAGTAAGCAGCTTTTTATGGTGTTACCTCACATCCAGTGATATTAGATACTCTGCACCAGAGAACCATAAAGGTGAATATTCTGATGTGTGTGTGAAGTTTTCATGACTATCCAGCTATGGCTTACTTTATATAATTTTAAGTAACAACATACCATATAAGAAGCAACACCTGGCTTTCTATCATTTTTATTCCTGGATGTGTGTCTTTGTACATTTTATATATTGACCACTGAGGAAGGCCCTTTGGGGATAGTCCTAAAACTTTACACACACATCAGAATATTCACCTTTAAGGTTCTCTGGTGCAGTATCTAATATCACTGGATGTAAGGTAACACCATCAAAAGTTGCTTACTGAGTAAGCAGTATATATTGACTACTGAGAAAGGCCCTCAGGGGCTGAAGCATATATGGTTATTGTGGTGATTGGAAGTCCATCAAATGTACATGTAAAATTGTATATGGTTTGCAAATTTTACAGTCTGATATTCAGAAAATATGTTTTAAAATTTATTTTTGTGTATGCTTTATATTAAATGTTATACATTTTTATGAATTGTTTTATAGGTAAAGTCTCCTGGCTTCACCCCCAAAGCACCCAGATATTTCCTGAGTCGGACCTGGCAACCCTAGGAACACTGCATGCCTGAAAAATAAATATTAAAACTCATGAGAGCTTTGTTCGTGTAGCTTCCAGCATAATGTGCAGATGAAGCTGATGACTCTGGCAGGCATTACCGACCCGGAACTTCTGAAAAGAAGAGCAGAAAATAAAAAACTGCAATCCATTAATGGTTCCTATTTTGCTGATTTTCTTCTCGGTGCTTGGCCACAATGTTAAATTTGATGACTCAGGGTGCATGCAATACTGCGGTAGTGATCTGGATAGCTTTTTTTTTCAATGTACCCATTCCCTTTTCGGGGACAACATCACTGCTGACTCATGCTGAGGTATTTACATGCTCTAATCCAGAGGTGTCAAACTCATCTGTCACAAGGTCCAGAGGACTTGACATAAGTGTCACTTTGCTGGGCTTAGCCAGGTGTGCCATAAAATGTAACAAGAGGCACCAGAGATATAAACTTTATAAAGGTGACTTCAGATGGCAATTGGCAATAGCAGGTGAATGGCAATAATAGGCTTGATTGGATTAGGTGTGATACGCAGATTAGCAGCAGGTGTGGAGATACCAGCCTTGCTAATGAGATAGGAGAGCTAGGTCTCAATTCTGTCTAGGAGGATGCAAAGAATAAATGGATGTAAGTCTGACATTAGAAACAACAACATTCAATTGCTGACCTAAGAATAGCAGTGCTCTTACAAAGGAATTTTAAAAGGAGAGACGGCTAGGTCACAATTGATAATGAAGCTCAAGACATTACATCCTTCAGGACTGAATTGAGAGCTAGTTTTCCCGTCTCCTTACCAATGTGTGCTATTATCATTTGGCATCTGAAATCACTCCACTCCCTAAGACGTAAGAACCAATCCAAGTGTTCTAATTCCTAATCGGACTTTCTGAAAGAAAATAAAATCCAGATAGGAACAGAGAAATCCATTTTAAAAAAAAGATTTTCAGAATAAGCCAAAATAATTTCCTCAATGTCAATCGTGTTTGTCAAAAGAATCCATCCATCCACTTTCACTCCAAAAAAAAGTGTGCTTACACACAAAAGATTATACCTGGAATAAAATGATGTTGATCTTAAAGCTGCTGTTTCTCTCCTCTCTCTCTCTCTGCCCCCTCCTTTCTTCCTCAAAAGAGGAGAACCAGCCCCAGAGAAGGAAACAGAAGCTCTGTGGGTTGGTGTGTGAAAGAGAGAGGCTTGTTTTTGTATCTCTCCCACACAAAGTAGGAAGCAGCCATTGAGAGAGCTCTGTGTGTATTTGTGTGTGTGTGTGTGTGTGTGTGTAAGAGAGAGGAGGAGCCCAGGTGGGGGCAGGGGATATCCTGGTTTTGAGGGCCTCCCCCGGGATTAGGGTCATCAGAAAGCAGGGGGAGGGGAGGAAAATATCTGCTGAGCATTGCATTATTCCCTATGGAGACTGATTCCCATAGGGAATAATGGAGAATTGATCTGCAGGTATCTGGGGCTCTGAAGAAGCTGTTTTTTTGAGGTAGAGGCACCAAAGTTGCAGCATAGCATCCAATGCCTCTCCTCAAAAGACCCTCCAAGTTTCAAAAAGATTAGACCAGGGAGTCCAATTCTATGAGCCCCAAAAGAAGGTGCCCCTATCCATTATTTCTAATGGAGGGAAGGCATTTAAAAAGTGTGTGGTCCCTTTAAATGTGATGGCCAGAACTCCCTTTGGAGTTGAATTATGCTTGTCACAACCTTGCTCCTGGCTCCACCCCCAATGTCTACTGGCTCCATCCCCAAAGTCCCCAGATATTTCTTGAATTGGACCTGACAACCCTAACCCTCCCTCTGGATGATACAACTGCCCAAATGTTGGCAGAGGGAAATCAAGGCTACAAGGGGTCTCTACCCATTGCAGGCAGGAATGATGGGTGTAGCCAACACAATAGCTCAAATTTCTCCAAGACATATTCAAAGCCCCTCTTGTAGCATGCTAGTGTGCCCAAGCACTTAGTTTTGGAATAACTGCCCTGGGCCTTGTCAGGAATCACAACACATAAAGATCTGACATACTTTTTTTAGTAATATGCAGGGACTCACAATGGTGTTTCCCTTTCTTCTGATCATTGGTTGTAATGGCAGGGAAACACACTACATGATAACAGCTATGTCTTGCAATGCTGGGAAGAAAGGTACAGAATTATAGCTCCAGGCCTCTTGTAACACAGAGAATGATGCTAGATACTGGCAGTTCTCAGTGCACTTCTCCATGAGCTGTTCCATTCCAGTGCTTTGCTCACTAAAACCATCTGCTTTCACTAGTCTGATCAATCAAGGGCATTTTGAATCGTTTTCTGGCACATCTCAGTTTGCTGCCACCTGCAAATTTGATGAGCACACACTCTGCTGTATTATCCAAATCAGCTTGCCTAGAGGCACAGAATTCAGCTGCCAGACCTGCAATTTCCCTGCATCTTCTTTTTGAAGATTGGTGCTTTGCTATCTTCCCAATATTTCTCAAAGACGGTTGCCAGTGGCTCCCTGCAGATAATTCAGATAAGCCATGACTGTAAGGCTGGACTGCATGTGGGGGTTTAAGTTCTTTTGCTTTACGCTCTTTGGTCACCAGTCCCAGAGCATGAACAAAAAGCAGTTTAAAGCAGCCCCTCCCTCTCATCCTGTCTGGAACCATCATGGTGCAGTGCTCAAACTAATTGGTTCACGAATCAGAGACCCAAGCACAAGAGAGAAATGCTCTCTTTGTCTGCCTCCCCACTTAATTCATCACTAGCCTTCCCATCCAAGAACCACTGCCAAGAAGTGAAGTGGGAAGGGCCATCATCCAGACAATCCATCCTAAAGACATCTACCAACTCTATCCCGGCAGCTAAAGTTCCATTCACCCTGGAGTAAACAACTGCATACATTTGTTCATAGTCCTAAAGTGTTGGGAATGACAGTTTCAAATAAGGATGCAAGGGCATTGGCTCTTCGAGAGATTGCCAGTCATCTTCCCTAGGCCAAGACATACAAATTTTATAAAGACACTAGGCCAAGACATACAAATTTTATAAAGAGAAAAGGAAGATAACACTATTCAGAATTGCTCTTTTACAGAAGAAAGACTGGATCATCTATCAATAGTTTGGATAAACACACACCGTTGATCTAATCAGCAAGTCAGGCTGTTATTCATGGGTGACACACTGCTTACATGGCTTTTGCCTTCAAAACAGGAACCTGATCAAGACTGCTTCCTCATGAAGACTCAGAACGTTTTTGTTTTTTTTGTCATCTCTATGAAGAAGTCATTGCCTAACTGTGCTCCGATCATTCTTCCTCAAACCCACTTTTCTCCTACCCTCTTGGGAAGAGCACAGTCCAAGTGAGTTGTTACATCATATGCATGGGGAGCTGCATGTTTTCAGGGATGTCAACCACACTGGCACTATTTTCCTTCCATCAGCCCTTATGGCCACCTAAAAGGCATTTTTGGCATTGGTAACAGCTAAGTTCTATAATGTTATCACAATCACCCACTTTTAAAACAGCTCTCAAAAAGTCCTCCAGTGAAATGGCAGGGAGGCAGGGGAAGTGGCAGGTAATGGAGGAAAGTGTGCCGAGAACTCCTGCATGGAAGCTCAGTCACCACTGCAAATACATCTGCATTCCCAACAGTAATGAATGCAACACAGGGAATCTTTACTAGGTGGATGCAGCCCAAGGCTAGCTTTCAGAATAATTTATATAACATTCCTGTTGCAACTCGTGGAGATAATTTTTCCCCATCAGAAACCAGGAGAATTTTGAGGAAGAATAAAATTAAGGAGGATCCAGAGATTCAACAAAAGCAGAAGGCAAGGCTTGCCTCAGAAGGTAGCCCTAAAGTGCAACACAGTTCCCTCAGTTGACCACAGCAGCTCTTGTCACTGTGGTTTTGACCTTATCAAGGTGCTAAACCTGTACCACTGCAGAGGGAGTTTCAGATACAAAATCTGAATTCTCCATATACAAATACCCCTATAAATAATGGTATCTTCCAGATACAGGTTTACCACTTCAGCAAAGATGACATGTATAACATCTATTTCAGCCCATTGTACCTTATTCCCTCGTCTGAAGAAGTGTGCTTTTAGCACACAAAAGCTCACATTCTGAATAAAACTTTGTTGGCCTTAAAGGTGCAACTTGACTCCTGCTATGTGTAACACTTGATTCTATCTAGCTTTCCCCAAAATAGATCATCATCTCCAAATCCACCCACAAATATCTTACCTTTCCTATTGCAGCTGTGGGCAGAAAAGTATTCACTGTCATACATTCATCAATTTCAAGGAAGGAATGACGAAAACTGGAGACCAGAGTGACTTGGCTCAGGGTCCTGATTCACCTTTCTACCTGAACCCAGCTTCAGAGCATCTCCTTCTTGAGAACTCCATAGAACAGGATCTAATTAACTCTTTCACAGCCCTCCCATCTACGGAACAACTTGCAATCACAACTAAACTCAAAGTGTTGAGGGACAAACTTTTGAAAACAAAAAGTGGTCACACGCAACAAGTATCTAACCTGCTCATGATGCCCAACACTCTTGAGAATGGTTCAGCTTTATCAGTCCCTCTAACTCCTCTCGTTTCTATGGAGGTAGACCAAAGGAAAACAGGAGTAAACCACTCACCCTTCCAAAAAGTGAATCCTGAAGAGAAGACTGATTTAATTTCCACCATAGAAGGCAAATTGGATCTCAAGGAGAACCTTGAGTCATCAACACAAGTTGAAGTTCATACATCTCCAGTTATGGCTGAGAATCCCCTTCTGAGCAGCTATAGTGAGATCGTGTGGCCAAATAGAAGTCAACTAATTAAGAACATCTCGAGCAGCTTCGGTAATGGATTTGTGTTTCATGATACCAATGGCACCCTTGAACAACTAACTAGAGAAGACTGACTCACCACCCCTTTCATACTCTCGCCATCCAAACCCTTCACCATTCAGGATATTAAGATCGTCTCCTGGAATGTGGCCGGCTGGCAGAATAAGGCCAAAGATGCTGAGTTTATAAGATATCTTAAGGGGGTTGATGTTATACCACTACAAGAAACC
Organism: Heteronotia binoei; assembly: GCF_032191835.1. NCBI lineage: Eukaryota > Metazoa > Chordata > Lepidosauria > Squamata > Gekkonidae > Heteronotia > Heteronotia binoei. The sequence goes on from NC_083230.1 coordinate 82,615,243, forward strand.
TGGACTCCACACCAGATCCAACTAGAAGGGTAGAAGTCCTATTCCCTCCCAGCCTTCAGGAGTAATACAAGGGGTCATTTTCAAGCAGGATTGTCTATACTTGTCTCTTCACATTTTGCCTTGGAACACATCACTCTACAGGCAAACATCTCTATGGTGCAGGTCATCAAGCTTCTCCTCAAAAAATTCTCCTTAATTATTATGAATGTATATGTACCACCCTCTCTAGATAAGTTAACTCTTTTGCAATATTGGGAACACTTGGCCACACTCATGGAGGAATTAGAGAGGAAATTTCCAACTATAGAAATAATTCTAGTGGGTGACTTTAATGCTAGGGTAGGGAAGGACTGTAGCATATTTTTTAAAGCTCTTGATTTTAACCAAGATGACACCCTTCCACCCATTTTCTCCTATCCAAGATACTACAAGGATAGCCTTCTAAATTCAGCAGGCATCTGTATTACCAAATTCTGTATGCAATACAACAGAATTTGGTTAAACGGTTTGATTGGCTACCCAAATTCAGGAGAATTCACCTTTGTCTCCCCGAGGGGCTGTAGGGTAACTGATTACATTTTAATCTCTCCTTTATTGAAACCTTATGTCAAAGATTTTACATTGGGGGATTTTATTACTAGTGACCATTTTTCCCTCATTTTGACTCTTCAAATTGGTCCTCATATTTATCCCTCCTGTAACTTGTCCTTGCAACCTTACAAGACTGACTTATTGCTCAGAATTCCATGGAATGATCACACAGTTTGGAAAACCCAACAGCTCTTCAGATCTGGTCCCGCTGTAGAATACAGATCCTCTTTAATATGTGCATCTGACCCTAATGTATCTGTATCAACTTACAATTCTTTAACATCTTATATCTCTGAATCATTGAGTGTCAGTTCAGGGTGCCCAAGCAGAGGTGCAACTATTCTAGTAAACTCTACACACCGATGGTTAGACAGAGAATGTAAAGAAACAAAAACTCTTCTGCATAAAGTTTACAACCAATACTGCAATTCAAAGGCGACCTTGCCATCACAATACTTTGTGCTTAAGACTCAGTTGCAAAACCTTATCACAAAAAAGAGGCACAATTATATTAAAACTCAATGCGAAGAGCTATACCATGCCACTACCTTAAAAAATTCTAATAAGTTCTGGGCCATAGTCTCGGGTGCATTCCGGGCCGATGACCCATCTATGCCTGCCATTTCATCTTATGTTTGGTTTCAGCACTTCTCAGTTCTGTTCCATCAAGGTCTAACTTGTGCTGAACCATCTGATTTTCCTTTAGCTGATTTACCTGACTGGCCTCCTTTCCCTCCAGAGGAAACAAAAGAATTAATTGCACAACTGAAATTAGGAAAGGCTCCTGGCCCGGATGTCATTTCCTCAGAAATCTTAAAATTAGACCCAGACTGGTGGGCTTCTCCCCTTGCATCTCTGTTGACAATTGTAGATTGAACTGGCATAATTCCCTTGGCATGGTTGAATGCAATAGTGGTCCCGCTATACAAAAAAGGTGATCACACTAACCCTGCCAATTACAGGCCGATTAGCCTACTCTCCATCATTGGCAAGCTTTACTCCAAACATCTATTAGTCCAGCTCAATCTCTGGATTTTGCAGGAAAAAATTCTAGGCCCTGAACAGTTGAGCTTCTGCAAAGGAAAGACCACTTTAGACCACTGCATTACCCTATCCCATCTAGTCAACAAGTACACTGTGCATAATAACCAAAAATTATTTGTTGCTTTTTTAGATTTAAAAGGCGCATTTGATTCAGTTGACAGGGACATTCTCTGGATTAAGCTAGATAAACTAAACATGGATAAAACACTCCTTATGCTTATTAAGAGATTACACACTTCTACCACCTGCCAGATCAAATGCTCATTAGCAGGCAACCTAACATCGAAAATTGCTGCCAATAAGGGTGTCAAACAGGGTTGCATTTTGGCTCCCATTTTATTCAATCTCTTCCTTAATGACCTGGCTATTCAGTCGTCTGGTCCTGACTGCCATAGTCCAATCTTGGTGCATTACACGTACTCTTGTTACTTTATGCTGATGATACGGTGCTGTTCTGCTCTAGAGTGGGCTTAAGATGTCTGCTGTCCCGTTGTGTTCTGTATTTTACTAGTAATAAGCTCCAGTTCAATTATGAGAAGTCCAAAACCTTAGTTTTCTCAAAAAAGTGGAGGCTTTACAAAAGGGTTATTGATGGTAAAGAGATAGAGCAAGTCAAGTATTTTAAATACTTAGGTGTTTATTTTCAATATAATGTGACTTGGTCTACCCATCGCAAGTATGCACTGAAGATAGCTAACATCAGTGCATCTGCCATAGCTCGCTTTTTTTATGGCAGAGGTAACCAATTTGTGCCAGCTGCCATAAAAATATTCAAAGCCAAAGTGATTTCACAACTTCTGTATGGCATCCCAATCTGGTTTGGATCTTATGAAGGTGCTATCGAACATATCCAATCCAAATTCTTGCATAAAATTCTGGGCATGCCAAAAGGTGTCGCATATACAGTTATCTGCTTAGAAACTGGCATGTCCTTAATGGTTACTAGTGCATGGCTCATGACCTTCAAATTACAACTCTGAACCAAATGCTCTCTGAATTTAATTTGTCAAATTAGTCAGCACAAATTGAGAGAAAAATACAAGCAATGGGTTTATCCCTAGAACTATTGTCTATCCTGTCCTTCACCACCACAGTCCAACAAATTAAAAACAGGCTGCTAGATATTGAGCGCCAAGACCTATACAGTCTGGCTAAGAAAACTTGTTCCCCACTGAGTTTTGAGATCTCTCTTAGTACTGGGAAAATGGCCTCATATCTATCCGTCTTGCAGGTGCCACAGCAGCGCAGAGCTTTTCCCCTTGCCAGATGCACCATGCCATGCCCTCTGCCATTCTTGATGGCAGATTTAACAAGACAGCCTACTCAGTCAGATACTGTCTCTGTAAGCAAAAATGTGTGCAGTCAGTTACTCATATTCTTCTTTATTGTAATTCGTATACAGATCTTCGTCACCAGTATTTACATCCACTTTTAGTTAGCATGGTTGATTGTTCTGATGCACTTAAGGTCTATAATCTTTTGAACGATACTTCATCTAGTGTCACTGAGAAAGTGGCTAAGTTTATTCTGTTTTAAAGGCATGCCAGAGGATCTCATAGAAATGTTTATGCTTTTCCTGATGTATATGTATGCAATCATTCCATTTTACCTTTTTTTTAACCAATTTGCTCTGATATATATATCTATATATTTTATGCCAATAAAGGCTAACTTGACTTGACTAAATTAACTTGGGAGAGTCTCAAATAGCATGATGATTAAGGTTATAAAATACATGGTAGGGCAGAAGGCCACACAGATAAGAGAGAAAAGGAAAAGGCGGGGGATTTGTTTTGAGTGTCTGAATAGCTGTCATGCAGTATTTTGCATGCTGGAACTTGTCATATCTTCAGTAAATGTCTCAGTTAATGCACAGAAGAGGAACAATTCTGAAGTACCTTCCTTTCTACCATTATTGCCAAATTAGTTCTTCCACCTGGAGCTATATGATGTGCCACAGCATGACCTACCATATCCCTGCAGCTTTCTGATTCACAGCACCAGTTCATACTATCACTATTTGCTAACAGTTTGTATTATTCTAATGTGCCCACGTTCCAAGGCAGCTTTAAGGCATGCAGCCTTCATTGGAATGCTTGTATAGTTATAGCCAGGGCTGTTTTTGATCAGGAACACACAGGACGCAGTTCCGGCTGGCTTGGCATCAGGGAGTGTGGCCTAATATGCAAATGAATCTCTGCTGGGCTTTTTCTAACAAAAACCCTATGCAAAACAATGGTGGCATCAGGGGGTGTGGCCTAATATGCAAATGAGTTCCTGCTGGGTGTTTTCTTCAAAAAAAGCCCTGGTTATAGCTGTTAAGAACCACTTGGACAGTTTATGATTTTACATAAATTGTTTATTTTTTTGTATATTTCTGGTCAAGGTTTTTGTTTTTCTATTTTTCCAGAGAGCCTAGAAACCTCTGAAGGCTAAAGCAGAGATGACTCAGGGAACATCCACAACTGGAATTGCCTGCAGTTGTTTTTTTAAGGCTAAAAAATCTTAAAATTGGGTTTGTCTGTGTCCTTTATAATATTTATATCTCCGCTACATGGAATTACATTTTATTACACACATGACCCAGCCCGACAAGGTACAACTTGGAGGAAGTCTCCTTGGAGGAAGGTTGGGTCCACACGAGTCTAAGGCAGGGGTGTCAAACTCATCTGTTATGAGGGCTGGATCTGACATAAATTACCTTGGTGTGTTCAACTGGTGGGTTCTAGCAAGCTGAATGCTACAGCTACAGTGAGTTTGTGCCAGCAAAAGATTTGCAGAACTATGGATACCAGAAAAAGATTACTGTGATAGTCCTCTGCGAGTCTCAGGAGCCAGGGGTGTTTTGATGCTGGGCAGAGATCTCCTGACCTGACTCCCATTCCCCTCAGTCAGATGGCAGCTCCTGAGAGATAATTTCCCACATGCTGCAGGGGCGCAATTCAGGGCAGGACCATGGTGCAGAGGAAGAAGGGGTATCAGCCTCCCCCCCCCCCTCCTACACACACACACAGTTTTCAAGATTCAAAACAGCCCTTTTGGGGTGGAGGATGCAAAGGCAGCCTATGGTTCAGCCAGTGGTGCGGATGTTCAGCTGCTGCCATGAAGGTCCCTGTATTCACAGCAGCAATAAGAGGACAGAAATCAACACCATGTGGATGCAGTCCAAGTTTCTCTTGCTGTTTTCTCTCAAGACACTGAGTTATGAGGAGTCTACAAGTAGATTTATCAGACTTGCAAAAATCAACAGATTCTTGAGAGTTAAACAACTGAATAGCCATGGATTGCTCTGAGCAGAGCATAAGAACATAAGAGAAGCCATTTTGGATCAGGCCAATGGCCCATCCAGTCCAACACTCTGTGTCACACGGTGGCCAAATACACACACACACAATGGCTAATAGCCACTGATGGACCTCTGCTCCATATTTTTATCCAATCCCCTCTTAAAGCTGGCTATGCTTGTAGCCACCGCCACCTCCTGTGGCAGTGAACTCCACATGTTAATCACCCTTTGGGTGAAGAAGTATTTCCTTTTATCCATTTTAACCTGACTGCTCAGCAATTTCATTGAATGCCCACGAGTTCTTGTATTGTAAGAAAGGGATAAAAGTACTTCTTTCTCTACTTTCTCCATCCCATGCATAATCTTGTAAACCTCTTATCATGTCACCCCGCAGTCGACGTTTCTCCAAGCTAAAGAGCCCCAAGAAGTTTAACCTTTAATCCAAACCTTTAATCATTCTAGTTGCCCTTTTCAGGACTTTTTCCAATGCTATAATATCCTTTTTGAGGTGCAGTGACCAGAATTGTACACAGTATTCCAAATGAGACCGCATCATCGATTTATATAGGGACATTATGATACTGGCTGATTTGTTTTCAATTCCCTTCCTAATAATTCCCAGCATGACGTTGGCCTTTTTTTAATGCCTTGACATTTTCAGTGAATTATCTACCATGACCCCAAGATCTCTCTCTTGGTCAGTCTCCGCTAGTTCACAACCCATCAACTTGTATTTGTAGCTGGGACTCTTGGCCCCAATGTGCATTACTTTGCACTTGGCCACAATGAACCTCATCTGCCACATTGACGCCCACTCACCCAGCCTCAACAGATCCCTTTGGAGTGCCTCACAATCCTCTCTGGTTCTCACCACCCTGAACAATTTAGTGTCATCAGCAAACTTAGCCACTTCACTGCTTACTCCCAACTCCAAATAGTTAATCAACAAGTTAAAGAGCATGGGACCCAGTATTGAGCTCTGCGGCTCACCACTGCTTACCGTCCTCCACTGCAAAGACTGCCCATTTATACTCACTCTCTGCTTCCTATTAATTAGCTAGTTTTTGATCCACAAGAGGACCTGTCCTTTTACTCCATGACTCTCGAGCTTACTAAGGAGCCTTTGATTAGGAACTTTATCAAAAGCTTTCTGGAAGTCAAGGTAAACAACATCTATTGAGTCCCCTTTGTCCACGTTTGTTCACCCCCTCAAAGAACTGTAACAGGTTAGTGAGGCAAGATCTTCCCTTACAGAACCCATGCTGAGTCTTCCTCAATAACATGTTCGTCAATGTGCCTACTCATTCTGTCCTTGATAATGGTTTCTACCAACTTTCCCGGTATTGAAGTCAGATTGACTGGCCTATAATTTCCCGGATCTCCTCTGGAACCCTTTTTAAAAATGGGGGTGACATTTGCTACCTTCCAGCTCTTAGGAACGGAGGCAGATTTCAATGAAAGATTACATATTTTTGTCAGGAGATCCACAAGTTCACCTTTGAGTTCTTTCAGAACTCTTGGATGTATGCCATCCGGACCTGGTGACTTATTAGTTTTTAAATCATCAATCAGTTGTAGGACCTCCTCTCTTGTCACCTCAACCTGACTCAGGTCTTTCAACACCCTTTCTAAAATCTGCTCTGTCCAGCTCAGTTCCATCTTTTGCAATAAGGGAATCAAAATCTTGCCCTTAAGGCTAATGTTGAGATAACTAAGGAGATGTGGCATACTTTCAACACTCAAAAACACTATGCTGGTATTCATAATAATCCAGGGTAACATTTAGCATGATAGCAGACATTAGGCATTCCTTTACTTGTTGCCAGTCCCCCTAAAGCCATCTTATCCCAACAAAATATACCTCTGCCCAAGTCACAGCTCCTCATGCCTAGTGCCTCGTGTCTGTCATTCCAGCACCCAAAGGATCCCTTTAGATGAATTGCACCAGTTGACTCACACATATAAAACTGTCACAACTAAGTTGCTCCAGGGGTCAATTAACATTCCTTTCAACAAATGCATTCCACTGCTCAATATTTTGGATTCTTGGAAAGAAATTTCTTCCTAGCAGGAGAGTCACCAAGTTCCCCAGTCTTCTGGTCTACAGACAAGGGGTGAAATACCCTCATTCCACCTACCAGTAACAGCCAGCCTAGACAAGATTTGCCCTCAGAGCACCATTGCCTGCCGTGCAAGCCAGAGGATGCTGTCTGCATGACTCCTCTGAGTAAGGTCCTAGTGCAGGTAGGGAGGTGCTGCCAGAGCAGCAGCTATGAGGCTTCACATCCTGCCCTTTCCAGTTCCTTGTTCACTGCAGTTGGGTCCAAGCTCTTGCTTCTGAAACATTGTGAAAGGCATGTCAAATTTTGTAATATCCTGTTTGTACTCCCATTTGTTAAGTTTGAAAATGTCAAGAGGGAGAAACTTTCACAATTTAGGAGGGTCACACAGAGGCACAAACTTGTCACCAATGTTCCCTTTAAGCTGAGGAGTCTTGTGAGCAAAAATTCTACTTTATGAGCTACTGGCATTAAAGTTGTGAGCTACTACATAAATTAGTTTGCTCTGGGGCCATCCTTCGTGAGCCAGGACAAAAATATGTGAGCCAGAGGCTAAAAAACTGTGAGCTAGCTCACACTAACTCAGCTTAGAGGGAACATTGCTTGTCACATACACCCAGAAAAAAGAGCAGGGAAATACAAACCCAGGCAACTTACACCAGCCTTTAAGAATTATTCCCTGGTGGGGAGGGCGGGATACAAATAAAAAGTATTATTATTATTATTATTATTATTATTATTATTATTATTATTATTATTATTATAAAAAAATAAAGGTAAGTAAGTAAGTAAGTAAAATTTTATTTATATCCCGCCCTCCCCCGCCACGCAGGCTCCCACGCAGGAACGGCACACCTTTTCAATTCCTTCCTTCCATAGGAAATAATGAAGGATAGGGGCACCTTCTTTTGGGGCTCATAGAATTGGACCCCCTAGTCCAATCTTTTTGAAACTTGGGGGATATTTTGGGGAGAGGCACAAGATGCTATACTGAAAATTTGGTGTCTCTACCCCAAAAAACAGCCCCCCGCAGAGCTCCAGATACTCGTAGATCAATTCTCCATGGTTTTCTATGGAAATAAATCTCCACAGGGAATAATAGAGTTCCCAGCAGACATTTCCTTCCCCTCCGCCCCCCGCTTTCTGACAACCCTGAAGCGGAGGGGGGGGAGGGTCTCCAAACCGGGGGATCCCCTGCCCCCACCTGGGGATTGGCAACCCTACTTCACATCAGTGCTTCATGTCTTTCCTAAAGAATGCCTTTAAATTGGTTTAGCTTAGCCAAACATGCTCACACCATCGAGGAAGGTTAAAATGTCTGCTGCTTTTTGCATTTCACTTTTGCTCCTTCCCTGCTACTTAGCTCTTTGTGGTGCCTCAAGCCCACCCCGCTTCCTGAAAAACAAGAGACAACCTAGGCTTCTGCTGTGCACATGGACAGGTCTTCACAAGCAGCAGTGGGTAGTTGCCATGAAGAGCAGCATTTCCTTAAAATGAAACTGAGCAAATTGCAAAGCTCAGGTAGCTTGAAAAAACAGGAGTGCACAAGGTCACCCAGATGGGTATAGCAAATGATCCTCCCCATATAGAGGGAGGGCATCTCTTGGAACCAAGGGCCACATCCTACTACCTGTAACAATATTTATTTAGTCCATTTATATCCTGCTCTGCCTCCAAAGAGATCTGGGGAACATACTTGGTTCTCTCTCCTGCATTTTATCCTCACAGACAGGGCTTTATTTTAACAGGAGCACACAGGAACACAGTTCCAGCTGGCTTGATGTCAGGGGGTGTGGCCTAATATGCAAATGAGTTCCTGCTGGGCTTTTTCTACAAAAAGCCCTGTTGAAACAATGGTGATGTCAGGGCATATGGCCTAATATGCAAATGAGTTCCTGCTCACAATAACCCTGTGAAGTAGGTTAGGCTGAGTGTGAGACTGGCCCAAGGTCACCAGTGAGGTTTCATGGCAGAGTGGAGGATATGAACCTGTGTCTCCCAGGTCCCAGTCCGACACTCTAAACTTGATGCCACACTGGGTTTCCCAGTCTCTGTTCTTCATCCTCCATTAGCTAGTTCCTGGTAATCCGACCTATGGTGCCATATTTAAAAGGCCTTACAAAGCAGTGCTTAACTCAGTGCAGCTTAACTCAGTATCTTCCATCAAGGGCCTCTGACTCCGTTTTAAAAAGGGACATTTCGGTGTAACATGCTGGTTATTTTAACAGCCTATTTTGAAAAACAAGTGGTGATGATATTTAGAACTTTTTAAAAATAATTTTTATTCACATTGCTCAAAAGTCTTTTTCTACAACCCCAGCATTTGGCATGCACATTGGGACTGTTGTAAGGAACACTGGCATAACACATAACCCATGGATGGAGCACATACAATGCAGCTGGGTAGAATCTTGGAACCCAGCCCCATTCAACAATCCCAGAGCCACATGAACAGAGGAAAAAGAAAAGAAAAGATAGGCCTACTTGCCCATGGGTTTTAAAGGTATAATATATAGATGAACCAAAGGTTCATTTGAATGACAAGACTTTGATGTTCTGCTTCTATGTTTAGGTATCTATCTTTTTGCCCTACTGCATCTAACTGAAGTGCTGGAGGGTCTGAGATTTCTACTGAGACAACAGCATGTGCATATGGGTAGAGAATGGGCTAAAAACTCCTGTTGTAAAGCAGCAACTCCAAGCCAAATCATTCTCCATTCCTACATCTACTTTAATGTCAAAAAAATCTATTAATGGATAGCCCACACATACTGTGCAGTTTGGCCCTCAGCTTCAGACCAGATTAGACATTGCCTCCCCCACCAAAAAGCTTACTCATCTCCTATGTTACATATTTTGTTGTTGTTCAGTCGCACAGTCGAGTCTGACTCTTTGTGACCTCATGGACCAATCCATGCCAGACCCTCCTGTCTTCCACCATTCTCCGAAATCTACTCAAAGTTGTGTTTGTTACATCAGTAATGCTGTCCAGTCATCTCATCTTTTGCCGTCCCCTCCTTCTTTTGCCTTCTGTCTTTCCCAGCATCAGGATCTTCTCCAGTGAGTGCTCCCTTCTCATTTGGTGGCCAAAGTATTTGAGCTTCAGCTTCAGCATCTGACCTTCCAGTGAACAGTCTGGGTTGATTTCCCTTAGGACTGACTGATTTGATTTTCTTGCAGTCCAAGGGACTCTCAAGAGTCTTCTCCAGCACCACAGCTCAAAAGCATCTATTCTTCTGCGCTCGGCCTTCCTTATGGTCCAGCTCTCACAGCCATACATTACTACTAGGAATACCATCGCTTTGACTATATGGACTTTTATTGGCAGGGTGATGTCTCTACTTTTTATTATACTGCCCAGGTTCACCATAACTGTCCTCCCAAAGAGCAAACATCTTTTAATTTCATGGATACAGTCACCATCTCAGGGCCATACCTGACAAGTTAGTCCATCAACACTCTCTTGTTACATATTCCTACAAATGCAGGAAATCTTTGCCTACAAGTACAGCAAATCTGAAAGATTATTTAGAAATAACCAACATCATCAAGTCACTAGAATACATCACCTTTGCTGCCTCTGAACTCATTACTTAAATATGGAGTTCAAGTTAATTTGGGGGGGGGGGAGACTCTAATAGCAGATGTAATGTCTATAAAAGGCACTCTGCCCATACTCAGAAGAATCCCCAGCTTTGCTATTATCTCTGATGTTCCTGGCATTCAAAACAAGTTTCAGAATGAACTGGATCAAAACCGGCCCCCTGGCTAGAGGCAAGTGTGACAATTTGTTCAACTCAATATTGCTTGTTTGGCTCGTTCTGGCAAGCCAGTTGCCGCTCATCATTCCAGAGCCTGTTATTAGGCAATTCCATGATTTCTGCAGCCAAAAATGCTATTTGTTTCATAAATGATTACAGTAAATTGGGAACTGGGGCGGTGCGAGGGGAGAAAGCAGGACTGTTGGATTGCATATTATGGCTCTGTGTTCAGGATACAAATGCGGAAAGGAGAAAACGAGAACAACCAAAACTCCTGAAAAGCATATTAAATGATGAGGGCTAAAAAAGTACATAAGATATTGGAGTCTCAAGGATTCAGCTGACTTCAACTCTCTGCCTACATTCCAGTTCCCTAATCAAAGCAAGCATCCTCGGCCGCTTTTATCCCACTGAGCATGTGGGGGCGTGGACAAGTATTTTGCCACCTTTTCCACCCTACTGCAGTTATAGTTGTCAGAGGGAGGCAGTTTCAATCAAGGAAATGGTATCAGCATGCAGAATTAAATCCCACCATTCTCCCGCCTTGGGTCCTGAGTCATTAGAGGGACCCCACCCACCACCACAGTAGCTGCTTTCCAAAACCAAATTACACCCCAGGGAATCAGTTCAGTTTTTCTGGCGCCACACAGAGGTTTCCCTTTTGCAGCAGTCAAACAGTCAGCTGGAGGGCGAGGGTCACCAGTCTCCAGATGGGGCTTGAAGATCTCCCAGAATTACAACTGATTTCCCGTCAAAAGAGATCAGTTCTTCTGCAGAAAATGGCTGCCTTGGAAGTGGACTCTATAGAGGTATTCCCTATGGAGGTTCTTCCCCTCCACAAACCCCTTCTTTCCTAAGTCTCCCCACCCCCCACCCCCCCAAAAAAGCCAGGAATTTTCCTACCCTAGTGACTACTTATGCGTTTGCAGCCAAAACAGGCAGCAGCAAAATGGAACCAGAATAATCTGGCAAAATATTGTTCACCATATATCATCACTGTTTTCCCAAACACACTCAAACTGACTCACTAACCATTGCAACCAGCCCATAGAGCAGGCCAGCATTTACCTCATTTTAGCTTAGAAAGTGAAAGAACAGGTTACCTAAGTTTATGGTTGATATGATTTTAATAAGGAACCTCTTGGCTCATAATCTCACTCTCAAATTCTAAAAGAAACCTGAATGATGACATATAAATTGCAATTATATGCAGCCATTTTTTTAAAAAGTTTGTGTATAACCTTTCCATAAGTGGATCATAGTTCATTCTGGCTCATTTTCCTTTCAGGTAAATACCGTAGCTCCGCAGGACGAATAATTGCATCCAAGCACCTCAGAGTCACATTTCAGTTTCACAGCAACCACCATGTGAAGTAGATTTGCTCAGGAATTAATAGCCAAATAGGGATTTGAAACTTGGGTTTTCAACGTCCAACACTCTGAGAATACTGACTTTTATGGACCGAAGGTCTGATTCAGTATAAGGCAGCTTCATATGTTCATATATGTTCACAAACAATCCTATAGGCTGCCATCTGAAATGTCTAAGAATTTTAATTAATCTGTTGTTTATTTTTTAACTTGTATAATGTTTTAATCCATGTTGCACATTGCCCTGCACCCAGCACTGGCTGGGATGGGGCGATTAAGCAAGTTTTAATAACAACAGTGATATCGCTCAAAAAATCTGTTCATCTGGCCCAGGCATAGCCCTCAACCTCCAAGCTATGAATGGCAGCCACTTGCTCCCATTTGTCCACGTGTTTTTTTTCTTTCTTTCTGCTATGTGTACATCCTGCTATGTGGGAATTCACTTTATGCACCTGACAAAGTGAACTCCAGCTCACTAAAACTTCTGTTTCAATAAACCTGTACTTCTTTAAATGTGCTACAAGACTTTCTTTTTTAGTTTCTTTCTGCAAGAAAAACAAAAACGGACTCCACTTAAATGTGGCTCACATGTGGAAATAGGCAGCTACAGCATACAAAGGGTGGTCCGCCCTCTCCTGAAAAAATCAACACTAGATCTGACCAAATTGGCACATTACTGGCTGGTCTCGAATTTACCCTTTCTGGGTAAAATTATTAAGAGGGCCGTGGCGTTGCAGTTACAGAGCTTTCTGGAGGACACTTCCGTTCTCGATCCCCACCAGTCCAGTTTTCGCCCAGGCCATGGGACGGAGACAGTGCTGGTCGCCCTGGTGGATGACCTCCAGCGGCACCTGGATCAAGGCGGCTCGGCGGTACTGATGCTGTTAGACCTATCAGCAGCGTTCAATATGGTCGACCATCGGTTGCTGACTTGCTGTCTCACCGATGTGGGGATTCAGGGGTTGGCCCTACAATGGCTTTCCTCTTTCCTTGATGGTCGAGGACAAAGGGTGGCAATTGGGAGTGAACTGTCCCAGAGACGCACACTTGATTGCAGGGTGCCTCAGGGGACGGTTCTGTCCCCAATGTTGTTTAACATCTACATGTGCCCCCTTGCCCAGATTGCCCGGAGGTATGGGTTGGATTGTCACCAGTATGCTGATGACACCCAGCTCTATCTACTGATGGACAGCCGGCCTGACTGTGTCCCAGAAAATCTGGACCTGGCGTTGCAAGCCATGGCTGGATGGCTCAGGCTGAGTAGTTTGAAACTAAATCCAGTGAAGACAGAGGTCCTTTGCTTGGGTTGGTGTGGTCCGGGAAGGGAAATTCCCCTGCCAGCCTTTGACGGTGCACCACTGACAGTGGCGCACAGGGTCAGGAGCTTGGGGGTACTACTGGAGCCTGCCCTGAAAATGGAGGCCAAGATAGCAGCCACTGCTAAGTTCGCATTTTTTCATCTTAGGCGGGCAAGGCAGCTGGCTCCTTTCCTGGAACACAGTGACCTGGCAACAGTGATCCATGCAACGGTCACCTCGAGGTTGGACTACTGTAATGCCCTCTACATGGGGCTGCCCCTGTGCCGAACCTGAAAGTTGCAGCTAGTGCAGAATGCCGCTGCCCGGCTGTTATTAGGGCTTCCTAGGTGGGAGCAAATTCAGTCGGGGCTCCGGGGACTGCACTGGCTGCCAATAATATACCGGGTTCAGTACAAGGTGTTGGTTATTACCTTTAAAGCCCTATATGGCCTTGGACCTGCCTACCTTAGGGACCGTCTCTCCCCACATGTTCACCAAAGAGTACTCAGATCTGGTTCCCAAAATCTGCTAGTAATCCCTGGGCCGAAGAAGGCCTGTCTGAAGTCAACCAGGGATAGGGCCTTTTCAATCACAGCCCCCTGCTGGTGGAACCAGCTACCGGAGGAGGTGAGGGCCTTGCGGAACCTTGGGCAGTTCCACAAGGCCTGTAAGAGCCAGTTTGTTGTAGTGGTTAAGTGTGCGGACTCTTATCTGGGAGAACCGGGTTTGATTCCCCACTCCTCCACTTGCACCTGCTGGAATGGCCTTGGTTCAGCTGTAGCTCTGGCAGAGGTTGTCCTTGGAAGGGCAGCTGCTATGAGAACCCTCTCAGCCCCACCCACCTCACAGGGTGTCTGTAGTGGGGGAGGAAGGTAAAGGAGATTGTGAGCCGCTCTGAGACTCTTTGAGGTGGAGGGCAGGATATAAATCCAATATCTTCTTCTTTGTAAGACGGTCCTCTTCCGGTTGGCATATAACTAACTGGTATTTAAAAACTGCGAAGGAAGGCTGTGAGAATAGCACCGAACTGTCAGACTGTCTGTTCTTGTTTTACTGTTTTAACTATTGTAAATTACTGCATATGCATTTTAATAGTTATTAATCTTATTGTTCTAGATTTTATGTTGTAAGCCGCCCTAAACCCGCCTCGGTGGGGAGGGCGGGATATAAATCGAATAAATAAATAAATTTGACTCCCTCTGCTGCTCAAATGTTTGCTGTGGTTTATGGAAGGAGTTATCCCCAACCCTCTATTTCTGTTCCCACTGTGGAGGAGGAAGAGTACCTAACACCTGCATCTTCATGACAGAAAGCATCCAAAGTGATGAGAGATCCTTGAAAACAGGTTGTGCAAAAGCTGGAAATGAACCTGCTGGCAGCTATAATCAGCCCCCAACCACCAATTGCTCCTAGTCCAGCGCTTCTAATTTATCAAAAAGGTGGCAGAGCAGTTTTTAAACTAAATCTTGGGGGAAAGCCGACAGGAGATGGAATGTCTCTGGTTCGGGAGGACTCATCTCAAAGAGATGAAGGGTTGGCTTCTATTTTTCTACCGAGTAACGGATCAGAGTTGTCCACTGTGATGGTGACAAACAGTATGGACTGTCTGCCAGAGTCTCGAGGCGGCAGGACAGAGGTGGCGGGCCTAGCTTGCCTGGGAAATTATAAATGTTTGTATGCAAATGCTAGAAGTGTCCGAAGTAAAATTGGTGAATTGGAATGTTTAGTGTTGGGAGAAAACATAGACATTGTGGGAATTTCAGAAACTTGGTGGAATGAGGAGAATCAGTGGGACACGGTGATTCCTGGATATAAGTTATATCGGAAGGATAGGGAGGGAAGGGTTGGAGGTGGGGTGGCTCTGTATGTCAGAGAGGATATACGGTCCAGTAAGACTGAGGTCAGAGAATTAGATTCCCTTTTAGAAATGCTTTGGGTTGAAATAGAGGACCCAAAAGGAAATTTAACTATGGGAGTTTGTTATTGCCCACCAAATCAAAAGAGAGAGGACGATTATAATATGATGGAAGGATTAAAGATAGCGGCTAAACGTAAAAACTGTGTCGTAATCGGTGATTTTAACTACCCGCAGATTGATTGGGTCAATATGTGTTCTGGTCGAGAGAAAGAGATTGAGTTTCTTGATGCTCTCAATGACTGTGCTATGGAGCAGATGGTCTCAGAACCTACCAGAGGTGGGGCGATCCTGGATCTGGTCCTAAGTAATGCCCAAGACTTAGTGAGAGACGTAAAAGTGATTGCGCCGCTTGGGAACAGTGTCCATAATGTTATTGATTTCACCGTTTGTATAAATAGGGAGTTGCCCAAAAAGACCGCCACAACACATTTAACTTTAAAAGGGGTAAATTCTCTGAGATGAGGAGGCATGTGAGGAGGAAACTGAAAGGAAAGGTAAATATGGTCAAAACCCTTGGGGAAGCTTGGAGACTATTTAAAACTATAATCCTAGAAGCTCAGATAAAATACATACCACAAGTTAGGAAAGGCACAAACAGGTATAAGAAGAGGCCAGCATGGTTAACAAACAAAGTAATGGAAGCTGTAAAAGGTAAGAAGGACTCCTTTAAGCGGTGGAAAACCAGTCCAAGTGAGATTAATAAAAGGGAACACAGGCAGTGGCAAATCAAATGCAAGACTGTGATCAGGCAGGCAAAAAGGGACTATGAGGAGCATATTGCAAAAAACATAAAGACCAACAATAAAAATTTCTTCAAATATATTAGAAGTAGGAAACCAGCCAGGGAAGCAGTGGGGCCCTTGGATGACCATGGGGTAAAAGGATTACTGAAGGAGGATGGGGAAATGGCTGAGAAGCTGAATGCATTTTTTGCCTCCGTCTTCACCGTGGAAGATGAGAAGTGTTTGCCTGCCCCAGAACCACTAATATTGGAAGGGGTGTTGAAAGACCTGAGTCAGATTGAGGTGACAAAAGAGGAGGTCCTACAACTGATAGACAAATTAAAAACTAACAAGTCACCGGGTCCGGATGGCATACATCCGAGAGTTCTGAAAGAACTCAAAGTTGAACTTGTGGATCTTCTAACAAAAATCTGTAATCTTTCATTGAAATCTGCCTCTGTTCCTGAGGACTGGAAGGTAGCAAATGTCACCCCCATCTTTAAAAAGGGTTCCAGAGGAGATCCAGGAAATTACAGGCCAGTCAGTCTGACTTCAATACCGGGAAAGTTGGTAGAAACCATTATCAAGGACAGAATGAGTAGGCACATTGATGAACACAGGTTATTGAGGAAGACTCAGCATGGGTTCTGTAAGGGAAGATCTTGCCTCACTAACCTGTTACATTTCTTTGAGGGGGTAAACAAACTTGTGGACAAAGGAGACCCGATAGATGTTGTTTACCTTGACTTCCAGAAAACTTTTGATAAAGTTCCTCATCAAAGGCTCCTTAGAAAGCTTGAGAGTCATGGAGTAAAAGGACAGGTCCTCTTGTGCATCAAAAACTGGCTGAGTAATAGGAAGCAGAGAGTGAGTATAAATGGGCAATTTTCGCAGTGGAGGACGGTAAGCAGTGGGGTGCCGCAGGGCTCGGTACTGGGTCCCATGCTCTTTAACTTGTTCATAAATGATTTAGAGTTGGGAGTGAGCAGTGAAGTGGCCAAATTTGCGGATGACACTAAATTGTTCAGGGTGGTGAGAACCAGAGAGGATTGTGAGGAACTCCAAAGGGATCTGTTGAGGCTGGGTGAGTGGGCGTCAACGTGGCAGATGCGGTTCAATGTGGCCAAGTGCAAAGTAATGCACATTGGGGCCAAGAATCCCAGCTACAAATACAAGTTGATGGGGTGTGAACTGGCAGAGACTGACCAAGAGAGAGATCTTGGGGTCGTGGTAGATAATTCACTGAAAATGTCAAGGCAGTGTGCATTTGCAATAAAAAAGGCCAACGCCATGCTGGGAATTATTAGGAAGGGAATTGAAAACAAATCAGCCAGTATCATAATGCCCCTGTATAAATCGATGGTGCGGTCTCATTTGGAGTACTGTGTGCAGTTCTGGTCGCCGCACCTCAAAAAGGATATTATAGCATTGGAGAAAGTTCAGAAAAGGGCAACTAGAATGATTAAAGGGCTGGAACACCTTCCTTATGAAGAAAGGTTGAAATGCTTAGGGCTCTTTAGCTTGGAGAAACGTCGACTGAGGGGTGACATGATAGAGGTTTACAAGATAATGCATGGGATGGAGAAAGTAGAGAAAGAAGTACTTTTCTCCCTTTCTCACAATACGAGAACTCGTGGGCATTCGATGAAATTGCTGAGCAGACAGGTTAAAACGGATAAAAGGAAGTACTTCTTCACCCAAAGGGTGATTAACATGTGGAATTCACTGCCACAGGAGGTGGTGGCGGCCACAAGCATGGCCACCTTCAAGAGGGGGTTAGATAAAAATATGGAGCAGAGGTCCATCAGTGGTTATTAGCCACAGTGTGTGTGTGTGTGTGTGTGTATATATATATATATATATATATTTGGCCGCTGTGTGACACAGAATGTTGGACTGGATGGGCCATTGGCCTGATCTAACATGGCTTCTCTTATGTTCTTATGTTCTTAGTGCCTCTGCTCCCAGATGATTTTGCTGTTCAAATGGATCTTCCAGCACCCCAAAGCTGTCACCCCACCCCCCACAGTCACCTCCACATTCTCACATACCAGAGATTCCTTGGGTGAGGTGGGAAGAGACAAGCTTTGCCTCTTGGACTAAAATTCAGAAACCTTCAGTCCCATGTTTCCATTTCCTCATATCAATACTGCAATGTAAGAAGTACTCTTGAATTGCAGGTGCTTGAGAACAAAGTTCATTAGGTAGAAAAGAAAAAAAAATTCTCCCTTCCATGTAAAAAAAAAGAGAGGAGGAGGGAGAAAGAATATGTGTATGCAAACAAAGGTGGGGTTTTGAAAAAGAGTCAAAATAGTATCAACTGCAAAGAACTTGAAGGATCTCTTTTACGCACAAAAAGTGATTGGGGACACTGAGTTTAACTCTGAAAAAAAAAAGGTAGTCCCCTGTGCAAGCACCAGTCGTTTCCAACTCTGGGGTGTCATTGCTTTCACAACGTTTTCACAGCAGACTTTTTACGGGGTGGTTTGTCATTGCCTTCCCCAGTCATCTACACTTTCCCCCCAGAGATTGCCAAAAGCCCGTTTACGACATTCCCTTCCACTCTTGTGTAGCCAAGAAACAGAATTCAAAAAGGGCTCTAGCAGATAGGAACTGCCTCAGTTGAGTCCTTATTATTCCCAGTGAGTTCTATGGACAATGGAAGCAGGCAATTGGACCAAATGACTGAGATCACCAGCAGCTGAAAGCATTTTTGGTGGCATCCTAGTTATGACCCTAGGTGCCTGCCTTTCCTCTCTCCCATTTAAGTAATGTTTGCCACGCATTCCTCGGTGCAAAGTGCTACCAGTACCTGTCCATATCACTAGATTGCCTAAACCCTACCAAGAGGGTTCCTAAAGGATACAGTTTCTCTTTTTTTTCCTGCCACCCCCTGCATTTTAACTCAAGAATGGCCACAAGGGAGTGCTATTTGTCCTGTGTACTGCTATCAGTAGAGATAGGTTTTCAGAACTGGGCAAACAGCATTCCCCCTGGGGCCATTTGTGATGACAGCACAGGTGGGTGACTTCAAAGCCCCTTCCCTTCATGCTGAAGTTCCAGTTCAAAATGGGCCCCCACAAACTGGGCAAGTAAAATAATAAAACAATGGGAGCTGTGCACATGGAATTTCCAATGCATTGTACAGTTGTGGCAACACATTTATCCTAGAGTTTTCCAAAGTGGAGGGGAAGATATTTGCAAAATATCACAGGAACAAACACATCTACTGTAAATCAGTTTAAACCCTGGTTTACAAACAGTTAATAAACTTTGAAAAGCCATTCATTTGATAACTCTACTTTATGTGGCAAGTCAAATCTGGAGTCTAGCTTGTCTAAGAGAGCTGATCCTTACAGCCTTCCTCCAGAACAGTAAGCTTCTGGATGGATATGGTGCATAAGAACATAAGCCATGTTGGTTCAAGCCAATGGCTGATCTAGTCCAACACTCTAACCAATTTCACAACAGACCTTTAATCCTGGTTTAGTCCCGTCTCCAAACTGACATTCTACACTAGAATCATAGAATCAGATAAACCAACTCTGTGTTCTATGATTTTAGTGTAGAATGTCAGCTTGAGGAAAGGACTAAACCAGGATTAAAGGTCTAGTGTGAAATTGATGTCACATAGTGGCCAAAACCCAAGTGCCGCATTGAAGCTTCTCTGCCCCACCAGACTGGCTCCATTTTATTGTTTACATCTGTCAAGTCATTTTCACCATCTTGGATTCATAGCCAGATATTCAATACAACACAAACAATTGCTGATTTGTTCACTAAGCATTACAGTTCTGTTTGGAAGCTGAGTGACTGGAGACAATACAAAGACCTGAACCATTTTCAGCTCTTCTTTACCTAAAAAAAACCTGCCCTAACACAAGATTGCCTAGTTAATGTTTGATTGTCTCAAGATCACCCCTCTGCTGCTCAAATGTTTGCTGTGGTCTATGGAAGGAGTCAGGGCTTTTTTGTTTGTTTGAGCAGGAACGCACAGGAACACAGTTCTGGCTGTGTCAGGGGGTGTGGACTAATATGCAAATGAGTTCCTGCTGGACATTTTCTACAAAAAGAGCCCTGGAAGGAGTTATGTCCAAAAATGAAAAATCCACTCAGAACCAGAATACTTTCAAGAGCCTCAAAGTTCTTTTACCACAGTAATGTGCCCCAAGACATCCTGGCACCTAATGAAAAAAAAATCCAGGTATTTCTTTTCCTCTTATCCCCAACAGGAAAAATAATATTTCCAAAGATTCCCTGAGGGCCTGATGAATGTGCATGTATGGGTCTGTACATTTGCTCATCCTGGCAGGGGTGGGGGAGTGCAGTTTAAGTTCCACAGGGCCTGTAAGACCGAACTATTCAAACTCGCCTTTAATGGTATGGGGGAGGTGGCTATTCCAAAGCAACCATTCACTCTAGGCAAACTGATCTTGATCATCTAGAGATCAACTGTAATAGTGGGAGATCTTCATGTACCACTTGGAGGGTGGCTGGCAACCCTACCCTACTTGCACCAGATATATGTAACACATAGTTTGGGCCTGTATCCACAACAAACAAGCAGCAGTTACACATTGCCAGGATAACAAAGATGATCCAAAGGAAGGGACTTGGGTATGCAAAGATTCACAAAGCACTTTAAATACAGATTTGCCAGGAACACGCCAATCAGTGGTTCTGGAAAAAGATTCGAGGCTTTCTCTGCACTGACAAAATCTGGACTTCACCCTAGTTCGTCAAACCAAGACTGCTTCTAGATAGGGTCACCAGAATGCATCCCCAGCTATGGCAGCACAAGCAAGCAGCTGGAGAGCACATTGGAACAGCACCTCCTATTCTGCCATCATTACCACTCTCTGCTGTTGCCCCGGATCAGAAGCAAGGTCCAATTTGCTAGAACCCCTGTGGGCTGGAAATGTTCCCATCCCCTACAAAGTTGCATTGCAGAGCCATACTGTAGAGTTGCATGGAACGTGTAATGATCCAGTGCAGTACAAAAGCACAAAACAAGTCCAGTCAAGGGCAGTGTTCTCTCTAAGCTGAGTTAGTGTGAGCTAGCGCACAGATTTTTAGCCTCCAGCTCACACATTTTTGTCTTAGCTCAGGAAGGATGACCCCAGATCACACTAGTTTATGCAGTAGCTCACAACTTTAATGCCAGTAGCTCACAAAACAGAATTTTTGCTCTCAAGAGTCTGCAGCTTAGAGGGAACATTGGTCAAGGAATCAGAGAGAGGTGAGAGATAAGTGTACAGTAAGATTCCCCATGACTTTCTGAAAACAGAGCATAGTTCTACCCCACTCCCTGTTGAGAGGAGGGTGGAGCATCCACCATGCAGTTTCCTCTTTAAACAGGAGAAAAACAGATTTTGTTTTTGTGGGAAAGCAAAGTAGTTTCCCTAATGACGTTGTTTTGTTCTGGGGACAGATTTCCGGGAGCAAGACTCCAAGAAGCTATTTTCAAAGAACGCAGAGTGGTGCTGCTAAAGCACTCATGTCAGGCTTCCTGCCCGAAAGAGGTTGGAAGCCCAAACAGGGGGCAGCACACACCCCAGTCCTCGCGCCATCCATCGGAGGCTTGGCAGCAGCCTTGCTTTCCCACAGTAGCGGCTCTATTACTGTTTTGGAACAGAACACTGCAGCCTCCCCCCTGCCTCCTTCTCCCTTTCAGTCTGCAGGGGTCCCTGCTTGGCAGCTCCCAGCTCCCTCTCTTCATCAATGAATGCTTGGTGATAAGCCAATCTATGCAAAAAGCATTCCTGGCTTCCCCCACCTTTAGTACAAACAGAGAGAGGGAAATCTGACTCCGCACTTGAGTGGATGGGGGAGGGGATTCACTCTCCCCCCCCCCCCCCATTCCTCCAATTGCAATCTAATTGCGGCAAGGGAGAAAGCATTATATTTGCTGGAGGGAATCTTATTTGAGCCAAGAAGTGGACTTGTTTGTTTTTCCAGCCTTCTTTGGTTCTCCATTTCCTCCCCCTACCCAATGAGTTCTGACAAGCCCTGACATTCACCTCACCCTCAACATTATATAAGGATCCCCCCTGCTTTAAAAAAAAACCCACTAGCAACAAACAGTTATGAGTTTAGCCAAACCATGAGGGAGAGACTAATTTATCCCAGGCCGAGGTGATACAACCCAAAGGATTCACCTGGTCTACTGTGGCTGGGATACTCTACCAGGGTTGTGAGCTCTGGGGTTAGGAAACTCTTGGAGATTTTGGGGCCAAGCCTGGAGTGGACAGAGTTTGGTGAAGAGAGGGGACTCATCAGCAGGAATGTGGTGACATAAGAGTGCACCCTTTGAAGCTGCCAGCTTTATCCAGGGGAACTTGAACGCTGTAGCCTGGAGATCAGTTGTACTTCTGGAGACCAACTGTAATTCTGGAAGAACTCCATGCCCCACCTCCCAGTAATGCCCTTCAAACAAAGTTAGACTCCAGTGGCATCTTTAAGGCCAACAAAGTTTAATTATGAGTGCCCTAAGCAATACTCCCTCTAAGCTGTTGAGTCTTGTGAGCAAAAATTCTTCTTTGTGAGCTACTGACATTAAAGTTGTGAGCTACTGCATAAATTAGCTTGGTCTGGGGCCATTTTTTCTGAGTTAAGACAAAAATGTGTGCACCGGAAGCTAAAAAACTGAACTAGTTCACACTAACTCAGCTCAGAGGGAACACTGGCCCTAAGTCATTTATCCTTAATGGCAGAGAGAGACCTAACCGATACCATCATCAACAACATTTATATCACTGCCTTGAGTGCCATTTAAAACAGAAAGGGAGGATAACCATCTTCCAAATAAACAAAGTATACAAGATAAGTGTTTAGTAGTTGCTCCACAATACAGACAGGAACAACATATTCTGAAAAGAGGAGCACACTTTCCAGATGTAAAACAAACATATATTCACAACAAGCAACATTTGGCAGATTTTTAAAAACATGGTACTTTCTCTATTCTTTTAGAGGAAAAGGAAAGGATAGCTCATGTTGGCACATGAGCTGAAGGCCCTGGTTGAAGAAACCCAGCAAAGATTCAAGTGGAGTGCATGTAAGGTGGTAACATATCAGTTTCTTCATGCCAAGGAGAGCTACTTCCTGGTCTAGGATCTCCCCACCCCCAAGTGTATAGTGGTGGTGGGGGCTAGTTGTCATACTTAAGACCAACATGATGATTAGGTGATCTGAAAACCTCCCACAGGCAATGAGATTGAAGTGCAACTTAGGAACAAGAAAGCTTATCTGTCCCTAAGCCCTGACCTCACTGACAGTGTAGCCAAAGTGCCTCCCAGAGAGTCAGCTGCGCACACGCCCAAATTGCACTCCCACAGTCTGCAGCTGTTGGAATTACTTTCCTGTCATTGCTGGTGGAAGGTGTGGACTAGGGGACCACACCCCCAAGGAGAAAAGGCATGCAGGGGGCAGGAGGGCCAAGGCTGGCTCCATTCATATAAAGAACTCACCACCTGAGCTTAAAGTCAGTTTTGCCCTATTGACTTTAGAGGGATGGGATCAGTCAAGGGCTTAATTGCACTCAGTGAACTGAGCTGTTGGCTATGGATCAGAATTAAAAGACTAACATCTTAGGGGAAAAGACAGAGGCTTATAAAATGATGTGTGGTGTGGGAAAAGTGGAGAGCTTTCTCTCTCTCTTCCCCCCTAAGACTAGAACCAGGGAACACCCCATGAAACTGATGTGCAGGATATTCAGGACAGAGAAAAGAAAAATACTTTTCCACAACATTAATTCAGGGAACTTGCCACCATAGAATACGGCATATGATGAAGGAAGCTTTGATTCTCAAAAGCTTACACCTCAAAAAATCTTGTTGGCTTCTAGATTTGAACCTAACAGGATGTAGTGATTTGCTCAAGTTTTGATAGCTTTAAAAAGCAAATAGACAAATTTATACATAATGGCTATTAACTAGAATGGCCAAATTGAACCTCAGTATTCAGAGGCAGCTTATCTCTGAACAGCAGTTGCTGGAAAGGGCAACAACTGGGATGCCAGAGCCTTCTTTGTCCCCAATGGGGGACTTTGGGGGGCATTCCTGGAGAGGAGGGAACATTCCCCAACGCAATAATGATATAACACAGAAGTGACATCATCACGTTGGGGACCAGGACCCTGCACACCTGAAGTCCAAGTAGCAAATCTGACACTGGAGTTCAAGTTATGAGCCCCCCTCCCTCCCGGCTTCTTCCACATTGGGGCTATCATCCATAGCAAGAAGGCAAGATTTTGGCCACTATGGAAGGAGGACAATGGGCCATTGACTGATCCTCTTATTAATCAAATAGATTAAACCAATTCTCCTTGTTGCTGCCTCAAGTAGTCTCCAAAAAAGCGTCATTACAAATTTATGGCCTCTTCAGGAAAATAGTAACTGTAGCTACAATAAAAATTCTACTAGGCACTGTTGTCTTTGATACAGGGAGGCTCATTTATACTCTAGAATAGGGGTTCCCATCCTGTGGCCCATCCCCAAGCCTTTTCTGTGCGGCACTCCAACTTGTTTGTTTGCTGCTATCACCCTCAATGCATTTTCCTTAAGACCTACATTGTTCTTCCTGCCTCAGGAGGCCCCATCTACTGCCATTCTTCTTGTCCCTTTCACACAAAAAACACAAGAGCAACATACGGTAATTTATTCTTGTTGGCATGGTTCCTTCTGTCAGCCGCCTTCTGGTCTTATCCTCTACACCAACATTTTGGCCATTCTGGGTGGTCTGCTAGCCAAAAAAGTGCAGGTACCCATACCACTCAGCTTTTTCACACTCCCTCTACATGCATTACCATGTTGACAGCTACGTATGTGTGTGAGGAAGATAAAGCAGCTATATGAATGGGTACAGGGGATGTCTGGCCTGCTTTTGCTGAAAAAGTGGGGAAGGGACAGTAAAAGGGGTGCTATTTTGGGGATGGGGGGAGAGATACGAAGTGTTTTGCATACCAAACATTTCTAGAGGCTCCTCCAAGTGGCTTCCAAGGTTACTGGTGAGGTTGCTGCTGCAGACAAAAGCATTTTTCCTTTCTCAACAAGAGCTGGTTGCTCTGACTTCTTGCCTTGCTTGCTCCTCCCACATCCACTCCAGCTAGGAGTCTTCTCATGCATCTGTGATTGCAAGAGCCTGTGAGTGGCCCCTTGGGTACAGAGGGAAAAAGTACTCTTAGCCAGGAAGCTTATGGGATTCCCCTTCCCACATCTTCCTCCAGTCAAGTTCCCTTGCCCACAGCTGCCATTTTGCTTCTCATGATTCAGGCTTGGCTGGCAAGCAGTGATGTGTATGTGCACCCTGCATAGAATTTGAAGCCAACTTAAAGGCATATCCTGTGCTTCAGGTGAGAGGCTGCTCTTTCATTTGCTCTTTCTCTCTAACTGCCCTTTTTTGGAGGGCTCCCAATTTTTAAAGTATTAAAATATGTAGATTTAAACTTCCAGTCAATGTGTTTATTAAGAAATAAACCTTATAGTATTCAATGTACTTAGGATTGCAACTCTGCCATCTGGTAGGTCAGATTCATGATCCTTTTTAAAAAAATTCTTCCTAGCCTGTGCATATGGGCCAATATACCTGGAAAATTTAGTAGATAGGGAGGTAGGGGTCTCTTCTTTGCCATGGTTGAAATGAAAATCCCCAGCTAATAGCAGCTAGAGTAGGGTGGATCTGATGGGAAAGGGAAGAGTTGGGCCCCTAAAATTATATTTGTCATATTTTTATTCATTTATTATATTAAAACTCTGTACCTGCCACTCTGCTAAAAATTCTGTAAGATGTCTGCAAAAGAAAGTGCTGTTTCAAAGACACAAAAATTTGAAGATGAGCACAGTGTCTTTAATGACAAATGGACTACTGAGTACTTTTTTGTTTTGAACGATAAAGCAGTTAGCCTGATATGTCTTGAAACAGTATTAAAGGAGAACCATGTTAAAAAGCATGTCTGAGTCCTATCACAAGAACTACTCAATATATCAAGGAGAGATGCAAGTTAATAAGATAAAGCAAAATAGTTTAGAAAGCACGTTGAAGAGAACCTGTATACTGTGAGGGTCAGCTATCATGTTTGCTAAATGCGTTCATTGCTAAGAGTTGGTAGACTGATGGTGAATTTGTTTAAAAGTTCATGGTTAAATAATGGAGGAAACGTGCCCTAATAAGATATCTTGTGTTCGTTGTGTCAGTTCATTTTATCTGCATCTACAGATCACCAAGTGAGTTAAACTACTAGGGGAAGAGCTGCATATGTTACTTAATGTCATGGCAAAAAGTTATGATTTTTTCCCCTTTGAAATCAGATGAAAGCAATGACACTGTAGACACTACTCAGCTACTAATTTTTATCAGGGGAATAGATTCCAACTTCAGAATTACAGGACAATTATGTGCACTGCAGAGTTTGAAAGGCACTACAACTGCAGAAAACATTCTTCTACTGATTTACACACCTTCAAAATCTTGGTCTGAGTCAGGATAATTTCAAAAGCATCACAACTGATGGTGCAAGAAATATGATGGGAAGTAAAACTGGTATAGTTGCAAGAATCAATGAAGAAAATGAAGCAATATTGAAATTAAATGGTACACTTCCCATGCAATTTCACTGTATCACCAATCACAGCAAACCTTGTGTACTAAGATTCTTCAGAGGGAAAGTGTGATGTGTATCATTGTATCCAGAATTAATTACATCAGGCATCATGCTCTCATTCACCATCAGTTTCAAAAGTTTCTTTCAGAAACAGATGCAGAATATGGATATGTATTGTACCACGCAGAAGTTAGATAGCTTAACAGAGGCAAAGTCCTCAAATTTTTTTTTTCAGCCTTCATCATGAAATAGAAGTCTTTCTCAAAGAGAAAAGAAAAGGTCAAGAAGTGCTTTCTGACCCTGGATGGATTTTTGATTTGACTTTCTTAACTGGTATCACAGAGCATCTGAACACATTGAATCTAAGTTTGCAGGGGAAAGGAAGGATTAAGTGAGGCATATTGTGACCTGAAAGCTTCTGAAGCAAAACCAAACATTTTTGTGAAGCAAGTTAGTGAAGATAACTTTTCAAACTTCTCATGCTGCAATGGACTAAAATTTGAGAAGGTCTCTCGGCTTGGCTTCGCGAACGAAGATTTAAGAAGGGTGCAATAGTCCACGTTTGCTGCAGGCTCGCTGGTGGCTGACAAGACCAATGTGGGACAGGCAGGTCCGGCCACAGCGGCTGCAGGGAAAAGTCTGATTTAGGGTTGGTCCTGTAGCAGTGCGAAGGTCAGGAATTTACAATTCAATGTTGAAAGACACATCAGAGCACTAAACCTACTGCAGGTGGAATTCCAGAAAAAATTCACTGATTGTCATAAGCATGGAAAGGAAATAAGAATGTTTCAGAATCCATTTGAAGTAGTACCAGAAGATGCAAGTAACTTTTTTTCAGATTACACCAATTGATTTGTGAGCCAGTAATCTCAGGTAGCAGCCCTGTGGCGCAAAGTGGCAAAGCTGCAATATTGCAGTCAGAGCCCTCTGCTCATGACCTGAGTTCAATCCCGGCGGAAGCTGGTTTCAGGTAGCCGGCTCAGGTTGACTCAGCCTTCCATCCTTCCAAGGTCGGTAAAATAAGGACCCAGCTTGCTGGGGGGAAAGTGTAGATGACTGGGGAAGGCAAAGGCAAACCACTCCATAAAAACTCTGCCATGAAAACGTTGTGAAAGCAACACCACCCCAGAGTCGGAAACGACTGGTGCTTGCACAGAGGACTACCTTTTTAATCATCTCAGAGATATTTACAAAGAAAATAGTCTGTAAGATTTCTATTCTGGTCTACCTGATGTATTTACCAAATCTAAAGAAATTTGCTGCAGGCATGTTCACAGTCTTTGGCACCACATACATCTATGAACAAACTTTTTCCAAGATGAAAATTGTGAAAAACAAGTGTAGGTCATGACTTATGGATGAGCATTTATATGACATTTTAGGGGTATCTGTCACAATCTTTGATTGGACATTAATGCCTTGGATAAGAGAAAAAAGCCACAAAAAGCACAATGACTGGGAAAGCATGTGTAGCTAGGCAAAAGGATTATGTAGTAAAATATTGCTCCAAAATGGATTGCATTCAAGTTCACATTTCTTCATTGACCTCTGAATGTTTACTTTTGATCTAAATAGGTAGGTTAATAATTTTGTTATATTTTGATTTAAGATATGGCCCTCTTTAGGCATTGGGCACTCTAATGCAGCCCCCATTTGCCGGAAGGTTAGGGACTCCTACTCCAGAGATCTTGCCCAACCCTAAAGCTGTCTGATTACCTCACATGACTGTGACATAATAAGTACTACACGCTCAGTGCATGCATTTCAGTCTCCATGCATTTGTGGAATATGAGCTACCAAAGAAGAAACAAGATCACTGACAACCAACAAAACACAGGGGAATGAACTTCCACTCAGCGTGGGGGGGGAGGTATTTGTGGATTCCCTGCATTGTGCTGGGGGTTGGACAAGATGACCCTGGAGATCTCATCCAACTCTATGATTCTATAAGTCTATGATTCTAAGTAGATCTGGATTGCAGTGTTTGAACCATCAAGCCACTGATCTGTACTGACTGGCCGCCCCAGTGATAAACTGTCCATTCTAGTGGTCAAGTTTTATCTTTTCTTGCTGTTGTTTCTCCAATTATATTACAGTTTACATGTCAACTGTAAGAATCAAAGAATACTTCTTCCACAGCTTCTTCCAGAGAGCCCCCTGGACAGTCATGAAATACACAATTAAAATAACTGCATTTGAAAAATATCACCAGAAAAAAAAAAAAGAATGATTACAGTCCTGCTACATTTCTGAAAGCAAAAATGTTGTCGGTCAGTCTGTCTGTCTCACACAGACACACAAAAACTATATTAGTATACTGATAAGGATTGCCAACCTCCAGGTGGCACCTGGAGATTTCCCACTATTACAATTGATCTCCGGGAGACAGCAATCAATTTTCCCTGGAAAAAATGGCTGCTGGGGGGGGGGGGACTCTATTGCATTAGACCTGCTAAGACCCCTCCCCACCCCCCAAAAAAATCACCAGGTATTTTTCAACTTCTATTTGACCATTCCCTTGACCTTAAGCAAACTTTGATTCTTACTAACTCCTCCAGGAAATCCCCTCCTTGGAAAATCAGGAAAGTCCAGTGCAATTCAAAATTAGTCTAGTCACTCTCCAAAGTACAACAGCACGTTCATGTCTTTCTACAACAGACCAAGAGCTGCTTCATGCACTACCAGCAGCAAGAAAGAAAATATGTTGTCAAGTGGTTGAAGGGCAGGGTTTTTTTTCTGGGGGAGCACAGAGTTTCGGAACCTCTTAATAGAAAAAAAATTCTCAAAAAATGTTCAAACGTTCATGAGGGGCACCTGTGTGGTTCTCCTTCATTTCCCTCTTGAGAGTTCCGGCACTTTTTCCCAGAAAAAAGACCCTGCTAAGTAAGGAGCCTGTGCATGTCTGGCAAATGGAAAGCTCAGTTGGACCTAAGCATGTATTTGCTGCTGGTTTTCAGGTATATAAATGTCCTTTTTTGCAGAAACTGTGGTCCCATTGTGGTCAAGATGGAGGCAAAAATCTGTTTGTGCTGTGCAGTATGTAAAGCAGCTCAGCACAGCTGCTCCTCCAGCAGACAGCAACTTCGTCACTCTACCTGTCTTGGCTGCAATCCACCCACCAATTAAACGGCTTCATTAAAAGCCAGCAGGAAATCTAAGCCTCCTGGAGTACTACAAAATTGCATCAAAAAACAGTGGGCTCAAATGGTATCCATTGCACTTTTTGCCACTAAAAGCACAGCAGTGATAAAACACTACTACATACAAAGGGCAGGATCAAGTTCTTTCACAATATCCATCCCATTATAAGAGCCACAAATGCCATCTTATGCATACTGTTCAGGTTACTCCTACTCCCATGCAATGCTGGATTTCTCCTGTTTGGGAACTCACTGAATAACTTTTACTGTCACTCAGGTAGACAGGTAGAGGGGCGGATATGCAAATGGATAGCAAAACTACTCTAACCAACTGCTGGGAGGGGGAAAAAATCACCAGCACTGAATAGCACTATGCCCAGCACTTCCAGGAAACTGCAAGGCATTGTTCCATTTCACAAACTGTCTATGAATTATGGAAAGGCTGTTGAATTATGCAGAAGCTTTCCTGTCATTCTCCAGGCCATTCCAAATGCAGGTGTGGTCACAAAACCACCCCAGGGAACTGCTGATCGATCGAGATACGTGTGAATCTCAAAATACAGGAACCCACGAACACATGCAAGAAACAGACTACCTAAATACACTTGTAAAGGGATTACATTCCCCTGAACACAACAGGGTCACACAGATAACCCTGGACAGAGAGTTGTGCTGCCTGGATGTGGCAAACTAAGATGCCTCCTAGCAGTTCAGTTCTAGTATTGAAGGTGGTGGTAGAGCTTGACCAGTTATAGCTTGTTTAGCTTTGGGGTTGGATTACACATGAACTATACCGTGCATTCTAATTCGTAGCTCACCACCTAGTCTGAGGCCCTCTCAAACGATGCAGAAGAGAATGGTCCCCACATTTCTAGCACAAGTTGACTGCATCTTTCTTATAATGCTTGCAGGTTATTTGCATACCTGAAAATACTGAGTGTGCATGTTTCCCACAAGCCAGTAATTCTCAAGAGCCTATTTAGAGCTGCAAAGAATGGGGGTTGGGTTGTGTAGGGAAACAAAATGCCACGGATCTTGATCACTCAGGGAGTCCACAGATCTGGCTATATTCTGCAATTTGGCTTCATCCATATGGAGGTTCTTTCTCACCATGGATCTCAAACTGCAATGGGGGGGAGGAGGGAAGTACCCATACAACATCATCCTTCCATCATCTGCTTACCAGGTTTTCCCCATCCTCAACATGTTCTCTCTCAAACCTGGTTTAGTATGATCTTTCCAGAAAAAACTCAGTCCAAGCATGTTAGCAAATAATCGGACAGGAAGGTGCATTTTTTTTTTAAGATCCCAGCTACATTAACCCCATTTTCCTTGCTTCAGCGCCCCCACGTACATGGCAACCATTTTCCTCTGGCACCTCTGAATGCAGTGAAACTGGTAACTCATGGATTAAAGTGGGCACAAAACTCTTGTGTGTGGATACTCCAATGCCAGTACAAATACTCCTGCATTCACAGCACCAATGACAGAGAAACCGAAACTCCCTCATTACATGGATATAGCCAGTGTTTGGACTGGATACATGTGGTGTCCAGGGAGCCCAGAGGGAGTCTGAGAGCCCGTGATAGTTCTCGGCAACCCTGATTGCATCATTGACAGTTGGAAACTTTTCAGTATCAGCCAAACAGACTTAATGACTTTAGGCCTATTCCACTGTATTATTTGAACTTCCTGTTCTGCAAAGAGAGCTAGTCAAACTTCATCTTCTTCTAGCCAAGAAGAAATCTAATTAAGCAGCCATGTCTGCTCATGGTCTCAACTACTGAGCATGAAGAGCCCAGAACAATGAATAAGAGAATTTTGTACAGCTTGAACACTTGCTACCACTTGGTCCAATAAACTTTGTAACAGGAGAAATCAGTTACCGCTTGCACAGATCTCTTAGAGGCATTGAAGCCCTATGCTGTGTGGAATCGTGAAACTCCACTTCCAGTAGTTTCTGAACAAAACTCTATTGGCAGGGCCTGTTAATAAAATATTTGGAAACCCACTGAGTCAGCTTAAGGACAGAGGGGCTAATTTGATCAGGGAAGCAGGTATTGTCAGGTGCTTAACCCTCTCCCACATACATTACTCCAACCTAAATCAAATCCATACATTTGTTACTAGCTTTGCTGGGGGAGGGAGTATAAGTACCTGCATTTATTCCTCCTAGCAGGACTAAAAGCTTGAGGAAAGAGAAATTTAGTTGATAAAATAGTACAAGGGAGAAAGGCTAATTCCCATCACCACCACGGCTGCTTTCAAGTAAGGAAAAAGACATCATCATATTACAAATGTATGAGGCTGCCAAGTACAAAGACAGAACTTTGGGGCATCAACTCAGCACTGTCCCTTCTGACTGGCGACAGCACCTAAACAGAGAAACATGAGATGCTTAAATTGGGTGCACAAGAAAACTTTTGGCTATATTGTGGTTCAAAAACAAAAAAAAGGCAGAGGTTTCAGATTCCAACATCTCAGTCTCTTTATCTGCTAAACAGGAGTTTGATATATAGTGTGGAGGACAACGCTGGCCCAAGGGCACTGCCACTACATCACTGCGGAGAGAAGACTTTCTAAACACCCAGTACACAGTATCCCATTGGGAATGCTAGGGGCTGATCTTTAAATGCTCTCACCTGCAGCCCCTCACCCCAAAATCAAATCTGGTTTTGACCCTCACAGTCTGAGATTCCAGAGATGTCACAACTGAATTTAGTACCATTTTGCTAAACTGGGAGAGGGAAGTCCATGGAAATACCAATTAAGTAGATGCACTCGGACCGATTTTGCACTAGGGCTTGTTCCGGGTAGAAAGCCCTTTTGCCCCCGGGGCTTCTCTCCATTTTTGCATAAGCTGCCACGGAGCTGCTAGTCCCTACGATGCTTTTCCGCAGCAAGCAGAAACCTTGTCAAAGGATCTCACTAGCTGCAGAATAGCAGCACACCAACTCGCAGCTCCAGGGCAACTTGTTGGAAAACAGAGAGAAGCTCCGGGAGCAAAAGGGCTCTCCACCCGGAACAAGCCTAGTGCGAAATCAGTCTCTGTTTTGATTTCACACTGTGTCACACACACTAATTGCGTGCTCAAGTACTGTTTTGCCATTTTGAATAATCAGTTTTCAAACAGCTTGCAGCCTCAGGTATGATATATCAGAACTTCTAATGTACTTAACCCTTTCAGCCAAACTTAGTGTGAATCACTGTACTGCTTTTCATGCCAGGAGTCTTAACTTATGATTCCCTGGTGGGTAGCCGTGTTGGTCTATCTTTGTTCTTATGATACTCTGAAATGCTTTAATCAACCATAAGAAACAAATAATCCCCTCTTTCTGGGCTTTATTCTCCAATAGTAATATAAGAAATCTCTTCCAGTTCTAAAAGACAACTCCCAGGATTTTTGAGGAAACCCAAAAGTTATAACTCAAAACCTATTTATTTAGATGTACCCTTTGTGCACAAATGAAGGGAAATCATCACCACTGCTCCGTTGATTTCAAGAACCACTGCTGCCTTCAGAAATCAGCTGATTCTCCAGTGTTTACTAGAGTGTTTCGTACAGGCTTGTTTGCAGCTTGTTCCTAATTATTCCTAATGCTATAATAAGTAGCCTAATGTAACTAAAACCAACATAGCAATTACACATGGAAGACTGCAGACTAGCAAGAGATTTTTATGCAGTATGGCCATTTTAAAAGAGTGTCTCCTGATATTAACTACAGGTGCATCTCAACAAACCAGCTGTCTTCAACCCCTTATGAGAAGCCCTCTTGACAAATGTAACTGGATTTTCCTTCAAACAGGCCAGTCTTAAGAGTTAGGTGTGTGCAAGCCTCTTGGTTTTAATAGGATCAGACTTTGCAAATGTGCTTAGGATCACAGCTTATTACACACATGACTTGGTCCTCCAATGAAGCCCAGAGAGCTTGCTTCCATTTAAATTAGTGAAGTGTGCAGGGAATAGTTCTCATTACAAAAGAAGATTATGCCCAGTTTCTGCACACTCCAGTCTAAAGGAAAGCACAAGCTGTTAAACAGATCTTTTCCTGTCAGATCTCCTGTACCTTTAACACCTACCAGGCCGGGGGGGGGGGTAATACAGAAGGTCAAGCTTTTCTCTTCAGCCCATCTTCCAACTTTGAAGAAATTTTAACTGTTCAGTTCCATCCTGTTCTCTTCCTGTTCAGAAGAAACACAAGAACCCTGCTAGTGCAGTGGAATGGTTAGGACAAGGATTTGAAAAACCAGACTGAACTCCCACTAAGCCATGGGAACTTTCTGGGTGACTGTGAGCCAGTAATTCTCACACACCTTCACCTACCTCACAGGCCTATTGTGAAGATGAAAGAGAGGAGTGGAGAACAATGCTTTACACTGTACTGGGGGCAGGGGGAGCAGGGTATAAACCTCTTCATGTGAGATGGCACTTCTTCACAGTTTTAAGAACCTGGTCCCTCAAAAGCAAGACTCCAGTCTTAAAACCAACCACTTATCGACTGGTTGGTCTGAAGACCAACTGATTGTATTTAATGGAACATCTTCTTTCTCTGTGAGCCATTTTGGTATAGTGGTTACTTATCTGGGAGAACCAGGTTTGATTCCCCATTCCTTCACATGCAACAGCTGGAGTGCCCATGAGTCAGTCATAACTCTCTCAAAGCTGTTCCTCTCTCAGACCTGTTCCTCTCAAGAGCAGTTTCTGCTAGAGCTCTAGAACATAAAAGAAGCCATGTTGGATCAGGCAAATGGCCTATCCAGTCCAATACTCTTGTGTCACACAGTGGCCAAAAAATTAGGTGCCATCTGGAGATCCATCAGGCCTGGATGAGCCACCTACCTCACAGGGTGTCTGTTGCAGGGAGGGGAAGGGAAAGGAGATTGTAAGCTGCTCTGAGACTCTAAGTGAAAAGTGGGGAATAAATCCAATATCTTTTCTTCTTCTCTCAATCTATGAAGCTCCCAGTTATGCAGTATTGAGACCTTACAACCAATCCTTTGCCCATTTGTTGGAAAATAAATCACAAATAAGATCAATGACATTTCCTGAGAAGTGTAGCGAAGGCTGTGTGGTGTTATGACTAGCCTAGGACCAGACAGACCCATTCACCAGAAAGATCCCTGGGTGACCCTGGATCTGTTGCTTTCTGCTCACAGGGCTGTCAGAAGAATGAACATCCACACTGCCCTCAGCACCTTAGAAGAAAGGCAAAACAAACAAGAATAATAAAGACATAAAAGAATTATCAGTCTGAGCCTTTCCATACTACTAGTGAAATCAACAGGAATTTCTCCTAAGAGAAGAGCATACTACACCTCTTAAGAACAGTATCAACACCTTTTAAGAACAGTATCTGAGTTATACGGGGAAAATTCAAAACAGCCCAAGCCCCTTACTTCATATTTACTTGCCCAATGTTGGCCCATAAACTTCACAGCTAATGTACATTTATTGATATATATCACACAACATCAGCAGTGAGAGAAAATCCAATGAAAGAAATCTTTCTCAGCAAGAAGAAGACAACTACAGATTACAGAAGAACACAACTAACTCAAACCCACACTGCAGTTGTCTTCCATTTTCTTGATAAAATCATTACCATGAAGCTTGCTTGTTTCAACTACAGGCTTCTTTTCTTTGCCATACTTCTGGTATATGTCTCTTCAGGAAGCCTTTGCTACCTCTTCTCCAAGCTGGTGCTAGTGCTCTTCTTTCCCACCTGGGACTGATTGATATAAATTGCCCTCCAAACGCAAGTCTTTAGTTAATTATGTTTTCTAGCCCATGCTCATGACTTGCTTTATATTCCTCAAAATAGTGAAACCAATGTATTGCAAAGGATGCCCAAGTCCTTCTGCTGTCCTTGCTTGGTCATGATTAGGACCCAAGGCTGTGTTCAGAAGTGACACAGCAGCATCTCCAGTAGGCTCAGAGATTAAAACAAAAGCACTTGGAAGTTAAGTCTGAGCAAGTCTGTGAGACTTTCTTCTAAATCCAGGAGTGGGCTGTTAATTGGCAAACTGCTTTCCAGACTTTAGGGCTTACTTTTCCTGTAAGATTTCCCCCCCTCTCAAGGTAGGAGAAGAGGGTCCTTTTCATCACATTACAGCTTTACAAAAATGTACCAAATGAATGAATAAGAAGAGGGAATGATGGGTGATCCTGACATCTCCAACTTAAACTTCGCTTTCACAGTCTTGCTTTCTTCCTTACTTGCAATATTCATTTTCAAATACTGGCTAATACCAGGAGAAGTATCCTAATAGTGGAGCTAAAGACAACACAGCAATTACCATTACTAGGATTGGAAGGCATGTGTTAGAAAGATATTTTTAAACCGTGTGGCTGTATGGCTTGCTCCCTGCTGTGTCAATGACCTGCTTCTTGCAGTTTTATTAAATTAAACAGAAGCCACAACTTTCAAGTGAGCCTAATAGCTTAGGAATCCAAAGGCATTTGAGATCAGCAGGGCTTTTTTAAAGCAGGAACGTACAGGAATGCAGTTCCAGCTGGTTTGGTATCAAGGGGTGGGGCCTAATATGTAAATTAGTTCCTGCTGGGATTTTTCTACAAAAAAAGCCCTGGAGATCAGGGTTGAAGTTTATTAGTCTGAAAAAGGCTCAGGACAGGAACTGATAGGGTCACATCTTATTTCTCTTCAGGTGGTTGTATTTCAGACTGCGGGTGATGGCTCATGTCACTGAATGTTTCTGCGTGGAAAAAAATGTTTCCTATGCATAGGAAACTAGCATGATAAGGAGATGACCAGGCTAAAATTCTTATTCTTAATGTTTCGTTTTCTGTGCATATGATTTATTGATTTTATACAGAGGAGATTTTAGTCATGTAGTCTTCCACTTTCACTCTGAGGTGAATATGGCATAGGCCTAGTTTGTGAGAAATATTGTATTGTGAGCCACCTTGACATGGTTGTCAACCTCCAGGTGGTGGCTGGAGACCTCCTGCTATTACAATTGATCTCCAGGCAACAGAGATCAGTTCACTTGGAGAAAATGACCACTTTCGAAGGTGGATTCTATGGCATTGAAGTCCCTCCCTCCCCAAATCTCCCCTCCTCAGGCTCCTCCCCAAAAACTTCTTGGTATTTCCCAGCACAGAGCTGGCAATCCTATACTTTGAACACATTGTGGAGAGGCAGGATGATATTGTCAGTAAATAACTAGGGCTTCTCCAGCAGAACTAGCATCTAGCCTTGGGTTTTCCAGACTTGCAAAAGAAGTGGCACCCTACTGTTCTAAAGTAAAACTCTTATATCACAAAAAGGTTTCCATTAAGAACCTATAAGGATGATCTTTCCTCAGAAGCGTCCACTTCCCTCTGTTTCATGCTGTATCACTATTCCGTAAATCCTACATTCTTTCTGACTGGAAGGAGGCAAGCCCCTGATCAGTAATTCATGGCAGTGCAGTGACTCAGTGCAGAGGCACAACAAAGAGCCTCATCTCAGGGGGATGATTCTTCTGTTATTCATGTATAGATGCAATAGGCAGCCTCTCCCTCTCCCCAGATGCCTGGACCTGGTCAATAATTAAATATTTCTTAAGGTATTTAGTTTGGGAATTACTGATCCAGATGCTTTGGAGGCTTGACTCAGGACCATGCACCTGGACTCTTCTTTATTGCACAAAGTCATATTTGCAGTTTATGCTCAGCGGTGCTTGCGTGCTGGGTGGCCAACTTTTTTTTCTGGCCCTACTCCTGCACCTTTATTACTGAGATTAAGCAGCTGAAACTTTTCCCGGCCTGGAAGATAAAGGGATGGGAAAAGCTTCCCCTGCTTAATAACTCTATCCAAGCTGATGGTAAAGATCCAAGAGCAAAGCTGGGAAACACTGGTCACCTCCTTGTTAACACAGGAGAAGCTCCCAGCCAATTCTTAAAACTAAGGTATTTCCAGTGCTTTTTTTGAGCAGGAACACACAGGAACGCAGTTCCGGCTGGCTATGCATCAGGGAGTGTGGCCTAATATGCAAATAAGTTCCTGCTGGGCTTTTTCTACCAAAAAAGTCCTGGGTATTTCTATCTGCAGTTGGTGCCAGTGCTCTCCCAAGAGAAAGGGATACATTTTGTTTGGAATAAACAGCTAATGCCCAGCAACATTCAAGTAATCTTTGACTGGCCAAGAACTGATAGTACCACTAAGATGCATTTGTTTTAATCACTTGACCAGAATAAGGCTTCATTTTATCCAAACTGTTTTCCCAGACCACAGCTGCCGAATCTATTTCTGGTACCAAGGCTAACTTTGGGAATATGTTAAATAAAAGATAACAGCTCTGAGCATGTAAAGAGTACTTTCTTTCTCACCACTGAGAATCCACAGCCTAATGTAGAGACTCTCTGCAGATGATGTGGCTTCCTGATCAGCCAGATCTCTCCCAGCACTGTCCTTTGGAAAAATTAAGCACTGGTGAATACCGATGCTTATTGGGGCTGGGGGAGTTCCTAGCTGCCTAAGTAGCCAAATACAGGAGGAAAAGGGGTAGAGGACACAGCCTCTCTTGGCTGAAGTAAGCATCCCTACCTGAATCATTTATGCATTTATTTCTTGTGCCCTCTGTCCAACCAGCATACTCAAATCAGCTTACAAAGTAAACTGTAATAAAAACACAAAACACCAGAAGAGTAATGCATAACTAATAAGCTAGCATTAAAAAGCCAGACAGAGCATACTGACAGCACAGAACAGTTAGCAGACTCTAAAGCCATCCAGCCTGATGGAGAAAGCTTGTGCACTGTGATATGTTGGTTGGTCCTAATAAAAGGCATTAGATGGCTTTTGTTTCTGGATTTATCCAATGTATCCTTTGCCTTTCATCCAACCGATTCTGGGCAGGATTCAAGGATTTTCCCATTTAATCCTCATAACTGTCCTGTGTGATAGATTAAGCTGAGAGAAAGTGAGTGGCCCGAAATCGCCCAACAAGACTCAGGGCTGAAGGTCTAAACAGATGGGATGCGGCAGAACCATAGCCACTCAAGTTTTCTTTTTTGAGTTCTATACAACCCCTGGGAGGAGTACAAATTGAACTGGGGAAACAGAATGAGGGGAGGGGACTGTTCTCTCAACTGAAGTGCCATACATACCACCTCATCTGAGTTGCTTGGCAGAAAATAAGCACGTACCACCCAGGTTAAACACCTCTTCCCAGTCAGCCACCTTCCCCCTCCCATGGCTGCTTTGAATTAACCACACACACACAAAACCAGCCACAGGATCTCATCCTTGATCACCCCTAACAAAGTCAAAATTTGAATCCAAATCTGTGACTCTGATCACTGCACCATACTGACCTACCCCTGTGCACAACAAGCACAAGTTCCACAGTGGCCTCTTTTGCTGGTGAAGATGGATAGGAATCACTGTATCTGTGGATTTGCTGCCTTGTACAGCTATTTAAGGCACCAGTCCTTTGTCAGGAATCAGATGAAAACAGTCTCTATACTGTGTGCAAAAGTGTGGGTATTTGCAGGTGAGGTTTCTCTTACCCCTGCAGTGTGGACACAGAACCAGTTATAAATTGCCTCTTCTTCCAAACCATTCTCTGTTCAATCTGGTCTCCCTTGCTAATACAAAATCCCTGCCCTGGATTTGGAGCACGTGTCTCTGTTGTCTAGGACATGCCTGTTAGCCTAAGGAAATGTTTGATCACAGGGATCTAAAATCCAGCTCTAAATTTAAATGGACTCATTGCTGATTGATCTACTGTCATTATTAAGGACATTTTTTTTACTCTGACTTTCTCACAAAGGTTCAGTGCCCACACTTCCTGAGCCTCCTACACATTTCTTTTTGTCCTCCAGCAACCCTTCTTGTCCTGCCTTTTGAACCCAGGAATTCCCACCTGTCTTTGCTGTCCTGTTTGTTGGCTACAACTGTGCCCACCTGCAAGCCTTTAATTAACCCAGAGTCCTGACATGCTGTTCTACTTTCCCCCCTCAAAACAGTCTGTTACTCCAGTCCTAGAAGCTCCTTGTCCTTAGCTGAGAGTTCCCACACCTTATCAGAACTGGCACCTTTACTGGAACATTTATCAATCAAAATTTATCAAAATATCAACAGTGTGCAACTGCAATTAAAAAGGCCAATCCTAAACTGGGGGTTATTAGGAAGGGAATGGAAAACAAATTAGCCAGTATCATAATGCCCCTGTATAAATCAAGGTGTGGCCTCATTTGGAGTACTGTGTACAATTCTGGTCATCACACCTCAAAAAAGCATTGGAAAAAGTCCAGAAAAGGGCAACTAGAATGATAAAAGGAACACTTTCCCTATGAAGAAAGGTTAAAAATGCTTGGGGCTCTTTAGCTTGGAGAAAAGTCAATTGAGGGGTGACATGATAGAAGTTTACAAGATTATGCATGGGATAGAGAAGGTTGGATAAACATATGGAGCAGAGGTCAATCAGTGGCTATTAGCCACAGGGTATAAATAGAACTCTCTATCTGGGGCATGTGATGCTCTGTATTCTTGGTGCTTGGGGGGAACAGTGAGAGGGCTTCTAGTGTCCTGGCCCTACTAGCAGACCTCCTGATGACACCTGTTTTTTTGGCCACTGTGTGACAGAGTGTTGGACTGGATGGGTCATTGGCCTGATCCAACATGGCTTCTCTTATGTTCTTAATGCCCCCATTGGGAGGGTGGGGAGGGAGCAGCTGTGGACCAGCAAAGAGATGAAGGGGGGCAGCAGATCTGGGACAGGGGATATGAAAGGAGGCTATGTAAGTGTGAGGGTACAGAAATGTGTCCAGTACCCTCTGTAGAGTTGCCAGCTTCCAGGTGGAGCTTGGAGATCTCTTGCTGTTACAATTGATCTCCAAATGACAGAGATCTCTTCCCTTGGAGCAAATGGCTGATTTGGAGAGCAGACACTAAGGCAGGGGTGGCCAAACTGTGGCTTGGGAGCCACATGTGGCTCTTTCATACATATTGTGTGGCTCTCGAAGCCTCCACTGCCCCATTGGCCAGTTAGGAGAAGGTATTTCTCTCTTTAAATAGCTTCTGCAAGCCAAGCCAGAGGCAGCTTTGGAGAATGCATTTAAAGTTAAAGTTGTTTTCTTTCCACCTCTCCCACCCTCCTCCTGCCCCCCCTCTATTCGCCTCCCTCTCCCTCCCTCCGTTCCTTCCTTTCAGCTCTCAAACATCTGACATTTATTCTATGTGGCTCTTATGTTAATCAAGTTTGGTCACCCCTGCTCTAAGGCATTGTACCCTGCTGAGGTCCTTTTCTTCAACAATCCCCCCCTCTCCAGGCTCCACCCCCCTCCAGGTCTTTCCTGATCCAGTGCTGGTAACCCAGAGCTAGGACTGACCCCAGTATCTGGCAAGCAAGCATGTCTCAGGACCCTCATATAGTTCTACAAGCCATTTTACCTTTGATGCATGCTGGCCTGCACCCAAATCTTATCTCAGTCTGGAACGATTGCCATGGAGCCAGGAGAGGCATTGGTGCAAAGTCTTCCTAGGCCTCATTGTTCCCAGTTTGAAAGGAACAATGTGTACCTCAAGCTGCTCCTCTCCTTTGCTGTCTTATTTGCAGCTTGAAAGGGAGCACAGGAAAAAGAGCACACCTGTGAAGCTGCCTGCATCTCCCACTCTCTGATTCGCTCTTCTTTTTGTTCCCTACCCCCTTCAGCTTTGTACACACAGGAAGGATAAAGCAAGCCAGCCCGGCTCTTCCCAATGGGCAACTGCAGCCAATGTGCTGTTGAGGATGTCAACTAGCCCTCTGTGCATATAACTGGTCCCAGAAGTAGGAGCCAGGCTTTCTTGTCAGGCACTCACTCTTCATCCTCCCCAACACTGCCCAGCCTGGCATTTCTGCAAGCTGTACCAGCCTTCATCAGCTCTGCCGCCTCCTCAAAGTGCCTCCCATTCTGATTGGGTCAGAGATCCCAACAATGTACAAAGGGCTCATTTCAGAGCAAACAAGCCCTCTGCAAGCCTCTCCAGTTTCTGCAAACCATCAGTCCTAGTTCCTGCCAAGTCACTTTGATGGGGCTTCTGCAGGAAGAGCTCCTCATGTATTGTGCCTGCTGCCCACTCTCCTTGCACCCTCCCTGACCCACATTCCTCTCCTCCCTCCATCAGGTCTATCCATTGTCCGATGGGAGGTCAAGATGGGAGGAAGGCAGGTGCTTTTATCTTCCAAAAGCTATTCTCAAGACAGCTTGTAATGGGATATCTGCTAGAGGATATCTCCTCTAATGAGATCCCTGTCCCAAAGCAGAGTTTATCTCCCGGCTATTAGATCAATGTGCAATTACAAGGGCAAGAGAAGGCACAAGCATCAAGTGCATCAGGTTATGCACACGCACAGACACGCTCTTTATTTGCACAAATGCCTATCCTAGGCTTATGTGCATGAACTTTTAAGCCAGGTGTTGACTCTGTGCTACCATAGCTACTAACCATTTCATTTGGACCAAGAGTACGCTGGATGAGTGACACAGTGGCTGCCCAGGCTTACTGTCAGCAACAGACAGTCCAGATCAAGAGGCCGTAGACTGCCACATGCTGGAATTAGGGGACAGTCAGGTTGGCAAAGAAGGAGCAGGTAAAGGGAGTTTCCATTCCTAGGAAAATGACATGCATACCAACACAGCAGCTGAGAAAGACTTGCTTGATACAAACCTTTGTTTGTGTATATTACACTTGCCTACATCAGCTGTCTATCTAAACTTTCCATCCTCCAGGAAAGGAAACTCCCTAAAGCAGCTTATTTCCACTGCAGTAAACCTATGACTACCAGTGTTAGGAGGCAACTTCAGGGAAGATCTAGGATTCTATGCCCTGTTTGTTGGCCTTCCAAGGCCACTGATTGGCCACTGTGTGAAACGATACACT
The DNA here is from genome assembly GCF_032191835.1 of Heteronotia binoei. NCBI lineage: Eukaryota > Metazoa > Chordata > Lepidosauria > Squamata > Gekkonidae > Heteronotia > Heteronotia binoei. Next base: position 82,657,906 of record NC_083230.1, read on the forward strand.
GGAATAGACAGAACACTGGACTGATCCAGCGGGGCTCTTCTGAAAATCACTGCTGCTATTAAAGGCTGCCAAATTTTTCCTGGTAGGATGTCCATCTTTAACAGAACAACAGAAATTTAGCAAGCAGAGCTTTTACCAGCATGGTGTTGCAGAGATGGAAAAAACCTTTACTCACTGGATTTCTGCTTCTTACATAACATTAAAAGGTACAGGAACACTGCCAGGAAAAGTTAGCAGACCCAAGTTCTCACACTGATTAGAATGTCTTCCAATTTTTGACTCTGCATCGATATCATAGCACTGTGCACATTCTGCATTCTGCCCACTGTGTGCAGGTCTATATTTGAATGCTGTTAGCCGCCCTGAGCCTGCCGTGGCGGGGGAGGGCAGGATACAAATAAAATTTTACTTACTTTTACTTACTTACACAGAATTACATGCAGGTGCTATATAAGCACTATTAGAAGAAACGTGCCCAAGTGAGCACTGTATATTTGTACACAATGTCAGTATGCACAAATGGAAAGCAATTACAAAATCTCACTAGGCAGTATACACACAATCACAGAAGCCCTGGGTAGAGACACATTCTTCAGTTTTTATGGCAGCTTAATTCTTAAGCCTTCCAAACTGTGCAACACTTTTGCTTTTACCCTGAGTTATCTGAAGGGTTGTCATGTGGGCCTTGTTAGCACATTGAAGGTTATAACAATCACTATGTTCTTAATGCTCAAAAGAATTCCTGGACACAACCTAGAGACCTATTTCTTTTCTGAAACCTTTCTAATGTTTCCAATGATGAAGAGACCATAGCATATCTACATGCTGCGGGAGTGCAAGGGACCATGACATTTCAAGCAGGCACCAGAGATTAAAAGTAACACAATTGTACTAGAAGCAACAGCTCTGACACCAATTTGAGAAAGAGCCACCTGAATGCAAGCCAACATCCATAAAAACAAAATTAGTCAGGTGTGGTTGACTGTACACGTTTCACATCTATGAGGGTCTTCTACCTCTTCAAGGAATTCATACCAAGGCACTTAGGTGTACAGCAGCAGCCTGGCAGAGAAAAAAAATCAAGACTGAAATAGCCTTCCTGTCACTACTGCAAAACCACCGTGAATAAGGCAATCCAAAATACTAGACTGGCACAGCCTATGTTAGCCTCAGGCTCCATTCCAAGTCTACTTTTTTACAAGCCCTGACTGCAGAGATTCCGGAATTCTCAAAGGGCATCAAGCAGGGAAAGACATTTTCCCCTCAAAAGGTCAGAGAAAAATGTCATTTACCTGTTTTTTTACAAAAAAAATAAAATAAAATGTCTTTGCCTTCAGTACTTCAGCAAAGAATGTGGTGCAGACGATGCCACTGGAACTTCTGTCCTTTGTGTGGCAGGCTCCCTCTGTTATCTCCTCATCTGTTATTCCCTATACAGGTTGAGCACTAATGCCAATCTTTCAGTGACCTGAAGGATGTACAGTAGAGCTAAAGTTTCCTGCATATTCTCCCCCCTCCCCCCCCCCCAATTTCACTATGATCTATAGGTTTTTGAAGCATTATAAAAACCTACAAAACATGTTTGGCTGGAGTCCATAATGACTGAGGGGGGAAAGGAACATGCATCATTTCTAGTAATAACTTTACCATTTTCAGGTTCTGAAAAACAGTAATCTGTATCAGCCAGTTCCTGGCTGATTTCAACTCTGACATTCAATTTCCTAGCTGACAAGGGCTGTGCCCGTAGATGTTCCAAAGTGTGTCATGTCAGGAAGCCTTGGAGGGCATGAGGAGAGGAAGTAACTACAGATTTGTTCTTTGGGAAGGGGAACATTGGCAATAACAAGAAACGCTGATGAGGCAGATCCAAGCTATATGAAGTCAACTTGCCTTACAGGAGGGAAGAGAAAACTTCAAGGAATGAGTGTGTACACTGAATATTATTCTTGGCGTTTGAGGTTCTGGATGACCTGACCTCTGCTGCAAAAAATGGTGGTAGGTGATACATTTGGCACAGTTTGTACTTTCATGTATTTATTTATTTATTTATATCCCGCCCTTCCCAACAAGTGGCTCAGGGCGGCCACATGTATGCACATGTTTTGGGATCTATGGATGACTCAATTCCCTCTACTTTCAACAAGGGAGTGTGTATGAATGAGAGGCTGAACATCAAGAAAACATGTGCACCATTTTCTGAAGAGAGGAGCTGATTCACACAAGCATGTTCATCCCACAAAGACTGCAACAGCAAGTGTTGACTGGCATATGCAAACAAGTTTGGGCAAATCTAACACCAAAAGCAACCAAACGTCCCCTCAAATGCCACACTCTCAGTGAAGTCAGTTCATGCATCCAGCTCTTTATCATCAAGAAATGAATCACAAAGTGATGAGACAGACTGTGATGCTATGCATGAGTGAACAAGCCCACTAACATTGTTAAGGAAGTTCTTGGTTCAAATTCTGTTATGAACTCACCAGGTCTTAGACAAGCCATTAGTCCAGGAAAGAAAATCCACAAATGATCCAGAATCACTAGAGCAGTAAAGAATTCCATGGGCGTTTAGCCTCCATCGCATCAAATCTACATGGTAGGTCTCAGTTCACATAAAAGATATGTTCTGTTTACCACAGACACACCCAGCTGCATACCAAGAATCTGCTCTGAAGGGTTTTGTCACAAACCAAACAAAGCAGTCATTCTTTGCTACAGCACTAGATCAGACCCATGAACAGGTCAATGCCTTCATAAAAACAGATACAGGTGCAGCAAGTCACTCAGTAACCCAGTAGTGAGAACAGCAACAACTATCCAGGGTGATCCAGGACTAGTAAGACTCTATCAGCAGCAAGGAAGGGACAAATCACTATAAACAAGCACCAGATATTCAAATATTCTTTGCTGAGCAACTCTCAGCCTTGATCACAAACAATCATGAATGACATGGACAGCAGTGACTTCCTAAGATACCAAGAACTTCGTGGGCTCTGATGAAGCTGATACTGTCAGAGGTTCACCCAGACTGGACAGGAACAAGATGACCTCTGGTTTATGAGAGGAGCTTGTGGAATGATCCCAACTAAGAACCAACACAGAAGAACAAAGTGCCATTGTTTTTCAGAAAGAAGGTTCTTGCAGAGAAGAAGGCTCACATCACAACACTGAAAAATGAGTGTGCTTACTTCTCCAGCTTGTTCATAGTATGCCAGACCAGAGGCTTTTTTCAAACATGAGAATTAGCCATGGCCCCCAACATTCAATGAAACAGGACCTGGCAACAAAGCAGGCCCTCTAACAGAGCTCCAGACAGCAGCACAATCTTCAGATGCAGCCCTCAAATTGGCTGTAGTGGTACTGGATAAATGCTGTGGTCGTTCAAATGCATACATCTGGATCCTCCTGAACATCCCTAGAGTAGATCCACACAAGGTACCTGCTATATTTCTTGTGACACCAGAGTCATGTGGACAGGCTTGGCATGGGATGGGATGCCTACACTGCACATAGCCTTCAGCAGAAAGAAAAGAAGCAAAGGCTCGAAGCAGAGAGTTGCCTCTGTATCAAAGAAGCTGGCACAGTTTCCTCTGCATCCTTGAATACAAAACTGAGCTGTTCTTTCTTGTGGTAGAACATGGTACCCCCAATTTAAAAAGGAGGTACACAGCACAATCAGAGTCTAAGTACTATGTTCATCTGCCAGAAAGGATTTGAGTGCACTTTCAGCTCAGGCCCAATAAAAACCAAGGCATTGCCCATGTTTTATGGATTCCGTTTGATAGAACCTCATTCTTTGCTGCAAAAAGCAAAACAACAACAACAAACTTGGGACACATAAAACTTACTTTCAACCATGGAATCTCCAACACATATCCTTGATATTACCATGGTGCTACTTGAAAGGCATGTGATATTTCAGAATGATAAACCCAGTGGATTGTGCAAAGTCACTGAAACAAGGTTTACAAGAAGGTCATGATCCTAGAGAATCCCACCAATACAGGTAACTCTGAAAGAAAACAAGGTGTGTTTACTCTTTTAGGGAGAAATTGTATTTTAAGATGAAGAAAAGGTATTTTAAAAAAATCTGAAGTTCTCTAGTCCTAGAGGCCAGAGCTGGGAAGAGGAAGTGGATCTAAATTGTTACCCAAGTGGAGACGTCTTAGCCAAACGTAGGGAAAGTGCTATGAACTGATATAGCACGCTGATTAAGGAAGCCTGTTGAGGCCTGTCCAAATGCTACAAAGTCATCCTCCGTTGCCCTCGTCTTTGCTTGTGGAAGGAGACGGTTTCCAGGGATAACTTAAACAGGAATAACAGTAGCAACACGATCTACTTTGCAAAGCAAACATATGCCATAAACAAAACAAGAGCTTACATTTCCAGCTAAAGAAGGCACATGACCATGGCTAAGTTTATTTCCCAAAATACAGTACTAGTTTGTACACATAATTTATTGGAAGGCTCTTTGAATGTTAAGGGAGTGATATATATATTCAACATTAGTAACCCTTCAGACCTTTGTCCACATGTGCACTGAAGGAAGCAGGATTAGGTCTGCCAGGCCCAAGCCCTGACTTCCATGCATTCTGGTGACTCTGAGTGAAGACACATAGGATCTTCCACATGTTCAGGAATGCTGCATCAAAAAGCAGATGGAATCCAATCAGATGGAAGCACATACAAGAGTACAAGTGGATGTGTGTGTCACTGCAGATGTTCATGCAGATGTTGGGCAGAACTGGCATGCACAGTCCCAGCCCCTCTAGTCAACATGTGGACAAAGTCTGAAGAGACATATTATCTTATTTTTACTTTCGTTGTCTAGCAAAAACACTGCCATGCATGTGTATGTGATTTAAGGGGATGTTATATGATTTCATATTACATTGTGAACATGTGTTTTTAGTCTATGTTCCCATGCATTTTATATTTGTCATCTAATTCTATTTGGATGTCATAATTCTCAGCTGGAATGTCTCCTTGATACTGTGAACAATGATAATATTTATAAGTGAACAATGTAAAAAAATTTAAAACCTCAAAATTCAAAAGTAGCATAAATTTGAGGATAGATCCATATCAGGTATTTCCTGCATATCCATAGCAAGTCTGATGCTTTTAAGCCAAAGTGCACAATTAGTTATTTAAAAAACAACAACAAAAACCTGTGGCTTAACCACACTGCAGCCTCTCTTAGTTGCAACCTCCCATGTGCAAGATGGGGGAAGCTATATTGACCTACCTTCCAGGGCTTTTGTAAAGATCACTGAGAAATTTATGTAAAACTATTTGGATCCTCTAAAGTACAATGATAAAACAAAATAATAAGAAAAATGATCTTTTAGTTGGGATAGGTTTTCTAACTGTCTGCTCCTACTGGCTACAGTTCTTCACTCCTATCAGATCGAGTTAGGTCCCTCTTAAGTGGTGACTGGAAAGGTTTTCAGTGCGGGCCAAGACACCTCGGCAGGTGCCCCTCTCAAATCTGGAGGGGGAACCACATGAAGATAGACCAGCCTTTCCTCTCTTCACCCCCTGCTCTCTTCCCACCCTCCATTCCTGTAAACACACAGCCTAAGCAGGAACTCCAACGCAGACCCTGCTCCCCCTCCCAGCATCTCTGTTGTACTCATGTAGAAGATCACATACATTTCGCAGCGGCAGAACTGCACAGGAAGACTGCTGTTTCTACACACATATGTCTACAGCTGACAAAACCCTGAAGTATTACCAGAAGCCCTGTTGAGGAGGGAAAGGAACCATAACCTGTGTATTAAAACCTGATGGTTCCCCCCTCCCCCCCAAAAAGCTGAGTAAGATAGGAGGGTAGGACTGTCAATCTCTATGTTTGTTTATTCTTATATCACCCCCAGTACCCACAACACTATCCCCCCTCCCTGTTTACTTCCCCCAGAATGCTGCAGGCTTGGCACAAATGCACCACCAGTGCCCTCCTGGCACGGAGAGTGCAGGCAGCAGATGGGTTGTTGCTGCAGTGCTGGTGTGTTTATAGGCTTCCAGTGCTGCTTGAGGTGTGCATGTGTGTTGTGAACAGTGTGGGGAGGAAAACACGGAGTGGGCTTGTAATCAAGGCTTTGTGTTGCATACAGGGACACCCCCCTCCCTTCACCAAACACACACAATACGCAGAGAGATGCTGGGATTATGGCATCTTGTAAAGGGAAGCCTCTGGTTTGCTCCGGTCCCCTGTGGATACAGGTGAGTTTCCTCCTTTGGTAGCTTCTGGAGGACCCCCTCCCCAAGTCCCCTTCAAAGGATATTAGCTACAGCAGGGAAGCCTGCGTCCTTTGAGGGCCGGATCTGTGGCATCCCTTTCCATCGCAACACACACACTTAGGACAAAGTCTCAGAGGTAAGTCACAAGGCAGAAGGATGAAAAGCATGTCAGGTTCCCTCACCGGCTTGGTGTGGTGCAGAGTGCTGGCTTGAGCTGGCCTGGTCCAGGGAAAGGGCCCCGAAGAGCCGTCAGAGAAGGGCTCACCCGGATCATTTCGGTCCCCAGCTGCCCCCCCCCCCCCCAACCGGGTTCCCTGATCAAACACAAAGCGGGCTGGAGAAGGAGGGAGGCAGGGATGTCTTGGCTGCAAAGGCTCCCTCGGGAGGCAGAAGAAGGGAGGGAGCAAGTGGGAGGAAGGGGCAGAGGGGGTGCCAGAGGGGTCATTGGGGAGGGGGGTCCGGGACCAGACAGCAGAGCCCCCCCCCCCCCATCTCTCACTCACCCATCGCCCGTTGTCTTTCAGCAGTAGCAGCGGCGGCAGCGACGGCGGTGGCTCCTCTGCCTCCAGAGCCCCGGGCGGGGAGATGCGGGGATCCGCAGCAGCAGCAGCAGCCTCTGGCCCCATCCCTGATGCCTGCAGCCGCGGCCGCCCGCCGGCATGGCTCAGCCTGGGCGAAGGTCCCCCAGCCCAGCCCAGCCTGCCCCGCGAGCAGCGCCCACCCAGGGGGCAGGAGGAGGCGCAGCCCCAAGAGCAGCCTGCCCAAGCCCCCGAGAAGGCGCTGCTCCTCCAGGGCCCGCCGCCTCCTCCTTCTCCTCCTCCTCCGCGGCCCCCTGCAGGAGCAGCAGCAGCAGCAGCCCGGGCGGGGAGGGGAGGGGAGGGGAGGGGAGGGAGGTGCGGCGGGGCCGGCGCGGTCAGGTGGGGAGGGCTGCTGCTTCTTCTCCCTTCGGCCGCGGGGGGCAGGTCCCGCTCCCAGCGCTGCGCTCCTGCCAAGCCCTTTGTGCGCGCCGGCCCTTCGCCACCTCCCCCGTCCCCCGCTCGGCCCCCCAGGCCCCCAGGCCAGCGCGCCCCCCGCCCGCCCCCGCCGCCAGTTTAAAAATATCCCTCCTCGCTGCTGCCGCCCCCATACGCCAAAAGGGGCGGCGGCGGCGGCGGCTGGAGGGGGGGGCGCTCAGGCACAGTTCCTCGGGCGAGCGCGGCCAGAAGGTGGCTGGGCGCGGGGGAGGGGGGTGGGGAAGAGAGAGAGCGGCTTAAGTCATGGGAGCCTCAGCATCCCGTTGCCCATCGCAGCCTTTTCGCCTAGGTAGGAGTCGGGATTTCGCACCAGGGAGGGGGAGGCCCGCCCCGCCCAGCAACGGGCAAGAGCGCGGCGGGAATTCGCCCCAGATGCGAGCGAGGGGGGCGCAGGTTTCCAGAGCCCGGATCCCTCCCCGCACCCTCGCCCTCCTGTCCGCCTGCCTCTGCAATGGGAAGGAATACAAAGGAACGCCTTGTGTTGGGGAAGGGGAGGGGGAGATGGGAGGGAGGGAGGAGACTGGGGGCTGCGCGGGGGGGGGGGGGGCTTTAGGAGCGCTGGAGCCGGGCGAGCACTTGTACTAGCCGAGAGAATGCACCAAGCGCTGCCCCGGGAGCGAGGGGGGAGGCAGGGCTGCTCGCCAGCCTGGCACCTGAAAAGGGGGGGGGGGGGGAGCAGCCAGCCTGCTGCAGTGCTGGGAACTGAACCTGCGGAGGGGGGTGGGGTGGGGGGAGATTGGATTCCGAATCTCTGTTGGGCTCCAGGCTTGAAGGCACCATCTGTAAAATGGGTATAATGGAAGTGTAGAGGCAAGAGAATAAAAGACTAGCAGAATTCTTCCCTAGACCTACCAAGAGTTGCCTGATTCCACACACACACACCCAGTATAACACCTATACCCAAGTTGGAGATCCTATGAAAATCCATAAACCGACTTGACACCTTACCTAGGTACATGGACGCTTCCCCCTCTGGGGTGAGCAGGACCCTTGGAATTTCCTCCAGCTACCTGGCATGTGGGCATTTGGTGAAAACATATTCAGGGCCTTTCCCAGACAACCATTTTGCTCTCCTTTTGCACAATAAATGTAGAGCCCTCATTTATATTTACTGGCAGTGATCTGAATAGTTCTCTGTACAATAGACCTTTTGCTGGGGGTAGGTCACAATTCTCCCCTGCACTCAGAATTGCACTCTTTTACCACTAGGAAAGCACTGTTTTCTGCTCAGTAACTTGGCAAACACAGCAGGGAATGCTGTGTGGGGGAGGACTGTGCAATGGCACCAAAAGGCACCTAAAGACAATGCTTGCAACGTCAGAACTGGCAAGTGACGCAACTCCTTCCTCTTCAGCCCTGCCATGAAAGCTTTTCACTTATATTTATTTTTTTTAAAGTCTAGGAGCCTCACCTTATTGCCACTTAACAGAGGTGTTCACACAGCTCCTTTGTTGCTGGTGTTCTTTAACAGAACTAGCAAAGACACACCCATCCCCCAGCAATTCCTTCCATATTTTTATATAGCCTCTTTTCATCGTTACCCACTCCTCCAATGCTGGAGCATGGAGGGGGGGGTTAGCAGAAAAGGACTGTAGATATTCCTGTGTAACCTCTTTCCATTATCTGAAGACAGATATTGTGCTTCTGTAAAGAGATACAAATGATATGCCCTGAAAGACCTTTAGCAGATGCCCTACTAAGTCCCTTCGGTCTTTCTGCAGGACTTGGCGATTGTCCAATGAACAGGAAGAGAGAAGAAAAAGGGTTCTGAAAGAAGAAGAGTAGGTTTTTATACCCTGCTTTTCTCTACCTTAAGGAGTATCAAAGTGGTTTCCAATTGCCTTCCCTTCCTCTCCCCGCAACAGGCACCTTATGAGGCAGGTGGGGCTAGAGAGTTCTGCGAGAACTGTGACAGGCCCAAGGTCACCCAGCAGACTTCATGTGGAGAAGGAATCAAACACACTTGTCCAGATGAGAGTTCAGTGCTCTTAGCCACTACATCATGCTGGCCTAGATGAACTGGGCAATCTGAATTAATGTGCTGTGAGCAGTACATGAGCAACAGCCCTTGCAGGGCTGAATGAGTCAGCTTTATTCTTTCCTTTATCTGCATCAACTGCCATGCTGGGCTCAATGCTGCTGTGGCATTTCTTGGACTATTGGGTCTTGTAATGCATTGTGTACCATGGAAGAACAGCAGGGGTTTTTTAAAGTAATAAATACATAGGAATGGTCATGTACATCCCACTACCTTAATAGTAACATGTACACAAATTTATACACACATATTCTAAGAAGCACTGGAAAGGAAGGATGTGTGACACAGTCACAGCAGTCTTGGGGGGGAGGTGTTTGTGTGCATGCATGCACGTGGAGTGTTCTGATTACTCTGCTCCTTCTAATCCAGCCATCTACAGTGCCATTAGAGCTCACCTTCATGTAATGGAAAGAGGGAAAGCCATGCTACAAAATGTCCATTTGTCACATTTCAAAAATGAAGCAGAACAAAAGACACACAGCACATCAGTATGGGAAGAATGCAATCCAGCACACAGTTGTAAAGAACTACAAATGCTGCTGAAGGGAGGGCTAAGGGAGCTTTGCTGGCCATTCCCATTTTTGAAAAGGTTACATAATCACCATTTTGGGGTCAGGAAGCCATTTCATCCAGGTCAGTTTGGGCAGTGATCCTGGAGGTTTTTTGCCATCTTCTGGGCATGGAGCAGGGGTCACTGGATGCGTGTGTAGGAGGGGAGGTATTTATGAATTTTCTGCATTGTGCAGGGGGTTGGACTAGATGACCCTGGAGGTCCCTTCCAAGTCTATGATTCTGTTATTCTATGAATGCTGCATTGCCTGGGTGGTCCTATGGCAGGACAACAGTTAGCCTTTCAAGAGAGAAAACAAAATCTAGAGTACATTTGCAAATGCCAAAGGCCCATGCTGGGGGCCAGTTGTATCCAGAGACACTTGTGATGTCACTGACACTATTCAGTCGGTGCTTATGATACTCACGCATTGCATTTCACAATCACAAGGAAGCACTAACTAGACAATGACTTACCTAGCAACAAAAGACACTTTTGCTGAAGAAGCAATCACCCTAAAACAGAGGATGACATGCTCTTGGTTTTCATTTATATAGGGGTGGCCAACGGTAGCTCTCCAGATGTTTTTTGCCTACAACTCTCATCAGCCCCAGCCATTGGCCATGCTGGCTGGGGCTGATGGGAGTTGTAGGCAAAAACATCTGGAGAGCTACCGTTGGCCATCCCTGATTTTACTTACAGAGTCCATTGTCCTCTTCTGTGAGTCTAGATATTTCCTAATGAGCAACAGCCACCCCCTTCAAGGTACCCCACATGTCTGGCTGAACACTTTGTCTAACCTGAAGTGCAACTGAAATACTTGGAGTTCGCAGGGGTTTGTGACTCTTAGGGTCCTCTTCTCCTGCAGGGTGTGCCTCTAGCTGCCTTTCTTCTTCCATTCCTGTTTTTACTGCCTTGCACACCTGTTGGACTCCAGCAGCTACACTCTAGGATAGAAAGACTAACTTTTTCTTCCTGGCTGAGTGAATAAAGATCTGCCTGAATGATTAATAACTTCTTTTGAACTTCTGTAATGCAAGAAATCCTGCCCTGTTCTGTAGCCTTTAACAACCAAGTTGGAATTCTATAGAGCTAGTTAGTGTAAAGTTTTTGTGCTTCTCCTTCATATGCCTGGTTTTACATTCATTTATGTTTTTAAGGTTGCCAGCCTTCAGGTACATAGGTAATCTACATCTTTACTTATGCGTGGTAGGGTTCACACGTATGTATTTACAGTACTACTCTATTGGTTTTCATTCCACCATTAAAGCCAGTTTACAACACAAATCAGCATTATCTCTTTTTTAAAACAGCAGTTATCTAAACATCTAAGATCTAAACATGGCATCCGGCCCCATCACATCTTGGCAAATAGAAGGGGAAGACATGGAAGTAGTGACAGACTTCACATTTCTGGGATTCAAGATCACTGCAGATGGTGACTGTAGCCATGAAATTAAAAGACGTTTGCTCCTTGGGAGGACAGCTATGGCGAACCTGGGAAGTATAATAAAAAGTAGAGACATCACCCTGCCAACAAAAATCTGTATAGTCAAAGCAATGGTATTCCCAGTAGTAATGTATGGCTGTGAGAGCTGAACCATAAGGAAGGCCGAGCGCAGAAGAATAGATGCTTTTGAGATGTGGTGCTGGAGAAGAATCTTGAGAGTCCCTTGGACTGCAAGAAGATCAAATCAGTCGGTCCTAAGGGAAATCAACCCAGACTGTTCCCTGGAAGGTCAGATGCTGAAGCTGAAACTCAAATACTTTGGCCACCAAATGAGAAGGGAGCAGTCACTGGAGAAGATCCTGATGAGATGAGATGGCTGGACAGCATTACTGATGTAACAAACATGAATTTGAGCAGACTTCGGAGGATGATGGAAGACAGGAGGGCCTGACGTGACTTTTTCATGGGGTTGCAAAGAGTCGAACTCAACTGTGCGACTGAACAACAAAAACATCTAAAGCAGTACCAAGCAATTATCTAAAATAAAAGTTTCAGGAGTGTAAATATTAATGCCAGCATAGCCAAAACTCCAGTATCAAAGCAGAATGAGCAAGTTTTCATGTGCCCCTAAAATCACCTGCATAGGAACTTGTCTGCAGGACAAGTAGATTCCAAAATGCTGGGGCAACCCCTGAGAGTCAGTTTGGTGTAGTGGTTAAGTGTGCAGACTCTTATCTGGGAGAACCAAGTTTGATTCCCCACTCCTCCACTTGCACCTGCTAGCATGGCCTTGGGTCAGCCATAGCTCTGGCAGAGGTTGTCCTTGAAAGGGCAGCTGCTGTGAGAGCCCTCTCAGCCCCACCCACCTCACAGGCTGTTTGTTGTGGGGGAGGAAGATAAAGGGGACTGTGAGCTGAGACTCTGAGATTTGGAGTGGAGGGTGAGATATCAATCCAATATCATCATCTTCTTCTTCTGAAGAGCCCTGCACATGGCAGATATCAGGTTTCCCTTCATCTTGAAAGTTGTTCTGAGCAGGGCTGCATGGGCAGATCTTAAGAAGTTGGAGGAGTCATTTATTTATTTGGAACATTTTTATGCCACCTCTGCAAGGAACCTGCCCAAGGTGGTTTACAAATGAAACATAAAACATTAGAAGTTAAGTAAAATCCAGAATTTAATAACCCAGCTAGAATAAAAAACAGATAATTAAGAAGCATAAAATAACCATTTTCAAACTAAACGTTATAAAATGGTGTTAAAAATCACCCCCTCAACTGAAAACCTTGGTGTTTTCATCTGGTGCCTAAAAGAGACCAGCGTAGGCATCAGGCAGGCATCAAAGGGAAGGACATTCTATAAGTGAGGTGCTACTATTGAACAGGCCCTGTCCCTGGTTGTCTTCCACTTTATCTCTTAAAGCAGGGACATGAAGATCAGGCCTTGTGAGGCAGACCTTAACTGGTGAGCTGGGCAATATGACAGAAGGCAGTCCAAAGATCCTGGTCTAAGGCATGTAGGGCCTTAAAGGTAAGTGCCAGAGCACTGAATTGTGCCCAGAAACAAATGAGAAGCCACTGCAGATCTTTCAGCATCAGAGTGAAACAATCCCTGTATCCCACCCCAGACTTTAGCTTGGTTGTCACATATTGGACAAGCTGAAGTTTCTGGACCATTTTTAAAGGCAGCACCATGTAGAGCGCAGTAGCAATCTAATCCAGATGTAATCAGAGCATGAAGTAACGTGTCCAGATCACATTATTCAAGGAAGGACTATAAGTCATGTATCCACTAAAGCTGGTAAAAGGTACTGTGTAGCACAGAGGAGACTCCAGTCATGGGTCATGATCCAGCAACACCCCCAAGCTATTAACTCACTCCTTCAGGGGAGTGCAGTTCTCTCCAGAACTGGCTGACTTTGTTTTTATTGGCCCCATCCAACTCATTGCTTTTGCTAAGCACCTGTTCAGGACTTCCACAGCTTCACCTTGCTCAGCTGCTGAGGAGAAATACACCTGGGTGTCAGTCACATATTGGTGGCATCTCACTCCAGATCTCCTAATGATCTCCTCCAGTGATTTTGTGTAGATGTTCAACAGCATGGAGACACAATGGAACCCTGCAGGACTAAAAAAGAACTCAACAGAGCTGAATAGAAGTCCCCCCCCAGGACCACTTTCTGGAGTTGGCCAGTCAAGTAAGGAGCAGAACCACCAGAGCACAATACACTCTTATTCTTAGTAAGCTTTTCCAAAAGTATACTGTGGTCAATGGCAGGGTCAGTTCCAGGTTTTGGAGAGCCATAGGGGCCAAAAAGTACCCAGGGGGCCCCCGTGTCTACAACCATGTTCTCTATTCATAGTCACTCTTGCCCCCCCTCCATCAGTATGCCCCCCATCAGCTTGTAAGCCCTGCTACTACATTTAAACATAGCTGTTTACACTGCATACATGGCCTTTCCACAAGGGCACTGGGCAGTGAATCTGGCTGGGAATACCATTGTTGTGGCAGCCAGGAATCCTGCCCCAGTGAGTGGTGGTGCACCCACAAACAAGTGAGCTTCCCCTTCAAAGGCCCTGGATCTTGGCAGTTGCCCCACCTCAGGGTGTGTTGCTGACCCTAGCCTTGGTTGATTATACCAATAGCTTCCAAGAGGTGTGGTAGAATCGACAAAGACACACTTCTTGTGATCATCAGTCAGTTTTCATCCCAAACCCAGGCCTGAATCTGCCATGGTCGCTACTACAGAGTAAGGATGATTATGCATTCTCACCTGTGTTTGATCACATCCATGCTGAGTTTTCCTCCATTTGTGCTCCAGCTGTTTGCCGAAGCTCCTCAGAAAACCAAGGGACATTCTGGACTCCACAGAAAGGACAAAGGCACTTGAGAGTGATCATGTCCACAGCTGACTAGATGGTTCCAATCTGGTTCCATGAATCCCACCCCTCTTATCCTCTCACCTCAGGCAAGAACTGGCTTGAATGCAATGGGTGGGGGGGAGGCAGGAGGCAACAAAGTCTGAAGTGGGAGGGCAAGGGGCAACAGAGTCTGCTATTGATCTCTAGTTGTGCTGCTTCCGCACAATTGTTGCTCCACCTTGCTTAACAACTGGCAGCTGTTGTTCTTGTGTCTTCCACACAACATAATTGTGTGGGCATCCCGCTTTCAGATTTTCCCTGCTCTACTCTGCTGAAAGATTGTACTCAAAGTAGGCTTTGGGGAAGTGTGGACATGCTCTTTCCTACCCACATCTGGTGGCTTTTCCCCTCTGTCCACTGTTCAGCAGATATAGATCTATCCATCCATCCAGGGTCATTTTGTAGAAAAATAGGTGGTGGAGCTCATCCAGGGATTCTTATGCAGCTGCACCTACTATTCAATGGACAAGGAGGTGGAACTCTCAAAAAGGTTGAGGAGCTATGCTCCTGCGGGCTCCCACTGAATCTGAAGCCTCTATGTATGTATGTCTCGGATTCAGCAGGAACTCACAGGAGCACAGCTCCTGAACCTTTCTGAGGGTTCCCCCTCCTTCTCCCCACCTTGTCCTATGAATAGTAGGTGTGTGTGTGTGTGTGTGTGTGTGTATATATATATATATATATATATATATATATGAAGAGCCCAGTGGCACAGAATGGTAAAGCTGCAGTACTGCAGTTCAAGCTCTATCCTCACAATCTGAGTTCGATCCCGGTGGAAGCTAGGTTCAGGTAGCCTGCTCAAGGTTGACTCAGCCTTCCATCCTTCTGAGGTTGGTAAAATGAGTACCCAACTTGCTGTGGGGAAAGTGTAGATGACTGGGTAAGGCAATGGCAAACCACCCCGTAAAAAGTCTGCCATGAAAACTTTGTGATGGTCAGACCCATATAATATAATAGTCTGAGGGGCTTTTGTGTCCCCACCCCCACCCCTTATGGCATTTTTAAATGACTTTTAAATGGTGGTGGCATCCTAGTGACAGCTATGGGGACTTCCTGAAGTCTAGATTGACCCTGAGAAACTACAGAATGGATTACAGCCAAATTGGACTGGGGAAGAGTCTTGATGGATGGCTATGTGTAACCTCAACATGCACAGGTCCATGCACAGGGTAGGAGGTGGCATTAAATACCTTTCCTGCTCCCTCCAGTTGTGTAATTTTAGAAGAAAAGCTACTGAATCCAAATGCATGTTTTAAGATACCTTTGCTTAACAACAGCGATGATACGAAAATCAAAGAAGCCGCAAGGGCTGGTTTTAACTGGAAGGCTTGTGAGATAAGGGCATTTTATATCCACTTTAGTGTGGTGGTGCTAGACCAGAATGAAAAAGTAAATATTTAAGATGGTCTTTCCTTTTCCAATTAGACTAATAACTTTCATTGGTTAAACTGGAAATCATTTCAAGATGCATCCATGTGGAGGTTTGAGTAATATGCAAATATATTTAATACATTAATAGGAAAATTACTTTTGACAAAGTTGCCAGCCTCCAAAGAATGGGTGGTTGCAATGGTAAATGAAATAGTGAGTACTGGAGTTGTGAGTTTCTTCTAAGCCCCTCCTTGATAAAGATCATCTTGGAGATGGAGAAATACTGAGGCTGGCGTTTCTGTTGCAGGAGGTACAAAAAGTTTCTCTACCCAGTGGAATAATGGACATTTGAGTGTTTACAAGCACTTTTCTACAAGCACTTTCTGTTTTTCGGGGATGGAGTTTGGACTATAAGAGGACATTTTTCTGAACATTGAATGCTGGAATTTGTGGCGCTTTATATTATTATGAATCATATGGTCTATGGCTTATTATAAGTGTGGAATATCTTTTGGTGTAAGCTTTACAAACTATATAAATATTTAGCATATATTTGTTAATTAGAGTGGATTTTTTTTTGTTCAGTCACGGTATTATGTATTGGGTTATTTTCCTGTTTTGGTTCCTAGCCTCCAGGTGGGGCCTGGAGATCTTTCACTTTTATAACTGATCTCCAGCTGACATAGGTCAGTTCCCCTGGAGAATATTTGAAGGGTGGACTCTATGGCACTGTGCCATGCTGAGGCTCCTCCCCTCGCCAATCCCTGCCCTCTTTCCCAGATCTATCATCAAAGTCTCCAGGTATTTTCCAACACACACCTGGCAACCCTATTTTGACAAGCTGTTATTGATTTTGGTAAATTATGATGCAGATTTAAATACTGTTAGTAGGGAAAAGGGTTTTTAAAATCCAGAGCTGTGGCTGGATGACTACGCCTAGGCACATGACCCTACACTGGAGCCAGCTAATCAGCCAGTGTGGTATAATGGTTAGAGGGTCTGACTAAGATCTGAGACACCTAGGTTCAAATCCTGATTGTACCAAAGAAGTTTGCTGAGTGACCTTGGGCCAGTCACACACCCTCAGACCTATTTCACCTATTTCACTTCTGCACTCCTTCACATGAAGCTAGCTCAGTGACCTTGGGCCAGTCATAGCTCTTTCAGAGCTCTTTTAGACTCAAAATAAGTCTATCTTACCATTTGATGTTGCACAACACTAAAAAAGTTAGAACTTTAGGCTGCCAGCCAATCTTAGGATCTCCAGACTATATTACACACAACACAACATGATAATTATTATTACCTATTCCATGGGATTCTGTCATGGATTGCTGCCTTGATGTGGCGAGAGGGCTTGCACGGTTCAATGAGGCTATGTGGGTTATGCCATGCAGGGCCACCCAAGATGAACAGGCCACAGCTGAGAACCCAAACAAAATGTGATCCACTGAAGAAGGAAATGGCAAACCACTCCAGTATCCTTGCCAAGAAAACCTCATGGACAGTAACAAAAGGCTAAAAGATATGGCGCTGGAGGATGAGCCCCTCAGGTCTGAAGGTGCCCAATATGCTACTGGGGAAGAGCAGCGGGCAAGTCCAAGTAACCACAGAAAGAGTGAAGCGGCTGGGCCAAAGCCGAAAAGATGCTCACTTGTGGATGTGTCTGATGGTGAAAGAATAGTCCAATGCTGCAAAGAACAATACTGCATTGGAACATGGAATGTAAGATCTATGGATCAAGATAAGCTGGATGTAGTCAAACAACCATTGATGCAGAAGAGGCTGAAGTGGACCAGTTCTATGAAGATCTACAACATCTTCTAGAATTAACACCAAAAAAAGATGTCCTCCTCATCATAGGGGACTGGAATGCCAAAGTAGGAAGTCAAAAGGTAACCGGAACAACTGACAAGTTTGGCCTTGGAGAACAAAATGAAGCCAGGCAAAGGCTAGTAGAGTTTTGTCAAGAGAACAAGCTGGTCATAGCAAACACCCTCTTCCAACAACCTAAAAGGCGACTGTACACATGGACATCACCTGATGGGCAACACAGAAATCAGATTGATTATATACTCTGCAGTCAAAGATGGAGAAGCTCCTTACAGTCAGCAAAAACAAGACCTGGAGCTGACTGCAGCTCAGATCATGAGCTACTCATTGCAAAGTTCAGGCTTAAACTGAAGAAATCTGGGGAAGCCATCAGGCCATTGCGGTTTGACCTTGATCACATCCCTTATGAATATACAGTGGAGGTGAAGAAAAGGTTTAAGGAACTAGAGTTGATAGACAGAGTGCTGGAAGAACTATGGACAGAGGTCCATGACATTGTACAAAAGGCAGCAATCAGTACCTAAAAGAAAAAGAAATGCAAGAAAGCAAAGTGGCTGATGAGGCTTTACAAATGGTTGAGGAAAGAAGGAAAGCGAAAGGCAAAGGTGAAAAGGAAAGATTCACCCAACTGAATGCAGATTTTCAGAGAACAGCAAGGAGAGATAAGGAGGCCTTCCTGAAAGAACAATGCAAAGCAATAGAGGAAAATAATAGAATTGGAAGGAAAAGAGATCTCTTCAAGAAAATTGGAGAAATCAAAGGAACGTTTCGTGCAAAGATGGCCATGATAAAGGACAAAAATGGTAGGGACCTAACAGAAGCAGAAGAGATCAGGAAGAGGTGGCAAGAATACATGGAAGAATTATACAAGAAGGACCTGGATGTCCTTGACAACCATGACAGTGAAATTGCTGACCTTGAGCCAAACATCCTGGAGTGTGAAGTCAAATGGGCCTTAGAAAGCATTACTAACAACAAAGAGAGCGGAGATGATGGTATCCCAGTTGAGCTATTCAAAGTCCTAAAAGATGATGCTGTTAAAGTAATGCACACATTATGTCAACAAATTTGGAAAACGCAACAGTGGCCACAGGATTGGAAAAGGTCAGTTTATATCCCAATCCCAAAGAAGGGTAATGCCAAGGAATGTTCAAATTATTGCACCATTGTACTAATTTCACTTGCCAGCAAGATCATGTTAAAGATCCTACAAGCTAGGCTTCCACAGTACGTAGATTGGGAACTACCAGAAGTTCAAGCTGGGTTTCGGAGAGGTAGAGGAACTAGAGATCAAATTGCCAACATTCGCTGGATTAAGAAGAAAGCATGGGAGTATCAGAAAAACGTCAATTTCTGTTTAATTGACTATGCTAAAGCCTTTGATTGTGTGGATCACAACAAACTGTGGCAAGTCCTTAAAGAGATGGGAGTAGCAGACCAATTTGCATGTCTCCTGAGAAACCTGTATAAGGGTCAAGAAGCAACTGTCAAAACGAGACATGGAACAACTGATTGGTTTACAATAGGAAAAGGAGTTCGATAAGGATGTATATTGTCACCCTGCTTATTTAATTTGTATGCAGAGTACATCATACGAAATGCTGGCCTGGATGAAGCACAAGCCGGAATTTAGATTGCTGTGGAAAACATCAACAACCTCAGATATGCAGATGATACCACTCTAATGGCAGAAAGTGAGGAGGACCTAAAGAACCTCTTGTTGAGGGTGAAAGAGGAGAGCACAAAAGTAGGCTTGAAACTCAACATCAAAAAAACTAAAATCATGGCATCCGGTCTCATCACACCATGGCAAATAGAAGAGGAAGACATGAAAGTAGTGACAGACTTCACATTTCTGAGATCCAAGATCACTGCAGATGGTAACTGCAGCCATGAAATTAAAAGATGTTTGCTCCTTGGGAGGACAGCTATGGCGAACCTGGGCAGTATAATAAAAAGCAGAGACATCAGCCTGCCAACAAAAGTCCGTATAGTCAAAGCAATGGTATTCCCAGTAGTAATGTGCGGCTGTGAGAGCTGGACCATAAGGAAGGCCGAGCACGGAAGAATAGATGCTTTTGAGATGTGGTGCTGGAGAAGAATCTTGATAGTTCCTTGGATTGCAAGAAGATCCAGTCAGTCAGTCCTAAGGGAAATCAACCCAGACTGTTCCCTAGAAGGTCAGATGCTGAAGCTGAAGTTCAAATACTTTGGCCACCAAATGAGAAGGGAGCAGTCACTGGAGAGGATCCTGATATTGGGAAAGAGAAGGCAAAAGAAGAAGGGGACGGCAAAAGATGAGATGGCTGGACAGTGTTACTGATGTAACAAACACAAATTTGAGTGGACTTCAAAGGATGGTTGAAGACAGGAGGGCCTGGCGTGACTTTGCCCATTAGTCGCAAAGAGTTGGACTCAACTGTGCGACTGAACAACAACAAAAATTCCATGGTGTCATTATGAGGATTAAAAAATAAAGAAGAGGAAGACAAGGTAAGCATCTTTGGGGAGAAAGGAAGCATATAAACAAAATAAGTTAAACCCTGGGCTGAATTCAGATATCACTATAAACCATGATTAAGAAACTAAGGTTAGCTCAAATTCCAGTTAGCTGGAACATCCAAAAGCAGATGATCTAACAAACTGTAGTTTGATAAGTGGCATTTCAGGCTAGACTTTTATAGCTTTTCTGTTTGAATCTACCTCTGTTTGTTGAGTTGTATTGCCTCTTCCACTCACCTAGCCATAGAGATGGCAGCACAGATAGGACATCCTCCCTTCTGTGAGAAAATAAGGAGCTGAATAAGAATTTTTGCAAGGACAAGGATTTTGTCATTAATGCCAAGGCATGTATAACAGCGCGCCACGCGGTCTCACTGGATCGCTTCTATATGCGGCTTATGGCTACCCCAGCCCCTCATCAGCCTCAGTTCTTCCTCTTGAATTTTACCTCACGGCTATGGAACTCGAGGGGTGGGTGTAATATGGATTTCTCAATACTAGTCTCTTCGGGGGGTTTGTTTTGCTTTCAGATGGATATAAACTCAGTTTGTAGGTAGGGGACCACAGCAGCTTTGATAGCTTTCCCAATATACTGGCACCAGAGAACTTTAAAGTAAACCACAGAAATTTTTTAACGTACACACACCGTCTTCAACTGGGGAATGGGAAATATATACATGGGCTATATTGTATCTCAAGCAGTTAACAGTTTCTTCGTAGTTCAGGCTTTATAATATCAAGTTCACTAAGATCTCTCAGGTTTCACAGATCATACAGCTTTCACTCTCCAACACTATTCTGGGTTGGCCTCTTGGGTATAATGTGCCAAGTCCCTTAAGTCGACTGGTGTCTCTTCTCCCAGCCCTTCAGACTTCTAGACCCACATTTTCCCCTCAACCACCTCTTTAGCTCTTAAGAGAAGTGTCTCTGTGTCTGTGACCTCTCAGGTCTTTTACTGTGACTCTCCTTTAGTCACACACAGCCCCTTGGCTGTCTTAATAGAGTGAACAGTGAGCTTTGCTTCTCTCGAAGACTCTCCTCAGCTCCTGTCTCAGCTCCTTCTCAGACAAACTGCTCTCTTCAGCAGTCTCCCTCAGACTCTGTCAGACACTAACTGCCCTCAGCCATTAGCTGTCAATCACCTCTGAGAGTTCCGAGCACTCTGGCCCCCACCCTCAGATCATCTGACGCAGGCTCTATGCGCCCTTAGTTTTCTTGTTAACCCGTTCATTACCATCACAGCATGTTGCACATACCACAGTGTAGAGCAACATCTGCAGAAAGCTACAGGCTATGGTATGTGTCATAGTACCAAGGTACTACTAGATACTGAAGACCAGGCAACATATGGGACTGAGGGGCAACTCCTGAAGAAAAATACGGTGCCACAGAGTGCCTTCTTCTGACTCAAACATTTCAACATTTGCACGGAAGCTTCACGGAGCTCTTCATACAGGCCTTTTCCCTGCTAACAGCATTTAAATCTGCATCATAACTTACCAAAATCAATCATAACTTGTCAAAATAGGGTTGGAAAATACCTGGAGGTCTGTGTTGGAAAATACCTGGAAACTTTAGGGGTAGATATACCCTATCCCCTCATCTGAAGACTTATACACGCATACTGTCGAGAAACACCATTTCAGGCCTGTGCTTGTCTGGGAGTTGGCTGGAGGAGTCTATCAAACTCTAGGCAAGGCTCTGGCCTAGTCCCATCCTCCTTCCCCCTCCCCTCCTGTCTGGAACCAGCAATTCTGAGGATGCCTCCTAGAGAGACAGGAAGTCATTCTGGTTTCCCAGAAGGCTGCAGCAGGGTAAACCAGTTTCTGGGCGGGAACTGGATTTTATGTATTGGAGATTTTGGGTGGGAAGCCTTTAGCTGGAGTTTGAGTTCAGTTTTGGAGATCAGTTAATTGAGAAGGTATGATCAGGCTTGCCATAGTCCAAGTAAGGTGCCTGCCCTGTAGGTCATCTAGTGGGGGCAAGTATTATAATAGGGAGAGAAGGAGTGTTTTTTCTTCCTACTATGATTTGTTGCTTTTGTTCACTTTTTAAAATGCCTGTAAATAGTTGTATGTTGTAAATAAATGTTATGTTTGTTTAACGTGGAGTCCCTCTGTACCACATAGTTCCCCCAACTGCTTAGAACGTAGGATTGGGTTGGGGAGTCCCTAGGGTGGACAGAAGTGGCACAGTGGCTGGTTACCAACTCTCTAGGGGAGCCCCAAAGTTCCATGGGGAGCCCTGAGCAAGGTTCCTAGTGAGTCCAGAGGGAGGTTAGGAGGCTGTCCCGCCTAACTAGAGCCCCGGACAGGGAGAGTGGTGGCAGTGAATACCCTGAGGCAGCAAAGTGGAACAGCCCTTTCAGGTCGGTATACTGGGAAGGGTGGGGCCGGAGCCAGCTAGCAGACGCAGGACCAGTCCGCCAACATACGAAAGCTTACATTCTGAATAAAACTTTGTTGGTCTTAAAGGTGAACTTGACTCCTACTTTGTTCATACAGAGCGTTTTCTGTACAGATGGTGCTTGTTTGAGATATCTTGTGTATTCAGTCTTCAAGTAATAAATGATTGACCAGGACAAATATTAAATTCCTTAGTGCTCTTCCCATTCTCAAACATTACAGCTGGTAGCCTCCAGGTGGAACCTGGAGATCTCTTGCTATTACAACTGATCTCCAGGTGACCAAGATCAGTTCCCCTAGAAAAAATGGCTACTTTGGAGGGTGGACTCTATGGCATTATACCCTGCTGAGATCCCTCCTCACTCCAAGCTCCATCCCTCAAATGTCCAGGTATTTTTCAGCCCAGAGCTGATAACCCTATTAAATACAGAACTTACCTGGGAACAACAAAAAAAGTCACCCTTATTCCAATAATGGCAAACCAATATTATTGCCACTATTTCATGAAGAAGGAAGCTGAGGCTTAGCTTCTAACAGCAGTTTTGCTAGTCTGTTAAAAGGGAAGTTCAAAGCAGAACTTGGGATAATACCGGATTTGTTGGCTCTGAAACGCCACATATCAAACTCCAGTTTGTTAGATCATCTGTTTATATGTTGAAAGCAAATACATTCTTTCTGCTTCTTTTCTTTTGTCCACTAAAAGGTAGAGACCGTCCAAAAGAAAAGTGCTAAGGACAAGATCCTGTTTCTTACAATAACATTTTTTTTAAAGTCTGAATGTTGGGATAAATGCAGCAACAGTTCCTTCTGTTATGGTTTTATTTTACTTTAGAGAAATGAAAAATTGAGAGGGCAGGAAAAGTGCTGGGGAGAAGCTTCAGCTGAGATAGTGATCTGCCTCAATTACCTTATAATATGTTTCCATAGCTTGCTGGTGATAGGTTATTTTTGGAAACCAGACTCAGACAAACATTTTTGCATCCAGATCAAGATCACCCAACAAATGCAGCATTTTTACTGGCACATATGAAACTGCCTTAATTGGCATCAGGCCGTTGGTTGATTTAGCTCAGCAGTATCTACTTTGATTGACAGCAGACCTCCACTCTTAGCATGAGAAAAGTCTTCCCCAATACCTATCATCTTAAGATCTTTAACTGGAGATGCTGGGGACTCAACTAGGGAACTTGTATGCAATGCTTACCATGGAGCAGGTGTTTCACCTGTGTCAGAACTAGCAAGCAAACCACAATTCCATTGGAGTACAATTGATGGCTGGAAGTTCCTAGAAGATGATGGGGTAGAATCGAAATCAATGAAAACATGCTTCGAAAATTGTATCAATATCAGGAAATCAGTGTTTTTTTCAAATATGCTATTTTCAGATGCAAAAGAGCACATTAAAGGTATGGAACTAGTTTTATTGAAACGAACCTGTTTTCTTTGAAGACACTAGTATTGTTGTCTCTACTCATTACTTTGTCAAAATACATACTTTTTAAATACTTAAACTTTATTTTATATAACAAACAACAAAAACAATACAATTTTATCATAACAACAAGCAAGAACTTATTTGCATGTTAGACCACACTCCCTAACATCACCATTGTTTCACGCAGGACTTTTTTGTAGAAAAAGCCCAGCAGGAACTTATCTGCATATTAGGCCACACCCCCTCACACCAAGCCAGCAGGAACTGTGTTCCTGCTCAAAAAAACAACCATACAAAGAATTTTTTTTTCTGTGGCTATAAAGGAAAGGAAAGGTCCCCTGTGCAAGCACTAGTCGTTTCTGACTCTGGGATGAAGTTGCTTTCATAACGTTTGCACGGCAGACTTTTTACGGGATGGTTTGCCATTGCCTTCCCCAGTCTTTTACACTTTTCCTCCAGCAAGCTGGGTACTCATTTTACCGACCTCAGAAGGATGGAAGGATGAGTCAGCCTTGGGCTGGCTACATGAATCCAGCTTCCGCCGGAATTGAACTCAGGTCGTGAGCAGAGTTCAGCCCACAGTACTGCAGTACTGCTGCTTTACCACTCTGCACATTAATACAAAACAAAGTCCAAATATTTCACCAGAATTTTACATTCCATTGATGTTTTTATTTACATAATAAAAAACATTTTTCAACAAAATTGCCCACTAACTGAATTATTATTGACCAAAGCTGCATAGCTATTTTATCTTGAATTACAATATCCCATAGTTTGTTAAACCATGGCATTCACAAATAGTTGTGAAGTCATATGCAATGCTAACACTTTTAAAAGATGTCAGTTTTGAGATATCATTAGTTGCCCATACTGAACAATACAATGTTTCACCCCCATGATGTAGTTTGATCTTTGGATGCACTGAAGTTTTGAAATTGCATTTTGACTAAGATGAAGTTGCAGGCTTGTGAATGATGAAAAATCAAGTCTGAAAATTCAGAGAGAACAAATATCCCTGTTTCATCTACAGACTTCAAAGTTTGTTTCAAGTTCACAGTGGTTCCATGAACTATTTTAATGACTGAGGAGGAAAATAACTGCTTCTTCAACAGTGACAATTATTTTTCTATGAAGAAAGAGTTATGTGAAACTAGAAAGCCTGCATACCACACTGGCACTGGCTTATCTGAAGAGCGAGTTGTCTTTGTTTTTCCTCAGTGGGAATGAGATGCAAGGGAAACTGATACAGGAATATTTTTTAAATATTGCAAAGAATACCAAGTGCATAACAAACCCTAGTTTATGCTGGTGGGAGATTTACAGTGCAATCCTAAACAGAATTATAAATTCCCATGGCATTGAATTTAGGCTTGCACTGTTACAGCTCTGCATACTATTACCAACCTTTGCTTTTCTGTTTATATTCCTCACTCCATGTACCTGCTTACATTGCCTAAGTGCATCACACTGAGAAACCTTTTCAATGACAAGGGGGGGAAATGCAAAAAGTAAAGTAGAAGGATAAGCACAGACTGGCATGTAAACCTAACATGTAACCTAACATTTAAGTCAGAATTAGAGTTGGTAGCAGACCAGGAGAAAAAAAGGGTTCTGTCTCTTTAACAGGGATTTCATAAGTGAAGATGGGCAGCTGAAGCTTTTCATGGCATGGAGGTAGATAACATCCTATTACACCTTTATTAAAGGGGCAAACAGTTGGCAATCCTAGGCAGAATACAGGGCTGTACTGATGGAACTCTTTATGTCTTTAATATTTGTACAAGAGAGATTTTCATTAGGTGAAACTACTATCCTCCGCAGTACTGGTAGTGGTAGAGGTGGAAAATGGCCATTAAGTCACAGCTGACATGGCAATCCCTAAAGGGTTTTCAAGCCAAGAGACACTCAGAGGTGGTTTGCCATTGCCTGCTTCTGCCTCACAACCCTGGTATTTGGAGGGCTTCCATCCAAATGCTAGGCAGGGCTGACTCTGCTCAGCTTCTGAAATCTGACAAAATCTACAGTATTAGCAGGGGTTTTTTTAAAAGCAGGAATGTAGTTCTGGTTGGCTTGGCATCGGGGTGTGTGGCCTAATATGAAAATAAGTTCCTACTGGGCTTTTTGTTCGAAAAAAGCCCTGAGTACTAGGATACAATAAACTGCCTTTTTTCTCTAGCAGGGTCAGAGGCCCTCTCCCTTGCTGCTTAAGAACATCAGAAGGGCCATGTTGGATCAGACCAAAGGCCCATCTTGTCCAGTATTCTGTTCACAGAGTGGCCAACCAGCTACCTCTAGAAAGCCCACAAAACAGGAAGACTACAACAGCATCATCTTGCCAGTTCTCCCTGGGAACTAGTTTAAAGAGACTTTCTGGTACTGGAGAGAGCAGATATTCATCATGATTAATAGCCATTGATAACCCTGTCCTCCATACATTTGTTCACTCCTCTTTTAAAGCTTCCAAGTTCGTGGCCATGACCTCACCACATGATCTGTGGCAACAAGCTCTACAAATTAACTATGTGCTATGAGAAGAAATTCTTCATTTTGTCTGTCCTGAAGGTCCCACCCTTCAGCTAAGTATTATAGGAGAGAAGAGTTTCCCCCTGGCCATTTCCTCAACACCATGCATCATAAATAAAAGCCCAACCGTGGAGGCAATTCTGAGGATTTTCATTTCTTAGATGTGGCTTGCACAGGATTGGCTCCCACTGTCTCTACTGTGCCATTGGCTGATTCTGCTCTCCCCACCCATCGCCAGGCCCATCAGGCAATAACTCCAGTATAAGCCCACTGACCTTGAAAGGAGACAGTTCTCTGCTGACAGGGGGCTTACTGATCAGCACAGCCTCTCCTCAGGGCCTGTTGTAGGAAGTGCAGAACAGTCTGTCTGAGAGCAGGCAAGGAGGTGCAAGGGTGTAAAACAAGGAAAATTTGCGGTGCCTGGCCCCCCCCAGACCGCCCCCTCAGCTACAGGCCTTGTCCTGAGAAAACAGTTGCGTTCCTCCTCTTCAACTGAGGTAAAAGGAATGTTCATTCACAGCAGGGAGAGGCCCTTTCAGCTCCCCTAGAGAAAATGGCTGCTTTGAAGGGTGGATGCTGTGGCATTGTACTATGTTGAGGCCCCTGCCCTCTCCCAGATCCACCCCCCCCCTCCCCGGTCTTCAGGTATTTTCCAACACAGACCTGGCAAGCCTATAATCTAGGACTTTCCTGACTGCAACATGAGTAATCTGGAGTTTGCTCTCAAAAGAGGTGTGGCTGTGGCTCTGGCTCCTGCTTTCTCTCTCTCTGTGCATGTGAATGCATGCGCATGCACATACAGGGAAGGGCCAGGAAAAAATGCCCTGCCCTTTTATTGTGGTTTAACATGTAGAAATCAGCAATTACTATGAGGCTAAATAACATCACCTGCTAATTGCTGCAGATCAAACTGATATTAGAGGGACAGCTAGAGGGGCCAGTTTGACATCCTATTTACCCCAGGTTTTCATTATATAATCTCTCTCTCTCTCCCCCATCTGGAATGGCACATTGTTTGCCCATTATGACCCAGAGAAGGATTTTTATTCCTAATGCTGTAAAACTGTGGTTTTTATCAACCTTCTGTGTTTGCATACCTGCTTCATGTGCCTTCTGACAGATAGCAAAATTTAAAGGGAAAGGTTGTGACCTAGCAATCCTAGCTGTATGACTTGTCATTAAAAGAGTCTCCACTTCATACAAAGGCTTGAGTGAATCTACAGGACTTTTTATTGCTGCCCTGGGTCCCTCATATCCCACAGCAGTGTGTACTCCCTATAGATCAGAACAGCATGGAGAATTCTTTAGGCCTGGTTTAGTGGATAACCTTTAGGGAAGCAAAGGGGAGTTCAGTCTTCATGGTTTTCTTATTTAATCCTTGACTGCTCGTCTGAGACTGCTGGCAAGTGGGACCAATTAGGCCTAATTGTGTTGGTAGTTTCTGTTATGCAAACATGATTCCCATTAGGCAATGAGCAGAGTCTACTAATTCATTTCACACAGGCCAATAAACAGATCAGATGGCAATGGCCATGGATAGCTAGCTACCAGACCGAGGGAAGACCATAACGTGGTACTTGAAGGTAGAGGTGGCTATATTTGTTAGAGCAAGAGGCTCAGTTAGTGTCTTCAACAGGAGGGATCGCAACAAGCAGAACTTTTCTCTTGATATAGTCATGCAATGACAAAGCAGTGGAACTTTTTGGTTTTCTGAACACTGGGTTTAGGGCTTCTCTCCATAAAAAGGGAAGTACCAACCCTACCGATATGTGAAATAGGCAGAGTCCCTGACTTGGGTTCTTCAGCCATCTAGCCTCTAGTGTGTTTGTAAGGGACTCTCCACATCATGCAAGTGAAGCAAAGCCCAGCTGTGCACAGACAGTTGGGTTGTCAAACTCCTGGGTTACTAAACTCTTGCAAGATGTAACCCTGTGAATGTTTTCAGCAATAGTTGCTTCTGTTGGCTTCAAGGACAAGCACATTTCCAGATGTAAACCCCTCTCCTATCGCTGGGATGAAGCTCTCAGGTGTTTGACCAAGAGACCATCTCTCTGAGCACTGAAGGGATGCTCTCCAATTCAGATTCCATTATCTTCTTCTGAAGACAAGGCTGAGTGAACAAATGACTGGGCGATCAAGTGGACAATACAGGCACACATAATGCCTGTATTGGACAGGTACAGTCATTTATAAATGCTCATGCTGGGCACATGCTGGTGAACTCATGCTGGTAAAATATAAAATGTAGTTTGGACCTTAAAATGCCAGGCACATGGAAGAAAATGGCCTCATTCTTATAGGCAAGTAACATTCTCACTTGCAGAGGGAGGTGTAAACTAGTGAGTGCATGTTTCACTTCTCTCCTGGGGTTCTAAAATGGGGGCTGAGAAGGTCTGTCTTGTAAAGATGAGTGAGCAGCTAAGAAATTATTATACCCTACCTCTTCCCGTCACTTATGTTGCTGTACTCTGGTCCTTCCAACTTTCCTCTCAGTTTAGTTGATTTCCCAAATTGGATACAGGCTAGGAGAAATTATGCTTCAAACAATAGAGTCATGATTGTATCATGTCATATTGCTGAGTAACTTGCAAAGTTATCAGACGCGATATTTGTAACTGTTATCAACATAGATTAATTCACAAGTGCAGTGGCCTCAAAACTAGGTCCCTGGAGGGAACATAGAGACTGCTCACCGCCTCTCACTATGATGATATAACTTAGAGAATGCTATGCTAAGAACACTTTCCTAGTGGTTAGTCCCTTTGAATAGATCTGAGCAGACCTACTTAAGATTTATTTTTATTTATTTACGTTATATTTATATCCCGCCTATTCTATGCAGACTCAAGGTGGCTAACAACATAAAAATAAATAGTAAGCAATATTAAAACAATAAAATGATCAGATAAATTGCAATGGTGTTACTTCAGGCATGCAGATCCTAGGCAGTTAGTACTAAAGTACGATAGAGCCAGATGTGGTGGCAGCCCTCTCCCATTAGATGTTATATGCCATCCGAAACAGTTCAATCTTGTAGGCCCTGTGGAACTGTGATAAGTCCCGCAGGGCCCTGATGGCTTCTGGGAGGGTGTTCTAGAGTATTGGGGCTGCAACCGAGAAGGCTCTTGCTCTGGTGGAATTAAGCCTAGCCTCTTTTAGCCCAGGGTCAGCCAAAAGATTTTGAGAGATGGTACTGACAGTCTTGTGATATGTTTAATTGGCAGTAGACTTTAGTTTGGTGCACAATATGGATATGGAACTCCTGCAGCTGCTAATTGAAACCAGATTTACATGTAATGCTAGTGGGCAAGATGAACACCTACTTGTGTGATTTTGCACCATACACAGCATCTCACTGCAACTGTAATATTTACAACACTAATGCAATGCCTACATAAGCTATGGAGCTTTGACATTTTACAGTTGCACAAACAGTTTAAATGTGATGCAAAGTGAGTTGCTAACCACCTTAAGAAAAATTTCCTGCCTCTTTAACAGAGTCTTAATGGGGTATCATTTACTTCTCTACCATGAACAGCTTCAACTGTCTATTTCCACAGATTAAACCTCTGTTAAAGGGACAAGAAGATTTTTTCCTCCAAGCTGTTGACAACTCTAGTGGTCATGCTATAAACTGGACTTTGGAGGGGAGTAAATAAATTCCACCGGCCTGCAGGCATCCTGGTGAACAGGATCTTGATTGAAGTGGGATGTTTCCATCTAAAGGCAGGATTGAGGGGAACTTGTGAGCACAGCAAATAAGCGGTGCTTGTGCTCTCTCTCTCTGTCAACACACTTTTTAAATTGTTCATTATCAGTTTGTTGAGATGTCTGAATGCAGCTCCCTCCACTCCAAGGTTTGTTGGTTTGTACCACCAAACACCACTCCTGGACATGCCCAATTGACCAATGAGACCAGCATGGTGTCATGGTTCCAATAGGAACTCTTAAACCCAGGTTCAGATTCCCACTCTGCCCTCCATGAAGCTTGCTGGATGACCTTGGCCCAGTCATAAATAAATAAATAAATAAACTTTATTTTTATATCCCGCCCTCCCCCGCCAAGGCGGGCTCAGGGCGGCTAACAGACATGGGGATCCCATGATTCATCTAAAACAATATAAACAATTTTAATTATATCAATTACATAGTAAGTTATTTAAAATAAATAAAATACATAAAATACATAAAACAGGTGCTAAAATACTGTAATCATAATATCCACAAGATGGCTAGATGTCCACACGTCAGATTAATCAGGTTCTATC
The DNA here is from genome assembly GCF_032191835.1 of Heteronotia binoei. Lineage (NCBI taxonomy): Eukaryota > Metazoa > Chordata > Lepidosauria > Squamata > Gekkonidae > Heteronotia > Heteronotia binoei. The sequence goes on from NC_083230.1 coordinate 82,688,461, forward strand.
TCGAAAGCCAGCTGGAAAAGAAATGTTTTGCAAGCCCTGCGGAATTGGTTCAAGTCCCGCAGGGCTCGCACCATCTCTGGAAGGTCGTTCCACCAACGAGGGGCTATCACTGAGAAGGCCTGCTCCCTAGTAGCCTTCAACTTAGCTTCTCTTGGCCCAGGGATTGTTAGTAAGTTCTGAGAGCTGGATCTCAGTGCTCTCTGGGGCACATATGGGGAGAGGCGGTCCTTTAGGTAGGCAGGTCCTCGGCCATATAGGGCTTTAAAGGTAATAACCAGCACTTTATAGCGAACACGGTACACAACCGGCAGCCAATGCAGATCCCGCAGCCCAGGCCGCGCAGGTTCCCACCGTGGTAGTCCCTCCAGCAGCCTGGCCGCCGCGTTCTGGACTACCTGAAGCCTCCGTGTTCGGTATAAGGGCAGCCCCATGTAGAGGGCATTGCAGTAGTCTAATCTCGAAGTGACCGTTGCGTGGATCACAGTTGCTAGGTCGGTGCGCTCCAAGAAGGGAGCCAGCTGCCTCGCCCTCTTGAGATGGAAGAAGGCGGATCTAGCAGTGGCGGCTATCTGGGCCTCCATTGATAGAGAGGATTCCAGTAGCACTCCCAGGCTCTTGACTTTGCGCACTGGTACCAGTGGCGCACCGTCAAAGGCCGGTAGGGTAATCTCCCCTCCCGGTCCGCCGCGGCCCACGCAAAGGACCTCAGTCTTCGCCGGATTCAACTTCAGCCCGCTCAGCCTGAGCCAGTCAGCCACGGCTTGTAATGCCCGGTCCAAATTTATAGGGACATCACCAGCCCGGCCGTCCATCAGTAGATAGAGCTGGGTGTCATCTGCATATTGATGACAACCCAGCCCGTACCTCCGTGCAATCTGGGCAAGGGGGCGCATAAAGATGTTAAACAACATCGGGGAGAGAACTGCTCCCTGAGGCACTCCACAATGAAGTGGGTGCCTCTGAGACAGCTCCCCCCCAATTGCCACCCTTTGTCCCCGACTGTCAAGAAAGGAGGAGAGCCACTGTAAGGCTAGCCCCCGAATTCCTGCGTCGGCGAGGCGGCGGGTCAGCAGCCGATGGTCAACCATATCGAACGCAGCCGATAGGTCTAGCAACAGCAGTACCGCCGAGCCGCCTCGATCCAGTTGTAGACACTCAGCCTAAGTTAACCTGACAGCGTTGTTGTGAGGATAAAACGGAGAAGGAGAGAATGATGTATGAGCGCCTTGGAAGAAGGCGGAGTTCAAAATATACTAAAAAGTACAGCAATAGTTGGCTTCTGGCTAGCTTGAATCCATCTGCCGCTGTAGTTTTGCCTCAAATGCACCTTCATCAGGGGAAGTGCAGCCTTTGACTAAAGTATGTTAATGGTTTTTAAGGGTGGTGGATAATGTCTTAATGGCAGCTCATTGTTGTGAGTCTGAATAGAACCTGCCCCTGTCCTCTTGACTGGATATTTCAAGGAAGTCTCCCATCCAAGTACTAACAACAGTCAGCCTTGCTTAGCTTCTGACATCTGATGACGTCAGGCTTGCCCAGGCTGTCCATGTGAGGGTGGGAGATGGTCTCTTGATATCCCTGGCAAAACAAGATTATTGTGGCACTTTAAAGATTAACAACTGTATTGTGGTATCAGCTTTCATGAACCCACGTCAACAGGTAGAATTTGATATCTCAGTCCTTGAATGAGATCTACCCCTCAGAACTTGGGAGATAGTGGCAGAGGGAAAGGGCAGGAACAGATGAGAAGCAGTAAGTGTGCTGTTTGGAACAGACAAAACTTGAGATGTGGCTGATGGGTGACTTGCTTTCTGGGGTGGGGGAGATGGGGTTTCTCTGGGTCATCATGGGTCTGATGTTGTTCTTTATGCTGTTTATGTTCTTTGTGTACATTTGGAATGTTGACTTGATTTCCAAAGGCAAAGTCTCCAGTGCTTTCCCACTCAAAGGAAATCAAACCCAGCCAGCTAGCACTGCTTCTGCAGTTTTGCCCTGTAAGTTAGTGCTGCTGCTGTCTCTCTTTCTTCTAGACCACAGTCTCTGCACTTACATTCCATCATGTACAGTATGTCACAGAAGTGAGTACACCCCCTCACATTTTATAAATATTTTAAATCTTTTCATGTGCAACACTGAAGAAATGACACTTGGCTGCAATGTAAAGTAGTGAGTCTACAGCTTGTATAACAGTGTAAATGTGCTGTCCCCTCAAAATTACGCAACATCAGTCATTAATGTCTAAACTGCTGGCAACAAAAGTGAGTACACCCCTAAGTGATAATGTCCAAATGGGGCCCAAGTAGCTGTTTTCCCTCTCTGGTGTGATGTGGCTCATTAGTGGTACAAGGTATCAGGTGTGAAGGGGGAGCAGGTTATCACTTTCACTCCCTCATACTGGTCACTGGAAGTTCCACATGGCACCTCATGGCAATGAACTCCCTGAGGATCTGAAAAAACGAATTGTTGCTCTATATAAGGATGGCCTAGGCTATAAGAAGATTGTCAAGACCCTGAAACTGAGCTGCAGCACGGTGGCCAAGACCATACAGTGGTTTAACAGGACAGGTTCCACTCAGAACAGGCCTCGCCATGGTTGACCAAAGAAGTTGAGTGCCTGTGCTCAGAGTCATATCCAGCTGTTGGCTTTGGGAAATAGACGTATGAGAGCTGCCAGCATTGCTACAGAGGTTGAAGGGGTGAGGGGTCAGCCTGTCATGTAAGCCAAAATGCCCTCAAAATGAGGTTGGGGAATTGTCAGTTGGGCACCTGGCTTAATCAGGATCTTTTACCTGTGTATACAGGATTCCATGTCCAGAAATTAATGCTTAAAATATTAGGGACTCTAAAACAATTAAAATTTATTCTAGAAAATATAGGCATACATACAAGACAATGTGCTCATGAAACATACATACAGTCCTAGGAAAAATAGAGAGAGAGAGAGACAACACATGGATAGACAAACAGGGTGATAATTACCGATCGTAGTCTTCAAGAAGGCTCCAATGTCGACGATAGAGGACAGGGGAAATGGACCCAAAACTGATCAGGAATCGGGGATGGATCTAGACAGCGGAACTAGGGTACTGCTAGATGCACACCTGAGTGGAGTTGGGTCAGAGGTTAAATAGACTACCTTGGGCCCTCAGGAGATGGGAGGTGCGAGGGAGGAGAAAGGGGAGGCTCTGCAGTGACCATAAGGGCTGGACTTCTGCAGTAGCCAATAGCAAGTTAATTGGTGGCACCTAATTGGGTGCCCATGACTGACCAATGAACAAGCTTGGTCCAGGGGTACCTGGTTGGACTTTCAGGTTGCAATGGACCAGGGTGAGGCTCCAAAATGGGGGAAAGAATGGGGAAAATTACTGGGTGGAGGTGTGCTTGAGTTTACCAAACTTATCTAAAAAGGTGCCAATAGATGGCCAAATTGCTACCTAAGGTAATGCCCGGTTTACACAAAGGAACTTGGCTTTGGCTGAAGATGGTCTTCTTCTTGGCACCAGTCTTTGTCTTGAGTTCCGTTAGACAAAGGCTTAGGCGGTCTGGCAGGATCCACGCCTAAAATAAGCTTGATTGCCTTATGCAGAAGTTGAAGCAGCTGTTGGATATGGAGCCAAGAAAACAAGATGGATTCTGGTGGTGTTAGCCTTTGGTTCATGGAAACAGGCTGGAAACTGTTTGCCTGTACAGTTCATGGTGGCGTGGCTTCTTCCACTGCGGCGGCCAAGACTGGGCACGCAAGGAGCAGCTGGAAGCTCATCTGTAGTTCTGCTAACACCCATCCAGAGACTGAGGCTTATAGTATCCACATAAGCCTTAGAAACCATGGGCAAAGTCCACTTCTTAGAGCAGATGTGTGCGAGTCATTACTCCAGGCACCCTGGCAACCATACTGGTGATCACGATGTCCATGTGTATGAAAGTAGGGGGCTTTTTCTTACAGTCAGTGCTCAGACCATACTCTGCACACTGCATTAAATTGGTCTGCAGGGCTGTCATCCCAGAAGGAAGCCTCTTCTAAAGATGATGCACAAAAAAGCCCACAAACGGTTTGCTGCAGACAAACAGACTAAGGACATGGATTTCTGGAACCATGTCCTGTGGTCTGATAAGACCAAAATAAACTTATTTGGTTCAGATGGTGTCAACCGTGTGTGGCGGCAACCAGGTGAGGAGTACAAAGACAAGTGTGTCTTGCCTACAGTCAAGCATAGTGGTGGGAATGTCATGGTCTGGGGCTTCATGAGTGCTGCCAGCACTGGGGAGCTACAGTTCATTGAGGGAACCATGAATGCCAACATGTACTGTGACATACTGAAGCAGAGCATGATCCCCTCCCTTTGGAGACTGGGCTGCAGGGCAGTATTCCAACATGATAATGACCCCAAAACGACCACTGCCTTGCTAAAGAACCTGAAGATAAAGGTGATGGACTGGCCAAGCATGTCTCCACACCTAAACCCTATTGAGCATCTGTAGGGCATCCTGAAACGGAAGGTGGAGGTGCACAAGGTCTCTAACATCCACCAGCTACGTGACGTCGTCATAGAGGAGTGGAAGAGGACTCCAATGGCAACCTGTGAAGCTCTGGTGAACTCTATGCCCAAGAGGGTTAAAGCAGTGCTGGAAAATAATGGTGGCCGCACAAAATATTGACACTTTGGGCCCCATTTGGACATTATCACTTAGGGGTGTACTCAGGTTTGTTGCCAGCAGTTTAGACATTAATGGCTGTGTGTTGTGTAATTTTGGGGGAGCAGCACATTTGCACTGTTATACAAGCTGTAGACTCACTACATTGTAGCCAAGTGTCATTTCTTCAGTGTTGTCACATGAAAAAATACTTAAATATTTACAAAATGTGAGGGGGTGTACTCACTTCTGTGACATACTGTATGTGAGTGTTTGACTTGAACTAGAATGTCTCAGCATTTAACTAGGATATTCTGAGAATGAAAAAAGAGCATTTATGCCCCCTCCCTGCTTTGCTCTACAGGTATCATTTAGCAGGGTCGGAGGTATAGGTGGGAACCTTCTGCTCCATCCCTGCATGTTCAGTCTCAACTGGTTATTGCTCACAACTTAATTTTAAAGATCCTCAGCAAACTACAGCTCTTCTTTTCAGGCAGATTTTATTTTTAAATAAGTTTATGGGCCACCTCTTCAGTAATAGCATTCTAGACGGTGCACCACAACTAGAAATGTAAAAATATAAAATCCACATATTACAAAACTCCAGGAAGTAAACAAGCACCAATAAAGTAGTATATCAGATAGTTCCATCAAGTTTAAAATCAGTATCACAGGACTGCAAATAAAATTAAGTTAGCTATAAATCAGCCAAATGAAGTCTGCCATTTGGAAGTCTGCCCTGTCTGTCAGAACAAGGTTTCCTCATCACTCCTCCTTCGAACAGTACCACTGATTAACTTGAAGATAGATTTGGTTATGAACTTTGCCTGAGGTAGCCAGGTTCCCCCTATCAGGCCATCAGCAGGGTCGTGGAGGCAGTTGGGTTGCCAGATCCAGGCTGAGAAATGTTGAGAAACTCCTAGAGATTTGGAGATGGAGCCTGGGGAAGACAGGGAAGACCTTAGTGGTATGTGATGCCAGAGTCCATCCTCCAAACCATCCATTTTCTCCAGGGGCACTGATCTCTGTAGTCTGCAAAGGACCTGTCATTCCAGGGGATCCCCAGGTCTTATATAGTTGTTAACATGGTTGAGGTTAGTTCTATATATTGTGCTGGGGCTACATTTAGAAAACAGGAAGTCTCCATGGGTCATGTCCCCGCTGGTAAGCAAGTCAGTTGTCTTCCTTAAATCATCTCCAGCGGATGTTTGTTGATGCGACCAATTTATTATGACTTCCAGAGAATGAGAGTCCACATGATGTGAAATAGTTCTTCCTTAGCTGTTCTTCCTTTCTTTCATCCTGCTGCTGAGTGAGAGGAAGTATTCTGTCTCTCACAGCATTCTTCAGATGTTACTCATTTTAGTCTAACGGTTCAATTTGACAACTCAGTTATTTGTTTGGTAGTATGGACATTAAGGCAAACTCCATATATAAAATAAAAAATCTTTATTTCAGAGAAAGGACTCAGCAGAGATTTTATTGCAGCAAAGTATGGTGCCACTGACCTATAAGGACCAATCTAAATGTAACTACTTCAGTGAGTATAGTTGTATGGCCATGCATAGCTGTAATGCATTAACAGTGGTAGATAATGCCTGCCTTACATCCAAAAACTACATACCATGAGATAGATCAAGCCATGTGTGGTTCACAAAAGCTCATACCCTGCCACAAATTTTGTTAGTCTTTAAGATGCTACTGGACTGCTGCTTGTTTCAACTACATACTTTTGAGCAGGAACACACAGGAATGTAGTTCTGGCTGGCTTGACCAGCACTCCAGCTCAGAACAGGTCTCTGGCAAAGGGAAAGCACTAGGCAGCCACATACTCCCATACCACATGCTCAGTCCTGTCTGCTGCCTCCAGCCTCCAACAGGCTTGCAAAGAGAGCAAGAGACGTGGAGCCACCCATGAGTGCCCCCTCCTGGGAGAAACTGGGCCTAGGGACCCAAAGAAGTCACTGCTATCTAACTTTTTCTTGTAGCCTGACTCTACCCTCTGCTTCACAGTTTTTGTCCATGTGGTGCATGTATTTTCTCTCCCCTCATGTAGCAAACATATTTCTGAGGCTGGGAAAACAGCATGGAGATAGAAAACTAACTCACTTCATCCTGCTTCACAGTCCTGATCCAAATCAAGGCCTCCTGCAGTTAGTTAAAAAGGGAAAACACAGATCTTCCAGTGTCTCCTCTGAGCTGACCCTCAGCCATTCACATATCATTTAAAACTGTGGACTGGAAGAGAGCATAGAGAAGCAGCCTTGCCTGATTTCTTATGGCCACTGTAGGCTATCTAGGGATGTCAGCCTCCAGGTGGGGTCTGGGGATCCCCTGGAATGACAGGTCCTTTCCAGACTACAGAGATCAGTTCCCATGGAGAAAATGGATGCTTTGGAGGATGGACTCTATGGCATTGGCACTGTACCCCACTGAGGTTCCCGTCCTCCCCCAAATTGTACCCCACTGAGGTTCCTGTCCTCCCCCAAATAGTAAAGAGCCTAGGAGCACCTTTAAGACTAACACATTTTATTGTAGCATAAGCTTTCAAGAAACACAGCTCTCTTCATCAGCTGCATGGAGGGTAGGTCGAAACTGGCCAGAGATATATAGGTGGTAAGGGGAGGAGGGAGTGGATACGGGAAGTGAGTGCCATGTAAATGCAAAGCAGTTGCAAAAGTCATGAAAAAGATAGAATGCACAATCCAGGCTGGGTGTGACCACTTCTTTCTATTGATGAATCTGAATGGAATACCTGAATGGGAAAGGTAATGAGATAATCATCCAAAATCCCTACTCAATCCAAGTCTGACTGAGTCAAATTTACATATGAATTCCACTTCAGTAGCTTCCCATTGGATTTAATTTCTGAATTTTTTATTTTTTAATTATGGAATTCTTGATGGATAACCTGGTAGATTGAAGTGCTTTCTGGATTTTGCCATTTTTGATGTGAGATTTGTGTCCATTTATTATTTTGCATCCCTCTCATGGATTGCTGCCTTGTCGTGGGGAGAGGGCTTGCGCGGTTCAATGAGGCTGTAGGCTATGCCATGCAAGGCCACCCAAGAAGGACAGGCCACAGCTGAGAATTCAGACTAAATGTGATCCACTGGAGAAGGAAATTGCAAATCACTCCAGTATCCTTGCCAAGAAAACCCCATGAACAGAAACAAAAGGCTGAAAGATATGGTGCTGGAAGATGAGCCCCTAAGGTCAGAAGGTGCCCAATATGCTACTGGGGAAGAGCATTCAAGTAACCACAGAAAGAGTGAAGCGGCTGGGCCAAAGCCAAAAGAATGCTCAGCTGTGGATGTGTCTGATGGTGAAAGAACAGTCCGATGCTGCAAAGAACAATACTGCATCGGAACGTGAAATGTAAGATCTATGAATCAAGGTAAGCTAAGTGTGGTCAAACAAGAGATGGCAAGACTGAACATCGATATCTTGGAAATCAGTTAACTAAAATGGACAGGAATGGATGAATTTAGCTTAGAGGATCACTACATCTATTATTGTGGGCAAGAGTCCCATAGAAGAAATGGTGTGGCCTTTATAGTTAACGAGAGTTAGGAAGGCACCCAACTGAATGCGGATTTCCAGAGAACAGCAAGGAGAGATAAGGAGGCCTTCCTGAAGGAACAATGCAAAACAATAGAGGAAAATAATAGAATTGGAAGAACAAGAGATCTCTTCAAGAAAATTGGAGAAATCAAGGGAATGTTTCATGAAAAAATGGCCATGGTAAACGCAAAAATGATAGGAACCTAACAGAAGCAGAAGAGATCAGGAAGAGGTGGCAAGAATACACAGAAGAATTAGACAAGAAGGATCTCAATGTCCCCGACAACCATGACAGTGAAATCAATGACATTGAGCCAGACACCCTGGAGAATGAAGTCAAATGGGCTTTAGAAAGCATCACTAACAACAAAGTGAGCGGAGATGATGGTATCCCAGTTGAGTTATTCAAAGCCCTAAAAGATAATGCTGTTAAAGTGATGCACACATTATGTCAACAAGTTTGGAAAACACAACAGTGGCCACAGGATTGGAAAAGGTCAGTTTAAATCCCAATCACAAAGAAGGGTAATGCCAAGGAATGTTCAAACTATCACACCATTGCACTCATTTCACATGCCAGCAAGGTCATGTTAAAGATCCTACAAGCTAGGCTTCAGCAGTATGTAGATCGGGAACTACTAGAAGTTCAAGCTGGGTTTCGGAGAGGTAGAGGAACTAGAGATCAAATTGCCAACATTTGATGGATTATGGAGAAAGCACGGAAGTATCAGAAAAACGTCTATTTCTGCTTCATTGACTATGCTAAATCCTTTGATTGTGTGGATCACGACAAACTGTGGTAAGTCCTTAAAGAGATGGGAGTACCAGACCACCTCACATGTCTCCTGAGAAACCTGTATAAGGGTCAAGAAACAACTGTCAGAATGGGATATGGAACAGCTGATTGGTTTAGAATAGGAAAAGGAGTTCGACAAGGATGTACATTGTCACCCTGCTTATTTACCGTAATTTATATGCAGAGTACATCATGAGGAATGCTGGCCTGGAAGAAGCACAAGCCGGAATTAAGATTGCTGGGAAAAACATCAACAACCTCAGATATGCAGATGACACTACTCTAATGGCAGGAAATGACGAGGATCTAAAGGACCTCTTGTTGAGGGTGAAAGAGGAGAGCACAAAAGTAGGCTTGAAACTCAACATCAAAAAAACTAAGATCATGGCATCTGGCCCCATCACACCTTGGCAAATAGAAGGGGAAGACATGGAAGTAGTGACAGACTTCACATTTCTGGGATCCAAGATCACTGCAGATGGTGAATGTAGCCATGTAATTAAAAGACGTTTGTGCCTTGGGAGGACAGCTATGACGAACCTGGGTAGTATAATAAAAAGTAGAGACATCACCCTGCCAACAAAAGTTCGTATAGTTAAAGTGATGGTATTCCCAGTAGTAATGTATGGCTGTGAGAGCTGCACCATAAGGAAGGCCAAGTGCAGAAGAATAGATGCTTTTGAGGTGTGGTGCTGGAGAAGAATCTTGAGAGTCCCTTGGACTGCAAGATCAAATCAGTCAGTCCTAAGGGAAATCAACCCAGACTGTTCCCTAGAAAGTCAGATGCTGAAGCTGAAGCTGAAATACTTTGGCCACCAAATGAGAAGGGAGTACTCCCTGGAGAAGATCCTGATGCTAGGAAAGACAGAAGGCAAAAGAAGAAGGAGACTGCAAAAGATGAGATGGCTGGACAGTGTTATTGATGTAACAAACATTAATTTGAACAGACTTCGGAGGATGGTGGAAGACAGGAGGGCCTGGCGTGACTTTGCCAATGGGTCGCAAAGAGTCGGACTCGACTGTGCGACTGAACAACAAAATTATTTTGCTTAGAGGTTGGTTGGTTTGTCCTATGTACAGAGCAGAGAGCCATTGTTGGCACATGAAAGCATATATCACATTGGAGGATGAGCAGCTGTAAGAATCAGAGGTGTAGTTGACACCATTGGGTGCTGTAATTGTATATTATGGATAGATATGTGGGGATAGTTGGCATCTGGGTCTGTCAGTTTGTTTCCTCACTTCATTTGGTGGGTACTGTAGTCCAAAAATTGCTTGTATATCCTTTAAGTGAGAGTTCCAATCAGATACGGAACAGATATGATTGTAATGTAAAGCTTGGCAATGGACCAAGTGGTATGGACCAAGTGGTATGGTTTGGGTGGTAACTCGAGCCATGTAGATATGAATATCCGTCAGCGGGTTTCCAGTATAAGGTGGTGTTTATCTGTTCAGTAATGAGTGGTGTCCAGAAAGTGTTCCTGTTGAGTCGAGTGGTCCAGGCTCAGGCTAATGGTGTGGTGGAAGTTGTTGAAGTCCTGGTGAAAACTCTCAAGGGCTTCCTTCCCCTGGGTCCAGATGATGAAGATCCTCTAGATCTATGTCTTCCCCAGACTCTATTCCTAAATCTCCAGGAATTTCCTAACCTGGATTTGACAACCATACCTCTCCATCCCCCAGCAGTGGCCAGGGGGCATCTGGAAACCTAAAGGCAATCTTGCAGCTTAACTGAGAGATTGTCAGAACTTGTAACTTTATTATTGCTAGCTTGATGTAGAACCAGTATAATTGATGGTTGGCAAGTATGCATAGAGTGGACCTGAGCGTTGAACCAGACCGACCCCATATTGTAACCTTTCTTAACCTGAAGTGCCTGAGTAGTAGTTAACCCTGCCCCGATGGTATCCAAAGTATTTGGGGGCTGTGGACTGAATAATGTTGTATCTCTGTACTTTCTCACACTGACACCCTTTGAAGCCGAGTGTCTCCGAATTCGTCCTCTCATGTCCCACCTGTCTCATGGCTAAACGAAGAGGGGGTAAGCCTCCCGGCCACCTAGTGCCCCTCCCAACAGCCACCCGGCCTTGGTCGGTAGTGTCTATGGATTTCATTGTGGAGCTCCCGCCGTCGCAGGGCAAAACTGTTGTTTTGGTAGTGGTCGATACATTCTCCAAACAAGCCCACTTCATCCCCTGCAAGCAGCTCCCCACGGCTAAGAAACTTGCCCAACTTTTCTTTACACACATTGTACGCCTACACTCGTTCCCAGACAAGGTCATTAGCGACCGCGGGACGCAGTTCGTTGCCAACTTCTGGCGGGAGTTTTGCAAGCTTGCGGGTATTGAGCAGGGCCTCAGCTCCGCCTACCACCCCCAGTCGGACGGACAGACGGAGAGGGTTAATAGCCTTCTAGAACAGTACCTCCGCTGTTTCATTAACTTCCAACAGTCCAACTGGGTGGACCTACTCCCATTCGCTGAATACGGCTACAACAACAGCCTTCACAGCTCTACTAAAACCTCTCCTTTTCAAATCATAAATGGCTATGAGGGCAAGCCTTTCCCAACGCTTCCCCTCCCTGCCACCTCCTCAGAACCCACATCTTGCCAACAATGGTGGGAGGGCCTTCGGGAGAGCTGGAAGGGAATTCAGGAGAACCTGGAGGAAGCGAAAAAGGCTTACAAAAAACAATTTGATAAAAAACACTCTCCGGAATGGGAATTGAGAGTGGGAGACACTGTCTTTTTGTCCACAAAAAACCTCCCCCTTCCTCAGCCCTGCCGCAAACTTGCGTTGAAGTTTCTTGGGCCTTTTAAGATCAAACGAGTAATCAATAAAGTGACTGCAGAACTCGAGCTGCCCAAGTCTCTAAGCAAAATCCATCCTGTTTTTCATTGCAGCTTACTCCGGAAAGACCCTGGTGCCACGTCCTTCCATCCCAGGGCTCCGCCGCCCCCTCCGACGACAGTGAGGGGTCAGAGTCACCATGAAGTCCACGAAATCCTGGACTCCAAAGTCAAACGGGGGAAGCTGTATTACTTAATCAGGTGGAAGCACTTCCCCCCGAGCTGTGATGAATGGGTCGAATCTCAGAACGTAGCTGCGCCGCAACTGTTAAAAAAGTTTCACCTGCTGTACCCGCACAAGCCCAAGCCGCCACCCCCCGGGGGAGGGCGCTTAGGGGGGGCAGTATGTCAGAACTTGTAACTTTATTATTGCTAGCTTGATGTAGAACCAGTATAATTGATGGTTGGCAAGTATGCATAGAGTGGACCTGAGCGTTGAACCAGACCGACCCCATATTGTAACCTTTCTTAACCTGAAGTGCCTGAGTAGTAGTTAACCCTGCCCCGATGGTATCCAAAGTATTTGGGGGCTGTGGACTGAATAATGTTGTATCTCTGTACTTTCTCACACTGACACCCTTTGAAGCCGAATCGTGTGGCCTTCAGAGTAAGGAGGCAATGTCTTTGCTGATAGCACTGGTGGGAAGACAGATGTGCCTGTAACGGTGTGAATTAAAGCTTTGTGGGTTGTTTGTTTTACTATATAAAACTGGGCCAGTGCTGGCTCTCGCCATCACTGTTATCTTGTACCTTGTATCTAACAGTTCTTAGTTCTCTCTAATAAAATCCTAGCTTGGAAACTAAGTATGGGATCTGCCTGGAGTTCTTAAGTTCTGACACTAAGTAATATGTTTTTAAAAATCAACAAAAAGTGAAACAAGCCAACTGCACAAGTCTATCCTGAGAGACTGGGGAATAGGCTACATGACTGTAGAGAGAAAAAAAATTAAGCTGCGATATATGTGTAAGGGCCACTAGACTGTTTTTTGGTGGTGGTGGTGGTTGTGGTGTCTAATACAAAGCAACACTGTGTTTCCAGACAAAACTGGAAATTTCCGTTGACTCCTCTTTCCTGCTGCAGACCCTATGTCATTCCTGCAGAGCAGCACTTCATAGAAATCAGTGCATTGCAGAAAGGAGGAGGGAGGCAGGAAAGCTCTGTTCCACTGTTTAAAAGTTTAGTTTGGATCCACCCCAGTGTGGTGATGTAGTGGTTAGAATGTTGGACCAGGATCTGAGAGACTCTGGTTCAAATCCCAGATCTACCTTGGAAGCTCACTGGGTGACAATATACAGGGTTGTTGTGAAAATAAATAGAGGAAGTAAGAATGATTTATAAGTTGCAATTGGGGACAAAATTGGAGTATATAGAAATATTTGAGGCAGAGGAGATAGCGCTTTGATGGTCACACTTCTCCTGCTTCATAATCTGGACTTTTAGAACACCTCTAGTCCAAAATTTCCAAGGGCATAGTCCGGCATTCTGTCTCTTCTAATGTATGAGAGAGTTGGTCTCTGTTATTCTTGCAGTGTGGTGTTTTTTTTTAATCCTAGTATCAACCTCTTTCTTCCTGTGGTGAAATATATGAGTGATGGCAGCAGAAAGTTTTCAAAGCAGTATCTACATAGATGTTCTTCTGGATGCAGCACAGAGTAACTTTAGCTTGGGGGCATTCTTGGTTTTCTTTGTTTCCTGCATGTTGTGAATAGAGAATTAACTTATGCTCAATGGGCTCCGAACCAGTCTTGGAACTGTCTGATTCAAGCTGGGATTTGTTCCATATCTCATCTTTCATGTGTTTCCTCCCACATTTTAACATCAGAGTTTTCTTTTCAGCAGCTGAAATACACATGTATTTTCTTGCATATTCTTCATATTCTGAATTATTTGCTTCCATTGGGAGGAGGAAGTAGGTGTCTCATAATATATAACAGAGAAAATGGTTTCAAAAACCTTGAAAGTGTCATACAGCTGTTGTGACTAGAATTGACTGCACGAGAAGTCTGATCAGCAGGCAGAAACCCAACCACTGTGGTCTAGAGAATAGCAGCTGAGCCCCACAGGAAGATTGGATCCAAAAATTAATTGGTTTAGCCCCATTTCTCAAAATGGATGATGGTCTCTGGAGAGGTGGCACATTATTCTCTAAATAAATAAATTACAGGAGAGAATTCACAGCTGGTTTCTACTTCTTTTAAGAAAGAAGAGGAATCAAAACATTCTGAGGGCATCTCCAGTCTACAAACCTATGTTGGATCTATACCAATTTAAAGGATAACGGCTACCCCCCTAGAATCCCAGCTTGAGGAAGATGCTGAGAGTTTTCTCATAGAAGCTTCACATAACTAGTTTCCAGGGTTCCACGGAATGAGGAAATGGAAGTTAAACCAATACTGGCAAGTACAGTAGATGCATTCTTTTCTGATGGTTGCTTTAAAGTGTTAGTGCTGTCCCTCCTTGGGAAAGCCCCTAGTTGGAACTGCTAGGTATAGAGAAACCTTTTGATTAGTTGACTTGACCTATGGTTACAGACAGACTCTTTGGATTCAAGCCCTGACAGTTCTGAAGGGTTTTTATAGTATAGGGGTGGGGAAGGGAATGCTGTACATGGGGTTATCTAATCTAGCACAGCTGCCTTCAAAACTAGCGTTGGTTGTTTTCAGATTGCTAATGGAACTACCCTTGATCTTTTGTAAAGAAAAAATATCTTCCCTAAAATTGGACTTCATCTACAAATTAGTTTTGAAGATTTTATTCAGCTGTCATGATGGGCTATCACTGATGCTACAAGATGAAAAATGGGATTTGAATTAAGTATGATGCTGATAGCAAAGGAATTATCTTCACAACACCACAAGTGTGACATGAGTTTATATTCCCCAGTATTATCATGTCTAATCAGGCCTTAAAAATAGTCATGCACGTGGTGAGAAAGCATTGCTTACACCTGCTCAGACATGTACAGACTCCATGTAGTATCCTCTGCAGCATGATGGATAGGGGTAAGATAACCTACCATATTAATTGCCCTTCAGTCCTGCTCAATAGCCAGCATAAAATGTGGTTTGGATCCTGTTCCTGTTAGGTGGATCTGTAACTGGCTGACAGACTGCACCCAAAGAGTGCTTGTGAATGATTCCTCATCCTCATGGAGAGGAGTGACAACTGGAGTGCCTCAAGGATCTGTCCTGGGGCCTGTTTTGTTCCAACATCTTTATAAATGATTTGGATGAAGGAATAGAGGGAATGCTAATTAAATTTGCAGATGATACTAAATTGGGAGGGGTTGCAAATACAGCAGAAGACAGAGTCAGGATACAGGATGATCTTGACAGGCTGGAAAATTGGGCTAACACCAATAAAATGAATTTTAACAGGGATAAATGGAAAGTTCTGCATTTAGGTAGGAAAAATCCAATGCATAATTATAGGATGGGGGAGGCTTTTCTTGGCAGTATGTGAGAAAAGGATCTAGAGGTCTTAGTGGACCATATGCTGAACATGAGTCAACAGTGTGGTGCGGTGGCTAAAAAGGCAACTGTGATTTTGGGCTGTATTAACAGAAGTATAATGTCCAGATCATGTGAAGTGATGGTATCGCTTTACTCTGCTCTGTTAAGATCTCAACTCAAGTATTGCCCCCCCAAGTCAGAATAAAGAGGCGGACACAATTATATTGGTGAAAATATGGGCCACTTTTATTGAATAACACTGCAAACGGCAAGGGCAACCGAACTGCGGCCAGGTCAGGGCCAGGGGTCTCCTCAGACCGCTCCCCTGCCTTTTTCAGCGGGCGAGAGACCCGCCCCCCCCCCCCCCGGCCGGAGCTGTGTGTCACAGCTCCCGTCAGGCAGGCCCAGCAGGGAGGCTCGCACCGGAGGGCCCAGACACCAGACGCGAGTCTCAGCAAAAGGCACCCATCCAATCGAGTCTCCAGGACAGTCTGCATTCACACACCTTGGGCCACACCAAAGGTTGATCCTGCCAGACCCCTAACTCCCCAAACGGGGGAGGCTAACCAGTCCTCTCCAGGCCGCATGGTGCCATAAACCCCGTAAAACCTGCCACAACTGAGGCCAAGTCTCTACTTAGGGCTTAGCACCCACCAAAAGGCCCAACGCCAACACAAGCCCTTGCCGCAAATCCCTCAGGAAAAGCATATTACCCTTTTCCGAGAGATGTACCTCATCCCCTCTGTAGAGGTCAGGACATTCCTTAGAAATATCCGGATGGGGCAAATAGTGGCCCAACCACCCTCCAAAACCTTGCGAATCTCCTTATTCGCTCTGTAACGAGCCCTTTCTAACCCAGCTGAATTCCAAGCACTGCGCCACACAAGCGCGGACTCATGGCTGACCAAACCATAATGGTACCAGGCCATCTGTTCCTTAAGTACTTGAAATCATCTCGGGCCTGCAAGATCAAAGCCTTGCCTTTAATCAGCTCGAGATCATTCCCTCCCAGGTAACCAATTAATACCTGCGAAGGAGGGGCCAAACACTCATGAAATAAAAAGGGGGGAGCAAGCCAGGCCACTGAAGACCCCTGCACCCCCGCCATTCTACCGTAACATATTTTTATTTGCTGAGCCCCAGCTGAGAGCCAACAGCAGTTCTCCGAGCTTGACTGTGCCCGCAGATGAGAACTCTGCTCCTCCGGCCAGGAACAACAGCATCTAAAAGGAAAAACAGACAAGTTATAAAACCCAAACTTAAACTACCTCTCGCTCCTAATAAAAAACTACCAGCGGAGCAAAGGGAGAATAGCACTTTTGTAAGCCTGAGACCGCCAACGGCCAAGGCTGAATGGACGAAGTAGGATAACCCAGGGCAGCAGCCGTAGAGGCCGCGCCGATTCTAAGAAATGGATACAAAACCTCACTCCAAACAACCCCAAAATTGATGTCTTGCCAGAGGGCTACCCTCAAAATGGCAGAACAACAACCCTTCGCAACTTCAGAGCTACCTTACCCCCTGATAACTTACATCCCAACCTGAAACTAAAACTTTTAAGAAATATAAACTGTCCCCCTTACATGGGTACCTGCGAAGCCCTACCTCAAGAGGACCCACCTTCATCGGGCTGAGGCCTTTCTCCAGATTGAGAAGGGCCCCCCCCCTGATCCTTTCTGACCCTTGCGCGGCCGGACTCTCGAGCAGTTGTTGAAAGAGTGTGGGCCAGCGCACAGGGGGCATTTGTGCTTGAACTGGCAAGCTTTACGACTGCACGCCCCCTGGGCCCCAAACTCCCAGCAGAGCAAGCGGGGCTGAACTAGGGTTGCCAAGTCCAATTTAAGAAATATCTGGGGACTTTGGGGGTGGAGCCAGGAGTCTTTGGGGGTGGAGCCAGGAGACACTTGGGGCGGAGCCGAGAGCAAGGGACCTGGGGATTGGGAAGCCTAGTGGAAGAACGTCTCATTAGGGGGAAAAAGAAACCCGGCCGCTCTAGTGAGAATTCATTTGAGGCCCGCTGATTTCCACTCTCTTTCCTACTCGGGTGTAGGACCCCGACGTTACAAGGCTCGAAACCGGCTCATCCTCACTTCGCCCAGCGAGTCCGCAAAGTAAACAGAACCCACACGCACAGTCCCCGCCCCCTCCCGGCCTGACCAATCAGGGTGGCGCGGCGGTTGGCACAAGCTCCTGCCGTTGGGCCTAGCTGGGCAGGTCCCGAGGGAGCTAGGTGAGCCCGGAAGGTGCGGCTGCGGCGCCGGGCGCCATTTCCTCGGCACCTCCCGCGGTGACAGCGCAGCGGCATCACCGCTGACGTGGGGGCGACGCGCGGCTCTCGCCCGGCCCAATCCCTCCTCCCCCACCTACTTCCCCTGTGACGGGGGCGCCACGTACTTCGGTGAGTCGCTAGAGGGGGCGGGGACAAGGCGGGAGTGCGCAAGTCGGCGCGGCGGGGCAGTTGGAGGCTGCGGCTTTGGGGGGCTGAGAGGGGAAGCCCGGGCCGGCTCGAGCGCGCTGGGGCGTAGTCCTGGGACCGAGACCATCCTGGGGCCCGAATCCGAGCCTGCCGGCGCTCCGCCCTATATGCGACTCGAGGACCGCGAAAGAGCTCCCGGCCTTTGCGCCGTTCCCCTATTCCCTCCCCCCCCGCTTCCATTTTTGGGGACAGCGGGGGAGGAGGGTGCAAACCCGGGGGTCCCCCGCTAGGGCGGGAGGGTTGGGACCCCTAGGCTGAACCGCCTGCCCCGCAGCACTGCAGGAGGATACTGATGCACTGGAAGGAGAAAAGGAATCCTTGGATACAAGGATCGGTTCCCTAAATTGGGCCGAGCGGGTGACATCACCTGCAGCCACAACTGCTGGTGAATCCGATCCCAAGGGAGTGAAGGGTACAAAGCAGCCCTCATCCTGAACTCCTGGTCGTATTGGATCCAGGCCGGGCCACTGAACATCGTATACCCCTTGTATATGATGTCCATATATTGAATCAGTGCAGCGGCCCACCAGGGCTGCGCACGCGCTATCACTCCCGCATATATGAAAAATCCCGGAAGCCAATTGGCCCAGGTCCTATCAACCTTCCTTTTCTTCAGCTTCTCCTTCTCTTTATCCTCCAACTCCTCCTTGTCCTTCTTTTCCAATTCCCTAAATAAGAGGGAAAATACGTCTACGTATTCTCCTTTTAGGATTTTTTCCCTCGTGGCCGGCAGCAAGTGATCCCCAAAGGGCAAGGCCACCTCACCAAAGGGCATAGCCCCAAAGGGGACCGTCCCGTAAGGAGATGGGAAACCCCATCCACTCGACAGCCCCACTGCTGCCCCCTGCTGCCTAGCCCCAGGCCAATTTCCGAATGGACCAAACTGGCCCTGTGACCACATCCAGTTGCCCTGCTGCCCCAAACCTAAAGATGAAGGAGCCCCAGCACTACCCGGCGTAGCCCCTGCCCCATTCGGAGCCGCAGATCCCAAAGCCCCCCAGGGCCACACAGGCCCAGTGTAAGGCAGCGAATTATCCCCCGACTTACCATGAGGCAGAGCTGGCACCAACGCAGACCCGGCACCGAGTACCGCAGACGACGGACCCACTCCCACATCGGAGCCAACAAGCCCTACAGCTCCTCCAGTCGAAGATGCGGACGACCTGCCCTCCAAAATAGATAAACGGGTCAATATATCCGCTTGCAAAGCCTGCTTAGGGACCCGCCCCTTCTTAGGCATCTGAGAAGGTGGAAACCCCGATGCCTGCTCCAGGCCCTGCAGTCTCTGAAAAATGACTGCATTCACCTCATCCTCCACCTCCTCATCCGATGGCGAGGGGGGCGGAGGACACTTTGGGGGTGGTCTAGGAGCCTTAGGAGCAGGCTTCTTCCCCTTTGATTTACCACCACCTTTACGCCCAGACATGATCGCCAAACAGCACAGCCCAAATCCTAATTAAGAGAAAATAGGAACTGCTGCAACCCCCGCAATCACTCTGATCCACAAAGATGAGTTACAAAAAGAAAAACCCTGCCAGAGCCTCCAATTATCACACCAGAAAAGAGGGGGGGGGGGAAGAGGGCCTAATCCTACACCCAAAATGGCCGCTACCTCACTTGAACTTAAAATGGCCGCCAAGAAAAAGGGAGAAGAACCCCACAAAAATGGCTGCCTCGCCCCAGGCAAAAGAACAACCACCCAGGCTCCTCCAAGATGGCCGCCTAGCCCCAGGCAAAAGAACAATCACCCAGGCTCCTCCAAGATGGCCGAGCCCCTCTCCACCTAATAACTACCCCAGTTTTGTTTGTTTGTTTGTTTTTTGTTCTGGTTGTTGTTTTTAAATGCCTAACAATGCCACCCCAAGGGAGTTCTCCAACCCCCAAAAACCAGAGTTGCAGGGAGAAATGATTGCCCTCACCCACAAGGCAAACTGTCCCCGCCCCGCTGCCACTTCAAAGGCAAAAGAGCGGAATTCGCAGGGGGAAAAAATGTTGCCCCTCACACATGAGGCAACCTTCCCCTTCCCCTCTCCCCCACCACTGCAATGAGCCCCTATGACCACTTATCAGCCCCGCTGGGCTGCAGCACAAGGCTGCCCTTATCAAAACAGGGGAGAGGGAACCAAACATCCTAAACAAGCCTCTACTGGTCCCGTGACGCCTTCCAGCCGCCTCGAAACGGACACAAACGCCAGGCCTGATCCCCTCAGGTACAAGGCAGGAGCGCAAACACACGCTCCCTGCTGCCCAAGCACCCGAAGAGGACTGCAATAAACAGGAGCGGAGGCTTCCAAGCAAGCGCAGAAGCCCCGCCCCTCTCAGACGCGCCGAAAGCGCGCCTCACAGTCCGCTCTCCCTCCGGGGGAGGGCAAAATCTCCCCGGCAGCCACGACGCGGCGGGCTGCCGGAGGCTCCGTTGTGTTCAGTTTTAGGCACCACATTTTAAGAAGGATATAGACAAGTTGGAACGTGCAGTGCAGGGCGACAAAGACAATGAGGGATCTGGAGACTGAGCCCTGCAAAGAAAGGTTGAAGGAGCTGGGTATGTTTAGCCTGGAGAAGAGGTGGCTGAGAGGTGATATGATCACCATCTTCAAGTATTTAAGAACATAAGAGAAGCCATGTTGGATCAGGCCAGTGGCCCATCCAGTCCAAAACTCTGTCACGCAGTGGCCAAAAAAATCAGGTGCCATCAGGAAGTTCACCAGTGGGGCCAGGACACTAGACGCCCTCCCACTGGCGCCCCCCCCAGCACCAAGAATACAGAACATAACTGCCCCAGACAGAGAGTTCCATCAATACCCTGTGGCTAATAGCCACTGATGAACCTCTGCTCCATATGTTTATCTAATCCCTACATTTATCCAATCTCCTCTTGAAGCCATCTATGCATGTAGCTGCCACCACCTCCTGTGGCATTTGAAAGGCTGTCATATAGAGGATGGTGCAGAATTTTCGTTGCCCCAGAAGATAGGACCAGAACCAGTGGGTTGAAATTAAATCAGAAGAGTTTCTGGGTCAACATTAGGAAGAACTTCTTGAGAGTGGTTCCTCAGTGGAACTGGCTTCCTCAGGAGGTGGTGGGCTCTCCTTCCTTGAAGGTTTTTAAACAGAGGCTAGATGGCCATCTGACAGCAATACTGATCCTGTAAACTTAGGGGGGGAGGTATTTGTGAATTTCCTGTATTGTGCAGGAGGTTGGACTAGATGACCCTGGGTGTCCCTGCCAATTCTGTGATTCTGTACAAGATACTCAGGTAGCTTCAATAAGAGACCTCTTTATTGCTTCCAACAGGTAGAGGGTATTTGCTGATGAAGAATGATAAGCCACATTCTGGAAACCTGCAATCAACATACACAGAACAAGACCTAAGTGAAGTTCTTCCCATACAGGCCTTGAAGGGGAAAACAGCTTTTAAAGGTTCATTTAAAGCTATACACACAGATATACATCATACTCCGGTACTGCTACTCTTACTGTTAAAAAGTTTCTTGATATTCAGCCAGTATTTTTGCACCTGTTAATTTAAACCCATTATTGCAAGTCGTCTCCTCTGCTGC
Organism: Heteronotia binoei; assembly: GCF_032191835.1. Lineage (NCBI taxonomy): Eukaryota > Metazoa > Chordata > Lepidosauria > Squamata > Gekkonidae > Heteronotia > Heteronotia binoei. Next base: position 82,709,789 of record NC_083230.1, read on the forward strand.
CAATGGGAACAGCTTCCTGCCCTCCTCTAAGTGGCAGCCTTTTGAATACTTGGACTATAACAATCATAAATGGATTGTCTTGTTCACACAAGAATATCCAGTTGTAAATGATTGCTCTCATTTTCTGTATATGTATTCTGTTTCTTGCTCCTATTCACCTGTATGTGGAAAAATAATGTATTACTCTGTATGCTGTTGTGCTGACAAACTGACTGCTTTTGGATCATTTCCAGTGGCTTTTTGTTACAGATAGCATAAGGAAAAGCAACCCAAGCAATCTAGTCACCATAAATCTGTGTATAGTCTGAAATGAATTAACTGACTGTTGTGCATTTCCAAGTGGTTTTGGAAGGAAGGCAGAATGCCCTAAAGTCTCCTAAATGAGTAGCTCTGAAATTTCCATTTGTTTACTTCTGTCAATGTTTGTGTGTATGTGACACCTGTCCTGCTATATGCCCATTAAATTCTTTTGGACTATGACATCTTGTCATTAATCACTGAATAGCTTCAGAGTACAGTTTAGTGGGTTTTTTAAATATAGAACATTATTGGCATTAATCCCATGGGAGGCAGAAGGTAGGTAAGATGATAAATTGTATTGGACAGTTTTGCTGGTGAAAGAAAACACAAGTTTTGCAGCATCTTGAGGGAGGGAAAGAGAATGAGCGAACAAATCTATGTAGGATTTAATCTTTTATCAGTATTATTTAGTTTCAAGTGCCCTAAATGATTCACAGAATAAGAGTTCAAATCCATCCTGAACTCTCTTTTAAAGTGCCAAACAGTGTTTGCTGTTTCTCAAAGCCTTCATTTTAAAAACAAAAACTTCTGAGGTAATCAAGCCCACTTTTATGTACTGTATAACTTCCATTGGAACTCAATACCACATGATGTGGACCAAGAATAAAAGGCCAATATGCTAAAATACCTAACGTAATAGCAGAGTTATGTTTTGCAGGCTGAAGGCCCCAGGTCCAACCTGGCATCTTCTGCCAGGTAGATAAGGTAAGAAGGCTGAGGAAAGATCTCTGCCTAGAATTTTTGGGAGTATCACTGATAGTGGTATAGATGGGCTGTTGCCCTAAATGGACTGTGTGTGACCCAACATTAATTCCAGATTCTTGTGAGTAGATGGTGTTCCTAAAGCACGTAACTAAGTACAGGTTTCTACACACTCTGCTGTGTGTGGGATGTTGCCCCTAGCAACACAGTCTTGCCTGGCCTTGTTGACACTTCACCTTTTCTAGGAATCTTAATCTTACACCTGATTGTACTCCAATAGTAAGTTCAATGCTAACAACATCCCTTTGTTTCATTGAGATTCATATAACTATCACAGGTTTGGCTGGTTTGGTATGACAGCCAGTTTGGTGCAGTGGTTAAAAGCTGCAGACACTTCTCCACATGAAGCCAGCTGAGTGACCCTGGGTCAGTCACAGTTCTCTCAGAACTCTCTCAGCCCCACCTATCTCCTCACCTGTTGTGGGGAGAGGAAGGGAAGGAGATTGTAAGCCACTCCAACATTCCTTTAGGTAACAAAGGGCAGGGTATAAAACCAACTCTTCTTCCTTTTCTCTGCCCTTTCCAGAGGAACAAAATGGCTTTCTTGTGCTTCACGTTAAAGAGACATCTCTCCTAGCTGTTCTTGCTTCAGACAATGAAAAGAGCTCCATGAAACTTTGGATTTCCCATTCACTCTTGAAAACTGGCTCCATTAGCAGGTGAAGGTTTGGGTGTCCCAGTGGCATTTGAATTGTCACTGGCACTGCAAAAGTGAGAATGTTACAGGGGTAAAAGTGTATATACAATAACTGTTGACTGGTGTTTGCAGGCCTCAAGAACAGAATGGCTGGAGGCCAAAAGCTCACCCCTCATGGAGGATCTCTTTGTCTGGGTGTGGAGTGACATAATGAATGGCTTGCCTTCACCCTCTGGGAGTGACTTGCCAAATTTGGTTTTGCAAAGCAATTTGATCCCGGGGGCCACAGTCTTTCCACCAGAAAGTTTACAGTTGTCACTGCTGTTTTGTTCAGTAATGATTTCTATGTCTAGAAATAAGAGTTTGTCAGCTTAGAGCTCTGGCAAGGGAAGGGGGTATGCTGTACAGTTTCAAGCGGTCTGTCACATGCTAGCAGGGCTGTTCATGCTAGCAGGGCTGGCTCAGTCCTTGATGGCTTCCATTAAAAGTGCAACAGCATTGAATAAACAGCCTGTAGTATGGGATATTATTGAGAAGGGGCAGAATCTGTCTGTCACCTCAGAAACATGAGCCACCAAGGACAGGGTGATGGTTTAGGTTTGACTCAGTGGTAGAGAACCTGCCTTGCATACAGAACACCCCAGATTGAATTCCCAGCACTCCCCGGTAAAGGGTTGGGTTGTAAGTGGTATGAAAGACCTCTGAGGCCTGGGAGAGCTGCAGAGTAGACAATGCTCACCCTGATAAACCAGTGGTCTGATTCAGTATAAGGCAGTTTCATGTGTCCAAGTCCCACCCCCCACTTCATTGCTAAATGAATGGGGAAAGGAAAGTATTGCACTTAGAGAAACTGTTCTAGTGAGGACAAATGGCACATTAGCAAGGAATATGCAGTGGGCTACAGGGTGTGGGTTTGTTTGTTTCTGTAGAAGACAGATCCTTCTTCCACCAGGCACCTGCCAGGGTGATAAGTAGTGGTTTTATCCAGGATGATAAACAGAGGTCTTATACAGGTCTTTTTTCTTCCTTATTTTGCCACTGCATATAACTTGCCACACCAGTATGCTGAAGAGCTTGGGCTCTTTTTGCTTGACATTGCTTATTTTAAATGTTTCTGTTTGCTGATACCTGTGCACAAAATGTAGAACAGGTATCTTTCACATGGAAAGTTTCTGCTCTTATCCAAATTCTGAATGTTGTCCTCCTAAGAAGGCTCCTGGCAGATTGACAGCTGCTGGCAGAGAATCTAAGTTAAAATTTCAAAGCCCTTTTAAATAAATAACAGACTCTGGACACTTTGCCTTTGACAGGGGCTTTTGATGCAGTCGCTCAGGCATCAAGTACCTCTGGGATCCTTTGAATCCTAGAAGTATTTTCTGTTTTCAGTTGCTTCTTTCTTTTTCTACTTTCCTTTTTCTTTTCTTGTCTTTCCTTTCCTTTTTGAAGTCAGGTGCACTAATGAAAGTATAATGAGGTACATCTTCTAAGATGATGATGATGATGATGCTTTCTTCCCCCTTTAAGAAATATTAGTGAAAATATATATTTGTAAATGCCTTCTTGTATTTCTTGTGGCATAGTTGCTTTTCTACTTCTAGAGAAAACTCTCTGTTCCCCTTGTTTATAGCTGGAGTGGACAGCTGTGGCTTGGAAAGCGCACTGAGGCTACAGAAAGAAATGACCCTTGCTCTCTGTGTAAAGTGCTACCAAGTCGCAGCCAGTTTATGACAACCCTGTAGGTTTTCCAAGGCAAGAAACCAGCAGGTGTGGTTTGCCATTGCCTAGCTCTGCCTAGCAACCCTGTTGTTGGTGGTCTCCCATCTAACTAAGTAGTATCCAGGGATCATCCTGCTTAGCTCCCAAGATCTGATCAGAGCAGGCTAGCTCAAGGTTACCACGGAGGTACAAATTTTTCCTGACCCTGTTCCCCAAGGTGTTGTTGCAGAGTCTCATACATTGTTTTAACCCTACCGCTTATCCCTGATAGTATGAATAGATTGGGGTTTGGAGGACCAGAAACAAAAGTGGGTTTTCCCTCTCCTTCATGTAGCTTCCCTTTGGATGTTCTGTTGAGACTGAAGCAAAATTTGTCATAAGTCTGAACTGGCAAACTACAGACTGCAGTTCCCTTCCAAACCAGAACTGTGAATCCCCTTTTAAAACATAACCTAAATTCTGGTTTAAAGGGTGGGTGCAAACAATAGTTTGACAATATGGATGCCATGGTGCAACATCTGGCTTCCACAGAACAGAATATTGAACAGGAAGCTGCAATACAGAAGCCTGTGGCTCCCTTCTGATGTTTCCTGGTTGGAAAGATTGCCTGAATGGAGCTACTGTAATACCTTCCAATTTAGGACAGAGTTCAATCATGTCTTTGCCATTTGCAAAGGGTTTTTGCTTTATTTTCTCTTGGCAGGGTTTATTATAAAGCAAGCCCCTATGAGGGTCCATTTTGAGCTAGTCCCCCCCTCCCAGTCACCAGCATTGGGTTGGGTTGCCAGATCCAGGTTGGGAAACCTCTGGAGATTTAGGGTTGGAGGACAGGGACCACAGTGGGGTACAATGCCATAGAGTCCACCCTCCAAAGGTCCACTTTCTCCAGGGGAATTGATCTCTGTAGTCTGGAGATGAGCTGTAATCATCCTAGAGGATCCCCAGGTCCCACCTGTAGCCTGGCATCCCTAATTTATGACCAGTATCTTGTTTCCAGTTGTGGCCAACTAGCTGCTTATACAGGATATTAGAAGAACAGTAGTCTGTAATTGCCCCAGTATTTGCTATTCAGTGGTGTATGGCCTCTGAATATGGTACTTCCATGTAGCTATTATGAGTAATAGCCAGTGATAGACCTGTCCTCCATTAATTAGTCTAATCTTCTTTTAAAGAATACCAGGACAGTAGTATTGCTGTATCTCATGACATTGAATTCTCATTCATTTAATTATGTGTTCAAAGTTTCTTTTATCTCTCCTGAATGGGCTGCTCCTCAGTTTCAATGGGTGCCTCCAGATTATGGGAGAGGGAGCAAAAACATCGCTCTTTACACTATGTAATTTTATAAATCCTGATCACATCTTCCCTTAGCCCCAATTAATTCAGCCATTCCTCTCAAGGGTATTTCAGTATCTGTCTGCTCCTTAATAGACCTGATATAGTTTTGTACTTGTATATTTCCACCCCACAGTGGTATTGTGTAAATGCAGTGGTCTGTCTTCAGAATACTGATTGTACTGTGTGGACTGACAACCCTTTAGCATCTTTTAGGAAGGCAAATTGTTAACATAAACCTAAACTTAAAGACCAATTTACATCAGAAGTAACTTACTTCATTCTGTGACTTCTTTTATACAAATGTCCAAATTCAAACTGAGCTAAAAGAAAATCTGCATCACCTGCAAAGATTAACCTTTCTTGAGCAAGCAAACAGCTGTGAAATCATTATTGCATGTTCACAGTTCATTAGTAGGGTTGCCAACCTCTGCTTCAGAAATTCCTGGAGATTTGGGGGTAGAGGCTGGGAAAGGCAGGGTTTGGGGAGGGGAGGTACCTCAGCAGGGTATAATACCACAGAGTCCACTGTCCCAAGTAACCTTCTTCTCCAGATCTCTGTAGTCTGGAAAACGGTTTCTTTATTTATGGGACTTTTATCCCACCCTACCCCACAAGTGGGCTCAGGGCGGCTTACAACATATCATCCAACAATAAAACCATACATTAATTAAATAGGTCATTAAAACATAAACAATTTAAAATTTAGTCAACTGCTTTAAATATCTACTAGCAACTCAGCATATAGTTTCTTCTCCTTTCAGTGTCTGCTGGGCTCATGCCAGGGAGGGCAGGGTTCATTCTGCTTCAACAGGTCAATCATTCAAGGCACCCAAGATGTAAATAGAGCCACAGTTGCTTGAGCTGTAATTCTGGGTAGTCTCCAAGTGCCACCTGTACATTAGATAAACACAGATATTTCTGAATGATCCCAGAATGGCAACAGGGAGAGTGGGAGCAGCTCCCTGGAATTCTGTGTTTATGTGGAGAATTTGTTTCACTGTAATATTTCTGACTTGGTAGACTTAAAACTTTGTTGCATAAAGAGGTAGCAGTGCAATCCTATGCAGAATTGCTGTGGTCTAAATCCATGGAAATCAATGAGTTTAAACTGGAATAACACTGCATAGGATTGCACTGTGAATCCTTACTGCTGCTGTGATTACATAATTGGATGGCTCTCCTTTTTGGTTGTTTTCTTACTATATTTACAACTTACATCATTATTCTCTGCTTCTGTTTTTTGCATCAGTAGAAGCAGGTGTTATTTCCATAGAACTCCATGGCAAAATTCCTGTGGTTTTCTGCAGAAGCAAGACCAAGCCCCTTTTCTACTAAAAAAGCACCATGAGCTTTCTCAGATTAGCAAATAAACAGTTTCCATAAAGTTCATGGAAGCTGCAGATTGGGGGAAGGAGTACTTCCCCCCCACCCAGTGACAACGTAGATGTTTATGAGCAATTAAATGCTTGAAGGAAGGAGAGAATGAGAGAAAACAGATGACAGGCCCATGCTACAAACTTACACTGGATGGAATGGTTTATTCCCGAGCTCCAGATTGCTGTAATTCTGCCAAGAGTGGAGCTGGAAGGAGTGGCTGATGACTTGAAAGGGAGACTTCTTTGCACCAAACAACATCTCCCGTAATTGCTTAAGGGAAACATGACAATTAAAGTAGTATATGACCCATTTAAGTAGGTGGCGTCACAGTCCCAGTCTTCTACTTTTATTTAGATACTGATACTTTGCCTTCCTAAAAGATGCTCATGGTACTTTTATTGTCAGTTAAATGAATGCAGTCAGTATCAGTGAAGCTTAAAGGACCAAATAATGTACACTTTCCTTGAGGAGGAAAGCTTGGCATGATGAAGAGTTGTGTTTTAGTGTTGTGATGATCAGGTAGGATCTTTGTAAGACGTGCAGAGTGGTATAGATAATACAGTTTCCATCCTATGGAAGTTCTCTTATTCTTCTCTGTAAAACACAGTCCTCTCATGATCTTCCCCTTGGATAAGTAGGTAGCAACAGTGGCCAGGGTGCTTTTCACCAGCTTCAGCTGGTGAACCAGCTGTGGCCCTTCTGGTCATCTAGATTAGACAGCTGTGATGTGCTCCACATGGAGCTGCCCTTGAAGACTGTTTGGAAGCTAATGTTGTAGCCAAAATGTTGAGTAGAGTGGATCATAGGGACCGAATAACTCACAATTGGTCCCAGTTTGCTTACCAGCCCAATTCAAAATGCTGCCATTGACTTTAAAGTCCTATATGGCTTGGGGCCAGCATATCATAAGAGAGCACCTTCTCTCATATGAACCTACCCATCCACCCAGGTCACTTTCAGTGGCCTTGCTCAGGGTGCCCCCTGCCATCTGAGAAAGGACTTCCTTGGTCACAGCAACAAAACTTTGCCTCCCCAGGAAGACTTGTCTATCCTCCTTTACTGTTGTCTTCTGGCAGCTGGTGAAAACTTTAGTTTTGTTTGGTATAACCCCCAGTAACTCTTATTGGCTCACCTCTACAGTTATGTTGTTTTCTGTGTTCATATGTTTATATTGAACATTTATTTTATATATACTTTATTCTAATGCTGTTTTAATGTTTGCTACCTTGGGGACTGTATGTGGGTGGAACGGCAATACAGAAACATTTAAAAATATAATGTACACTGTTGTTTTTTTTCTCCTGCTGGGCTTCAGTAACAAACCAGCTTTTCCAGGAAGGGAGCTTGCACATTAAGAGACATGTATGGAAATAATTCTCTTCCCCCCCTGCAACCTATTGCAATAATAGTGTCTATGTTTTGAATGAGCTTGTCAGTATTATGGAGTGACCCTACACAGGAGTGTCGAACTCATTTGTTATGAGGGCCAGATCTAAAATAAATGGGACTTTGTGGGGCCAGGCCATGCGTATCATAAAATGTAATGCCAGGTAGCAGAGGGATAAACTGTATAAAGGATATAGAGAAACACAAAGATTTTATTTTTATTTAAAATACAAATGTGTAGGGCTTTTTTAATAGCAGGAATGCAGTTCTGGCTGGCTTGGGATCGGGGTGTGGCCTAATATGCAAATGAGTTCCTGCTGGACTTTTCCCTACAAAAAGCCCTTTATGAAAAAATGGTGAGTTCAGGGGGTGTGGCCTAATATGTGAATGAGTCCCTGCTTGGCTTTTTCTACAAACATGCCCCCCTCCCCGCAAATAGACTTAAAACTCCTGCAATATTTTGTTTAAAAATGGAAGTGCAAGGGGATAGCGGGATTTGGCAATGCAGTTTTAAAAATAACACATCAAGATAAAGCACAAGGATTACAGCAGAAACTAAAAATATAACCCAAAAATATAAAGTGCTCTAGGCGTAGGAAAACATGAAATGGCTGGGCATTGCAAGCTTCTCTCCCTGCCCCCAGGTCTACTCAGATTGACAATGGCTCCTCGGTGTAATATCCCCCTTCGGCTGTGGGTTCCCAGGTTAGAGTACTCACTGGGCACCAGTTCTAAGGTTCATCCTGCAGAGACTAGTCTATCTGGGCACAGAGACCTTAATGGGAAGTCCATTCCACATCTTCTTTGTACCTTTGCAAGCCCAGAATTGCTTCCTGCTTCAGTCTGCAAAGACAAGGAAGATGGAGCTTCAAAGGGTGAGAACAAATGGAGGGAGGGGGGAGAAAAGAGCCCTGTGGGCCTGATTAAAGCTGGTTGTAGCCCGCAGGCTGGATATTTAACACCCCTGCTCTAGATGATGTGTGAGACACATTACCCTTCCCTCCTGCCATACAGATTTTGAGCTATTTTAAAATTATTGTTGTTGGGTTTTGTGAGTGTATGTGCAATCCAGCAAAAAATGGTTGTGACTAGATTGCGTGGATAGTTATGTAATCAAGTTGCAAAGAAGCTCTGCTGTGTGACACAGAGTGTTGGACTGGATGGGCCATTGGCCTGATCCAACATGGCTTCTCTTATGTTCTTATGCTGTCAAATGTGATACCCGTAAATGAGCAATGCCATTTTAGGCTGTGCATGTGGTTGCTACTGATGAAAGCTCCCCCCAATAGAAGCTGTGTACAAGTGAAAACTAGCACATAACAAAAGAGATCTGGTTCAACCTTATTGCACTCATTTTCTAGCTGCTAGCTGGCTGGCAGTTTACAGTGGCAATCATTCAAAGATGTAAGCTCAGCAGCCTATTTTAGAGAGCCAACATGGTGTAGTGGTTAGAGTGTGTGGCCTGGGGAGAGCATGTTCAAATTCTCACTCTGCCATGAAGTTCATTATGTAATTTTGAGTCAGTCTCAGTCTCTCTCCCTCTCCCCCTCCCCTTAATGTACTGTTGTGAGAATAAAACAGAGCAGTGGTGAATCACATATGCATCCCTAAACTTCTTTGACAAATGTGATTAACTGGGGTGGGGGGAGGGCTTTTATCTCTTGCTTTGGTGGTGGGCTGGAGGAGGACCTAGAGCACCAGCGGCAGGAAAACTTTGAGGACTGGGGGCACCAAAATAATATCTGTCCTCTAGTAATTCTTGCTGCTGCTACCCAAGAGTAGTGGCGTACCTTGGCAGAGTGGCAGCAGCATGAAGAAAGAAATTTGGTTGTCAAAGGAACTAACTAAAATGTAAAATTGGCAGATGTGAGATGGATTGCTCTGTTGCCGCCATAAACTCTGGCATCAGTACCCTCCCCCCGCCCCAAGGGATGACACCAAAGGGATCTGTCCATTCAGCACTGGACCGAGGGCAAGCATTCTAGGGTTCTTTTGGGGTATATTCCACCTGAAATCTGAAGTAATACGCTCATATCTACCACCTCATTCTGTCTAGCCTAAAATTTGCTGGATCAAATGCCTTGTATTTAGCACACTGAAAGTGAATGCTTACCTACTTTATCTCATCAGTGTTCACATAGTCCAGAGAGCAAAAAAAATTCTGCTTTCTTCCAAATAAATGCCCACCATTCAAGATTACTTAGCAATATCTACAAGTGAAGGCAAATGAGTGGGGGTGGGGTTCAGCCAGGGATGTGTGATATTACAAATATATATTTAAAAATCAGTATTTTCATCTACAAAATATTGGAGGGTGCTTTCCTGCCACCAGATCCATGAGATTAGGAAGTATTCAAAGTGGTAGAAGATGAAAAGCAATTCCCCCTGATGAAGGAAGAGAATGGTGGACAGGTGCTATCATTTTTATACCAACTGTCTAAGCACATCATGGAGCTCTGAATGGTGTGCATGGCTTCCCCTTATTTTATCCTCCTGAAAATCTGATGAGATGTTGGAATTTGTTTAATATATAAGAGAAGATGCCTTAGCAGGGGGCAGTATTTGAAAACTAGTCAGATAGGAATGTAGGTCTCACTTGCTACCTTCCTTCCCCTGCTACTCATTTCCTCCTAAGTCCTCAGAATGCTATTTGTCAACCGTATTTGTCTTTTTCTTAGAAACCACTGAGTTCTCTTCCTCCTGCCAGTAATGAAAGCTTCCTCAATAAATGTCTGTTTTAATAAACAGTTTGGTTTACTGCTGTAAGCCTCACTTTGCCAGGAGAGGTAAATCAGACTGAAGGAGTGTGACTGCCTTGTAGTCACTGGGTTTTATGGCAGAATGGGGATTTGAACCCATGTCTCACAGGTTTGTAGTCAATGCTTCCTCTGTGGAGTGTTGCGAGCAAAACTTCTGCTTCATGAGCTACTGGCATTAAAGTTGTGAGCAAGCAATTTGGCTGCTGCATAAATTAGTTGGTTCTGGGGAGTGGGGCCATCCTTCCTGAACTGAGGTAAAAATGTGTGAAGTGGAGATTAAAAAAACTGTGAGCTGGATCACACTAACTCAGCTCAGAGGGAACATTGGTTGTAGAGCCATACTCTATCAACTGCACTGGCTCTCTTACATTGCAGAAAGGAAGAAAAAAGGTAGATTTTAGTCATGAAAGAAAGCCAGGGGTAATAGCCCTAACAATGAGGTACATATAAGGGCATTCTAAAACATACTTAATATAATCGTCACTTTCTTGCCAGGAAATCAGAAAACATAATTGTTCGCCCTTTGCAGAGATATTGTTGGTGATAGAATGTTGATAATGCAAGTTCAGTGAGAAAATGACAGGGTCCATTTTTGCAGTGAGAAAATTTCCCTTGTATGTGGTGGGTGGCTGTGTGATGTTGGAAGGAAGTGGGATCAGAAGGGGGGGGGAGAGGTGAAGGCTGGATGCAAGCCCCAGGGGCTATAAGAACCAGAAGGTCATGTGTTGGAAGAAGGCTGGAGAAAGCAGCAGGCTGAGAAGCATCTGAGGAAAGAATAAAATGAATAATCAGAGCCATGGAGTTGAGAATGCTAGGAGCCAATGAAAAAGAGGATCTGAAGAAAAGCCTCATAGAGAGCCTAGTGCCAGGCAGAGTTGTGTGGCTTCAATGGAAAGGAGGGAAAGAAAGGTGAGGGAAGAGAATATACTTGTACATGTTCCCCACTCATTCAAGTGGTGAGAGGTTCCAGGGGCAACAGTCTACAAAAAAGTATTTCTGTGAAGCAGCTGTATAAACATATCTTTAAATAATATCCCCCAAGCTTTTAGCCAACTTTCAGTTCTGTTTCTCTGTCTGATCAAAACCACCATTCTTTGTCTCTCACTCACACACACACACACACACACACACACACACACACACACGTGTTCATATTTTCTTTCATATTCATGACATCTGCCACCCTCCCTTCAGCTGAGATGTTGTTGGGGTTTCTTCAAGTAAATCATCCAAACACAGAGATTCCCTACCTATCAATCAGCTATCCCAGATGACATGGATACTAACCCTTCTGGTTATTAACATCACACACACACACACATACACACACAAAACTGGTCAACCAACAGACGT